>NC_140424.1:43806258-45012524 GCF_965140295.1 Lepidochelys olivacea
AGTCAGCAGGTTATAAAATCCCCAAACCCAGACCCGCTGGCTTGAGGGCACATTTCCCAGGAGTAGGGGGGGTTTCTCCCGAACCATCTCCCTGACTAGCTAACGGAAGGATGGCGACTCACAACTCCACGCCGGATCCTCACGGTCAGAGATGGCTCTGGACTGCAGAGGGGCTGATGATCACTGCGGGCAGGTGTCCTCTTCAGGCAGGGGTCAGGCTGCTGCTGCTCCCAGGATTTCTCCTCACCTCCAAGGGGTGTACGGCTCCGGGGGCAGGTTACTAAACTAGCCTGAAAATCCTTACTTCAGTCTCCCACCCCAGCACTCAGCCACACTCCCCGCCAGCGGCAGCCCCGGGCTAGCAGCCAGAGCAGTGGTGCCATGGGGTGGCTGATTTTCCCTAGGGAGATGGGGGCTAAACTCAGCCAGGCTGTGTGGGGGGAGTTTTCACAGACACAGCATATCAGGGTTGGAAGGGACCTCAGGAGGTCATCTAGTCCAACCCCCTGCTCAAAGCAGGACCAATCCCCAGTTTTTGCCCCAGATGCCTAAATGGCCCCCTCAAGGATTGAACTCACAACTCTGGGTTTAGCAGGACAATGCTCAAACCCCCCTCCCAACAAAGGTCTCTAACCTGGGAGTTGCCTTCCTCCCAGGGATAGCGCCTCTCCCTGAGCTACTGGCACACAGAGCCCCAGGAACCTAGGGAAGCACCTTGGGGCTTACACCAACCTTCCACACAAACTTCCTCGTGGCTGGATTTTACTAAAACTAGACAAGCCATTTACAACACACACTTTGCTTCTCTACAAAAGAAAAAAGACAGTAAACTTTCTAAACTACTACATGCTACAAGGGGCCACAGCAATGGTTCCCTCACCCCACCTAGCAATATTGTTAACCTATCCAACTATACTCTCAGCCCAGCAGAAGCAGCTGTTCTATCTCGGGGCCTCTCCTTCTGCCCCTCCACCCCCACGAACATGATACAGTTCTGTGGTGACCTAGAATCCTATTTTCGACGTCTCCGTCTCAAGGAATATTTCCAAAATACCTCTGAACAACATACTAATCCACAGAGGTCTCCCTGCCAACACTACAGAAAGAGGGATTCTAGATGGACTCCTCCTGAAGGTCGAAACAGCAGACTGGACTTCTACATAGAGTGCTTCCGCCGACGTGCACGGGCTGAAATTGTGGAAAAGCAGCATCACTTGCCCCATAACCTCAGCCATGCGGAACGCAATGCCATCCACAGCCTCAGAAACAACTCTGACATCATAATCAAAAAGGCTGACAAAGGAGGTGCTGTTGTCATCATGAATAGGTCGGAATATGAACAAGAGGCTGCTCGGCAGCTCTCCAACACGAGTTTCTACAAGCCATTACCCTATGATCCCACTGAGAGTTACCAAAAGCAACTACAGCATTTGCTCAAGAAACTTCCTGAAAAAGCACAAGATCAAATCCGCACAGACACACCCCTGGAACCCCGACCTGGGATATTCTATCTACTACCCAAGATCCATAAACCTGGAAATCCTGGGCGCCCCATCATCTCAGGCATTGGCACCCTGACAGCAGGATTGTCTGGCTATGTAGACTCCCTCCTCAGGCCCTACGCTACCAGCACTCCCAGCTACCTTCGAGACACCACTGACTTCCTGAGGAAACTTCAATCCATCGGTGATCTTCCTGATAACACCATCCTGGCTACTATGGATGTAGAAGCCCTCTACACCAACATTCCACACAAAGATGGACTACAAGCCGTCAAGAACACTATCCCCGATAATGTCACGGCTAACCTGGTGGCTGAACTTTGTGACTTTGTCCTTACCCATAACTATTTCACATTTGGGGACAATGTATACCTTCAGATCAGCGGCACTGCTATGGGTACCCGCATGGCCCCACAGTATGCCAACATTTTTATGGCTGATTTAGAACAACGCTTCCTCAGCTCTCGTCCCCTAAAGCCCCTACTCTACTTGCGCTATATTGATGACATCTTCATCATCTGGACCCATGGAAAAGAAGCCCTTGAGGAATTCCACCACGATTTCAACAATTTCCATCCCACCACCAACCTCAGCCTGGTCCAGTCCACACAAGAGATCCACTTCCTGGACACTACAGTGCTAATTAACAATGGCCACATAAACACCACCCTATACCGGAAACCTACTGACCGCTATTCCTACCTGCATGCCTCCAGCTTTCACCCTGACCACACCACACGATCCATCGTCTACAGCCAAGCTCTGCGATACAACCGCATTTGCTCCAACCCCTCAGACAGAGACAAACACCTACAAGATCTCTGTCAAGCTTTCTTACAACTACAATACCCACCTGCAGAAGTAAAGAAACAGATTGATAGAGCCAGAAGAGTTCCCAGAAGTTACCTACTACAGGACAGGCCTAACAAAGAAAATAACAGAACGCCACTAGCGGTCACCTTCAGCCCCCAACTAAAACCCCTCCAACGCATTATTAAGGATCTACAACCTATCCTAAAGGATGACCCAACACTCTCACAAGTCTTGGGAGACAGGCCAGTCCTTGCCTACAGACAGCCCCGCAACCTGAAGCAAATACTCACCAACAACCACATACCACACAACAGAACCACTAACCCAGGAACTTATCCTTGCAACAAAGCCCGTTGCCAACTGTGCCCACATATCTATTCAGGGGACACCATCACAGGGCCTAATAACATCAGCCACACTATCAGAGGCTCGTTCACCTGCACATCCACCAATGTGATATATGCCATCATGTGCCAGCAATGCCCCTCTGCCATGTACATTGGTCAAACTGGACAGTCTCTACGTAAAAGAATAAATGGACACAAATCAGATGTCAAGAATTATAACATTCATAAACCAGTCGGAGAACACTTCAATCTCTCTGGTCACGCAATCACAGACATGAAGGTCGCTATCTTAAAACAAAAAAACTTCAAATCCAGACTCCAGCGAGAAACTGCTGAATTGGAATTCATTTGCAAATTGGATACTATTAATTTAGGCTTAAATAGAGACTGGGAGTGGCTAAGTCATTATGCAAGGTAGCCTGTTTCTTCTTGTTTTTTCCTACCCCCCCCCCCCAGATGTTCTGGTTTAACTTGGATTTAAACTTGGAGAGTGGTCAGTTTAGATGAGCTATTACCAGCAGGAGAGTGAGTTTGTGTGTGTATGGGGGTGGGGGGGATGTGAGAAAACCTTGATCTATGCAGGAAATAGCCCGACTTGATTATGCAAAGAGTTGTCACTTTGGATGGGCTAGCACCAGCAGGAGAGTGAATTTGTGTGGGGGGTGGAGGGTGAGAAAACCTGGATTTGTGCTGGAAATGGCCCACCTGTTGATCACTTTAGATAAGCTATTACCAGCAGGACAGTGGGGTGGGAGGAGGTATTGTTTCATATTCTCTGTGTGTATATAAAGTCTGCTGCAGTTTCCACGGTAAACATCTGATGAAGTGAGCTGTAGCTCACGAAAGCTCATGCTCAAATAAATTGGTTAGTCTCTAAGGTGCCACAAGTACTCCTTTTCTTTTTGCGAATACAGACTAACACGGCTGTTCCTCTGAAACCTGACATGTATATATATCTCCGCTCCGGCTGTGTCACTGCAGTGCACCTTGGGAGTCCCAAGCCTGCGGTGCATCATGGGAGATGTAGTCCAGCCAGGGAGCCTAGTCCATAAGGAGGAACCGCATTTGCTCCAACCCCTCAGACAGAGACAAACACCTACAAGATCTCTGTCAAGCTTTCTTACAACTACAATACCCACCTGCAGAAGTAAAGAGGCACGAAACTACAACTCCCAGCAGCCTAGGCGTGGCAGGTCAATATTGAACCCACCTGAAGTGAAACATTTCATGCTTCCCAATCAGGTTGATTCTGAATTTTTCCTTCCACAAACAAGCTTTTGATACTTTGACTTTTCGTCCCAATTCAGGGCAAAAACAAATGTTGAAACATTGGAATTGCCTGTGGCACATAAATTCGGATTTTTTGACCGACTCTTTCTAATACATACACAGCCCCAGAGATAGTCACAGTAATGGAGACACAGGGAGCGCACCAGACCTGTAGAAAGAGGATATTGTCTTTAACAGACCTGGGTTCTGTTTCCACATCTGCTGGGTGACCTTTGCACAAGGCACTTTGCCTTTGTGTTTCCGTTCCCTCCCCAGCCGATGATTTGCCTTGTCCATTTACGGGGAGATTTTCAGAAGCCCTTAAGGAATTTAGGAGCACCACCTTCACACTGACATTAAATACCCTCCACTTGGCTGTAAGCCGCTCTTAGCTCTAGCATCAATTCCTGACTCTGCCACAGACTCCCTGTGTGACTGTGGGCAAGTGCTCTGGGCCTCAGTTTCCCCATCGAAAAAATGGAGATCGTGCCTCCTTCATCTAAGCAGATTGCAAGTTCTTTGAGGCAGGGACCGTCTCTTGCTGTGTGTCTGGGCAGCGCCCAGCACAACGGGGCCCTGATCTCAGCTGGGGCCAGGACTGTCTCTCGCTGGGTGTCTGGGCACAGCTGGGCCTCTCGGCTCCACAGTCATAGATATAATACCAGTAAGAGAAGGCTGGTCCGAGGGGCTACGGCCTAGCTGCAGCCTAGAATGTGTCTGTGCTGGGCTGTAAGGAGCCAGCTGGGCTCTGGGCAGAAGATGCCGTTTGCTGCCCTGTCCCTGTTTGTAACCTTGTTTACTTGGGCGGCCGGAGCGACATAGGTGGTTTCTCTTTGTGGTACGGGAGAGGAAGTAAAATGAGGACAGGAGCTGTTTCCACACTAGACTGGGCAGTGAGGGGGCGATTCAACTTCAAAGGTCATCTAAGTCAATGGAAAGTTTTATTAACATTGCACTAGTAACCCAGCTGAGATCAGGGCCCCGTTGTGCCAGGAGCTGTTCAGACCCACAGCGAGAGACAGTCCCTGCCCCAGCTGAGATCAGGGCCCCGTTGTGCCGGGCGCTTCACAGAGCCACAGGGAGAGACAGTCCCTGCCCCTCCAAGAGCTCAGAATCTCAGTAGACAAGACAGTCAAAGCAAATAAGTTGAAATTACTTGGCCAAGGTCATACGGCAGAGCTAAGTCTGAATCCCGATTTCCTCCTCACGCTGCCTTTCCATTGATCACGCTGGGCACTCGGCTGAACCACCGGCTGGGGAGTTGTAAAGGGATTGTTGTAATTTCAAATTTTGAAACATTTCCACTTGCTTCAAAATCTGGGGGCAGGGGGAAATGATCCTAGTGGACCCCCAGCTTTTCGTCAGCCGTGGGCGTTTCCATACAACTGTCCCCAGCACGTAATAGTGAGGAAATGTAGCTGGTGGATAAAATGGAGAAGGGGCGTCCCCAAAATGTGGCTGGGAATGTTTCCCCCTGAAGGTCGTGTTCCCATCGCCAGACTGATGTGTCAGACAGAGCTGGCTGTTCGCCGCAGGATGGTGGGACGGGGCAGGAGCTCCCAGGCATCCCGAGAGGAAGGCTGGCCACTGGTTTTGGTGCTAATCTGGGACTCAGGAGCTCTGGGACCTGTTCCTGGTTCTGCCACTGATTCCCCGTGTGACCCTGGGCTGGTCCCTTAAGGCTGGAATTCCACAGGAGTTTAAGTACCTAACACTGCATCTAGGCGCCGAAAAACAACCCACTCGGTGACTAATGCCTATTGAAGTCAATGGGAATTGGGCTCCTAGGGCCCACGTTCTCAAATGTATTTAGGTGCCCAACACCCACAGGAGTTAGGCACCTAAATCCTGTTGAGGATCTGGGCCTAGGTGCTTCTGAAAACCCCACTTGGAGTCTCTTTGCAGCTTTAAGTGCCTAAACCCCTTGAACAATCTGTCCCCATGATCCTCCCCTTCTTCATAGGGAATGTGGGTGAAGGACAGAGACAACAAGTGACAGGGGTCAGATAAACTCCGCAATAGACAGGTTGTGCCCCTCTGGGTGGCTGCATTGGAGGGGGAGGCTTCTGGGAGGCCTGTTTTCACTGAGCCAACTTCCACAGCAGCAGAGAGCCCCTGACGCCGGACGCTGTGACCCCGGCCCTGACTCCCACACAGCTTCAGCCCAGAGTCTCGGCTTCCTGTGCGATCTCACATCCCCGCCCACGTGGCTCCCGGACCCTCCTCTCTCCAGGGCAGGACGCACAGTGAGGAGGGCTACACTGTATTGAACCTGCAGCCCCAGAGGGGCGGCTGAGGTGGCCTGTCCCGGCTCGGAACCCAGGCTGGTCCACACCACTGTGAAGAGCTCTGTGCCTCAGTTTCCCCACCTGTACAATGGGGATAACAGCCCTGTGCCCTGCCTCACAGGGTGCGACTGGGAGGCAAAATCTAGCAAAGACTCTGAGGTGTTTTGATACTGCTTTGATGGGGGCTGGATAACTTAGATGCAAAGATGAGGTGGGTTTGCAAAGAGGCCCAAGGGATTTAGGCACCCAGCTCCCACTGATTTTCAATCCCAAGCCACTCTTTTGGACTGTGGCCCTTTGGGGCTGTTCTGAAGCCCATGGGAGTCGATGAAGGTGGGGCTGAGTGGGCTTTGGGCCAGGCCCTGTGTCTCAGCCGGTGCTTTTCCCCAGCAACTCCCCATCACATTGACCCGCCACCTCACTCCCACCGACGCTGCTTTGCAGTTTCCCACTTGATGTCCGAGAAGGGATGGACCCCGTCAGCCCCTGGGAGCGAGGGGGCCGGGAGCAGAGATACAGCGACACCCCCTGGGAGCGAGGGGGCCGGGAGCAGAGATACAGCGACACCCCCTGGGAGCGCAGACCGCAGCACGGCAGAATGCAGCGCCCGCCTGGAGCGTTTCCGATCCCAGCTGTGCCCCCCGGCCCAGCCCGGCCCAGCAGGTAACCCCAGCTCCTGTGTCTCTGAGCCGCCCTCCGCCCCGGGCACGGCCAGTGGAAACCCAGCGGCCGTCCCAGCCCGTGGGGATCCTGCAGGGCAGGGACACGCCGCCCCCTGCTGGCTGCACCGATCTAGCCACCAGCCCGGCTGGGTGCCAGGCTAGGAATGGACCTGCCTCAGCTGGGACTGGGTGTGAGGGCTCTGCTGAGACGGGGGGCGAGCGACATCTAGTGGCCATGTCTGGTACTGCTCAAGGGGGGGGGGTCTTAAAATAATCTAATACCAGGATGGCCAAATGCTTGCAGAGCAGGGACAGATCCCAGCAGAGAGACGGTCTCATGGACTCACCCCCTCCCATTGCCAGCCATCCCTGGGATCCCACCTTCTCTCCTGTGCTCCCCAGTTACCACCTCCCCTCCCATATCCTGTTAGATTTCCACTAACCAGCCCCCAACGCATCTTCAGTTGTCCTAAGCCCCTTCTAGGCCATTCTGGCAGAATAATGTAGCCTTAAAATGGATGCAAATAGCCCCATGAGGTCTCCTCTGCCCTGGAGACCTCCCTGCCTAGGGTGGGACTGGAGTAAGAGCCCCTCACACACTCTGTTCCCAACCCCCAAAGTAGGGAGCAGATTGGCGTGGGTGGCAGTGCACTATGGGTATTCTCTGCTCCCCAGGGCCCATATGGGAGCAATGGATAAGGCAGAGCAGCCCCGAGGCTGCTCTAACTGACGCCAGGAACCAGGCAAGGCCCGGCCTAACCCCAGATTTCAGGGAGCACAAAGGGGACTCAAACCCATTTTATCCCCATCCCAGCCCCAGTCGCAGGAAGGGAGTAGCCGGGAATGAGGCCCAGAGGGCTCAGAGCTTTAATGAATCCTGTCTCTCTGCAGGGGGCTCTGGGTGCAAACTCTGCCCCACGGACTGGCGGCTGCACAGGGACAAGTGCTACTGGGTCGGCAGTGGAAGTAAAACGTGGAGCGAGAGCTGCTCGAACTGCTCAGCGAGGGGCTCCCAGCTGCTGGTGATCCAGGACAAGGAGGAGCTGGTAAAGGGGACGGTAACATCCTGCGGGAGCTGCCCCTGCAGGCCTGGGCCCTGGGTAGAGAGTCCGAGGACTCGTATATGCTACATGGTGGATCTAGGATTGTCAATGCTGCCTAAAGGACTTGGACACCCCACTCCCATTAATTGTTAATATCAGGGTGTCCAAATCCCCTAGGCAGCTACGACAAATCTCAGCCTAAATCACCAGCCCTGAGATCAGGGACTGACAATGGTGGATTAAAGCTACCGGTACCCTCCCCCTTCTGGGATGCGCCCAACACAACTCAGCTGGAGAGAGGGGCTGAGTGTGAGTGTGTGTGTGTGAGAGAGAGAGAGAGAGTTATGAGGCTTGAGGGCTACAGAGAGGGGGTAGGTGTGGGGCTGGGTGGACAGAAGAGTCTACATGGGGAATACTTGGCGAGATGGACAGGTATGCGTGGGGATGGATAGGTGTGTACAGGGATAGGTGGACAGCCAGACAGTAGTTCTGGGGCTAAAGTTGTTGAGAACTTGGATTTGCAAGAAAAGAGCCGAGAGCAGGTTCTGGTCCCCAGCTGCCTGTCCCACACTCCCTGCAGGAGTCCCTCCAGGCCCTGACACGAGGCACGTATCAGTTCTGGGTCGGACTGTCCCGCCCCTCCCCGGAGAAGGCCTGGACCTGGCTGGACGGCTCCCTGCTGGATCAGACCCTGTGAGTGATTCCTTGAGTCAAACCCTTTCCCTCCCCTCCATGGGCAGCAGGGGCCGGGGACAGAGATGGGGGAGGGGATGTTTGGGGGAAGGTCAGGACTTTGGGGGAAGTCATTTTCAGTGTAAGGTGACGACAAAGACCCTTCTATTCCCCCTCCCCGGCCCCCAGAGGAGGTGAAGCTGGAGCCCTGGGGGCAGGGGAGGTGGCCCAGAGTCGGGGTGTTCTGGGAGAAGGGCAAAGGGGCCAGGCCAGAGCCCTGGGGATCCCCCAGACAATGGGGCAGGGGGGAGGGGGAGACACAGAGCCGCCAGAGAGGCAGGAGGGGACCAGGAGGGGGCAGCGTCGGCCCAGCCGGGTGGGGAGGGGACGCGGAGCAGGGGAGGGAGATGGGCAGGGTCTAGCCCAGCGGGGAGGAGGAGGCTGGAGCAGGTCCCTGGGCTCTGGGCAGGGAGAGGCTGTTCGAGACCCTGGCCAGGGCCCTGACAGTGGGGAGAGGGGGCAGCCCCCAGGGCAGAGCCGGAGGAGACGACGGCTGCGGATCCCGTTGGAACAGGGAAGAGCCGCTACCGACTGCGTGTGATGGACCCACACGCGCTGACAGGGGCCGTCTCCTCTGTCCCGCAGGCTCCCGGTGTCAGGCCCGGCTGAGGGGAACAGGTGTGGGATGGTGAAGGGGAATCGGCTTCATTCTGACACCTGCGGCTCTGGATTGCAGTGGATTTGCCAGCGAGACGCCGTCCTGCTCTGAGCAGGGTACGGGGGAGACCTCAGAGCGCGGCACCGTTATCCCCGTGTCACACGAGGGGAAACCACACGGCAGACACTGACCTGCCCAAATTACACCGAGAATTGGTGGCAAAGTGGGAAATGGAACCCAGGAGTCCTGGCTCCCAGCCCCTCCCCCTCGCCCAGCCCTGGGAATAGAACCCAGGAGTCCTGGCTCCCAGCCCCTCCCCGTCGCCCAGTGCTGGGAATGGAACCCAGGAGTCCTGGCTCCCAGCCCCTCCCCCTCGCCCAGCGCTGGCTGGCAGGGCTTGGGCTGCAGGTATCAGGCTCTGCAGAGCCCTGGGGCAATTTATCCCTCACCCCCCCCAGGACTGGGAGAGAAGAGTCTGCCCCAGGTCACGTAAATCAGCCCGGATTTGGTGTCCAGTGGAGCAGAACTGATTGACCCCAACTGGGGATCTGGGCTTTCCCCTGGATTTCACCCGATTCATTTCCTTTCACCTCTCTGCCAGGTTCCGCTCTCCGCTCTCTTCCCCGGCCCACCCACTGCTCCCGTCCAGCCTGTGACCTGACGCACCTCTGCCCATCCTGCCCTAACGGATCGTTAACTCCTGTCACTAACGATGGGGTCTCAGCTTCAGAGGTTTCTGTGTGGATGTGCTGTCCACTTGCTACCTCCTTAGGGCACCTTTAAGTAGATCAGTGCCCCCAACCCCGATCCCAAATGGAACCTTTCCCTGTGCATTATTTGACGCTCTCCGGGGTCACTGTCTCTGTCAGAGGAGCCGGGTTGGGGTGCTCCATGGCAGTGAGGGGGGCACTACGGGGACGGCTGGGGGCTAACGAACGCCCTGTTACCCCGTGGCCCGGCAGCCCAGGAGGAGATGGCCTGGCAAAGCTGGAGGGCAGGGCGGCTGGCCAGGCTGAGAGGTGACCTTCCAAACAGACCCAAGTGTCTTTAGGAGCCACCCCCGAGACAACTGGGCTTGTGAGTGCAACAGGACAGAGCTTGTCCGGTCCGCGGAAGAGACAGGGCTGGCGAGCGCTGGCCCGTTCAGGGTTTGGTCCTGGGGCTGGACGAAGGCAACATGCTGAAGGTGCTGTCACACGAGGGAGACGGTGTGGCCTCCAACCAGAGCCCCAGCATCTACCCTGCAGTTAAACCGCTCCTTCGCTCGAGCCCGGGTTAGGTGGCATGAGCCAGGCGCAGGTGTCCAACTGCCGTGTAAACATCGCCCTTGTGCCTCACTTTCCCCATCTGCGAAATGGGGATATTGATATTGACCTTCCTGCATGAAGCACTTTGAGATCTACAGATGCAAAGCTCGAGATCGGAGCTAGGGATCATCATGATCATGGGGACATTAAAGTTTTCTGTTAAACCGTGCGAAAGCTGGGTGTGTTTATTGTTGACGGGTCACAGAGCAGACAGAACCCTGGATCTGACTTTAGACAAGTCACTTGCCCAATCTGTGCCTCAGTTTCCTCTCCCACCCTTTGTCTGTCCTGTCTGTTCAGATGGTGAAGAGACCACAATATAGTCCTGATCTCAGCTGGGGCAGGGACTGTCTCTCGCTGTGTCTGGGCAGCACCCGGCACCACGGGGCCTTGATCTCAGTTGGAGCCTCTAACCACTGGTGTCATACTTGATGCTTAGCATGGTGGTGTGGGTTCGTGTGTAATTGTTTGCAGTTTGTCTATCAGTAATGGTTCCTGGGGATTGTGTATGGCTAGACAGAGAACAGCTCAGGTCTTTGATCTCTCTCTCTCTCACACACACACATTCCACTGTGCTCATGACAGACAAGTTCCTTCCCTGGGAAGAGACATCAGGCTGAGCCCTGCCCTTTATATGCAGAGACCAGGGAAAAGCCCTTCCCCTAGTGAGTGGAGAGCCCTTCCCCTAGAGAACATCACCCCTTGGCAGGCAGAGGGAAAGATGAAGAGGATCGGGCAGAAAAAGGAGAGAGAGACACACACACACACTTGGTGGGAGGGGCACTCACAGCCCTCTTGGCAGGATGCAGCTGCTGCCTCAGTTTCCCTGTTGGGGTGGGAGGAGCCATTCACATGAGGATTTAAGGTTTACAAAATAAAAATGTCCCTTCTGGGAGCTGGTTTATTATTATAAAAATGTCGTACATGTACACACACACACACACAGAGTCTATCCTAGCACGTGCCAGCAATCCTCTTGTCCGCGGTGCCTCTTCACGCTCCTGCAGCCCTCGCAGCAGGGCCTGCAAACCAGCCCTTCTCGCCTTACAGCAGGAGTTTGAGTCCTTCCCCCATGGCTGCAGGGGCCACAACACCTCCAGAGACAGTCTCTGGCAGATCAGTCCGGCCACTGCTCGTCTCCGGCTCCTGCCCTGGGTCTCTGAGAGGAGGGACGCTGCAGGTTTGGCTGCTCCCCTTCCAGTTTCCTAGTCAAAAGATTCTGTCTCTGTGCCATAGACGGGGCCTTGGCTTTTATACCCGTTTCCTCTCCCAGCAGGATTTGCTGCCAATTTTTCACCCCCTACTGCTTGTGAAGTACAAACAACTGCCATGTCCTGTCTTATGGCTATAGTGTATTCCATCTGTCCGATTGTTGGGGTGCTCTTGTTTTTCCAGCTATAGCACTGGGACATACACAAGGCAGGACATTATAGTGAAGAGTGTGGTATAAAGGCAGGCATTAGATAGGAGAGAAGGACAGATGGAGGGGATTGTCCTCAGTTTATTAGTCCTTGTGGGGACTCCCCTGTTGGCAGGATGCAGCTGTTGCCTCAGTTTCCCTACAGGGTTGGGAGCAGCGGTTCACATCCCCTCCTGTTCGCTGCTTCTCTTCATGCTCTCGCAGCAGGGCCTGCAAACCAGCCCTTCTCGCCTTACAGCAGGAGATCAGGGGTCCTTCCGCCAGGCTGCAGGGGTTCACCCCAGCCCCTTCATTCCCCTGGCCAGATCGCTCAGCTCTTCTCAGGCTCCTACGCCTGGTTTTTAAGCTGCAGGCTCCAAATGTTATTAAACCTGAACACAGGGGCTGCCCTCAGCCTGGGAGGGCCACGGAGTCTCGCCCCTAATTCAGGGTGGGGCTGCTGGAATGGAGCCATAAAAGACCCACATTATGTGGTCTCCCTGTTAAATCCCTGGAGCACCCCACATTCCCAAATGGGCCAATGGGTGCCAGAGGCTCCAAGGGGAGGAGCTATACGCTGTCTTTCAGCGACCGTCTCTCTTCCTTGCTGCTGGGGCTGTCCCCCTTCGCCAGCCCCATCCAGTCCCCCACTTGCTGAGGCAGCTTGGGACAGCCCGGTAAAAGGACAAGGCCCAGCCTCATCCAGGTCACTGTCACTGTGCTCTGCCTTCTGTTTTCTCCACTGGTTTGCTGCAGATCCAGCGTCCCTCCCTGGAGCAGCCTGAACTGGAAATATCGCCACTGTTCAGAAAAGCACACAACCCTTCTCCTGCTATTATAAACCTGCAACAGCAACAAATAATAATAATCAGAAATCGAACAAAACTTTGAAAGCAGCCTCCACTAGCAGCCATAATCTGGCTCCAAGCCATTTTCCCCAAGGTCACAGCAAACCTGGGGTGAAACCAGGAATTGAACCAGATTTCCTAAATCACAGCCCCAGGCCCTAACCACAGGGCCTGTCTTCCGTTTTAAATGTGAGCTGCATCATTCACTGAGTGAACAGAACTCAGAGGGACTCACCAGTTGCTGAATTTGGTGCCACTGACCCATTTCCAGGTCTGGTTCAGGTCCCTCCGGAGGCCGATCCAATAGTTGGGGATGTCTTTATAGCGCATCATGAAATCCTTTGTTAGAAAAATAAAAGTAAGTATGCGTCACACACCATTTCTGGGCCCCTACAACCTGCACTTGATTCTCTGAGCTACGACACGGGGCGCTGGGCAGGGGGTCCAGGCTGGGAATTCGACACCAAGACATGACAATCCAGACTCGAAGGCAGCACCCATCCGCTCCATGAGCTACGGGGAAGTCAGTCCATGTGTGGACATTGTGCTAAGACTAGTCTAGTTTCAGAGTAACAGCCGTGTTCGTCTGTCTTCGCAAAAAGAAAAGGAGGACTCGTGGCACCTTAGAGACTAACCAATTTATTTGAAGTGAGCTGTAGCTCACGAAAGCTCATGCTCAGATAAATTTGTTAGTCTCTAAGGTGCCTTTTCTTTTTGCAACTAGTCTAGTGCGCTTAGTAGAGCTGGCTGGAGCTTTTCCATCAAAATATTCTGTGACAGAAAATGTGTTTCCTGCAAAAATGAATTTTTCCAAAAGTAAATTTCGCTGAATTTTTTCCATTTCCACTGAGCAATTATTGTGTTTTGGGTCAGTTCAGCATTAGTCTGTAGCCAGCTGAGCTACCAGGGTGCCTTGTGGGAATTATAGTTGGGCCTCACACCTCCACCTCCCTCTACTATGGGCTGGTTCCCCCTAGACTACATCTCCCATAAAGCACCATGGTTTCCCTATTGGCTGAGCCACTGCTGGGCATCATGGGTGATGTAGTCCAACCCGGGATCTCAATGCACAAAAGGGGGCAGAAGGCACCCAAAGGACAACTCGCTTGAGGAACCACAGGTGCTGTTCAATGCTGTTCAATGAGTCAGCAGTGTGCCCTTGTTGCCAAGAAGGCCAATGGCATTTTGGGATGTATAAGTAGGGGCATAGCGAGCAGATCGAGGGACGTGATCGTTCCCCTCTATTCAACATTGGTGAGGCCTCATCTGGAGTACTGTGTCCAGTTTTGGGCCCCACACTTCAAGAAGGATGTGGATAAATTGGAGAGATTCCAGCGAAGGGCAACAAAAATGATTAGGGGTCTGGAACACATGAGTTATGAGGAGAGGCTGAGGGAGCTGGGATTGTTTAGCCTGCAGAAGAGACGAGTGAGGGGGGATTTGATAGCTGCTTTCAACTACCTGAAAGGGGGTTCCAAAGAGGATGGCTCTAGACTGTTCTCAATGGTAGCAGATGACAGAACGAGGAGTAATGGTCTCAAGTTGCAGTGGGGGAGGTTTAGGTTGGATATTAGGAAAAACTTTTTCACTAAGAGGGTGGTGAAACACTGGAATGCGTTACCTAGGGAGGTGGTAGAATCTCCTTCCTTAGAGGTTTTTAAGGTCAGGCTTGACAAAGCCCTGGCTGGGATGATATAACTGGGAATTGGTCCTGCTTCGAGCAGGGGGTTGGACTAGATGACCTTCTGGGGTCCCTTCCAACCCTGATATTCTATGATTCTATGATTCTATGAACCAGGCTGAAACAAAATGTTTTGATTTGCTTTGACAAATCAAACTGTTCTGATCTGTGAGTGTCAAAAGAAGTTGGTTTGATCAAACGTCAAAACCAGACATTGTCACATATTTCTGGAACTGACAGGAAAGTTAAAAGTTGAGTCATTTCAGCTTCTTGTCCCGATTCCAATATTTTGACATTTATTTTTATCCTACATTTCCCATAGGCTGGAAATTCTGATTTTCAACCAGCTCCGGTAGTTAGCAGCCATCTGGCTCTGCTCTCAGCTGCACTCCAGGCCTTTACCACTCCTACATGCTGACCAAATCCCTTGATTTTACTGAGAGTCTCATGCTGTTTGGTGCTTTTCTTAACACCCCAGCTCCTGGAGTCAGGTGATTACAAGAGACTCTCATCTTTCATAAGTTTCTAACTCTCATGGTTGCAGAGATAAACTTGAAAATGTGACCCCCTAAAAGCTACAACACCAGAAAACAAATTAGAAGCCCTGGCAGCTGTTATTTTTCAGTCAATCTCATGGTTTTGGGGGTCCTGACTGCTGATTTTTAAATGCCTGGGTTGGCAATGCTGCTCCTGTCACATAAAAGGGGCTGGAAAGCATCTAGATTCCCCCACTGGGAACTCCCCTGGAGGTCAGCACATTAGCCCCACACTGCTCCGACTCAATCCCTAGTGAACGGGGAGGATGGAGAGTGGGTGGAGCACTCTGTACTCTGGCTATTCTGGGATGTGAGAAGTTGCCCTAAATTCAAGCAGCATCTGGGGCCCTGACAGCCCCAGGACAAACCCAGCAGAAAGCCGCCTTTGCCACCCCCACCCTGTGCAGCCCAGAATCTGGGGCTCACCATTTCCTGCTGGGTGTCGATCACGGCCAGGGAGGCACCGAGTGCTGAGCAGTTGTTCTGGCTGTCGGTCCAGTTTCCTTCAGTCTCTGAGAAATAGTAACACTTCCCCAGGTACCCGAGCCAGCCGTCCGGGCAGGCAGGACCAGCTGGACACGGCTCAGATTTCCTTGCTGGAGATGAGAAAGTAGCAGGGTGAGAGATCTGCCCGTCTCCCTCTGTAGTGGTCTCCCTCCAAGGGAACCCGCCCCCCCAGCGACACCACACCATGGAACACCGTGCACGCACACCAGGGGAAGCTGGTCTTGTGCCGGGACACGTTCCCCTTTACAACAGGGAGAGGCCAGCGCCCTCCACCAGCACCCTCCACAGCGACACCGGCTGTGAATTTGGAGCCACGTTTCCAGCCCTGGTCTCCTTTGCTGTGCCCCAGTTTTGCCCCCCTGCAGTTAACCGCAGGCACAGCCGGTGCCGGTGATTGCACCCGCATGTCGGGCACTTCGGCTTCTGCATGGCAGGGCTGGTCTGCGGGGGAAGCAATCCCGGAGCCGTGTGTCGTGGGCACAAAACCGTGCTCTGAAAAAAGGCCAGTGGTGAGGCCTCCCGTGGTACCAACCAATCGATGAGATAATTATAATCAGCCGCCAGGTGGAGCTGTTACCCCCTGGACACCCACAGGTGAGATGCTAGGTATAGAATAGACGCAACCAGACACCAGGGGGTGCTGTTGTCTCTCAGTTTGAATCTACCAGAGGAGAGGAAAAGACCCTCTGGATCCTTTCACTGAGGGGGAGCAGGGGGGGTTTCCATGAAGGCTTGGATCTAGGTGCCCGTGAAGCCGGCCAGCTCGGCAAGACGCTGGACTTGGGGGGAAAGCGGCTTCATGAGACAGGAAAGGTGAGTGTGGACCCAGGTTCGTGTTTTGTGTTGTTATCATTTGTGCCCACCTCGTTCTCTCGTTTCTAGTTAAATCGTTTTTCTTTCCTGAACAAACCTCTCCTGTTTATTAGCCATGCTCACAAGGGAGCTCACAGGAGCGGTGGTTTATAGTAAAACTGGTAAATACGGGCATGCTGCACCTTTGGGGCAGAGGATCTGGGTGCCAGGGCTGGAGGTCACAGGGGCACGCTGCAAAGGGACACAGGGGTTGGGGTGCAGCTATTGTTATCTACAAGGTAAAGCCAGGGCTGGCCTAGCCGGGAGGAGAGGGCTTGCGAGGCTGAGAGGCTGGTGGGGTTAGGGAGCTGACAGCCAGCTGGGAAAAGATGGAGACAGGTGTCTCCCTGCTGGAGACAGGGGGGTAACACGGTGACTCATAGCCCTGGGTAACCAGGTGTGTTTGGGTGACATGGCAGAGCGAGCCAACAGCCAGTGGGAGCTGGACTATGGTGGGTGAGGGGGGAGAGACCCCACAGAAACACCCCGGGCTCAGCAGAGTCTGATGTGACTGTTGAAGCAGGGGTGGGCTGTGGGGGGAGGGGGGGAGAGGGGAGAAGTTGGGGGGTGTTGTGAGATTTCCAGCATGGAGTGTAAGACACAGAGACGGGGCCAGTGCAGGCTCCACGCTCACCTGACAGGGCGATGAGGGCGACGATGAGGGTGATGACAGTGATGGTCAGGATGGGAACAAGAACCATGTTCAGAACTGCCCAGCGACGTGCCTGTGATTTCCACCTAGAGAGCAAACCTGTAATAGAAACAGCCATTAAGGCTCACGGGGCGGCTAGAGCAGGGAGAAATGGGCCCTGCACTGATCAGCAGCACCAGCTGGAGCTGGCTTAAAAAAAAGGGGGGGGTGGTATTTTCAAATATATAGAGAGAAATTTAGAGAGCATGAAGTGAAAATTTTCATTCCAAATGGCAGGGGGGAGTCCTTTCAACTTAAAAATAAAAATAAAATCAGAAAAACAGGGGTTTCAACTGGAGGTTTTCGGAGTTTCCCCCTGCACTTTCAAACTGTTTCCAGTGAAAGTGTTTATCTAAAAGGGGAGAGAATGGGGGGGGACGGACAGACCCCAACATTTTAAATCAAAAAGGGATTCTTTTCCTACTTCAAACACAAAATTCCCCCCCACCACCAAAAAAAACCCTTCCCATTAGAAATGAAGATTGGCTTTGTTTCCATTTGAAACCCAGAAACCTTCTGAGCAAAAAGAGTTGTGGGGAAAAATCTGTCTAGTTCAAAAAAGCATTTTCCACCCAGAAGACGTTGATGGACATTTGACCAGCCTGTCTCGCACTGATGGAGGAGGTGGGGTGACTATGCAGGGACTGAAGCAGGGATCTCTGGACACAGAGCTAAAAGCTGCAGTACATTGAAGGCCGTGGCTAATTTAAGTGTATTTTACATGGACCAGCCACTAAAGGGAGATAAAGGCCCTCCTGAGTTAAAGTGTAAGAAGATCCCAAAGAGGCAGCTGTACCTGTAGGGTAAATTTTGCTGCTCTCTCCATCCTTTGGTGGGATGGTCACATGAGTTGTTCCGTTTGGTTTCATTTGGGTTACATGGGAAGCCAGGAGTGGATTTGGCTTTATCTTCTCAGCAGGATACAACCCGTTCCACATCTTTTCTGTCTCCGAAAGAATTGCGGACTCCAAAACAGGGGACATGTTCACCTTTCTACGGCCAGTGGTAACTACGGCCTTGTTCACAGTGGGTCTGGCAGTGCCGGCAGAGCCCTTCGTAAGGAGATCTTCAAAGCAGCTCACTGGATTACAGCTCAGGTGCGGTTTGGCTATGTGGGGTGATCAGGAAAAACTCCTTTCAAATACAATTGGATTGTGAGTTTTACCTGAAGACTCCGACCAGCCAGGCTGGGCCCGAGCTGTGTTCGAATGAACTGTTTCAAAGGTATCCTTGGCACGGCTTTTATCCCCAGGGTCAACTAGGCCTTAGCAGGCGCTGACCAAATCAATTCCAGGTCGCAGAATCATCCTGGTTCTGTTTCCTCTTACTGGTTTCTGTAGGGTCTGGGTTCGAGGTTTGCCTGTGGAGAGAATTGTCGGGTTACTCTGGCTGGCTTGTGTCGGGGTTTTATCTGCCCAGCCACAGCCCTGCACAGCAGGGGCAGTTAGAGCTGGCAGAGCGAGGACTGCCCGGGTTTCTCTACAGCGATTGTCATCTGAAGGATCCCAAAGCACTCGACAAACCCATGGAGGCATGCGCTGGACTGGGGTCAGTTTCATGTAGAGAGAGTGGGGCCAGATCTGATGGTGTGAATTGGGGCAGTTCCATTGAAATCACTAAACCTAGATCCCCAGCTGGTGAAATTAGCCATCGCTGCACTGCAGTCAATGGGTCCTGACCCCCAGCTCTGATGGGTGAGGTCTGTGTATATGTCTGTTACAGCCACACCTGAACTGGCAGGAATGATCACTTCCCCTTATGCAAATAGTTTACAAGAAGTCGTTATGGTTTAATTGCAGTGCCTGGAATTTTGCACGGGGGGCCGGGGGCAGTTCCCTCTTTCTGCCCTTGGGGGATGCCCCAGGAAGTCCCTGCACCCCTGGTGGGACAGGGCCTGGGAGAACAGCAGCAGACAGACAGTCCCAGCTGCACCCTATGGCCGCAGCAGAGCTGTTACTGAGCAGATCTGAAGGGGGCACCCCATCTCCAACACCAGCCAGCACCAGCTGCTTCAGCGGGAGGGGCAGGACACCCCTGTACTGGACGGTGATGGAATAACCTGCCCCGGGGACAGATTCCTCCCTCACCCCCATTGGTTAGAAGCTGGGGCTTATACCTTGCCCAGGAGGGTTTAGAGCCCTTCCCACTCCAGGTTATTTTGTAATATTGATGTTTATAACTCTGGACAGTCCCACTATATCTATAAATGTCAAGAGCTTGGCAGGATTTAGAAAAGGAGATTGACCAAGGAGATCTTGTGGCAGTGAGTTCCACAGGCCAGCTGTGCCTTGGGTGAAAACGTATTTCATTAGATTTGAATCTGCCGCCTTTTCAAGTCAGGGGCGTGGTTTCAGGAGAGCTGCTGCAAAATGACACCTGCCCCTGAGTGGAAATGAAAAGTCATTCCAGTCAGGCAATAAACAGCTCCATCAGTGAAACAATAAAAGGCAGCTAAACAAACAGCCCCCTCCTCTCACAGCTCCTCTAGGGTATTAGCAGAGCTATGGGGGAGGGGGGTAACGGCTACCTCAGCCAGCTGGGCATTGCCCCATAGTCCCATTGTGTGTCATAAAATGCTACAAGGGCAGGAATCCGGGAGACAGAAAATGCACCCCGGTAAGAGTCTCCTGTGCTCGTACAGGGATTCGGAGTCTCCCCTGCCCGGCACCTTGTAACATCTCTGCCCCCTGCCTAGTGGGGTATAAAATGCCACCGGATTAGGATTCTCCCCTCTCTGTTAGACACTTGCATCATCACCAACCCACTGGCAACTACACCTGGCCTGGGCTGGTGCCAGTGAATCACTAGGGCTACATCTCCACGGCATGGTCAACCCAGCTCTGTGGGATCCAGGTTTGTGGCCACTTGCATCCACACTGCACTGCAAACCTGGGCTTATGATTGCTGGCCCGGGGCCTCTCAGCTGTGCTAATGGTCCACACCGCACCGCACAGACCTTCTGATGGGTCTGCAGCTTGAGCTGTGTCCATACTGCAAAATGGCAGAGCTCGGACCAGAGTCACACCAGGACGCAGGCTCAGACTTGCCCCAGCAGGATGCTAGGACCTGACTTGACCGGAGTCAGACTGATCTGTGTGTGGACAAAAAGGGGCGCGGTCTCAAACCTGAGTCTGAGCTGGGCTCACTGCTGTGTAGACACACCCTAGAGTCACTTTTTTCCACCAGTCAGCAAGAAACTTGCAGAATAAGGAACGCAGCATTCTCGGCTTAGATCTTAGTCTCTGCCACTGCACAGCTTCTGTCTAGAGCTGCCCCCCACCCTCTCCTATGTCGCTCCCCCTGCACAATTATAGGATCAGCCCTGCCCGCCTTCCTCCCAACACCATCTGCCACAGTGGGCATTTGTCCCCGGCTGCTCACAGGATCCAGCTTACACAGTGGGGCTGGCAGATCGTATGATATATGACATCCTGACAGACTCACATAGCCAACGCAACTACACACACCCGCCGCTCCCGCACAAACGCACCCACAAGCTGGGGCAGCAATTCAATCACCGATGTGACTCCCTGGGTGCTAAGGAAGAGAAGTAGTGGGGTGCTCAGCACCATGGAGGCAGAGCTCTCATGAGCTCTGGGCTGCGAACAGGTTCTGCCCCGGGGGCAGGGAGTTTGTTTAGAAACAGAGGCAGAGGGATTAAGAAAGAATCATAGAATCATAGAATCATAGACCATCAGGGTTGGAAGGGACCTCAGGAGGTCATCTAGTCCAACCCCCTGCTCAAAGCAGGACCAATCCCCAATTTTTGCCCTAGATCCCTAAATGGCCCCCTCAAGGATTGAACTCACAACCCTGGGTTTAGCAGGCCAATGCAAAGAGAGCAAAAGTCTTGGCATTAAATGAAATGAAGGTTTGATGATCCTGAAAGCATTGCCAGGCGCTCCGGTTAAAAGGTAGGAAACAAAGGGCGGGAATAAATGGTCCATTTTCAGAATGGAGAGGAGTAAATAGAGGTGTCCCCCCCGAGGGGCTTGTACTTGGACCAGCACTGTGCAAAATGCATCAGTGATCTGGAAAAAGGGGTAAGCAGTGAGGTGCCAACGTTTGCAGTTGATACAAGAAGAGAGAAGACAGAGAGAGGGGGCACGATAGCCATTTTCAAGTACCTAAAAGGTTGTTACAAGGAGGAGGGAGAAAAATGGTTCTCCTTAACCTCTGTGGATAGGACAAGAAGCAACGGGCTTAAACGGCAGCAAGGGGGTTTAGGCTGGACATTAGGAAAAACTTCCTGTCAGGGTGGTGAAGCACTGGAATAAATTGCCTAGGGAGGTTGTGGAATCTCCATCATTGGAGATTTTTAAGAGCAGGTTAGACAAGCGCCTGTCAGGGATAGTCTAGATGGTGCTTGGTCCTGCCATGAGCGCAGGGGACTGGACTTGATGACCTCTCGAGGTCCCTTCCAGTCCTATGATTCTACTCAAAATAGTTAAGACCCAGGCAGACTGCGAAGAGCTATGAAAGGATCTCTGAAAACTGGGTTGTTAGGATATAGCTATTCAGGCCTGTCTGTAAAGGCCTTTTCTCTAAGAATTTAGGTGTATTCTTGTCACTTGGCTAGTTCTAGAGGTACAAAAGAAAGAATCAAAATCACTGTCTGCCGGTGTAAGGGCCTTCTCTCACGGCGACGGTCTGAGGCCCTGTTCTTAGGCTCAGGCCTTTGGCTAAGCAACAGAGGCTGCCATAAGCTGGGAAGCGACTGGTCACATCCTCACATCCCAAACCAGTCACATTGAAATAAGGCAATCTGGGGCTGTTGGAAAGGTGATCCGATCTATCACCTCCAGAGAAAGGGAAGGGCCTAGAGGATGTAAAAGGAAGTTTAGTTTGATAGTTTTCTGTCTGGTAAGAACTCACTTACCAATAGACACAGCTGGGAAACCCTTATGTCCTTATAGGTGTAAATAAAGAAATAAATCCTCACTTCTGTATTGTTTTGTCATTATAGTTCCCACTTTGCTATTGTTTATTTGCAGGGTCTCTGTCTGGTTCTGTGATTGTTTCTGTCTGCTGGATAATTAATTTTGCTGGGTGTAAACTAATTAAGGTGGTGGGATATAAAATGGTTAAATAATCGTGTTACAATATGTTAGGACTGGTTAGTTAAATTTCAGGAAAATGATTGGTTAAGGTATAGCTAAGCAGAACTCAAGTTTTACTATATAGTCTGCAGTCAATCAGGAAGTAAGGGGGGGCAGGAATGGGAACAGGGAATGGAGGTGGGGAAACTGGAATCGTGCTTTGCTAGGGGGGGAATTGGAATCATGTTTTGCTAAGGGGGGTGGGGAATGGGAACAGGGACACAGGTAAGGCTCTGTGGTGTCAGAGCTGGGAAGGGGGACACTAAGGAAGGAAACTGGAATCATGCTTGCTGGAAGTTCAGCCCAATAAACATCGAATTGTTTGCACCTTTGGACTTCGGGTATTGTTGCTCTCTGTTCGTGCGAGAAGGACCAGGGAAGTAAACAGGTGAAGGAATAAGCCCCCTAACATGGGTGACTGGGCAACTAAATGGCAGATGAAATTCAATGTTAAATGCAAAGTAATGCAAATTCAGTTGGGATTGGTCCTGCTTTGAGCAGGGAGTCGGATTAGATGACCTCCTGAGCTCTCTTCCAACCCTAATCTTCTATGATTCGATGACATGGCAAAATATAAACCCAACTATACATACAGAATGATGGGGTCTAAATTAGCTGTTACCCATCAGGAAAGAGACCTTGGAATCATTTGCAGGACTCTGGAAGTATTTGCAAATTGAATCCATCTCACTGTGCCTGTGTCATCCCCAACTCATTCTCTAGCTTCAGAAGACTTAAAAATTCTCTCCAGTCTTCTCTCCTGGATAATGCAGCTGTCCTGAACGTGCATCAAGACCATACCAGGGAACTAGATGTAAATACGATTGCTGGCTGGAGACATAATGTCTTGAAACTGGGACATTAGTGAACACAGCTTCTAGGTGACTGCAATGATCTTAATATACTGTAATTCATGAGAATGTAATTAGGTAGTTGCTAAAAATAACAACTGAATCGTTATTCAAATAGTAAAGATACCAATGACTGACACATCCAATAACTAGAATATGAAAGAAATGTATACATATGCTGAAAATAGCCTCCCCCCGAAACTAGCAGAATGCCCCCCAAAACACACACAACCTCTTCAAAAGCACCCGCCAGCAAAAAGAAAAATCAGGGCCTATGAATTTAATAATCGGTAACTTGAGTCCAGCCAAAGCAGCTGACAAGCGCTCTCTGGTCTCTCTGTGGATCTGCTCTGGCAGGGAGAGAAGCAGCAGCTGCTGCCCAGGGTGTTTGCAGGAGGGTCCCTATCTGCAGGGCCAGCCAGCGGCAGAGCAACGGGGCAGGAGCCCGGGGAGTGAATCTGGCAGCTCCGGCCCCAGCAAAGGCATCCAATGGAGCTGGCACCAAGGGTCTGACCCCAGGGCACAAATCCGGGTGCTTTGCAGTGGGGTGAAGCAATCAGATCCCACCTGGCTCTGCGGGGCGGACACATCCCAGGCCATTCACTACAGCCTGCCCAGGGGCATTGCATCTGCCCCCCCGCTCACCCTGCCCCATAGGAGCCCCCTGCAACCAGCCCCTCAGAGACCCGCTGGGGCAACTGAGCTGGGAGCTAAACTGGATTCGTGGGGACAAAGCCGGGGAGAGACAGAATGGAGGCAGCCCAAGGAGAGCTCCCCATGCAGATATTGCCCCCCCACCCCACCCCCCAGCTCTTGCTGCTCTCTGCTCACCTGGGCAGCAGCCAGACAGCTCCCCGCAGGAGGACCAACAGCAGCGAAAGGGTTAATTCCAATCAGGGAGGGTTTGCTGGACTGTGAGACACTCACAGTCCTGTGTCGGTCCCTTGCTGTAGCAGGCGGGTTATACACTGGCCCCACAGCTCCTCCCTGCTTGGGTGTCAGTCGTAAATATTCCAGGAAGCTGAAACAAAACAAATTTTAAAACTGCATCCTGGAGAGGATTTCAAATCAAAAACAATCCACTTCCTGACACGTCTTTCAGAAACAGAAACATGCCCGGGTGGCAGAAAGCTGAGCTGCCCCAGGGACCCGAGCCAAAGACTCTGTGGCCCAGTGAGCACTGCAGGGTCACTGAGGCAGGCAGGTCAGGCCGGGTTAAAGTCTCCCCGTGCAACACAGCTTGGGGGCAGATTTCCCCGGGCGCTGAAACCTGAGGGCCACTCTGGACTCGGGGCCTGTCTGCACTACAGGGGCCTGCAGCCCTAACCATCCTGGTTGGCTCCCCGGGGTGTACTTGGATAAAGGGGCTCAGATTGGTACCCAGATCCCCTGGCAGGGAGGGAATATCCTGTAGAGGTGCAGGGCACCTTTATACAGAGGCAGATCACTGTTTTTTGGGGCCCTGGGCCAGAGCAGATGGAGACCCCTCCAACCCCCCTCCAGTACCCCTGCTGGGGAGCAGGGTCAGGGTGTGGGGCCTTGCCCCCCCAACCCCTCACCCGCCTGGCGCTCCTGCCAGGGAGTGGGGGCCACTGCACCCTAACCCTACTGGCAGGAGTGCTGGGCAGAGTGGGTCAGGGCACCCATATTTCTGGGGGCCCCCCAATTGGCCCAGGCCCCGTTGGCCCAGTGGCTAATCCACCATTACCAGTATAACCCATTGTCCACACCAAGGGCTTCACCAGTGTAATTATTGTGCTAAAAATATTTCACAGCCCCAGACAAGGTACTTAGAGCGGGATAACTCTTCTAGTGTAGAGCAGCTCTTAATTCACAGTGTCTCCATCCATGTGCGGGGTGCAGGGGTGCGGGAGCGGAGGGGCAATTAAAGTGATTTTAAGTTTAAGGCACCTTTACACTCCCTGAGTGAAATCCATGGACGTCCATGAGAGTTTTCCCTTGACTTCAGTGGATCCGGATTTCACCGCCCCCCCCCCCGTCTTTTGATGAGCCTGCTACTGGGACATTAGGGGTATCCAGGGGGAGGAGGTGAGTGAGGTTGTATGGTTTAGAAGGAATCTATGGGCCAACGGGGTTAACATGCCCCAGTCACTGCCCAGCTCTGGACACTTTCAAACAAGGTCTGAGGTTTGGTACATGGAGACTTCAGCTTGCTCAGGACCATGGCAACCCCCACTACAAATCCTCCTCCTAACCTTTAATTAAAGATAAAGACAAAGAAGGAAAAACTGTCCAAGCCTTTGGAATGTAAAGTATCAACTCTAGTAAGTCCTCTATGGTACCAACTCCCCTTGTCCCCTTTCGCTGGAGAGAGTTTTTAAAGAAGGAAGCCCCTCCCCTGGTCAGACAGTCCCTTAGACGGTATCACAGATGGCAACTATTGTCCTTTGGGGGAAGAGAGAAGAAGTTAGTTGAGATGGGCTGGAGCTGCTGTTGTTGCTGGTAAAGTCCGATCCCATTTCATCCCGGGGTGGTGTTTGGGATTCAGCAGAAAATGCCGATGTTATCCGGGTCCCTCTCTCTGGCCTGGTCTGGTCAGGGCAGGACGTCTCTCAGTAGGACGCAGAAGGTCTGGGGTCCCAGCAGATGATGGGGCAGTCAGGCCAGTCAGTCACTCCAGGAGCCAATTTTTCGCCTCAAAGTCTCTTTCATTAAGGCCCTCACAGGGGCGTGGTGGGCGGCATGGGATATTTTGGTCACCAATTAGGCCTAGTTTCCAACACACCAACTTTGGGTCACACTTTGTGTGGACCAGCCATGATTTTAACCCAGTCCTTGAATTACATCAGCAGACCTTTTCCTTTGGACTAATTCAGTCGCTCTCCCTTGTACCTTTCTCCGTCCATATGTAACCCAGGCCTGCTTGGTGTGGGGCTCTGTCCCCCTCTTGTGGCAGCTAGGCCAGCTAGCGATTGTTGAGCCTGCTGTAACTTTGGCCAAGAGAGGTGCGTCTTTTAGCTCATCCAGTAGAGGCTTATGCCTTAAGCTCCAGACATCCCAGGTTTGTTCCCAGCTGCCGCCGACGGGGGAATCTGTCGGCGTTACAAGTGGTGCAAATTAAGCGCTGTTCCTAGCCCTGGACCAGGGGATGGAGAAAGGTGTGGGGTAGCAAACACTAATAGCCAGGGATAGCTAATAGGTGGATGTCAGTATTTGCTGCCAGTGGCTAATTGTGCTGGGGAGCAGTTTGTTACCCTATATGTGCCACCTCTGAGCTGGCAACCGGCAGCTCCAACCAACACAACACAACACAACAGAAACCTTCCCTCCTC
The DNA here is from genome assembly GCF_965140295.1 of Lepidochelys olivacea. NCBI lineage: Eukaryota > Metazoa > Chordata > Testudines > Cheloniidae > Lepidochelys > Lepidochelys olivacea. The sequence goes on from NC_140424.1 coordinate 43,832,577, forward strand.
CCCTAGGTCTCTCTAACCCACCTACCCACCCCACATCCCAGCTTCCATTGCTAATGCACAATGTGTAGTTATATGAACTGGACTGGTTGCTCCCCTGCTGTGTGGTAGTCAAATAGACACAGTGAATACAACAAACGCTCCCAAGGTCTCAGCAGGGATCAGGAACAACAGGCTTTGCGGCTTGGATGTGTCCGTAACGACTCCTTAGAGACAACTGGGCTGATATTGGCAGCGAAAGCAGGATGAAAACCCCCTCTGGATCTCACGTTACTGATTCAGCTGCTGTCACCCTTTTAGCCTGATTTGCCAATGTGCTCAGCACCCACAGATCGGCTGGAACTGAGCCAACTCCAAATCAGCGGATTGGCTTAAAAAGCAGGAGATTTAAAGCGAGGATGAAGTCCGGGTTCCGTTTATTTGTCATTTGGCGTAATCGGTCATTGGCTGCAGGAGTGTTCTCGGTGCGTGCTGTCCCAGCTCTGCACGGGTACGCAGCAGACCTCGATCCAATGGCCCAAAAAAAACCACAGACTCAGTTCCATAGCGAAGGCTACCAGCCGGGTTTATTGTCAACGAAGCCCCATAATAACACCCGGCAGACTTTATGGGGATACTGGGACATAGATGCCCATGAGAATGGCCTCGGCTCAGTCAATGGTGGGATTTTACATTTCCCCCTTGGCCAGGCAAAGACACGCTTCTCTGAAACCCTTCTTTATACATCAATACAAACAAGTTACATGTTGCCCCGCCGACATGGTTCGTTACCACTCTCTGACATGGTCAGGAACTACCTTCACCTTGTACGTGTTGGCTTGCTAAGAGAGCTGTATCCATCATGCTGACCTTATCTTTCAGAGGGGTCAGTGTGTCCCCCTATCACCTTCTGGGAGTGTGTTTACACCATGATCGTGTAGCGGGGTGTTCTGTCCTGACACTTCTGAATGCGTTTACATGAATACTTAGTACCTAGGAGTGCTTGTGTTTTTGCAACACCAGTCCTGTTCTGGCCAGGTTCTGTGAGCTTGCAAGCAAGCGTGTTTTGTAGCAAGGCCCGACTTCTGCTCACAGCCTGATTTTTGCTAACTTTGCTTTATATCACCAAGGCCTGACTGCTTCAGTTCAGGCCCCTCATACCAGGCCTCACGTCTCAGGCTCTCTCTTTGTATTGCATCTTGTTTTGTGAATGTAGAGGCCACATTGTCAGGCCCCTCTCTACAACCGGGAGGGCTAGAGCCTTCCTTTTTAAATGGAAGCTGAGTTTCTCACCTCAATCACCTGACTCCGGGAGCTGAGGCTTTTTAAAAAAATACTCCAAATACGATGAGACTCGCAGTAAAACTGTGAGCGTGCAATGCTGCAGACGTGTTGTCAGATGCTGGGTTATGATTTCTGCTAATGATTGGGGGAAGGCAGGGCCTAGCACCGTCTCTTTGTAGAAGTGTATGCTACAAATGGGTCAAGGAGCACCTAGAGCAGGGATCGGCAACCTTTGGCATGTGGCCTGCCAGGATAAGCCCCCTGGTGGGCCAGGACGGTTTGTTTACCTGCTGCATCCGCAGGTTCAGCCGATCGCGGCTCCCACTGACTGCGGTTCGCCGTCCCAGGCCAGTGGGGGCTGCGGGAAGCGGCGCGGGCCGAGGGATGTGCTGGCTGCTGCTGGCGGGCCGCGGGCCAAAGGTTGACGATCCCTGACCTAGAGCAAAACTTTATGCTACCGGTGTTGAAACTGACTAAAGCAGGGAGGAGTGATTTAAATCTCCCAATTGAATCATGAGTTCAATCAGCACATGGAGAACCTGCATTTAAATCAGCTTGATGCCTATTGTCCTTTTAAATTCTATTCCCAGAGCCAGGTTGGGTTCACTGCTTAATTTGTGCCAGGGCTGGGCCCCGCCTCCTTTAGGCTCAGCAGTTCATTGCCCCAGCGTCTCTGGGCTTGCCGGGTCATTTATGAATGTAAAAAATGGCTTGAGCCCCGGCACCTCTGCTGGTTGGTTCTCCTTGACTGGCGTGGCCATGACAATGTCTGTGGGATCATTGGAGCAGGGGGATGAGAACGTAGGCCTTCGATCTCACATGTGAGTGCCCTACCGCCAGGCGACAGACACATTCGCACCGTCTCTTGCTCTCTGTCTCCTCCTCTCCCCGTGATTCTTTCAGTAATTATACGGTGTGGACCAATTGCATGGGAAGAACCTGAGGATACGTCTACACTGCAATTAAACCCCTGGGTCTGGTCCAGGTCAGGTGACTTGGGCTCGGGCTGCAAAGCTATGGCGTGGACATTTGGGCTTGGACTGGACCCTGAGCTCAAGGACCCTCCCCGCTCACGGGGTCAGTTTCAAGCCCCACAAGCCTGGCCAGGCACAGCTGTGCCTCACGTCTTTTATTCCAGGGTAGACGTACCCTGCGAGAGCCCGAAAGAAGAATATCCCATAGCTTGAGCAGCCACCTGAAGGGTAGGAGAGCCCTGCTCCAATCCTTTCTCCCCACTGGGTGGGATTGGATCTAGGTCTCCCACGTCCCAGGTGAGTGCCTTGCCCAGGCAAAAAGTTATGCCTCCTCCCTTGGGCTTTGTGGAGCGCGGTAGGTGTCCAACTCGTTCTCACAAGATACCACTTTGGAACCTAAGCGAGCAGATTCCAGACGGGGATTAGGCTTGGTGGGTCGCCAAGGTTGTACCTGTGGTTTTCTAGTCACCAAAAAGTTAGGCGTTGGGATGCTCAGTGTCACATCGCCTACGTCCCAGTGCAGCTCTGGGCCTGAGTGTTTTTCTCCAGACAGGGGCTGCATTTTGTACCCGCTGCCCCTCTCTGGTTTCTGCTGTGGTGAAGCTGGCTGGGGATCCTGGGAGAGCTTCAATCAAACTGAGACCCAGAGGCTCTTAAAGACCTAAAATGGAAAACATATGGGCCTGTCAGCACAGTGGCCCCCGTATGGGTCATAGGGGATTTTAAAGAGAATTTATTTTAGGCTGCTCCCAGATTATTCACATGCCCCTAGTTAAACCATAAACGTATCGCAGCTGTCGCCAGAAATGCTGGAGGCCTGGGAATCGGGGCGGGGGGGAACATGGATTGACCTTTGTGGGAGGCAACATGGGTTGACGGGATGCAGGGTTGGAGGAGGGAGCTTTGATTTGGTGGGGGGGTTGATATCTCCATCCCCCAGCCCAGCTGACCAGCCGCAGCATCAGTCATCCTCTTGGCCAAAAAATTATCAAGAGACAAAGATAAGCCAGAACTCACAATGGCTTCAAAGTCCTGGGATTCTTTGGGTGTGGGGTGGGGAAGGAAGGACCGTTTCTTCTCAGCCTCCACTATGAGGACCGTCCCCTTTCCTCTCCTCTCGACCCGGCTCTCCGCCCCGTCACAGACACCTTGTACTTAGTAGGGCATGGGGCTGCTCCTAGCAAGTCAGTCATCTGTATTAGCTCCGGACGGGCTACAGAGCTCCCTTTAGAGAGAGAGAAACCAGAGATGTGTTTTCCATACATGCCTTTAATGCCCAGCCAGGTATGAGGGAGGTTAGCGTCAATAAGGTATGTTATGCACGGTGCCACCTAGTGGTAGGACAGTGGGAGAGGATGACATTCCAGGGTGGATTTTACAACTATATAAAGATCTCACATGCCATCAGGATGAGTGTGGCAAAAATAAACCAATGGACAGAGCTATTCTTCCCGGTAGACGCATTTTAAGAGAACTACTCAGCATTTGCAGTTTCCCAAGCTAAACTTCAAACTGACGTTTTCTTGTAAACTCCTCTGTATATAGTTTTATACGCTGGCCAGCAGGAAGTTTAGACTGGAAATTAGATGAAGGTTTCTAACCATCAAAGGAGTGAAGCGCTGGAACAGCATTCCAAGGGGAGAAGTGGGGGAAAAAGACCTATCTGGCTTCAAGACTAAGCTTGGTGACTTTATGGAGGAGATGGTATGATGGGATAGCCTAATTTTGGCAATTAATTATTGTCGGGTGTCTCAGTTCATATTAAATGAAGTAGTCAATTTCTAGCTCTTGAGGTTGTGTGGAAAACCTTAAAAGAGTATCCTCAGTGTAACCAACACAGTGACATCTTCTTGAGTCTGCAGAGAGCCTGAACTGATTGCTCTGAAATAGTGGAATGGCTCTGAGTATAATCAATGCAGCAATGCTGCCTAAATCTGCAGAGAGCCTGAACCAATTGCTCTGTGACCTGGGGGGAACAACTGACCATTCATCTCAATGGGGTGCTAACTCCCAACCCCACTGTTCAGGGCATCCTGTCGACCCCACTCCAGCATGGGGCTGTGTGTGTGTGGCAGATGGGGAAGACTACAATGTCCCCCTCCTCCAAACAGAGACACCCCAGCTGCTGGGCTAAGTACTGGGGACTCCCACTGCCAGATTGGCATCTGTGGAGTGGAGTGGGAACTCCTTGCTACCCCTGCTCTCCTGATGGGATAGTGATCCCTGCAGCTGCTCCTGCCCTTCTGGGGAGGCAGAGAACCCCAGCCTGCCCCAAAACCAGACCAGACAGGGCCCCCCAATCCAGCCAGCACACCGCTGTTGCAAACCTAGTCCCTGTCACAGAAGAGGGGTCAGGGTAAGGGCACAATGGCCATTGTGGGGCAGGACAGGTTCTGGTGTGCCTGGATCACCTTAATGAAGCCCTGTGCCTTGGGCCACCCCATCCTCCAACCCACCCTACCCAACTGAACACACAACCATCCACCCGCCCCTGCGCTGCAGAACTGTGCCGGTCCCAGGCTGAGGACCCTTAGTTCAGTGGGTGCTTTACAATTCAAATTCCGTCTCGGCATGGAGATTTCCATATCAAATCAGGCTCCTTTTCCACTGACATCAGCAGGGCTGGTTTCCCATTCCCTGCTCCTGTTTGGCCGGAAGAATTGACTGAACCCTGACATTTAGGCAGATGGGACATCAGGGCCAGGATGGAATTTCTGGTCAGAAAGACACCCCCCTGCGCCCCACCTCCCACCCCCCCACCCACTCATTATAGCCTGCTGCTTAGGGCACCCAGCTGGGGTGTGAGAGACCCAGGTTTAAACCCCAGTCGCTCCACCTGACTGGGAGCAACAACCCGAGTGAAGGTCTCCCACACCCCAGGTGAGCGTCCTGACTGCTGGGCTATAGGGTGTGTCCTTCCCCCGCACTCCCGTGGGAGCTTGTCCACTTTGTATAAATAATTAAATCATTATTGCAGCAGGGACATAAAACTAGATCTCCCACAGCCCAGGTCACCGGCCATATGGGGTATTCTCTCCATCTGTCTTTATACATATACAATGATGGGGTCTAAATTAGCTGGTACCCGTCAAGAAAGGTATCTTGGAGTCATTGTGGCTAGTTCTCTGAAAACGTCCACTCAATGTGGAGCAGCCGTCAAAAAAGCAAACAGAATCTTGGGAATCATCAAGAAAGGGATAGAGAATAAGACAGAAAATATCATATTGCCTCTATATAAATCCATGGTACCCCCACATCTTGAATGCTGTGTGCAGATGTGGTCGCCCCATCTCAAAAAAGGTATATTGGAATTGGAAAAGATTCAGAAAAGGGCAACAAAAATGATGAGGGGTATGGAACGGCTGCTGTATGAGGAGAGATTAATAAGACTGGGACTTTTCAGCTTGGAAAAGAGACGAGTAAGGGGGGATATGATTGAGGTCTATAAAATCATGACTGGTGTGGAGAAAGTAAATAAGGACATTTTATTTACCCATAACACAAGAACTAGGGGCCACCCAATGAAATTAATAGGCAGCAGGTTTAAAACAAATAAAAGGAAGTATTTCTTCACACAATGCACAGTCAACCTGTGGAACTCCTTGCCAGAGGATGTTGTGAAGGCCAAGACTATAACAGAGTTCAAAAAAGAGCTAGATAAATTCATGGAGGATAGGTCCATCAATGGCTATTAGCCAGGAGGACCAGGGATGGTGTCCTTAGTCTCTTTTTGCCAGAAGCTGGGAATGGATGACAGGGGATGGATCATTCAGTGATGACCTGTTCTGTTCATTCCCTCTGGGGCACCTGGCATTGGCCACTGTCGGAAGACAGGATACTGGGATAGAAGGACCTTTGGTCTTACCGAGTATGGCTGTTCTTATGTTCTTAATCTTTTCTTTCATTTTTTGGAAAATAATTCCAAAAGGGCTCGGTTTCATCCTGATGAGAAACAGGAAATTTTTTTAAAAATCGCAAAAATTTTCATGAGGTAGGAAAACTAGTCCCCACCCAGCTCTGCTTCTCCCATCAGCCTTTCCTTTGTAATCGACCTTTGTGGAAATGCTTTTGTTCTTTCCCCCAGGTGGTGGGATTTCCCTTAATCTGTGTTAGATACTGATGCCGCCCCCAGCACTGTAACTGCCTCAGGACAGCCCCTGAGATAGGAAAGTCTGTATCATGGTCATTTTACAGGCAGTGGAAAAAAACGAAGGGATTTTTTTAACCTACACCACATGGAGTCTGTATCAGAGCACAGAATTGAACTGGGGGTCTCCCAAGTTAGTGCTTTAACCTCTGCACCATCCTTCCCCCCCAAATTCCCCTCCCCTCTCCTCTCCTCTCCCTAGGGCCTAACATAACATTCTGTCCTGACTGAGGGACAGGCCTGCAGCCTGAGAAATGGGAATTTCACACAGCATCCGAGCGATTCCCAGCATGCAATGCTACGCCTGCGGGACCTGGAATATTTGACTATTGAGCCATGACATTTTTATGCATGGGAGAGTTCTAAGATCATTGTCAGTGGTTCCTAAAATATCAGACATACAACGCCTCTCTGCCCCTGATTCAGCTGGATTCAGTGGCTACTGAAGCGTCCACCTCTCCAGGAAAAGGAATAGAAAGAGAATCCACAGCACATTCTCAAGGGTGAGGGGTGAACCCCAGGCTCGGGGAGGCTAGCCCCCGGTCCGGTCCACCCCTTCCGCCTGCCCCCCCTTCCCCACAGAAGCCCAGAGGCCCCCTCCACACGGCCGCCAGCCCCGGGCCACCTAAGCGCCTCCAGCCCCAAAGCGCCCAGGGGATGGCGTGCCCCCCCCCCAAGCCCCAGAGTGCCGAGTGGACAGGCGGTTCACGGCCCCCTGCCGCAGCCCCAGAACGCTGAGCGGGTGGGTGAGTGCCACATGGCCGCCCACCCCCTTCACCCCAGCCCCGGAGGGCTGGGCAGCACAGCTCCAGCACCGGGGGCCTCCCCAGTGGACCGGGGGCCACCCCAAGCCCCAGCTGCCCTAGCCCCAGCAGGCTTCCCGGAAGAGGAGCCGGCTGCCTCGGCTGGGGCCAACTCGTGGCAAGCAGGGCGGAGCGTGAGCGGGGCCTCACAGGGCTGTTTGCAGAGGTACAGCCTTCCCCTGCCTATGCTACCCACCACCCATGCATGTCCTCATCCTTCCTGGATCATATCTACACGAGCGTTCCTGGTCCCCAGACGGCATGCACAGAATACACCATGCTGAGGCCTCTAAAAGAGTCACAGAGCTGACCCCTTCCACCCCAAACGGGATGTGTTTGCCTAGTGACACCAGTACAGTTATCCTCTAGTAGTTTTTTTAAAAAAAACAACAGCAACAGGCCATTAAAAAATCAAGAAAACAAAGCGATCCAAGTCCAAGTCCATGTAATAAGGAAAAGCAACAGTCTTAGCAAATATAAGCCATAGGCAACTCAGCCCCATGCAAACAGTCTTGCCTTTGAAAGAGGAGTTTTCAGGGTGGGTCAGAAATAAGGTTATTTGGAACTGATCTCACTTCTTCTCCCTCTCACTGGGGGGAGCGCTGCCCCCTCCCCCCCACAGAAATCTGTTGACTCACAGTACATGGAGTACCCAGAGCTTAGGTCCCATCCCACGCCAGACACGGCCCCACGGTGGTGTTACAAGGGCAATACACGGCTGGGGTGACATGTGGAAAGGAGGAGAGAACTGGGCCCTTGTCAGACAGGCGTAGTTATACCGCTTTATGTGGGACTTTGTTTGCCTGGCCGTGGGGCTCCAGGCACCAACCCCTGGCTCCAGCCACGTGGCCCCGGCTTCAGGCTCTGGACCCCGGCTCTGGCTGTGGGGCGGTGGAAGCTGGCCCTGGGTCCCAGCCGCGTGGCACCAGGCTCTGATCCCTGGCTTCAGCTCCGACCGCCCAGCGGTGGGCACTGACCCCTGGCTGCAGCCACACAGGCTCACCACCACGCCCGTCGCCCTGGGCCCTCACTGCCTCCCCCAATCTCCAATCCACCACCCCCAGGTCCCCACAGCCCCCCCTCATCACCCCTGGCCCCTGCTGCCTCCGGCTCTGAGCTGCCCGTCCAGGGCTTAATTTGCCCTGGGGCTCACTGAGAAAAGTAAAAAGAAAAGGAGTACTTGCGGCACCTTTTCTTTTTGCGAATACAGACTAACACGGCTGTTACTCTGAAACCTGAGAAAAGTGAGATTAACAAACATGCAAGTATCACTTTTCACAGCAAAGCTAGCTGGGGGGCCCTGATGAGTGATACTTGTAGGCTTGTTAATATCACTTATCAGGGCTTCCCAGTTAGCTACTAAGTCTGCTGTGAAAAGTGATATTAGCAAACACACGTATATCTCTTTCCCCACCATTGTTTTTATTATTGAATCTGCAAAAAAAATTTTAAAAATGCTATGTACATAAATTACAATGATCTGGCCGTGTGTTGAGGCAGATTTATTTGTTTTCCCTAAAGATAATTAAGTATTTTAGGGAAAAGTGTCCGAGCGGACACCAGCAAGAGTTGGTGGCCGCACTCTGAGGCTACCAGACAATTTCTTGCGAGAACCTCTGCCTTCGGGGTTGGCTTTGACAGCCCCCCAGCAATGCAAAGTGACCCGGGGGAGAGAGGCCGTTGGTTACATCCTCAAATAAAGGGAACAAAATCTGCCCTGCAGGGTATGTCTGCATTAGGAAAAGACATTGAGGTTAGGTGGGATCTAATCACCCTCCCAGATACAGACATACCTGTAATGGGCTCCCCATTGCAGCCTTAACTGGGAGAGCTGTTCGATAATAAGTCACACACAGGTTGGGGAAGCTAACCTTGGTTTCTGAGCTCTAGACACTGACCCTTGTCACCTACATTCCAGAAAGTCATAATGACTGATTAGCTTTGGCACAAGAACACTGAGCTGTGCAAGGCTGACCTTGCATTTAAGGTCGGGGGCAGGTATTTACGAGATCCAGGTGCAATTCATAGAATACCAGAGTTGGAAGGGACCTCAGGAGGTCATCTAGCCCAACCCTCTGCTCAAAGCAGGACCAATCTCCAATTTTTGCCCTGATCCCAAATGGCCCCCTCAAGGATTGAACTCACAACTCTGGGTTTAGCAGGCCAATGCTCAAACAACTGAGCTATCCCTCCACCCAATCTTCCAGTTCCCCCCATCTATAGAAAAGGGTCTGGCGGATTCTCCTTCACTTGAAGCCTTTCCATCAAGCCTGGATCTCTCTAAAATACACTCTAGCTCCCCCACATGTTATGGTCTCAATGCAGGAATCCTTGGGTGAGTTTCTCTGGCCTGTGACCCACTGGAGATCAGATTAGATGGTCAGAATGGCCCCTTCAACATAAGCTAGGTGTTATACACAGAATCTGAAATCAACCAGCGCGTTCGGTACCAGAATGAACGTTTACAATAACAGCCTCATAAAAATATATATTGCTTTTGAGCTGTGCACTGTTTGAATGTCTCGGCTAATGAGACAATAACCTTGGGTGCAGTTTTATGCTATTCAAGATTAGATTTTTCTCTTCCAAACAGACTTTAGAACATCTCCCCTGTATCACGCACAGAGTATTTTCTGGAAGTCCCCAAGCCCAACATGCTATGAAACCTCCAGAAGGGTTGAAAATATTTACTGGAGCTCCGCTCCGGATAGCTCTGGCTGAATTTAAGCCCTGCGCACGCCATCACCCAGAGAATGATCATGACTTGTTTTAAGGTTTCTTTGAAGCATCACAGCTCAAGGGAGTTAGCCACCCAATTCCCTCCACTGGAACCCCATCCACAAGCAACCGGGGATATAAATGCCCCACGCAGGTATTTCAAAATTCGGTGACATGCAGAGGGGAAAATCAAAACCATCCAGGGAGTTTAGTAGCTAGGAAACAGAACCAGCCACTGATTCTGCAAAGACTTATGCATGTACTTGTCTTGAAGCACCTGAGTAACTTGCTGGGTTCATTTGTGCATAAAGTTAATCACATGCATAAATCTTTACAGAGTCCAGAACACGTCTAGCTCATCCCCATCAGAAAGCAAAGGCCAGCCAGCCTTTCTCCTGGATAGGAGAAACTTGTTTCATTTTCCATCTTCCTATAGAAAGAGGCTTGGCCGGGAAAGGCAGGGAGCATGAGCGGGAACCAAGCAGAAATTTTCTAGTTATGAGAAATCCTTCAGCCTAGCGAGAAGGGAGGGAAGAGTCAGCATGGGAGAAAAGGAAGCATTCGATGGGAAAGCTTTAGCAAAAGCCCTTGAGAGGTTTTTGATTAGCGAGTGGGTGACAATCAGTTCTGTTCAGTATGTTCTTATCCCGGCCTTGTCACCAGATGTGCATTAAATCTAGGGTGACCAGATAACAACTGTGAAAAAACGGGATGGGGGGGTGGGAGGTAATAGGCACCTATATAAGAAAAAGTCCCAAAAAAGGGGAAGAGGTGGAACTTAACGCCTTTCGCTTGGCCCGAAATGAAACATTGGGTTTTGATTTCAAGGCTTCTTTTTTGAAAGGGTTGAATTGATTGGCCTAAAACGAAAGGAAATTTCTGAATGGAAAAAAAAGATATTTTGAACGGAAGATGGCAAAACAAAGCGTTGTGATTTCTTTGGCATTTAAGGGGGGTTCCCGCTCCCCGAAATGAGCAAATTGGCGAAATCGACATGAACTCGCAAACTGTTTCACTGTTGACTCATCTAATTTTTTGCCAATATTTTTTGATTGAAATATTTCAGCTAGTTGTAAGTGGGGAGGTTTGTGATGGTCTTTAGTGCCTAGGGGAATTCACGCCTGTTTCAAAGCAGGTCCCCCAAGAAAGCTCGCCTTGCACTGACGTGCTTTACCATTAAGCTAGAGGGATCCCTTGGGTGCCTGAGAAGCAGAGTTGTTACCCATGATCCCCATCTCGGAGCTTTCAGCTCCTTCAGCTACCCTGGGCCCGGGCCATGGAGTGCCTTGAAGATAAGGATCAAGGCCTTGAAATCGACTGGATATTCCAGGGGAAAGCAGCATGGAGAGCACAGGACAGGTTTCCACCTGCCACCATTTGTCTCCCACAGCTTCTTGCAAAAGAGCTGGTCTCTGTGTTGTGTGCTTGCATAGGGCTGGTGACCACAGATACTCCCATATTAATAATTTGCCTCTGATCCTGGGCCTCACCCCATTGCTCATTGAAGTTCATGCAAAGCCACTCGTGAATGTCAATGAGCTTTGGATCAGCTGCCTTAAGTTTCCTTAACAGCCTCTTGTGAGGGACCCGGGCCCCAACCACGCACAGTCTAGGGGTGAGAGCTGCACAGTACATAGGCACAGTGTTCTTTCAGCCTCATCCCTCTACTTGACCACACACATGCTGTCTTCTCCCACCCTTATACACTGTCACACTTGGACCACACGCGCCTGATTCCACCGCTGCGGAGTGTCAGCAGCTATCGACACTGTGACTGGATCAGCTTCCTCAAAAGTGTGGGTCCCAGGCTCTTTGCTATGCAAATCCCCACTCAGCTGAGAAATTTCCATCTCAAACGAGGCTCCTTTTCCATTTGCCTAACTCGGGCTGTTTCCCCTGTCCCGGAGGCGCTCTGTTTGGTGCGAATGCAGTAATTAATACTGATTCAACCAGACTGGGCCCCATTCACCCTTGCCCTTGCTCCCTGACTCTCCAACTGGACTACATCTCCCATAAGGACAGACTGAAAAAATTGGATTTGTTTAGTGTGGAGAATGGAAGACCAAGGGGGGGCCTGATAACGGTCTTCAAGTACGTAAAAGGTTGTTATGATGAGTGAAGTGACTTGCACAAAAGAGATTGTGGTCGAACTGGGAATAGAACCCCGGAATTATCGAATACTAGGGTTGGAAGAGACCTCAGGAGGTCATCTAGTCCAATCCCCTGCTCAAAGCAGGACCAACCCCAACTAAATCATCCCAGTCAGGGCTTTGTCAAGCCTGACCTTAAAAACCTCTAAGGATGGAGATTCCTTAGGACTTCTCATTGTTCTCCTTATCCACTGGGGAGGGAACAAGTAGCCCTGATCACCTTGATCAATCGGTCCTTCAGCCCTCATATAGATTGTGCCAATCACAACACGTCTTCTGTTCTTCTCTTACCCTGGCCTTCCTTCTCCGTGTGCAGCCAGGCTTTTCCACAATAAAATCTTCCCCTCTTTGGAGGTCAGCTGAGTGGTGGTTTCAGATCCCATGGATGCCACTCGGCGACAGCTGCAGTCCATTGATTGTCAGGGAGCCTCGCTCTATGCTCGGCCCATCGCATTTTCCTGTACCTGCTTTCAACAACGGCATCCTGCACTTCGCTCTGCTGTCTGTCCACTTCACTGGGGACTCAGTCAAGGATCGAAAGGACAAGAAGCAATGGGCTTAAATTGCAACAAGGAAGATTTAGGTTAGACATTAGAAAGAGCTTCCTAATGGTCAGGGTGGCTAAGCACTGGAATAAGTTACCTACTGAGGTTGTAGAATCACGAGGTTTTTAAGAACAATTACCTGTCAGGGACGGTCTAGATAATACTTAGTCTTGCCTCAGTGGAGGGGGCCAGACTAGGAGACCTCCTGAGGTCCCTTCCCGTCTTACGATTCTACGACGCTTATCGGCCACAGGACTGTCATGACGCACTGCAGTGGCTCAACAAGAGAAGAGGCCATGGTGCATCATGGGAGATGTAGTCCGACTGGGGAGCCTGGCCCATAGAGAAGAACAGAGGCATGAAGCACCTGAACTACAACCCCCACAAGGCTTTGGGGTAGCATTTCTGAATTGAAACGTTTGGTCTTCACCTATGAATATTTGGGTTTCAATTTTTTCCACTCAAAAAACTGAATTTTCCATGGAAAAAATGTTTTCTAACCAACTCTGTTCAGCAATTTTGAGTGTTCATGGGATTTGGGTTGTAGGGAACTTGTGGAGAAAGAAAGTTATGCAATAGGGGGAAAGACTCCAGATTTCTGGAGCACTGGGAAATACCAGCTGTGATTTCCTGCATTGCGTAAAAGAAACGCATTGCACAAGGCAAATATTATGCAAAAACTGCAATAGCCCACTGATATTTCTAGAGGGGTGGAATTAACACCAAGACACATTCCATGTGCTACTTACGGCCCTGATCCTGCAAACACTCACCCATGGGCTTTCGGTCTACGAGTAGCCTGCTTGACTTCAAAGGCTACTCAATGCATCAAGCGAAGTACTGTACTTGCATAAGTCTTTGCAGGATTGGCACCTATGGGCGGCATTTTCAAGAGCATCTAAAGCCCGGAAGGCCCTGCGCCAGCAACACAAACCCCTGGAAGGGTCCTGCACACTCTGAAAATAATATGCCAGGGATGCAAGGGGCATTTTTAGTAATGGTGCCAAGCAGTGTGAGAACTCTCTGGCATATCACCAGGCTGCTCCAACACCCACCTATAAAGATATTGACAATCCAGTAACAGCCCTGTAAATCTACACCAGTTAAACCCTGGAGCACAGCGCGCCTTGCCAGCCACAACTAGTTCTCACAAGCCCTCCCTGTACCATAGTCACATTGCTCTGGTAGCTCCCAATGGGCCTCATTCTTTTTCTCTTGCTCTTGGGAAAGGGACAGAGGTGGGTCAAGGCAGCTTGAAGCCCCCTTTGTGCTCTGTATTCTGTGGACCCGCAGGGCTCAGCCCGTGGGATAAGTTAAAGCAGCCTAAGGGCAGCAGTCCAGCCTCTCCCCCCTTTGCCTGCCTGGCCCAAAGCTCGTGCTAAGGAGACAGTTGGCTGCAGGGCCCAGCCTCAACTTTCCCTTCTGAGCATCCACTTGCCGCTTCCCCTTCCCTCTAAAAACCGGCCCCCCCCGCTGACCCCTCCAGGGATCTTCCTGCAGCTGGAGTGCCTGCCCGACCCAGCTCCCACCCAGCGGGTTTGTTTCACAAAGTCCTTTGAAGTGTGACAAAGAAAACACACACGCATATACACACTGACAATTTAATTAGCACCAAACCCAGGCTGCACCTGGCTGATGGGTGAGGATTAGTTAGAGCACTGGACTCGTCCAAACAGGATTTGCCCGCTCCACCAATCCAAAGCCAGTCATTGAGGAAACACCAGCTGGTTTGGATCCAGGCCTTCAGGACAATAAGCAGAAGGAACTCACAAAAGAAGAATCGTTACTGACAGCGAACAGCTGAACTATTCAGTTTGCACCCCGCAGGGACAGTGATTCCAACCGTCAGAGTTTTTGAACCGGGGCAAAAGTTTCCTGTGAAAAATTCGGACTCAATCTTTGGATGGAAACTTTTTGCTCAAGAGTTTTTCTCTGGAGGGAAAAAAGAGTTTCGACCAGGTCTCTTAAAAAGCCTCCTAAAAATCCAAACTTTCTAGGTTAATAATCCAACGTAGCGTTTACATAGTATGCTGCGTGTTGAAAGCAGTGCACAGACACGAACAAATTAAGCTTTACAATACACACACAAGGTAGGTGTGCAAATATTATCACTCCACTTACAGATGGGGAAACTGAGGCAGGGAGGTGCAGTGACTTGGTCATGCTCACACAGCGCATCAGTGACAAAACATTGATTCTTCCAGACCCCACTGATTTTCCTCGAACCCTCCTCTCTTGAGGCCAGTCCTGACAGGGGCATGGACTTGGTCTTATAGATCTTTTCCCAGCTAACTCTTTTAGGGTCCCGTCTCTTTAAAGACAACCAGATGCCCAATGCCCATATTCTCCTGGATGGTGGCTCCAGGATTAAAGCTGCGTCTGTTTTGCTTCAGCCCAAGAACAATAATTTGCAAACCACTGACCAGAGAAATGGGCTGGCGGAGTATTAACTACAGTCAAAGGAGAGGGGAGAGGCTGGGACACTAACATGAGTCCATGCCCAGGGTGTTCGGTGAGTATGTCCACACAAGGATAAAAACAAACCATGGCTGTCTGGACCTAAGCCCTAAACCAAACCTCTGGGGTCTCGGGTCTACACTCAGGGCCTGCCCAACCACTAGGCAAACTAGGCGGTCGCCATGCGCGCCAAGTGGTTGGGGGCGGCGGTGGAGCGGAGGTGAGCTGGGGTAGGGGGGCGCGGGGAGGGGGCAACGGGGAGCTGCCGTGGGGAGGGGAGGGGCCGGCGGGGATCTGCCGCGGGGTGGGGGCTGCCCGGGCCGAGGGTGGGGGAAGCTGCCATGGTGGGGGCTCCCCTGGCCAAGGGGGGGGAGCTGCCGCAGGGGGGACTCCCTGGGCCGAGTGGGGGGCGGCGGCAGGGAGCTGCCGCAGGGGGGGCGCCTTAGGGTGGAGGGGGGGCGGCGCAAGGTGGAAGTTTCACCGAGGGCGTGAAACCTCCTTGCACCGGCCCTGTCTACACTACAGAGTTAGGCCGACGTAAGGCAGCTCACACTGACCTCAGTCTACAAGCCTCGACACCACAATGCTGCTCCCGCCGACGTGAGCCACCCACGACACCGACCTAATCACTCCACCTCTGCAGGAGGCGCAGCGTTTCGGTCGACGTAGTTCGGTCCACCCGGGGTCAGGGGAGACGCGGCGTTGACTCTTCCGGCTCTCAGGCCCGGGGGGGGGGGGGCAGGGCTCCAGGCTCTCCGTGCCCCACCACCTCGGTTAATTTGGTGAAAGTGCCCCCGGCAAGGAAGCCCCCCGCCGCCAACACAAGGCACCTGGCGTGGGCGTGAAAAGCCGCCATAATTACCCCCGTGGCTGTGGGCCGACATATGTTCTGCTGACTTAATAGTGTAGAGGTGGCCTGAGTCATCCCAGTGGAGTCGGAGGGAAATTCTGCAGAACTCAGTTTCATTGCATCAGATCTGAAAATGACTCACGCATCGGTGTCCTGGTGAGCTGTTTCTCTTAAACCCCACTCGGTTTCCTCAGCCCCCACATTCCCATCCTTTGAGGTGTCTGGACTGTTTGAACGGGTGGCCCAGAACTGCATCTAGGAACTGTAGGGGGCGGGGGGGGAAATGGAAGGTTTGGCTGGTGGGAAGGGGGCAGCTGGGGGGGCAATTCGGGAGTATGGGAGAAAGGCATGAACTGGGTCTCGCTGCTAAAGCTCCCAGCTGCCAAATAGCTCAGGAGGAGGAAACGTTTTTACGAATCCGCATGGTTCACACCCGACATGAGACAGATTCCTCAGGGAAGGAAGGGCCCTGTCTGTCATGTCGTACATGTCACGACAACGCGAGGAAGTCAGCATGAACCGGCATCAGCCCCTTGACTCCCAGGGAGCAACCCCACCCTACATCAGCGGCAGATCGGGCCCTCTTGATCCAATGGAGCAACACCGCTCTGCGCCAGCTGGAAAACCGGCCCTGTTCGCTTGGGAAGGGCATCTGCTCTCTGCAGCTCTGTGCAGACGCTGGCCGGGGCGCCCTAGGTGGCCGAATGAAGCAAAGCCCGACGGTCAACGTGACGTGGCTTCTCTGCCTGGCTGTAACGGGATAACTTCTGGACACCGCGGCCGATCGATCCCAAAGTTTTGGGGAATGTTCTAGGCATCCATGGGCAGAACCCTATCAATTTGGGTAAAAATCCGGGGGAGAAAGGGGCACACAGAGACCCCCTGGCACTGGGTTAGCTCCCCATCACCTCTACCCAGGTCTGTAATTGTCTCTGGATCAAAGAACTGGTTGATGGCAGCTGTTAAAACCTCCCAGCCTAACAACTCCCCATCTCAGCTCTGCTCAGCGTCCCCCTGGAGTTTAAAAGGGGGACACCCTGAATGACCGATCCCCGTCGCAGAACGAAAAGCAGGGCCGGCCTTAGGGAAAACTGCACCTTGGGCCAACTCGTACCTTGGTGCCCTTTCTTTGAGTTTGAGAACAGCGGCGCGGGAACCAGCTCGCAACTCCACAGCCCAGCCGGGCTGCCCAGGGAGAAGTTTCCGAGCCTGGGGGCTCCCCCGGCCAGACACCCCCTGGCCCCCTTGGAGGAGGAGGAGAGTGGGTGCATGGCTCCCGCCTATGCCCGCAGGAACCCAGTCGCTGGCCGGCTTGCTCTGCAGGGTTGAGCCCGGCTGCCTGGGCCTCCCCGCCAAGCTGGCAGCTCTGGGTGGCATCACTCAGCCCCCCACCTGACTGGCCATTCACCCCCACTCCAGCAGCCGAGGCCGGCCAGCACGCAGCATTCGGACAGCGCCCCCCGGGCCCGCTGACCAAAGAGCCCTGGGCGGTCGCCTACATCACCCAGCCGTAAGGCCGGCCCCGATGAAAAGAAATAAATCACACAAGCTGAGCTATTCGCACATGTCCCTGCGAGAGAGGGAAAGGGGCGGGGGACACCCAGGAAACGAAGGGACACCAGGATCCCAGGTGGGTACAAGGAGCTCAGCCAGCACAAGCTACAAAGGACGCGACCCTCTAGTTAAAGCTGCAGCCAGAGGACCATCGCGAGCCTTATTTTGACCTCCCGCCCCCGGCTTCTCGTAGGAAGGGGATTTGCCATGGGAACATTTGTTCTCAGTTATAAGGGAATAAATTATTTTATGGGAATCATCACAATTGCAGGCCAGGGCCCATTCCTGCGGGAAGGCCCTGGAAACGAGCCCTCTGCGCAAGTAGAAGAAAAACTGTTCCCGATTTTGGCTTGAAGTAGAGCCGTTGTTGCAAACTCATCGCTTTTGCTGGGTCTCTGCGGCTCGGGCGGTGGGGCTGGGTGGGCCGAGAATTGCAAACACGACAGACGGACGCTTTCAAACCCAGGCACCTGAAGCCGGTCAGCTGAACGTGGCCTGATTCTCACACGGTACCTAACCCCTCTTGACCCAGTGGGGCTTTGCCCTCCTCTAGTGGACCCACCACAGCAGAGTTTGCTACTTGCCTCTTCATTAACAGAGGGGCCCTTGTAACTCAAGCAGTGAAGGCTCCTGTTTTCAGTTCCCAAGGTCCCCGGTTCAGTCCCTGCAGCTGACCCCAAGGGGGTTTGTTCCCAGTGCACCCGGCGGCACCCCTGAGCTAATGGGCTAGGTGTGTTGATAATCCTGGGGCTGTAGCAGACGCGGGTTAGCCTGGGCTGCCCCGAGGCCTCAGCCCCTCTGACTGGGGTGCCTGCCTCTAGGCCCCCCAGGGTGACAGCGCTGGGCTGGGAGGGGGGATGCCAAACCCACTGGAGTCAGGGGAGCCTTTCCAGTGGGCTCTGTCCCTGTCCCTGGGGCAGTCGGTGGGGCATGGAGGGGGAGGTTCATGCCAGCAGGGCCCACGCCCAGGGCAGCTCTGATCCTCACTGGCCAGGTGGGGACAGCTACAGCCAAGGGACCGGCTGAGCTGGGCCAGGGGGAAGCCCTGCTCCTGCTGGCCTTATCCAGCCTGTCAGACTGGAGCCTGGAGCTCTGCTGGGCACCAACCAAGGAAAACAGGAACAGGGAAGGGAGCTGGCATATAGATTAGCGGGAAGACAATAAACAGGCTCTTTGCTTTGTGATAGGGAAGTGAACAATTGGCACACTGCCAGCTAGGGAAGAACAAACTGACTTGATCCTTTATATACAGCTGATAAGTGATTGCGTAAATGGTTAATCATTGTTCCAGCCTGGTAGAGTCCAGCTGGTCCAGAGGCGGCTTATATCCAGCTGGAACACAGCCTGCCCCAGGTCTGTGACATGCTCGGACGATCCAGGGGTCATCGCCCGTTTATCAATGGCACCTTCGCGTGACATTTGAGCTCTGAGATTACTGTTGCCTGGTAAAGAGCTGAGAAGAAAACAAAACCGAAAAACTTGTCATGCCGCCAAGCTGCATAGGTTTCATTTCTCAGAAAAGGCTGCATTGCACTGAACACTTCCCTGCCCTGCAATAGCTCTGCACCAGATTCTCAGCTGCCCCGCGCTTCCCTAGGGGAATCGAAAGGCAGAGAGACCACAACAGGGCTGAGTGCAGCTGCCTGACCCCGGGGGGTTGGGGCCACACCAGGCCTGCTGGGGCTCACGCTGGGTCCCAAAGGGGCTGCCCATCTCTTGGGGGTGCTGGCATGTGCCATGCAGCAGCCACAGAATCGTAGATCATAGAACCATAGATTATCAGGGTTGGAAGGGACCTCAGGAGGTCATCTAGTCCAACCCCCTGCTCGAAGCAGGACCAATCCCCCAATTTTTGCCCCAGATCCCTAAATGGCCCCCTCAAGGATTGAACTCACAACCCTGGGTTTAGCAGGCCAATGCTCAAACCACTGAGCTATCCTCCCCGCTCCCTCACCTCCTCCATGCCCTCTACAGTCAGGGTGTATCCTCACCTCTGGGGGCCTTGCAGGGGGCTTTTATGTCTCACCCCCCCCACCCCCACCAATTGGCCACTCCCTTGGCCGCCCAGCCAGTGTCTTCTCCCGACGCCCTCTCTGGGTTTTCCGTGGCACCAGCCCTTCGTCCAAGTCCAGTGCCGGTTCAGTCCCCATCCGGGGCCTTCCCAGTCCCAGCTGCTGCACACCCAAAAGGTCCTTCCCCCTCCGGGGCTCCCCTCAGTTCTCCTCACTCTTGTCAGGGTCCAAGGTAGAACGATTAACCATTTACTGGAACACTGGGCAATCACGTATCAGCTCTTGGTAAAGGATCAACCCCTGAGAGGTGCCTGCACCATGAACTGCCCCCAGCGTTGTGGGATGAACCAGCAGAACTAGCTGCTGTTGTCTGTCTGCACAGAAAGCCCCGGGCTGTTCTGCCCTGCACTAGTTATGAACCGGGGTCACTTCGCTGAAGTCAGGGGGGGACACCGAGAGCAGAACCCAGCCCTGACCCCATGGACGGCCGTGGGGTCGCTCTGGAAGTACACCGGGCTCATGAGAATCCAGCCCACAGCCTCCGGGCTTGTCGCTCTCTGCTCTGTGCATTACTCCGCGGTCACAGGTTGGCAGGGGTGGGAACCGTCTTTCAGTTCTTGCCGGGTTGGGGGGAAAAGGGGGCAATGGCAGGGAAAGGGGGCTCGGGGTATAGGAAGGCCATTGGCCTGTAACAACCACAACGCTTTGGCCAAACCACTTAAGAGGAACATGCAACTCACAGCCGTTAGCGCCCAGCACTTCCCTTGTGTTCAGGGGTCTTTGTCCTTTGGGGGAGGGGGCCCTTCCCTTGTGTTCAGGGGTCTTTGTCCTTTGGGGGAGGGGGCACAAGGGCACAAAATCCGTTTGTTCTTCCCCTATCTGGCAGTGTGCCAATTGTTCACTTCCCTATCCCAGAGTAAACAGCCTGTTGATTGTCTTCCCACTAATCTATATGCAAGCTCCCTTCCCTGTTCCCCTCCCATTCTGCGTCCTGCTCCGAACTGGGGCTGAAGGACAGGGCTGGGGGTGCAGAGCCAGGCTGGGGCAGAGCGGGGCTGCTATTGGAATGTTTTCATTTAACCCTCTTGAGCACAGCACCCCCTGACCACGGCACCCACCAATAAGTCCAGCCCTGCCAGTCCCTTTGCAATGCGTGAGCAATGCATAGGAGACGGATCGCAGCAGGGAACCAGGCCCTGAGCGCTGGCAGAATAAAACAGGGAACTTTGCACAACTTTACAGGCCAGCTGCACAATGTCTGTTTGTTCAGCTATACGGCTTCCAGGGAAAACCGTCTGTTGGCAGAGGGATGGGGCAATCTGCCACAGATAACTGATTTAGCGATCAACTGCACAACGCTCCTTCCTAAGAATTTGCCTTGGCTTTGTGTACGTTCCAATTCAACGAATCCCACAGGCTGCAGTTGGGACATGTTTAAGTTTGAACATGTAACAGGAGGAGGAAATGCGCTTTACCCCATGACTTTCTGGGTGGGTGACTCAGATCAGGTCCACCCTGGAAAACCTTTGCCAGTACAGCTCGACCAGAATGGCTAGATTGGCTAACCCGCTGTGACAGGATCCCCGGGGTACAACCTGGGGCTGTGGGGCTGCTGTGCCCCCTTAACTCTCCAGCCTGGGCTGTCTCTCATGGAGCTATGCCAGTGACAAGCAGCAAACCCCTCCAGGTGCTGTGATCACTCAGCCATCAGCATATGGAGCCACACGCCCAGCTAAATTGCATGGATGTTCCCTGAGACACTCATGAATCACACGGAGAGAGGCACCAGACAATCACCCCAGCCCTGCCCCTCAGAAATATACCATCTTACACTGCTCAAGGTTCCCTTGGACAGGGCAAGTTGGTTAGTTACTTCACCACTGACAAAAAGGTAGTGGACGCGCAAACGCCCTTGTTAATCTGGACTGAGATTCCCCCAAGCACTTCAACCCAAAACACACTGTTTTAGGTAACATGTAGGACAGATTTATTAACTACGGAAGGATAGATTTTAAGTGATGATAAGTAGCAGGCAGAGAGATAAGAGTTGGTTACATATGAAATAGACATAAAATCGCAGTCTAAATTCTAACTTTCACAGACTAAGCAAGATTTGAATCAAACAGTCTCTCACCCTGATAGATGCTGATAGGCTGATAGGCAGCTTACAGTTTATAGGCGCCGACTCAGTGGGTTCTCTGGGGCTGGAGCACTCACGGGAAAAAAAATAGTGGGTGCTCAGCACCCACCAGTGGCCCCACCAATCAGCTGCTCTCCCTCCCTCCCAGCACTTCCCGCCCGCCACTGATCAGCTGTTCAGAGGCATGCAGGAGGCGCCGGGTGGGGGATATGGCAGAGCAAGGGTGGGGCACACTTAGGGGAGGGGTGTATTGAGGCAGAAAGAGGCAGGGCAGGGTGGGGCCTTGAGTGAAGGGGTAGAGTGGGGGTCGGGCCTGGGGCAGAGTGGGGGTCAAGCACCCCCAGTAAAATTAGAAAGCACCTATGATCTCAACACTCAGACTGAACTCCCTTCCAGCCTAGGACCAATCTCCCTGGTTCAAAGTCTCTCTCTTCCAGATGATCTTCCAGGTGTTGAGACGGGGCAGGGTGGGGGGAGGCAAGTGATGATGTTACTCTCCCGCTTTTATACTTTCGTCTAGCTGCTAGAAAGATCCTTGCTGTGACATGGGGGTCAGGCAGTCCGCCTCGGGTATGTGCCCTCCCTAAGGAGCCTCGGGAGAGTGAATTCTTCTTGATCGGCTGTCAACACCTGTCTGACTAGATGGTTGCCCCTTTGTCACTACTGAAAGGCTGGCTGTGGGCGTCTCCCAACATAGTTCGGTAATGCGTATAGCAATACTTCATAACTTCACGCACAATGATAGTACGTACGACCCAACCGGACATTAATGTTCAACAGATGAAGACTTCTTAAATGATACCTCCCAAGGCACACTTTGCACAAAACATCGCCTAGTCATATGACAGTGGTGAATAGGGGGGTGCCAGGGTGCTGCTTTGGGGGTACGGAGAGTCACACCTTCCAAGTGGAGATGTCGTTTATCCGGCAAAGTGGGCATTTGCCAGCAGAGCATACACCAGTTCCCCAAGAGAAAAAAGCTCTCCCAGCAAAAGCACGTTGATGGTGGTACAACAGCATCTACACTAGGGCTTTTGCCAGTGTAGAAAGATCACAGAAAATCGTACCCCTAAGCAACACAGCTACACTGGCAAGTTTCCCCTGTAGACCTGGCCTTAGCCACAAATTTATGGGAACAAGCTGGACTTTGGAAAGTGGCTTTGGAGACCAAAGACTCCTTGAAAAGCTCTGCTCTGTTATTAAGCTCTAAGAAAATCGGTATTGGAAGGCCTGGAATCGGTTATTTAAGAACCCGCCCTGCACTCTGCCTTTGAATCACATCTTCATGCCTTTCTGAGCAAACGCGAGAGGTAGAAATTTACAGTGACAGGACGCACCAGGTGTTTGCTGCGCCTACCTGAGGCCCTACCGGCTGGGCACACCTTGCCGTCCGAAGAAGTCCTGCTGGAAGGGAAATGCTGCAAGCTGAGAGCTCCAGTGTGTGCCTGGAGATGTCTCCATGATCAGCCGCAGGCAGAACCTGCAAGAGTTGGTCCTCCAGTACCTAGAGGGTCTGGGAGCAGGGGGAGGCCAATAAGGGCCCAGCAGGCTGGCTCTAAAGGGCTATTTGCTTCTAGGAAGAGCTAATCCAGGTAGAAACCAAGATGGGGAAGGCTGGCTCTCCCTGCCCTAATCCCAGTAAGCTGGCCAGTCAGGGCCATAACTTTGACAGTATTTGCCTTGAACCTCTGAGAAAGGCTATTGTTTATGTTCTGGACTATAATGTCCAGGTGGCTATTTGCAGTTCATGATTAATTCGTTTTTCCATAAACCCATGGCGAACCCGCTCTGTGGGGTGCTGGGCTCAGGTGCGCCCTGAACACCTACATTGAAACGAAACAAACCTGAGATTCTCAATAGATCCAACTCGCAGTGAAGTCAATGGCAAAACTCCCATTGGTCTCAGAGGGGCAGGTTCACGTCCGTAATCACATGACTCCAGGAGTTGGGGAAAACACTCAATAACAAAATACTCAGAAAAACTAGAATGGAAGTGAAGGGCCCACTCCGAGGAGCGTTATAATTACAATAGCACTGGGAGGTCTTGTTGTACAAGTTGCTGCCCAGACACACAGGGAGAGACAGTCCCTGCCCTGAAGAATTTACTATTTAAGGTAGACAGAAGAAGGATTATAACACCTGTTTCACAGATGGGGAGGTGAAGCATGGAGAGACGACACGATTTGAGCAAGGTTACCCAGGACACCTGTGGGAGAAGAAGAGCTGGCACTTGGATCTCCTGAGTTGTAACCCAACACTTTGGCCATGGGGCCATCTTTCCACTTGGCTCAAGCTGTAGGACCCAACTGGCCGGCAGGCAGCAGATGCCACCTTGGCACTCTTTGTCCTTGCATCCAGGGCTGCAGGAGGCTGCATCAACCGGTGAGTTTGCACAACTCCAGTCTTCCAAAGGGGCGGTTCTCCCAGCCAGAGATCACCTGAGAGCAGCGGAATTCCAGCCAGGCTTCCTCCCCTGGGCATGCTCCCATATGCCCCCTATACAAGGGTGCAGAGGGTGTGAGGGCGTGGAATAGGGCAGCTCTTCTAGTTCTAGACCATCTGATTCACCCAAGGTGAGCGAATCCTTATTTCCCCAGTCAAGGCAGTTTTATACCCTTTGCGATGCTAGATCACTGCAAAGGGGCCCTATCGGGATCCAGGCATTTATTGTCAAATAGTGACTGCCCAATAAATACATTACAATAATTTAAGCCCACTGGTCTGGGAGAGTCCTAACCCAAGAACCCCATGTCAGATTACCTTCAAACTTGGTAGAACTATTCTACCTTGGACCCAGACCCAACCTACCCATTTTGAGGCCATTGTGACTGGATGTGGGGGTGAAAATCAGGTAGAATCTCGGTTGCAAGCTTAGCTATGGATTGACTCTCATTTCTCCATGATACTGAAAAGATCCAGGGTTAGGAGGAGCTCAGTAAAATTATTATTTCTCAGGGTCTGCCTAAAACCGGGACACTAGAACAAATAAATGCTCTCTAGAGAAAGTGGTTGGCTCAATGAGTCGCTTGCAAACCTATTCAGCTACCATATGCTATGAGTTTGAGTCCTACTCGTAATGACTTTCTAATACCAAGAACTAAAGGACTCTTTAACCTAGCTGAGGGAGATAGAACAAGAAACCAATGGCTGAAACAAGCTTGACAAATTTAAACTAGAAATAAGGATTGTTGATGGCGCACAAAAATCAAGTTTCTATTGGAATGACAATTGTAAGCAGAGCTTGTCGGGAACTAGAATTCCTGAAATTCCAGCATCTTGGAATTTTTTCTGCTGAATTGGAATGAAAAGCCAATATTTCAAAAATGTCTTATGAAATAAAAAGTGTGAAAAAATTTAGATTCAGGACAATTGAAATATTTTGATTAAAAACATTGAATCACTTTGATCAGGTAAAAACATTTCGACTTTATTTTTTGATTCAGTTTGTTTTGACTTTTATATTTCATTGCTATATTAAAATATTGTAGATATATTTAATCTGATATATGAATATTATACTTACATTTAAACAAAATGAATCAAAATGCGAGGGCTGAAATGAGAGGCAAGGTGGGTGAGGTAATCTTTTACTGAAGTTGAGTCGGTCCAACAAAAGCTAATTCCTCATCCACCTTGTCTCACTAACATCCTGGGACCAACAAGGCTACAAACAACGCTGCATACAGAGCGGGAAAGAAACATTTCGTCCTTATCGAAATGAAACATTTTTCTGTTGAAAACTCCATCAAACTCAGCACATTCCCACAAAACAATGGAAAACTCTTGCATCTAAATTTTTGCGACCGGCTCTAGTTACAAGCTTAGCTATGGCGTGACTTCTATCTCTCCATAATAGTGAACAACGCAGGGTTAGCGGCAACTAACATAAGCTTGTATTACAAGTGCCTCTCCTGCTGAGCCATAGAGGACATAAACTATTACGAACCCTACTCACAAATGTCTGACCTTTTAGCTCAAGTTGGAGGCGCTCATGCGTTTAGTTCTTGAGCGCTCAGGTTCCATTCCTACTGTATCAACTCCTGTCAGTTGTTGTTATTATTGTTTCTCAGATATCGCCTAAATTTGGGACACTGGAATATATTTTCTTTTCAAAGTAGGTGGCCCAAGATGATGATCCGTTGCTATTAAAGCTGACCCGTAGTCATATACTGTAAGTTTGAATCTGGTTGTCGGCAACTTTCTAACATCTGATACCAAAGTCTTCTTTAATCTCATGGCACATAAGAACCACTGGCTGGAATATAAAAATCCGGCAAATTCCAGTTAGAAATAAGGCTCACATTTTAAGGGTAGTTAAACACTGGAGCAAACTAGTTAAGGGATGGTCTCGATAATACTTAGTCCTGCCACAGGGGACTGGACTAGATGACCTCTCGAGGTCCTTTCCAGTCCTATGATTCTGTGAAACTGCCAAGGGAACTGGTGGATTCTGGATGGCTTCAGATCTAGAATGGGTTGTCTTTCTGGAAGATTTTTCAGCCAGACATAAGTTATTGGGCCCGTTAAAGGCGTTACTTAGTGAAATTCTCAGGCCACGGTCATACAGGAGGTCAGACTAGATGATCTAATGGTTCCATAAAATCTGTGAAATCTATATAACAGGAGAAGAACAGAAGGCTCTTATTACTGGTGATTCTCATCCTGGGACAGGATACGGAATAGTCTCACCCCAACAGCAGGCCTCTGGGAAATCCCTGCTGGCATTCCTTTCAGGGTCTTTCATATCTGCAGCCCAATCAGAAGGCGGATGGGATACTCATCAGCAGAGGAAGTTGTCTGTAAGGCTCCATTCATTCAGGGCATTTCCCCACCTATTATCAAAGTGATTCAACAAATAGCTCTAGACTCCTCACTTAGATGCCACGCTGCCTTACTCACAGAAACTGCATAGTTTAATGCACAGCTAGGTAAAGAGGTTTTTTCCATCATTTCCTGTCGGTTGCTTTTTCAAGTTTCTACCACTGCCCCACTGTTACCCTGTGCCATGGGCTGGAGCTAGGAAACCTGCTTTGAATCAGCATTGCCAACTCTCACGGTTTTAATGCAAACCTCACGATATTTGGTGTTTTCCTTAAGGCCCCAGCTCCTGGAGTCATGTGATAATGAGAGACTCTCGGTTTTCCTTAAAGCAGCAGCCCCCAAACTTTTGAGGGTTGTGCCCAACCCCCAAGAGCTGGGAGCAGGGCGTGGCTGGGGGGAGATGCAGGCAGGGGTAAGGGGGCTGCAGGGATGGGGATGGGGCTAGGAGCAGGTCCAGGGACCAAGCCATGGCCACGGACTGAGGCTGGGGGCGGGGGCCGTAGTGGGGCTGGGAGCCATGGCCACAGCTGAAGGCTGGGCTGGAGTAGAACCCCGGGCGGGTAGGGGCTGGGTTGTGCTTCTTTGCCACGCTGCCCCCTGGGGGGCTGGCCTGGACCCACCGTGTCCCCCAAATGTCTCATCGTGCCCTAGTAGGGGGGCACACCCCACACTTTGGGGACCTCTGCCTTAAGGGAAAATGTACATGTCTAGCCCCGGTGGAACCAGAGGAAAATCTTGAAAACATGACCCCAAAGGCTCAGAAACCAGAATGCAAATATACAGAACCCAACTTTTATTTATTTTTTGAAATCTTATGCTTTTCAAGAGTTTCATGTTTTTGAGGGGCCTGGCCCATAATTTTTGAGAACCACTAGTATGGGGGAAAATGGGAAACTTTGGGGTCATAGTTCAGGGTAACTGCACCTGTATACCCCCTCTGTGGTCCTCCAAGGGCACCCACTCTAGGATCCCAGCTCCCCACCTCTCTTGGGCAGAGGCCTGGGTCTCTCTCTCTCCTGACTGGGGTTTTTCCAGGCTGCGCAGTTCCCTACCTCTGCTGCAAGTTCCCCAGCCAGCCAGAATGGCTCACCAGGCCGGCTGTGCCTTCTCCTCAGAGGCTATAAACAGTGTCATTGTCTATAGTGACGTTATCACCCAGCGCTCTCCAAGCAAGCACATTTATTCTTAAGGTTAAAGCATTACAGAGAAAACATAGGACAGAACCTGGCCTGCGACCAGCTCACCAGAGATCACCCCCCAACTCCAACAAGAGATCTGGCCAGGGTCAGTCCTTCAAACCCACAGATAGGTTTTCCTGGGGGTGCAAGTTCATAACAGCTGTTAGCTCAGAACAAGCACCCCCATGAATCTGTGAATAAAGAGTTTGGGTCTTTCAGCTGGGGACCCTGAGAACAGTTTCTCTGCACACAGTTGCCCTCTCCTCTGGGCAGAGCTTCAAAGGGCTGAGACAGAGGGGAGGTAGAAGTTTGAATTCACCTCCCCCTAGATACTTCCCAGGAAATCCACTTTACACTGTCACAAAAGTTCATCCTCGCCTTGGAGGTCGTTCAGGACAGTCCTTTGCTCATCCAGGCCCACGGTAACATGAAACCTTTGCATTTCAGACATAAACATTGCATTGCTTACACAGGACTCCAAAGATACTGATGCTGAATTCAATAAGATCTCCCAAAAAATACTGCAGGAAATTCATAGAATCATAGAATATCAGGGTTGGAAGGGACCTCAGGAGGTCATCTAGTCCAAACCCCTGCTCAAAGCTGGATCAATCCCCAACTAAATTGTCCTATCACCTTTGGTATGGGGACAATGGGGGGCCACACACAACTGCTGGCAGGGGCAGATGTGGGAATTTGCAGGAAGACTTTGACATCAAGGGTGTCTCCCCCCACCCCAAGAGCTAGTGGGGTGGAACAGAGGGAGGCAAAGAGCCCCTGGTGTGTGCGGTGAGCTCGGCCTACACAAGCTATGAAGTGTGCAGCCTCCTAGCCCAGATTCTGGAACTCCTTGTCCCCAGCCTGGGGACCTCGACCTCCCCGGCCCTCCACTTGACCTCAACATTTACCCCTGTGCCAATCCCATGTAAAATGCCACCCAATGAGTTCCCTCCCAGCACTGAGTCCCACGCAAATGATCCCCCTCCTGTGTGCAGGTGTAAATGCCACACGCCATGGGGCAGAGGGGAATCCGCCCCGGACATGCGGGTGGGAGAAGAAGCAGCAGCTCTTGCCTGGCATGTTCCCGGCTGGTTAAATGCTGGTTTCCCAGCTCCCTGGTAACACCCACCGGGAGCAGAGGAGTCTGGGGTTCGGTCCCTCTTACTGACCCGTTGTCCCAGATCAAAGGAACAGAATCCACTAGAAACCGACCAGATCGCAAGTCATTTCATGTCGCATCCCTGCCCCCTCAGAATCCTCTGCTAAGTTTTGTGGTGTCACCATCACATTTTACCCGCTTCCCAGTTTATTTCCTCTTTCCTATTATCACATGACAGTCACACGGAAAAGGGAAAATGATTAAACATTGAAAAAACGACAAGCCACTGTTATAAAAAGCTGCCTATGACCTATTTTCCACTGCGTGCATCCACTGAAGTGGGCTGCAGCTCACGAAAGCTGATGCTCCGATAAATTGGTTAGTCTCTAAGGTGCCACAAGACCTCCTGTTTATTTATAAAATGAGGCCGACTTCCCACCACAGCCGTTACTAAGGGGGTGGCCTCAGCCACAGGTTCCTGATCTGACTGTGTGTTTCTCTGTCATGAATACTGGCCTTGAACCACAAACAGTGAAAGAAAGAAAGGGGGGGGGGGGCAGCACAGGAAAATTGGGGGGGGGCCCTGCGTGGGCCACTGGAAAAAGAGGGGAGGGGCCCACGTGGGCCGCGCCGACATGTGGGCCTGCACGAGACCCAGGCCCCCCCCGGCTGCAAATGAGGAACTTGCATTGGCCCATCCAGCCACTCGAGCAGAGACCCTGCACGGATCTGCACTGCCCCAGGCTGGGCGGGCAGCTCCATGGCTGCAAGCGTGGCCGTTACAGAGCAACCTCAACAGCTCCCACCCCAGGTCCCACCCCGCCTGGCGCTGGGGCGCTCAGAGCCCTGCCGCAGGAGCTCAGCACCTGCCAGGATCCAGCCCTGTGAGTCTGGGTCCAGCGAGTGATCCATTGGGCACAGAGCTCTCCTGCCCCCTACTGCCCCTCCCCCGGCCCTGCCCCCCATGCCTACAACCCGTGCATCCACCTCCATCTGCACCCCCCCAGCCCTGCCCCCTACTGCCCCTCCCCCGGCCCTGCCCCCCCTTCCTACACCCTGTGCATCCACCTCCATCTGCACCCCCCCAGCCCTGCCCCCAACCGCCCCTCCCCTGGCCCTGCCCCCCCTTCCTACACCCCGTGCATCCACCTCCATCTGCACCCCCCCAGCCCTGCCCCCAACCGCCCCTCCCCCCGCCCTGCCCCCCCTTCCTACACCCCGTGCATCCACCTCCATCTGCACCCCCCAGCCCTGCCCCCACACTGCCCCTCCCCCCGCCCTGCCCCCCTTCCTACACCCCGTGCATCCACCTCCATCTGCACCCCCCAGCCCTGCCCCCAGCCGCCCCTCCCCCGGCCCTGACCCCCATGCCTACACCCCGTGCATCCACCTCCATCTGCACACCCCCAGCCCTGCCCCCAACCGCCCCTCCCCCCGCCCTGCCCCCCCATGCCTACACCCTGTGCATCCACCTCCATCTGCACCCCCCAGCCCTGCCCCCAACCGCCCCTCCCCCTGCCCTGCCCCCCATTCCTACACCCCGTGCATCCACCTCCATCTGCCCCCCCAGCCCTGCCCCCAGCTGCCCCTCCCCCCGCCCTGCCCCCCATTCCTACACCCTGTGCATCCACCTCCATCTGCACCCCCCCAGCCCTGCCCCCAACCGCCCCTCCCCCGGCCCTGACCCCCATTCCTACACCCTGTGCATCCACCTCCATCTGCACCCCCCAGCCCTGCCCCCAACCGCCCCTCCCCCGGCCCTGCCCCCCCTTCCTACACCCTGTGCATCCACCTCCATCTGCACCCCCCAGCCCTGCCCCCTACTGCCCCTCCCCCCGCCCTGCCCCCCCATGCCTACACCCTGTGCATCCACCTCCATCTGCACCCCCCAGCCCTGCCCCCAACCGCCCCTCCCCCCGCCCTGCCCCCCATTCCTACACCCCGTGCATCCACCTCCATCTGCACCCCCCAGCCCTGCCCCCAACCGCCCCTCCCCCGGCCCTGCCCCCCCTTCCTACACCCTGTGCATCCACCTCCATCTGCACCCCCCAGCCCTGCCCCCAGCCGCCCCTCCCCCCGCCCTGCCCCCCCTTCCTACACCCTGTGCATCCACCTCCATCTGCACCCCCCCAGCCCTGCCCCCAACCGCCCCTCCCCCCGCCCTGCCCCCCCTTCCTACACCCTGTGCATCCACCTCCATCTGCACCCCCCCAGCCCTGCCCCCAACCGCCCCTCCCCCCGCCCTGCCCCCCATTCCTACACCCCGTGCATCCACCTCCATCTGCACCCCCCAGCCCTGCCCCCAACTGCCCCTCCCCCCGCCCTGCCCCCCATTCCTACACCCTGTGCATCCACCTCCATCTGCACCCCCCAGCCCTGCCCCCAACCGCCCCTCCCCCCACCCTGCCCCCCATTCCTACACCCCGTGCATCCACCTCCATCTGCACCCCCCAGCCCTGCCCTCAACCGCCCCTCCCCCTGCCCTGCCCCCCCTGCCTACACCCTGTGCATCCACCTCCATCTGCACCCCCCAGCCCTGCCCCCAACCGCCCCTCCCCCCGCCCTGCCCCCCATTCCTACACCCCGTGCATCCACCTCCATCTGCACCCCCCCAGCCCTGCCCCCACACTGCCCCCTTCTCATCTCCTTTGCATCCATCTGCAGCTGCCTCCTCCCTGCCCCCCCCCCGAGCCCTGCCCCCTTTCCCACCCTCTGCTAATTCCTTTAGTCCAAACCCCTGACCCTGTTTCTGCATTTCCTTCCCCCACTGTCACCTCAGCCCCCAATGCTGGGAGACCCGGTTCTTCTTTCCCCTGCTCTTTGCTTCCTCCTGCAGCCCCCCTGCCCCTTTCCCAGGCCACCCACAGAGCCGAGCTTCGCCTGGTGTGATCTGAATCTGCTGTGTGAGTGTGTGCGGGGGGGTGGGGGGTCTGGGCGCCACACACGGCTCCGGGCAAACAGAATCCACGGGGCCCTCCTCTTCCATTGAGCGCGCTCCTCAGCAGAGCCAGGCCACCCTCACCCCAGCGGTGCGCAGCCCCGATTCTTCGCCACCGGCCGCCAGGCCGGAAGGGACCCCCCCAGGAGCACCTCTGCTCTGACGCCCTGCGTCTCCCCTGCCACAGAACCTCCCCCACCCACTCGGGCAATAACATTGCCCCGCTACTGCCGGCGGGGAGCCGCCCACGGGGCCCCTCTGAGCCGGTGACCTAGAATTCTGTGCGGCGCCGAGTAGAAATAACATAAACAGCTGGGGATAAAATCTGCCGGGAAAAACAGGCGGGTGCATCCAGAGTTCACGGCTTCGAGCAGAAAACTAAGGTAATCACTGGAGACAGATGAGCTTGGCTGTGTCGGGGCTGCAAACATCACATCCCTCCAGAGAGCAGGGAGTCGGTCAAGGGAGGCGGGAACCAGACGGACAGGCTCAGTTACAGCCCCGCTGTGTTACTATTTCTGGGTGTCCCCAGAGCACCTAGGAGCCCCAGTCGTGGGCCAGCCCCCCAGCATGCCAGGTGCTGTACAAACATCTGGGCCCTGCCCCAAGGACCTCTCTGCTCAGGCTTGCAGAGCCCAGAGCCTCCTGCAATAAGGGTTCACAGTGGGGACGGGTCCTATGGGGCACCTTCCCCTTTTCCTCACTTGCACTGGGTGTCCCAAGGCTCCCAATGAGCCCTGCTGAGCTGAGGCTCCCTAGGCTAAAGCAGACAGGGGCTCTAGCTAACGTGGTGCCCAGGGCCACCTCGCAGTCAACACGTCACCCTCACTGTGCCCTGCCAGGGAGGGAAATGCAGCCACCCCCCTTTGGCACATGGGGACCGGAGACACAAAGAGGCTGAGTGACTTGATCAAGGACACCCAGGGAGTCGGTAGCAGAGTCAGATATTAAACCCATGTCTCTAACTCCTAGCAGAAGGGTTTAGACGGGTGCCCTAACCACTGGGCCATCCTGCCTCCCCGCTGCAGCCCTTGAGCTCAGCCAGAGGCCAGGATAGAGCGTCTGCCCCTTCAGCACACAGGCTCAGGGACAGCCTCAAGGGACAAGCCAAGCTGAGGGAGACCCCCCTGTTGGAGAGAGACCCCAGTGCGGCCTATTGTGCATTCCTAACCTTGCCATGTGGGGAGGGGCCATTAACTACCCAGGAGGGGGGACCTGTGACGAAAGAGGGCGCGGGCTGACACAGGTTAACCCCACTCCCTGCTGATGGCACCCAGGGTGCCCCCCAGAGCACCAGGAGCAGAGAGCCCGGCAAGTGCTGCTATGGGCTTGCTGCCTTGCTCCAGGGGTGGGGGTGCAGGATTTAGCCCCCACAAGCCATCAAGGTCCTGCTGCATGAACGGGGGCAGGAGAAGGATCACCCAGGATATTGGACAGGAAAGGAGGGAGAGAGGGGGCCACGGAGGGACACAACCCCTCCCCCAGTACACCTCTGCTCATGCCCTGAAGCAGGATGGGTAGATCCCTCCCAAACCTGTTTGCATTGTAGTGACTGTGTACCTCAGGATCTCCCCATTCTGCAGATAAATGTCCAGTGCCCTGTCTGAAGGCCGTAAAGCCCTTGGCTATGATGAGCTCGTGTGGCTGGGAGTTCGACAGGCCAGTTGCCCCAAGTTGTTGAAAAAGCCCCATTTTAAATGCCCTGCCTTTCACTTTTACTGACTGTTCCCTGGACTCTTGCACGGCGATGGGAAAGGGAAACCAGCGGTGCTCACATTCCAAAGATAAGAGTTCTGAATGATCTCGCCTAACGAGATCTGTTCTGACTTGTATAATACCCGGAAAGTTTGTAATCCTGTTTACTGGCAACTGAAATGAGGACAGACAGGTTCCTTCGGAGTTTGTGTTGGCAACAAACTCAAACGCTGGTTACATAATGAATGCCTTTGTCTGCTGGCCAGTTCAAACTGGAACATAGATTAGCAATCTGCAGGGCTAGCAAAGGTTGCTATGGAAAGGAAGAACAAAGGGCATCAGGCATTAAGGGACCATTGAAATCCCCACTCAGAGGGGAAGGGCCAGGAATTCTCTGGGCGCTTTTGGTCCCACCGCTGAAGCTCTTGTTTCCCACCCACATCACAATGAGCTCTGCCCTCTCCGTGACATGCAACGCTCCCCTAGGGCTCCCCCTGGTGGCAGGAGCAGTAACCCCAGTGAGTGGCACCATGGGGCAGAGGGGCTGCTCCCTGGCTGCCTGAGACTGGCAGGATCAGGGAAGGGGGCACAGTAGGGTGACCAGACAGCAAATCTGAAAAATTGGGATGGGGGTGGGGGGTAATAGGAGCCTATATAAGAAAAAGACCCAAAAATCAGGACTGTCCCTATAAAATCGGGATATCTGGTCACCCTAGGGCACAGGATTAAGCTGCTGGTGGACACTTATGTCTTGCTGCAGAGATGGGGGGCAGGACAAGGAACACGTGACCCACCCCCAAAGTGGGAAGGGAGGAGGTGGGCGCAGGCTCTCACCACTGCACTAACCCACAGAGAGAGCCCCATATGGAGGATCAGGGTAATTTTACCTCAGGGTAATGGTCCCTCTCCCGGCTCCGCCATGGGGCCATGCAGCTCCATGTTGACCCCTGCTGGGAACAGGGGGAAATGCCGCAGTTTGCTCCCTGGAGAGGGAGCTGCTCAAACAGTGTCACGCTCAGACCCCTGACCCTCCCCCACAGCACCCCCAGCCCACAACAGGCTCCCAGAGGCAAAAGCCACATAGCTGAAGCAGCCTCAGCAATAGAGAAATCGCTTACACAGCAATGAACTCTGACTCTAAAGCCAGCCCCTGCATGCTCAGCGATCTTCCCTGTGCGTGGTGCGGGCTGGGGTGTTTATGGGAGAGACCAGAGGAATTTACTGCTCAAAATTTCCTTTCACTGACACTTGTCTCTCCTTTGCCTTGCAAAGTCAGCACAGCCGGGGGAAAAGCGAGCTGGCAGATGTCTTATCCCTAGGGTAACCAGATAGCAAATGTGAAAATTCAGACAGGAAGTAGGGAGTAACAGGGGCTTATATAAGAAAAAACTCCAAATATTGGGACTGTCCCTATAAAATCAGGATATCTGGTCACCCTAATTATCTCTGGTATCGCAAATCCTGCAGCCCTGTGACCTCTTTCCCTCCTGCCTCCAGTGACCCCTGTGCAGCCCCCGTCCCCTTCCCATCATGCCCTTGGTGACACATGCTACCCCCATCACCTTCCCATCCTGCTGCCTCATGGGAGGGGGAGGTGGGGGGGTCATGTGATCCTCTAGATGGGATCATTGACCCTCCCCTGGGCCTCCCTCAAATTTTAATTGCTAAAGCTGGGTGCCCCCGGGTGCCCTCCACTCTGCCCCCTACCCCTCTCCGCCCCCCACCCAGCACACACACCCTGGCACCAGTTGCCTCCAAGTACCACAACACTTATGATAAAATCATGAGTGCTGGCCAACAATGCCTAGTTAACCTGAAACACATGAGCAGTCACACTGAATCCATGTGAGCAAAGTCCGGTGTGTTTTTAAAGGTTTGCAGGATAAGGGTTCATGGTGTGAGGAGTGAAATGAATGAAAGAAAGAATCGATATAAACTGAAAATGTAGATACAACAATTGCTTCTAATTTTTATTTTTCAGGAAGCACAGACACTACATGTAACAGTAGCAGATTTTTAAACATTTCAGACAGAAGCTGGGTTTTCATTTCATTTTATTTACTGTTGTATTTCAATATACAATGAGAAAAATGACAAAGCCTGATTCTTATCACTCAGGATGGTTGTGTGGCTAAGGTCGTGCACTACGATCAAGAAATCCAGTTTTGGTTCCTGATATGTTAAGGTGTGTTTTACACTAGAGCTATTAACTAATATGATTGTACCATGGGCAAGGGCACCGGGCTTTGTTCATGTTACATTTAATCCTAGGATTATTCTAACATGGCCAAATTCTTGAACGCTCTGTGCTTCTGTTTCCCATCTGTACAATACAAAGGCAGCACTATTCTTTCTTCCCCCACCATGTGTGTCTTGCGTATGTAGATTGTGAGCTCTGTGGGGCAGGGACTATCTCTCACTGTGTGTCTGTGCAGCGCCCAACACAATGGGGCCCTGATCTCAGCTGGGGCGGGGACTGTCTCTCACTGCATGTTTTCTTTCAGATACTTAAAGTTCCTGTAACCATCATGTAATAAGATCGTAAGTTCTTTGGGGCAAAGACTGTCATTTTGTTCTGTTTGTACAGCGCCTAGCACAATGGGGTCCTGGTCCATGACTAGGATTCCTAGGTGCTATGATAATACAAATAATAATGATCCCATTCTCCTCTGTAGTCCGGGCTCTCTGACTGAACTACATCTCCCAAGATGCACCATGGTCTCCCCTCTTGGGGAGTTGCCTCAGTGCATCATGGAAGACCCATGGCTGCAGTGCATCACAAGAGATGAAGTCTGTCTGGTGAGCCTTGCCCATATAGGGACATGAAGCAGATGAACTACAGCTCCCATGATGCACTGCAGCAGAATTTCAAACTAAAATATTTGGGGTTTCAGCCAAAACTCAAAACCTTTCCATTTTTGGGTGTTCAGCTTTTCAACAAAAAGTCTAAATTTTCCACGAGAAACATACCCTTTTTTGCGTGAAATTTAATTTAATGGAAATCCCAATTTTCCATCAAAAAATAGTTTCAGTAGAAAATGTTCAACTAGTCCTAACTGCTAACAACTTTACAGTCCTGTATACCCACCGCACATACCACAGACTTATCACTTCTGCAGTCTGTACAGTAAAGTCAAATTTATATGCTCTACACACTCAACTATTCAATATAAATACCAATCCACACACACGCATGCACGCACATGCATAAACACACATATGCTACTTCTACAGACATTATCAAATACCTGAATGATGCTGGTATTTGTGGGGATTGGAACCCCACTGTGTTAGACACTGTACAAACACTAGGAAGACATGGAAAACTTACACTGAGAGATGACAAGTGTGACGAAGCGGGACTGTTCTTAATGTTTCCTCTGAATATTGTGGGGGTGCCTCAGTTTCTCCTATGCAGTTCTTAGGTATCTAGGTGGTGGGATAAGGGTGTATGGTCGTTGCAGAGCCCTAGAGGGCAGGTGTGTGCAGGGGTCTGGACACAGAGAATGGCCGACACCCTGTTTCCTGGCAACTGATGGCCTGGCCCTTCCCCCCTGCAAGGCGAGAGCTAAAGGGTTGGAGAACAAAGGAATCAGGTGCCCTCCTGGCCCGGGAAAGAGACAAAGCCCAGAGGAGGAGGGGCTGGAGAGAGTTTCAGTTTGGGGCTGGCTGGGGACATGGAGTGAAGTGCAGACGTGATTGTCTGGCTCACTGCCCCCCAAAATGGACCCAGCTGAGGGGTCCTGTTCTCTGCACCCACAAGTTCTGGTTTAGACCATGTTCCTGTCATCTAATAAACTTTCTGTTTTACTGGCTGGCTGAGAGTCACGTCTGACGGCGGAGTTGTGGGGCAGGACTCTCTGGCTTGGCCAGACTCACTGTGGGAAGCGCATGGAGGGGCAGAGGATGCTGAATGCTCCAAGGTCAGACCCAGGAAGGTGGAAGTTGCGTGAGCTGTGTGTCCTGGAGACAGTCTGCTCACAGAAAGAAGACTTCCCCAGAGTCCTGCCTGGCTTTGTAGGGAGCAGTTCCAGAGCATCGCCCGGGGACTCTGTGACAAGAAGTAAGAACCAAGTGTGTATGGGGGATACAATTAAAGAGGTACAATATTTTATATACTTTTTTTTCTCTGCCCAGCAGTCTGAATGTAGCTGGTTGTTGACCATCAGGGTGGGGAACTTTATGGCTCCATATAGTCATATGATGATGAATGTGAGCACCAAATGGGGAATTAGGCAAGTATATCTGGTTTTTGTTCTCTATACATTTTTGTTTACTTCTTTTTTTCTGGGAAGTCCATGGGCAACGTGTTAACCGATAACAAAAGAATCTCACCACTTCTATGTTACGTTTCTGTCGGCAGTCACGAACATATGTCACTTTGGACAGGTGAGCAATTCTGTGCTTTAGACCCTTCCTGAGGCAACGTTCCAAATATCTATGGTTTCAGAGTAGCAGCCGTGTTAGTCTGTATTCGCAAAAAGAAAAGGAGGACTTGTGGCACCTTAGAGACTAACCAATTTATTAGAGCATAAGCTTTCGTGAGCTACAGCTCACTTCCTCAGATGCATACGATATGCATCTGAGGAAGTGAGCTGTAGCTCACGGAAGCTTATGCTCTAATAAATTGGTTAGTCTCTAAGGTGCCACAAGTCCTCCTTTTCTTTTTCCAAATATCTATGTTCCCCCACTGTTTGTGCTCAATAGTTGGCTTTTCTGGTTCATCAGCATTGATCTTCGTTAGCATCTAGTGGTTTAAACGTGGTCTTTGGTTAAGGCATTAGCTGAAAACTCGATGACCTGGGTTCAGTTCCTGGCTCTGTCACAGGTTATCATTCTTCGTTCTTTGGTCCAAGCTACTAGCCAATCAGGACCCCAGAGAGTTGCTTCTATTAGAAGACAAAAACTGTGCCTAAAGTCCTGTTTCCCAGACCACAGTAGCAACAAACAGTGGCGGGCAGTTTCCTTGCTCAAAAATTCCCAAGTCTCCCCCTGCAGCGAGCTCTGTGCCCAAGGAGCCCTGTCTCTCTGCGCCCTTTCAGATCACACTCACAACTGCTGCTCCTGGCTCAAAACACACACAAGCTAGAGCCAGTGTTTGTATCCAGGGACCTCAGCCCACATGGCGCAGCTGTGACCTGCCAGGCAGCCTAGTCCTTGGGCAGATGCCTCCATTGTCTGCGGCTATCTTTGCCACATAAAGGGGCTTGATGGCGCCTTCTCTTGTATCTGAGCACCTTCCAGTCACATTGAGCAATGTGACTTACACCTGTTCCGTGTCTGTCTCTCTCATTGTCTTCACAAGAGAAGAATGTTTTGTGTAGAGTGTTTTGTTTTGGTGCAGGTTTTTTTAGTTTTGTATCTACGTGCTGCTGTCAGGTTCTTAGCTCCGCGTTGTTTCCATTTCAAACACAGCTGTTTACACATAACATCTTTTTATTTGGTTTCTATTGTGGAAACGTTGCCGTTGGGCGTAAGAAAAGAGCTTCTTGTTTTCCAAAGCTTCCCCTTGGAGCTGAGTTAATATTGACAGTGTCCCTTCGGCCCTGAACATTTAAAAGCTGCAGGTGGGTATTTTCTCAGAACTAGTGGGATCACTAGTGGGATCACTTATTGACCACATGAAAAGCATTATTAACTAAAGATCAAAGGTGGGATTTTCAAACGCTCTCCACCCTGGCTTCAATGAGACCAGTTAGACCAACGGAGAGCACTTTAGAAAATTTGTCTCTAAGGTTATTGAAGTGGAACGCAGACAAGTACATAAACCGATAGAAATCACCATTTAACTGCATGCTTTGCCCCTTGAAACTCAGACATTAATCATACCTCACTCCCTAACTCTCCATTGTCCTCCTACATTCCACCTCACTCAGTCAACGGGTGGACTGGGTTGGAAACTGGCAGAGATCATTTCAGCCAACTCACTGTGGGTGGAGATCAAATAAAGAATGCACAATGGCTCAGTATAAATAGCGATTGACATCCTCTACATACCATATCGGCGGGGCCGTCCCTACCCATACGCAAAGTACGCAGCTGCGTAGGGCACCAGGAAATTTGGGGCACCAAATTTCCAGGTGCCCTGGGCAGCTGGGTGCTGCTCCAGCCCCTGATCCGCCTCTTCCCCATGGCCCCCGCCCCTTCCCCACCCCAATAAATTTATTAGTCTCTAAGGTGCCACAAGGACTCCTCGTTCTTTTTGCTGATACAGACTAACACGGCTACCCCTCTAAAAACTCAATGTTGTCTTTAACTCCACTGGCCATAGACTTCTCCCTGTATCTTTTTGCTTATCTTATCAATTTTCTACAATTCCTAACTTCTCATTTATATTCCTTTCTGTCAACTTCCCCTTTTCCCCACTTGTTATAGGTTATTTTTATAGCTGATTTCACTTCCCATTTACTTAGTCTTTCCTCACCACCACAGAACACCACTGCTATTTCCCTCTTGGTTTTACTGTTACTCAGTTTTACTTCTGCAGAAACCAAACCTTTTGGATTCTCTTGAACGCTTCCCATTCGTTCTTAGTAACCCATATTGTGAGGAGTTTCTTTGTACTGACCTTATCCAGTCTGATCTTGCTCTTCATGAGATATTTGATATTTATGAAAAACTTTTTGCTAATTCACAATAGTCTTACTGCAGTAGCTCGTCTGCTGTTCCTACAAGCTATTGTGGAGTAGAGTGACCAATTCAGGGATCAATAGATGGCTCATTCACTGCATAACTTACATACAAGCTTCTTTATTGGACTGAATGTCTAACTGAGAAACCTACCATGTGCTGTGTGTGAGCAAAGGCCCTGATCCTGCAAACACCCATACATAAGTAACTTTCCTGACATGAGTAGTTCCCAAGTCAATGGGACCATTTATGTAATTATTGATATTGCAGGAACACTCAGCAGCCCCCAGCTGAGATCAGAGCCCCGTTGTACCCTGCTAGGCTAAGTGACTTGCCCAATGTCACACGGAATCTGTGTCAGAGCTGAGAACTGACTCCACGTGGTCCCCTGAGTGCCAGCCCAGGGCCTGAACCACTGGGCCATCCAGCCTCTCTTTACAAAGCCCTAGAACAACACTCAACTGCACATCAGGCCACACCAGCCACATTGGACACATCGGAGCAGGTGAGCCTGTGTTACAAGGCACCGAGGAAGAGACTTGGAGACAGAGCAGATGGCTCTAGTAGGAAACAAGACAATTGGGATCAAAGCCCCGGGAGCACTGATGACACAGACAGCCTATGACAAGGTCCTCACCGGGGCAAGGGACCCTCATCAGACAGAGTGGGCAGGTGAGTCAGTGGAAATTAGGATGATGTGGCCTTGTGGGGGCACAATGGGGAAGTTCTGCTGAACTTTGTTAGTAATTACCACCTGGCAAACATTGCAGGGTGGTTTCATCTGTAGGGAAACGCAGGGCGGTGGAATTCCCTGCGTATCCTCACTTGGCCACATGGCCTCTCTCAGGTCAGTGTCCCAGCCCAAAGCCCCCTGGGGCATTTTGCTATTTCCGCATGGGTTATATGAGGAAGTGGAACAGAGGGAAGTTCTCTATTTGAACTCCCACACTGAGCCCGGGGAAGACTACACTGGCAGTGAATCCCCCAGCATAGCCAGGTGGCCACAGCTACGCCCGCATATCCTTTCCGCACACGGCCTGCTGTGAGGAAAGGGGTTTTCCCCTCGGGGTAGGACCACCTCCCAGCGTGATGGTAGCTACATCGACAGCTACGCTCGTCCATCAACACAGAGGCAGCTACACTGGGGGTGAGGTTTTCACACCCAGACCAGTGTCGCTATGCCAACCCTACAGTTCTAGGTGTGGACCAAGCCTGAGTGTCCCATACCTGACCGTGGAAGTCATGTCCGACTAGGGAGGCATTTCTCTGGGCCGTGCTGCCCTTGAGGGGGCTTCACACAGCTTAGGCCCATCCCCAGTACAGCTGGTCAGTCGTTCTGTCAGAGGGGTTTGCTGGTGGAAAATTCCGTTTTTGATTAAGCAACATGGTGATGTTTTTTTTGTGAGGAAAATTTCAATTTTTAATCAACGCCCCCAAATGTTTAGCTAAAAACTTTCCCAGTTCAGCTGAAGATTTCCAGGTTTTGGAAGAAACGTCAAGATTTCCCACACAAAAACTCCTCACTATTTTCCAGCCCGCTCCAATCACCAGCGCTTGTCCAGCTCTCCTAGGCTGGCTCTGCAGAAGTCTTGCCCTAGCCGCCTTCGTCCTTCGTTCTGGTCTCAGCAGAAGAGAGCCCAGACGCAGGCGGAGGAAATGGAGCTCACACAATCGGTCAGGGAAAAGATCTATGGGCCGAGGTGGATTCACAGGATCAGTGTCACATCACACGTGGGCTGGAAGAACATTTCCACACCTCGCTGAGGGGAGGCACAAGCGTGAAGAATTCAGAGCGATCAGAAACGGACTTCACACACCAGCGAATGTGACCGGTTCTCACAAGAAATTGGCTTTTATTCATTCTAATAACCTGATGTGTGTGGGTCTGATTAACATCTATGTCAAAACCTGGGTGTATCTGAGTGTGATCACACCTACGTCAAAGCCCCTGGGCTATTCCAGAACAAGCTTTCACACTCCGGCCCCCAACTCGCCCACACCCCCGTGTGTTGCTTTGTTCCCATCATTACCCAGCCCTCCGCTGCTGGGTGTGTGACACGTCTCAGTTCTCACCAGTTTGCCCCCAGCAGGCGTCGGGGGAGGAAGGAGCCCATCCCCCACGCACCTCCGAAACCAGGGGGGCTTGGAGTGAACCAGGCGTAGCCAGGACAAGTTTTGGGACAGCCAGTGGGAAGTGGCATAGTGCTGGGAGTCAAGGGGTGGGTGGCGTTGGAGGGAGTCCGGGAGACGGATTGGCCGTGGGGGGAAAGGGGGGAGCTTGGAAGGGTTATTGGGAGGGGTGGGAAGAGGCTGGGGCAGCCTTGGAGCATTGTTCTCATCCG
This sequence comes from Lepidochelys olivacea, assembly GCF_965140295.1. Taxonomy (NCBI): domain Eukaryota; kingdom Metazoa; phylum Chordata; order Testudines; family Cheloniidae; genus Lepidochelys; species Lepidochelys olivacea. The sequence continues at coordinate 43,874,890 of NC_140424.1, forward strand.
CCCCGCACCCCAATAGCCCCCCGCCCGTCTTCTCATTCTGTCCCCCCCAGCCGCACCCTCCAGTCTGACCCTGCCTCGAGCCGACCCGGCCCCATCATGGCCCCCGGGAGGAGTCCCACAGCTGCCCCACACCCAGAGGAATGGGGAAGATCTCAGCTGGGGTGGGGAGGGGGGCAGGTGTGGCAGGGCTGCCAAGGGCGTGGGGGCCCCACCAGGGACTCGGCAGCCCGCAGACGGCTTTCTCACCACCTCCCTCCCACTCCCCCATCCAGCTTGTGGGAGAATCCTCGCAGGGCGTGCTGGCCCTTTAAGAGGGTTTCCAGGCCCAAGTCTGCCCTGGACAGGTGAATCCTGGGACTTGTAGTTCCCAGGGCTGATGGGAACTATGGGCTTCACTGCAAGGCATGCTGGGAAGGGAGCTTTATATAAGAATGTCCTGTGTTGCTCACTAGGTGGATGTGGTTTTGGGAGAGGACAAGACAGGAGCTCTGGGTCTATCCCTCAGTGCCTGGGGGGTGGAAAGGGCTTGAGAGGGAGGCTGGATCTGGGAGGGTTTCTGCAGTACTTGGAGGAGGGAACAGGTGTTGGCAGTTTCCCTGGGCATTGAAGGGAGTGAAGTGGGGAGAAGCTGAGATGCAGCTGATGGACCCAGGGCAGGAGCTCATGGCAGAGGGAGCATGTGAGCTCCCTTACATCCCTGAGTAGCCACCTGGATGTGGTGAGCTCAGACCCCTGCGCTGAGGGGCTGAACCCCTAACAAAGCTGGGAGAAGATCCAGGAGACAGGGCTGTGGCCAGGCATGGAGGGGGCTGGGTCAGAGGTCGCTATTGTTTTGTTTTCCTCTGGCCTCCAGCAAGGGGGTAACAGGGATGGTTGAACTGCAGAGCTAAGCTGCCTAGTAAGAAGAGGGAAACTGAGGCAGTGTCTGTGTCTTTACATGGGAAAGGTTTTGGTTCACTATTACACTATTATTATCACTATTACTATTCTCCTGCTGGTTCAGGCTTATTTAACAGTGCCAGTCCCTTGTACAAAGAGGGAGCACTTTGGCAAAGGAAAGGAAATCCTGGAGAGGAACTGAAATAAATGGGAACATTGAGAGGAAATAAACAAGGGGGTGGGGGAAGGGTGATTACCTCTTCCTGCCATTGTTCTTCTGTTCCCACCGTGTCCCCTGACACAATTATTGGGCAAAAAGAAAAGGAGGACTTGTGGCACCTTAGAGACTAACCAATTTATTAGAGCATAAGCTTTCGTGAGCTACAGCTCACTTCATCAGATGCATGCCGTGGCAGTTATATTGGCAGTTTCCACGATATGCATCCGATGAAGTGAGCTGTAGCTCACGAAAGCTCATGCTCTAATAAATTGGTTAGTCTCTAAGGTGCCACAAGTCCTCCTTTTCTTTTTGCGAATACAGACTAACACGGCTGTTACTCTGAAACCAATTATTGGGCAGAGTTGTTTTGTCACAGCTTGGTCTCACTAGATTGGGGGCCCTTCCCAGAACACAAACCCTGCTCACAATGAAGCGTTGCTATTCCAGGATACAAAGCCAGTCTAAACCAAGCCCCAGAAATCCGTCTGTGTGTCTGAATAACATCCCACGCTCGGCTCAGCGCCAATTTAGCCGTTCCCTTCCAACTTCTCGTCTCCTGGTTTATAAATGAACTGGCCCTGATTGATGGCAGCTGCTGGATCCTGCCGTCTGTTTTTGTGTGATCTGAGCAGCCCCATTACTGTGGCTCTGGTTTCCTTGAGACCCAGCTGGAGCACACAGCCTATCCCATGGTCAATGTGCTGAAGGTTGCATGCTAAAGGGCCAGATTCCCCAGCTGGTGTGAATCCGTTTTAGCCCCACTGGAGTCACCGGGCCAGTCCTCTAGCTGAGGCGGATAAGCCGAGCTCTGTTGGAGTCAATGGGGCCAGATCCCGAGCTGGGGGGATTCTGTGTTGCTTCACTGAATGGCAGTATGATTTCCCTGCATCTTAAAGTGCTGGAAAGTCTAGAATGCTTTGCTCTCTCTCTCTGTTAGCAAGGGGTGTTACTGACCAGCCAGACTAGGCATAGAAACCTCTGCAAAGCAAACTCCTCAGCAGCGAACAAGGTTGTTTCTGAGTGAAGAGAGTCCATGCTTTATGTCTTGGCACAATTCTACATAAGCAATGGGCCAGTGATTGTGATCCAGTTTCCTTTCCTGCCTGAAGACGGAGGAGATTTCCTGGGTAGGACGTGAACATTGATGGTTCCACGGAAAGCAAAAAGATTGTGACTTTGGAGAACAGCTGTACACCCCTGGCAAAGAACCGTCACCCTTTGCTGGTGTCAGAGAGGCTGTAGAAATCTTGGGCAGCCAGGGAAAGTGTCATGGGAGTGAAGCCAAAGGAATTACGCTGACCTAACACTGGTGCGATGGAGGGGAGGGTCAAACCCTTACACCAACGAGTGAGCAAGTTTTGCAAGTTCATTTTCACTGTCCCTAACGTTCAAACAGGTAACTCTTAAGAAAATTCCGTCCAGGCCCTTAAAGCTCCGTTCTAGTTCTCATTAGAGCTGGTAGGAAATTGGGCCAGAAAGAGAGAGTGAAAAAGACTCAGTGGGTCAGGACAGGCGGGAGGTGGGAGATCCAGGTTCCAGTCCCCCCCTTCCCGCTCTAATGCCTATTTAATTATTCATACAAAGTGGAACCGCTTCAATAGGAGAGAGAGAGCCCTGCCCCAGGATCCCCCAGAGCCCTGTGGCTGGGCACTCATGTGGGAGGTTCAAGTCCCGTTTCCCCATAAGGTGCCAGGGCGGTGTGGGAGGGGGGGCATTAAACCCAGGTCTCCCACACCTTCACTGAGTGCCCAAGCCACTGGGCTAAAGAAAGGTTATAACCTGAGCATTGTAGCACTTAAGTGCCTTTGTGGATCTAGCCCTAAGAGCCGGGGGGGCTGGTGAGGAGGTGGGGGGCTGTTTGGACTCATAAGCAGGTTAGATTAATTGGTACTGTGTGTGTAGGGGTGTTGGGGACTCGGTACATTGTGCTGCAGCCAGGGGGCGGGCGGGGGGGGGAAGCTGTGGGACTCCCCATGGGGGCCCCTGAATGGCTCCTTGCATCCATCGAGGGTGTGTCCTTGCCCGGATCTGGTCAATGGCTCTATGTCTGAGCAGAACACGTATTTCTGGGCCTAATCTCCCTCCGCCCCGCAAAAGCTGTGGAGAGAAGCCCAGGGATTTGGTTTGAGCTGGTGAATCCCAGGGACATGGTGTGGAATTCGGGGCGCACACAAAGAACTGGGGTGCCCCTCCCCCACATGGTTTCTTTGCGGCCTGGCTTTAAAGAACTTTAACTTCACTTTAAAAAATAAGCTACTGGCTGCTATTGAGTCTGATAATGACCGATATTAACGTCTTCTCTTCCTGCTACTGATAAAACACGGAGTTGATCTATCGATAAAGGGAACAGGATGTCCGCACTGGAGAGTCAGTGAGCATACTCATTCGATAATACAGTATCTAAGATCTCGAAATCAAGATTAGAATGAGTCAAAAATTCCCCATCCAAACTGTTAATTGACGGAAAATTGGGTATTTGATTAACTGAAATTATTCACGGCCAGTGCCTGTTGAGATTTGGTCAACAGATCCTGAAAGATTTTCAGGCTTTTGATAAAATGTCAGCATTTTTGCGGGGGAAAAGAGTACATTTTTCTAGCCAGCTTTATTCGAGATAGTAATGGCTGCCATGGTGAACGCTAAGACAGATAAGTAGATGGTAGATTTTTCTAAGATGTGTTGTTATCGCTCCATCTCCTGTGTGTTCATCTCTTCAAAAACATGTTTCCTCACGCTTGCTTCTTCCTTTCTCTCATCCTTTTCCACTCTGCTAAAAGGACCAGCAAAGAAATGGTTAATGCTGGCATTCCATGTGCCACAATTACACTTAAGAGTTAACACTTCTCGAAATTAACAGGGGTGGAGAGTTCACACCTCTCTGATTCATTGTTCTGGATCCTCTGTACACCTCAGTGACATGCAAGGAAGTTCCCCCCTCCTTGGAGAGATTGTTTCAGGCTCTCTGCAGACTCAGGCATATGATACTGTATCGGTTACACGTGGGTCACATTTAGAAGGGTTCCTTTGCAGCTGTGATGGCTGGACACTTACTTTTTATTTTTAAACGACAGATGAGATGCTGCAGAATGTAAATATGCCCTGCAGACCCACACGAGTACCTCCGGCAGACAGGGCATTTCAAACCCCTGATGAGAGGGTGCCTGGTTTATATAAAAGAGGCTGTCTGAAATAAACCATAGCATTATATTTCTGTGCACTCAGAGAACTCCAAGAGCAGCGAGGGAGGCAATGAAGAAGAAACTGTCATTTGACCTAAAAAGTGGAAAATTTTACACCCATGTGAGGGAGGGTGGGGGGGTTCTAATTTAAGACAGTAATGAACTGTCCAGCACAAGCCTGATTCTTAAAGAATCCGAGCAGTTCTCAGACTGGATCAGCTCTGGAGTCCGTCTATATCTTTGGGATTTAGTAGCAGGAATGTTATAGTCAAGACACAAGAAACAATCCTTCCATGCTACTCAGCCCTGATGAGGCCACAGCTGGAGTGTGGTGTTCCGTTCTCGGCACCACACTTCGGGAAAGATGTGGACAACCTGGAGAAAGTCTTAAAAAGGAGAACCATAAAAATGGTGCAAGGTCTGGAAAACATGACACATGAGGCAAGAGTGAAAAAATCTAGGTTTGTTTAGTCTGGGGAAGAGAAGACTGAGGGGGGACATGGTGACATTCCTCAAGCATTCAAAGGTTGGTATAAAGAGGAGGAGGAGGAATTGTTCTCTTTAACCACTGAGGACAGGACAAGAAGCAAAGGGCTTCATTTGCAGCAAAGGAGATTTATGTTGGACATTAGAAAAAACTTCCTAACTATCAAGGTGATGAAGCACCAGGACAAATGACCTAGGCAGGCTGTGGAATCTCCATCACTGGTGGGTTTTAAGAGCAGGTTAGACACACACCTGTCAGGGATGGTCTAGAAAACACTTAATTCCCTGCACCGAGGGGCAAGTTCCCTCCTGACCCCTAATAGTTAGAGGTTGTCTTCTGCCCTGGACGGATTGATGGATCACTTGATGATTCCCTGTTCTGTTCATTCCCCCTGGGGCACCTGGCATTGGCCACTGTCGGAGGACAGGATACTGGGTAGATGGACCTTTGGTTTGAGCCAGTATGGCCATTATGTTAATATGCCCTGAAATCAGGGAGGGTTTATAGCTCTTCGAAAACCCTTGGGTGTCTGTCAGAATCTTTACTATTACACCTCTGGATGTTCTATTATCCATAGAAATGCCTCCTTCAGTTTTGAATCCTGCCAAGTTCCTGCCCTCAATAATCTCTTGTGGCAGTGAGTTCCGCTGGCTAATTGTGAGATTAAAGCAGTGCCTTCTACTAAGTTTAAATCTGCCACTTTTCCATGTAATTGGCTGTTCTGCTGACACCCTCTCTTGTACTCAACCCATCCTCCTGGTACGTCTTGTGTGTGGCTCCTCGGCCAGAGGAGAACACCAAGCCTGCATTTCCAGCTCGCTGATCAGACACGGTGGGTTTGGCTTTTCCTCTAACTCATCCACCAGTGTAACTCTAGAAGGGAGGGACCTCCCCACACAGTAAAAATCGGAGTAACCAGCCTCAAGAGGGGTGTTAGGTGATATCCAGATTTGAACCAGGGACTTTCACAGCTGAACACACCAACAGTTACAACATGAGCTAGAGAGCCAGGCTTTAGAAGCAGGGGTGGTGATGGCTTATAGTCTCTGTGGATTGGGTACAGCAGGGGACATATAACACACTGACCAATGGGCCACACAACCAGAACAGCTGCTGATTGAGGGGCTGTGTTACAGAGCTGCTGGGGAAAAGTTTGCTGAGGTTCTCCTGTTGCGAACGGTGCAATGCTGGAATATCTTTTGGCTGGAGACACCCACGGAGCTGGCTGCATCTCCAGGCAGGGTGTGGGAGCAGAACAGATGTGATTTATCCCAACTTGCTTAAGGGGTTTAGAAACCCAATTCTCATTTACATTTGGGCAGCCAAATCCCATAGGTGGGTTTGAATCTGTCAGCCCAGCACCACAGGAATTACCCTGCCTTTCCAGTTCGGAGCATTGCTCATCTCTGGCAGAAATCAGACCCCGGCCTGGCCCTCCGCAGGAAGGAGCCATCGTCAAGGCATCGCGGTGAGATCTCATGGCCCTGCCCTATTTCAAAGCCTACTGGCCAGAAACTCCCCCCAGCCGGGACTCCAAAGAGAGGAAGAGCTGGACAAATGCTACAGCTGGTCCCGGGCTATTGCAATGGGTCCGTTGGTACCACCTTCCCCTGCCCCGCACAGCACAGAAAGGACTCCATGGTTCTCAGAGACCCTCATTAGAACAATGGGAAGGGAGACGAGAAGTGACATGTGAGGAAATCACTGTCTCACTTAAACAGACTGAGCCACAGGTAATTCCGGGAAGCTGACACACAGCGTCCGTCTCCTCTGCCCTGTCAGCCGTTGGCACAGGACCAGCGACACCAGGCCCATGCGATCTCCAGGCCGCCCCCAGCAGAGGTGGCCGGGCAGAGACATGGAAGCGTGAGATACCCCTGAGCCTGCTTCCGCCTGCTCGGACTCAGAGGTAACCCAGGCTGGGGCAGGCTGAGACTCGGGGGTATCACAGAGAGCTGGGAGGGAGCAGAGACTCCAGCCATCCCCAGGCACAGGGTGAGCCCCTCAGGGGTCCCTTGCAGAGTGGTGCAGTCACAATAGCCCTGAGGCTGCTGGAATTACGCTGGGGGTCGACACAGCCCTCTGCCCCCGGTCTGGTCCCGAGAGCAAAGCTGCCGTGGCCCCGTTTTCCCTTCTCAGCTGCACGGAGCAGACGCTGGCGGCCTGAGCAACCAGCCCCGAGAGTTTATCTTGGCACCATTCGTTCGTCACTGCTGGGCAGCTGTTCACGCACGGGGGTGCTGAGAGTCACCCCAGCCCCGTGTTCACAGACAGCTAAATGGGTGAGGGGGAGCAGCCCATGCCCGTCCCACCCACGTGCAAATCCAGCTGTTCCCTTGATAGCCTGGGACAGACACCCAGCCCAGCACGGTGAGCCAGGGCCCACGGCTTGCGGGAGGACACAGACAACAGGGGCTTCAGCAGGGGGTCAGAGAACGACCCCCCTGCCCACAGGACCTGCACTTTATTAAGGCCCCGCAGTCCAAGAGCTGTGACAAAGGGCAGTTTCCTGTCATATCCTGGATTAACCATCCTGAATGAAATAAAACCTCATTGAACTCAGTTTCATACCTTTGGGGGGCTTTATATGTAAAATGCAATTGTCGGTGTGTTATTGTAGGGCTGTACGTAACTGTTCCGGGAAGTGACCTAATCTCGGGGTAATGTTCGGAACCTCAAAGAACAGTTTGGGACAGTGCTGTGTGCAGGGGGTTTCCTAGGCAGTACCTGGGAGGCCTTGAGAAGCCAGACCCTGGGGAGAAAAGCCCCATTGTCAGCTGGTTACCTGCACCTGCGAACTCCAGATCATAGATTCATAGACACTAAGGTCAGAAGGGACCATTATGATCTTCTAGTCTGACCTCCTGCACAGCGCAGCCCACAGAATCTCACCCACCCACTCCTGAAAAACCTCACCTATGTCTGAGCTATTGAAGTCCTCAAATCATGGTTTAAAGACTTCAAGGAGCAGAGAATCCTCCAGCAAGTGACCTGTGCCCCATGCTACAGAGGAAGGTGAAAAACCTCCAGGACCTCTTCCAGTCTGCCCTGGAGGAAAATTCCTTCCCGACCCCAAATATGGCGATCAGCTAAACCCTGAGCATATGGACAAGATTCACCAGCCAGATACTACAGAAAATTCTTTCCTGGGTAACTCAGATCCCACCCCATCTAACATCCCATCACAGGCCATTAGGCCTATTTACCAGATCGGAGAGCCCTGAACAGTGTAAAGGCTGGACTGACCTTTTCCTGAGGGCGCCAATTCTGAGCTGAGGTTGCTATGAACTTGGGACCAGAGCAGAGCCCCCTTTGTGAGGCTGAAGGGTGAATCTTCTCCCAGCACCCATGCTGGCGTGAGCCCTGGTGAGCTTACTTGAAAATGAAACTGAGCTCACAACGAAACCCTGGGGGAATGGATCCCCAGGGGTGTTACTCCTGTGGGGAAACAGATCCACCGGTGTCCCATGGCCACCTTTCACTTTGTTACAACATCACATGGTTGCACTGCTCCCCAGAGAGAGACCAACCATCACAAACGGCAGTGACCCTCCGGCTGCCAGTTATCTCACACACTCGTGGCTAGGTCAGGCTCTGAGCTGGGTCTGGGATCTCCCTGGCAGTGCTGAGGCAGATCTGAAGACACCGTTAACGGTTAGTCATCTCACAACAAGTGGTTATCTCAATATGAGAAAATGAAACCAAACCAATGCCAGTCCCTACTCCTTCTTTTGAATACACATCTCATTTCCAGTCATTTTACAACCGTTCGCTATGGTTTTCAATGGGATTCTCCCCTGCCACTGTGTGAAGGACCTGCACAAAACTGGGAAACTGACTTAACTAGATGAAAGAAGCCACATGAAAGATGAAGACTGAATAACTGACTACACAGGGTTGTACTTTCAAAAGTGTATAGAGTCACAGATTTTAAAGGTCGAAGGGACCAGTATTCCTCATCTAGCCTGACCTGCACCACACAGACGAAAACATCTCACCAAGTGACTCAGCCATCAGGCCCCGACAAGTGCTTGAACCAGACTGTGGTTTCTGGAAAGCCCAATCCAGCCTCGGTGCAAAGACTCCAAGGGCAGGTCTACACTACCCACCGGATTGGCAGGTAGCCATCGATTTATTGGGGATTGATTTATCGCGTCCAATCTAGACGCGATAAATCGGTCCCCGAGCGCTCTCCTGTCTACGCCGGTACTCCACCGCCGCGAGAGGTGCAGGCGGAGTCGACGGGGGAGCGACTGCCGTCGACTCACCGCCGCGAAGACGCCGCGGTAAGTCGACCTAAGGACGCCGACTTCAACTATGCTGTTCTCGCAGCTGAAGTTGTGCATCTGAGATCGCTCCCCCCCCAGACCCAGTGTAAACCAGGGCCAAGGGGTGGACAATCCACCTTGCCCCGGGGGAAGCTGCTCCAATGGTTAATCACCCACCTTGCTAAAAATGTGGGCCTTAATTCCTGTTTGAATTTGTTCCGCTGCAATGTCCTGCCTCTGAATCTCATTCGCCCTTTGACTGCGACTCCGAGAGTAAAGAGCTGTCTCCTTTTCCTTGGGTAGAGACTTAGAGACCAACACCTCCCATACACCGGGTGTGTGCCCCAACCACTGGGTATACGTGGGGGCCCTTCTTCAGTTTGGATATACTGCTGCCTAAATTATTCCCAACTCCTCTTTAAAGCCTTCCACAGGGAAATCATTATAATTAATACTAAAGAAAGCAACTAAAAGCCTCCAGGTTGGGCCCCACTGTGCTAGACACTGCACAAATATACTGCTCTGCTGGGTGGGAGATGCTGATGGATGCCATCAAGTGAGTCTTTGCTCCTAAGACAGTCGCAGACCTCTTCAGAGTCCATGGGTGGCTAAGCACCTTCCATCAGACTCAATGGAAGAAGCCAGGAAACCCCTGTTCTGTAGTAAAGGCAGCTGGGGACAATGGAGGGACCATCCAAGGCACATGGCAGGGCATAGCTAAGCCATGTGGGCCGAGGGGTTTCCCATTCCCATGCAAATGCAGGGGCTAGGAGACTGGTTTGCAGTCTGTGTGTGTTAGAGGCGGGAAGCAATTGTGAGCATGGCCCTGAGATGGAGCAGAGAGACTGAGCTTTTTGGGCACAGAGCTCAATGGAGGGGCAGACTTAGGGATTTCTGAGCAAGTACAAGGCCTGTGGTGGTTTGTTTCTGTTGTGTTCTTCTGAAATACATGAGATCACACCAAGAATAGACCTGACTCATGTCACCGATTTCTCATTCTAATGGAAAGAACCCTGCAAGGCCCTGAATACGGGCAAACCGCTCAGGCCAAAGGAGCAACAATAGTAATTAATATACTATTGTTATGGTATCCCATCACTTCAAATGTGGAAAAGTTCCAAGTTCCAAAAGTAGACTAATGGCACGTAATAGGGGGGAGGGAGAGCTCAGTGGTTTGAGCATTGGCCTGCTAAACCCAGGGTTGTGAGTTCAATCCTTGAGGGGGCCATTTAGGGATCTGGGGCAAAAATTGGGGATTGGTCCTGCTTTGAGCAGGGGGTTGGGCTAGATGACCTCCTGAGGTCCCTTCCAACCCTGATATTCTATGATTCTATGATTCTAATAAAGACCTGGGTGTGAAATTTACCAATGTAGGTAAAATAACTCAATGGAGATTTTTTTAGAACTGTCCCATTGTCAGCTCTGTCACAGAGACTTAGACCTTGTCTACACGACCTCTTGCTTCGGTATAATGTACATTGCTCCAGGGTGCGACCCACTGCGTCCCCTTGAATGACGTAAGTTTCACCACTGGTATGGATAGCGCTATGTGGGTGGGAGAGCTTCTGGTGTAGACCAGCCCTTAGACTCCTAAATGATCCCAGACACAGTTCTGAGTCAGAGGATGTCCTGTGGTACCGAAGGCCATTCCCTCTTGAGTGGAATTTGTCAGCGTGCCCACAATTCACAGTGTGATACTGAATATTTCTGTGCGGTTACCTGCTGTGGTTTCTGTCTTATCTCAGAGGGCTCCCGGGAGCAAGGATTTCAGGTACTTTCCATTCTCAGTTGGAACAATGTCCGTTCTTAGCAAGGGAGGTGTGCAAGCCCCGGAATGTTTTACAATCGCTCAGGGTCAATGTCCTGAACCTCGTTCTGCCTCCTCTTCTTCACCAGGTCTATGTCAGAAATCTACATTCCGCTGTAAGGTTGACACCGGAGCAGGCCGAAAACTGTGCCACAAAAATCGTCCCTTTCAATCCGTCGAAGTTTCATCAAAAAAATGTTCATCAACGTTTCGAATGTCAAAACCTTTCTACCCACTCCAGCCTCATCACCAGAGTCTAGTCTGCTGGCGGCTCCTGTGCTGGCCGACCAGCCACCCCTAGGCCAGACGGCTGCTACTCCTCATTGGCACACATGTGGTTGTGAAAACCTCTAGATAGCAGGTCTAGACGCTTGTAGAGCAGCTATCCCTGATCTCAGCTGCACGTAACAATGTGGGTGTCCCTGTTTGGGGGCGCTGCCCCTCAGCTCGCTCATTGCTCAGGACAGAAGCCAAGTGACCACTCACTGTGGGCAGCGAACCACCACCTGGAACCTGAGGACTGTTCCCTCCCTAGCTGAGGTCTCTCAGACCACGTAGGATGTCCATGGGCGTGGAGATGCTGTCCTGGATTCTTGGTTAGGATCCGTCCATCCCCATCGCTCCGCTCAGGTGGCACAAGGGATCCGGATTCTGGCTGGAAATGGCCTGCGGAGAGTTGCCCCGGTGGTGTAAAGCAGGAGGTGCTGGGTTACTATGCCGACAGCCTGCTCCTTCCACCGCTGATGCAGGAGGCATGTAAGGGGTGTGGAACACCACTCCATTGACACCCTCCCCATGCGCTGGGTCTCCTGGCATAAGTTAGAGTATTGTTATGTGTAGACAAGCGTAGACACTGCCCTGAAGAGTTTAGCTGACACAGAGAAGACAAAGGATGGAGCCTTGTTCCCATTTTACAGCTGGGGAAACTGAGGCACAGAGTCTTGCCCCAGGTCATCCAAGGACTCAGTGGCAGAGCCGTGAATTGAAATGCGAACTGAATCCCAGCTTGTTGGGTCAATCACAAGACCAACCTTCCCCCATATGTCCTTCACCCTGGACCTGTGCAGATCCCTCCGCCCTCTCATGTTAGGGCAGTGAGAATTTTCTCCAGCTCAGGGGGTTTGAATGCACTCTAAGAACCTGTGGTAACCTGAGGCTCTGGTTACAGCGAAGCCTTTCTCAGCCCAGCAGCCTCTGCCAGGGCAGCGGGGTCGTTGGTGTTGACACACGGGGTCTGCCCTCTCATGCCCCTTTGTGCTGCTCTGGAAGTGTAAACACACCTTAAAATGGATGCAAACAGCCCCCTGGAAGTCCCCTGTGCAAGGGACCTCCGTGGCTGGTGTGGAGTTGTTGTAAAGACCTTGCAAACACCCTGCTCCCAGGCCCCCCAATACGGGGTGGATTGGGGGTGTGGCCAGAGCACACTCCGCTATGGCTTTAGCCTACGCTGCCCCGGGCCCATGGGGAGCAGAATGTAAATTAGAGCAGTCCTGAGGCTGCTCTAAATTCTGCTGAGGGCTGGACAGGGCCCTGCAGAGCCCCAGAACATGGGGAGCACAAAGGAGGCCTCTGTTGAACCCGCCTTATTGACTGAATGCATCATGTTGATTCCCAACCACCAGGCCCCATGTGCTTCCTCTGAGGGAGGGGAGACTGTGACAAGCGGCGTTAATTGTGAGGAGTTGGCTACGCTGTATCTCCACAGCCAACTGCCCTTATTTTCCGTCTGTTCAGTTAAGACCCCCAAAGACGCTTTGTTTGTTCTGGGAAATTCGCCCGTTGATTGTGACAGATGCAACTGCCTGCATTGCTCAGACACGTTATCCGGCCTGTGCACATTTCCTACTGTGGGCAAAGCCGCAGGGACAGCAAATGTTCTTTTCTACCCTCCCTTGATCCTGATCTCAAACCAGCCCCAGGCCAGATCCCCACTTTGTGTCAATCGGCCATAAGCAGTAGGTCCAATTTACACCTGCTGATGATATGACCCGTTGTTCGCTAGTTTGTCAATGGGCCGTCAAATGACTTGAGACCAAGAACGAACCCTGCAGCTGGGCCAGAGAGTCCAGCTTCACATCAGAGAAACATCTAACAGTTATTGCAACATTACCCTGCTCTACGGACGCCAGACCTCCCCTGTGTGCAAAATCCCTGGTCCTGTTCATATGCAAACACAGCAACAAAACCAGCTTTGAGGAGGAGCTGATCACATCCCCCAGCATCACCTGGGCAGGGCTGTCTCTGGAGCACCGAGGAAGAGCTGGGTTCTGTCTCCCAGCCAGCAGCAGAGTAACGGTGGCCAAGGCTGGATCTTACATACCCCAGTCACAGTCTGACGTCACCACTGCAGTGACAACCCCCTGCTCTGAGTGTGCGTGAAGTGAGAGCCCCTGCCAATGGCATGGAAGAGAACCAGGGACAGACAGTCCCATTAGAGTGCTGAGCTGAAATACCCCCATTTCTCTGCACTCAGGAGAGCGGGATTTGGAGTTAAGACACTGGCCTGGTGCTTGAAAACCATGAAGTGACCTCCTAGCGTGGTCATGGAAAGCAGTTTGCAGAAGTAGGTTGTTATCTGGAGACTGAGCTGGAGGTGTCGCCAAAAAAACAAACAAAAAAACCCCTGATCATCCGAGTTACAGAACTGGTGGTTTAAGATGTTTACTAACCAGCATGGCCTTGCATAAAGAAGGAGTGGCTGAAGATATTTCTACATATAGATGAATGGATTGTGAGTTCTGGGAACAGCATCTACAAGAAACAGTAAACAAGGATTCTGGGAACTACAGGCCAGTCAGCCTCACCTCAGTCCCTGGAAAAATCATGGAGCAGTTCCTCAAGGAATCAATTCTGAAGCACTTAGAGGAGAGGAAAGTGATCAGGAACAGTCAGCATGGATTCACCAAGGGCAAGTCATGCCTGACTAACCTAATTGCCTTCTATGACGAGATAACTGGCTCTGTGGATGAAGGGAAAGCAGTGGACGTGTTATTCCTTGACTTTAGCAAAGCTTTTGACACTGTCTCCCACAGTATTCTTGCCAGCAAGTTAAAGAAGTATGGGCTGGATGAATGCACTATAAGGTGGATAGAAAGCTGGTTAGATTGTCAGGCTCAACGAGTAGTGATCAATGGCTCCATGTCTAGTTGGCAGCCGGTATCAAGTGGAGTGCCCCAAGGGTCGGTCCTGGGGCTGGTTTTGTTCAATATCTTCATAAATGATCTGGAGGATGGTGTGGATTGCACCCTCAGCAAGTTTGCAGATGACACTAAACTGGGAGGAGAGGTAGATATGCTGGAGGGTAGGGATAGGATACAGAGGGACCTAGACAAATTGGAGGATTGGGCAAAAGAAATCTGATGAGGTTCAACAAGGACAAGTGCAGAGTCCTGCACTTAGGACGGAAGAATCCCAGGCACCGCTACAGACTAGGGACCAAATGGCTCGGCAGCAGTTCTGCAGAAAAGGACCTAGGGGTTACAGTGGACGAGAAGCTGGATATGAGTCAACAGTGTGCCCTTGTTGCCAAGAAGGCCAATGGCATTTTGGGCTGTATAAGTAGGGGTATTGCCAGCAGATCGAGGAACGTGATCATTCCCCTCTATTTGGCATTGGTGAGGCCTCATCTGGAGTACTGTGTCCAGTTTTGGGCCCTACACTACAAGAAGGATGTGGAAAAATTGGAAAGAGTCCAGCAGAGGGCAACAAAAATGATTAGGGGGCTTGAGCACATGACTAACGAGGAGAAGCTGAGGGAACTGGGATCATTTAGTCTGCGAAGAGAAGAATGAGGGGGGATTTGATAGCTGCTTTCAACTACCTGAAGGGGGGTTCCAAAGAGGATCGCTCTAGACTGTTCTCAGGGGTAGCAGATGACAGAACAAGGAGTAATGGTCTCAAGTTGCAGTGGGGGAGGTTTAGGTTGGATATTAGGAAAAACTTTTTCACGAGGAGGGTGGTGAAACACTGGAATGCGTTACCTAGGGAGGTGGTGGAATCTCCTTCCTTAGAAGTTTTTAAGGTCAGGCTTGATAAAGCCCCGGCTGGGATGATTTAATTGGGGATTGGTCCTGCTTTGAGCAGGGGATTGGACTAGATGACCTCCTGAGGTCCCTTCCAACCCTGATATTCTATGATCCTATGATTCTATGAACTAAAACACAACAAAGGAGATGCTGTTTTGTGCCCATGGAGTCTGTTCCCATTCGCAGCACAACGGACTTTGCACATGCACGAGACCTATTAAGTAGAGCGGGTAGAAAATTTCCCCATGGAGCGGGTTTTTCATGGGAAAATGCTGGTTGGACAAAATCAAAATGTTCTGCGGGAACGGGCCAATTCCGATGCAATTTCGTTTAGAAAAAATCAAAGCCAGTGGCTTTGGGAAGGTGAAACTCTCCATGTTGATTTTTAGTTTACGTTACATGATGCATCGCAATAGGAAATTTAAACGTTGAAATCGAAACCATCGACTGAAAGCCAAATTTTAGACACTCCTTTGGCGGGAGAGTCCGAATTCGGCCGTTTCGTTCCCGTCTGGAAGGAACGTCAACTTCAAAACCCTGACACTTCCTGCGAAGGGAAATTCCGGTCCCTGCCCAGCTCCTGCAGACAGACAAACAGCAGCGGAGGGACGAGGCCTTTGGCAAGGTCAAGCTTGGTCTCAGGTGACTGGGCTCCCATTGGAGGGAGAGCAGCACTGGCCGGCTCACGCTTCACCGCTGGCGGTAGAGGCAGGGCGAAAATGTAGCAGGAGCTCTGCCTGCCCCCCCTGCAGCTAGCCCTAGCTCGCCCCATGGCTGCAGCGCCGGAGTCTCTTGGTTCTGAACCAGCCCTGCTCCCAGCACCCAGTGTAGGGGGTTTAGGGGCACAACCAAAGCATAGACAGGATGCACAAGCCCATCCGTTCCAGCTGCAAGAACAGAGCGTGTGTGTGTGAGAGCCAGGCCCCAGGTGTTTCTTGTACAATCACAGGCAGGGCAGGAGCTATCTGGCAGTTATTTGTGTTGCTGGGGGAAGGGAAGAGGTGTTTAGTTTGGGGGTTTGGTTACACGTTATCCCTGCAAAACAACTGCAGCCGTTCCCTGTCTGTGCAATTAAAAGCCTCTCAACAAAGACCTTGTTTGTTCCGGGAAATGCACCTGCAGCTGCTAATGGATGCACCTGATCCTGTGTCCATGGCTCACACCTGTTATCCGGAAAGTCGACATTTCCCAGAGCAGGAAAAGCTTTTGAGACACCATGAGGCCATCTACACAGCAAAAAAAACCCTCAGCAGCTCACCGGGGTCAAGCTGCGCAGGGTATAAATAGCAGCGTAGGTGTCTGGGACTGGGCTGGAGCCCAGAGTCCAAGACCCATCCCCATCACTGGGTTTCAGAGCCTGGACATGAGCCAGAACCCTCCTGGCTACATTGTTATCATTAGCCCTGCCGTGTGAGCCTGAGTCCCTTGACGCCGGAGGGGACGGGGATGTTGCTGTGTGGACGTCCCCTAAGTCAGAGCCTCAGAAATGAAGGGAGGTGTATGGAGAACAGGCCGCATTGCCAGCCATGCCAAGGAGCACGTCGCATCTCACTGCAAGAGCAGAGTGATTCAGGCTCTTATACAATCCCTCGCCTTCTGCCCTGGTCACTGTCAGGACCACCGCCCCCCTCCGGCTGGGCGCAAAGCTGCAGGCCCAGTCCGTGGCAGGGCCGGAGAGACTGAACAGGCAAAGGAATTGGTCTTTCCTGTTAGAGGGCAGGTTTCCACGTGTCACAAGGTGGGATTTCCTGCCGACAGCCTGGGCCCCATTGCCGCGGGCTGAGGGGAGGGGAAGGCAGGCCGTGGGCTCATGGGCAGGGTTCTCGCCCTCACAAGACCTGGGATCAATTCCTGACCGCTGCTGCAAGCTCCCCTGGTGACCACTTGTGCCTCAGTTCCCCCATCAGTAGCATGGGGATAATAACCTTTCTGATGCAGGGTGGGGATCAAGTTCCTTCCATCTGCAAATGGGATTAAAAACCCTTCCTTTGTCTAGTCAATTTATATAATAAACTCTTCAGGGCAGGGACTGTCCCTCGCTGAGTGTCTATGCAGCTCCCGGCACAACGGGGCCCTGATCTCAGCTGGGGCAGGGACCGTCTCTCCCTGTGTGTCTATGCAGCTCCCGGCACAACGGGGCCCTGATCTCTTGTAGGGCCTACTATAATACAAACAACAATGGAATTGGTCTTGCCCTTTAGGGCGCAGGTTTCCACGTGTCACAGGGCGGGATTTCCTGTTGACAGCAAGTTCGTGCAGCCAGGCGCTTGTCTCCACCTGGACTGATGCTGCAGACATATAGCAGCTATTAATCCTTGGTCTTTGGTAAAGCCGGGCTTGGCTATGCTAACCCTGCTCCTGCTGCAGGGAGACTCGCAGCACTGGCCGGCCTGCAGGTCACTGCCAGCCCCACAGGGTTGGTGATGGCGTAGCAGGAGTTCTCCCTGCCCCCCTGCAGTCGGCGCGAGCTCAGCCCCAGGCCGCATGGGGCCCAGGGCAGCTGGTAGCTGGTGGTGGGCGTTTGCACAGTTCTGTTCTAGCCTGGCTGCCTCTTGATGCAACGAGTGGGTTTAAAAGGCTCCGTGGCATCCATTATTCGTGCATGAAAATTCTGGGAGCCTGAATGTGTCTCATTATAGATATGGGGTGTAGTTTCTCTTACAACCACTCGCTTGAGGTTAGAATGTGTCACCCAAACCACATCCCGGCACCGCTTCGGTGTTTTTTCCTGTTACTCTTATATCTTGTGAACTCTTAAACATGTTTCTGTTCTTCTCTCTTCCTCCTTATTATTTCTCATTTGTTACAAGCTGTGTGACTAAATCAGTCCATAAACTCAAAAACAACAAATAAATCTGTTAGCCTTTAAGGTGCCACCAGACTCCTTGTTGTTTTTGTGGATACAGACGAACACGGCGACCCCCTGAGATTTGTCTCCATAAACTCATTTATTTTCATTGTAACCTATAATTTTAACCATGTCTCTGCCCCCATCCTTAGTCTTAAAAAAGACAACAGCTTTTAGCTCAGGCGTGACTAGCAGAGAGCAGTGTCAGGAGATTTCAGCTCAGTGAAGAAAGATTCAAAGGTAGAATTAAGTGGCTTTAGACTAGAGACATCTAGGCAGCCTTAATTATCTCAGGTTTCAGAGTAACAGCCGTGTTAGTCTGTATTCGCAAAAAGAAAAGGAGGACTTGTGGCACCTTAGAGACTAACCAATTTATTAGAGCATAAGCTTTCGTGAGCTACAGCTCACTTCATCGGATGCATGCCGTGGAAACTGCAGCAGGCTTTATATATACACAGAGAATATGAAACAATACCTCCTCCCACCCCACTGTCCTGCTGGTAATAGCTTATCTAAAGTGATCATCAGGTGTAGCGGTTGGCTACACCTAGGGCTGCTGGTGATAGCAGGAGAGTGAATTTGTGTGGGGGGGTGGAGGGTGAGAAAACCTGGATTTGTGCTGGAAATGGCCCACCTGATGATCACTTTAGATAAGCTATTACCAGCAGGACAGTGGGGTGGGAGGAGGTATTGTTTCATATTCTCTGTGTATATATAAAGCCTGCTGCAGTTTCCACGATATGCATCTGAGGAAGTGAGCTGTAGCTCACGAAAGCTTATGCTCTAATAAATTGGTTAGTCTCTAAGGTACCCCAAGTCCTCCTTTTCTTTTTAATTATCTCAGTTGCTAAACCATCTGCTACAAGCTCAGCGTGAAGGAGGCTGTTTTTTGAACATTAAAAACCAGGACACTTTTGGGGTAACATTTTTAGGATAGTGAAACACCCCTGCAAAGATAAACAAACTTTAAAAAAAAATCCTTTTTCTACAGCCAGCCTCTGGCCCCGTCACACCATGTGGGCATATTTGTCAGAGTGGAGGGTTATGTTCCGTTGACTCAGTGTCTGAATGAATTGAGAAGAGACACTACAAATGGTTTCCTCTGAGCAAGACAGCAGCTCGGGTCATGTCTGTGCTCATTCCACTCCAGACATTGCTCATCGCACCGAGCGCTCCTTCCACGGGGCTGTCGGCTCCTGCTGGACACAGGGCGCAGTCGGCCCTCGGCTGCGATAACGTCCCACGTCAGCATTTTGTGGCCTGGCCTTGCCAAAGACGCCCGTGGGAGAGAAACGCCCAGTTCCCACTGAAAGCCAATGGGGGTTGCGCTCTGAGCCCACCTTGGAAGAGCCCAGCTGTGGTTATTCAACATGGGAATGGTTCGAACGATGACAGGAAAAGCCAGGACGTTTCAGCATCAAGGGAACGACAGTGGATTCACACCAGCCGGGATCGGGTCCCATCGATTAGCGGAGCTACGGCTGATTCACATCAGCTGGGCACCTGGCTCCAATGATTCCAATGGAGTCATGGCCAATTTACACCAGATCGGGTTTGGCCCATAATTTTTTCAGAGCAGGGACATGCAAACCTGGTTCTATATTTTCCCTTGTGGTGGTGTCTAGCCAAATTGTCCAGACAAAGAGCTCAAGACCTTTCGGGAGACAGGATTTTTTCTTTTAAAAAACAAGGCAAGTCCATACAAAAAATACTGCTGAGCAAACATTAAGATGGCAGAGTGAGGCCCTAGAAGGCAGGAAATGCTAACGTTAAGCTCACCCAGGCACCCTTAACTCTGCCCCTTTGTGCACTTGTGTTACAATGCAGACTTTAGCTCCATGAGCACACGTTGGTCTTTCTGCCGGGCTCGCTCAAGGCGAGGGAGTCACTAGCCCTAATATGGCCACACAAGGGAATTGTGGGTAAGGACTCCCGCACTAGGTTAGGGGTGCACAGACTGTGGCTCCAGGCATGGGGGGAGCAGGGTTTTCATGCTTCACACTTCTCCCCCCTCAATCTGTATAAGTGAGCACGGAGGGGCAAGAAGAGGGTGGAGTCTCGACTCCCCACCTCCCTTCCCCAGGGCCTAATCCGCACCCCACTGACCACCGGCTTCAGCAGGCTTTGAATCAGCCCCTCAGTGCGCCGTGCAGCAGAGCTGGCTGAGTGCGTGGAGGGGCGGTTGGCTACACCTAGGGCTGCAGTGAGTGATTAGCCATCCTCCCCCGGAGCAGTGGGGGGCTCTGGGGGCATCTCTGGGGCACGGCGCTGCCTGCAGGCTCCCCTGCTGGAGCTGGGCTGTGTTTTACCCAGCGCTGGGGCTGGGTGCCACAATCCAGCCCTGAGCTTGCGGGCTGGTCAGTGCCCAGTGAATGAGACCTGGGCCCTGGGGCTCCCTACCTCACTCTGGGCCTCAGTCTGCTCGCACGTACGGCCCTGATCCTGCAAAGCGTTCCCCGTATGCTTCACTTTGTGCATTGTCTGTCGTCCCATTGCAGGGCTCAAAGCTCAGCACGGGGGCACGTCCTGGCAGGATCGGGGCCTCAGAGTCAAACTCCACTGTCCAGTTTCACTGCCGTGGATCTGGGAGTGAGGGGAAGAAAACATGGGGTTTCTTTTTAAGACGAAAGTTCAAATATACGTGCTATAGAGTCGTGCTGTGGAGTTTCCACAGTGGAAATAAGATATTTATGATATTTAATTTTGGAGTTTGCAGAAATGCGACGAGCCCCTTTGCTAGCCCCAGCGACGTGTGGTTCTGGCCCTGACATATGAAATCTAAATATAAACAGGCCTTGACCAGCAATGGTTATCACAGGAAGTGGGGTGGGAGGGACAGAAAGAAGACAGACACTCACTAAGTATTGCATTAAGAATAGACACATAGGCCAGAAGGCCTGGAACATGGTTGCTGGGTCATTTCTTTTTCTATTATTTCTTTGTTTGCCATTTCTACCCTGTAACCCTGTTTCCAGTATCTCCCCCCCCACCCCCCGACACACACACACAGCACCTCTCTCCCCCAATACCAGGGGCTCCATCTGCCCCCCCACCCATGCCAGTGGCTCTTTGTCGCCCCCACCTCCATTCCAGGGTCCTCCCTTTTCCACCCCCAAATGGCTGGGGCTCTCTGTCCCCCCATTCCCTCTCCCCCAATGCCAGGGGCTCTATGAACACCCCCGTTTCCCTTCCCTTCCCTCCACTCCCTCCTTCCCCGTGTTCGTCTTCTTTCTGTCTTTGAGATAAGTAAGTCATTGAAGGTGTCAGCTTGTGAAAGTCCCTTGGGGGGGCTATTGAGCGGGGGTGGCGGGGTTGAAGCAGGAAGGGGTGGGTGGCTGCCTTCAACCTGCTCTTTGATCTGTGGACAGTTGCAGAGTTGCGGGCAGCCGTGGCCGTGCTCAGAAGCTGGCAGGGACCCCATGTGTCCTCATTTTCCACCTACTAGCTCTGTGATTCCCCCCACGCCCCATATCGGGGGGCTCTGGCCATTCATGCCGAGACCATCCCCTGACATTTTGGCGAGCCGGCGGCTTTGCAAGCCCAGTGACCTATTTAGGGCTGGTGGAGGGGTTTGGAGGGAAGATGATAGATAAAGACATGATTTGATCCCGGAGGTCATGGATTCCTTGACTTTAGCAGAGCTCCCTGACTTCTGCTTCTGCTTCAGCCCCCAGGGCTGGGGCAGTCAGCAAACACAGCCGGTGGCTCTTCCCATCAGGGTAACTGTTACCCCCCCTGCCCCCGCGCCCCTCCTTGTGCCAAGGTTGTGCCCTCTGCCAGGGTCTGGGAGTGCCTCACCCCTGTGCTTAACCCGGGCTCCTACCCCCATCCCTGATTTTGCCCCTCAGCCTTGCTCCTGCCCCTGCCTCCAGCTGTTTGAAACCCCCCCAACTGGCCAGTCAGCGTCCTCCCCCTGCACAGCCCCTGTCCATCCCCACAAAATATTTCCCCCCTTTTAACTTCTGTGACCAGCAGGTTCTAATTCTAAGTAAGGGCAGAGTGAGGGCAGCGGCTTCACCAGTGGTGACTGAGCATGCTCAGTTCGTGTGCATGTCCTCAGTACAACTTAATCAGCAAATTCTGTCCAGGGGCAGTTTTTGACATGACACGTGGCCTGTTCCCCTCAGGGCCCCTCTGCCCCCCCCCCCACCCAGGCAGGAGGCACGTTCCCACCCAGCCCCCACTCCCCTCGTCCCACCCAGAGCCAGTCCGTCCCTCCGTCCACTCGTCCGTCCCTCACTGCCCAGCCCCTCCCAGAAACCATCACTTCTCTCCTGGCTTCCCCACTCAGCTGTCCCGGCTCTCGGCCGCACCTCCCAGCAGCCCAGTGCCCCACAGCCGCCAGCCCCTCCATCCGGGCCAGGCACCCTCTGGATTCCCCAGGGGCCGGGCTTCTCCCCTCAGCTCAGTGACAGGGCCTAGCCCTCTCCCGGGTCAGACACAGGCCCCCTCCCAGACTCGGCGTGCGGGGTAGAGCCGAGAGCCGTTAGCGGTGATGGTTTGTCCCGTGTGAGGGGGTGAGCACTCGTGCATTGCGCCGGGGTTCCAGAGGCCTGGGTTCTAGTCACACCTCTGCCACCGACCTGCTGGGTGGTCTTGGGCAAGTTACTTCCACTCTGTGTGCCTCCGTTTCCCCTCCCAGCCCCTGTGAGGAGTTGAGAGATGGGGTGTGGAGGAGGGATCCCAGCAGTGGGGAGGAGGAGGAGAGGGCAGGGGAGTGAGGGGTGGGTGGAGAAGGAGGAGGAAGCGCTCAGCAGCAGGGAGGGTGAGGCTGGAGAAAGGGGAGTCAGCCTTCATGGACCCTGGGGCTGGTTCTTGGCCAGATCCGCATCCTCCCTGCCACCCATGCAGTGCGCAGCGACCATCCCTGGAGCTCCCCTACGTCCCCTGGGCCCAGACCCTGTTCTTTGTCTCCTGCCCCACGGCCCTGGCTGAGGATTGTGTGGGGAGAGGCCTGCCTCCCAGGGGACTGTCACCAGCTGGGGAAGGTTACAGCAACCGCCCCTTCCCCAGCTACTCTAGGCTACCCCAGAGCTGGGGCCAAGAGCCAGGGTCCCAGCACAGCACCCGCCCCCTGCCGTGACCAGCTGTGAATCTGGCCCTTGGAGGGCAGTTTGTGGGGTGCAGAGGGCAGATGTTGTATGTACAGGGTGCATACCAAGAGTTATACATGTGTGCTGGAAATATGTTCTTAAAATGTATTTAGCAGCAGCTCATAAAGCCCAGCCTGCCCTGGACAAAGGAGAGTGGATTTATGTATCTCAGCAGCTTGATTGCAGAGAACAATGAAAAGTACATTGACGTGTAAGGTAAACAAAGCCATCAAGCTAGCAATTGCGGGAGGTGACTGCTGAGAAATCATAACAGGAGACAGAGTCTGCACCCCCAGGAACCCTTCCTGGCTCTGGAAACACATGCAATGAACTTCGGGGTAACAGAAGAGGGCAAAGAGACATGTGAGTCATCCGTTACCTAGAGGAAAAAGAGGAGTTCGTGAAAAGCAGATCCAGTTGAACTAGGAGGCAAGAGTAGCTGGAAACCAAGTATAGGTGGGAAACCTGCTTAGCCAGCAATTGCAACTTGCTGAAATTATGTTTTAATCCCTAGAAATTGTGCTTCGCTCTGTTTTATTTGCAACCATCCCTGGTTCTTTCAGGCTTACCTGTTATCATGTAAATCTCTGTTTGTTGTTAATAAACAGATTTTTATTCATATTTTATTTTAATAAACGTATTTTTATTTCAGTGCTGTGCGTTGAACTGGAGAGTCAGTCCTCAGCTCTACCAACGGGCTGATGTTTGCACTGTCTCCTCATCCAGTGAGAGGGACTGAGCGCTGCAGGGAGACGTCTCTGGGGAACTGGGGTTCACTGGTTGTTCCCTGCCAGGCGAGGTTTGGATGGGCAGAGCCGTGGAGTTTTTGGTAGCAGGGCAGACAGGCTGGTGTGGCAAAGCTCTTGTGTGCTGAGGTTGAGAGGGTAACACGGGCTCACAGTTCTAGGCACCCCAGGAGAAGGGTCCCAACTGTATATGTAAATTTCCTTTCAACTCCGGAGAGCTAGATTCAAGGCCCCAGGCTCCCTGTGGGACCTTGGTCACATCAAGCCATCTCTCTGTGTCTCAATTCCTCAATCTACACACCTGCCACCTGACCTCTCCTTTGTCGATTTAGGGCCTGATCCAAAGCCCATTGAAATCAACCTGGAGTTCTCTTCGCTTTACTGGGCTTTTATAAGGACCTTAAGTTGCAAACAGGGACTGTCTCTTATTGTGGTCCTGTGCATCTCCCAGCATAATGGGGCCCTGATCTCAGCTGGGGCAGGGACTGTCTCTCGCTGTGTGTCTGGGCAGCGCCCTGCACAACGGGGCCCTGATCTCAGCTGGGGCAGGGTCTGTCTCTTGCTGTGTGTCTGGGCAGCGCCCGGCACAACAGGGCCCTGATCTTATTTGGGGCAACAAGCTGCTTCCATAAAATACATCATCAATCATCATCATCATCATCATATAATAGACCTAAATGAAGCATGTTCTCTTAGAATAAAGACTGAGTTGTAAAGTGACTAATACACAACGTGGCATTTAAGCCTTGCAGTGATTTCAGGGTACTCTCCAAACTTAAACAGGTGCAGAAAGCAAGAACCAAAACTGATACCTATTCAAAACTTAACTCAAAATAACCAGAAACTGACTGAGGGACACAGGTGTTCGTCATATCAGGAAGCCATACGGATGTTTTTTTCTTCATGGGGAACCTGCAGCCTAATCAGAAAGCTGATGACTGCAAAAAGATCTGACAAAATAACCCTTTGGGGTAGAAATCACTCAGTGTAATTTTTGTAAAGTGTTTTACAAAGTCACTGACAACTGCACAGGGATCTCGTCTGTTTCAAGGAATCACTTAGGAATAAATATTGTCTCCCATCCCGGGTACTGTCCACCTCGCACACACAGAGCTGGAGAGTGTCCTTGTTTAACGCAGCCCTGCAGGGATGTCGGGCAGAGAGAAGTGCCCTTCCATCCCCTGGCACAGCCCATGTCAGCAGTTGTGTAACAGCTGTGTGGGGAGGGGCTAGGTGAGATGGGAGCACCGCACATGGGGGAGCAGCGCTAGCTGCTGTTTGAGATGGGGAGGATAGGCAGGGTTGCCAACTCGCTCCCAATATGTGCTGTGTTTCTGAAAGCCCCAGCTCCTGGAGTCATGGGAATCAGGTGATAATCCCAGCTCTGATTTTTTAAATACGTACATTTCTAGTTCCTTTCATTGTGGAGAGAAACCACAAAACCTGAACTGAGTGCAACCTAAAGGGTCAGAAACCAGAATGGAAATAAAAAAAAAAACCAAAACTGCTTTGTTATTTAAAGAGACAAGGATTTTACAGGCCTGACTCCTGATTTTTAAATGCTCTGGGACTGGCAACACTGAGTATGTGACACTTTCCTAAGGGGTGCCACAAAGCACCCCCCTAATCCAGTACAGCTTCTTGTCCTATCCTCAGAGGTGAAGGAGAAAAGGTTTTCTCCCTCCTCCTTGTAACAACCTTTTAGGTATTTGAAAACTGTTCTCATGTCCCCTCTCAGTCTTCTCTTCTCCCGACTAAACAAACCCAGTGTTTTCAGTCTTCCCTCATAGGTCATGTTTTCTAGACCTTTCATCATCTTCTCTGGACTTTCCCCAATTTGTCCACATCTTTCCTGAAATGTGGCACCCGGAACTGGACACAATCCTCCAGTTGAGGCCATATCAGCGTGGAGTAGAGCGGAAGAATTACTTCTCATGCCTTGCTTACAACACTCCTGCTAATACTTCCCAGAATGATGTTTGGGTTTTTTTGCAACAGTGTGACACTGTTGACTCATATTTAGCTTCTGATCCAGATCCACTCTGACCCCTAGATCCCTTTCCACAGTACTCCTTCCTAGGCAATCATTTCCCATTCTGTGTGTGTGCATTTGATTGTTCCTTCCTAACTGGAGTGCTTTGCATTTGTCCTTATTTAATTTCATCCTACTTACCTCAGGCCATTTCTCCAGATTGTCCAGATCACTGAATTTTAATCCTACTCTCCAAAGCACTTGCAACCCCTCCCAGCTTGGTATCATCCTCAAACGTTGTAAGTGTACTCTCTATGCCGTGATCTAAATCGTTGATGAAGACATTGAACAGAACTGGACCCAGATCTGATCCCCGCGGAACTCCACTCGTGATGACCTTCTAGCATGACTGTCAACCATTGATTACTTTCTGGGAGTGGTTTTCCAACCAGTTCTGTACCCACCTTATAGTAGCCCCTTCTCGCCTGCATTTCCCTAGTTTGTGTATGAGCCGGTTGTGCAAGACAGTATCTGACTAAAGAACCTGGAATTGGAGCCAGATCTCCTGAGTCCCAGTCCAGTGACCTAACCACTTGGCCTTCCTTCCTCTGTCAGCACCTTGAGCTCCTGCAGAGAGCACCTCTCACTATGGGCTGCCTGCTAAAGGCACAGTCTAGCCTGTCAATGGGGCAGGGTCCCAGAAGAGAACATAAGAACGGCCATACTGGGTCAGATCAACAGTCCATCGAGCCCGGTCTCCTGTCTCTGATAGTGACCAGGACCAGAGCTTCATGGGGAGGGTACAGAATTCTGGGGAGGTCTACCCCTGTCTCCCCCTCCAGCTTCTGGCAGTCAGAGCTTTAGGGAAACCCCAAGCAAGGGGTTACATCCCTGACCATCTTGGCTCATTGATGGACCTATCCTCCAGGAACTTATCTAGTTCTTTTTTGAACCCAGTTATGCTTTTCACTTTTGCAGCATCCCATGGCAATGAGTTCCACAAGTTAGTTGGGCGGTGTGTGAAAAAAATACTTCGCTTGGCTGTATTACACCTGATGCCCATGAGTTTCATCGGCTGGCCCCCGTGTTTTTGTCCCGTGGGAAAGGGTCAGTAACACTTCTCTACTCACTTTTCAGAGGTACCTGCATAGTATTGAGGGCTGTAACAGCAGGGCATTAAGGGTGTGCCCTACTGTCTGTGCAAAAGGGAGGGGGCAGTTAAGGTCATATCTACTGCCTCACCATGGCCATTTCCTTGCATCACTCCCCAGCCCCGGTCTTCTCTTGCTGCAGCTTTGGGCCTGACCCACTGCCCACTTGGTGTCACTGGGAATCCTGCCATTCATGCCAAGGGAGGTTAGACCAGACCCTTTGTGGGATGGGTTGTGTTATACGCTACCCTGGCGAGAGCTACGGCCCCGATCCTGCACTGGGGCCCACACAGGGCCCTGACAGTAGGATCGGGGCCCAGGCTCATAACCGGCTTTCCGTGTGTGTCAGCGGGACCCAGGGGTGAGTCCGGGGCTCGGCAGGGCAGGAGCACGGTTGTTCAGGCGCAGCCCGGAAGGAGGAGGAAGCCTGCCGCATGGCTCTCGGCTGCTGAAGGCAAACCCGTGTGACTGAGATCAGAATCTGGCCTGACTCCACTGACATCCCTCGCGACCTAGATCAGACCCTCGCCCTGGCGGTACCATTGACATTGCTGGGTTACTCCAGATTTACAGAGCCGAAGGGGGGGGGGCACAGGCTGGCACAGACGAGTCAGGCCACAAAGGAGGAAACGCCCTAACTGATAAACAAGCTTCCCGCATCTAACCCCAACAGGCCTGACCTCACCCTTAACCACACCCTCGCTGGTTCCCCGTGACAGCGACTGTCTTGGCCGGTACCGGGGCGTGAACTGGACAGCACCAGAGCCATCTGCATCCACGGCTACACATTGAACTAACGAAGCAGTCTCTGTCACCGGGGCTGGAATAGGCACCATTTACTGCACCAGAAAAACTTGCCTCTTTCCCCGCAGCCTGTCCTGCATCCGCACTTCATTTTGTCTCCTGCCCTCCAGCATTTCCGGCAGATGTATCCCCCCACCCTGCAGAGCATCTTAATTCCCTCCCAGGGGAGCCGGTTGGCCCGGTGCTGTTGCTCAGTGCAGAGAAGGCTGGAAGGACGTTGCTGTGGTAACTCAGGCCTGGGGCTGCTCTGGCTTCAGAAAGCCCCGGTGATCAACACAAGCCTAAAATGCAGCTTGCTACTTCAGCAGACCTCGATGTGATTCATTAAGAACAAGACCACTGGCACGGTTCAATGACAAAGGTGCTCGGCCAGACAAGACCCAGTCCTAGCGCCCTAGCTCTCGGGTTACCGGTACGGTAATACACGAGTGTCCAGCAGCAAGGAATGTCTCGGTCAGCCGCGGGAATTTCTGCCGTCCCCTCGGCCGCACAACGGGTTAAAGTGATATTTACACACTGATACAAACAACTCTCGTACCCCCTTTTGTGATTCATGCTTGTGAGCTCCCTTTGTATTATGCTCCAGGTGTCTGGGGTAAAACATCCTTCTCTCTGGGGTTAGCTCGGGATGTCCTTGGGCTAATCGTGTGGAGTGTGTTTTCACTCATACCCAGTATCTGTCACGTCTTTGTTCCTTCCGAAGGGGGGCCTCTATTTTAGCCACAAAGACAATGCTTTTGCCAAGATCATACAATGAACTTTTAAGCATCTGCTTTAATCCGTGGCCTAACATGGGGTCACAGCCTCTGGTTCACGCCTCAGCTCTTACACCAGGCCCGGTGCTTTGGGCTCTGTCTCTCCTACAAGTGCGAGCGTGGATGTCCGTGTCTCCATATTGGGAGAAGAAGTCCTCCAGCTGCAGTCCCACAATGCAACCGGTATACTAAAAGGTGCCAGAGTCTGCTATAAGCGGGGTCTTGGATCCAAAGACAATCACAGACCTCGTTAAAGCCAGTGGGTGCCGGGCACTTTCACGTTCATTGGAAGGGGACAACAAGGTTAATACCCAGGAGGCCAGACTAAATCATCTAATGGTCCCTTGATCACTTGATGATCACTTGATGATTACCTGTTCCATTCATTCCCTCTGAAGCACCCAGTATTGGCCACTGTTGGAGACAGGATACTGGGCTAGATGGACCTTTGGTCTGACCCAGTATGGCCGTTCTTATGTTTCCTTCTAGTCTTAAACTCTGAGAATCTATGAACATCCGCTCTGTACCAAGCACAGGGGGAGAGCTGTGAGACGCCCTGACCAGTGGTTATGTCTCCTCTGGCAGAGGGGAACTTTCAGTCGCCATTCGAGGGAAATCACACTGGGTGTTTTCAGGATATGAGAGTTAGAAAAATGAGAGATTGTTCTGGGGAGCAGCGTGACTCCAATGTGATCTGGGCTGGAAATTGCTCGTTTGCTTTGATCTATTGATGGAAACAAGCTTTGGGCTCTTCACTAGCGGGAGTTTTAGTCATAAAGGCCTTTTTAGAGGCTCACTGAAATGCAAACAGCTCATACCCACGTGGAAAACAAACAGCAGCAGCTGACATTTAGTAATGGAAACTCATGTTCTGTTCCCTTATTGCATTATTTATGTAATTGACAAAGACAGAGTGTAAACAGCAAGTTCTGCTTCTAATGTATCCTCTGACAATGGCCCCTTGGCAAATATTTGAGGTCAATATTGGCACTAATGGAGTCTGATGGTTTCTGGGAAATTAACAAAATGTCCAGGGCTAAGTGCACTTCCTGGCAGAACAGATATTCACCAAAACAAACAAGGAACTGGCTAATCACTCCGCTTGGGTTTTTAGTTAAACTCGCAGGTTCCATGAGCCCACCTGTCCAAACCAAAGAGAAAAGGGGGTGACAGGGGGTGAGAAGCATTTAGGATGGGAATCTCTCCACACCAGAGGGACAGGGCATGTTAGTAAGGGGTTTGGGCAGGGCTTAGGGGAGGGCTGGTCGAAAATTGTCTGTCAAAGCTGTTTTGATGGAAAATTGAGTTTTTTTGTGGGGGGAAATACTTGCATAGAAAGCATCTACAGAACATTTTGACTCTTCATTGTTTTGGTTTTGAGGGTTTGGTTTTTTTCTATGAAAACAATAAATAGCTGATAGTCAGGCCCGGCTTAGATCACCTGTCACATGGAGACCCCATGTGATGAGTCATGCCTGAGCTGAGAAGCCAAAGAGGTCATTACTTTGAGTCCTATGACGGGCCCATGCTAATTAATCAGGACCCAGTCAATCCACAAGTGATGCCCTAACCATGTGATGCCCACGGCAGGTATATAGGCTCCTGGTGGAAGCAGACTCTAGTCTGTTCAGTGTTGCTACCTTGCTGAAGATTTCCAGCTGCTGCTTTACAGTTCTGACAGACGGTCCCAGCCTGGCCCTGCCCCTGTCCCAGCCTCAGCCGCCCCCCGGGCTGTCCTGGCAGGGCTCAGAACAGCCCCAGTCCTCTCACAGGGCCTGTCCGTCTGGTCACCATTTCATGTCAGTTCTCAGAGCGAGATGGAGTGAGCTCCTGCCCTGGGGACAGCTGGTCGCTTTACACAGTTTTCAGCTCTTGGATGGCTAGGCCACTGTCACCAGATCAAACCAGTCTCTGCCAAGTCCCCCAGCGGGTGAGACTTCTCCAGCCTTGTTCACCTGCCTCGGGATTTGCATTAGTCACCCCCGGTGTCATTCGTTCCTGCCGGAAACTCGGTACCTCCCACTCATGGAGCCAGGACACAATCCCCAGCCCAGAGATTCAGATTGCAAGACCAGAAAAAACCATTGTGATCATCTAGTCTGACCCCCTGGATAGCCCAGGCCAGAGACCTAATCTGAATAATTCCTAGAGCAGATCTGTTAGAAAAATACCCAGTCTTGATTTAACAATTGTCTGTGATGGAGAACCCACCATGACCCTTGGTAAATTATTCCAACCGTTAGTTACCCTCACCATTAAAAATGTACACCTTATTTCCAGCCTGAATTTGTCCACCCTTACATTCCAGCTATTGGCTTGTATTAGATCTTCCTCTGCTAGACTGAAGAGCCCGTTGTTAAATATTTGTTCCCCATGTAGATATTTATGGTCTCTAATCAAGTCACCCCTTAACCTTCTCTTCATTAAACTAAATAGATGGAGCTCCTTGAGTCTAGCACTACAAGGCGGGTTTTGGAACCCTTTAATCATTCTTGTGGCTCTTCTCTGACCCCTCTCCAATTTAGCAACATCCTTCTTGAATTGAGGGCACCAGAACTGGACACAGGATTCCAGCTGGAGGAAATCGCTTGCTCTCGGCTGCTCGTCAGCAGGAGATAATGGCGCAGCGGGTCTTGCATTCATTCCTCTCTGTCGATTTCACTCAATTCTTCATAGGGCACTTGGGTCCAGCCTGGACCGGCACATTTGACATCCACTCATCCCTTTTCCCCGTCCCAGTGGAAAGCAATACAGAGGGGGTGGGGAAACTGAGGCACGCATGTTGCTCATAAAAATATTACCAAAAAATCCCATGTTCTCCCAGCTGTAGTTTTTACCTCATTTCAGCTAGTCAAGGGATAGGGTTGACCTCAACTGGCTACTCCAAGGTAAAAACCAGCTGAGTCTCGTCTCTGCTCAGGTTTTGCAGCAAGATTGCTGGCTGCATTTATCGGTCTCAGTGTAAACCACCCTCTTTGTGCAGCGCAGACATAGGCTATGCGGGCAAAACCAGCCATCAGTAAAATAAAATGGAGTGAAATAGGCATTGCCAGAGTAGATCAGACCTGATGCCCATCTATCCCAGTGACCCGTCTCCGACAGGGGCCACCAACAGCTGCTTCAACGCAAGGGACGAGGAACCCTGCAGGAGCCAGTTATGGGATAACCGTCCCCAGGAAAACATACCAGCTGCACAAACACATCCAGGACCCAGGGTATGTGCACAAGTGGCGAGCTCCTGGTGCCCTGGCTTCACTGCTATTATCTTTTCCAGCTAGCTGGATCAAAGCCAGCTGCAGCATGTTGATAGGTACTACAGACATCCTCCCTCCCCCGGCTGCAGCGCAGATATAAGAGAGGGATGTTAGATGGGGTGGGATCTGAGTTACCCAGGAAAGAATTTTCTGTCGTATCTGGCTGATGAATCTTGCCCATATGCTCAGGGTTTAGCCGATCGCCATATTTGGGTCGGGACGGAATTTTCCTCCAGGGCAGATTGGAAGAGGCCCTGGAGGTTTTTCGCCTTCCTCTGTAGCATGGGGCACGGGTCTCTTGCTGGAGGATTCTCTGCTCCTTGAAGTCTTTAAACTACGATTTGAGGACTTCAATAGCACAGATATAGGTGTGAGGTTTTTTGCGGGAGTGGTGGGTGAAATTCTGTGGCCTGCATTGTGCAGGCGGTCAGACTAGATGATCATAATGGTCCCTTCTGACCTAAATATCTCTGAATCTATCTATGAATCTATGTGCGCTCTGAATCAGGAGAGCTTAGATCTCTTTAAAACTCGGGGGTTTTTTCAGCATTTAATACTCTAACTCTGGCTAGTCTCATTCCCCATGTACATTTCCAGTCCTTTTTTCAATCCAGCTAAACTCTTGGCCTCAATTATATGGTGTGACCATGATTGAGAACTTCAGAAGAAACATAAAAGATCGTGCGTGATCTGTCTCCTGACTTGTGTAACAAACCCACAGAGCACGAATGTAGAGCTCTCCAGTGTACTGTCTAACGTGGCATTTGCTTGTGGAAATATTTGTGACAGTTATTTACACTATCAGAGTTTCATATTGCTGGAATGCTAACAAAGATTGTTCAAGTTGCAAAACAAGAAAATGCTGTAGAAACTCAGCATGTCCTTTTCCTGTAAACTACTGAAGTATATTTAGGCTTGGCAGAAACTGATTTTTATTTTTTTTTATAATTTTGGGGGATCGTATCGATGTTCATTTTAAGCAATTTTTACTATTTTCATCAATTTAAATTTTCACAGGTGTGCAAAAGGAGGGGGTTTAAACATTTTTTGTTAATTGTATTGATTTAAATGTTCACAGTTGTGGGAAATTCACAAACGGGGGAGGGGACAGACCATAACTATTGAATGACACCAGATGTTGAGATTCAGAAAGTTAACACTAAACCACAAAAGTTACAACACAAACTGTCAACATCCCGAGGTTGCAACTTGGGTCTTAATTAAACTCTAATGCCGTTCTCAAGCACCTTTTGTCTGACTTTGCCTAGCTATACATGTCTGTTATCAAGGAGGCAAATGGGGTTTCATCACTTTTGCATCCGATGAAGTGAGCTGTAGCTCACGAAAGCTTATGTTCAAATAAATTGGTTAGTCTCTAAGGTGCCACGAGTCCTCCTGTTCTTATTACTTTGTGTGTTTCTGGAGAAATCACCAGTTACCAATAGGTATCTCATCTCTCCAACTCTAAGTGTGTTTACCCGCTTGCACAAAGGTTTAAAGTGCCCACACCCTATCCCTGAATATGAACAGAGAGGGCTCCTCCTGATGGTCAATCTGTTCATTGCACGTATGTGACCAAATGCAAACTCCTACAGAGAAATTACAGAAGAGGGAAAAAATCCTACACGTCCCTGATGCAGCTGTTCCCCTGAGGGACCCGGGCAGGGTTCGCCCTCCTGGATCTCATTCTGAGTGGATCTAGCCATGAGCCAGCAAACACTTAAGCAGTGGCCTACGTGTGCACACGTGCAAGCAGACCCCGTGACTGCAATGGGGTGAATCGTGTGCATACAGACACACACGGGCGGCTCTGCCCCGGTTTGGGGCCATGGTTTTCATTGTCCCAAGTGCCAGGTCTCTCCAGCCTTGCCCTGGGCACTCTCTGGCTGGATCTATTTAATAGAATCATAGAAGATTAGGGTTGGAAGAGACCTCAGGGGGTCATCCAGTCCAACCCCCTGCTCATGGGCAGAAGGTTTTCCCCCGCTAGTATTTAGCTTAGTTTCTCGCCTGCCTTATTCCAGCTCAGCCTCTCCGGGCTGCCCCCACACAATGATTACGGCGCAGGGGTTTTTTGCAGCTACAGGTGAAACCAGTTGAAGGTGCTTTGAAAGGGGCTGGTTTGCAGAGGGTGGGTGCTCGGCGCTTTCTGACAATTCAAGCCCCTTTAAGGCGACGGTCCCCAAATGGTGGGGTGCATCCCCCTCAGTGTGCATGTAGAAACATTCGGGGGGGGGGGTAATGGCAGGGCCTGGGCAAGCCCCCATTGAGGGCAAGGAGAAAGCACCACCCAGCCCCTCTTGGCCCCCAGCTCTTCTCCGGCTCCGGCATGAGCCCCAACCTCTGACTCCTGGGGGGCAGGGAGAGTCCTTCCCAGGGGGCAGATTGTTCCTCAGCTGCCTCATGCAGTGTTAACGACACCTTATTTGGAGGGGCTGGTGCTAGCCATTGCTGGAAATGGGATACGGGGTTAGATGAGCCCTTTGTCTGATCCAGTCTGGAAGTTCCTGGGGTCTTATCTGTCCTGGAGTCTCAGTCAGGATCCTGGCCCCATTGTGCCGGGAGTTGTACATACACATAGTTAAGAGTCCTTAGCCCAAACCGTTTACAATTTAAATACCGCGAGAGGGGTATCACCTGGAGATGATCAAAATGTGTCAACTGAAAATTCTTTCTCTCCCCCCGCAATCCCTAGAAAGTGGGGTTTCATCAGAATTGAGATTTTTCATGATGAAATGTGGATTTTTCATGGTTTTTTCAGCTTTTCCATTGGAGAAATTGAAATGACCATTTTCACATTGATTGTATTCTTTCTTATTATTTCCATCTTTAAATGACGTGTTTTGGGTGGTCCCTGCTTTTTAAGCCAGAAAGTGGAGCGAAACTCACTTCTCCGTGCGGTGTAACTTTGAACTGGCTACAAAAGCAGAACGCTTGATTTTTATTTCAACTTCCCAGTTCTTTCCCCTTCAAATAATAAAATATATTTACACACGACTGTGAGATTGCCACAAAAGATGGAACTTTTTTCAAATGGAAAAGGGTGAATAAAGTTAATAGCGAGAAAGTGCTACTTTCTCTCACTTTGTAAACTTTTTTTAAAATTCACATTTTGCCAGTTGATTTTGTCCTTAAGTGTGGGGGGAAACACGCCTCTGCATTTCTTACAAAAATACCAAACCTGTTTCCAGTGGGAGGAAATGTAGAAACACAAGCTAAGGTGGGGTGTTCCCCACCTTTTAATATATATTTTTACATAATAAAAGTGGAAGAAAAAGGTGGGAAAGAACCAAAAATCCACAAGTGGAAATTACAGTCGAAAATTAAACAAAAATGTTCATTTTGAAATTTCCATGGGATCACGGTGTTTTCCCCTTAACTCCTGTAAGCAGTGTCATCTTGTGGCCGGGGTAGCTTGCAACTCCCTGCCTCAGTTTCCCCATCCCAGGTTCCCAGGAGTCATCCAAGGAGGCTGGTGCCCAATAACAACCCCTCTTCTTGGGGGCTGGTTTGTTAAATATAAAAATAACCCCAAGGTCGAGTCTCTTCCATTTGAGTCTCCCACTGGACACGGCCCCCCCTCCCTGCACTCTGTGTGTCTCAGCCCTGGCCTCCGTTGCCTGTGGTCTGTCCCTTAGGTGCACAGCATACCCCTGTGCACAGCGTTCGGTGTAACCCTCCTTCCTGGGCTCTGAGCAGACCCTCCAGCCACTTCCCCAGCCACCTCCCTCCTCTGGGGAATGGGGCAGCCCCCTACATCCCCAGCTGCCCCTGTGTGAGCTTCCCTAGCAGCACAGAGGGGAATGAGTTCTGGAGCTTCCTGTTCAAAACCTAACAAGGACAGATACTGATTAAGAGAACAATGATAATAGGGAATCGTTTGCATGGCAGCAGGGTGGGAGAGCCCCAGTCACGGACCAGGACCCCGCTGCGCTAGGAGCTGTATGAACATAGAGCAAACAGCCAATCCCTGCCCCAGAGAGATTAACCCACTTCTGATACTGCAGGGGATTTCTCTGATGCAGCTGGCCCTGGCCAGGGCCAGAGACAGGACACTGGACGACATGGACTCTGGATCTGATCCAGCCTGGCAATGCCTACCTTCTGTGATGGGGCAAGACCAGAGAGCTGGAGGAAAGTAGTCAGAAACAGGTATATTAGCCCCAGGCGAAACAAAGCCATGGAAACCAAACTGGCACACCTGGAGCCAATTAAGAACCCCCTAGACAGTCCTAGAAGCAGCTGGATTGATTGGAACACCTGGAGCCAAGCAAGGTCTGGCTGGAAGGGGTTCAAAGCCTCCCCTCCAGTCAGTTCAGGAGCACACAAGGAGCGGGGGGGGGGTGTTGCCGGAGGAGCTGTGCGAGGAAGGGGTGCAGCAGACAAAGGACTGGGAGGGACAAACACCATCAGGCATCGGGGGAAGAGCCCAACAGTTAGAGTGAAGTAGGAGCCGGGGGCCGAGGGGAAGTGGCCCAGGAAATCCTAGCAGCTCTGCCATTATCTGAAGAGACAATTACTGACAGCTGCTATCCATAGGGTCCCTGGAGTAGAGGGTGGGCCTGGGCTTCTCCCTTCCCCCCATTAGTCACTGGGGCGGAGTGACCTGAACAGTGAACCACCCGCTGAGGGGGGAAGACTAATTGGGGAAAGGGTCTGATCTGTTTCCACCACACCCGGAGGGGTAACAGAGACTATGGGGTTCCCTTTTCCCCTGCTGGCCAACGATGAGAGTAACTAAATCAGACTGCGGTGATCCCCTGAAGTAAAGGGACAGGACTGAGAACTGTAGTGAGCCACTGAGCCGAGCTGTTAAAACTTAAAGTTGCTGGTTTTTCCCCAGGAAAAGGTAAAATTCTCAGCCTACCACTACTAGAAGCACAGCACCCAGCACGGAGAGGAGGAGCTCCTCCACAACTCCTGGACGGTGATTTATATACGTCCTGCTCCATCCCTAACTCTATCTGTATATACAGAGTCTGTCTAGCTCTCCATCCATCCGTGTATCCATCCAACCTTCTCTCCATCCATCCATCGGTGTATCCATCCAACCTTCTCTCTCTCCATCCATCCATGTATCCATCCAACCTTCTCCCTCTCCATCCATCCATGTATCCATCCAACCTTCTCTCCATCCATCCATCCATCCGTGTATCCATCCAACCTTCTCTCTATCCATCCATCCATGTATCCATCCAACCTTTTCTCCATCCATCCATCCATCCATCCATCCATCCATCCATCCGTGAATCCATCCAACCTTCTCTCTCTCCATCCATCCATGTATCCATCCAAACTTCTCCCTCTCCATCCATCCGTGTATCCATCCAACCTTCTCTCCATCCATCCATCCATCTGTGTATCACTCCAACTTTCTCTCTCACTCATGTATTTCTAAGACAACTTTCACTGTGATTCCTAATAGCCAGGTATTGCTGGTCCTGTCCTCTCTTTGCACGCCCCACTTCCACTCTTCGCAGTCACCCCACACCCACCCTTTTGTGACACCAAAGAGGAGGACATGGACTGGTGGGGAGCTCAGGATCAGTCAGAGCCACCCCCTGCTATCTCAGGCTACCCCGTTGTATCATCCCATCCTTACACTGAGCAAGCTCCGTCTTCCAACTAGTTAGAGCATTTGCCCCCTCGCCCCACTGCACCTAGAAGGAGGTTGTGCCAGAGTCTCACCCCTCTTCCGCTAACGGCCAGCCGAGATATGTTTAGGGCCGGTTTCTCCTCATTTGTTTTGGTGCCAACCAACATTGTCCTTTAGCATCAGTAGCTCTTCTCCCTCCCTGGTGTAGTTATGGAGAGCAATTACGTCCCCTCTCAGCCTTGTGTTGCTAGGCTAAACCCCCAAGCAGTTTGAGTCTCCCCTTGGGCAATCAGCCCTCCATCACCCGATCGCTCCAGCAGCCCTTCTCTGCTCCAGGGCTCATCGGAATTCATCTCTCTTGAACACAAGTGATTGGAACTGTTCACAGGATGGCAGATGGGGTCTGACCAATGCCGTGTAGGGTGGTATTAATACCACCCTATCTCCACTGGAATCAAACCTTACTAGTCTGTATTATTCCGATGGTTGTAACATTCAGCAGCACCAGGTGCAGACCAGGGCCCCATTGTGCAAGGTGCTGTACAAACTCCGTTTACACTCCAAGCGGAGGACAAAGGGCTACATTTCAGCCCCTACTTTCTGCCCCTGGCACCTCTGCCCCTGCTGCTGTGTGTGAGGACAGCCATGTCCCAGTAAACAGGCAGTGAACGCTGTTACATTAAACAGTAGCTGGCACATTCTAGCCCTTTCAAGGAGTTTGCTAGGCAGTGTAACTGACAGAGCAGCTGGAGGGGGATGTAGCAGAACATAGCTAAGTGGAGGGTGTACCTTAAAGTATTTGAGAAGGGTTCTGACTTCACATTGTGTTTACACTGATGCAGCCCCACAGCAGCCAGTAGAGCTACTCTGGATTGACAGTGGGGTCTCAGATCCAAATCCAGTGACAAGGGTGGAGTCACTCTGGATTTATCCCGGGGTCCTGAGAGCCAAATCCAGCCCTGACTCCATTGACATGGGTGGAGTCACTCTGGATTTATCCCGGGGTCCTGAGAGCCAAATCCAGCCCTGACTCCATTGACTGGAGTGAGGTCAGTCTGGATGGATCCCAGCGTGACTGAGATCAGAATCCACCCCTAACACTTTAACAGGCCCACTTGGTTGGTTGCCTTTCCAGCTGCTTCCCCTCCTCTCCCATCATGGAACAATGTGCAACGATTTTAGCCTCCAGCAGGTGTGCAAAACGAGGAGGAGACACCGTCCTGGAACACATGAGTTATGAGGAGAGGCTGAGGGAGCTGGGATTGTTTAGCCTGCAGAAGAGAAGAATGAGGGGGGATTTGATAGCTGCTTTCAGCTACCTGAAAGGGGGTTCCAAAGAGGATGGCTCTAGACTGTTCTCAGTGGTAGCAGATGACAGAACGAGGAGTAATGGTCTCAAGTTGCAGTGGGGGAGGTTTAGGTTGGATATTAGGAAAAACTTTTTCACTAAGAGGGTGGTGAAACACTGGAATGCGTTACCTAGGGAGGTGGTAGAATCTCCTTCCTTAGAGGTTTTTAAGGTCAGGCTTGACAAAGCCCTGGCTGGGATGATTTAACTGGGAATTGGTTCTGCTTTGAGCAGGGGGTTGGACTAGATGACCTTCTGGGGTCCCTTCCAACCCTGATATTCTATGATTCTATGATTCTATTCCTGTGACACTTGCCCCTCTCGGGTGATCAGGTCCCTCCCTGGAGTCCCGGTTCCCTGCTCTAGATTTACGGTGATTGGCGTTTTTTAAAAGCAGGTTGGACAAACACCTGTCAGAGATGGTCTAGATAAGACTTAGTCCCGCCCTGGGGGCAGGGGACTGGCCGAGATGACCTCCCGAGGTCCCGTCCAGTTCTCTGATTCTATGAGTCCACTGCTGGGTGACCCAGTGGGGGATGCAGCCTCTAGTGGGTAAAACAGGCTTCAGCCCGGCTTGTGGGGCGGTCGCTTCCTGTCTGGTCTCCCCCAGGCAGCGTGGGGGAGTGTGAGAAGGCCAGGGGAACCTGCAGGTCTGTGCACTCAGACACAGCCTACTGGAGGCTGGTGTATAACCAGGGCATCGGGATGCCGTGGGGATGGGCAAAGGGATAAACACGGAGACAGGAAACTATGGACCCAGAAGCCAGCCTGGGGTAGGATACATTCTGCATATAAGTTCCAGGAGGCTGGAAGGGGTGTGTGTGTCCATCCAACCCCCATCCCCGCTGACTCCGGCTTGCACAGAGACAGTTCCACATGGCCCGGAGTGGGAACGAGGCTGAGCAAGAGATGGGCAAAAATTGTCAACGTGAAACTTTTCGCCAGCCAAAAACTGCAGATTCCGGTCAACGGTAACATTTTATGGATGGGGAGTAAAATTCTTGGGGGGAAATTCAAGCTGAAACGCTTTCGTTTTCCACTCACGAGAGCTTTTCCTTTACAAATTTCCTTCTGTTTTATTTCATTAAAAAAAAAGTTTAAAAAACCCCCCAAGCCCAGAACTGAAATGAAATGTTTCCTTCAACCCCAAACTATTTCCCCCCCCTCGTTTCTTTGGAACAGCCAGTCAACCGAACAATCACTGTCTCACCCCGCTCTTGCTGTGCAACCTGGCTTCTGCATGGACGACGGGAGAATCCAGGCTGGGGTGACCCTCCGCTTGCAGATCAGCGGGATCCCCAGGGGACGCGATCCAGGCTGTCTCTTCGGAGCAGTCCAAAAAGTACCGACAGTCCCTCTGTGTTACGCTTTGCCCTGGCAGCGAATTTCCATTCGGGAGAATGGCATTCTCCAAGGGGAGAATGAATGAGTCCAGCCAGACCCCACTGCACTGCAAAGAGGCCGTGCTGGCAGGATGAGCGAGGCAGGTGCCCAAGGAATCCAAACCCCTAAGGGCTCTGTCGCGGGGGTAGCAGCCAGCCAGGGTGGGGCTCATGTGTTGGGTCTGGGCCATCATTAGTGTCTCTTCCTGCTGCGATGGCAGCTGGGTCTGCAGCAGGACGATCTCTGCTGTCTCCCCCCCCCCGTCAGGTGTGATTCTTTCTCATCCTTCAATCCCCCTGACAGCCAATCCCTACCTCATCTTAACCTAGGGTGACCAGATAGCACGTGTGAAAAATCGGGACGGGGTGGGGGGTAATAGGAGACTATATAAGAAGAGGACCCCAAAATCGGGACTGTCCCTATAAAATCGGGACATCTGGTCGCCCTATCCTAGCCACTAGACCCTGCCCCCATCTCAGAGCTGGGATAGAACCCAGGAGTCCTGGCTCCCAGCCCCACCCCCTTCTAAACACTAGCTCTAACCACTAAACTCCACTCCCCTCCCAGAGCCGGGGAGAGAACCCAGGAGTCCTAGCTCCCAGGCCCCCCTGCTCTACCACTAGACCCCCCACAGCTGGGGATGGAACCCAGGAATCCTGGCTCCCAGCTCCATCCCCTCTAACCACTAGACCCCACTCCCCCAGGAACTGGGGATGGAACCCAGGAGTCCTGGCTCCCAGTCTTCTCTGCTCTAAACACCAAAATGTTTAACTCTCTCTAGCAGCGATGTGGCTTTTCCGGGGACTCCCTGGGGCTGAGCCCCGGCACCGTCCCGTCCCTGTTTCTCACGCCGGGCCAGATCTATCGCAATGAATCCGCCCTGCCCCTTACCTGCGCTCCCTCCTCTCCAGCCTACTCATGTCCCCTGTGAGGGGAAGACCCAGCTCCCTTCCCCTCTTCAGGATCATTTCCCGGTGCGCTCAGATCCAGTGCGAATCCACCCAGCGAAATCCACAGAGCCAAGAAAATCCACAGAGCCACCCAGCGGTGGGAGACCGTCCCCTGCCCATCTCTGTGCTCCGGAGACGCGGGAGTGAATCTACTCCTCAGGGTAACGGCCTGCTGGGGAGAGTCTCACCTTCTGCTCTCTGCTTTTGTTGCAGTGGAAAAAGCCTCCCAAAATGCTCCTCCCAGGACAGCCCAGAAGGCGGGGCTGGGGTTCACAGAATCACAGACTATCAGGGTAGGAAGGGACCTCCGGAGGCATCTAGTCCACCCCCAGCTCAAAGCAGGACCAATCCCCAGCCAAATCATCCCAGCCTGGGCTCTGTCAAGCCTGGCCTCAAGGATGGAGATTGCACCAGCTAGGTAACCCATTCCAGTGCTTCACCACCCTCCTAGTGAAAAAGTTTTTCCGAACATCCAACTTAGGCCTCCCCCTCTGCCACTAGCAGGGCCAGCTAGTGGCTGGTTACAGCACTCGCAATTCATTGCGCTCGGGCACGACACCCTCTAAACACGTGTTGCCAACGTGCCCGGAAGGCGGCCGACCCCTCCGGTGCCTGTCCCAGGTAAAACCCACCTGCAAGCAGGTGACCCCCTGGGCCTGTCTCATTGCACCGTTAATCGGGGTGATCAGCCTAGCCCGGGGGCCAGATGAAGGTCTATCAGCACCCAAGCTCCCCCGGGGGGCTTCCAGCACCTCCAAACCCGGCTCAGAAATTCCATCTGGACAGGGAGGGGGTTAGGGCTAAACCCTGGGCCCGAGCCTGGGTTAGCCATGCAGCGTAGATGTACCCACGGGGTTTGGGGCTTGGCCGCAGGGGATGAGTTCAGAAGCTGTTGCATTATTTATTACTATTGTGGTAGTGCACGGGAGATCAAATCGCAGCTCGCGCTAGGGGCTGTACGTTATGCTAGGGGCTGTACAAATACTTTATTCCTGTTTATTATTTGTGTCACAGGGTCTGCCCAGGTTTTCTCCCTCTCCTCCCTGCGCCCTGTGTTTGGGCTGGTGCAATAAAGAGGCCCAACACCTTCTTTTGCTCTTTCACCCGAGTGTCTTTATTTACAGTGCTTGTGCGGCTCCCCTTTCCCCCAACCGCTAGTCCCCCCCCCCCGCCAGGGTCTCCTAGCCCTTGAGGCTCCCTCCTGTTGGCGAGGAGACAGAGAGGTAGCCCGCCTGTCTCCTCCCAGGCTGGCACCCTGGGGGGCGGGGTTCTTGCGCTTTTGGGGGTTTGACCCTCTCCTCGCCCCCTTATGCTCCTTTCATTGGGTACCCCCTGACCCCTTCCTCAGGCTCCATGTCCCGACTCCGGGCTTTGCCCACCGGGGGTCCCCAGTCAGCTCCCAGTAGGACCGGGTAGGGCAAGTCCTTTACTGATCCTACCCGCTGCCCCCGGCAGCGCCCCTGGACCTCCAGAGGCCCCGGGTCTGACCCCCTCTTGGGTGCAGCGTCTGGCAGGCCTTTCCCCGGTCCTGCTCTCTTACTTCACTACCTGCCTGGGCCCCTCTGCCTCGACATCTTCTTCTGTTAGCCCCACCGTCTCCGCTCCTTGGGTCTTTGGACCCAAACACGCAGCGGGTCCGGGAGCCCCAGGAGGAATTGTTCTGCTAGGACCTGGTCCATGACCTCCTCCATGGTCTGGGCTGGAGGCCTCAGCCACCGGGTGGTCCAGGCGGTCAGCCTCTGGGCGAATGCCCTGGGCCTCAGACCTGCTGTCCAGCGGGCCGCCCGGAACCACTGACGGTATCTCTCCGTTGAGAGTCCCACTCGGTCTAGTGTAGCGGCCTTTACCGCCTCGTAGTCCCTGGTCTGGGTCTCGCCCCAAGCCATAAGCGCGGCTTGGGCTTCCCCTCCCAGGTACGGGGCTAGCCGCAGGGGCCCACGTCGAACGCTCCCAGCCTGCCATCGTCGCCACCCACTCAAATGACCCCAGAAATGCATCTGGGTCATCTGTGGGGCCCATCTGGCAGAGCCCCCACCCTGGTGTCCTGGTTCTATCCCTGGATGCCGGACTCACCACCCTTTGGAGGTTCTGTTGTTGGGCCGCTGACTGCTCCCGGATAAACTCCTGGAGGGCCCGCTGTTGGTCCACCCGCCACGTCATCAGGGCCTGCCTTTCCATCTGCTGGGTCCGTTGCATCTCCTGCACCATGTTCACCAGCCACTTCAGGGTCTCCTCCATGCTGGCAGCCACAAATAACAATGGCTAACATCACATCATCCACTGCCTATTGACAGAGATTTGCTTTCCTCGCACACAGCAGCAGGGACAGTGACACTAGGGGCTGAAAGTGGTGACTCAGATGTAACCACTTGTTGTCCACTTAGAATGTAAACACCTTGGGGCAGGAACTGTCTTTTTGTACAGCACCTAGCGCAATGGGGGCCTGATCATAGGGCTTGCAGGCCACTTGCCATCAGAGTAAGTGTGTGGCTGACATGTTGTGTCTAACAAGTGGCAGCCATACACTGTGAGTTTGAGCCCTCTCCCTGGCAGCTTTCCGAGAATGTGTGTTGTGCACATGAGCTACATTCGGAAAGGTTTGCCCTGAGAGCGAAGTGTCTGGTTTCGTGCCAATGTTTCAGAGTCCGACCAGGAGTGTGGGATTTTTTTTTTTCAATGAAAAGTTTAAAATGTGATAGAAAATAGCACTTTCTCTCCCTTCGGTCTTTTCCGTCTGAAAAAAAGTTTCACCTCTTGTTTGGATCTCGCAATCAAATGGGAGTTCAGTATTTAAATATATTTGAGTCTCTTAACAGAGAAGAAGTTGGAAGTTGAAATAAAAATGAAAGTCTCCACTTTTTTACCCTGTTCAAAAAATTTCAACTCGCTGAAAAGCGAGTTTTCTCCATTTTCTGTCATAAAAAAGCAGGGGACCCCAAAATACGCACCTTGGAAATAATAAATAACAAGACAACCAAAATGGAAACGTTCACTTTAAATTTTCCCATGGAAAAATTGATAAAAAAAATAAAAATCAACATTGTACCATGAAAAATCTCAATTTTGATGAAACCCGATTTTTTGAGAGTGAAGAAAAATTTTCAGTTGACACACTTTGATCAACTCCAGGGAATACCCCCCTCATGGTATTTCAATTGTCAGCTGTTTGGGGTAGGGACTGTCTGTGAACTATGTGTATGTACAGCTCCAAGCACAATGGGGCCAAGATCCTGACTGGGGCTCCAATAGAGATAAGACCACAGGAACTGCCAGAGCGGCTGAGCCCTGGGGCCCATCTACCCCCATATCCCATCTCCAGCAATGGCTGGCACCAGCCCCTCCAAAGCAAGGCGTCGTTAACACTGCATGAGGCCACTGGAGAACAATCTGCCCCCTGGGGACAAGTCTCCCCGCCCCCCAGGAATCAGAGGTCGGGGCTCATGCCCCGAAGCAGGAGGGACCGACCCCCGTCCTAACTCCTGGTGGGTTTTGATGTGTACTGTGAGAACTCTGCGCACCCTTTGTGGCTTCCCCAGGCCTTTGAACACGTGTGGTTTCGCTTTCTGAGCTGTCTGTTCCTACGATGCTGAATGGCTCCATCCCACTGTGTTGAGAAGCCTGAGTCGAGGTGCTGTTCGCTGGCTGTAACGTCCCCGCGCTGGAGCGTAGCCACGGGGGCCGGTAGCAATCTGTCCTGGCAGGAACAGGGGCTGCGAATCTCCAGAGTGATGGGGGATTTGGGGAGCCCAGGTTGCGCTGTCTTAAAGGGGCCAGATCGTCAGAAAGCGTCGAGCACCCGCCCTACGCAAACCAGCCCCGTCAAAGCTACTTCAGCTGGGCCCCAAAAACCATAGGGGCCAAAATCACCAGTAGCTCCAAAAACCCTGGGCCGTAATTATTGTGCGGTGGCAGCCAGGAGGAGCTGGGCTGGAATGAGGCAGGGAAGGAACTACGGTAAATATTAGTGGGGAAAAACCTTCCTGCCCATGATATGGAGCCAGCCAAGGAGCGCCCAGGGCAAGGCTGGAGAAACCCGGCACCCGGGATGTCGAAAACCATGGCCCCAAACCAGGGCAGAGCCGCCCGTGTGTGTCTGTATGCACAC
This sequence comes from Lepidochelys olivacea, assembly GCF_965140295.1. Taxonomy (NCBI): domain Eukaryota; kingdom Metazoa; phylum Chordata; order Testudines; family Cheloniidae; genus Lepidochelys; species Lepidochelys olivacea. The sequence goes on from NC_140424.1 coordinate 43,919,760, forward strand.
GATTCATCCCATTGCAATCACGGGGTCTGCTTGCACGTGTGCACACGTAGGCCACTGCTTAAGTGTTTGCTGGCTCATGGCTAGATCCACTCAGAATGAGATCCAGGAGGGCGAACCCTGCCCGGGTCCCTCAGGGGAATGGCTGCATCAGGGACGTGTAGGATTTTTTCCCTCTTCTGTAATTTCTCTGTAGGAGTTCTTGTGGCACCTTAGAGACTAAAGTCTCTAAGGTGCCACAAGTACTCCTTTTCTTTTTGCGAATACAGACTAACACGGCTGTTACTCTGAAATCTGTAGGAGTTTGCATCTGGTCACATACGTGCAATGAACAGATTCACCATCAGGAGGAACCCTCTCTGTTCATATCCAGGGATAGGATGTGGACACTTTAAACCTTTGTGCAAGCGGGTAAACACACTTAGAGTTGGAGAGATGAGATACCTATTGGTAACTGGTGATTTCACCAGAAATACACAAAGTGATGAAACGCCATTTGCCTCCTTGATGACAGACATGTATAGCTAGGCAAAGTCAGACAAATGGTGCTTGCCAACTGCATTAGAATTTGCTTTAAGGATAAAATTTTGACATTATAGGGTGACCAGATGTCCTGATTTTATGGGGACAGTCCCGATATTTGGGGCTTTGTCTTATATAAGGGTCTATTGCCACCACCCCCCAACAACCCATCCCCCCTTTTCACACTTGCTGTCGGGTCACCCTATCTTATGATGTTGACCGTTTGTGTTTTAACGGTTATAAACCGTGAACTTTTTTTCAATGTCAGCATCTACTGTCATTAAATAGCTATTGTCTGACCGGCCCCCCACCCCATTGTTTGACCACACCTCCCCCCATAATTTCCCACACCGGTGAAATTTTAAATCGATATCAGTCATTTTTTTTAAAGTTTAAAACCCCTCGTTTTGTGCAACTATGAAAATGTAAATGGATGAAAATAGAAAAAAATCATCATTGCCATATGATCCCTCAAAATTATAAACAAATAACAATCAAATGCCGTCAAGGCTCAATATACTTCAGTAATTTACAGGGAAAGGACTTGGAAGTGTAAAGAACAGACCATGCTGTGCGTCCACGGCATTGCTTGGTTTTGAAAGTGGATTTAAACTCGAACATCTCTACTAATATTCCAGCAATGCTAAAAATTCTACAGCATAAATAGCTATCTCAAACATTTGTACAAGCAAATTCCAATCAGACAGTACATTGGAGTATTCTGTATTTGTACTCCTGGTTTGTTACACAGGTCAGTCGACAGCACTTAGAGGAGAGGAGAGTGATCAGGAACAGTCAGCATGGATTCACCAAGGGCAAGTCCTGCCTGACTAATCTAATTGCCTTCTATGATGAGACAACTGGTTCTGTGGATGAGGGGAAAGCAGTGGACATGTTATTCCTTGACTTTAGCAAAGCTTTTGACACAGTCTCCCACCATATTCTTGCCAGCAAATTAAAGAAGTATGGGCTGGATGAATGGACTATAAGGTGGATAGAAAGCTGGCTAGATCATCTGGCTCAACGGGTAGTGATCAATGGCTCCATGTCTAGTTGGCAGCCGGTATCAAGTGGAGTGCCCCAAGGGTCGGTCCTGGGGCTGGTTTTGTTCAATATTTTCATTAATATTCTGGAGGATGGCGTGGATTGCACCCTCAGCAAGTCTGCAGATGACACTAAACTGGGAGGAGAGGTAGATACGCTGGAGGGTAGGGATAGGATACAGAGGGCCCTAGACAAATTAGAGGATTGGGCCAAAAGAAATCTGATGAGGTTCAACAAGGACAAGTGCAGAGTCCTGCACTTAGGACGGAAGAATCCCATGCACCGCTACAGACTAGGGACCGACTGGCTCGGCAGCAGTTCTGCAGAAAAGGACCTAGGGGTTACAGTGGACGAGAAGCTGGATATGAGTCAACAGTGTGCCCTTGTTGCCAAGAAGGCTAACGGTATTTTGGGCTGTATAAGTAGGGGCATTGCCAGCAGATCGAGGGATGTGATCGTTCCCCTCTATTCATAGAATCATAGAATCATAGAATATCAGGGTTGGAAGGGACCCCAGAAGGTCATCTAGTCCAACCCCCTGCTCAAAGCAGGACCAATTCCCAGTTAAATCATCCCAGCCAGGGCTTTGTCAAGCCTGACCTTAAAAACCTCTAAGGAAGGAGATTCTACCACCTCCCTAGGTAACGCATTCCAGTGTTTCACCACCCTCTTAGTGAAAAAGTTTTTCCTAATATCCAATCTAAACCTCCCCCACTGCAACTTGATTCAACATTGGTAAGGCCTCATCTGGAGTACTGTGTCCAGTTTTGGGCCCCACACTACAAGAATAATTTGGAAAAATTGGAGGAAGTCCAGCGGAGGGCAACGAAAATGATTAGGGGGCTGGAGCACATGACTAACGAGGAGAGGCTGAGGGAACTGGGATCATTTAGTCTGCAAAGAGAAGAATGAGGGGGGATTTGATAGCTGCTTTCAACTACCTGAAAGGGGGTTCCAAAGAGGAGGGATCTAGACTGTTCTCAGTGGTAGCAGATGACAGAACGAGGAGTAATGGTCTCAAGTTGCAGTGAGGGAGGTTTAGGTTGGATATTAGGAAACACTATTTCACTAGGAAGGTGGTGAAGCACTGGAATGGGTTATCTAGGGAGGTGGTAGAATCTCCTTCCTTAGAGGTTTTCAAGGGTCAGGCTTGACAAAGCCCTGGCTGGGATGATTTAATTGGGGATTAGTCCTGCTTTGAACAGGGGGTTGGACTAGATGACCTCCTGAGGTCCCTTCCAACCCTGATAATCTATGATTCTATTCGAAGTATTCGTCCATTAGGCTGTCTGTGTCTGTGCTATGGGTGAGGTTGGCATAGTTATGTCGCTCAGGGATGGGGACTTTTCACAGCCCTGAGTTCCGTAGCTATGTCAACCTAACTTTTAAGTGTAGACCAGGCCTGAGGCTAAAGTTTGTTTGTTTTTTAAATAACATGTCATTTTGGAAATCTCCGCATTAGGGTATTTAGCTTCAGGTCTTGTCTGTATTTAAAGCTGCCGTGGTTGAACTCAAAGTGTGATTTTACAATCATCTAGATCAAGTGATGTAAATCAATCACAGTGTGGACAATTTTCATCCAGTTGAAAACAATTTTATGTCCATTTAACTGTCGTCTGCAAGGTATCAACCTAAACTAAAGCAATATAAGCTCGGTTTAAATCGAACGAAGAGTCTCCAGACCATAGGCTGTTGGGAATATATTTTTTTCTGCTATAAAAAACTGACGACCAAGATTGGTTTCCCACTTTTCTTGAACATTTGCATTGACATTTCTCTGGGTACAGCATGCTTTAGATGAAAATGGGAATTTTCCTTCAGTCAAAAAGCCATCTTCCATTGGGGGGGAAAAAAAGTTCCAACAGACCATTTCTGATCAGCTGCGGTCCACACTGTGGTCCAGAGGCACTTTCGAGCCTGAATTTCCCATGTTATAGGCATCCATAAATCCAGCTGAAGTCACTGGGAAATACCGGTGCTCAAAATCTCTGAGACCCAGCCCCAAAGGAAGGATTTTCTAAAGTGACCAGTGACCGCAGCCCAACGTGAGACACATTATATAAGAGTGAAAATAATTACAAGTTATTTATTTATTTACTTATAGTCACACCGAGACAACCAACTAAAATCATGGTCCTTTTGTGCGAGACAAAGCACATACAGGATACGTCTACACAGCCCATGGCTAAATTTAGTTATTTGATCTCTGGAAAGAACCATGAGTGTAGTCAAACAAATGGCTACCTCTTTTAGTCAATAATAGGCTTGATTCATCACCCGCTAAAGTCTCCATGAGTCTCTCCATTGGATAAGGTTCTAAACCAACAGAACTGATCCTTTCAATAACCACTCTTACAGGGCTTAAGTATGACTTAAGTGTGGCATAAGGCTTTGTTCTGTCCCACTGCGTGGGGTGAATTTCACCCATGTGCATATTTCTGTAGCTGTTATCTAAGTGGGTGCTTTATTATTAAGATGCCACCGTAACTGGGTTTCCAATACGTGTTTCTTTCTTTTAATTTTAACGTCCCTGCAAGGTAAAATGTCTTGAAATAATGGATATACGATGGCAACTTTAGGCAAACACTTACTTATGTGAGTAACTTTAGACATAAATTTGTCCCGCTGAATTTATACACAAGCTCAGAAGTGTTCGGCTCATTGGGGCCATAACTTTATCTTGATACTTCTTTGGTATTTGGGTTGCGATATGATGGGGGCTCCAGCAGATGCTGTGTGTTTCCCTCACTCAGCTCATCCAAGATGAAGCGGTGGCCGGGCTCAAGCAAACCCCCATTTTTCAATGGAAAAAAAAGGTGGGTTGACAAACTCTCGTTATAATACGATGCCCCGACTTTGCTTGATGCAAGGTGTCAAGGAAAAGCTCCGTTGGAGTTCCAAGTTAATACTTCGGGCCATGCTGCCGCCTCTTTTCGGCAGTCCGGCTGTACAAAATGGCTACAAACTCCGTGGATCTGGCCACAGGATTATCCCCTGCATAGGAAACCCCCTCATAGTTCTGAGACCCTCTAGCACAATCTTCAGCACCTTCCCCCCTCCACTGGCATGGGCAGCATGGCTGGGCAAAAAGGGGATGATCTCTACCCCGCAGAGGTCTTTGAATACCCCTCTGTGTCACTGCCAGCTGGGATAAGGCATAGCAGCTGTGATCCTCCTCTAGTTTACTCCATAACTGGCCTGGCAGAGAGAGGTCCCCCAGATCAGGGAGACAAAAAGCTACTCGTCCCACCTCCCTTCCAAGCTAAACTCAGGGCTTGTCTACCCCGCTGCAGCTGCCTTGCTGCAGAGCATCAGTGAAGATGCTCCCTCCTGAATGGGATTCTCCCATCGGAGTAGGTAATCCACCTCCAGGTCGACGGGAGAATTCTTCCACTGACTTAGAGGTGTCTACACTAGGGGTTAGGTTGGTTTAACTGCATCATTCAGGGATGCGGATTTTTCACACCCTTGAGCGAAGTAGTTACACTGACCCAATTTCCTAGTGCAGACCAGGCCTCAGACTCAGCCCAAGGGAGAGGTCACGGGGGCACCCAGATAGCTGGTCATGCATTTCAGCTGGCTTAATTAGTTCACGTGTACTCCAGTTCTTTAATGTCATGAATGGGGTCCAATCAGTGTCATGCAAGCTGTCAGTTGAATGTTAGACCTCAGTATGCGGGGAAAAGGGGAGAACATCTTCAGAAGGACAATAGGCTTTACCTATTTCAGAGGTGAGTCAGAAACAGTAGCATAGAAAGCAAGGAGTACAGGACTCAGAGAATGGAGAGCAGGACTTTTGAAAGAAGGTTAAATGAAATTATTTGGTAAGTAGAGAGAGAAAGGAAGAAAGTTCAGTAAGATGTAAATATTTGCACTGAAGCCAAATGGCCAGACATCAGGACTCATAAGAGGTAGATTCTATTCCCGGCTCTCTGGCGTCAAATCCCAGTAACTCAGTGTCCCCATCTGTAACGTATGGTTAATAATACTTACCGACTTTGAGATATATGTATGAAAACCACTTCATTAGAGCTAGGTATGAATATTTCTTAATGAATGTAATTAGATTTATAAAATGTGGCTGTCCCACATTCTTTGAGCATATCTGTATTGAACTTTCTTGATTTTTCTCTATACTTACAATATATAGAGAGAACCTGGACTGATATTAAATGCCCTAAAACTTTATTAATGCAAAGTAAAGGTTGCTCAGTGATACCTAGTAGCCTTGCAGAATGTGTTAAAACAAAAGCAGATTAAGCTACAGTGAATTAAGGCTACTTTACTTCTGAATGAGAGTGTCCACACAGCTGGTTAATGCATATTAATGGGCTTTGACATCATACCTGCAGTAACTTGGTTTTAACTTCCCTGAGTGTCCTGGTGTGGATAGGCCGGAGATAATGCTAATAGACTGGGGAAGCAGCCAAAAGAGTCTAAGGTCACCGCGCGACGGAGCATAGCAGTCTGCTACTGGTTTAGGCAGTTTCCGCACCGCCCCATCTGGGCTTCACCTAAAGAGTCGGATTGTTTCATTCTCTCATTGTACTCCCCCCCCCCCAGCCCCCTTCTGTCTGTATCAAGCTTGTCTTATAATTAGATTGTAAGCTCTGGGGGTTGTGTAATGAATGGTCCTTGCTTAGAGTCTGGTTGGGGAGCGTGGCCTACTGGTCATAGTTGCAACCCCTGACTGCCAAGGGGGTTGTTGGGAGGGGAGCCTGGGCCAGTCAGCTCTGACCTAGGGCCATTTAGGATACCAGTAGCCTGGCAACCAAGGCTGCTTAAGGCTGTCCTCTTCCTCTCATTCCCCCTCCCCCGGGTTCAGCTTAGTTCAACGGCTTCCCCGGGTGGGGAAACCCAAACCACAATAAGTAAAGGGGGTTACCAAGGTGCAAGGTCCACAGGATACTTCCCTCTCTGGTTGTCTCTGGGGCGGGTCCTCCCTACCCTGGGGGGGGCGGGCGATGGGGGCGTGCTTTGGGCCGCTGGGTCAGAGCCTTAGGCTTCCCTCTGCTCTGCGCTGCTGGATCTGTGGGCTGCGGGTCCGCTCACCTCCAGCTCTGCCCCCCAAACCAGCTAATTCCCGGCCTTTTAATGCCTCCGGCAGAGGGAGCATTTGCTGCAGGCGTGGCAGGGCCGGACTGGCTGAGCCCAGAGTAATCCCTTAGCTCCTTGTTGCCCAGGGTGGGGTTTGTACGCCCCATCACGAGCAGGCCCTCTCTCGCTTTCCTTCCGCGTTTTTGGAGTGACTCACACAGCGGGACACTTCGGCGCTACCCCAACCACAACCATAAGGACGCTCGATGATTAGCCGGGCAATTTTTAATTCCCCATCAGAATCCCCGTGGGTTTGCACCTTCACCACACGCCCATCCGTCCATTACACTTCATTTTCCTTCCGCTTTTTCTCTTGCCGCCGAGACGATGCAGGGATAGCGCCATGGATGTGCGTGGCTGCTCTCACAGCAGCTTTCATAGCCGTTTCGATCCAGGCGTGAGGGTGAGCGGCGTACTCTCCTGCAAAATAGACCCGCCCTTCATTCTGAAACAAAGCTTTGGAGTAGTCGACTAACTGGTACGGGGTTAAGGAAACATATGCTCCCATTGCAAATTTGTCCAGGCCCCATTTCTTGACCACATGTTCATCACAGACGTTCTGGATATAAGTCTTGGGCAGTTGGTGGACTTCTGCCAGGTCGTCCAATACCACATCAACGCACTTTTCATCACTGAGGGGAACGAAGAATTCAGCTTCATAGTCCCAAGTGTAGGAAGCCAGGATCACCCCCACCCCACTGGAGAAATTGTGGCCGGGGTAATAGATGAATCTGGAGGGGCGATCAGTGATTGACCTCCCTCTATAGATTCCATCCTTCTCCCAAAACTTTTCCCTGCAGGCCAAAAAAATCTTCACGTCCTTTGAGTAGTGGAGGGAGCGCAGGGCATGGGTCTTGTTGGAGGAAAGAGGGGGAGAAAATTTAATGAGCCGTGCGGCTTTTGCTGTGGTTGTGACAAGGACATAGTCGGCCGTCACTGAGAAGGAGAGCGACGAGTCTGGCCTGCGATAAAACACTCTCACTTTTTCATTGTCTTGTAGTATCTTCACCGCTGTGGAGTGAAATAGAATATCCTCGTGCATAGCCTTGTAGAAAGCCTCTGGGAGCTGATCGAATCCCCCCGTGATCTCATCAAAACTGAAAGAAAGGCAGCGGGGGGCAGGGGGGATGGAGGGGGAGATGATGGTAGAAGAACTACAGCTTCCATCAATAGTTCTCTGAGTGAATATCACAAAAATAATGAGCGGATCTGTAAGGAGCTGCTTAGCTGAAGATATAATTTACCCCTTCCATCCCCTCCTCCCCCAGTGACTACTTCAGTTCCGGCTTCTTTTATTACAGGCAAGTGCCAGGTCTGCGGTAGTTAAGGTTCAGACCAGCTTTCCGTTTAGAGCTTCACTTTTCGACATGATCTAAATTCTGCATGATTACTAAGATTGCCTTAGAATTAGGTGTGCCTCCTGGGGATGGCGTAGGGTTAGTAATCCCAATTTGGGGTCATTTGGCCAAAGGGTTCCCTTGGTACAACAGAGTGATGGTCACTATACTCTCGTCAGAAGTTAATTGCTGAATTGCATGGGAATTAGAAGCCATAGATAGACACTTTCAGCAATGTTCGTCTCCTCCCTTGTGAAAGTGGCCCCTGCCTTGTATGGCTAGAGAAATATAGTAACGAAACCTGCCCTCTATGACAGTTCAGACCATTGGTGCCTTCTCGAAAGAAGGCAACTGGCCGCACTGATAGATGGATGAGATACATCTATCTGATCCTCATCCTCATTGTATCAGAAGATGGATGGATAGATAGAGAGATCCTATCATAGATACATGTTCTTCTCCATATAAAGCAAGTCATTAAAGATACTCTTCTTCTTACCCGTCTTTGAATGCAATATCGTCCATGACAGAGTACAGAAAAGACAGGTGGAAACTACCATCTAAATTCAGCACGTCACCAATCATGTCAATGGCTCCTCTACTTAATTTTCCTTCTTTAATCAAATATTCCTGGTTGGGGAAGAGAGGAAGGGCAGAAAGTGCATGCATATCATATCCACATTGAAACTTGACAGCTGAAGAGATGAACATAGGAATTATTCAGTACCCATGAGGGTTAGCCAAAGGTCACACCCATAGAGACACAGAGACCCCTTGGCAAACAGTCCCCTGTTCTTTGCAAACATCTCTCAGCTCAGCCCTGACAAACTGACTACACCAAACACATCTTACAAGCTATTTATCTATGAAGAGTAACATGTAAGGTATCTACAGAAAGCTCCCAACTTGTCAAGATTCATAACCGTGGCGAGATGTATGTATGGGTAGTATTTAAGGAATAAAGTATTTATACTGAAAGTATGCTTGATGGACTTGGGGTAAAAATTAGTCACCAGGGCTACTGTGTCTAGGTGACAACTCTTTCAAACCAGAGGGACTTGTTCCCCTCGCTCGGTCAGCCAGGAGGTAATGCAAGGTTCTGTTCCTACCCTGGCCACATCCCAGAACAAATTATCAAAAAAGACCATTATAACAGGCAAGAGATCGCCCTGGCTATGAATCAAGGCAAAAGACTGTTTCTGTATAAATAGAGTGTCAGGGAAGGCGTTCTGGATTCATTCACTGAGAAAACCCCTTAAGGCAGTGGTCCCCAAACTGTGGAGGAACATTTGGGGGGCTTGATGGGGCCCAGGCCAGCCCCCATTGGGGGCAGGGAAGGAGCACCACCCAGCCCCACTCTGCCCCCATTTCTGCTCCAACCCCAGCTGAGGCCCTGGCTTCGGCTTCCGGCCCCCAACCATGGCCCGGCCCTGGCCTTAGCCACTGACCACAGCCCGGTTCCCGGCTGCAGCTCATCTCCCAGCCACGGTCCCAGGTCTGGCGGTGGCTCTGCTCCTGGCCCTGGCCCCAGTCACAGCTCTGGCCCCGATCCCCAGCTCCCAGCCCCTGGCCCCACTCCCGGCCCTGGCTCCCGGGGGTGGGGTTGGGGGGTGCAGACAGATTACATTATGGGTAAGGGGGAGCATGACAGAAAAAGTTTGGGGACCACTGCCTTAAGGAGCAGGGGCCTTTCATGAACATTTTGATGCTGGCTCTGGTGAAGCCAGCCAACTTTGCAACAGACTGAGCTTTGCAAGGGAAGCCCACTTTAGTCTATTGGCAAGGTGACTATTGAGAAGGGTACGCCCAGCTTTGTGGTTTATGCTTTTACGTTCTAGCCATTTGCTTCTGTCACTTTCACCTCAATTCTTGTTAAATACTTATTCTTTCTCAAACAAACCTTCTTTCGGTCTGTTATAAGTGCTCACCAGGGCTATGTGGTTTACAGGAGTGGTGGTTTAAAGTAAAACTGGTAAACTGAGGTACACTGCGGAGGAGCTGGGATTTCTGAGTAACCCGCGGCAGGGACTGGATATCACAGGGGAATGAGTCTCAGGGATTGGGGTTCACGTACTGTTAACCACCCGCAAGGCAAAGCTATGACCTGCACGGCCCAGAGGAGAGAGCTTGAGTGACCGAAAGGCTGGTGGCATCAGGGAGCTGCCATCCAGCTACCCCAGCAAAGACTTCCTCGAGCTGGAGGCAGGGAGAAACAAAGCGACTTAGGCCTTGTCTTCACTACCAAGCTACATCAGTGCTGCAAGATTTAGTGGGCCTGTTGAAGACGCAATAAGTCGATGGGAGATCGCTCTCCTGTTGACTTCAGTACTCCACCTCAATGAGAGGGGGAAGCTACGTGGATGGGAAAGTGTCTCCCGTCAACCTAGTGCGGCATAGACCCGATAGAAATCAATGTCATTTATAAAAAGAATCCAGGTTTTCTCATCCTCCGCATGCCCCCCCCCCCCAAACTCACTCTCCTGCTGGTAATAGCCCATCCAAAGTGACCACTCTCTTCACAATGTGTATGATAATCAAGGTGGGTCATTTCCAGCACAAATCCAGGTTCTCTCACCCCCTCACCCCCCTCCAAAAACCACACACACAAAACCTGGATTTGTGCTGGAAATGGCCCAACTTGATGATCACTTTAGATAAGCTATTACCAGCAGGACAGTGGGGTGGGAGGAGGTATTTTTTCATATTCTCTGTGTATAAATAAAGTCTGCTGCAGTTTCCACAGTATGCATCCGATGAAGTGAGCTGTAGCTCCCGAAAGCTCATGCCCAAATAAATTGGTTAGTCTCTAAGGTGCCACAAGTCCTCCTTTTCTTTTTGCGAATACAGACTAACACGGCTGTTACTCTGAAAAATGTCATTTACGTCGACTTAAGTTACGGAACTTGACTAGCGTAACTTAGATCAACTTCCAGTGTTAGTGTAGACAAGGCCTTATTGTCCCAGGTGACTGGAACATCAACTACCCTCCTGTGTGATTTGGCAGCTTCCTCATAACCAATCACTGGAGTCGGGTGGATGATCCCCTTCAGGACGCCATCCCTCATCCCTTTTGATTCACCGGGTGAAATCCTGACCCCAGTGAAATCAATGGGAGCTTTGTCATTGATTTCAGTGCGGGCAGGATTTCATTCCGAGTGTCCATAGCAAGATTTTATTGCCTTTGATTAAACAGCCAGGGTCCAGGTCAGACCTCCTACAGCAGTGGTTCTCAACCAGGGGTACACGTATCCCTAGGGGAACGCAGAGGTCTCCAAGGGGCTACATCCACTCATGTAGATCTTTGCCCAGTTTTACAACAGGCTACATAAAAAGCACCAGGGAAGTCAGTGCAAACTAAAATTTCACACAGACCATGACTTGTTTATACCGCTCTATAGACTACACACTGCCATGTATGTACAATATTTATATTCCAACTGATTCGTTTTATAATCATATGGTAAAAATGAGAAAGTCAGCAATTTTCCAGTAATAATGTGCTATGACACTCTTGTATTTTTAGGTCTGATTTTCTAAGCAAGTGGTTTTTAAGTGAGGTGAAACTTGGGGTACGCAGGTACACAGAGGAAGCGTATCTCATTGAAATAACCGTGGATGAGGGCACATAGCTGGATGCCGCTCAGAGACCCAGGGTGAGAAGGAGAGATGCCACGTCGGTTACGTAGGAATGGAGGAGGGTCCTGTCTTCACTGCACAAACACAGGGCAGATGGGAGCACAGAGACCGTTTGCTTTCTACAGACCGATGTCTTGGGTAGGGAGAGGCAAAGAAGATGTGGATCCGTGGCCCTGCCCTCCCCCTTCCACAAAGCAGAGCCCGGAGGACCACAGGGGAAAGTATGCAAGGCCCCATGAGGCAAGCGGGTTTGCTCCACATAGCCAGGAGGGGTAGGAGGATTCAGACATCCTACCTCCGACCATGGACTGTGTGAACATGGCACAAGAGACTGGAATGCCATATTCAATTACCTTGACGGAAAAGGAGTCATATTTCTCTCTCAAAACTCTGCAGTCTGTTGTCACCTGGGGAGCAACGAAGAAAACAGTGGCTAGTTTCACAGTCACAGCTCTACCTTTGCAGATTGGTTATTTTCCCTGTTTGCCCTGATGTACTTACAGGTGGTATCCTAGTGCCTATGCCCACAGAGGCAGGACATGAAATGACGTGCTCAGGTGAAAAAGCTGTTAACAAGATCTTTTTAATGGGGACATAGGCGTGGACTTCTCCTCTAGCTGGGGCGTGCTTGCCCCCCCCCCCCCCAGGCCTCACCCCCGCTCCACCCCTTCCACCAAGCCCCTGCCGCTGCCCCGCCTCTTCCCACCTCTTTCCGCCCCCTCCCCTGAGTGTGCCCCATCGCCACTCCTCCCGCTCCCTCCAGGAGCCTCCTGCATGCCGCAGAACAGCTGTTCAAGGCAGGTGGGAGGCACTGGGAGGGAGGGGGAGGAGTTGATCAGCGGGGCCGCCGGTGGGCAGGAGGCACGGAGGGGAGCGGGGAGCTGGCTGCTGGTGCAGTGCTAAGCACCTGCGAACTTTTCTACTTGGGTGCTCCAGCCCTGGAGCACCCACTGAGTCGGTGCCTAGGAATGGGGACAAGGAGGGGTCATTTTTGTTTTCCCTTCCCGCAGTTCTCCAGCTGACTCAGCTGCTTTCGCTCAGACTTTTTGAACAATAAAATAAATATTTTAAGGCAATGTCTGCGGTCGCACTTTTGTTGGCCAAACTTTTGTCCGTCAGTGGTGTGAAAAAACACCCCTCCTGATGGATAAAAGTTTCACCAACAACAACGCTGGCCAACAGCTAAACTGGCCAACAGGAGATGCCAAAGAGAGGGGTGTGTCCTCATCCCTACCCCTCCCAGGGCGTTCGACGCCGATCTCTGCTTGGGGAGCGCAGCTATGAAGCCTCTCCTGCAGTCAGGAGCCTGAGGAGGGTCTTGAAATCAACAGCACCAGCCTCGTCGCGTTTCCCAGGAGTTTGGGTACTCACCGAGCTTCTGGGAAACCTCTGGTGCAAGTCTTCCCTCTATCTGATCAGCAGTGGGGATTTGAACAGGGGTCTGTTCCTCTCAGGGCGCCCTCTCTGGTGACACATTCACCCATGTGTACATTGCTAGGACTTCGGGGGCCGTTTCCCATGGTTCTCTGAGCCGCTCTACGATTCTGTCCCAGAACTTGTTTGTATTTCCGGGCCCCCGGGGGTGGGGATTGTGGGAAGGCATTGGAGGACTATCAGGACTCCAGGGTTTTAGCTTCCACCTTCACTGCACACGCTGAGTTGCCTACTAGCTCAAGTGAACACAGACCCTTAGCTGGAGCACCCACGGGAAAAAATTAGCGGGTGCTTAGCACCCACCAGCAGTCAGCTGCCACCCCCTACAGCCCAGCACCTCCGGCCCGCTGGCAGGTCCAGCTGATCAACTCTTCCCCCTCCCTCCCAGTGCCTCCGGCCTGCTGTGGTCAGCTGTTCCATAGCATGCAGAAGGGGCTGCGGGAGAGGGGGAGGAGTGGGGACAGGGCGCGCTTGGGAGAGGGGCCAGACCTGGGTGGGAAGAGGTGCGGAAGAGGTGGGGCGGGGCCTATGGTGGAGCAGGGGTGGGACCTTGGGGGAAGGGGTTGAGCTGGGTTTGAGCACGCCCAGGGAAAGGAGGAAGCCGGCGCCCATGCCCTCAAGCCATGCCAGCTAGCCTGGGTTGAAAGGACCACTTCAGCAGAGCGAGATGGTTTTGTGTGTGGATGAAACAGGGTTTAGGACCAAAATCTAACTTTGAAGTGAAGACCTACCTACAGTACAGGAGTCCATTCCACAACACACATACCGTATCCAGTGTCTGGTCATAAAGTTCACTGGCAGATTTCCCCTTCTCTGTGGGAAGCAGAGGGTATTGCAAGATATCAGGGTTCTGGTCAACATCTTCAGATCTTGCCCTGACGTTGTTCACCAAATACCAGGCATTGTCGTTAGTGTTATAGAATGGGTTCAGTTTAAGTTTGAATTTGGTAATATATTCACGCACAATCCTAAAGAAAAGAGGAGTAAAAAGAGAAAAATTCCAGAATGAGAGAGAATGTTATGTGCTCATATATAGTCCCGAGCGTGAATGGTTCCATCCTACCTAGGTAAATTACATTATTTTTGTGTCATATGGCTCCAAATCCATATTTTACCAAATCCACATTCAACCCTGTTTTGCAGTAGATGAAAAATGTGGATAACTATTTCAATAACGATTATAAACATGTTCAGAATAAAACTTTTAGTTAAATGTGTCATGAAACATTTTGCCCAAACTGAAACAAGAAAATGCACTAAAGAATTTACTTTTGAAAAAATGACATTGGGCATTTGGGCTGGTGGAGTAGATCGCCATAACTCAACCCACCCTGCACTTCTGCCCACCCAGTCCCATCCCAGCTTTGCAGGAAGAGTTACAGCTCCACGGAGATTTCAGTTCATGCACACAGACTGACTATTTCATGCAATGCAATTAGTCCACATAAGGAAGCAAGGGGAAATTTTAACCTACTCAAATTTAAGGCTTCAAAGATTTTTTTTTCTTGGAATTATCATAAAAGTCTTTAAAACGGGGCTTTCACTGTTCTGAACAAGGTTGGCGGGTGAGGAGGGTGAACTGTGTCTTACCGGTGGTCTCTTGGCAAACGCATGGCTCCCAGCTCCGCATACCAATCGTTTCTTCGATAGGTCAAGATACGTCCTCCCACACGGTTGCTGGCTTCCAGAATCAGGACCTAGGGGCAAAACGCAGGTCATGATTTTCAATCCCTTGCTGGTACCTAGTAGCTGTAGGTAGGGCTTGATTTATCCCACATCCCTTCTTTTGTAAATGGGCATCAAAGAAAGAACATTAATGTTTTATCGAAGTAATTTCAGATGATATGTAAGCATACAGGCCTTGATTCAGGAAAGCAGGTACACATATGCTCAACTTGAATTTCAACTTCGTAAGACTTAAGCATCGGCTTAAAGTTAAGCATGTTCTCAAGCATGCTTCCAGAATCGGGCTGTATTCCTGCATTGGGTACTCAAGGAACACATTCCAGTATGGAAGTTTTCATAACAACAGCGATTTTTGCATTAATTATTAATGCCAGATTTTCAGGGAGGGAGGTTTTAAACCAACAACATCAACTAAGCACTTCAAATATAGAATCATAGAATATCAGGGTTGGAAGGGACCTCAGGAGGTCATCTAGTCCAACCCCCTGCTCAATCCCCAATTAAATCATCCCAGCCAGGGCTTCGTCAAGCCTGACCTTAAAAACCTCTAAGGAAGGAGATTCCACCACCTCCCTAGGTAACGCATTCCAGTGTTTCACCACCCTCCTAGTGAAAAAGTTTTTCCGAATATCCAATCTAAACCTCCCCCACTGCAACTTGAGACCATTACTCCTTGTTCTGTCACCTGCCACCATGGAGAACAGCCGAGCTCCATCCTCTTTGGAACCCCCTTTCAGGTAGTTGAAAGCAGCTATCAAATCCCCCCTCATTCTTCTCTTCTGCAGACTAAACAATCCCAGTTCCCTCAGCCTCTCCTCATAAGTCATGTGTTCCAGTCCCCTAATCATTTTTGTTGCCCTCCGCTGGACTCTCTCCAACTGTGTATATAAATACACAAGCTCTCTCCGTTGTCTTTTCCAGACTCGGGGGCTGTAGTTCTTGGGTGGTTTTGAGAAGGGGCTGTAGAGGATGCTTAGGCAACCTATAGGGATAATGGAGTTTGGTCTTTCCCATGGCCCAAGACAGTAGCTCTTTCTACGGAAAAACAAAACAAAACGCGAACAAACAAGCAAACGAGTAAGAGTGAAAGTTAAAGGTGTTATGGGTTAGTTAATATCAGTTTTCACAGGTAGAGAATTTTGTCAGAAATATGGGAACTGTTCTTGGAACATTTACTTGACGACTCACCATTTCCATAAAAGCCAGTGATTCGAATTTTTTTAGCTGCATCATTATGTTTCATACAGCTATGCTATTATCACACTAATAACCTCAACCTCAAGGCAATGACCATGTTGTCTGGAAATCAAAATAATAGATTTTTCTTTCTTTCTTTCTTTCTTTCTTTCTTTCTTTCTTTCTTTCTTTCTTTCTTTCTTTCTTTCTTTCTTTCTTTCTTTTGCAATTCACTCAGTTTACTTAAGTTCACATCGTTTTGTTCTTCAGCATTGTTTCCTCTATCACAGAGCTGAGCAAACTACGGCTCGCATGCCGGATCTGGCCCCTCGGGGCTTTGGATCCGGCCCAAGGGATTGCCCCCCGTGGCGCCGCGGGCCCCACGCTGCTCTCAGAAGCGGCCAGCACCATGTCCCTGCGGCCCCCGGGCCGGGGGGCAGAGGGCTCCGTGCATTGCCCTCGCCTCCGGGCACCGCCCCCCCCCCCGCAGCTCCCATTGGCCGGGAATGGGGAACAGCGGCCAATGGGAGCTTCGGGGGAGGCACCTGGAGGCGTGGCAAGGGCAGCGTATGCAGAGCCCTCCCCTCCTTCTCCCCCAGGGGCCGCAGCGCTTCCCGGAGCGGCACGGTGTGGGGCCAGGGCAGGCTTCCTGCCAGCCTGCCCTGGCCACCCCGGAGCTGCTTTAGGTAAGCGGTGCCGGGCCGGAGCCTGAACCCCTCCTGCACCCCAACCCCCTACCCTGAACCCCCTGCTGCACCCCACACCCCTCCTGCACCCCACACCTGCCCTGAGCCCCCTCCTGCACTCCGCACCCCTCCTCTGCTCCAATCCCTTGCCCTGAGCCCCTTCCTGCACACCGCACCCCCTCCCCCACCCCGCACTCCCTCCCGCACCCCAACCCCCTGCCCCGGCCCTGCATACAATTTCCCCACCCAGATGTGGCCCTCGGCCCAAAAAGTTCCTATCCGAAAGGAATGATAAGACTATTTCAGAGGAAAACTGCCTCCCTGGCCTGTCTCTGGCTCCTCTTGGTCATTATAATTACCTCGCAACCAGCATCCTTCAGCAGTTGGGCAGCAGTGAGTCCGCTGATTCCTGCCCCGACAATCACCACCTTCTTTGAACAATACGCTTTTTCCAACCCATTTTTGGCAATAGCCACCAGTTCTTCGTAGTCAGAGTCCATAAAGCATTTTTCCCACGCCTTCAGTTTGCGAGCGAGACCCTCCGAGCTCAGGACTGCTACAAGGAGGAAGAGCTGAAGAAATACTAGAACAGAGATGCAAAGAAAACACCCATGTTGAAGCAAACTCACTCTCTGAGACCATGCAGCTCAGTAACATCATTGACATGCTACTCCTCATCTCTAGGAAGAGGCTACCAACCTCAAATGCAGAGCACTGTTATATTAACAAACCAGGAATGTTATTACAATCCAATACAATCAGCATATAAACCCAGAGAAGGGAAGTCAGTTCTCAAATCCTCTCACAGTTCATGCATTCTTATAAACTGTAAAATATAAGAACGGCCGTACTGGGTCAGACCAATAGTCCCTCTAGCCCAGTGTCCTGTCTACCGACAGTGGCTGGTACCACACATGGCCCACCACCCAGTCTACCATTGAGGGTCCTGGGCCCCACAGATTCACTTAGATCTGTGCATACCACAAGGATGTGATGATTTTGGGGGCCAGCCATCAGCTGAGGGAATGGTGCAGGAGAAATTCATCTACTGTGGACAATGTGACTGAACAAGGTCTTCAAGATTTAACTTCATGAGGTGAATTGAGGAACCTAACCAGAGTCTCTGCTTGATGCCATTAAAAAAACCTCAGTTCTGCTTTTGCTTTCCACAATTCAAGATAAGGTTTTTGTTTTTCAAAATGGAAAGCTGTGATTCCCCCTCTCAATAACCACGAAGCAGCTCTGTGTCCTGTGGAGCGTAGTTACGGAAGGATCACACAAAGAAATACGTGGTGCGTGAGGTCACCAGTCCCCTAACCCCTTACAGCTTTAAAATGCAAATCAACACTCGAAACTCTGTCCGGAAGTTCACGGGCAGCCAGTGCAGCTTTCAAAGCAAGATTATTATGGTGTTCTCAATGGAAAGCTCCTTCCAAGTGAGAACCCACATTTTCCACTAGTATCAGTTTCTGACTGGTCTAAACTGAAGGTGACGAAGGCATGGAAGTCCCACATTTCACAGCAATGGTGACTCTGCTCAGCAAAAGCAGATGAAAAAATATATTAATCTGGGCTATAACTCCATCCTGAGCACCCACCAGCACTCTTGGACCTAACCAAACCCCTATATTGAGTTTCTAATGGTGTCCAGCCCCACCAGGAGATGAAAGGGCTACATGGAAGGATGTTCCCTGCTGCTTTTGTCTCACCCTTTTGAGCTTCCTTTATCTCCCTTTCCTGCTTGATGACTCTGTTGACTGCTTCAATGCAAATTAAGCAGCGCACACAATCGTCTGTTTGAGACAGAGCTGTTCGCCAACCTCAGTTTGGGACATGAGTTAATAACACCATACAGTGGACTCTTATAACTGCATGACAATGTTGCCACACATATGTTATCAGGACAATATTAATCATCAGATTATGAGTTTTCAATTGATACCTTACAAAACATACTTGGTACAAAAATGATTACCATTGTGTGGAGGGTGTGGACACAGGGCTACATCCTGTCACAAATCCTGTTACTCTTTTTAATAACACAAGAACTAGGGGTCACCAAATGAAATGAATAGGCAGCAGGTTTAAAACAAATAGAAGGAAGTATTTCTTCACACAATGCACAGTCAACCTGTGGAACTCCTTGCGAGAGGATGTTGTGAAGGCCAAGACTATAACAGGGTTCAAAAGAGAACTAGATAAATTCATGGAGGATAGGTCCATTAATGGCTATTAGCCAGGCTGGGCAGGGATGGTGTCCTTAGCCTCTGTTTGCCAGACGCTGGGAATAAGCGACAGGGAATGGATCACTTGATGATTACCTGTTACGTTCACTCCCTCTGGGGCACCTGGCATTAGCCACTTTCAGAAGACAGGACACTGGGCTAGATGGAACATTGCTCTGACCCAGTGTGGCCGTCCTCATGTTCTAAATAACTATCCCATGAAACCAAAAATGGTACAGGGTCACCACAGCCATAAACACCCATGTAACGTGTTTTTAATGACAGTGTTGGAACGGTTAGCAAAAAGCAAAACCAGGAAGGACTGGGTTAAAGCCATCGATCCTCTTGACAATTATTATGTTCTCCTTACTCTGCAATTATCCATATCTTCAGAGGTGCTATGCTCATATTGCCACCGGGAAGCAAGGGCTGGAGGATTGCCACCACACCTGTGTATTTGCGGGGACACTGAAGGGGATAGAGCATCTTGACCTTTAGCAGCATGATCTTGTTATTCCCACAGCATATATGTTTCTTTTGTTAAAAGGGAGGGGGGGCATGGACTCCTGGCCCTCCTGTTTCTGGCACCAGTGCACCACACCCAATTGTGGCCGTGTGTGACATTGTGCTTCAGTTTTCCTCATGTCTTTTATGGGCCTATTTTGTCTGTAGGAGTGCCCTGACCTTCCATCCATGACGCCTTCAAATGCCTGACCCCATCCAGGACCACAGCATCCTTTAGCACATGGCTCCTCAACCTTTCTTCTGAGGCCCCCCTGACAGGCTATAAAAACTCCACGGCCCACCTATGCCAAAACAACTGTTTTCCTGCCTATAAAAGGCAGGGCCGGCGTTAGGGGGTAGCAAGCAGGGCGAGGGTCCAGGGCCCCACGCCACAGGTGCCCTGCATAGCGAAGTTACTTGGGCTTCGGCTCCAGCCCTGAGCAGCTGGGCTTGGGTTTGGGGCCTGAGCAGCGGGACTTGGCTTCAGCTTTCTGCCCTGGGCCCCAGTGAATCTAACACCAGTCCTGCTTGGCAGACCCCTGAAACCTGCTCGTGGCCCCAAACAGGGCTGCAGACCCCCCACCTGAGAACTGCTGATTTAACAAATCCAACAGAAATATAAAAATAACGACATCTTCGGCCTCAGCTGGCCACCCCTTTCCTTTGCAGGCGGGACCCAGCTACCATGCCCATCTGACCTCAGTCTCCGGTGCTTCACTCCACCCCACGGTCTAGCCCTGGCTCAATTCTCCCCACCTTCCCAGGGTTTTGCAGGAAAGCTGTCATCCCTCAATGGCTCCAGAGAGCCACTCAGGCATCAGTCTCACCTTAGGGGCATCCTGTTTGCTTCTTAGTCCCTTAAACCTTCTATCAGATGCAGAGAGAGGGAACTCACTACATCCTCACTCCTAGGTCTCCTTCCCCAGCTGACCTCAGCCATGGAACTGCAAGGATCTCCTGGTGGGAGAGGTGTAAGGACGCCCATGTGAGCTGGAAATGGTCACTAGGCATTCATTTTTCTTGACTTGTTTTAGCTGTTAACAACCAGAATGTATCCAATCCTCCGTTTTTACTTAAAATGTATTTTTAAAAGAAAATTCAAAATTTCCCATCAACGTTTTTGTTTAGAACTAAGGTCAATTTTCGGGGAAAAAAATATTCTTCAAATGACACATTTTGACCACTTCGTTTTCCAGAAACATGCTTTGAATCAGCTATCTTCACAGAAAGGACAGACCACGTCCTATTCATGGAGCCCTTCCAACAATAAAAGAACGTGACAGCAGTCACAGAATCAAAGAATTGTAGGACTGGAAGGGACCTCGAGAGGTCATCTAGTCCAGTCCCCTGCACTCAAGGCAGGACTAGGTATTATCTAGACCATCCCTGACAGGTGTTTGTCCAACCTGCTCTTAAAAATCTGCAATGATGGAGATTCCACAACCTCCTTAGGCAATTTATTCCAGTGCTTAACCACCCTGACAGTTAGGAAGTTGTCTAACCTAAACCTCCCTTGCTAAAATTTAAGCCCATGGCATCTTGTCAGTTAAGAAGAACAATTTTTCTCCCTCCTCCTTGTAACAGCCTTTTATGTACTTGAAAACACTTCTCATGTCCCCTCTCCGTTTTCTCTTCTCCAGACTAAACAAATCCCATTTTTTCAATCTTCCTTCATAGGTCATGTTTTCTAGACCTTTAAATGCAGGATAATTCAGGACTGTGAAATATACAATTTAACTGTAACAGGTGCAGGTGAAAACAGTCAGCCAAGGTATAATGAATAATAATAATAATAATTAATAAAATCTTCATTTCTCTTCCATCCACATTTCCAAACGGATATGGGACAAGAAATAAACAGGGCATCCAACATATACTGTGACGAAAAACAGCCTGCAGGTGGGCGCGCCCTTGCCTTGGTAACTCAAGGGAACAATTCCTAAGAACCTCTGCAAGAATTTCAGCAGCATCCGTATTTTGACTTTTGAGTCAATGTATTTAAAATCTCCAAGGCTTTTCTGGTGTATTGAAATAAATATGTTCAGCACTGACTTATAACACTGTTGTCCCTTCACTTGGCAAACATATCATTTGCTCTCTTAACGTTTTAACTGAATCTAATCACCAAGCCACAGCCAAGGGAAGTGCAGAGCTGCTACACCTGTGTCCCACAGTAAAATTGATTTACTGTGTGACTGAGGCCAAGTGCAACTGAAAATACCACACAGCTGTTCGTTTCCTCCTACATGCACACTGAAAGAGGCGTAGAGGGTTCCGGGAGAAGCTCAGCTGAAAGTGAGGAAGAAAAAGACAAAAAGAGAGAGACGATAAGAGAGAGAGAAAGATGTGAAACAAGAAAGCCCATTGATCCAGTAAGATGTGCCCAAAGGAACAATGTATTCCATCGCTCTGAAAAAGTTCAAAGAGAAGTTTCACTCACAGAACCTGTCCATTTCAGATGGTGGGTGAAGTCATGCAGTTGACCTCTTATTTTATACCCACCTTTTATATAGACTGACTGATAAATATCCTAGCAGGAACTGCTGACTCTGTGTCTAGTGAAACAAGGAGAGGGCTGTCACATGGTCTTATGGGACCTCCTCCTGTGATGTGCTCATAGCCTGCGGGTTACTCTGAGTTGTGTCACTTCCATCCAGGCACATAGGACTTGGGAGCAAAGGAATTGTGGTAGTAGACTCTGTCCCATCTATCTTCCTCCACACCCTGCTGAATCTGGCAGCCTCCTAGTCTTTCCTGGAAACCACCCCAAATTTCCCTCCGTAACCTCATGAGCCCATATCTTCTCTCCTGTTGAAGCTGTTCCCCGGTGGAAAAAAAATAATTTAAGAAGTCATTGGCACAGAGGGACCGGATGCTGGGTCTCCCACGTCAACGCTTTAACCACTAGGCAACGGAGTCATTCTCAGGCTTGTTTTCTTTCTCTGGCCCAATGGTTCTTTCAATAGTTAGCAACAGTGGGTGCTTTGTTTCGGAGGCACAATTTGAAATCTGTATTTCCTGGGTTTCAAAACATTTGAAATTTGATTTTATTTGTAGAAAGAATGAGGAGTACTTGTGGCACCTTAGAGACTAACAAATTTATTTGAGCATAAGCTTTCGTGGGCTAAAGCCCACTTCATCAGATGCATGTAGTGGAAAATACAGTAGGAAGATATATATATATATATACAGAGAACATGAAAAAACGGGGGTTCCCAGACCAATCGATTAAGGTGGGCTATTATCAGCAGGAGAAAAAAAACTTTTGTAGTGATAATCAGGATGGCCCATTTCAAACAGTTGACAAGAAGGTGTGAGTAACAGTAGGGGGAAAATTAGCATGGGGAAATAGCTTTTAGTTAGTGTAATGACTCATCCACTCCCAGTCTTTATTCAAGCCTAATTTAATAGTGTCCAGTTTGCAGATTAATTCCAGTTTGGCTGTTTCTCGCTGGAGTTTGTTTTTGAAGTTTTTTTGTTGAATAATTGCGACTTTTAGCTAGGCATGCTGGTAGCACAGGGCCTGAGGAGGGAGTCTACATAACCAGACAATCCTGCTGTCAGGGTGCCAACACCTGAGATGATGGGGCATCCAGGATTTCCAGGTTTATGGATCTTGGGTCGCAGATAGAAGACCCCTGGTCGGGGCTCTAGGGGGGTGTCTGTGCAGATTTGTTCTTGTGCTTTTTCAGGGCGTTTCTTGAGCAGATGGTGTAGTTTCTTTTGGTAACTCTCAGTGGGATCAGAGGGTAATGGCTTGTAGAAAGTGGTGTTGGAGAGCTGCCGAACAGCCTCTTGTTCATATTCCAGCCTACTCATGATGACGACAGCACCTCCTTTGTCAGCCTTTTTGATTATGATGTCTGAGCTGTTCCTGAGGCTGTGGATGGCGTTGTGTTCTGCACGGCTGAGGTTATGGGGCAAGTGATGCTGCTTTTCCACAATTTCAGCCCGTGCACGTCGGCAGAAGCACTCTATGTAGAAGTCCAGTCTGTTGTTTCGGCCTTCAGGAGGAGTCCACCCAGAATCCTTCTTTTTGTAGTCTTGGTAGGAAGCTCTCTGTGACTTAGTGTGCTGTTCAGAGGTGTGTTGGAAATATTCCTTGAGTTGGAGACGTCGAAAGTAAGATTCTAGGTCACCACAGAACAGTATCATGTTCGTGTAACATGATACCGTTCTGTGGTGACCTAGAATCCTACTTTTTGTGTGATCTGAGCAGCCCCATTACTGTGGCTCTGGTTTCCTTGAGACCCAGCTGGAGCACACAGCCTATCCCATGGTCAATGTGCTGAAGGTTGAATGCTACAGGGCCAGATTCCCCAGCTGGTGTGAATCCGTTTTAGCCCCACTGGAGTCACCGGGCCAGTCCTCTAGCTGAGGCAGATAAGCAGAGCTCTGTTGGAGTCAATGGGGCCAGATCCCGAGCTGGGGGGATTCTGTGTTGCTTCACTGAATGGCAGTATGATTTCCCTGCATCTTAAAGTGCTGGAATGTCTGGGATGCTTTGCTCTC
This sequence comes from Lepidochelys olivacea, assembly GCF_965140295.1. NCBI lineage: Eukaryota > Metazoa > Chordata > Testudines > Cheloniidae > Lepidochelys > Lepidochelys olivacea. The sequence continues at coordinate 43,943,616 of NC_140424.1, forward strand.
TCTCCGTTAGCAAGGGGTGTTACTGACCAGCCAGACTAGGCATAGAAACCTTTGCAAAGCAAACTCCTCAGCAGTGAACAAGGTTGTTTCTGAGCGAAGACAGTCCGTGCTTTATGTCTTGGCGCAATTCTACATAAGCAATGGGCCAGTGATTGTGATCATGTTTCCTTTCCTGCCTGAAGACAGAGGAGATTTCCTGGGTAGGACGTGAACACTGATGGTTGAGCTGGAAGAAAAACACCGGTAGGAGAACACTTCAACCTCCCTGGCCACTCAGTAAAAGATTTAAGGGTGGCAATTTTGCAACAGAAAAGCTTCAAAAACAGACTCCAAGGAGAAACTGCTGAGCTTGAATTAATATGCAAACTAGATACCATTAACTTGGGCTTGAATAGAGACTGGGAGTGGCTGGGTCATTACACATATTGAATATATTTCCCCATGTTAAGTATCCTCACACCTTCTTGTCAACTGTCTAAATGGGCCATCTTGATTATCACTCCAAAAGGTTTTTTTTTCTACTACTGATAATACCTCATCTTAATTAATTAGCCTCTTACAGTTTGTATGGCAACTTCCACCTTCTCTGTATGTGTATATATATATCTTCTTACTATATGTTCCATTCTATGCATCCAATGAAGTGGGCTGTAGCCCACGAAAGCTTATGCTCTAATAAATTTGTTAGTCTCTAAGGTGCCACAAGTCCTCCTGTTCTTTATTCGATAATACGGTATCTAAGATCTCGAAATCAAGATTAGAATGAGTCAAAATTTTCCCATCCTAACTGTTAATTGATGAAAAATTGAGTATTTGATTAACTGAAATTTTTCATGGCCAGTGTCTGTTGAGTTTTTGTCGACAGATGCTGAAAGATTTTCAGTCTTTTGATAAAATGTCAACATTTTTGCGGGGGAAGAGAGCAAATTTTTCCAACCATCTTCATTCAAGATAGTGATGGCTGCCATGGTGAACGCTAAGGGCAGGTCTTCACTACCCGCCGGATCGGCGGGTAGTGAATGATCTATCAGGGATCGATTTATCGCGTCTCGTCTAGATGCAATAAATCAATCCCCGAACACGCTCCCTGTCGACTACAGAACTCCAGCTCGCGAGAGGCGGAAGCGGAGTCGACGGGGGAGCGGCAGCAGTCGACTTGCCGCCGTCCTCACGGCCAGGTAGTCAACCTAAGATATGCCAAGTTGCATATCTTAGGTGGACACACCCTTCCCGTGTAGACCAAGGCTCAGACAAATGAGTAGATGGTAGATTTTTCTAAGATGTGTTGTTATCGCTCCATCTCCTGTGTGTTCATCTCTTCAAAAACATGTTTCCTCATGCTTCCTTCTTCCTTTCTCTCATCCTTTTCCACTCTGCTAAAAGGACCAGCAAAGAAATGGTTAATGCTGGCATTCCATGTGCCACAATTACACTTAAGAGTTAACACTTCTTGAAATTAACAGGAGTGGAGAGTTCACACCTCTCTGATTCGTTGTTCTGGATCCTCTGTACACCTCAGTGACATGCAAGGAAGTTCCCCCCTCCTTGGAGAGATTGTCTCAGGCTCTCTGCAGACTCAGGCATATGTTACTGTATCGGTTACACGTGGGTCACATTTAGAAGGGTTCCTTTGCAGCTGTGATGGCTGGACACTTACTTTTTATTTTTAAATGACAGATGAGATGCTGCAGAATGTAAATATGCCCTGCAGACCCACATGAGTACCTCCGGCAGACAGGGCATTTCAAACCCCTGATGAGAGGGTGCCTGGTTTATATAAAAGAGGCTGTCTGAAATAAACCATAGCATTATATTGCTGTACACTCAGAGAGCTCCAAAAGCATCAAGGAAAGCAATGAAGAAGAAACTGTCATTCGACCTAAAAGGTGGAAACATGGGGGGTTTGTTCTAATTTAAGACAGTAACGAGCTGTCCAGTACAAGCCTGATTCTTAAAGAATCCGAGCAGTTCTCAGACTGGATCAGATCTGGGGTCCGTCTACATCTTTGCGATTTAGTAGCAGGTGTATTATAGTCAAGAAACAGGAAACAATTCTTCCACACTACTCAGCCCTGATGAGGCCACAGCTGGAGTGCGGTGTTTAGTTCTCAGCAACACACTTCGGGAAAGATGTGGACAAATTGGAGAAAGTCCAGAGGAGAACCGTAAAAACGATGAAAGGTCTAGAAAATATGACACATGGAATCATAGACTCATAGAACTAGAAGGGACCTTGAGACGCCATCAAGTCCAGTCCCCTGCACTCATGGCAGGACCAAGCACCATCTAGACTATCCCTGACAGGCGTTTGTCTAAGCTGCCCTTAAAGATATCCAGTGATGGAGATTCCACAACCTCCCTAGGCAATTTATTCCAGTGCTTAACCACCCTGACAGGAAGTTTTTCCTAACGTCCAACATAAACCTCCCTTGCTGCAATTTAAGTGCATTGCTTCTTGTCCTATCATCAGAGGTTAAGGAGAACAATTTTTCTCCATCCTCCTTGTAACAACCTTTTCACATGTCCCCACATGAGACAAGATTGAAAAAGCTAGGTTTGTTTAGTCTGGGGAAGAGAAGACTGAGGGGGGACATGGTGACATTCCTCAAGCATTGAAAGGTTGATATAAAGAGGAGGAGGAGGAATTGTTCTCTTTAACCGCTGAGGACAGGACAAGAAGCAAAGGGCTTCAACTGCAGCAAAGGTTTAGGTTGGACATTAGGAAAAACTTCCTAACTATCAAGGTGATGAAGCACCGGGACAAATGACCTAGGCAGGCTGTGGAATCTCCATCACTGGTGGGTTTTAAGAGCAGGTTAGACACACACCTGTCAGGGATGGTCTAGAAAACACTTAATCCCCTGCACCGAGGGGCAAGTTCCCTCCTGACCCCTAATAGTTAGAGGTTGTCTTCTGCCCTGGATGGATTGATGGATCACTTGATGATTCCCTGTTCTGTTCATTCCCTCTGGGGCACCTGGCATTGGCCACTGTTGGAGGACAGGATACTGGGCAGATGGACCTTTGGTTTGAGCCAGTATGGCCATTATGTTCATATGCCCTGAAATCAGGGAGGGTTTATAGCTCTTCAAAAACCCTTGGGTGTCTGTCAGAATCTTTACTGTTACACCTCTGGATGTTCTATTTTCCATAGAAATGCCTCCTTCAGTTTTGAATCCTGCTAAGCTCTTGCCCTCAATAGTCTCTTGTGGCAGTGAGTTCCGCTGGCTAATTGTGTGATTAAAGCAGTGCCTTCTACCGGGTTTAAATCTGCCACTTTTCCATGTAATTTGGCTATTCCACTGACACCCCCCCTTGTACTCAGCCATCCTCCTGGGGGAAGTCTTCTGTGTGGCTCCTCTCCTCTCACTCCCCCACCAGTATAACTCCAGAGGGAGGGACCTCCCCACACAGTGAAACAGGCCTCAAGAGGGGTGTTAAGGGATACCCAGATATGAACCAGGGACTTTCACAGCTGACAGCATGACCAGTTACAGCTTGAGTTAGAGAGCCAGGTTTTTGAAACAGGGACAATGATGGCTTATAGTCTCTGTGGATTGGGCACAGCGAGGGACACAGAAGACACTGACCGATGGGCCACACAACCAGAACAGCTGTTGATTGTGGGGCTGTGTGACAGAGCTGCTGGGGGAAAGTTTGTTCAGGGTCTCCTGGTGTGAACGGTGCAATGTTGGAATATCTTTCGGATGGAGACACCCACACAGCTGGCTGCATCTCCGGGTGGGGTGTGGGAGCGGAACAGATGCGATTTATCCCAAGTTGCTTAAGGGATCTGCAAATCCAATTCTCACTGACATTTGGGTGGCCAAATCCCATGGGCGGGTTTGAATCTGTCAGCCCAGCACCACAGGAATTGCCCTGCCTTTCCAGTTCGAAGCATTGCTCATCTCTGGCAGAAATCAGACCCCACCCTGACCCTCAGGAGGAAGAAGCCATCCCTGATGCATCGTCCTGAAATCTCATGGCCCTACTCGATTTCAAAGCCTATTGGCCAGAAACTCCCTCCAGCCGGGACTCCAAAGAGAGGAAGAGCTGGACAAATGCTACAGCTGGTCCCGGGCTATTGCAATGGGTCCGTTGGTACCACCTTCCCCTGCCCCGCACGGCACAGAACGATCTCCGCTCTTCTCAGAAACCCTCACAGTATCTTACTTAAATAGATGGAGCCACAAGTAATTCTGAGATGCTGACACACAGCGTCCGTCTCCTCTGCCCTGTCAGCAGTTGGCACAGGACCAGCGACACCAGGCCCATGTGATCTCTGGGTAATGCCCAGCAGAGGTGGCCGGGCAGAGACATGGAAGCGTGAGATACCCCTGAGCCTGCTTCCGCCTGCTCGGACTCAGAGGTAACCCAGGCTGGGGCAGGCTGAGACTCGGGGGTATCACAGAGAGCTGGGAGGGAGCAGAGACTCCAGCCATCCCCAGGCACAGGGTGAGCCCCTCAGGGGTCCCTTGCAGAGTGGTGCAGTCACAATAGCCCTGAGGCTGCTGGAATTACGCTGGGGGTCGACACAGCCCCCTGCCCCCGGTCTGGTCCCGAGAGCAAAGCTGCCGTGGCCCCGTTTTCCCTTCTCAGCTGTACGGAGCAGACGCTGGTGGCCTGAGCAACCAGCCCCGAGAGTTTATCTTGGCACCATTCGTTCGTCACTGCTGGGCAGCTGTTCACGCACAGGGGTGCTGAGAGTCACCCCAGCCTTGTGTTCACAGACAGCTAAATGGGTGAGGGGGGCGCAACCCATGCCCATCCCACCCACATGCAAATCCAGCTGTTCCCTTGATAGCCTGGGACAGACACCCAGCCCAGCACACTGAGAAGGGCCCGCACCTTGCAGGGGGATACAGACACCAGGAGCTTCATCTCACAACAAGTAGGTTATCGCAGTATGAGAAAATGAGATCGAACCAATGTCAGTCCCTACACCTGCTTTTGAATACACATCTCATTTCCTGTCATTTTACAACCGTTCACTATGTTTTTCAATGGGATTCTCCCCTGCCACTGTGTGAAGGACAAAACTGGGAAACCAGCTAACTCTATGAAAGAAGCCACATGAAAGATGAAGACTAACTGACTATACAGGGTTGTACTTTCATAAGTTTATAGGTTCGTAGATTTTAAAGGTCAAAGGGACCAGTATTGCTCATCTAGCCTGACCTGCATCACACAGACCAAAGAAACTCACCAAAAGATTCAGCCATCAGGCCCTTGACGTGTGCTTGAACCAGACTGTGTTTTCTAGAAAGACCAATCCAGCCTTGGTGCAAAGACTCCACGTGAGGGAAAATCAACCTCGTCCTGGGGGAAGCTGCTCCAGTGGTTAATCACCCACCCTCAAAAACACTGGGCCTTATTTCCTGTTTGAATTTGTCCCACTGCAATGTCCAGCCCTGAATCTAATTCAGCCTTTGTCTGCAAGAGTAAAGAGTCGTCTGCTCTCAGAACCCTTCTCCTCGTGTAGAGACTTATAGACCAACACCTCCCATGTGCCAGGTAAGTGCCCCAGCCACTGGGTATAAATGAGGGCCCTGGCATCCCCTCCTCCTGCAGTGACTTAGTAACTGACACCTAAGTCCTGTGGAGAATCTAGCCCCCAATTTTATTGTTTGGCCTAAATGATTTGATGAATTCACAAAGAGTTCTGGGTGACCCAAAACTGTGTTTTGCGTGGAATACACAATACAGTCAGATAATTGCCCCCAGCTTTGTTCTTTAGTCTGTTGTTCTTCTCCATGAATGCATTTCATTGTGATCTGTGTTTACACCCCTTTATATAATAGCTAGTTATTGGCACGGTAATAATGTCACGCTGTCACACTAGTGATGCATGGAAAATAAATGTCACAGTTGCCCATTAATGCACTGATTGTCCTCAGCATCCTACCCAGGAATGAACCAGATCTGGTGGTACTGATTAAGAGTTGCCAGAGATTGACAATGTTCCCCATTCAGTGGTGAGAAAGCCAGAGCCAGCCGGGCTGCAGTCGTATCTCTGCATCAGTGTGCGGGGCCCGATTTACACCACTGTGTGGTCATTTACACCAGTGCAAAATGCTTCCAAATCCCAACGCTGGATACTCACCTTGCACTAGTTCAGTGACTGCACGAGGGGCAGGACCCTGGGGAAACAGGCTGATAGCCTTTGACTGGGTGGAGAGGGCACATTTCTGTGACAACACATTCTGGTCATTTCTAGCAATGGAAGGACTAAGAACTCTGTGAGTTCATTTCCTGGAATGGAGCCTCTGTTGTTTATGCGGATCCCAGAGCCACTTGTTAAAAAATGAATCCCTCCTGATCCAAATTAACAAAGATGTCCCCAGTCTCATTATATGGCCTCATCATCATGGTATCTGAGCACCTCACAATCATGAATCTATTTATACTCATAAACACCCCTGTGAGGTACACCCCTGGCTGGTACGCCCAGATGAAATTTTTGGCCAACATTTTTTGGTGTTCCTGAGAATTTTCACCAGATCGGTAGAAATTTTTCAGTTGCTTTATAACTTTAAAAAAAAAAAGGAGTTTGGCTGCTGAAAATGGAAACATTTTTGGTTTCTAATGAAACTCCCCCAAAATCTTGTCCAAGGTGAAATTTTCTCACAGAAACATCTGTCTTGAAATGAAAAATTTTGACCAGCTCTGCTCTGCAGTGACTCCTGAGTTATGAAATGTCTGGATTTAGACCTAACGCAACCACCTCTTCAGTTGAGGAGCTTCCCCTGCCAATGTGATTTGGCAAGAAACCATGAAGTAATTCCTATCTGTGGCAACTGCTGAGGCCTCCAGACCCCTGGGGCTTCAGTTCAACCCTGCCCTGGCTCAGTTTACACAGAGAAAATTGCATTTGACTATCCCATGACCCCAACGAATAAAAAAGCCGTCGGTCAGCCAGATGGGACATTTCCCTTCTTCAGTTTGGATATACTGCTGCCTAAATCATTCCCAACTCTTCTTTAAAGCCTTCCACAGGGAAATTATTATTATTACTAAACAAAGCATCAAAAAGCCTCTAGGGTGGGCCCCACTGTGCTAGATGCTGCACAAAAATACCGCTATGCTGGGAGATGCTGATGGATGCCATCAAGTGAGTCCTTTGTTCCTAGGATAGTCGCAGACCTCGTCAGAGTCCATGGGTGGCTAAGCACCCGCTGTCCGACACAATGGAAGGAGCAATTAAACCCCTGTTCTGTAGTAAAGGCAGCTGGAGACAATGGAGGGATCCTCCAAGGCACATGGCAGGGCAGAGCTAAGCCATGTGGGCCGAGAGGTTTCCCTGACTGCAAATGCAGGGGCTAGGAGACTGGTTTGCAGTCTGTGTGCATTACAGGCAGGAGGCCAGGGGAAGCAATTGTGAGCATGGCCCTGAGATGGAGCAAAGAGACTGAGCTTTTTGGGCACAGAGCTCAATGGAGGGGCAGACTTAGGGATTTCTGAGCAAGTACAAGGCCTGTGGTTATTTGTTTCTGTTGTGTTCTTCTGAAATACAAGAAATTACACCAAAAATAGACCTGACTCATGTCACCGATTTCTCATTCTAATGGAAACAACCCTGCAAGGCCCTGAATACGGGCAAACCGCTCAGGCCAAAGAAGCAACAATTGTAATAGACTCCTAAATGATCCCAGACACAGTTCTGAGTCAGAGGATGTCCTGTGGTACCGAAGGCCATTCCTCTTGAGTGGCTTCAAATTTGTCACCGTGCCCACAATTCACAGTGTGAAACTGAATATATCTGTGCAGATACCTGCTGTGGTTTCTGTCTTATCTCAGAGGGCTACTGGGAGCGAAGATTTCAGATGCTTTCCATTCTCAGTTAGATCAACGTCCATTATGAGCAAGGGAGGTGTGAAAGCCCCGGAATGTTTTACAATCGCTCAGTGTCAATGTCCTGAACCTTGGTCACTCACTGTGGGCAGCAAACCACTACCTGGAACCTGAGGGCTGTTTCCGCCCCAGCTGAGCTCTCTCAGAGCATGTGGGATGTCCATGGGCGTGGAGATATTGTGCTGGATTCTTGGTTAGGACCTATCCATCCCTGTCGCTCCAATCAGGTTGCACAAGGGATCCGGATTCTGGCCGGAAATGGCCTGCAGAGAATTGCTCTGGAATGTAAAGCAGGAGGTGCTGGGTTACTATGCTGACAGCCTGCTCCTTCCACCACTGATGCAGGGGTGTGGAACACCACTCCATTGATCCCCCCCCCCCCATTCGTTGGATCTCCTGGCATAAGCTAGAGTATTGTTATGTGGAGACAGAAACAGACACTGCCCCGAAGAGCTTAGCTGACGCAGAGAAGACAGACAAAGGAAGGAGCCTTGTTCCCATTTTACAGCTGGGGAAACTGAGGCACAGAGTCTTGCCCCAGGTCACCCAAGGACTCAGTGGCAGAGCCGTGAATTGAAATGTGATCTCCTGATCCCCAGCCCATTGGCTCAATCACAAGACCAACCTTCCCCCATGTGACCTTCACCCTGGACCTGTGTAGAACTGCACCCCCCATGTTAGGGCAGTGAGAATTTTCTCTAGCCCAGGGATTTTGAACGCATTTTAAGAACCTGTGGAAACCTGAGGCTTTGGTTACTGCAGAGCCTTTCTCAGCCCACTAGCCCCTGCCAGGGTAGCTGGATCGTTCGTGCTGACACATGGGTTCTGTCTGCCCTGCCCTCCTCCTTGTCGAAGTCACTTATACTTGTGCAAAGTGAGACTGAAACATTCCCAAAGCAGAATCTCCCCTCACCCTCTGTGCACAGATGCCACTCAGGCCTGATTCTCCATCACAATCAGGTCGCTTTGTGACAGTTTTCAGAGTAGCAGCCGTGTTAGTCTGTATCTGCAAAAAGAACAGGAGGATTTGTGGCACCTTAGAGACAAACAAATTCATTTGAGCTTAAGCTTTCGTGAGCTACAGCTCACTTCATCGGATGCATTCAGTGGAAAATACAGTGGGGGGATTTATCTACACAGAGAACATGAAACAATGGGTGTTACCATACACACTGTAACGAGAGGATCAGGAAAGGTGAGCTATTACCAGCAGGAGAGCCGGGGGGGGGGGTAAGGGGCGGGACCTTTTGTCGTGATAATCAAGGTGGGCCATTTCCAGCACTTGACAAGAACGTCGGGGGGTGGGGCGGAATAAAGAAAGGGAAATAATTTTACTTGGTGTAATGACCCATCCACTCCCAGTCTTTATTCAAGCCTAAGTTAACTGTATCCAGTTTGCAAATTAATTCCAATTCAGCAGTCTCTCGTTGGAGTCTGTTTTTGAAGTTTTTTTGTTGAAGAATTGCAATTTTTAGGTCTGTAATCGAGTGACCAGAGAGACTGAAGTTTCAGAGTAGCAGCCGTGTTAGTCTGTATTCACAAAAAGAAAAGGAGGACTTGTGGCACCTTAGAGACTAACAAATTTATTTGAGCATCTCCAACTGGTTTTTGAATGTTATAATTCTTGACCTCTGATTTGTGTCCATTTATTCTTTTATGTAGAGACTGTCCGGTTTGGCCAATGTACATGGCAAAGGGGCATTGCTGGCACATGATGGCATATATCACATTGGTGGATGTACCGGTGAACGAGCCTCTGATAGTGTGGCTGATGTGATTAGGCCCTGTGATGGTGTCCCCTGAATAAATATGTGGACACAGTTGGCAACGGGCTTTGTTGCAAGGATTGGTTCCTGGGTTAGTGTTTTTGTTGTGTGGTGTGTGGTTGCTGGTGCGTATTTGCTTCAGGTCGCTTTGTGCTGCTCTGGAAGTGTAAACGCACCTTAAAATGGATGCAAACAGCCCCCTGGAAACTCCCTATGCAAGGGATCTCTGTGGCTGGTGTGGAGCTTTTGTAAAGACCTTGCAAACAGCCTGCCCCCAGGCCCCCCAATACAGGGTGGATTGGGGGTGTGGCCAGAGCACACTCCGCTATGGCTTTAGCCCATGCTGCCCAGGGCTCATGGGGAGCAGAATGAAATTAGAGCAGCCCTGAGGCGGCTCTAAATTCTGCTGAGGGCTGGACAGGGCCCTGCAGAGTCCCAGAACACGGGGAGCACAAAGGCAGCCTCTTCATTTGTTGAACCTGCCTTATTGATTGACTGCACCGTGTTGATTCCCAACCACAGGGTCTATGTGATTGAGAGCCAGGCCCCATGTACTTCTTCTGAGGGAGGGGAGACTGTGACAAGAGGTGTTAATCATGGGGAGTTGGCTACACTGTATGTCCGCAACCAGACGCTCTTGTTTCCCGTCTGTTCAGATAAGACCCTCTCATTAGACTCTTTGCTTGTTCTGGGAAATTCACCCGTTGATGGTGACAGATGCAACTGCTTGCATTGCTCAGACACGTTATCCGGCCTGTGCACATTTCCTACTGTGGGCAAAGCCACAGGGGCAGTGAATGTTCTTTTCTACTCTCCCTTGGTCCTGATCTCAAACCAGCCCCAGGCCAGATCCCCACTTTGTGTCAATCGGCCATAGGCAGTAGGTCCAATTTACACCTGCTGATGACATGGCCCGTTGTTTGCTAGTTTGTCAATGGGCCGTCAAATGACTTGAGGCCTAGAACGAACCCTGCAGCTGGGCCGGAGAGTCCAGCTTCACAACGGAGAAACATCTGACAGTTATTGCAACATTACCCTGCCCTACAGATGCCAGACCTCCCCTGTGTGCAAAATCCCTGGTCCTGTTCATATGCAAACACAGCAACAAAACCAGCTTTGAGGAGGAGCTGATCACATCCCCCAGCATCACCTGGGCAGGGCTGTCTCTGGAGCACCGAGGAAGAGCTGGGTTCTGTCTCCCAGCCAGTAGCAGAGTAATGGTGGCCAAGGCTGGATCTTACATACCCAGTCACAGTCTGACGTCACAACTGCAGTGACAACCCCCTGCTCTGAGTGTGCGTGAAGTGAGAGCCCCTGCCAATGGCATGGAAGAGAACCAGGGACAGACAGTCCCATTAGAGTGCTGAGCTGAAATACCCCCATTTCTCTGCACTCAGGAGAGCGGGATTTGGAGTTAAGACACTGGCCTGGCGCTTGAAAACCATGAAGTGACCTCCTAGCGTGGTCATGGAAAGCAGTTTGCAGAAGTAGGTTGTTATCTGGAGACTGAGCTGGAGGTGTCGCCAAAAAAAACCCTGGTCATCCTAGATGCAGAACTGGTGGTTTCAGATGTTTGCTAACTGGTATGGCCTTGCACAAAGTAGGGGTGGCTGAAGATATTTCTACATATTGATGAATGGATTGAAACAGTGAACAATTGCAAAAGTAAAACACAACAAAGGAGATGCTGTTTTGTGCCCATGGGAGTCTGTTCCCATTCGCAGCACAACGGACTTTGCACATGCACAAGACCTATTAAGTAGAGCGGGTGGAAAATTTCCCCATGGAGCGGGTTTTTCATGGGAAAATGCTGGTTGGACAAAATCAAAATGTTCTGCAGGAACGGGCCAATTCCGATGCAATTTCGTTTAGAAAAAATCAAAGCCAGTGGCTTTGGGAAGGTGAAACTCTCCATGTTGATTTTTAGTTTACGTTACATGATGCATCGCAATAGGAAATTTAAACGTTGAAATCGAAACCATCGACTGAAAGCCAAATTTTAGACACTCCTTTGGCGGGAGAGTCCGAATTCGGCCGTTTCGTTCCCGTCTGGAAGGAACGTCAACTTCAAAACCCTGACACTTCCTGCGAAGGGAAATTCCGGTCCCTGCCCAGCTCCTGCAGACAGACAAACAGCAGCGGAGGGACGAGGCCTTTGGCAAGGTCAAGCTTGGTCTCAGGTGACTGGGCTCCCATTGGAGGGAGAGCAGCACTGGCCGGCTCACGCTTCACCGCTGGCGGTAGAGGCAGGGCGAAAATGTAGCAGGAGCTCTGCCTGCCCCCCCTGCAGCTAGCCCTAGCTCGCCCCATGGCTGCAGCGCCGGAGTCTCTTGGTTCTGAACCAGCCCTGCTCCCAGCACCCAGTGTAGGGGGTTTAGGGGCACAACCAAAGCATAGACAGGATGCACAAGCCCATCCGTTCCAGCTGCAAGAACAGAGCGTGTGTGTGTGAGAGCCAGGCCCCAGGTGTTTCTTGTACAATCACAGGCAGGGCAGGAGCTATCTGGCAGTTATTTGTGTTGCTGGGGGAAGGGAAGAGGTGTTTCGTTTGGGGGTTTGGTTACACGTTATCCCGGCAAAAACCTTGTGTGGGCCTGGTGCCAAACATACGTGTGGGCCCCCATGGGGGCAATGGAGCATGGTGCGGGGGGGCCAGCCCCCGGAGCGAGGGGCCGGCCAGGGGTATGGCATGGCAGGGGCGGCCCCGCTCTGCCCAGCCCAATGGGAGAGCACTATTTACAAACCGGCAGCTGCCAGACGCACAGCGTCCTGCCCGGCCCTGTGTTGCCAGCATGCCCCTTTCTCTCGCGGGGTGAGCCATGCCACGCCACACAGCCCCCCCCACCCAACACTGGAACCCCCCCCCATCAGTTCCCTATGGCCAGAGCCCCCTCGGACCCACTTTGCCCAGACCCCCCCCCGAGTCTGCCACAAATGCACAGCGCCCTGCACACCACCACCCCCCTCCGGTGCCTCCCTGTGCATAGCCCCACCACAACTGTCCGGCACCCCCCACACTCTAGTGCCCCAACACACAGATCTTCCCCACCCCCTCACAGCCCAGCGCCGCCCCAGGTCCCCCACAGACCCACTCCCCCAAGCCCTACCTCCTGGCCGCACTCACCGGCCCTCTGGGAGGCGACTGTGTCTGCCGGGCTGAGCTGCCAATGCAGCCAGGGCTGGTCCCGGGGCAGAGAATCAGGCTGGCCCGCCGGGAGTGGCACGACCAGCCAGGCCAGGGCCTGCCCCAGCCAGCCTCCCTCAGGACCCACTTTCCTGGAGGGGCCCAGCCAAGCCCCCCCCCCACACACACACACATTGTCCCCCCATCAACTGGCTGAGACTGGCCAGGCTTCTGCACCAGTCCCAGGTGGCTCAGCTCCAGGGAGACAGGTGGGACTGCACAGGTGGTGGGAAGCAGAGGCTGCCCAGAGCCGGAGGTGGACTGGGGTCCAGCCAGGGGGCAGAGAGAATCATAGAATATCAGGGTAGGAAGAGACCTCAGGAGGTCGTCTAGTCCAACCCCCTGCTCAAAGCAGGACCAACCCCAACTAAATCATCCCAGCCAGGGCTATGTCAAGCCTGACCTTAAAAACCTCTAAGGAAGGAGATTCCACCACCTCCCTGGGTAACGCATTCCAGTGTTTCACCACCCTCCTAGTGAAACAGTGTTTCCTAATAACCAATCTAAACCTCCCCCACTGCAACTTGAGACCATTACTCCTCGTTCTGTCTCCTGCCACCATGGAGAACAGCCCAGCTCCATCCTCTTTGGAATCCCCCTTCAGGTAGTTGAAGGCTGCTATCAAATCCCCCCTCACTCTTCTCTTCTGGAGACTAAAAAAGCCCAGTTCCCTCAGCCTCTCCTCGTAAGTCATGTGCCCCAGCCCACTGATCATTTTCGTTGCCCTCCGCTGGGCTCTCTCCAATTTGTACACAACCCTTCCATAGTGGGGGGACCAAAACTGGACACAATACTCCAGGTGTGGCCTCACCAATGTCGAATAGAGGGGAATGATCACGTCCCTCGATCTGCTGGCCATGCTCCTACTAATACAGCCCAATATGCCGTTAGCCTTCTTGGCAACAAGGGCACACTGTTGACTCATATCCAGCTTCTCGTTCACTGTAACCCCTAGGTCCTTTTCTGCTGAACTGCTGCCGAGCCATTCGGTCCCTAGTCTGTAGCGGAGCCTGGGATTCTTCCATCCTAAGTGCAGGACTCCGCACTTGTCCTTGTTGAACCTCATCAGATTTCCTTTGGCCCAATCCTCCAATTTGCCTAGGTCCCTCTGTATCCTATCCCTACCCTCCAGCGTATCCACCTCTCCCCCCGGCTTAGTGTCATCTGCAGACTTGCTGAGGGTGCAATCCACACCATCCTCCAGATCCTTAATGAAGATGTTGAACAAAACCGGCCCCAGGACTTAGGTTCCCTGTAAGCTGCACAGCCAGGCAGCAGCCTATTTAGCGCCGGGCAGGCGTGGCCGGAGTGGCCCAGACCCCGGAGTGGCCCAGCCCAGCCCAGACCTAGGTGCGGCTGGAGCAGCCCGGCCCAGCTCCAGACATGGCCAGGGAGGTGCAGCCTAGCCCCAGTCCCAGCCCGGGTGGAGCGGCCCAGACCCAGATGCAGCTGGAGCAACCCTCCCCTGGCCCAAACCCAGCCCTGGCCCGGACCTGCTGGGGCCAGGGAAGGGGCACCTATCCTGCAGCCCCAGCCGTGGAGCTGCCGTGGCGGGGAGAGGTGCCTCTCCCTCACAGCTCAGGTGTTGCTGAGGGGAGAGAGAGCTGGGGGAGTCCTCTCTCCTCGCCGCAGACCCATAGCCCCCTCCCGCACCCCACAGCCCAGGGACATCCCCTGCGGTTCAGAGCCTGTCCTTTGCCTCCAGCCCCACAGCCCTGGCTGAGGATGGTGTGAGGAGAGGCCTGCCCCCCTGGGGGACTGTCACCAGCTGGGGCAGGTTAGAGCAACTGCCCCTTCCCCGGCTCCTCTAGGCTACCCCAGTGCTGGGGCCAAGAGCCAGGGGCCCGGCACAGCACCCGCCCGCTGCCGTGACCAGCTGTGAATCCGGCCCTGGGAGGCTGGTTTGTGGGGTGCAGAGGGTGGGTGCTGCATGGGACAGGGGCCAGGGTGGGTGTGAGGCAGGTGGGTCGATGCGGCGGGTGCAGGAAAGGTGCTCAGTGAGTGCAGAGAGGAGGGGAAGCAGGGGGATGGGAAGGAACCTGCAGACACAGAGAGGGTCAAAGGGGGGTTCCTTTAGGGAGGGGACAGACCAGGACATGTCTGAGCACAGCGGGGAGCGGGGAGGGCTCAGGGGCAGGAGGGGAGTGGCCAGAGGAGTTAGGGATGAGGGGGTGGGTGGATGGAGCTAGAAGAGGAGGGTGGATGGGGGAGCTTGAGGTTTACGATGAAGGAGGGACAATAACCCCACCTAATGGCTAGTGCACTGCACTGCTCTGGGGCTTGAGCGACCTGGGTTCTATTCCCGCCACTGACCTACTGGGTGACCTTGGGCACCTCACTTCCCTTCTTTGTGCCTCAGTTTTCCCTCCCATCCTTTTTCTATCTAGACTATCAGCTCTTCAAGGCCAGGCCTGTCTCTCATGCTGTTTCTGTGCAGCTCCCAGCACACTGGGGCCAGTGGGTGCTCCTGGAACACTGGTAATAATAAGTAGAGGGCGATCTCAAGGGGGGCGATCGTGGGGAGGGCAGAGTACTGTGGGATTTTGCCATCTTCTGTTCTGAGAAGTTGGCTAGATCCTGGGCAGAGAAGGGGGCGAGGGCTGGAGGAGGGAGTCTGAAGGGGAGACGAGGTGAGGTGCGTTGCAGACCCTGGACTCAATGCGGGAGAAGCAGGGCTGGGCAGTGAGACGTTAGGCAGAGCTCTACCAGGAGCAAACTCGCTTGCAGGGCAGGAAGTGGCGTCTGAGCATACGGTTTCCAAACATGAGGCCCAGCTGCAGAGCAAGTTTGTGGTTTGGGGCGGTTTATGCATTTCAGAGCAGCAGATTAAGTTGTGGTGAGGTGAGAAGTCTCGTCTGCATTTGTGACCACATTTCAGCACCAAAGTGCTGTATTTTTCACACCAGATTCGTGTCTCTGTTGTGTTTGTTGTTGAAAATGGTTCCCGTCAGAGATAACCCTGAGACCTGGGTACCAGGAGAGTTCTTCACACTACAGGGCGGAATCCCACAGCCATGTCTGCTTCCTGCGTAGATAATGTTGTGTGAGCTTTGTCCTTGGGCTACCTTGCACACTGAGTCCCACACGTGCGCCTTGACAGGCTGAGAGGGATGACGTGGTGGGAGCCAGGGCCAGGGCTTATAGAGACACCAGCTACCATCCAATGCACCTAGCGAATCCCAGGAGCAGACCACAGAACTGCTCTGTCTCATCCTCCATAAGAGATGCATGATCGGGGCACCAGAAGACGGGGGGCGGGGACCAGGGGGCCATGGCCCCATCACTTTTAAAAGTGGGAGGGCTATGTTTTTTTCCTGGCTTAAGGGCAAGCAACAGGGGAGGAAGGCGGGAAAAGGACCGAGCGGCGGGCAGGGCCTTTGGAGAAGGGGTGGAACAGGGGTGGGGCTTCATGGGGAGGGGTGGAACATGGGCTGGGCTTTGGGGGGAGTGGTGGGGTGGGGGAGGGTCCATGGTCTGGGTGCTTGTGTCCCCCCCGCCAGTTCTAAGGAGCTTCCAGCACTCCTGTTCTTGAGGTCTCACATAGACATGTGACCCTGTCACATGATACTGGAATCCATCTTAAACCTTCTACCTTTCCATTGAGAGAAAGGGGTGGGGGCCAAGCACAGACAAAAGGCTTCCGCCTTGTGCAAAAGCAATAAAAGGGAGTGGAGCAGGAGAAAGGGGGCGGCCAGTCATGAGAAAACCCCTGCTTACCACCTGGAACTAGAACTTATCTGCAGGAACTAACAAGGACTGTACCAAGGACTGGGCCCAGACTAGGAAGGAGTCTAGTCTGTGAAAGAAGCTTATTGGAACATCTCTGAGGGTGAGATATTACCTGTCATCAGTTTCTCAATGTATTAGGCTTAGACTTGCGTGTGCTGTTTTATTTTGCTTTGTGACTTACTTTGTTCTGTCTGTTATTACTTGAAACCACTTGAATCCTACTTTTATACTTAATAAAATCACTTTTGTTTATTAATAAACCCAGTGGAAGTAATTGTTACCTGTGGGGGCAAAAGGCTGTGCATATTTCTCTTTCTGTGTTAAAGAGGGAGAACACTTACGAGTTTTCCCTGTATAAGCTTTATACAGAATAAAATGGATTTATTTGGGGTTTACCTTGGACACGTCAAGCCATCTTTCTGTGTCTCAGTTCCTCAATCTACACACCTGCCACCTGACTTCTCCCTTGTAGATATAGGGCCTGATCCAAAGCCCATTGAAATCAACCTGGAGTTCTCTTCGCTTTACTGGGCTTTTATAAGGACCTTAAATTGCAAACATTTAGGGGCAGGGTCTGTCTCTTATTGTGGTCCTGTGCAGCTCCCAGTGTAATGGGGCCCTGATCTCAGCTGGGGCAGGGACTGTCTCTCGCTGTGGGTCTGTGCAGTACCTGGCACAATGGGGCCCTGATCTTATTTGGGGCAACAAGCTGCTTCCATAAAATACATCATCATAATAATATAATAGACCTAAATGAAGCATGTTCTCTTGGAATAAAGACTGAGTTGTAAAGTGACTAATACAAAATGTGGCATTTAAGCCTTGCAGTGATTTCAGGGTACTCTCCAAACTTAAACAGGTGCAGAAAGCAAGAACCCAAACTGATACATATTCAAAACTGAACTCAAAATAACCAGAAACTCACGGAGGGACACAGGTGTTGGTCATATCAGGAAGCCATATGGATGTTTTATCTCCACGGGAACCTACAGTCTAATCAGAAAGCCAATGAATGAGAAAAGATCTGACAAAATAATCCCCCTGGGGTAGAAATCACTCAGTGTAATTTCTGTAAAATATTTTACAAAGTCACTGACAACTGCACAGGGATCTTGTCTCTTTCAAGAAATCACTTAGGAATAAATATTGCCTCCCATCCCTGGGTACTGTCCACCTCGCACACACAGGGCTGGAGAGTGCCCTTGTCTAACGCAGCCCTGCAGGGACGTCCGGCAGAGAGAAGTGCCCCTCCATCCCCTCCAGCCCCTGCTTCAGCAGCTGTGTAACAGCTGGGTGGGGAGGGACTGGGAGAGATGGGAGCACCGCACCTAGGGGGGTGGCATTAATACTGCCCTATCTCCACTGGAATCAAACCTAACTAGTCTGTATTATTTCAATGGCTGTAGCCCAGAGCTGCATCAAGCACAAAACCAGGGCCCCATTGTGCAAGGTGCTGTACAAACTCCGTTTACACTCCAAGCGGAGGACAAAGGGCTACATTTCAGCCCCTACTTTCTGCCCCTGGCACCTCTGTCCCTGCTGCTGTGTGTGAGGACAGCCATGTCCCTGTAAACAGGCAGTGAATGATGTTACGTTAAATAGTAGCTGGCAAATTATAGCCCTTTCAAGGAGTTTGCTAGGCAGTGTAACTTACGAGTAGCTGGAGGGGAATGTAGCAGAACATAGCTAAGTAGAGGGTTTACCTTAAAATATATGAGAAAGGTTCTGACCTCACATTGGGTTTACACTGATGTAGCTCTACTGGTGTACACTGGTTTACACTGATGTAGCTCTACTGATGTAGCTCTGCTGTGGGGCTGCTCTGGATTTACAGTGGGGTCTGAGAGCCAAATCCAGCCCTGACTCCATTGACATGGGTGGAGTCACTCTGGATTTATCCTGGGGTCCTGAGATCCAAATCCAGCCGTGACTCCATTGACTGGAGTGAGGTCAGTCTGGATGGATCCCAGCGTGACTGAGATCAGAATCCACCCCTAACACTTTAAAAGGCCCACTTGGTTGGTTGCCTTTCCAGCTGCTTCCCCTCCTCTCCCATCATGGAACAATGTGCAACGATTTTAGCCTCCAGCAGGTGTGCAAAACGAGGAGGAGACACCGTCCTGGAACACATGAGTTATGAGGAGAGGCTGAGGGAGCTGGGATTGTTTAGCCTGCAGAAGAGAAGAATGAGGGGGGATTTGATAGCTGCTTTCAACTACCTGAAAGGGGGTTCCAAAGAGGATGGCTCTAGACTGTTCTCAATGGTAGCAGATGACAGAACGAGGAGTAATGGTCTCAAGTTGCAGTGAGGGAGGTTTAGGTTGGATATTAGGAAAAACTTTTTCACTAAGAGGGTGGTGAAACACTGGAATGCGTTACCTAGGGAGGTGGTGGAATCTCCTTCCTTAGAGGTTTTTAAGGTCAGGCTTGACAAAGCCCTGGCTGGGATGATTTAACTGGGAATTGGTCCTGCTTTGAGCAGGGGGTTGGACTAGATGACCTTCTGGGGTCCCTTCCAACCCTGATATTCTATGATTCTATGATTCTATTCCTGTGACACTTGCCCCTCTCGGGTTATCAGGTCCCTCCCTGGAGTCCTGGTTCCCTGCTCTAGATTTACGGTGATTGGCGGTTTTTAAAAGCAGGTTGGACAAACACCTGTCAGAGATGGTCTAGATAAGACTTAGTCCTGCCCTGGGGGCAGGGGACTGGCCGAGATGACCTCCCGAGGTCCCGTCCAGTTCTCTGATTCTATGAGTCCACTGCTGGGTGACCCAGTGGGGGATGCAGCCTCTAGTGGGTAAAACAGGCTTCAGCCCGGCTTCTGGGGCGGTCGCTTCCTGTCTGGTCTCCCCCAGGCAGCGTGGGGGAGTGTGAGAGCAGAAGACCAGGGGAACCTGCAGGTCTGTGCACTCAGACACAGCCTACCGGAGGCTGGTGTATAACCAGGGCATCGGGATGCCGTGGGGATGGGTAAAGGGATAAACACGGAGACAGGAAACTATGGACCCAGAAGCCAGCCTGGGGTAGGATACATTCTGCATATAAGTTCCAGGAGGCTGGAAGGGGTGTGTGTGTCCATCCAACCCCCATCCCCGCTGACTCCGGCTTGCACAGAGACAGTTCCACATGGCCCGGAGTGGGAACGAGGCTGAGCAAGAGATGGGCAAAAATTGTCAACGTGAAACTTTTCGCCAGCCAAAAACTGCAGATTCCGGTCAACGGTAACATTTTATGGATGGGGAGTAAAATTCTTGGGGGGAAATTCAAGCTGAAACGCTTTCGTTTTCCACTCACGAGAGCTTTTCCTTTACAAATTTCCTTCTGTTTTATTTCATTAAAAAAAAAAAGTTTAAAAAACCCCCCAAGCCCAGAACTGAAATGAAATGTTTCCTTCAACCCCAAACTATTTCCCCCCCCTCGTTTCTTTGGAACAGCCAGTCAACCGAACAATCACTGTCTCACCCCGCTCTTGCTGTGCAACCTGGCTTCTGCATGGACGACGGGAGAATCCAGGCTGGGGTGACCCTCCGCTTGCAGATCAGCGGGATCCCCAGGGGACGCGATCCAGGCTGTCTCTTCGGAGCAGTCCAAAAAGTACCGACAGTCCCTCTGTGTTACGCTTTGCCCTGGCAGCGAATTTCCATTCGGGAGAATGGCATTCTCCAAGGGGAGAATGAATGAGTCCAGCCAGACCCCACTGCACTGCAAAGAGGCCGTGCTGGCAGGATGAGCGAGGCAGGTGCCCAAGGAATCCAAACCCCTAAGGGCTCTGTCGCGGGGGTAGCAGCCAGCCAGGGTGGGGCTCACGTGTTGGGTCTGGGCCATCATTAGTGTCTCTTCCTGCTGCGATGGCAGCTGGCTCTGCAGCAGGACGATCTCAGCTGTCTCCCCCCCCGGCAGGTGTGATTCTTTCTCATCCTTCAATCCCCCTGACAGCCAATTCCCACCTGGTCCTAAACACTAGACCCTGCCCCCATCCCAGAGCCAGGGAGAGAGCCCAGGAGTCCTGGCTCCCAGACCCACCCCCTTCTAACCACTAGACCCCATTCCCCTCCTAGAACTAGGGAAAGAACCCAGGAGTCCTGCCTCCCAGCTCCCCTCCTCTAACCACTAGACCCCACTCTTCTCCCAGAGCCAGGGAGAGAGCCCAGGAGTCCTGGCTCCCAGCCCCCCCCCCCGCTCTAACCACTAGACCCCACTCCCCCCGGAGCTGGGGATGGAACCCAGGAGTCCTGGCTCCCAGCCCCCCCCCCCGCTCTAACCACTAGACCCCACTCCCCCCGGAGCTGGGGATGAAACCCAGGAGTCCTGGCTCCCAGTCTTCTCTGCTCTAAACACCAAAATGTTTAACTCTCTCTAGCAGCGATGTGGCTTTTCCAGGGACTCCCTGGGGCTGAGCCCCGGCACCGTCCCGTCCCTGTTTCTCACGCCGGGCCAGATCTATCGCAATGAATCCGCCCTGCCCCTTACCTGCGCTCCCTCCTCTCCAGCCCACTCATGCCCCCTGTGAGGGGAAGACCCAGCTCCCTTCCCCTCTTCAGGATCATTTCCCGGTGCGCTCAGATCCAGTGCGAATCCACCCAGCGAAATCCACAGAGCCAAGAAAATCCACAGAGCCACCCAGCGGTGGGAGACCGTCCCCTGCCCATCTCTGTGCTCCGGAGACGCGGGAGTGAATCTACTCCTCAGGGTAACGGCCTGCTGGGGAGAGTCTCACCTTCTGATCTCTAAAAGAACAGGAGGACTTGTGGCACCTTCGAGACTAACAGATTTATTTGAGCATAAGCTTTCGTGAGCTACAGGCCACTCTGTGTTTGTTGCAGTGGGAAAAGCCTCCCAAAATGCTCCTCCCAGGACAGCCCAGAAGGCGGGCCTGGGGTTCATTTATGCACCCGCAGTGCCAGCTAGTGGCTGGTTACAGCACGAAAAATTCAGGGAGACTTGGCACGACTCCCTCAAAACACGTGTTGCCAACGTGCCAGGAAGGCAGCTGACGCCTCCGGTCCCTGTGCCAGGTAAAACCCACCTGCAACTGCGTGGCCCCTCCCCGGGCATGTCTCACTGCATCGTTAATCTGGGTGATCGGCCTGGGTTAGCCTCCTCCTGGGGGCCAGCATCCCCACAGCTAAGCTCTCCCTGTGTTACCGTTTCCTCACTGTTGCCACGCTCCTTTGTGCGGGTCTTGGGCAGAGGTGAAAGTGAGCCAGGTACGGAGCAAAGAAGTGGAGCAGGCAGTCCCGGCTGACTTTCACCTCTTTTGGCCGCGTAACAAACAGTTTAAACTCAAAGCTAATAAAAGCTTGGAAAGGGAAAACTCCCTGTCACCTTTGTTTGTTGCCTCTCTCCCTCTCCTCCTCCAGCCAGGCTGCGGAAGGCAGGTAGGCTCCCCGCTTTCCCCCGCCTGGCACTCCCCTATAGCTTGCAGGGGGACTGGCTGAGGGAGAACTGCTGTCTCCCCCCATGTCAGGTGTGATTCTTTCTCATCCTTCAATCCCCCTGACAGCCAATTCCCACCTGGTCCTAAACACTAGACCCTGCCCCCATCCCAGAGCTGGGATAGAACCCAGGAGTGCTGGCTCCCAGACCCACCCCCTTCTAACCACTAGACCCCATTCCCCTCCTAGAACTGGGGAAAGAACCCAGGAGTCCTGCCTCCCAGCTCCCCTACTCTAACCACTAGACCCCACTCTACTCCCAGAGCCAGGGGAGAGAGCCCAGGAGTCCTGCCTCCCAGCCCCTCCCCGCTCTAACCAATAGACCCCACTCCCCCTGGAGCTGCGGATGGAACCCAAGAGTCCTGGCTCCCAGTCCCACCCCCTCTAACCACTAGACCCCACTCCCCCCGGAGCTGAGGACTGCCCAGGGTGCCTGCCGCCTGCATAAGAACAGCTTAAACTCAGGGGTTCCCTCCGCGGTTCAGACCGCGGGATGAGGAGCCATTTCTGGCATCCTTGTTCATTTCACTCACAGGTGGGGGAGGGCAAGACCAGGGCGGGGCAGTTCTTTTCTGCCCCCTTGTTGAGGGGATCTCCAACAGTAATCAACAAAAACTACAATAGGCATTTGGCTGCACATCTTAAATCCAGAGCTAATAAAAGCCAGTGGAAGGGGAAAAGTCAATTCTGAAATTTCAAAAGCCACTGGAAGGGGAAAACTCAGTTTTGAGACTGACAGAAATTTCACTGACAGTTGTTGGGGGGGGGGGTGGGAGGTGAGATCAATTACTTGGCCCTTAATCACAAGGGGGCCCTGATCTCAGCTGGGGCAGGGACCGTCACTGTGTGTCTGGGCAGCGCCCAGGACAAAGGGGCCCAGATCTCAGGGGGGGTTACTAGGGCAACGTTAATAAAACTTTCCATTGACTTAGATGCCCTTTCAAGTTGAGTCGCCCCCTCGCTGCCCAGACACAGCGGCGCTATCCCACCCTGTGATATAACCCCATGGCCAGACTCTGCCGGCCCCTGGCCCGTCTCTGGGGTCCCAGCCCCGGCTCTGACCCTGCTGCCAGGACATGGGGCCCGTAGGTGGGAGGAGGGGGCTGAAATCGCTACCTTGGTCCCAGCTGGGGAGGGGCCCCCCGAGCCGCCCGACTTGGGCCGCAGGTTCAAGGCCGTGTAGCCCTCCTCGTCCTCCATCGTGTCCGAGTGAGAGGAGGCGGCGAAGGTGCGGGCAGGGGGTGGGGGGGCTGGGCTGTGAGATCGCACAGGAAGCTGAGCCACTGGGCTGCAGTCGCGTGGTTGGGGGGGGCCACGGTCAGAGGCTCCGGCCTGAATTTCCTCTCTCTGCTCCGGCAGATGTTGGCTCTGTCACACGAAAGCTCCCAGCCAGCCCCAGACGCCCCCCCGTCCTCCACTCCCTGAATGGGATCAGCTGCCCTGACACCAGGGTGAGGGGCGCAGTGTCAAAAATCTGAGCTCTATGGACAGGGTCAGAGCCTCTGCAGGTGCCGCTCAGAATCAGTCCCAAAGATCGAGCCCAGCCTATGATCGGACCCAGCGTGTGGATTTCCAGAGGGATCGACCCCCCCCCCCATCCCCAGCCCAGGATCAGGCCCAGCGAGTGCCTGAAAACTCATTATTACCAGAGAAAAACAGCTCAGAGCACTGGGGTGAGACGGAGCCCCTCTGTGGGCCTGCAGTTCCCAGCTGCAGGTGGCAGGTGGCAGCCAGCCGTCGGGAAGGGGAGAGCACGGGGTGTGCGGCTCTGGTGTGACCATTTGCCGGGGATCCCAGCGCCAAACGCCCCCCAGCCGGTCAGGGGGGGCCATGATACCTCCCTGCGTCACCAAGCAGGGGGGTGAAATGACCAGGGCCAGAATAGCCCATAGACAGGCTCTGCCCCTCACCCTGGCATCAGGGCGGCTGCAGCTGCATTAGGGTGGAACGGGGGCGGCCATCACCGTCTGTGACCAGCCCCTGCCTGCCTGAGCCGACCTCTGCAGCAGCTGCGAGCCCCTGAGGCCGGACGCTCTGACCAGAGCCACCCAGCGCCTGACACGCTGGGTTGCAAGCTGCACTTTGAAAAACACTGGTCTCGGGCACAGAGAAGGGTTCTTCTGGCTTGGAAATGAGAAGGGGAGCAGCCCAGCCTGCTGTGTCCCTCCTGTCAGGGGCCCAGGGCAGGAGCCTGGCCCGGGCTGTGGCTAGAGGCCAATGGACCAGCTGGGGCCATCAGGAGGTGCTGTGGACCCTGTAGCCATGGTGCAAAGGGGCCGGTGTGAAACCTGCAGCCTGGCGTAAGGACGCATGGACAGGTTCACACACGTGTGTGTGTATAAACACGTGTGTACGTTATTATCATTTTTATACTAATATTATAAAATATAGAGAGCTATCGATATAATGATATCTAGAGTAAACCAGCTCCCGGGAGGGAAACTTCTTTTGTAAACCTCATGTGAATGGCTCCTCCCACTGCAGCAGGGAAACTGAGGCAGCAGCTGCATCCTGCCAACAGGGCTGTGAGCGCCTCTCCCCGCAAGGCCGAATGAACCGAGGACAGTGTGTGTCTCTCTCCTTTTTCTGCCCGATCCTCTTCATCTTTCCCTCTGCCTGCCAAGGGGTGATGTTCTCTAGGGGAAGGGCTCGCCACTCACTTGGGGAAGGGCTTTTCCCTGGACTCTGCCTAGAAAGGGCAGGGCTCAGCCTGATGTCTCTGCCCTGGGAAGGAACTTGTCTGTCATGAGCACAGTGGAGAGAGAGAGAGACTGCGTGTGTGTGATATCAAACAGCCAGGCTGTTCTCTTTCTGGCCATGCACAATCCCCAGGAACAATTCCTGATAGACAAACTGCAAACAATTACACACGAACCCACACCACCATGCTAAGCATCAAGTATGACACCAGTGGTTAGAGGCTCCAACTGAGATCAGGGCCCCGTTGTGCCGGGCGTTGCCCAGACACACAGCGAGAGACAGTCCCTGCCCCAGCTGAGATCAGGACTATATTGTGGTCCCTTCACCATCTGAACAGACAGGACAGAAAAAAGGGTGGGAGAGGAAACTGAGGCACAGATTGGGCAAGTGACTTGTCTAAAGTCACATAACATGTCAAAGCCATGGTTCGAGTCGCTCTGTGACCCATCAACAATAAACACACCCAGCTTTCGCACGGTTTAACAGAAACCTTTAATGTCCCCATGATCATGATGATCCCTAGCTCCGATCTCAAGCTTTGCATCTGTAGATCTCAAAGTGCTTCATGCAGGAAGGTCAATATCAATATCCCCATTTCGCAGATGGGGAAAGTGAAGCACAAGGGCGATGTTTACACGGCCGTTGGACACCTGCGCCTGGCTCATGCCACCTAACCCGGGCTCGAGCGAAGGAGCGGTTTAACTGCAGGGTAGATGCTGGGGCTCTGGTTGGAGGCCACACCGTCTCCCTCGTGTGACAGCACCTTCAGCATGTTGCCTTCGTCCAGCCCCAGGACCAAACCCTGACCGGGCCAGCGCTCGCCAGCCCTGTCTCTTCCGCGGACTGGACAAGCTCTGTCCTGTTGCACTCACAAGCCCAGTTGTCTCGGGGGTGGCTCCTAAAGACACTTGGGTCTGTTTGGAAGGTCACCTCTCAGCCTGGCCAGCCGCCCTGCCCTCCAGCTTTGCCAGGCCATCTCCTCCTGGGCTGCCGGGCCACGGGGTAACAGGGCGTTCGTTAGCCCCCAGCCGTCCCCGTAGTGCCCCCCTCACTGCCATGGAGCACCCCAACCCGGCTCCTCTGACAGAGACAGTGACCCCGGAGAGCGTCAAATAATGCACAGGGAAAGGTTCCATTTGGGATCGGGGTTGGGGGTACTGATCTACTTAAAGGTGCCCTAAGGAGGTAGCAAGTGGACAGCACATCCACACAGAAACCTCTGAAGCTGAGACCCCATCGTTAGTGACAGGAGTTAACAATCCGTTAGGGCAGGATGGGCAGAGGTGCGTCAGGTCACAGGCTGGACGGGAGCAGTGGGTGCGCCGGGGAAGAGAGCGGAGAGCGGAACCTGGCAGAGAGGTGAAAGGAAATGAATCGGGTGAAATCCAGGGGAAAGCCCAGATCCCCAGCTGGGGTCAATCAGTTCTGCTCCACTGGACACCGAATCAGGGCTGATTTACGTGACCTGGGGCAGACTCTTCTCTCCCAGTCCTGGGGGGGGTGAGGGATAAATTGCCCCAGGGCTCTGCAGAGCCTGATACCTGCAGCCCAAGCCCTGCCAGCCAGCGCTGGGCGAGGGGGAGGGGCTGGGAGCCAGGACTCCTGGGTTCCATTCCCAGCACTGGGCGAGGGGGAGGGGCTGGGAGCCAGGACTCCTGGGTTCCATTCCCAGCGCTGGGCGAGGGGGAGAGGCTGGGAGCCAGGACTCCTGGGTTCCATTCCCAGCGCTGGGCGAGGGGGAGGGGCTGGGAGCCAGGACTCCTGGGTTCCATTCCCAGCACTGGGCGAGGGGGAGGGGCTGGGAGCCAGGACTCCTGGGTTCCATTCCCAGCGCTGGGCGAGGGGGAGAGGCTGGGAGCCAGGACTCCTGGGTTCCATTCCCAGCGCTGGGCGAGGGGGAGGGGCTGGGAGCCAGGACTCCTGGGTTCCATTCCCAGCGCTGGGCGAGGGGGAGAGGCTGGGAGCGAGGACTCCTGGGTTCCATTCCCAGCGCTGGGCGAGGGGGAGGGGCTGGGAGCCAGGACTCCTGGGTTCCATTCCCAGCGCTGGGCGAGGGGGAGGGGCTGGGAGCCAGGACTCCTGGGTTCCATTCCCAGCGCTGGGCGAGGGGGAGGGGCTGGGAGCCAGGACTCCTGGGTTCCATTTCCCACTTTGCCACCAATTCTCGGTGTAATTTGGGCAGGTCAGTGTCTGCCGCTCGGTTTCCCCTCGTGTGACATGGGGATAACGGTGCCGCGCTCTGAGGTCTCTTCCGTACCCTGCTCAGAGCAGGACGGCGTCTCGCTGGCAAATCGACTGAAATGCAGAGCTGCAGGTGTCAGAACCAATCCGATTCCCCTTCACCATCCCACACCTGTTCCCCTCAGCCGGGCCTGACACCGGGAGCCTGCGGGACAGAGGAGACGGCCCCTGTCAGCGCGTGTGGGTCCATCACACGCAGTCGGTAGCGGCTCTTCCCTGTTCCAACGGGATCCGCAGCCGTCGTCTCCTCCGGCTCTGCCCTGGGGGCTGCCCCCTCTCCCCACTGTCAGGGCCCTGGCCAGGATCTCGAACAGCCTCTCCCTGCCCAGAGCCCAGGGACCTGCTCCAGCCTCCTCCTCCCTGCTGGGCTAGACCCTGTCCATCTCCCTCCCCTGCTCCGCGTCCCCTCCCCACCCGGCTGGGCCGACGCTGCCCCCTCCTGGTCCCCTCCTGCCTCTCTGGCGGCTCTGTGTCTCCCCCTCCCCCCTGCCCCATTGTCTGGGGGATCCCCAGGGCTCTGGCCTGGCCCCTTTGCTCTTCTCCCTCCACACCCCGACTCTGGGCCACCTCCCCTGCCCCCAGGGCTCCAGCTTCACCTCCTCTGGGGGCCGGGGGGGGGGGGGGGAATAGAAGGGTCTTTGTCATCACCTTACACTGAAAATGACTTCCCCCAAAGTCCTGACCTTCCCCCAAACACCCCCTCCCCCATCTCTGTCCCCAGCCCCTGCTGCCCACAGAGGGGAGGGAAAGGGTTTGACTCAAGGAATCACTCACAGGGTCTGATCCAGCGGGGAGCCGTCCAGCCAGGTCCAGACCTTTTCCGGGGAGGGGCGGGACAGTCCGACCCAGAACTGATACGTGCCTTGTGTCAGGGCCTGGAGGGACTCCTGCAGGGAGTGTGGGACAGGCAGCTGGGGACCAGAACCTGCTCTCGGCTCTTTTCTTGCAAATCCAAGTTCTCAACAACTTTAGCCCCAGAACTACTGTCTGGCTGTCCACCTATCCCTGTACACATACCATCCCCACGCATACCTGTCCATCTCGCCAAGTATTCCCCATGTAGACTCTTCTGTCCACCCAGCCCCACACCTACCCCCTCTCTCTGTAGCCCTCAAGCCTCATAACTCTCTCTCTCTCTCACACACACACACACACTCACACTCAGCCCCTCTCTCCAGCTGAGTTGTGTTGGGCACATCCCAGAAGGGGGAGGGCACCGGTAGCTTTAATCCACCATTGTCAGTCCCTGATCTCAGGGCTGGTGATTTAGGCTGAGATTTGTCGTAGCTGCCTAGGGGATTTGGACACCCTGATATTAACAATTCATGAGAATGGGGTGTCCAAGTCCTTTAGGCAGCACTGACAATCCTAGATCTACCATGTAGCATATACGAGTCCTCGGACTCTCTACCCAGGGCCCAGGCCTGCAGGGGCAGCTCCCGCAGGATGTTACCGTCCCCTTTACCAGCTCCTCCTTGTCCCGGATCACCAGCAGCTGGGAGCCCCTCGCTGAGCAGTCGGAGCGGCTCTCGCTCCACGTTTTACTTCCACTGCCGACCCAGTAGCACTTGTCCCCATGCAGCTGCCAGTCCGTGGGGCAGAGTTTGCACCCGGAGCCCCCTGCAGAGAGACAGGATTCATTAATGCTCTGAGCCCTCTGGGCCTCATTCCCGGCTACTCCCTTCCTGCGACTGGGGCTGGGATGGGGATAAAATGGGTTTGAGTCCCCTTTGTGCTCCCTGAAATCTGGGGTTAGGCCGGGCCTTGCCTGGTTCCTGGCGTCAGTTAGAGCAGCCTCGGGGCTGCTCTGCCTTATCCATTGCTCCCATATGGGCCCTGGGGAGCAGAGAATACCCATAGTGCACTGCCACCCACGCCAATCTGCTCCCTACTTTGGGGGTTGGGAACAGAGTGTGTGAGGGGCTCTTACTCCAGCCCCACACTAGGCAGGGAGGTCTCCAGGGCAGAGGGGACCTCATGGGGCTATTTGCATCCATTTTAAGGCTACATTATTCTGCCAGAATGGCCTAGAAGGGGCTTAGGACAACTGAAGATGCGTTGGGGGCTGGTTAGTGGAAATCTAACAGGATATGGGAGGGGAGGTGGTAACTGGGGAGCACAGGAGAGAAGGTGGGATCCTAGGGGTGGCTGGGAATGGGAGGGGGTGAGTCCATGAGACCGTCTCTCTGCTGGGATCTGTCCCTGCTCTGCAAGCATTTGGCCATCCTGGTATTAGATTATTTTAAGACCCCCCCCCCCCCTTGAGCAGTACCAGACATGGCCACTAGATGTCGCTCGCCCCCCCCCCCGTCTCAGCAGAGCCCTCACACCCAGTCCCAGCTGAGGCAGGTCCATTCCTAGCCTGGCACCCAGCCGGGCTGGTGGCTAGATCGGTGCAGCCAGCAGGGGGCGGCGTGTCCCTGCCCTGCAGGATCCCCACGGGCTGGGACGGCCGCTGGGTTTCCACTGGCCGTGCCCGGGGCGGAGGGCGGCTCAGAGACACACGAGCTGGGGTTACCTGCTGGGCCGGGCTGGGCCGGGGGGCACAGCTGGGATCGGAAACGCTCCAGGCGGGCGCTGCATTCTGCCGTGCTGCGGTCTGCGCTCCCAGGGGGTGTCGCTGTATCTCTGCTCCCGGCCCCCTCGCTCCCAGGGGGTGTCGCTGTATCTCTGCTCCCGGCTCCCTCGCTCCCAGGGGGTGTCGCTGTATCTCTGCTCCCGGCTCCCTCGCTCCCAGGGGGTGTCGCTGTATCTCTGCTCCCGGCCCCCTCGCTCCCAGGGGCTGACGGGGTCCGTCCCTTCTCGGACATCAAGTGGGAAACTGCAAAGCAGCGTCGGTGGGAGTGAGGTGGCGGGTCAATGTGATGGGGAGTTGCTGGGGAAAAGCACCGGCTGAGACACAGGGCCTGGCCCAAAGCCCACTCAGCCCCACCTTCATCGACTCCCATGGGCTTCAGAACAGCCCCAAAGGGCCACAGTCCAAAAGAGTGGCTTGGGATAGAAAATCAGTGGGAGTTGGGTGCCTAAACCCCTTGAGCCTCTTTGAAAACCCACCTCATCTTTGCATCTAGTTATCCAGCCCCCATCAAAGCAGTATCAGAACACCTCAGAGTCTTTGCTACATTTCGCCTCCCAACCCCACCCTGTGAGGCAGGGCGCAGGGCTGTTAACGCCTGCTATTCAAGGGGTTTAGGCACTTAAAGCTGCAGAGAGGCCCCGAGTGGGGTTTTCAGAAGAACCTAGGCCCAGATCCTCAACAGGATTTAAGCACCTAACTCCCTTGGCTGTTGGGCACCTAAATACATTTGAGAACTTGGGCCCTAGGAACCTAATGCCCATTGACTTCAATAGGCGTTAGTCATCAAGTGGGTTGTTTTTAGGCGCCTAGATGCAGTGTTAGGTACTTAAACTCCTGTGGAATTCCAGCCTTAAGGGACCAGCCCAGGGTCACACGGGGAATCAGTGGCAGAACCAGGAACAGGTCCCAGAGCTCCTGAGTCCCAGATTAGCACCAAAACCAGTGGCCAGCCTTCCTCTCGGGATGCCTGGGAGCTCCTGCCCCGTCCCACCATCCTGCGGCGAACAGCCAGCTCTGTCTGACACATCAGTCTGGCGATGGGAACACGACCTTCAGGGGGAAACATTCCCAGCCACATTTTGGGGACGCCCCTTCTCCATTTTATCCACCAGCTACATTTCCTCACTATTACGTGCTGGGGACAGTTGTATGGAAACGCCCACGGCTGACGAAAAGCTGGGGGTCCACTAGGATCATTTCCCCCTGCCCCCAGATTTTGAAGCAAGTGGAAATGTTTCAAAATTTGAAATTACAACAATCCCTTTACAACTCCCCAGCCGGTGGTTCAGCCGAGTGCCCAGCGTGATCAATGGAAAGGCAGCGTGAGGAGGAAATCGGGATTCAGACTTAGCTCTGCCGTATGACCTTGGCCAAGTAAATTCAGCTCATTTGCTTTGACTGTCTTGTCTACTGAGATTCTGAGCTCTTGGAGGGGCAGGGACTGTCTCTCCCTGTGGGTCTGAACAGCTCCTGGCACAACGGGGCCCTGATCTCAGCTGGGGCAGGGACTGTCTCTCCCTGTGGGTCTGAACAGCTCCTGGCACAACGGGGCCCTGATCTCAGCTGGGGCAGGGACTGTCTCTCCCTGTGGGTCTGAACAGCTCCCGGCACAAGGGGGCCCTGATCTCAGCTGGGGCAGGGACTGTCTCTCCCTGTGGGTCTGTGCACCACCCAGGACAATGTGGCCCTGATCTCAGCTGGGTTACTAGTGCAATGTTAATAAAACTTTCCATTGACTTAGATGACCTTTGAAGTTGAATCGCCCCCTCACTGCCCAGTCTAGTGTGGAAACAGCTCCTGTCCTCATTTTACTTCCTCTCCTGTACCACAAAGAGAAACCACCTATGTCGCTCCGGCCACCCAAGTAAACAAGGTTACAAACAGGGACAGGGCAGCAAACGGCATCTTCTGCCCAGAGCCCAGCTGGCTCCTTACAGCCCAGCACAGACACATTCAATAGGCCGTAGGCCCTTGGACCAGCCTTCTCTTACTGGTATTATATCTATGACTGTGGAGCCGAGAGGCCCAGCTGTGCCCAGACACAGAGAGAGACAGTCCCGGCCCCAGCTGAGATCAGGGCCCCGTTGTGCCGGGCACTGCCAGACACACAGGGAGAGACGGTCCCTGCCTCACAGAACTTGCAATCTACTTAGACGAAGGAGGCACAATCTCCATTTTATAGATGGGGAAACTGAGGCCCAGAGCACTTGCCCACAGTCACACAGGGAGAGTATTTCACGTCAGCGTGAAGGTGGTGCTCTTAAATTCCTAAAGGGCTCCTGAAAATCTCCCTGTAAATGGACAAGGCAAATCATCGGCTGGGGAGGGAATAGGAACACAAAGGCAAAGTGCCTTGTGCAAGGTCACCCGGCAGATGTGGGACTAGAACCCAGGTCTGGGCCGGGTCAGGCCGGGGGGCACAGCTGGGATCGGAAACGCTGCAGGCGGGCGCTGCATTCTGCTGTGCTGGGGTCTGCGCTCCCAGGGGGTGTCGCTGTACCTCTGCGCCCAGCTCCGTCGCTCCCAGGGGCTGCCGGGGTCTGTCCCTTCTCGGACACCAAGTGAGAAACTGCAAAGCAGCGTCGGTGGGAGTGGGGGCGACTGGTCAATGGTACGAGAGTTGCGGGTAAAAGCGCCAGGAGAGTCCTGCAGAGACAGAGGGGCTGCCCCAAAGCTCATTCAGCCCCATTGCCACTGTCTCCCATGGGCTTGGGAGAAACCCCAAAGGGACACGGTCTGAAAAAGTGTCTGGGATTGAAAATCACTGGGAACTAGGTGCCTAAATCCCTTGGGATTCTTTGCAAACCCAGATCGTGTTTCCACCCATTCTCACCCTCAAAACGACCCCCAAAACAGGCTGCATGGGGATGGCCAGACTGAATCAGACCTGGGGCCCATCTAACCCGGGAGCCCAACTCCAAGGCTGGACAGCCCCAGCTACTTCTGAGCAAGGAGCAAGACAGCCCCAGTGGACAATGATACCTTGTCCCCCAACTTAGACCCTTCCTGCCCATCACTTAGAGGCTCATTGATGCCCTGAAGCAGGAGGGTTTATAGCCCCTGCCAAAGCACTTGGGTACTTCCTAGCCCTCTGGCTGGTCTCTTTCCTCATATATGTGTCCTGATCCTTCACTGAGCCCTGCTAAGCTCATGGCGCCAGTGAGATCCTGTGGCAGTGAGTTCCACAGGCTCATTGTGACTGAGCATCCGTTTTAAATGTGCTGCCTCTCAATGTCACTGGCCGCCCCTCCCGCAGTGTCTCATCCACGCTGCCAACTGACGCACCCGGACAGATAAAGCTATAGCCCTTGGTGACTCACCACAAACCGCCAGCAAGAGCAGAGACAGGATGAGATTCCCAGCCCCTAGAGCGACCTGAAGCCAGCCAGGACACTGACGGGAACCTGTAAGGAAACACAAGTAGAGCCGGGCTGAATTAAGGCTACTCTAGATCCTGGCCTCAGACCCCAGCTCCAGGAGTCAGGTGATTGTACCAGGGTCTCAGCTTTCATTTAGAAGAGAAAGGCAGTTTTCAGCCCTCACAGAAGGGGAGAAAAGATTGAAAATGTGACCCCCAAGTGTTACTGTTACAGCAACACTGCCTGACTTTGGAGAGAGCCTGCACCAATTGCATGCACCCTGCTCCATGAATTGCAAAAACCCCTGTTTTGAAAGCTCTGCAAACCCCACCAGATGCATCCGATGAAGTGAGCTGTAGCTCATGAAAGCTCATGCTCAAATGAATTGGTTAGTCGCTAAGGGGCCACAAGTCCTCCTTTTCTTTTTGCGAATACAGACTAACAGGGCTGCTCCTCTGAAACCGACCAGATATGCGCAGGAAACGAAGTCTAGTAGGTTGGAGCAGCGGGGGCTGGGAGCCAGGACTCCTGGGTTCTATCGCTGGCTCTGGGAGGGGAGTGGGGTTTAGTGGTTGGAGCAGGATGTGTCTGGCAGCTAGGACTCCTATGTTATAGCCTCAAACCTGGCAAGGCAGTGGGGTCTAGTGGGTCAGAGCGGGGCAGCCTGGGAGCCAGGATGCCTGGGCTGTATTCCCATCTCGGGGAGGGGAATGGGGTCTAGTGGGTGTGTCCTTGTGAAAGATTTTCTCCCTTATCTGTGCCTCAGTTTCCCCCTATTGACCCATCTTTTTGGCTTCCAGAGGGGAAAGCTCCCCATGAGCGCTCTCACTCTTGCTCTGTCACTTTGTGGATCCCCCACGCTATTTACCTCTGTCCGGGGCGCTACTCCGCCCCCACCCCGTGATATAACCACATAGCCAGACTCTGCCGGCCCCTGGCCCGTCTTTGGGCCAGGACATGGGGCCCGTAGGTGGGGAGGAGGGGGTTGAAATCGCTACCTTGGTTCCCGGGTGGGGAGGGGCCTCCCGAGCCACCCCGCTTGGGCCGCAGGTTCAATGCCGTGTAGCCCTCCTCGTCCTCCATCGTGCCCGAGTGAGAGGAGACGATGAAGGTGCGGGCAGGGGGTGGGGGGGCTGGGCTGTGAGATCGCACAGGAAGCTGAGCTGCTGGGCTGCAGTCGCGTGGTTTGAGGGGCCACGGTCAGAGGCTCTGGCCTGAATTTCCTCTCTCTGCTCTGGCAGATGTTGGCTCTGTCATGCGAAAGCTCCCAGCCAGCCCCGGACGCCCCCCGTCCTCCACTCCCTGAGGGGGATCAGCTGGCCTGACACCAGGGTGAGGGGCGCAGTGTCAAAAATCTGAGCTCTAGGGTCAGAGCCTCAGTAGGTGCCGCTCAGAATCAGTCCCACTGATCGACCCCCCCAGCCCAGGATTGGGCCCAGCATGTGTGAGAGTCGATTTCCACAGGGCTCGACCCCAGCCCAGGATCGGGCCCAGCGAGTGCCTGAAAACTCGTTATAGCCAGAGGAAAACAGCTGGGGTGAGACCGATCCCCTCTCTGGGCCAGCAGTTCCCCGCTGCGCCCTAGGTGGCAGCCAGCCATCGGGAAGGGGAGAGCACGGGGTGTGCGGCTCTGGTGTGACCATTTGCCGGGGATCCCAGGGCCAAACGCCCCCCGGCTGGTCAGGGGGGGCCATGATACCTCCCTGCGTCACCAAGCAGGGGGGTGAAATGACCAGGGCCAGAATAGCCCATACACAGGCTGTGCCCCTCACCCTGGCATCAGGGCGGCTGCAGCTGCATTAGGGTGGATATACGGGGGGCGACCATCACTGTCTGTGACCAGCCCCTGCCTGCCTGAGCCGACCTCTGCAGCAGCTGCGAGCCCCTGAGGCCGGACGCTCTGACCAGCATCCCTGCCCCCCGCCCCCCCCCCCAGCTGCAGCTTCCTGGGTGATCGCACACCACAGCCCCTCACTGCCCTCCCCCCAGCACCTGCCCCACAACTCCTGACTGCGCCCCCCCCACCCGCCACCTCCTCGCTCTCCGGCACAATGCAGGAACAGGAGGGCTCCCCAGCACTGAACCTGTGGCCCCAGGAGGGGCGCGTGGGCGTCCCGTCCCCAGCCCGGAACCAAGGTACCGAAATCCACCCCCTTCGCCCACAGGGGCTCTGTGTCACAGCCCAGGGGGCAGGGTGGTGGCTGCCACCCCAGGGCGGGGAACAGGGGGGAGAATCTGGACGGAGCCGGGATCGCACTGGAGATGGGCCGGACTGGGCCGGGGGAGGGGGAGCGGCTGATCCCACAGACCCCTGCCCATGGGAGTAACCTGACTCCAGATCCCCGCTGGGGGGAACTGGCCGTAGCCCCGCTGGGGTCACTGGGGCCCGATTCCAGCTGGGGGGAACTGGCCGTAGCCCCGCTGGGGTCACTGGGGCCCGATTCCAGCTGGGGGGAACTGGCCGTAGCCCCGCTGGGGTCACTGGGGCCCGATTCCAGCTGGGGGGAACTGGCCGTAGCCCCGCTGGAGTCAGTGGGGCCCGATCCCCGCTGGGGGGAACTGGCCGTAGCCCCGCTGGGGGGAACTGGGGCCCGAACCCCGCCGGGGGGAACTGGCCGTAGCCCCGCTGGGGGGAACTGGCCGTAGCCCCACTGGGGTCACTGGGGCCCGATTCCAGCTGGGGGGAACTGGCCGTAGCCCCGCTGGGGTCACTGGGGCCCGATCCCCGCCGGGGGGAACTGGCCGTAGCCCCACTGGAGTCAATGGGGCCCAATCCCCGCTGGGGGGATCTGGCCGTAGCCCCGCTGGGGGGAACTGGCCGTAGCCCCGCTGGGCTCAACGGGGCCCGATCCCCGCTGGGGGGAACTGGCCGTAGCCCCGCTGGGGTCAGTGGGGCCCAATCCCCGCTGGGGGGAACTGGCCGTAGCCCCGCTGGGGTCACTGGGGCCCGATTCCAGCTGGGGGGAACTGGCCGTAGCCCCGCTGGGGTCACTGGGGCCCGATCCCCACCAGGGGGAACTGGCCGTAGCCCCACTGGGGTCAATGGGGCCCAATCCCCGTTGGGGGGAACTGGCCGTAGCCCCGCTGGGGGGGAACTGGCCGTAGCCCCGCTGGGGGGAACTGGGGCCCGATCCCCGCCGGGGGGAACTGGCCGTAGCCCCGCTGGGGTCACTGGGGCCTGATTCCAGCTGGGGGGAACTGGCCGTAGCCCCGCTGGGGTCACTGGGGCCCGATCCCCGCCGGGGGGAACTGGCCGTAGCCCCGCTGGGCTCAACGGGGCCCGATCCCCGCTGGGGGGAACTGGCCGTAGCCCCGCTGGGGTCAGTGGGGCCCAATCCCCGCTGGGGGGAACTGGCCGTAGCCCCGCTGGGGTCACTGGGGCCCGATCCCCGCCAGGGGGAACTGGCAGTAGCCCCACTGGGGTCAATGGGGCCCAATCCCCGTTGGGGGGAACTGGCCGTAGCCCCGCTGGGGGGGAACTGGCCGTAGCCCCGCTGGGGGGAACTGGGGCCCGATCCCCGCCGGGGGGAACTGGCCGTAGCCCCGCTGGGGGGAACTGGCCGTAGCCCCGCTGGGGTCACTGGGGCCTGATTCCAGCTGGGGGGAACTGGCCGTAGCCCCGCTGGGGTCACTGGGGCCCGATCCCCGTTGGGGGGAACTGGCCGTAGCCCCACTGGGCTCAACGGGGCCCGATCCCCGCTGGGGGGAACTGGCCGTAGCCCCGCTGGGGGGGAACTGACCGTAGCCCCGCTGGGCTCAACGGGGCTCGATCCCCTTGGGGGAACTGGCCGTAGCCCCGCTGGGGGGAACTGGCCGTAGCCCCGCTGGGGTCACTGCTCTGTGCGTCAGCTGACGGAACGGCACACTGGGCTGATTTACACCAGATGAGGATCTGCCCCCCTGAGGGCAGAATCAGGCCCTGACGTTGCCAGTGAAATTTGTGCCCCCGACCCTTCTGTCCCGCAGAGTCTCCCCAGGTCCACAAGGCTCCGGGCGCGCGGCTCTGGCTGGGATCGTGCTGAGCCGGGTGGGGAAGTGCCTGGGATAGACCCCACGCCGAACTCCCTGCGGCTGGGGCCCTCTGCCTAGGATCCTGCCCCTGGGACAGCTCCTGGCTCCCTCAGATCGCAAACCCCGCTGCAGGCTGGGATTTTCCAGGAACACCTGGGCCAGCACCCGACAGGCCAGAGCCAAAGGCAGCTGTTGTGCGTGTCTGTGTGTGGACGGGGTGTGTGGAAGAAACCCGGAGTTGGTCGCCAGCCTTGAGCCCATCTCTAGCTCTGGGGGAAGCTGAGTCACGCGGATGCAAACTCAGCTGGGGTTTGGCAGCGCAGAAGTGCCACCTAGTGGCCAGTTCGGGGACTCACGGGGCGAGAAAACAGCTTTCCAAACAGCCTGGCCTCTGGGCAGACACTGTGAGCCCCCACCCCAGAGTTGACCCTCCAGATAGACAAAGGGTGGATTGGTATCCCCATTACACAGACGGGGAAATGGAGGCACAGAAATGCTCAGACACCGGGGCCACCTAATCCAGTGGGTTTCAACCTTTTTTCATTTGCAGACCCCTACCATTTTTTCAAATGGACGTGCAGAGCCCTGGGGAAATCTTACACATCGTCTGCGGATCCCAGGTTGAAAACCACTGACCTAATTAATCTCTGGCAGGGCTTAACATACAGATTAAGTGATTTTCCCAGGGTGACCCCGGGCAGGCTGTGGCAGAGTTGAGAATTGAACCCGGATCACTGAATGCCAGCGCTTTATGGTCCCCTTCCCGTCCTCTTTTCAGCCCAAACGACCCCAAAGTACAAGGAGCAAGGAGATCTATAGAATTCACTGCATCCAGCCCTGAAATGCAGCCCCCTCTGGGGTGGGTTGTGGCAGCTGTTCACTAGCCCACAGCAACGCAACGGTGAAGAGGAATCCTGTATCCACCTGAACCTGCAGGAGGAATTTCGGGAGGCAGAAAGGAAACCCACCGGCGATTCACCCCCGCCCCCCAGCACAGCACCCCCTTGTACCTGCCTCGCTCAGCACTGATCCAGAGGAACTTTCCGTCCAATTAACGCTGGCTCTCCCGTTTCCTCCAGTGGACGGATCCGGGATCAGATGCTGCCCGCTTAACCGGCTGCTGCCCAGGAGCAAACGCCATTGGTTTTCTCAAGCCATGTCTCCCGCTCAGTCAGGTCCCGGTTGCTCGCGATCCAGGAGCGGGGGGAGAGGGTAAAGAGCAAAATGCTGTAACTTCCCCTGGAGAGCTGGGGATTTCACTGGGTGCCAGTGAATACGAGGGCTGGTGGCGTTTCCCCAGTGTGGGGCCAGGGGGCGCTGTGCTGCAGAGAGCGGGGTGGGGACCCAGTAGGGGAGTGCTCCCCCGCACAGTCCGTGTGGCTCCAGGGCAGCACTAGGGGGCGCTGTTCTACAAGGATCGGGGCGGTGGAGCTCAGTAGGGGGCGCTCTCCCCTCGCACTCAATGCAGGTCCCAACGCCCGACCTCTGGAGATTGAGGGCTGGATTATAGCCGGGGAAAGGCTCTGGTGTGTCTACAAACCGGTGTGTCTACACACAAGTACTGACAGCTCGTCCCGATTTTACTGGCATCGCTCTGCTGCTACAACTCCCCACACAGATGGATACGCTGGTCCCGACGTAAGAGCGACTTGTTATGATTTAGCTCCGACTCGGGGTCCTGACCCAAAAGGGGGTCGCAAGGCTACTGTAGCCGGGTCGTGAGAGTTACCACACATCATACATCTGGGTTTTCCCGGATACGGCCTCTTTTTTGCTCCTCTGATCTCCCTCCAGGTGGACAAATGTCCGTGATTTGGTGTTGCCACCCTTACTTCTGCGCTGCCTTCAGAGCTGGGCGGCCGGAGAGCGGTGGCTGCTGGCCGGGCGCCCGGCAGGGCCGCCACCGGCTCTCACGCTTTGTGTGGGTGGCTGGGGGAGTCGTCACAGCGGGGAAAAAATTTCTCCTGCTACAGGCCACAGCTGTGGGCTGTTAAAGAGGAATCGGGCTCGGGCTGACACCTGCCCTGGCGACATCAACTAGATTTGCCAGAAAGAAGCCGTGCAGCTCTAACCCCTGCCATGAATGCTCTGTGCTTGCGTATGAGTCCGGTCCTGGGCTGACAAAGAGCCGAGGGTGACCGTCACAAACTGAATTCGAGTCCACAGTGCGGCACAAAAGGCGAACGGCGTTCTGAAGGCCAGAGGACAGCAACAAAAGCGATTGACGGTTTAGAAAACCTGACCTAGGAGGAAAGGTTAAAAATGACCATGTTTTGTCTACAGAAGGGAGGCTGGTAAATATGTTAAGGGCTGTTATACAGAGGACGGGGATCAATCGTTCTCCAGGGCCACTGAAGGCAGGACAAGAAGCAATGGGCTTAATCTGCAGCAAGGGAGATTCAGGTTCGACATTAGGAAAAACTTTCTAATTCTAAGGACAATTAATCTCTGGACTAGGCTCCAAGGGAGGCTGTGGAATCCCCCTCACTGGAGATTTTTAAAAGCAGGTCAGACAAACTCCCATCGGGGACTGTCTAGGTTTACTTGCTCCTGCCTCAGCGAGAGGGGACTGGATTTGAAGACTTCTCGAGGTCCCGTCCTTTAATCATTCTCGCGGCTCTTCTCTGACCCCCATCTCTGATTTAGCAACATCCTCCTTGACCTGCGGGTACTACAGCTGGACACAGGACAACAGCAGTGGTCACAACAGTGCCAGATACAGAGGTCTAGTGTCCTAGAGCAGTGGTTTTCAAGCTGTGATCCGTGGACCCTGGGGGTCTGCAGGCTATGTCTAAGATTTCCAAGGGGTCCGCACCTTGAAATGTTGTAGGGGTCCACCAATGTACAAAAGTTTGCAAACCACTGTCCTAGAGCCCTGGGGCTGTTTGCAAGTCTATGAGTGTGCTGGTACAAGGGGTGGGGAGAGAATCTGGGATCAGGTCCCTCATATGCTGTGCCAAGGGGGTGTGAAACATAGTACCAACAGGGTCGAAGCATATTCTCAGTTTGCACTATTATAAATGACTGCAGCAGGGAGGGGGCACAAATGAATCAGGTGCTAAGGGGGGGTCTTAAGCTAGGAGGGAGACACCCCTGAGGGGGAGAGTGGAGCAGCTGGAAGAATTTGGGGGGCCAGATTAAAGGGGGTTATATGAACATGGGCTTCTCCAGCCTACTAACTACTAAGTTCTTGGCCTCTGTGATTTCTTGTGACAGTGAGTTCCGCAGTCTCATGACATGTTATATGTACAGATATTTCCTTTGATCCAGTTTGAATGTACTTATGAGTTTCATTGACTGTCCTCTGGTTCTTGGGACAGAGGGAATAATTCCCGACCTCCCTTCTCCATCCCATTCGTTAGACTTTTATCCTGTCCCCCAGTATCCATCTCCTCTCTAAGAGAGCAATCCCAGTCAGTTCAATCTCTCTTTGCGGGACAGTTTTTGTAGGCCACTGATTGTTCTTTCTGCCTGTTTGTTAGAAAAGGGCTGTCATTTTCACGTAGCGACACACAATGGCCGTATGGTAGTGCCTCACTGATGAAAATGCCACAGACTCTGAATATCTGATCTCAGAGACCCCAGCATAAATCCGGAGTGACCCCCCTGCAGTCAATGGAGTCGGGGCTGGATGCTGATCTCAGTGACTCCAGTATAAACCTGGAGTGACTCTCCACCCCCTCAGAAAATTAAAGGAATCATGGCTGGATTCTGATCTGCGTGACGCTGGTGTAAAATACAGAGTGACCGCTCTGAAGGTCCACCCGTTTACACCGCTTGGGAATCTAGTCCACTGATTCCAATTTGCGACAGCTGATTCACACCAGCTGGGGATCCAGCCCCGCTAGGAGCTACGGCCTATTGACGCCAGCTGGGGGTGTGGTCTGAGGGGACTGGAACTTGCCCATCTCGCCACCACCCTGAGTGCTCGCTGACTGCCCTGACCGATTACGCAGGACCAGCTGCTCAGCGTGTGACTGAGGTTTGAGGTTGGCCTGGTTGACACCCTCAGTCACAAGACGAGGCATTTCGAGGAGGGCACTGGTGTTTCTGGGAACCCAAACCTCTTTCCTTCGGGGCTGTTTGTGCACTGAGATCGCCCCTGCCTGCCTCCAGCAGCCACCACAAGCTGCTTGGCCCAGGATCCTCAAAGAATTCAGGATCGGGACCCCTGTGCTGCCCAACCCTGCAACAACCCATTCCCACCCCGATCTGAAACGGGTTTAGAGGCGGGTCGGACCCGGATATGGAGAAGGAGACTGCTCGGCTCTTTCCCTTCCCTCACTGCCAGTGTAGGTTTGAGCCCAACCCGCTTCCCACAGGAATGGTGGGGAGTCCTGATCCTGTGTCACCGCTGATATTTCTGCACTGTTGCTGCTGCATTTCCCCGTAGTCACGTTGACACTGTGCCTGGAAACCGTAGCTTCACCAGGAACTTGCACTGCCAAGCCACCGAGCGCTGCAAAGCTTGTGGGGAGGAAGAGAGAAAGGAGATCAAAGAGCCTCATGGCCACAGGCGCTCAGGGCTGCATCCTCCTTCTAGCCATCTGCAGAGACTTTGCTGAGTCAAAATTCAGACCACCACGTAGCTCCAG
This sequence comes from Lepidochelys olivacea, assembly GCF_965140295.1. Classification (NCBI taxonomy): domain Eukaryota; kingdom Metazoa; phylum Chordata; order Testudines; family Cheloniidae; genus Lepidochelys; species Lepidochelys olivacea. The sequence goes on from NC_140424.1 coordinate 43,985,068, forward strand.
GACACGCCACTCAGACCAGGCGGGCATGTCATCCGCTCTCCTCTGGCCAGTGACAACTCCTCCGGAGGATGGGTCAAGGAATCCTGCAGCGATTGGCTAACCTGCCCCCAGGGGAAAATTTCTTCCTGACCACAATATTAAAGAGGTTGAGTTCTGCCCTGAAGCATGAGAGTTATTTAATATTTAATATATATTTTAATGTATTTAACAGTGGGCTCTTCAATCGAGCAGAGAAAGCTCTAACACAATCCAGTGGCTGGAAGTTGAAGCTAGACAAATTCAGGCTGGAAATAAGGTGTAAATTTTTAATGGTGAGAGTAATTAACCATTGGAACAATTTATCAAGGGTTGTGGTGGATTCTCCGTCACTGACCATTTGAAAATGAAGACTGGATGTTTTTCTATAAGATCTGCTCATTTGGGCAAGTTCTCTGGCCAGTGTTATCCAGGAAGTCAGATTAGATTATCATAATGGTCCCTTCCAGCCTTAGAATCTGTGAATGCGGAGATAGACTGTGGAACTCTCTGCCACAAGATCTCACTGGGGCCACAAGTTAGCAGTGTTTAGAGGAGGATCACACCTTGATTTGGAGAATGAGACTCTCCAGAGTTATAACAGGAAGGGGTTCACAATCGCTGTGGTTGGCAGGGCTATAAACTTTCCTGCATCTGGGCAGAAACCAACCTGTGACCACGAGGTGTCAGGCTGCCAGTCCATAACCCACAGCCACTGAGTTCGACTCACAGTCCCTGGCTTTTCTTCGCACTCACCCTCCCTCTTCCCTTCCTTCCTTCCACTCTCTCTCTGCCTGCCCCAGCTCTGAGGACGAGAAACTGGTGTTTCCTCTATGCCGCATCCAGCGAGGGCTCACGTGGCGGGTGGCGGTTTGCGTTTCACACATGCATTTCCCCTTTCCCAGCCGGGCAGACTGACAACCCCACTGAGTCAGCCCCCGGCACCCCATGCGCACCCAACTCAGCCAGCCCCGGCGCGGATTGTCCCCTGTTACCCAATTTCTAGAGCCTGAAACGCCCCCAGTCATGGGGCTCCCTTAGGGGGAGGATTTCCCCAGAAACCACCCCCTCTCTGTCTCCTCCACTTCCCAGCCCTGGGGTCTCCCCCAGCCCTTCGCCCTCTGGCTCGGGGCCTTCAGCCCATCAACCCAGCTAGGAGATCTCTGGCCGTGTGCCACCAGTGGGAGCCTTGGATCAGACCCTTGGTCTGCAGATCTGAGCTAAGACAGCCTCAATCCCTGCCCACCCCCCACCCCACCCCCAGCCCCCTGCCCCTGGGAGCCAGGTCAGTGCAAGGCAGACCCACTACCCGGCCGCTCAGAGCTCTGACGGAGCCCCTGGGCTCGGCAGATCCTGGATCTCTCAGTGGAGGAGAGGGGAGACCCTGTGTGTGAGGGGAGGCTACAAAGTGGGAGCCTGATCCTAATTCCGAGGGAGCTTAGGGGGAGGGGGGTGCATCCCCACACCCCAATCTCTCGGGGAGGGGAATTCTGCATGCTGCCTGATTTGGGGTTGGAGGGTGCAAGTTGGGGGCTTATTCTCAATGCTGGGATCTCAGTCCATTTACACCCCAATCCCATGGGGAAGGCATTGAAGCAGGGTGACCTCCCTGAGTCTGTGTTTGGGGGGACTACCCCAGATTGGGCCCCCATCTCAGCTCTGCAGGGTTTCCCGCATGTCTGTGTCTGGGGGGCACCTCCCCATTGAGATGCTGTGTCCAGAGTGCACCCTGATAAATGCTGGGGAGCTGGCTGAACCCCTAATTGTGGGGGGTAGCTTTCCTGGGGTGCATCACCCCTTGACGGCAGGATGGAGGCTCTGTGGAGTTCAGGGTAGGGAAGCCATCCAGATGTTGGCACCCCAGAGCTGGCTGCAAGAGATGAAACCAAATTTCATCCCAAAATTCCAAACTGATTTCATCTCGCAGAGTTCCAACTGAGCTAATTGTTGGGGATTTTATTTTTAATTTGAAAAAAATATATAAATCAAAGGGTTTCTTCCATGTATGCAAAATGTGCCCATTTCAAAAGTGGCAGAAAGAAGGAAATACAATTTCCAGCCATTTCTTAAATGGGAAAAAGGCAAAGGAAATAAAAGGAACATAAAGGAAGGATAAAAAAAACCCCACAAAAAAGTAGGAAAAGCCAAAATAATCTCCAGAAAGATAAGAACAGGAAAAAGAAAAGAAAGAAAGAAAGAAAGAAAGAAAGAAAGAAAGAAAGAAAGAAAGAAAGAAAGAAAGAAAGAAAGAAAGAAAGAAAGAACCCGAAAAATATAATCTAATGCCAGCAAAATAATAATCATAAAATGAAGAACTCAGAAACTTGGGGGTGGAAAAGGAAAAGAAACAAACAAAACCTTTGAAAATATGAAAAAAAGGGTGAAAAAAAATTGGAAAAACTCAGAAATCTGAAAAAAATAGAAAAACCCTGAAACTTGAGAAAATTGAAGAATGGAAGGGGGGGAAAAAGACCAGCCTGAAAACATAAACAAACAAACGAGTGAAAAAAACAAACCAAGCCACCCCCAGTTAATCTGCACAAAACTAAAACTGAGAAACCAAGACAGCCAGACTTTACTACGTTTCCTGTGTTGACTGCCCGGGCTTTTTGCATCATGCAGACAGACCCTGATTATTGTGGGTGTTACAGAGCAAATGAGACCTCATCCCCAGCTGAGATCAGGGCCCCGTTGTGCCGGGCGCTGCCCAGACACCCAGCGAGAGACAAGCCCTGCCCCAGCTGAGATCAGGGCCCCGTTGTGCCGGGCAGGCCTGGAGACTGACGTGTGGAATTAATGAAGCTATGCCCTTGGCCTCACTGAAATCTTGTGGCAGAGAGTTCCGCAGGCTACCTGCATGCTTTGAGAGGAAATATTATTTCCTTTGATCTGGTTTCAAGTGCCCTCCTTTCAACACCATCAACTTTCTTTTGGTTCTTGTACCCTGAGACAAGGTGAATCTCACAGAACCCTACTGACCTCTCCTAACCCCACCCATTGTTTTGGGACCCTCTGTATTTGCTATGATTAAACGGCCCGTGGCTAGCAGAAATCTTCTCCCCATGTTGGGTCTTATAGACTGTGATCAAGCTACCTGTTATCCGGGCTGTGGGTGAGCTAAACAGATCAAGCGCCGGAAGGCAGCTCTCACAGACCTCAAGTCCTTTGCGCGGCTCTTATCTGAGCCCTTTCCAACTTAGCAAGAGCCTGTGTGAATGATGGACGCCAGAGAGTCTCCAGTAAGGATCTCCCCAAGGCTGTATACACTGGATCTTGGGGCACCCACCTGGTTAACCCCTGCCTCCAGTGAGAGGGAGTCTTGCTTACAGGAACTGGTGGTCAGTTCCCTAACCCCACCAGCCTTTCAGCTTCTCAAGCCCCCTCCTCCGGGCTAGGCCAGTCCTGTCTCTGGCTTGCAAGTTAACAATAGGTGGAGCCCAGTCCCCGCACCCCTTTGCTGCACTCCCCTGTGACATCCAGCCCTGACACTGGCTACTCACAGAGATCTGCCCCCGAAGGAGCAGCGGGCCCCCTCACTTTATGTCACCGCTCCTGTAAACCACACCACGAATCACAAGCGGGTTTGTTTCAGGAAGGACGGCGATTCCACTAGAAACAAGAAAGCGTGATCCGATTCTGCCCAAAACACCCCCGTTCATCATGGCACCTCCATGGGTGGGTTCAAAGCATCCTCTGTGTTATGCTGAAACAGTCTTTTGGCTTCATCCATACAGCTGGTGATCCCCGGGATGCTGCAACGTTCCTTTTATACCTCCACGTGGGATGTATTGTTGGCCATTGCCTTTGATGGTGTTCCCTTGACTGTTCAAGATCGGGGCAAAGGCAGCCAACTGAGCCTCAGATGACATCGCCGGCTAGCCAGGGATGGGTGGCAACTAGCCCCCTGCACTAACAAGCCCTGTAGACACCTTCTAAACTGAAGACCAGTTACAATGTTCCTTAAAAGCTACCTGTGCACACATCACTCTATGATCCTGAACACGGCTAATTTCCGTAGAGACCTTATACGTTACACTTGATGGACAAACACCCGGTGAGCAAGGCATTTGATGGAGTGAGTTTGTCGGGTCTGAGACGAGCATTGCTTGCTTTGCCAAGAGGCCTTTATGTCACTGACACCACCTCCCTACGCCTGCTCTTAGCCACAACGTCGCGGACTGAAGTGCAGACGTAAGAGGTTGGGGTGAGATCTAAAACCCACATGCTTCAGGGCATCGCTCAAGCGCTTTCATACAGCGGTCAGGAAGAAATGTTCCCTGGGGGCAGTGTCATGGAGGTCACTCACGATTCGGGTGCCTCCTGCTGGCCTCTCTGGGGATTAGCTCTTGCCAGACCTGAGGCTCCCTTCTGACACTCGTCCGCGTACCCAGCCACCTCTCCCTGCGACTCAGGGTGCTCGTTCTTCATGGCTTGGCCCTCTGACTAGGTCACTATAGTCCTCACCTTCTGGCATCCCAACTTCCCACTGGACAACTGTCCTAGGCAGCCTTCTGCCCCACTGCCTGGTCTGTGCCACTTCCCCCGTGGCTGGTAGGGGAACCTGGGCCCACCCTTTACGCCAAGTTCCAGTCCAGGGGCCTTACAGCCAGCAGCCAAGGTCTGCACAGCCCCTTACCTTGTTACGGTTTCCCCAGGCTGCTTCCTACTTTGCCTCTATCGGGCTCTTTCTCCACCCTCCTCTGGGTATGTCCTTCCCTCAGGGCCAGGACCCCAGAGCTTCTCTTCTCCCCCTGGTTCCTCGTCTCCCAGTCCATGGCTGGAGAATCACTCAAGGCAGCTCCTTCTGCCGCCAGCTTCCTGGCTCTGCCATAGCCCTGCCTGTTCCTTGTCAGCTGGGCTCTATTCCCAAATCAGGGGTTGCTTATCCTGCCTCATTCCCTCTCAAGTTAATCAGCCCCCTTCTCAGCCTCCTTTACCCCATCCCAGTGGGTCTGGGGTGAACATCCCGTCATGGGCAAGTTATCTAGTCACTGCGTGGTGCCTTGAGCAACGCTGAGGGCCTTTGTGGTTTCTGGGATGTTTGATCTCCTTCTTCCCCAACAGGTTTGCAGTGCGTGGTGGTTTTGCAGCACCGGCTCATTGCAGAACTGCGGTTTGCGAGCTAAGCAGCAACATGACGAAGGGGAAAATCCGCCGCGGGGAGCATAAATAGCTCAGCTCCCACTGCAGGGCCTGGACCCAGAATTGTGCCAGCAGGCCGAGGGTTGAGATCAAGCCTGATCGCTGAGCAGGTGAGTAGCTACGTGGAGGAGGCTGGATGTCTTTGGAGATCAGCTGCCTTCCCACTTGTTCCACTGCTAGGTCCTGCTTGGAGCGTCCCCATGCAGAATCCAGGGAGGTTGTTGTCCCCGCTCTCAGGGATTAACTGTATCCACCTTCCCCATCTGGGGATGGCAGGGAGGAGTCCAATTCCCAGGTACGCCGGGTTCATCTCTCTGGCACACATCCAAAGCATTGCTTTGATGAGGGTGTCTCTCAACTCCTGGCTGCCTGTATTTCCTCCCTGACGTCAGGGATGGCTTTCTGTGCAAAGTCTCCCCCTTCCTCCCCACCCCCCACCCCGATTCTAGAAAAGCAGCTTTGTCAGGAAACCTTGCTCCGATTCCTGATTTGAGTCCAAAGGTACCTTGATTCTGGATAGTACAGGTTCAAAAATTGAGCTGGTCAATTTCTTTGCGACGGGAGCATTCGGTTGAAAAATACAGCGCCCGATTTCATCAGCGTCCGATTGTTTCGTGGGAACACGCTGATTTTGATGGCCTTTTCCACAAGTCAAAATGTTTCATTTCAATGTTAGCGAGACAAGGTGGGTGAGCTCATCTCTTTTATTGGACCAACTTCTAGGGCAGACATGGCTACCACAGCATTCCAGCGTTATCTCTTTATTTGGACACGTGTATGATAGCAAAATATTCATTTGCATGTTATTATACTTTAGATATTCTATTTAATATTATGTATAATCTAGTTACTAATAAGTAGAATAGAAAGATCAGAAGATAAAGACAAAATGAGGCTTGACAGCGGCTTTCATAGAATCATAGAATATCAGGGTTGGAAGGGACCTCAGGAGGTCATCTAGTCCAACCCCCTGCTCAAAGCAGGACCAATCCCCAATTTTTGCCCCAGATCCCTAAATGGCCTCCTCAAGGATTGAACTCACAACCCTGGGTTTAGCAGGCCAATGCTCAAACCGCAGAGCTATCCCTCCCCCCAAAATAAAACATCTTGACTAGAGCTGGTGAAATTTCTGGGCAAAATATTTTTCTGGTGGACAAAGCAGCTTCGGTGACCCCAAAACATTTAAGGGATTTGTGTCTATTTGGCTAAATTGTAAGAAAGCAGGGGGAGAAAAACCTTCACATTGTTTGAAAAACATCCAAATGTCTCAGTTGGAGATTTTTTAAATGAAAATTTTTGGTTGCTGGTTTCTTTGGGTTGAAATAACTTTTCATTTAGAAACTCCCTGTGGCTTTGTTTTGAAAAACCCACCCCTTTAAAAAGCGCCCAAACTGGAATGAAACATTTCGCTTCTGGTCAACCCTAATGTTCTGCTTGCCTCCAAATAATTAGCACGGCGCTTAGTGACTTGATGATGTGCCAGAAATTTTACAAACTGCATTTTTTCATTCAGCCCAAAATAAATCCCCCCTCCCCACAATTGTCGGCAAACCGGGGCCGGGGGTGGGGGAGAAATCATTATTTGCCCTGGTCTACTTTTGACCCTTTTGAAACAAAATAATTCGGTGGCCCCGAGCTGAAATAGCTCGGCATTTTCATTTTGCGGGGAAGTTTGGCTTTTTGTTCCAATTCAGAACAATTCCCCCCCCCCCCGTCCCCCGCAAAATGTTAGGATTTCCTGTGGAATGGAAACACCCCATTCCCAACCAGCTCTAGTGGACTCAGGGCCAGATTCTGACCTCTGTGAGTCCAATGTAAATCCGGAGTGATCCCACTGATATCAATGGAGTCAAGGCTGGATTCTGATCTCAGTGACCCCGGTGTAAATCCAGAGTGACCCCAATGGAATCAGGGCTCAATTCAGATCGAGGGTCAATGTGGAGTGAAGCTATCTCCCCGCACGTGGCATTCCCACTCGAGGTTTCCTGTGTATCACTCTATTATCTGTCTCTCACACTCTTCCCATCCCTCACTCCCTGGAGGGTTCCCTCTCTCAACAATCTCCTCCTCCCATGCTCTCTCCTCTCTCTCTATCAGTCCATCTGCCTCCCACCCCAGCTCGCTCTTTATCCCTCTCACTGGGTTTCCTCTCCCAGGTAAAGCCTCCTCAGACACGCTGATCCTACACATCTCGATGGCTCCCAGGCTTGCGGGGCATCTCTGGAGGACAGTGGGGCACAGTTGCCTTCTCCTCCTGCTGCTTTCCAGGGCTGTTACCTCCATCCAATGCCAACCTGAGCCATCAGGTAACCGAGAAGCCGATTGCTCTGTTGAAACTTTCAACCTTCTTCCAGCACATTGATTATTGATGTCACTATCCCATCAACACGGATCGCCAACAGGATCTGAACCTAGGACCTCCATCAGAGCCTTTTACCACTTGAGCTAAAAGGGCTACTCCATTTGAGAGCAGAAGTAGTAGGTTGTTATCCTCTAGTCTATATGGGACACGCACACTGTAACCTGTGCTAAACCAGTGTGGCCCTCTGGTTCCCTCTAGTGGCTGAACCACATAGAGGTTGATAAATCCGCTACAGGATTTGGCGTTACACAGATGGCTCTTTTAGCTCAGGCATTACAGGTGCATGCTCTCCACAGAGCTGAGGAGAGAACCCAGGAGTCCTGGCCCCCAGCCCCCACCTGCTGTAACCTACCAGACCCTCCACCCCTCCCAGAGCCGGGGAGAGAACCCAGGAGTCCTGGATCTCAGCCCTCCACCTGCTCTAACCTACCAGACCCTCCACCCCTCCCAGAGCCGGGGAGAGAACCCAGGAGTTCTGACTTCCATCCCGCCACCTGCTCTAACCACTAGACTCCACTCCCCACGCAGAGCTGGGGATGGAGCCTGGGTATTCTGATTGCGTATCCAGTGCCCTGTCTACATCACGTTCCCACTCATAGCCCCACAGCCCTGCCACCTCATGCTCTCCTCTCTCACACGCCGGTCCCTGTCTGCTCCCCCTTCTAGGCGCTGGCGATTGCCCCCATGCCCACTGTTCTGTGCCCAGGGGCAGCTCCTTGCGCGTCCCGCTTCACCTGCCCGCCACCCTGGACCTTTACAAGTGGCACAATCCCACGCTGACATGGGACCACGTCTACACCTTCATCAACGGGACATCACACCAGCTGCTGCGTTCCTTCCAAGTGCGGGTCTCTGTGTCCGGGGGCGACTTCGCGGTGCAGGGCGTACGCAGCGGGGACGGGGGAGTCTACATGTTCCAAGATCTGGATGCGACGTGCCTGGCCTGGCTCCATCTGGTGGTGTTGGGTAAATTCAGCCCAGGGGGCGGCTCAGCCTCATTGTTTGCTCGGAGGGTTTGGTGAGGGGTGGGGGAATTTTCCATCTCAGTCGGGGGGTGGAGCAACCCAATGCACTCCCCTGAATGAAAACGTAAAATGCCCACCACCGGTTTGTCCCGAAACTTCTGTGAGGGCCAGGGACCGCACTGCCCCATCTTGTGAAGCTACTAGAGCAAGCTGACCATGCCTCAAAACTTTTCAGAGAAATGTATCATTGGACAACAGTGATCGGGAACAGGGGGGCCTCGGTCCGAGATGGAATTTCTGGGAGAAGGAGCAAGAACTCAGACTAGCCAATAGGGCTGGAGGTTAGGGTATGCACCATGAGATGCAAATTAACTTTTTCCATAAAAGAACCCCCCCCCCCCCCGCAGTAGCCAGCCTTGGAACAAACTTCCTTCCTCTCTCTGTTTGCAGAACCTGTGGATTGGAGATGGTACCTGCTCCTTCTCATTCCAGTTTCGGCGGTTCTAGCCCTTGTGGGCTGGAAGCTAAAGGACGTGTGGGCGAGGATAGCCATGGGCGACCAAGAAGGTGAAGACAGAAGGCTGTAGATGTGACCAGGGATCCCCCAAAATCAGCCTGTCGCTGTTTGTGTGTGTTGGGGACACAGAGGTCTGCCCACCACTCCCTTAATTATCCACACAGCTGAAGGCTGGTCTCCGTAGGCGTTCTACCCGGGTAACACACGCAGTGGTGAATCCACAGCTGTGTGTGCATAGTCACACACTTCCAGTAGCGCTGGTGCAAGCTGAGCCACGCCTCCGTGCATGGTGCATTGCATCGTGGGTAGTTAACCCAGGTGCTCTATGGCCCACTGGGTAAATTTTGCACTAGATTGTAGGATAGTTCCAGGAGGCCAGCGGGGGTTGCCTCCATGCTGTATCCCAGAATTCACCAAGGTAATTTTTGCACTGCATTGTGGGACACTTCTCAGAGGCCCAGAGCACCCGTGAGAAAAGGGATCAAAGGACCACAGTTTCCCCCTGCCCGCCTTCCCCATATCCCAGAATTCACTTGGTGTGCATGCCACTTCCAAACTGATCTCTGAACATGGAGCTCCAGGTCCTACTGAAACAGTAAACCAGTGCTGGCATAGTGGAGTGCCCACAGTGTGGTGGTGGTCTCTAGAGTCATGCAAGCCAAAATACCCCTTGGGATGTTGACTCTGAGCCCTAATGATGGTACTTGACATATCAACATGCTTAAGGGGTTGGTAAACTTCATTTGAGAGGGAGGCTGACCTTGTGTTACAGGACTGTACGCTATCCCCAATTCTGCCATAGCCTCTCTGTGTAACCATGGGTAGTTACTGCATTGCTCAGTGCCTCAGTTTCCCGCTCTGTAAAATGAGGATAATAAGCCTTTCGTGTATTTAGATGATAAGCCTTGCAAGGTAAAGACTGTCAGTAAGGCTCTAGGGCATCTGGTACAATGGCTGATCTTGGTTGGTGTGACTGTAATATAAATAATAAGGGAGAGAGAACATTGTCATCACAGAAGATGCAAATTGCCCCTCAATGGGGCCTGGCCACCACACTGCCCTGCTCAGATCAGCTTGTGATGCAGAGTGTGACGGTGCACTCCATCGGATTTTATGAAAATATGCTAATGAGTGTGAATATAATGTAACTGGCATATGTTTCAGGCAAAAGATCTCTTGTAAGGTGTCATTACAAAGCTTATAATCTACTGAGTGTGGTCATCCTATTTGTATGACTGTATCATGCTTGTATCTGAAACTAGAAATATGAAATATAACTCTGAGGTCCTATTGTAATTATGCAAAGTGTGGGCCATCAATGGTGGCTTGGAATCTTGATGACTCCCATTAACCAGGACAATTGACTGTAGATGGCTCTGTTTACTTGCAAGCCTTCCTGTGAGTCACGCTGGGAAGAATGAAGGCTTCAGGGTCTCACAGGACATATGACCATGTCACCTGGTACTGGAATCCATCTTAAACCTGGGACTTTTCCATTTAGAAGGAGGGGTGAGGACCCAATGAGACAAAAGATTCCCGCCTTGTGCCAAAGGTATATAAGGGGGTGGAACAGAACAAGGCGGCTGCAGTAATGAGAAATCCCCCAGTTACCACCTGAGCTGGAACAAGGACTGTACCAGGCGAAAGGATTGGGCCCAGACTAGAAAGGAGTCTAGTCTGTGAAAGAAGCTTATTGGAACATCTCTGAGGGTGAGATTTTATCTGTATTCGGTTTCCTACTGTATTAGGCTTAGACTTGAGTGTTTTTATTTATTTTTCTTGGTAACTTACTTTGTTCTGTCTGTTATAACTTGGAACCACTTAAATCCTACTTTTAATAAAAGTGATTAATAAAATCACTTTTGCTTATTACTTGACCGAGATTAAGTAATTAATGCCTGGGGGAGCAAACAGCTGTGCATATCTCTCTATCAGTGTTATAGAGAGCGGACAATTTATGAGTTTACCCTGTATAAGCTTTATACAGAGTAAAACAGATTTATTGGGGGGTTGGAGCCCACTGGGAACTGGGTATCTGGGTGCTGGAGACAGGAATACCTGCTAAGTGGCTTTCAGTTAAAGCCTGCAGCTCTGGGGGACATGGTTCAGACCTGGGTCTGTGTTTGCAGCAGACTAGCATGTCTGGCTCAACAAGGCAGGGTTCTGGAGTCCCAGGCTGGCAGGGAAAACGGGCTCAGAGGTAATCTCAGCACATCAGGCGGCAGTCCCAAGGCGGTTTCTGTGACCCAACCCGTCACACAAAGCACTTCAAAGGATGTGGCTGCAACGTGTATTTATTATGCACTGAAGCGTAAAGAAAAGTCTGTGTCATACAGTCATTAAGACCAACCGTTGAAATTCAGTGCCACTTATTTATACGGCCACATACAATCTTGCTTGATGTATACTGCATAGGTCTGCAAACAGAACAAGCGCTGAGAATAAAGGAAATTCCATTTGAGAGATGCTCTACTAACAATCAGATGAATGCTTGCTGCCAGTGGGTTAAAGATAACAAACACACTTCCAGTTATGAACATAGACCTATACGTTTCAACCAGTGTAAAATGCAGGGATGCTTTCAAAGATGTCAGGGATGATTTTAAGGCCAGAAGGGAAAATGAAGTCATCTAGTCTAACCCCGGCCAAATAACTCCTCCCAGTGGTTATCAGAGGGAATTTTTGTCTGGTCCCTGGATCCAAATCTCACTGGTGACCCAAACAGGATGTGGGGTGACTACAAAATGCAAGAAGATCCCATGTGATATTATGCTTAAAGCTTGGGCAGCTTTAGTCTGCAGTGGGAAATGCGAGGGGGAAATGAAAATGAGGAAGAAAGTGTTGGCTAATGTATCACGCTCTTCTCTTCCATGATAAAAGCGAAGGAGGGCGGGGGATGGGAAATTCCAGCTTCGGTGGATCCACCGGTCTGAGCTAGCTTCAGCGACAGGACGCCAAGTAACACCAGCTGGGAATTTGGTGTGTTTGTCTTTAACGGAGCAATATTGATTCACACCTGCAGGGATCTGGCCCCATTGATTGCAATGAAGTGACGGCTGAGTCACACCTGCTGGGGGTCTGGCCGCACTGACTCCAGCAAAGCGACACACATTTACACCAGGTGGGGCTCTCACCGGGGAGCTTGACATCTGTTCTTTCTCGTCTCATCAGCCCCTTCCAATCTTAAACGAAAGACCGTTCAGGCAGAGAGCATGCAGGCTTGCACTGGATTTCACCACAGTGTCTCAGGTTACTAAGCAGTGTGGCAGCAACCGGTGGAACTCACTGCTGCAGGAACACAATTCCACCTAATGATGATGGTAAGTGTGGGTTTGAGAGGAGAAACGGCAGCATGTGTGTGCAATCATACAGCAGGATCAGAAACTTAGGCTGGCATATAATTCCTCTGAGCCATCTGGTATGGGCATCTCTTGGAGGACGTATATCGTCGACAGTGTCGTGACGGTTGCAGCAGCATCTGTGGGTGAACCTGTCCCCGAGGTGTCCTTGTTTCTCATGGACAGAACATACTGGGGAAGGGAATCACAGTGTGAAGTTGACTCTGATCATTCAGCGGGCGACAGGGAGTGTTTCCAAGTAGGAGCCCAGTTAGTGGGTGTGGTAGGGGGCGTTAAGGGGCAGAGGCCATGTTAAGCTACCTTTCCACTCATAGATATGAGGACGGACACACACAGAGAGAATCCAATGTGATTCACAAGGGCAAATGGGGTGTGAGACGTTCCCTCCAGCAGGGGGCAGTGTTATTTCTCTCACTCACTCACACCCGCACACACACGGTTCAAGGCATGTATAACATATTTCCTCCAGCAGGGGGCAGCATTCACACACACACAGACACACGAAAGGGGGGAGAACCCGCTCACCTCGCCCACGATCAGCACCAGGAGGCAGAGAACCAGGCCCGCTAGGCACAGCCGGACAGCGTTGGGCATCACAGCTCTCCCTCCATCCAGCGTGGCCCATACCGGGGCGAGGGGCGGCGCCGTGTCCCCTGCAGAGAGGAAACCAAATTCAGAGCCCTGCTCAACAGCACAGCCCTAGGGCTCACCGACACCCGCCCCCCTCCGCACACACCCGCCTGCCTGTCACGGGATTGGGGGCGGGGGGGTCAAGCATGGATCACCCCGGCCCTCAATGTCATGACGCCGCACAGGAGAGCTGGGATCTAAGCCGAGAAGCCTGGACCAGGAACCTCCACTGACCCACACGACCAGGACTGTTTTGCAGTGCGGACGGGGCTCAGGCCCCGAGACAGAAGGTCTGCGCAGCGCAGGGCGGCCGCGTGAGCACGGCTGGGAGCCCCGTGGCCAACCACCATAAGGCCAGATTGAGCAGGCAACTCCCAGGCCGCAAGCCCCGGGGCCCACAGATCCGGGTTCACAGTGCAGGGTAGACGTAACATAAGAGGGGCTGGAGCGGAGACCCGGGACGCAGGGCCACAGGGGGCGAAGCTGGGAACCGGAGGCCTGGGGAAAGAATCATAGAATCATAGAACATCAGGGTTGGAAGGGACCTCAGGAGGTCATCTAGTCCAAACCCCTGCTCAAAGCAGGACCCATCCCCAACTAAATCATCCCAGCCAGGGCTTTGTCAAGCCGGGTCTTAAAAACCTCTAAGGAAGGTGTCATAAATATAAAGGGAAGGGTAAACCCCTTTGAAATCCCTCCTGGCCAGGGGAAAGCTCCTCTCACCTGTAAAGGGTTAAGAAGCTAAAGGTAACCTTGCTGGCACCTGACCAAAATGACCAATGAGGAGACAAGATACTTTCAAAAGCTGGGAGGAGGGAGAGAAACAAAGGGTCTGGGTCTGTCTGTAGTCGTCTTGGCCAGGGACAGAACAGGAATGGAGTCTTAGAACTTGTAGTAAGTAATCTAGCTAGGTATGTGTTAGATTATGATTTCTTTAAATGGCTGAGAAAAGAATTGTGCTGAATAGAATAACTATTTCTGTCTGTGTATCTTTTTTGTAACTTAAGGTTTTGCCTAGAGGGGTTCTCTATGTTTTTGAATCTAATTACCCTGTAAGATGTCTACCATCCTGATTTTACAGGGGGGATTTCTTTATTTCTATTTACTTCTATTTTTTATTAAAAGTCTTCTTGTAAAACACTGATTGCTTTTTCATTGTTCTCAGATCCAAGGGTTTGGGTCTGTGGTCACCTATGCAAATTGGTGAGGCTTTTTATCCAACATTTCCCAGGAAAGGGGGGGTGCAAGTGTTGGGAGGATTGTTCATTGTTCTTAAGATCCAAGGGTCTGGAGTCACCTAGGCAAATTGGTGAGGCTTTTTACAAAACCTTGTCCAGGAAGTGGGGTGCAAGGTTTTGGGAAGTATTTTGGGGGGAAGGACGCGTCCAAACAGCTCTTCCCCAGTAACCAGTATTAGTTTGGTGGTGGTAGCGGCCAGTCCAAGGACAACGGGTGGAATATTTTGTACCTTGGGGAAGTTTTGACCTAAGCTGGTAAAGATAAGCTTAGGAGGTTTTTCATGCAGGTCCCCACATCTGTACCCTAGAGTTCAGAGTGGGGGAGGAACCGTGACAGAAGGAGATTCCACCACCTCCCTAGGTAACACATTCCAGTGCTTCACCACCCTCCTGGTGAAAAAGTTTTTCCTATTATCCAACCTAGACCTCCCCCATTGCAACTTGAGACCATTACTCCTCGTTCTGTCATCTGCCACCACGGAGAACAGTCTAGATCCATCCTCTTTGGAACCCCCTGTCAGGTAGTTAAAAACAGCTATCAAATCCCCCTTCATTCTTCTCTTCTGCAGACTAAACAATCCCAGTTCCCTCAGCCTCTCCTCATAAGTCATGTGTTCCAGTCCCCTAATCATTTTTGTTGCCCTCCGCTGGACTCTTTCCAGTTTTTCCACATCCTTCTTGTAGTGCAGGGATCCAAAACTGGACACAGTACTCCAGATGACGCCTCACCAATGTTGAATAGAGGGGAATGATCACGTCCCTCGATCTGCTGGCAATGCCCCTACTTATACAGCCCAAAATGCCATTGGCCTTTTTGGCGACAAGGACACACTGTTGACTCATATCCAGCTTCTTGTCCACTGTAACCCCTAGGTCCTTTTCCGCAGAACTGCTGCCGAGCCATTCGGTCCCTAGTCTGTAGCTGTGCATTGGGTTCTTCCGTCCTAAGTGCAGGACTTTGCACTTGTCCTTGTTGAACCTCATCAGATTTCCTTTGGCCCAATCCTCTAATTTGTCTAGGGGTATGTCTACAATACGAAATTAGGTCAATTTTATAGAAGTCAATTTTTAGAATTCAATTTTATACAGTCGATTGCGTATGTCCACACTAAGCGCATTAAGTCAGTGGAGTGCGTCCTCACTAAGCCCTTTAGATTGACGGAACGGGGTTGGTGTGTGGACGCAGTCATTTTTAAATCGACCTAATGAGGCTAAATTCTACCTAACGCTGTAGTGTAGACCAGGGCTAGGTCCCTCTGTATCCTATCCCTACCCTCCAGCGTATCTACCTCTCCTCCCAGTTTAGTGTCATCTGCAAACTTCCTGAGGGTGCAATCCACACCATCCTCCAGATCATTTATGAAGATATTGAAGAAAACCGTCCCCAGGACCGACCCTTGGGGCACTCCACTTGATACCGGCTGCCAACTAGACATGGAGCCATTGATCACTACCCGTTGAGCCTGAGGATCTAGCCAGCTTTCTACCCACCTTACAGTCTATTCACCCAGCCCATACTTTAACGTGCTGGCAAGAATACTGTGGGATGCGACACAGAGCCAGGAACAGAGCCGAAATCCCCTGAGTCCCAGCTCGGTGCTGTAACACCAAGACCTGCCCCCTCCACCCCACCCCCCCACACTGTGCCCCTCTGTTCTCCTTCCTCACCCTGCAGTTCGGTGCTGCTGGCAGGTGCTGGCGAGGTGGGAGGCAGGACGGTGGTGGGGTCTGTAGGGAGACTGGGGTCTGTAGGGAGACAAGCCAGAGCAGGGTGGGTGAGGGGGTTGGCAGGAGGGAGGGATCCCCTGCCGGGCTCTGAGTTCAACTCTGCACTGGCAGGGCCTCCCCAGGGAGCGGACTAGAGGCCGTGACGGGGGTGGGGGGCAGCACCATGGGACAGGGGCTGGCCAGGGTAGGAGAGTAGGGCGGGATGGCAGCTTTGCAATGGGATCCGTGGGGACAGCTGGGATGCCAGAACCCTGGCGGGGGTGAGATCCCCATGCGGGGAAGGATCAGAGATATAGGATCCCTGGTAGGGGGTGGGATCCCCATGGGGGGAAGCGGGGACACTGGATCTCTGCTGGGGAGATGTGGGGGGGCAGGATCCCCATATTATGTGGGGGAACAAGGTTACAGGATCCCACGGGGGATGGGGGTGAGGATAGGAAGCAGGGAATGGGGGAGGGACGGGAACACGAGGGGGAGGGGAGGGGTTGCAATGTGGGATCCAATGGGGACTGGAGAAAGCAGATGGGGCAGGGGTTGGGCCATAGAGGGTGGGGGAGGGAAGGGAACGGGGGAGGGGTTGGGACGCGGGATCCCCTGGGAGGACGGGGGAGGGGAGGGAACGGGGGAGGGGTTGGGACGCGGGATCCCATGGGAGGGAACGGGGGAGGGGTTGGGACGCGGGATCCCCTGGGAGGACGGGGGAGGGGAGGGAACGGGGGAGGGGTTGGGACGCGGGATCCCCTGGGAGGACGGGGGAGGGGAGGGAATGGGGGAGGGGTTGGGACGCGGGATCCCCTGGGAGGACGGGGGAGGGGAGGGAACGGGGGAGGGGTTGGGACGCGGGATCCCCTGGGAGGACGGGGGAGGGGAGGGAACGGGGGAGGGGTTGGGAGGCGGGATCCCATGGGAGCACGGGGGAGGGGAGGGAACGGGGGAGGGGTTGGGACGCGGGATCCCCTGGGAGGACGGGGGAGGGGTTGGGAGGCGGGATCCCCTGGGAGGACGGGGGAGGGGAGGGAACGGGGGAGGGGTTGGGACGCGGGATCCCGTGGGAGGGAACGGGGGAGGGGTTGGGACGCGGGATTCCCTGGGAGGACGGGGGAGGGGAGGGAACGGGGGAGGGGTTGGGACGCGGGATCCCATGGGAGGACGGGGGAGGGGTTGGGACGCGGGATCCCATGGGAGGACGGGGGAGGGGAGGGAACGGGGGAGGGGTTGGGACGCGGGATCCCATGGGAGGGAACGGGGGAGGGGTTGGGACGCGGGATCCCCTGGGAGGACGGGGGAGGGGAGGGAACGGGGGAGGGGTTGGGACGCGGGATCCCCTGGGAGGACGGGGGAGGGGAGGGAATGGGGGAGGGGTTGGGACGCGGGATCCCCTGGGAGGACGGGGGAGGGGAGGGAATGGGGGAGGGGTTGGGACGCGGGATCCCCTGGGAGGGCGGGGGAGGGGAGGGAACGGGGGAGGGGTTGGGACGCGGGATCCCCTGGGAGGGAACGGGGGAGGGGAGGGAACGGGGGGAGGGGTTGGGACGCGGGATCCCCTGGGAGGACGGGGGAGGGGAGGGAACGGGGGAGGGGTTGGGAGGCGGGATCCCATGGGAGGACGGGGGAGGGGAGGGAACGGGGGAGGGGTTGGGACGCGGGATCCCGTGGGAGGACGGGGGAGGGGAGGGAACGGGGGAGGGGTTGGGACGCGGGATCCCATGGGAGGACGGGGGAGGGGAGGGAACGGGGGAGGGGTTGGGACGCGGGATCCCATGGGAGGGAACGGGGGAGGGGTTGGGACGCGGGATCCCCTGGGAGGACGGGGGAGGGGAGGGAACGGGGGAGGGGTTGGGACGCGGGATCCCCTGGGAGGACGGGGGAGGGGAGGGAACGGGGGAGGGGTTGGGACGCGGGATCCCCTGGGAGGACGGGGGAGGGGAGGGAACGGGGGAGGGGTTGGGACGCGGGATCCCCTGGGAGGACGGGGGAGGGGAGGGAACGGGGGAGGGGTTGGGACGCGGGATCCCATGGGAGGACGGGGTGGGAGGGGAGGGGACGGGGGAGGGGTTGGGACGCGGGATCCCCTGGGAGGACGGGGGGGGAGGGGAGGGAACAGGGGAGGGGTTGGGACGCGGGATCCCCTGGGAGGACGGGGGAGGGGAGGGAACGGGGGAGGGGTTGGGACGCGGGATCCCCTGGGAGGACGGGGGAGGGGAGGGAACGGGGGAGGGGTTGGGAGGCGGGATCCCATGGGAGCACGGGGGAGGGGAGGGAACGGGGGAGGGGTTGGGACGCGGGATCCCCTGGGAGGACGGGGGAGGGGTTGGGAGGCGGGATCCCCTGGGAGGACGGGGGAGGGGAGGGAACGGGGGAGGGGTTGGGACGCGGGATCCCGTGGGAGGGAACGGGGGAGGGGTTGGGACGCGGGATTCCCTGGGAGGACGGGGGAGGGGTTGGGACGCGGGATCCCATGGGAGGATGGGGGAGGGGAGGGAACGGGGGAGGGGTTGGGACGCGGGATCCCATGGGAGGACGGGGGAGGGGAGGGAACGGGGGAGGGGTTGGGACGCGGGATCCCCTGGGAGGGAACGGGGGAGGGGAGGGAACGGGGGAGGGGTTGGGAGGCGGGATCCCATGGGAGGACGGGGGAGGGGAGGGAACGGGGGAGGGGTTGGGACGCGGGATCCCGTGGGAGGACGGGGGAGGGGAGGGAACGGGGGAGGGGTTGGGACGCGGGATCCCATGGGAGGACGGGGGAGGGGAGGGAACGGGGGAGGGGTTGGGACGCGGGATCCCATGGGAGGGAACGGGGGAGGGGTTGGGACGCGGGATCCCCTGGGAGGACGGGGGAGGGGAGGGAACGGGGGAGGGGTTGGGACGCGGGATCCCCTGGGAGGACGGGGGAGGGGAGGGAACGGGGGAGGGGTTGGGACGCGGGATCCCCTGGGAGGACGGGGGAGGGGAGGGAACGGGGGAGGGGTTGGGACGCGGGATCCCCTGGGAGGACGGGGGAGGGGAGGGAACGGGGGAGGGGTTGGGACGCGGGATCCCATGGGAGGACGGGGTGGGAGGGGAGGGGACGGGGGAGGGGTTGGGACGCGGGATCCCCTGGGAGGACGGGGGGGGAGGGGAGGGAACAGGGGAGGGGTTGGGACGCGGGATCCCCTGGGAGGACGGGGGAGGGGAGGGAACGGGGGAGGGGTTGGGACGCGGGATCCCCTGGGAGGACGGGGGAGGGGAGGGAACGGGGGAGGGGTTGGGACGCGGGATCCCATGGGAGGACGGGGGGGGAGGGGAGGGGACGGGGGAGGGGTTGGGACGCGGGATCCCCTGGGAGGACGGGGGGGGAGGGGAGGGAACGGGGGAGGGGTTGGGACGCGGGATCCCCTGGGAGGACGGGGGAGGGGAGGGAACGGGGGAGGGGTTGGGACGCGGGATCCCCTGGGAGGACGGGGGAGGGGAGGGGACGGGGGAGGGGTTGGGAGGCGGGATCCCCTGGGAGGACGGGGGGGGAGGGGAGGGGACGGGGGAGGGGTTGGGACGCGGGATCCCCTGGGAGGGAACGGGGGAGGGGTTGGGACAAGGGATCCCCTGGGAGGGCGGGGGGGGAGGGGAGGGAACGGGGGAGGGGTTGGGACGCGGGATCCCCTGGGAGGGCGGGGGAGGGGAGGGGACGGGGGAGGGGTTGGGAGGCGGGATCCCCTGGGAGGACGGGGGAGGGGAGGGAACTGGGGAGGGGTTGGGACGCGGGATCCCATGGGAGGGGAGGGGAGGGGAGGGAACGGGGGAGGGGTTGGGACGCGGGATCCCCTGGGAGGGAACGGGGGAGGGGTTGGGACGCGGGATCCCCTGGGAGGACGGGGGAGGGGAGGGAACGGGGGAGGGGTTGGGACGCGGGATCCCATGGGAGGGAACGGGGGAGGGGTTGGGACGCGGGATCCCCTGGGAGGACGGGGGAGGGGAGGGAACGGGGGAGGGGTTGGGACGCGGGATCCCCTGGGAGGACGGGGGAGGGGAGGGAACGGGGGAGGGGTTGGGACGCGGGATCCCCTGGGAGGACGGGGGGGGAGGGGAGGGGACGGGGGAGGGGTTGGGACGCGGGATCCCCTGGGAGGGAACGGGGGAGGGGTTGGGACGCGGGATCCCCTGGGAGGGCGGGGGAGGGGAGGGAACGGGGGAGGGGTTGGGACGCGGGATCCCCTGGGAGGGCGGGGGAGGGGAGGGGACGGGGGAGGGGTTGGGACGCGGGATCCCATGGGAGGGGAGGGGAGGGGAGGGAACGGGGGAGGGGTTGGGACGCGGGATCCCCTGGGAGGGCGGGGGAGGGGAGGGAACGGGGGAGGGGTTGGGACGCGGGATCCCCTGGGAGGACGGGGGGGGAGGGGAGGGGACGGGGGAGGGGTTGGGACGCGGGATCCCCTGGGAGGGCGGGGGGGAGGGGAGGGAACGGGGGAGGGGTTGGGACGCGGGATCCCCTGGGAGGGCGGGGGAGGGGAGGGGACGGGGGAGGGGTTGGGACGCGGGATCCCCTGGGAGGACGGGGGAGGGGAGGGAACGGGGGAGGGGTTGGGAGGCGGGATCCCCTGGGAGGACGGGGGAGGGGAGGGAACGGGGGAGGGGTTGGGACGCGGGATCCCATGGGAGGACGGGGGAGGGGAGGGAACGGGGGAGGGGTTGGGACGCGGGATCCCCTGGGAGGACGGGGGGGGAGGGGTTGGGACGCGGGATCCCCTGGGAGGGAACGGGGGAGGGGTTGGGACGCGGGATCCCCTGGGAGGGCGGGGGGGGAGGGGAGGGAACGGGGGAGGGGTTGGGACGCGGGATCCCATGGGAGGGGAGGGAACGGGGGAGGGGTTGGGACGCGGGATCCCCTGGGAGGGGAGGGGAGGGAACGGGCGTGGGGCGGGGGAGGCGCTGAGTTGCGGGGGACGGGGCAGGGGCCGGCCGGCGGGATCCCGCCCCGGCTGTCCCCGCCCGCCCCCACCCCGGTTACCTGCGGCGGGGGCGGGGGCGGGGGCCAGGGTCAGGTTGACCTCGGCCACGGCCTGCACGTCCAGGCCCAGCAGGCTGACGCGGTAGATGCCGGCGTCCTCGGGCCGGGCGTCCCGCAGCAGCAGCGAGGCCTCGCGGGGGCCCAGGCCGGCCCGGCCCTCGTAGCCCCGGCCGCGCTCCAGGGCCAGGCGGCAGGACAGGCGCCAGGGGGCCGCCCCGCCGCAGCCCCGGGCCGCCAGCAGCAGCACCAGGCGGCCCGTGGGCTGGAAACGCCAGCGCACCTGGAAGACAGGGGGCGGCGGGGCCGGGAGCCGCAGGGCGGCGGGGAGCAGGGCCGTGCCCCCGGGGAGCGCGGCCACCGGGCCAGCCGGCACCGCCAGCGAGAGCGGGGAGCAGCCGCCTGCCGGGAGAGGCAGCGGGAGTGCCGGGGGTGGGGGGCGCTGTGCGGGCCCCCCACGGCCCCGCCGCCCGGCCCCCCCTGCTGCCCCCCCCGCACCCTCGCCCCCGGCTCCCCCGCGTCCCCCGCACCCAGCGCCCCGCTGCCCCCCCCGCACCCTCACGCTGGGCCCCCGCGTCCCCCGCACCCAGCCCCCCGCTGCCCCCCCGCACCCTCACACTGGGCCCCCACGTCCCCCATGCCCAGCCTCCCACGGCCCCGTCGCCTGGCCCCCCGCTGCCCCCCCCTGCACCCTCGCCCCCGGCTCCCCCGCGTCCCCCGCACCCAGCCCCCCGCTGCCCCCCCCGCACCCTCGCCCCCGGCTCCCCCGCGTCCCCCGCACCCAGCCCCCCGCTGCCCCCCCCGCACCCTCGCCCCCGGCTCCCCCGCTGCCCCCCCCGCACCCTCGCCCCCGGCTCCCCCGCGTCCCCCGCACCCAGCCTCCCACGGCCCCGTCGCCTGGCCCCCCGCTGCCCCCCCCTGCACCCTCGCCCCCGGCTCCCCCGCGTCCCCCGCACCCAGCCTCCCACAGCCCCGTCGCCCGGCCCCCCGCTGCCCCCCCCGCACCCTCACACTGGGCCCCCACATCCCCCACGCCCAGCCTCCCACGGCCCCGTCGCCTGGCCCCCCGCTGCCCCCCCGCATCCTCACGCTGGGCCCCCGCGTCCCCCACACCCAGCCCCCCGCTGCCTCCCCCGCACCCTTGCCCCCGGCTCCCCCGCGTCCCCCGCACCCAGCCCCCCGCTGCCCCCCCGCACCCTCACGCTGGGCCCCCGCGTCCCCCACGCCCAGCCTCCCACGGCCCAGTCGCCCAGCCCCCTGCTGCCCCCCCGCACCCTCGCCCCCGGCTCCCCCGCGTCCCCCGCACCCAGCTCCCCGCTGACCCCCCCCGCACCCTCGCCCCCGGCTCCCCCGCGTCCCCCGCACCCAGCCCCCCGCTGCCCCCCCCGCACCCTCCCGCTGGGCCCCCGCGTCCCCCACGCCCAGCCTCCCACGGCCCCGTCGCCCAGCCCCCCGCTGCCCCCCCCGCACCCTCGCCCCTGGCTCCCCCGCGTCCCCCGCACCCAGCCCCCCGCTGCCCCCCCGCACCCTCACGCTGGGCCCCCGCGTCCCCCACACCCAGCTCCCCGCTGCCCCCCCCCGCACCCTCGCCCCCGGCTCCCCCGCGTCCCCCGCACCCAGCTCCCCGCTGCCCCCCCGCACCCTCACGCTGGGCCCCCGCGTCCCCCACGCCCAGCCTCCCACGGCCCCGTCGCCCGGCCCCCCGCACCCTCACCCCCGGCTCCCCCACGTCCCCCACGCCCAGCCTCCCACGGCCCCGTCGCCTGGCCCCCCGCTGCCCCCCCGCACCCTCACGCTGGGCCCCCGCGTCCCCCACGCCCAGCCTCCCACGGCCCCGTCGCCCAGCCCCCTGCTGCCCCCCCCGCACCCTCACACTGGGCCCCCGCGTCCCCCACACCCAGCCCCCCGCTGCCCCCCCCGCACCCTCGCCCCCGGCTCCCCCACGTCCCCCACACCCAGCCCCCCGCTGCCCCCCCCGCACCCTCGCCCCCGGCTCCCCCACGTCCCCCGCACCCAGCCCCCCGCTGCCCCCCCCGCACCCTCACCCCCAGCTCCCCCACGTCCCCCACACCCAGCCCCCCGCTGTCCCCCCGCATCCTCACGCTGGGCCCCCGCGTCCCCCACACCCAGCCTCCCACGGCCCCGTCGCCCAGCCCCTTACTGCCCCACCCGCACCCTCACACTGGGCTCCCCCGCACCCCCACCACACAGCCCCTCACTGCCTCACCCACACCCTCACACTGGGCCCCCCACAGCTGCCACAGCACCACCACAGCCCCCCACACTGTGCACCCTGCACCCCCCCCTCCCCACCACACACCGCCCCCCCAACATGCCCAACTGTACCCTGGTACTGTGCCCCCCCTTCTTTCTTGAAGTAACCAAAATATTTTTCGCTTTCACACTCGTCCCTTTTTTCCTTCCCATCTTCCCCCATCCTCTCCCCACAGCCGTCTCTCTCCCTCCCCCGTAGAAGCAGCATCCCCCCACCCCCCCCCAAAAAAACCCTTTTGCTCACCCACAAAGACCCAGAGCAGGAACACCCCGACCATCTCGCCTGGGGCCAGCTCCCTGCACCACCGTGACCCAACACCGCCACTAGCCTTCCCAGCCGGTCCACAAAACCTGCCTTGACTCTCACACCCTCCCACACACGAGAAGACGCCTGGAGCCAGGGCCGGCTGGATGGAGCCAGGGTTTCCGCTGGGTGTCTCTTCTCCCCCCCCCCCCATGTTCTCCCGTCTCGTGCTCCTTTCAAATGTGGAAATGAATTATCCCCCCACCCCGGGCTGGACAGCGGCACTGACTGGCGCTCCGGGGGGAGCGCCTGGGTTCAACAGGCAACAATGACCTGAAAGCTCAAGGTCGCTCACCCGATGAGGCTGGTTCTGCTTCCAGTATGATTGGGCAGTTATTGGTGGCAGCGGTGGGGAACTACTTGCCAGAGCCAACGTCAGCTGCAGCCACTAGGGGGCAGCAGGGTAGCACCCCACCCCCCTCAGGGGGTCTGATATTCCACCCAGTAGATGGTGTGAAATTTAGAACTGGTGCCCTCTAAAGGGGAAAAACCCTGTATCACGTTCTCTGCTTCTCTGGGCAAGCCAGTTCCCCCCACCCGCCCCGGGGCTGGGTCAGAACGGACGACCCCTAGAGGGGAGAGACCCCATGTCCCAATCCCCGGGCATCTCAGTCCGGATATTCCCTGGCGTTGCCCCTGCCACATGGGTCTGTCTGGCCTCGTCCCAGGTGCAGTATGGGACGATGCAGCTCAGGCAACGGCCACTAGGGGGCGAGATCCAGCTGTTGGAACCTGCTGTCACATCTGTTCTGCGCTGAGCATAGAACCCGATGTGCCCAGCCATTATGACCCCCCCGCAATAGAACCAGCATCCCCAGTACACCCACACCGAGCCAGGCTGGGAGCACCCTGGGTGGTCAGGATGTGGGGGTGTGGGACACAGCTGGAGGGGAGTTCTAGGGGGCGCTGGGTGCGGCAGAGTGGGGGTTATGGGGCCATGCTTCTCATTCTGGGGGGGCTTTACCCAGGCGGGGTCATGGAGGTGCGGGCTCTGCCCTATGTTGGGAAGGTGGCAGGTAAGGAGGTGGGTATACAGGGAGGTATTAGGATGTCTAGGCAGTATACTGGGGGGTACAGGTGTATTGGGGTGTGCTGGGAATAGCCAGGGGAAATCAGGGGAGGTATTGGGGTATACCGGAGTGCTATGGGGTCTACAGGGAATGTATTAAAATATAAAGGAGGATGGGATATGGGGCCTTTCCCCTGTAGAGGGCGCTGGCTGGCTCAAGGGGGATTGGAATGGGACACTGGGCCTTTCCTCTCTGTGGGGCACCATCTGTGATCCGGGCCCACAGTTGGGGGTCGGCTGGCTCAGGGAGGCAGGGAATGGGACACAGGGCCTTTCCTCTCTAGGGGGCACTGGCTGTGATCTGACCCCATGGTGGGGGACTGGCTGGCTCAAGGAGGCTGGGAATAGGAGATGGGACCTTTCCCCTCTAGGGGGCACTGTTCTGATCCAGCCTCAGGGTGGGGCAATGGCTGGCTCAGGGAGTGGGGAATGAGCTATGGGGCCTTTCCCTGCTAATCAGTTCTAATCTCATATCATCAGCTGGGTAAAACCGTCCCCCATCCCCTATCGCCCCCTAGTGGCTGCAGCTAATCAATGGCACACACCGTCCCCCCTGGGGTCCCACTATGAGTTACTCACCCTGAGTCTTTCCCCAGCTCCCAGCGCCTGCCCCCTCCTGCATCGGTTTGTCGCCCGGGGCTCGACGGCCGTCATCCCGCTCCGGCTGCCCCGGGGGAGCGTTGCCCTGTGCAGAGTGAATGCCCACAGGCCCCGCTGCGACTGGCTAATGGTGCTGATCCGGGGCCGTCTATACTACTTCCTGCAGGCCTTCAAGGGCCACCTCATCCTCCACACATCGGGCCTCGTGGTGCAGGAGATGAAGAGAGACATGGAGGGGGAGTACTGGGTCCTCTCGGGGAAGAACAGAACCTGCCTGGCCCGCATCCTCTTGACGGCTGTGGGTGAGTCTCTTTCTGGGGGGCGCTGGTTCTGGTCCAGGCTGGGAGGCGGAGGGGGGGACTGGCTGGTTCAGGAAGTGGGCCTTGGGGCATTTCCCCTCTAGGGGGCACCGGCTCTAATCCGGCCCCAGATCAAGTCATGACACGAAGAGGTGTGATATCAGTTGGTGGGTCTGAGCGCCCTGGTACCCAAACCACAGCTATTCCCAGGCTGGCAGCCCCAGTAGTGAGGCTGAGGACAGACAAACGAGTGGGGCACCGGGACATGGAGCCTCGGGCAATGGCTGTGGACGACTGGGTTCAAGGCTGTGCTCTGCCACGTGGCCTAGCAAAAGTCCCCTCCTTGAGCCTCAGATCCCCCTTCCATCCTTTGTCTGTTTAGACTTTGTAGCAGGGACTGTCTCTCCCTGGGTGTCTGGACAGTGTCTGGTGCAAAGGTGCCCTGATGTCAGACTTCTAGGTACTATAATAATTGTGGCTCAAAGAAACCAAACCACTCCTGTAAACTGGGGGATTTTTGGTAGGGGGGGCAGGGGCAGAAGGAAATCTGCCCATCCACTGACCCTACTGTGGGTAAACACAGACCTGAATCTCAGCTGTAATGGTTCTTCAGGGTGCTTGTAATAGCAATACCCCAACTGGCCATGAGGGGGTGACAAACACCCCCAGAGCTAGAACCAGGTGAGCCGACTTCTCCCTTAACCCGCTGCTCTTGCAATTCCAGGGCCGCTGTTTTTCTACCGGTTTCTCCTTGTCATCCCTGGCCTGCTGTTCATGGCTGTGCTGGTGCTGATGTGGGACTGGCTTATAAAGGTCCGTGCTCACCCATTCACCACTGAGGGGCAAAGACACGGTGATCGCTGATTCATAGCTGGCTGTAACCCCAGCAAGACGTCCACGTGAAACACACCAGCACAGCCTGATAATCTAGAGCTGCACCCACCACCCATCCAGCCAGAGCCCTCTCCTATGACACCGAATGGGCACACTACCTCTTCCACCCCATGTTCAATCACTTGTAAATATCTCAACTTGTACATTTCTAGGATAGTTGATTTTTAAAATACTGAATCAGTAACCAATTGGTTTGGTTGTTTCTTGGTCCAGTTTTTTTAAATAAAGTCTTTGTTTTTAAATTTAAAAAACCTGGAAAACATAAAAAGGTTGTAAAAAGTTTGTACTGGTGGAACTCCATGCCACAAGATTAGCTCAACAGATAGATTTGGAGAAATTGGATGGCTGGATGAAATGGGATGTATCTGGATTAGAGGGAGGGGTGTATGATCATGGATGGATCGCAGCATATGGGTTGGAGGGATGGATAGGGAGGTATATCTGAGGATTGATGGATGGATGGATATGTATGGGGAGAAAGGTGGGGGGGTGTCTTTATGTGCATATGGGTGGAGGGAGAGAGAGGTATGTATGGGGATGGATGGATTGATATATGTGGGGTAGAGATGGATGTATATGGATGGGTGGGTAGATGGATGGATGGACGGACAGGGGAGGTATATAGGCTGTTAGATGCATGGATGGATGGGGTGGCTGGAGGGAGAGGTATGAATGGGGATGGATGGATGGATGGATATCTGTGGGGATGGATGTCTATGGATTGGGAGGGAATGTATGTAGATGGACTGAGAAATGGGGGTGTGACAGGATCCCTGGGGTGCAGCCTGGGACTGTGGGACCGCGGTGCCCCCTGAACTGTCTCCAACCTGGGCAGTCTCTCACAATGCCCTGCTAGTGACCAGCAGCAAACCCCTCCAGGTGCTGTGATCACTCAGCACAACCACATGTGGAGACCCAACACCCAGCTACATTGCGTGAATGCTCCCAGAGCCACTCATGAATCACACAGAGAGAGGCACCAGCCAAATTCCCCCCCCCCCGGCCCCCACAAGCTCCCAGCACTGTACCCCAGGAATATACCGTCTTGCACTGCTCAAGATGGGAAATGCAAATTTATTAATTGGTTCACCACTTCGTCAATGGAAAGTGGATATACACCAGCCTTTATAAAACCTGAGCAGATTTACCACAAACTTCAGGTAAACTCACTGGTAAAGATAAACAGTAAAACAAATGTATTGACTACATAAGATAGATTTTAAGTGATATTAAGTGATAGGCAACAAGTCAGAGGTAGTTCCCAAAAGAAAAGAAGATATAAGCATGCAGTCTAAACCAGTGGTTCTCAAACTTTTTTTTTCGCAGACCACTTGAAAATTGCTGAGGGTCTCGGCAGACCACTAAATGATCTTTCCCAATGTTGTTTGTACCTTTAGCTAACTATTGTAAAAAAAAAAACCTTAATAATAAACATTTTTTGTGCTACATATAAAAGCACACAACTCATATTTTAATGTTAGTAGTCTTACCTATCTAATACGATGGATGTGCCCTCTGTTCCCCGCTGCAGCAGCCCCCGAGCTGGGGCTGGGAAGGGCTGGGGGGGTCTCTCCCCGTCAGCCACAGCCCAGGAGCTGGGGAAAGTGGCTGGCACCGCAGCCCTGCACGTCCCAAATTCCCCCCACCCCTTCTTCTCACGCTACTTCCCCCCACCTCCCCCTCCCACTTACCCCCTATTCCCCCCAAGGCCACCACCTCACCTTACATGTGCATCTTCTCCAGGGTCCAGGCACCTAATCAGAGGAGCCACCATGCCTGCGCGACTCCCCTAATTAGGTGGGTGGCCTTTCACTCTCTCATGTGCAACCGCTCAGGTACACACCTTAGAGGGAACTATCCGCGGACCACCTGAATGGAGCTCGCGGACCACTGGTGGTCCATGGACCACAGTTTGAAAACCTCTGGTCTAAACTCTCAACCCTATTAGACTGGGCAATATCTAGATTAAGCACTTTTTCTCACCGCCCTGGATATTGCAGTCCCTAGTCTACAAGATTTCACCCTTGAAATCTGGGCCAGTCCCCTCAGTTGGAGTCTTCAGAGCGTCCTGGTTGCTTGCAGCATAGATGGGGGCAGGAACAAAGGCCAAGCCTGGGCCCCCCGTGTTCTGCTTTATACCCTCAGTCCATGTGCTTGGAGAACAGAAGTCCAGGCATGTCTGGGCGGCATTGCTGAGTCTCCAGGCAAGGTTGAGCAATTCCCCTGGTGTGGCCTCAGGAGGGTGAGTCATTGCATTGTAGCTCCCTTGCTGCACAATGGCTGTTTGTTTGACACCCCGCCTGAGGCATTGGTTACTTTCCATGCTGTTGCCTCTGGGAAGCTAATATCTGGCTAATTCCCCAATTTACAGCATGTTTTATTGACAACCGTACAACACAATTCTCATAGCTTCATATGCCTGAATGATACACATCTCTGGAGGGAGAAATGACTTTCAGCAGATCATGACCTTTCCCCTGATACCTTACAAGGCCTGCTGTATATGTGAGATCACAATTATATATAAATGAGGAATGTGGGGGTTACAAGACGCTCCCCGAAGGTACCATATGTCACGGAGGCATGTTTGGAGGTGGCTAGATAAGATTAAAAAGTAAAAGAAACATCTCTAGGCAGAAGCCAGACTTTAAAAAATATTTTCCTTAGTTTCTGCCTCGTGCTTGGATTTGTCCATATCAGCAGAGAGGCATGAAGAGCTGGTGGGACCTGGCCCGTGGGTGGGAAAGTCACAGAGCGAGATTCTCCAGTTCTGTCTCCGACAACATCACGGCTGGCCTGGCAGCACGCCATGCCTGACTTCTCAGGGGTAGCTGACCTTCTGTTTGTCTACTTCTGAGACTACAGCCTGCGAGCCATTTTAAGCCAGCCCGCGCGCTCCCACTAGGGAGTGGGATCTGGGGTTTGCCCCGCTCTGGCGCTCCAGCCGGGGAGCAGGATCAGGGGCTGCACCACGCAGCTCCTGGAAGCCGCGGCATGGCCCCGCTCTGGCTCCTACAAGCTCCAATGGCCCCCTCTGGCGCTCCAATGGGAGCTGCAGGGACGGTGCCTGCAGATGGGGCAGCATGCAGAGCCGCCTGGCCGCGCCTCCGCATAGGAGCTGGAGAAGGACATGCCGCTGCTTCTGGGAGCCACTTGAGGTAAGTGTTGCTGAGAGCCTGCACCCCTAAGCCTCTCCCCACACCCCAGCCTCCTGCTCCAGCCCTGCTCTCTGAACCCCTCAATCCCAGCCCAGTACACCCTCCTGCACCCCAAACCTCTCATCTCCAGCCCCACCCCAGAGCCCGTACCCCCAGCCAGAGCCTGCACCCCTTCCTGCACCCCTACCCCAGCCCTGATCCCCTTCCCTCCCTCCTAACCTGTCAGTTCCAGCCCAGAGCACCCTCCTACACCCCAAACTCCTCATCCCCAGCCCCACCCCAGAGCTCGCACCCCCAAGCCGGAGCCCTCCCCCTCCCCCCCACACCCCACTTCTCCACCCCAGTCTGGAGCCCCCTCCCGCACCCTGAACCCCTCCTTTCTGGCCCCACCCCAAAGCCCACACCCCCAACCAGAGCCCTCACCCTCTCCTGCACCCCAATCCCAATTCTGTGAGCATTCATGGCCTGCCATAGAATTTCTATTCCCAGATGTGGCCCTTAGGCCAAAAAGTTTGCCCACCCTGTATTATACCAACATAACAGCTTCTCTTTATTAAGCTAAAGAGATTTAGCTCCTGAGTCTCTCACTATAGGGCAGGTTTTCCAGATCTCATATCATTATTGTAGCTCTTTCTGAACCCTTTCCAGTTTGTCAACCTCCTTGTTCAGGGGTGGACCCTAGAAATGGACCCTAGAAATGTGCAGAGCTGATCCCCTGCTCCTACTCAATATCCCCCTGCTTCTCCATCCAAGGGTCACATTTACCCTCCTCGCTGCACCATTGCCCGGACTATATCTGGAGTAACATAGGGATGAATCAAACCCTCTGCTGTCTGATTCTTCTTGAATCTAAGGCCCCTTTGCATCTCTCCAGCAGGGTGAAGGAGTCGCAGAGAACTGGAGCTAGCTGAAATTTTTCCGTTGAGAATATTGTATTTGAAAAAGAAAGCATGAATAATATTCGTCAACAAAATGGGTTTTCCCTATCCTTTTCCAGGGTTTTTCTACAAAATCCCCCATTTTTTTTCAGTTTTTCTCCCCCCCCCCCACTTTTTCTGCAGTAATAAAAAGTGGGTGGCGGAAATGAGCCTCGGGAGAAGGAGGAGTTGTAACGGGGGGGGGGGGGGAGAAAAACAGAAAAAAACTGAAATTTTCATAACCACCAATTTTCGATGGAAAAATATCAAAGAACCTGGTAACAAATTTGAAATGTCAGTACTTTTTGTGAACTCGTTTTCCTGCTTTCCAACCAGCTGCAACTTGAACATTTTGTCTCTTACAAACATTCCCACCCTCCTCTTAGTATTTATTATTTGTACTGCAGTAATCCCAGTCACGGAGCAGGGTCATCTGTACAAGCAGAACAAATGCAATGAGACACCCAGAAGATTTAAGAGAAAGGTGTGTCTCTTTATTTCCTGGGTCCAGGAAACAGCACCTGGTGGCTAAATTAACTAATTCTGTTGAAGTCACTCCCTCTAGTGAAATAATACATTCCCAGTTGCCTCAGGGTGATATGTATCTCTGCTCATTGGGAACGGGCTAAAGGTGGGCGAATGAAGGGACCGATCCAAGAGGCATGGAATATTTTCTGGTGCAGTTTGCAGAAATCCATTCACCCCTAGCTGCGCTGACTCCAGGTAGCAGGCGACTCTGTTGATCCCACTTCTGCCACCAAGCCAATCAGATGAACCAACATGAGGATTTTCAAAGAGTGAATTTCCTAGGGACTCTTGGAAAGCATGTGATTGGTTTTGGGTAGTCAGGGGCATGGCTGAAGGTCATCTTGGTCAGTACACAGCTGAGCAATGAGACTTCACCCCAAACCTCTTCCCAAGGATGGTGGATAGGGCCAAAACAGAATCTTTTATTGGGGTCAGGGTCAAGTATTGAATCAAAATCTTCAGCTGCCAGCCTAATGTCTTAAGTATGTGCCTGTTCCGCCCCACTTGACCTTACAGCATTGGGCTGGGACTCAGGAGATCTGGGTTCAATTCCCAGCTCTGCCACGGATGCCCTGTGTGATCTTGGAGAAGTCATTGCATTTCTGTGGGCCTCAGTTTCCCTATCTGTAAAATACAGGATAACATGAGGATTCCTTCATACTCACTGCTTTTTGTGACATTTTATGAACTTCTACTCACTTTCTTACAGCTGGGCTCACAATTAGGATACATGTGTAGGCCCAGTTATTACAACCAACCTCACTCTCCACCCAGAACAGACTCCAGGAGACCTAACTCCAAGCCCCACACTGCTGTGATCCATTAGACCCCCCCCCTCTTCTCCCAGAGCTGGGTCTAGAACCCAGAGATCTGGTGCCCCATCCCTCACCCTAGCGTACTCGATCCATCCTCCCATTCCAAGCTCTAGGGATAGAACCCAGGAGTCCTTACTTACAGCCCCCTCTGCTCTACCCACTAAGCCCCACTCCCAGAGCCCAGGATGTAACCTAGGTGCCCTGACTCCTCTGGCGCTAACCTAGTAGACGTCACTGCTCTCCTAGTCCCAGGGCTCGGTTACAGACGTAACTGTCCTGCTCTGTCCAGCTTGGGGGAGACCTCAGCTGGAGTATGGTGTTGGGGGACCGGAAGCTGAAGAATGGGACCGAAGGAGCAGACCCATGAGATCCTGCGAGGCCATGACTGTGTTGGAAGGTGGAAAGGTTTCTCCGTGTCCCAGAATGTGGTAACAGGCCTATTTACCTATTTCACCTTGTCTGTCACTATTCTTCTGGCAACAGTGCAGGTCCAGACACGACAATAATTCTGTCTGAGAGAGCAGGCGTGGGAGGTCATCTTCTGTTGGTGTCCAATAAAGGATGTGGCCTCCCCCACCTCGTCTGTCTAATAGCCTGTGCCCAGCACGGCTACACCACCACGGTGTACAATAATCCTGTGTGGAATTGTGGAAATAAAGGCAACATTTGATGAAGCCTAAAGGGGGTAGACTTGTGACTCTGTTCCCGGGCTCACGCTCCCAACAATGTCCAGTTCTGGCCGTCACCCTCCGGGAAAGAGGTGGGAGAGAGTCCAGAGGGGAGTAACGAAAATGATCACAGGTGGCGAAAACCTGACTGAGTGGGAACGGTTAAAGGGTGACGTCTCGAGGGCCCTTCTAGCCCGACATGTCTATGATTCTATGAAGAATGATTCGAGGTCTGGAAGACGGAGGCACTCAGTCTGTGTGGTTGACCCAAGAGAAGGTTAAGCGGTGGCTTGATCATGGTCTACAGTTCCCTACGGGGGAGAGGCTCTCTGGTCGTACAGGGGGAGAGCATCACTGCTAGCTGAGGGCTCCTTCATCTAGCGGACGAAGGCACAATGAGTCCCCAGCGGCTGGAAGGAGAAGCGAGCGGTGGCCACTGGGAGCCCCCCGGGAACCTTCTACTGCTGCAGTGCGAGGGGGGCTCCTCTGTTCACTGACACGAGCAGAGCCCTATGCCTCAGCAGCTGCAAGGCACAGGGTTCAAAGCCTCCCTCCGCCATGTCCTGCATGGCGCCCCCCATGGGACGCTCCGTTGGGGGGAAGGGTAGAGCCCTGTGCTGGGGCGAGCAAAGTTAAAACTCCGGCTCCCCAGGTGCGTGCGCGCTCTTAACAAGTCAGCACTGGCGCTATCTCCGTCTGGGAAAGATGCCAGCAACCGTCCAGCGCCTGGGCTCGGGAGATGGGGAGGGGTTTTCCATGGATGTGGGACCGGTTGCCTAACGAGAGGCTGGACTTGAATGAGAGCCAGATGCAAGGCGACATTAACTGACTGCCCAGGTGCAGGGCCGGACAGAGAGAAAAGAGAACGAAGGGGCGGGCTGTCATCCTGTGGAGGTAGGTGTCCCCCCTGCCCCTCAGTTTGGGGGTTGGAGAGACTCTTAGAGCAAGAAGATGCAATAATTAGGGGGTTCAAGCATGGGAGGCTGGGAGCCAGGACTCCTGGGTTCTATCCCCAGCTCGGGGAGTGGGGTCTAGGGGATTAAAGCAGCGGGACTGGGAGCCAGGACTCCCTAGTGTCTATTCCTAGCTCAGGGACAGGGGAGGGACCGGGGGGTTGGAGCACAGGACTTGGAGGATGCTGGAGAGATGCGTCCTAATCTCAGCTCAACCCAAGCCCTCGGTGCCCTGTTATTGTGCCCACCAGTCCAATGCAGTGCACGGCCCCTTTGAGGCTCATTTAATCCACCTTTTTAAAGAGCCTGGAGATTTTAAATCCACTTTTTTTAATCCACCTTTTTAAAGAGCCTGGAAAAATAGAGAAAAAGCTAGGGAAAGGGCTGCTGATCTCCTCACTTCCTGTGCACAGCTCCAAATACTTGACTTAATGACCATGGAGTTGTAGAAATGTAGGACCTAGAGAGATCGTCTAGCCCGGGTCCCCTGCACTGAGGCAGGACTAAGCATTACCTAGCCCATCCCTGACATGTGTTTGTCTAAAATCTCCAGCGACAGAGATTCCACAACCTCCCTAGGCAATTTATCCAAGGCAGAAAGTTTCTCCTAATGTCCAACCTAAACTGCCCTTTCTGCAATTTGAGCCCATTGCTTCTTGTCCTAGCCTCACAGGTTAAGGAGAACAATTTATCACCTTCCTCTTTACAACAACCTTTACATACTCGAAGACTGTTCTCATGTCCCCCCTCGGTCTTCTCTTCTCCAGACTAAACAAACCCAGTGTTTTCAATCTTCCCTCTTCGGTCATGTTTTCTAGCCCTTTCATCCTTTTTGTCGCTCTTCTCTGGACTTTCTCCAATTTGTCCACATCTTTCCTGAAAGATGGCACCCAGAACTGGACACAATCCTCCAGCTCAGGCCTTATCAATGCGGAGTAGTGCGGAAGAATTACTTCTCGTGTCTTGCTTACAACGCTCCTGCTAATGCATCCCAGAAGGATGTTCTCTCTTTTTGCAACAGCGTTGGCTCATATTTGGCTTGTGGTCCACTCTGACCCCCAGATCCCTTTCCGCAGCACTCCTTCCTCGGCAGTCATTTCCCGTTTTCCCAAGTGGAGTACTTTGCATTTGTCCTCATTGAATTTCAGACCATTTCTCCAGATTGTCCAGTTCATTCTGAATTTTAATCCCGTCCTCCAAAGCAGTTGCAACCCCTCCCAGCTTGGTATCATCCGCAAACTTTACACGTGTGCTCTCTGTGCCACTGATCATTGATGAAGATATTGAACAGAACCAGAACCAGAACCGATCCCTGCGGGACTCCACTCAATATGCCCTTCCAGCTTGACTGTGAACCACTGATTATCTATCTATCTATCTATCCCCAGACACCCCCTCTATTTATCTATCTATCTATCTATCTCCATACACCCACTCTATCTATCTATCTATCTATCCTACACTTGAGCGGGTCTGGCTATCTCCAGCAGAGGGCAATGTTGCACAAGCAGATATTCCCCAGGAAGGCCAAGACATGGGCCCTTGGCTGAGGTCTCTGGGGCTGATGGGACCCTAAAGGCGGCATCTGCCTTTGCTTTGCAGGTGGAAGGAAGCCGGCCGAGATGGCTGGGAAAGATTCTGAGCTGGAGAAAGGCCTCCATGCCATCGTGAACACCTTCTACAAATACACCAAGGGCCCGCCTGGAGCCAAGGTGCTGGACCATGCGGCTTTCCAGAAATTGCTCAGCAACGAGCTGAGCCATCAGCTCAAGGTGAGACCCGAGTACTCGCACCCCAAGGCGCCGGCAATTGCCAGTTGCTCACTGCTGGCAAAGGGGGCTCTGGCGGTGCCCCTCAATCGCGACCCTCAGCCCCCTGCTGCCCCAGCTCTGCCGGTGCCCCTCAGTCCCGACCTGCAGCCCCTGCTAGCCCAGCCCTGGGCTCCCCCTTTCCTGCCACCAGCTCCGATGATGCCCCTTAATTCTTAATTCACCCCTCCTTTATCCACTTCTGCCTCTAGCTTGTAGCTCAGCGACACACAGACACACACACATCCCCGTGTAGCAGGTGTGATTCCCTCCAGCCGGGGGCATCCCTCGTCCGCCGCCCCACCAGTCGCAGCCTTCACTGGCCAGCTGCTTCCCCCACTGAGGCTTTGCCTTGTCTCCCTGGTGTTTCAGGAAGCCCAGAGCACAGAGGCAGGGAAGGACCTGTTGAAGAAGATGGATACAGACAACAACCAGCTCATCTCCTTCGAGGAATACTGGGAGCTGGTCACCTTAATCTGCCAAGCCATCGAGCGTTACAATTACAGCAAATAGAGACTGTTGAGCAGAAGCCAGTGGGGAAACTGAGGCAGGCTCCTAACTAGGCAACTCCCCCAAATCCTTCACCTACAGAAGTTAAAGCAAACCTGTCCCCCTCCCCCTCCTCTAAACCCAGTTGCCCTAAAACTCACCAGCTCGCTCGGAGACTGGAATCTGTCTGCCCACCCCTCCTCCCGCTGCCGGGATCCCCATTCCGGCCTGCACCCCCCACAGCTCCCACCGCCAGGATCTCCACCCCGCTCTGTGCTCCCCACATCTCCCCCTGTCCCACCACCGATATCCCCACCCCACCCTGTGCTCCCCACATCTCCCGCCTCTCCCACTGCCAGGATCCCCACCCCGCCCTGTGCTCCCCACATCTCCCGCCTCTCCCACTGCCGGGATCCCCACCCTGCCCTGGGCTCCCCACATCTCCCCCCTCTCCCACTGCCGGGATCACCCCGCCCTGTGCTCCCCACATCTCCCGCCTCTCCCACTGCCGGGATCCCCACCCCGCCCTGTGCTCCCCACATCTCCCGCCTCTCCCACTGCCGGGATCCCCACCCTGCCCTGGGCTCCCCACATCTCCCCCCTCTCCCACTGCCGGGATCACCCCGCCCTGTGCTCCCCACATCTCCCGCCTCTCCCACTGCCCGGATCCCCACCCCGCCCTGTGCTCCCCACATCTCTCGCCTCTCCCACTGCCCGGATCCCCACCCCGCCCTGTGCTCCCCACATCTCCCGCCTCTCCCACTGCCCGGATCCCCACCCCGCCCTGTGCTCCCCACATCTCCCCCCTCTCCCACTGCCGGGATCCCCACCCCGCCCTGTGCTCCCCACATCTCCCGCCTCTCCCACTGCCCGGATCCCCACCCCGCCCTGTGCTCCCCACATCTCCCGCCATCCCACTGCCCAGATCCCCACCCCGCCCTGTGCTCCCCACATCTGCCCCCTTTCCTGCTCCTGGGATCCCTCCTGGCCTGCACTCCCCACACCATCTGCCTTGCCCGCTGTAACTTGGTCATGTTGCTTGAATAAAGAACCCAATTTGTCTCTTTTCATACCACAGTCGCATGGGGCTCGGTATTGCGCTGAGTCGGCAGAAGGCAGTGGGCGTGCTGGAGGGAATCAGACCTGCCGTGTGGGGTGAGGGGGGTGCCCCCCACTGGAGGGAATCAGACCTGCTTTCTGTGTGTGTGTGGTGCCCCCTACTGGAGGAACTCAGAGTTGGGGGGGGGTGAGCGACAATCTAGCCCAGGGGTGGGCAAACTGTTTGGCCCGAGGGCCACATCTGTGAATAGAAATTGTAATGGGGGGCCATGAATGCTCATGAATTGGGGTTGGAGTGCGGGGCAGGGGGGGAGGGCTCTGGTTGGGGGTGCGGGCTCCTCGGTGGGGCCAGAAATGAGGAGTTCAGGGTGCGGCAGGGGGCTCCGGGCGGGGATGCAGGCTCTGGGGTGGGGCTGGGGATGAGGTGTTTGGGGTGCAGGAGGGTGCTCCAGGCTGGGATTGAGGGGTTCGGGGGGCAGGAGGGGGATCAGGGCTGGGGCAGGGGGTTGGGGGGGTGGGGAGAGACTCAAGGATGCAGGCTCCCAGCAGCACTTACCTCAAGCGGTTCCTGGAAGCAGCAGCCTGTCCCTTCTCCAGCTCCGACACTCAGGCACCCCCCATGCAGCTCCCATTGGCGTGCTGGAGGGGGCCATGGGGGGGGGGCACGGGAGCACATAGTAGCAGGAGCGGCGCCCTCCTGTGGCTTCTGGGAGTCGTGTGATGCGGCCCTGACCCTGCACCCCAGCCCGTAGTTTGCCCATCCCTGCTTTATGGGGGGTTTTTTCCAGCTCAATTGACACAGATATTACCTAGCATTGGTCCCTGGGGGACCCCACTAGAAACGACCCCATTAGACGACAATTCCCAGCAAAAATTCCTTTGGGGCATCTATCAGCAAGCCAGTTTTTAAGGCAGTGGATGTGGGCTGCCTTGGTTTTTGCCTAGGGCTAATTCTCGAGGCAGGCTGGCGTGCAGGGCTAAGTCAAATGCCTTCCATATGGGATGTCAGCTTTCCTTTGAGTGTACGATGTTGACAGAGTAATCCTTATTTACCTAACTGGGGAGCTCATAAAAAACCAATACTGAGTTTGTCTGACACGACCTGTTTGCCAAGAAACCAGGCTGATGGGAAACTAACACAAGGTGCCCGGGTCTCTTTGTTCATTTCGCCTTAGGCCATGTGGGGATGTCTTGCTCCCTGTTGCAACATATGACAGATTCCAGGCCAAATTCCCTGCTGGTGGCGAACGACCCTTGATTCAACGGCGTTCCAGCCACTTGCCCGAAGGCTTCACTTGGCCCTGACTTCCTAGGAAGAGACGTTCCCACTTCTGTATCTCAGATACAGGTCAAGAGTGCACAGAGGCAGCCCTCCCTGGGCTAGATCCCCAGCCGGTGTCAATCGGACCTCGCTCCGTTGGGGCCCATGGAGCCAGAGCCCCAAATGGTGCAAGTCAGCGCTGGATTCAACTGGGCTCCACCCGTCTGGCACCTTTGCCTTCCAGCCCAGCTCATCTTCAGCGTTCACTGCCAAGAGACGGCGGGAGACCCGTTTCCCCCGGGAACCTCGCAACTCACTCAGAGGGCCAAGTCAGCGATCTGCAACGGCTCATCCGTAAGGCTACGATTTCGTCAGGGATATTTTTAGGAAAAGTCAGGGACAGGTCACGGGCCATAAACAAAAATTCATGGAAGCTGTGAGCTGTCCCTGACTTTTACTAAAAACATTCCTGACAAAATGGGGAGGGAGGAGGGGCCAGCACCCTGCCCCGTTGCGTGCAACAGCTGGGAGCTGTGGCCCCCGCCCTCCCTGTCCAGTGGCTGGGAGCTGGGGAGGGGCCACCAGTGGAGGTGGGAGGGGTCCCCCACCTCCCACAGCAACTGGGAACTGCGGGGTCCCCCTCCTCCTGCAGGGGCTGGGAGTTGGAGGGTCCCCCACCTCCCATGGTAAGTAGGAGCTGGGGGCGGGGGTCGCCATCGGCAGCAGCTAAGCAGCTGCCAGGGTCCTCCTGCTGCCCGCGGGACTGGGAGGGTCCCCCACTTCCTGCAGGGGCTGGGCAGCTTGGGGGGCCCCCATGTCATGGAGGTCTCTGGAAGTCACGGATTCGTAGCCTTACTCAGCTGACATGCTCAGCTGGTCCGAGGCCAGAGAAATCAATTTCTCCCCCAGGGAAGGAGAGAAGATGCATAATCCTATATGTTTCAGAGTAACAGCCGTGTTAATCTGTATTTGCAAAAAGAAGAGGCCTTGTGGCACCTTAGAGACTAACCAATTTATTTGAGCTCGCAAAAGCTTATGCTCAAATAAATTGGTTAGTCTCTAAGGTGCCACAAGTCCTCCTTTTCTTTTTTTGATAATCCTATATGGGATTTGAACCTATAAAATCAGGAATCCAGAGTCTGATGTGTACATCCAGAATGACCCCTCCAGAGTCAATGGAATCAGGGCTGGAGTCTGACCTCAGCGACCCCAGTGTAAACCCAGAGCGACTCCACTTCAGCCAGCAGCGTGTACTTTCGAAGTATGCTAGCGTAAAGCGAAGGAAGTCCAGCAGTTTCACTAGATTTACAATTTGTAAACCCAGAGTAAGAGAGGTTGACTCAGTTGAATTACTCCAGGTTCCCACCAGCGTAACGGAGTAATAAACTGATGGATTTAGTTCACTGCATTATTGGGATGTAATTGAAGAATAACTCCAGAAAGGCCAGCAGCGTTACTCCAGGTTTACACTGGGGTATAATTGAGGAGCCAGTCCAGGAACCACATCGGATTCATGTTGGTGTGACTGCAAAATAACTCTGCTGACTGCGCCGGTGTTCTACTGGTACAAATCCAGAGTAACTCCAGTTAGTCCAGTGGAATTATTCCAGGTATGCTCACGTATCTGAGGAGTAAATCCATGAACTTCAATGGATTTACCTTGGTGTAAAGGGAGTAACTCCACTGCCTTCGCCTCTAGGTTGCGGGTTCGAATCCCATGGCTGTTGGGTTGGCTAAAACAAGGTGGTGGGATCTTGGCTTGTTCTAGGGAAGGGGCCCTGAAGCCATCATCACTGATCCTGCTGTTAACTAGCCCCCTGTCATTGGTGGATAAGCCAAGACTACCCGGGCCTCAGGAACTGAATAGAGAAGAATCCGTCCAGTTGTAGGACTCGGGTACATCAGCAGAGGGTAACGTGGGGCAATTTGGCCATGGCACCAAGATGGCTCCAATCAGGCCCCAGGGTCGGGGGACTGGCTGGCCCAGGGCGATGGGGCCTCTCCCCTCTAAGGGCGTCAGAGCTCCAGGTCCCACATGGAGAGGGGCTCGCTGGACTGGGTGCTCAGGAAGGGAACTATCTCCTCCACGAAGGAGTCCTGGAAGGTGTGCAGATGGCTCAAGCTGGAGCTGTTGTAGAAGGACAACTGGCCGCCTTCGAAGTCCAGATACACCCCCACCTTCTCCAGCCTCCCGCAGACGGACAGGGCGAGGCAGGGGTCCGTCAGAGCCCGGTACTGCCCCCCTCGCCGCTCGATGGCCCACACCCCTTCCCTGGCCCGGAAGCGGATGCGCCTCTTGCGTTTCACGGACCTCCGGGCGGCACCCACCACCCAGTCGGGGCTGTCACCCACCCGCACCTCCCAGTAGAGCCGGCCGCCTGCGCAGCCCTCCCGCCCCACCACACAGGGGCTGGCCGTGAAGCGCTGGGGCTTACGGCGCCAGAACCGCCGGCCCGGGCTGAACTTGACCCCGGTGGCTTCCTCGATGAGGACCAGGCTGGGGTGGGCCGAGTGGCAGTCCAGGGTGATGCAGGCTGGCACTGCAGGAGGAGAGAGGGAAAGGAAGGGGTTAATGGCTGGGCTGGGTTCTCTGGGAGGGGAGGGGGATTCCCCATCAATTAAAGAGATATATTCTCCCCCAAGTCAGTGCTGGCCCTATGGGAGCACGAGGGGGCACTGTGTTGCAGGGAGCATAGTAGGGGGTTCGGTAGGGGGTGCTCTCCCCTCACAGCCAATGCTGACCCCAAAACCCCACTGCAGGGCTAGGGGGCGCTGTGCTGCAGGGAGCAGAGTGTGGGACCAGTAGGGGGTGCTCTCCCCTCACAGCCAATGCTGACCCCAAAACCCCACAGCAGGGCTAGGGGGCGCTGTGCTGCAGGGAGCAGGGTGTGGGATGTTTTTTCCAACACTGGGGGCATGCAAATCAATACCATGGGAACGGCACCACCCCGTCGCCTTCCTCTTCCTTAGCCTCTTCTTCCTCAGCCCCCAGCACCCCCTCCTGATCTCCCGCCCCGCTCCCCACAGCCCAGAGGCCGAGTATGGTCACCTCACCTGGGTGGACTATCCCCAGTAGCTCCTTCCAGGCGTAGAACTGCAGGGGTCCCTTAAACTCCCCGAGGTTCAGGTCCACAGGAACCACCCCATCGTCTTCCTCTTCCTTAGCCTCTTCTTCCTCGGCCCCCTCCTCGTCTTCCTCCTCTTCCACCTCAGGTTCCTCATCTTCCTCATCCTCTTCCTCTTCCTCCTCTTTCTCACATTCGTCCGTGTCGTCATCACTGGTTCTCAATTCCTCTTCCGCCTCCACCTCGTCCGGCTTCTCCGCCTCCTTCCCCTGGGCTCCCTGCCCCTCCCGGACCCTGTGGAAAAGCTTGAGGGTTGACGTGAGTGGCCCTACCGTGGTTTTCGAGGATAACGGCCTACCACCGCCGGCCAGTGGGGTTATGAAGGGAACAGCCTGCCCACCACCGCCAGCCAATGGGGTCGCAAGGATAACGGCCTACCTACACTGTCAACCAATGGCATCAGGAGGGTAGTGGCCTATGTACCGCGGCCAGCTAACGGAGTTACTGCTTTAGCTCAGGGGTAATGTCTGGCGTGTGTGTGGTCAGCTGGCCTGCAGAAGACAAAAGCCTACTACAGCTACTAGTTTATGGTGGTACTCCCATATGTCGAGCGGTAGAGTTCAGAGTTCGCTGGGTGCTCATGAGAGGATAATAACCTACTATGGCTGCCAGGTAAGGGTGGTACTCCTGGAGCTCAAGTGGTAGAGTTCAGCGTGTGCTGGTCCATGGGAGAGAACAGCTTATCCCTGCGACCAGCTAGATGGAGTAGCTCCTGTCGCTCACACGGTAGCGGCCCCTCCTCCTATGTCTGGTGGACCCTGGATTGAACCCTGCAGGTGACCTATGAACTCAAACTTTCTCATGGAAATTTTGAGCGTGGGGACAAACCCAAAGATACTCACCTCTCCATCAGCTCCTTGGCATCCTGGAGGAGAGGAGAAAAGGGATGGGAATGAGTCAACACCCGAAGGAGCTACCTCCGCCTCCCCCACCTCTGTCTATGGGAGAAACTCTGCTCTGCAGCCCCATAACTGCTGCCTCACCCCAGTCAACAGGACCCTTGTTTCCTCCCTCGACCAAGTTTTGGTCCCCATCTCTGTTCCCTTTCAGTCCTATCACCCCCCATTGACCCATCTCTGCTGGCACCCATACCCCAGCTCTTCTCCCCTGCCCCTTGCAAAGACCTATCCCGCCCCCCCAGGCGGGCTCTGCCCCAGTTCTGCCCCCCTCCAGCCTTCCCTGTCCCCTCCCAACCCTCCCCCAGCCAAGGTCTGGCCCTTTCCCCTCACCTTGAGGAAGCCAATGTTGTCCTTGCGCTCCAGCCCCATGCGTACCCTGGAGAGGGTCTCGGTCCAGGAGGCCACTTTCCCATTCAGCTCCTGGAGCTTCTCTTCCATCTGCACCAGGTTCTTCTTCCTCTGTCGCTCCAGCACCTCCTTCAGGCCCAGCTCCCGCAGACTCAGCAGCTGGCGCATCTTCTCAAACTCCCCCGAGATGTGGTCCCACAGGGACTCGGAGCAGCTCTAGGCGATGGAAAGGTGTGGGGGGACAGGATGGAGACCTCAGTGGATGCCTGATCCATCAGGCACCAGACCTACTTCTGCACCAGGGATGGGCAAACTTTTTGGCCTGAGAGCCACATCTGGGTGGGGAAATTGTATGCAGGGCCATGAATGTAGGGCTGGGGCAGGGGGTGGGGGTGTGGGAGGAAGTGCAGGGTGTGGGAGGGGGTGCAGGGTGCAGGAGGGGGTTCAGGGCATGGGGTTGGGGAGGAGGAGGGGTGCAGGGTGCAGCAGGGGACTCAGGGCAAGGTGTTGGGGGCTCAGGTCAGGGGCTGGGATGCAGGAGAGGGTGCGGGGTGCCGGAGGGTATCAGGGCATGGGGTTGGGGAGGAGGAGGGGT
The DNA here is from genome assembly GCF_965140295.1 of Lepidochelys olivacea. Taxonomy (NCBI): domain Eukaryota; kingdom Metazoa; phylum Chordata; order Testudines; family Cheloniidae; genus Lepidochelys; species Lepidochelys olivacea. The sequence continues at coordinate 44,028,065 of NC_140424.1, forward strand.
GCAGGGTGCAGCAGGGGACTCAGGGCAGGGGGTTGGGGGCTCAGGGCATGGGATTGGGTGCAGGAGGGGTTTGGGGTGTGGCAGGGGGCTCATGGCAGGGGTTTGGGGTACAGGAGGCGTGTGGCAGGAGGTTAGGGAGCTCAGGGCAGGGGGTTAGGGTTCGCGGTGCAGGATGCAGGAGGGGTGCAGGGTGCGGGCACCTCAAGCGGCTCTGGGCTGGCAACAGCATGCATTGGGGCTAAGGCAGGCTCCCTGCCTGCCCTGGCCCCGCGCAGCTCCCAGAAGTGGCCAGCATGTCCAGCAGTGGCTCCTGGGGGTGGGGTGGGGTGGGGCGGGGCGGGGCAGACAGCTCTGCCGTGCGCTGCCCTCGCTTGCGGGTACCACCCCCGGAGCTCCCATTGGCCACGGTTTCCCATTCCCAGCCAATGGAGGCTCCGGGGGGCGGTGCCTGCAGGTGAGGGCAGCGTACGGAGCCCTCTGCTCTGCCCTTCCCACAGGGGCCGCAGGGACGCGGTGCCAGCCAATTCCTGGAGCAGCGCAGGGCCAGGGTGGGCAGGGAGCCTGACTTAGCCCCATTGCACCATGGGGCTGGCAATCCCACGAGCCAGATTGAAAGCCCTGATGGGCTTGATACGGCCGGCAGGCCGTAGTTTGCCCTCCCCTGTTCTACACCAAGGCCCATTGCAGGCTGAGGATAGAACCCAGGAGTCCTGGATCCCAGGCACCCCTCCCTGCTCTGACCACGAGACCCCACTCCCCTGCCAGAGCTGGGGAGAGAACCCAGCAGCCCTGCCCTCCCTGGGTCAAGCCCTTGTGCCCATCTAGCCCGGTATCCAGCCTCGTACCTGCAGCTCTGTTATGTTCTCCTGCTGGTGGCACTGGCTCTGCACCAGCCTCTTGAGACCTTCCTGCAGGGGCTGCAGAGACGCCTTGAGCTGTTCCTGGGCAGCAGAGATCCGGGGTCACCGGCTGGAGCCGGTGGGGACCGGCTGCCACCCCATCGAGATTCCCCGCCCAGCAATGGGATTTCAGTCCCAGATCCCTCCCGGGAATTTCAGCCCTGCCCAGACCTTCCCATTGGCTGCCCTTCCCCAAAATCCCTGCCTCCCAGGAACGGGCAGCCAATCAGAGCTGCGGCAGGTGGCAGGCAGAATGTGCTACCTTCCCCCACCCGGGAGGGGTTTTCAGGTAGGGGAGGAAGGAGCAGAAAGAGCCAGACAGTTCCAGCCACAGGTTAGTCCGCTCCCCCCACCACGCTGGGAGCAATGGGTCAGACTGCTCTCACCCCCCTCACAATAGGTCAGTCCACTCCCACCCTCTCCTGTTAACAATAGATCAGTCCACTTCCTACTATGAGCAAGAGGTCAGTCCTCTCTCCCCTCTTCCCCTGTGAGCAATGGGTCAGTCCACTCCCCTCTTATCCGTGAGTAGTGGGTCAGTCCACTCCCCCCTGAGAGCAATGAGTCAGTCTGCTTCCCCCCTCCCCCTGTGAACAATGGGCCAGTCCACTCCCCCCCCCCCGCAGAGTAATGGGCCTGTTCACTCCCCCCTCCCCCTTGATGAGCCACCCCCTGTCCCCGTGCCCCCCCCCCCGATGAACAATGAGTCAGTCCACTCCCCCCCCACAGAGTAATGGGCCTGTTCACTCCCCCCTCCCCCTTGATGAGCCACTCCCCCTGCCCCCCCCATGAACAATGCGTCAATCCACACACACACACACACCCCCTAACACAAGCCCTGGGAGGGGGAGGGACGAAGTGCAGGGTGGGGGCAGGACTGACACGTGGCTGATCGTGATCAGCACTGATGTGGGTCTCGACTTGTCTCTGGGGTGGGGGGCCCAGAAAGCTCTGATGTGGGGATGGGGGCACTGGGTTCACATGGGGCTTGAAGTGGCAGAATTAAAGGCTGGGCTGGGAAGCAGCCGGAGGCCAGCTGGGGTGGGCAGAATTGAACCCACGAGACCCTGCCTAGGGAACCCAGGAGTCCTGGTTCCGCCCTCCCTCCCCCCAACCTCTGAACCCCACTCTTCTCCCAGAGAACCCAGGCATCCGGGCCCTCACCTGATATTTCTGGACGGCGTTTTTGATGGGCAGGAAGTCGTGGCCGCGGTGCTGGGGCAGGTCCCGGCAGATCACGCACACGGGCCCCTCGTCCTGGCTGCAGAAGAGTTTGAGCGGCTCCTCGTGCTCTGCGCAGAAATACCAGCTCCCGCCTCCGCCCGCCTGGGCCCCCTCGTCCAGTTTGAGCAGCCGGGCTTTCTCCGCCAGGCTGCACAGGGCCCGGTTGAGGGCCACCCGGCGCAGGGCGAAGGGGTGCCGGCACTCGGGGCACAGCCCCCGGCGCTGCCCCTTGGGGACGCAGGGCTCCAGGCAGGCAGCGCAGAAGCTGTGTCCGCACTCCAGCATGCGGGGGTCCCGGAACAGGGACAGGCAGATGGGGCAGAGCAGGTCCTCTGTGAAACTGGAGACTTCCCTAATTGAGGCCATCACGGGATGGGGACGTCCCTTCTCCCCGGGGCCGGGACGCCGCTGGGCCGGGGCGTCCCTTCTCCCCGGGGCCGGGACGCCGCTGGGCCGGGGCGTCCCTTCTCCCCGGGGCTGGGTCCTTGCTGGGCCGGGGCGTCCCTTCTCCCCGGGGCTGGGTCCTTGCTGGGCCGGGGCGTCCCTTCTCCCCGGGGCTGGGTCCTTGCTGGGCCGGGGCGTCCCTTCTCCCCGGGGCTGGGTCCTTGCTGGGCCGGGACGTCCCTTCTCCCCGGGGCTGGGTCCTTGCTGGGCCGGGACGTCCCTTCTCCCCGGGGCTGGGTCCTTGCTGGGCCGGGACGTCCCTTCTCCCCGGGGCTGGGTCCTTGCTGGGCCGGGACGTCCCTTCTCCCCGGGGCTGGGTCCTTGCTGGGCCGGGGCGTCCCTTCTCCCCGGGGCTGGGTCCTTGCTGGGCCGGGACGTCCCTTCTCCCCGGGGCTGGGTCCTTGCTGGGCCGGGGCGTCCCTTCTCCCCGGGGCTGGGTCCTTGCTGGGCCGGGACGTCCCTTCTCCCGGGGGCTGGGTCCTTGCTGGGCCGGGACGTCCCTTCTCCCCGGGGCTGGGTCCTTGCTGGGCCGGGACGTCCCTTCTCCCCGGGGCTGGGTCCTTGCTGGGCCGGGACGTCCCTTCTCCCCGGGGCTGGGTCCTTGCTGGGCCGGGACGTCCCTTCTCCCCGGGGCTGGGTCCTTGCTGGGCCGGGACGTCCCTTCTCCCCGGGGCTGGGTCCTTGCTGGGCCAGGGCGTCCCTTCTCCCCGGGGCTGGGTCCTTGCTGGGCCGGGGCGTCCCTTCTCCCCGGGGCTGGGTCCTTGCTGGGCCGGGGCGTCCCTTCTCCCCGGGGCTGGGTCCTTGCTGGGCCGGGACGTCCCTTCTCCCCGGGGCTGGGTCCTTGCTGGGCCGGGGCGTCCCTTCTCCCCGGGGCTGGGTCCTTGCTGGGCCGGGACGTCCCTTCTCCCCGGGGCTGGGTCCTTGCTGGGCCGGGACGTCCCTTCTCCCCGGGGCTGGGCTGCCCTGTCTCTGCCCCCAAACCCAGAGGCACTGGAGCCGGCTGCAGTGCAATGTGGCCAGGCTGCAGCTGCAACAGGACCCGCCTCCTCTGCTGACTCAGCGATTCCTCCTGGGGCTGCAAGGTGCCTGCCTCCTGCCTTCCCCCCCACCCCTGACTCAGCACCGCTTTGTTTTCACCATTCCTCCCATTAACCCTCGCCTCTCCAGGGCTGCTGGAAATGACTATGCACCTCCGTGATTGGCTCTGCCAGCTGCCCTGGCTGTGCAGACTATGTGCGGGGGGGGGGGGGGGGTCATGGTGAAGTCATTTTGGGGGACAGACTGAGCAAACACCTCCTCCCCCCTTCCTGAAACTGCCCCACAGCAGGCTGTGAAGCCTGGGAGCCAGGACTCGTGTATTCTATCCCCAGCTCTGGGAGGGGAAGCGGGGGCTAGTGGGTGGGAGCAGGGGGGGGCTCGGAGCCAGGACTCCTGGGTTCTGTTCTGAGCTCTGGTTTATTTGATTCATACACTTTGAAAATGTCCTCGTAACCAGGTTAATATCGTCCAAAGACTCGATAAAATCAGCTACTCATGCAACACGCAATGAAATGCCGGTGTCCTGCCTGCTGGGCAACCCAGGTACATTTCCATGGCTTGTCTCTCACACTGGCAGGCTAGAGAGGCTGGATCCTGGTGGCTTCACTCTCCACCAAAGCTCCCCCCTCAAAATATATGGCAGCTTTTCCTCTGAATCCGAATCTCTGAGGGCTGGGATCATCTGCACAGATGCATCCCAGGTGGTCGTCAGTGCCACGTGATAGATCCATCATGGACTGTGTCTAGAAAAGAAAAATAGTTGAATATTGATACCTTGCAGAGATGCAGCCAGCTCTGGGGTGGGGCAGCTGGGTAACAGCCACACAGCGACACAACATGGGAATGGCTTGCCTCAGTCAGGGTTGCAGCCAGCTCTGGGGCAGGGCATCTGGGTAACAGCCGCACAGCAACACCACACGGGCATGGCTCGCCCAGCACTGAGATGCAGCCACCTCAGGGGTGAATCTTGGCTCCCCCACGGTGTCTCCTAAAGGTAGGACTGTGACACTGCACCCCATATTCATCATAGTGGCATGATTATGACATAATTATGATGTATTTTGTACAAGATGTGTCCTGTGAGGTCTCTATGAAAAGTTGTTATTTGCTGGATATGATTATCCTATTTGTATGCATGTATCATTTGTGTATCTGAAGTTATGAATATTGACTGTGTAGCTGTATTTCAAATGGGCTTACCCTGGGTAACACCCACAACTAGCCTTCCAGGTACAACAATGAAGACGCTAGGCAGTGCTGATGGCTCATCAACAAAGACAATGGACCACAGAAGAGCTTAGCCTTCCTATAAACGTTTCAGCCAGCCTATGAGTAATGGCTTCTATGCCCCAGCAAGGGCATGTGACCAGACCACATGACACTAAACTCCAGTTTGGTGCCTGTATTCTGCCACAAACCAGGCTGGGAATTTAGCTTGAAACAAAGGGGTTCCCGCTGTGTGGAGAGACTATATGAGGTGGGGCGTGACATCATGACTGGTCTTCACTCCCCCACAACTCAACACCTGAAAGAAGCTCTGGAAGACAAAGGACTTGGAATGGGGGAGGGGAACCGAGGCTGCCAGGCAGATGTGGCTTGTGCCTTAAGAATCTGCAAGCCTGCTTGTACCGTCAGTCAGGGTGAGATATGGCTAATTCAAATCCTATCGATCTAGTATATTAAGCTTAGCTTGTGTTTTTGTTTATTTACCAGGTAATCTGCTTTGATCTGTTTGCTGTCACTTATAATCCCTTAAAATCTCTCCTTCTGCAGTTAATACACTTGTTTTAAGGTTTTATCTTAACCAGTGTGTCTTGAAGTGAAGTGCCTGGGAAAATCTCAGCTTGGTGGACACAGGCTTGTTGTGCATATCTTTCCCACATCGAGGGGAAAGCAAACTATATTAATGAGCTTGCATTGTACAGATCCCCATGCAGTGCAAGACAGTATAATTCTGGGTTCATACACCAGCAAGGGTGCAGGGCTGGGGAGCTGGGAAATTGGCTCCTGTCTCCTGTATGTCCTTGAGTGGCTTAGGTAAAGCATTCAGGTAGCTCAGCTGTGTGCATGGCACCACCTGCTGTCATGCAGGGTGATAACAGGGCCTGGAGAGGCTGGCTGAGTCACCAGCAGAGCCGCGTGAGAAGGGCCAGCCCAGTTAAATGGTTAGGGTCACAGCAGTTCCCACGGCTCCCAAACTGCAGTCCGGGGGGTGACAACCCGTCACAAGGATAAGGGTGAGAAACCAGCCTGACCTGCTTGGATGGTCCCCAGCATTTTCTGCCAGGCCTCAAAGTCCAGCGATTCCTTGAATTCCTCGAGAGCTGGGTCCACAGCAACGATATCCCCATCTTCATCTTCCTCCTCCTCCTCGCCATTAGCATCATCTTCATCTCCTTCCTCCTCCTCGCCATTAGCCACATTTTCATCTTCATCAGTCGAATCATCTTCATCGCCGCTGGACCCTTCATCACTTGCACCATCCTCTTCCTCCTCCTCACCGTGGCTTGACTGATCCTCCCGGACTCTACAAAGAGAGAAATCTACTACAGCAGCCACCTGTGTGTGTGCACACAGATCTCTCTCTCTCTGCGCACGTACGGATCTCTGTGTGTATGCGCACACATACGGATCTCTGTGTGTGAGGGCGGACGTGTGTGTGACGCCATGTGCAATTGTGTGTGTGTGTGTACAGATCTCTGTGGGACTCCATGTGTGATTGTGCGTGTGTGTCACAAAGAGAGGAACACGCAGACCAAAACAGTAGCCCTAAAAAGGAAGTGGGGGGAGGGATGGGGACACACTCACCTTCTCATCAGCTCCTTGATGCCCTAGATTAGGGAGAAAGAGACAGGATTGACTCCTGGAACTACCCTCCACAGTAACACTCCATGCCCCGTTGTGGGTGAGATACCAGCCCTATGGGACAGCCCTTTCCCAGCTCCCCCTGCTCAGCCCCAATTCCCACCCCTGCCTCATCCAACCACTACTGTCTCCAGCTGCTTTCCCTCCCTACTCCTTCTTCTGCATGTTCCTCATGCCATACACCTGCCCATCACCCCTAACCTGCTTCTGCCTCGACAGCCTGTTCCCCTCCCAGAGACTCCAGGAGTCCTGACTCCCAGCCCCGCTGCTCTAACCCACTAGACCCCACTCCCCTCCCAGAGCTGGGGAGAGAACCCAGGAGTCCTGGCTCCCAGCCCCATTACACAATCTCCCATCCCACAGCTCCATCATGTAGCGCCTCCCAGCCATGTTCCCATCTCCTGGCAGATGAAATCCCGCCTCACCCTGAGGAAGGCTGTGGGATCTGAGGTGTCCAGCCCCACCCGGGCCATGGACAGGGTCTCGCTACGAAAGGTCACTTCTTCATCCAGCTCCTTCAGCCTCTCCTCCATCTCCGCCCGGTTCTCCTCCTTCAACCTCCCCACAGTCTCTTTCATGCCCTGCTCCTTCTCCTGCAGGATCTGATGGAGAACCTCAAACTCCTCGGTGATATAGCCCAAGAGGTCCTGGGCATAGCTCTGCAGAGGGTGGAGAAACCAGCAGGAGGTTCAAAACACACCACCGACGGAGCATTTGCAGGAGGCAGGATGACCGGTCCCTCAGTTTCCCCAACTGTACAGTGGGGAGAACTGCACTTCCCTACCTCACAGGGGAGCTGGGAGGGTGAGCACAGGAAAATGGAGTGAGATGGGAATTTATTTGACAAAATGTTTTTTATAGAAAAATTTGGAAAAATAGAAATTGTGTGTGAAACAGGGTTTGGACATGACAAATCTCCTAAATCAGGAAACGTTTGGCGGGGAAGGTGAGCTAAAGGGCCAGGCCATGTTAATTTAGGGACAGTCACTGACTCCTAACAATAATAATACCTAGCACTTTTCATCCTCAGATCTAGCAGCCCCTGACAAGTTTTCCTGGCTCTGCCAACATCTGGGGTCTGCTCTGTAATCCTGAGTCCTGGCTACTGGCCTGTCATTAACGAGCATTCATCAAAAACCAGACTTGTGGGAAAGGCTGATTTTTCAAAAGGGGGTTTTCCGAAGGAAGTCAGTGTCATAATCCCTGTCTGACAGGTAGGGAAACTGAGGCACGGATTGGGGCAATGACTGGCCCAAGGTCATCCCGCGGCAGAGCCAGGAATAGAACCCAGGTGTCCTGAATTCCTTGCCAGTGCTCGAGCCACGAGGGCAGAGGTGGGCAAAATTTTTGGCCCGAGGGCCACATCTGGGTGTGGAAATTGTATGGTGGGCTATGAATGCTCACGAAATTGGGGTTGGTGTGTGGGAGGGGGCGAGGGCTCTGGCTGGGGGTACAGGCTCTGGGGTGGGGCCAGAAATAAGGATTTCAGGGTGTGAGAGGGGCCTCCGGGCTGGGCCATGGGGTTGAGGTGTGGGGGGGGGGCTCCAGCTGGGGGTGCTGGCTCTGGGGTGGGGCTGGGTATCAGGAGTTTGGGGTGCAGGAGGGTGCTCTAGGCTGGGACCAAGGGGTTTGGAGGGTGGCTGGGGCAGGGGGTTGGGGCACGGGACGGGCTCAGGGGTGCAGGCTCTGGGTGGCGCTTACCTCAAGCAGCTTCCGGAAGCAGCGGCGTGGCCAATGGAAATTGCGGGGGCGGCGCTTGGGGCAGGGGCAGCACGCAGAGCCCCCTGGCTTCCCCTAAACGTAGGAGCCGGAGGGGGGACAGGCCACTGCTTCCGGGAGCCACGGCATGCGTGCGTGGAGTGGACCCCGACCCCGCTCCCCGGTTGGAGCAGGGCAAGCCACAGACCCCCAGCAGGGGCTGGAGGGCCGGATTAAATCGGTTGGCGGGCCGGATGTGGCCCACGGGCCGTCGTTTGCCCACCCCTGCACTAGGGTATGTGGCATCGCTCTCCTAGGCCTATAGCCATGGTCCAGCCAGTAGGAGGTGACAGCGAGCCCACACTGTAAATGTAGGTTAAAGCCTGACCCAATCTCGGGACCATATGAGGGGGATTTTGGCAATACCTCCAGCTCTGATATGTTCTCCTGCTGGCAGCGCTGGTCCTCAGTGACTGAATTCAGATTGTCCTTCAGGGGGACGAGAGATGCCTTCAGCTTGTCCTGTGCGGCAGAGAAACCCACCCGTCAGCGAGGGTTTTTTACCCTTTCCTCACAGGTCAGGTTCTCTCAACCTTTGATCATTTTCGTTGCTCCCCTCTGGACTCTCTCCAGTTCGTCGACGTCTTTCCTCAGGGGCAGCGCCCAGAACTGGATGCAACATGGCAGCTGAGGCCTCACCAGGGCCGAATCGAGCAGGACAACGACCTCCCGCGTCTTACATACGACACCCGTTCACACACCCCAGACGATCAGCCTCTTTTGCAGCCGCATCACCTTGGTGACTCATCTTCAGTTTGTGAGCCACTGGACCCCCCAGTCCCTTTCCAGCAGCTCGACCACCTGGCCTGTCGTTCCCGGATTTGCAGCCGTGCATTTGATTTTTTCCTTCCGAGTATAGTACATTGCCCGCGTCTTTATTGAATTGCATCTTGATTTCAGACCCATTCTCCAGTGACACAGCGAGGAGTCCCCCCATAATGAACTGGCCCCCCAGCTGATGTAACAAGACAGGAGCTGTGCTCGGGACAGAGTCCGGGAGTGTCCCCCAGCCTAGTTTGATCTACTTAGACCCCAAATTCCCCTCCCAGAGCCGGGGATAGAATCCAGGAGTCCTCACGTCCAACCTCTATCTTCCAACCCAGTAGATCCCACTCCCAGAGAACCCAAGCTTCCTGGCTCTCAGCTCCCTCCCCCCCTCTAACCACTAGACCCTGCTCCCCACTCAGAGAACCCAGGCGTCCTGGTTCTCAGACCCCCCCCCACTCTAACCACTAAACCCCACTCCACTCCCAGAGAACCCAGGCATCCTGGCTCCCAGCCCCCCTGCTCTAACCACGAGACCCTGCTCCCCACTCCAAGAACCCAGGCGTCCTGGTTCTCAGACCCTCTGCTCTAACCACTAAACCCCATTCCCCTCCCAGGGAACCCAGGTGTCCTGGCTCTCAGGCCTCCCGCTCTAACCACTAAACCCCACTCCCCTCCCAGAGAACCCAGCTGTCCTGGCTCTCAGGCCCCCCTACTCTAACCACTAGACCCTGCTCCCCACTCAGAGAACCCAGGCATCCTGTTCTCACACACTCATCCCCGCTCTAACCACTAGACCCTGCTCCCCACTCAGAGAACCCAGGCATCCTGGTTCTCACACACACACCCCCGCTCTAACCACTAGACCCTGCTCCCCACTCAGAGAACCCAGGCATCCTGTTCTCACACACACACCCCCGCTCTAACCACTAGACCCTGCTCCCCACTCCGAGAACCCAGGCATCCGGGCCCTCACCTGATATTTCTGGACGGCGTTTTTGATGGGCAGGAAGTCGTGGCCGCGGTGCTGGGGCAGGTCCCGGCAGATCACGCACACGGGCCCCTCGTCCTGGCTGCAGAAGAGTTTGAGCGGCTCCTCGTGCTCCAGGCAGATGGACCATCCGGACCCTTTTCCGCCCGGCTGGGCCCCCTCGTCCAGTTTGAGCAGCCGGGCTTTCTCCGCCAGGCTGCACAGGGCCCAGTTGGTGGCCACCCGGCGCAGGGCGAAGGGGTGCCGGCACTCGGGGCACAGCCCCCGGCCCTGCCCCTTGGGGACGCAGGGCTCCAGGCAGGCGGCGCAGAAGCTGTGTCCGCACTCCAGCATGCGGGGGTCCCGGAACAGGGACAGGCAGATGGGGCAGAGCAGGTCCTCGGCCAGGCTGGACGCGTCCAGAGCAGACGCCATCCCAGCCCCGCGCCCTGAAATGTCCCCCGGCCGGGCGGAGCCACGGGCCCCGGGGCTTTTGCTTTCGTTTCCCGCACACACATGTACACCGCCCTGCCAGAGGAAAGGGAGAGCCCGGCAGCTGTCACCGCCTCGCACACTTCCGCCGGCGCTCCAAAGTTCAGCTTCTTTTGTTTGCATAAGTCAGAAACAATGTCCAGAGCTGGGGAGAGAACCCAGGAGTCCTGGCCCTCCCCGGCTCTAACCCACTAGTCCCCACTCCCCTCCCAGAGCTGGGGAGAGAACCCAGGAGTCCTGGCTCCCAGCTGTAACCACTGGACCCCACTCCCCTCCCCTCCCACAGCTGGGGAGAGAACCCAGGAGTCCTGGCTCCCAGCTGTAACCACTGGACCCCACTCCCCTCCCACAGCTGGGGAGAGAACCCAGGAGTCCTGGCTCCCAGCTGTAACCACTGGACCCCACTCCCCTCCCCTCCCACAGCTGGGGAGAGAACCCAGGAGTCCTGGCTCCCAGCTGTAACCACTGGACCCCACTCCCCTCCCACAGCTGGGGAGAGAACCCAGGAGTCCTGGCTCCCAGCTGTAACCACTGGACCCCACTCCCCTCCCACAGCTGGGGAGAGAATCCAGGAGTCCTGGCTCCCAGCCCCCACACCCCCCCGCTCTAACCACTGGACCCCACTCCCAGAGCTGGGGAGAGAACCCAGGAGTCCTGGCTCCCAGCCGTAACCACTGGACCCCACTCCCCTCCCACAGCTGGGGAGAGAACCCAGGAGTCCTGGCTCCCAGCCCCCCCCCCCACTCTAACCACTAGACCCCACTCCCAGAGCTGGGGAGAGAACCCAGGAGTCCTGGCTCACCTGCTCTACCCCCATCCAACCTCTCCCTAAACCAATGTGTACAGGGGTCGGGGGGGGTACAAGGTACAGCCGCTTTCTACACCCCTAATCCCTCCTGGAGCAGAGGCTGCAATGAGGGTTTCCACCAGTAGGGTGCAGTCGTGCTCTGAGGTATGACGTGACCCCTGCTCCCTCCGCCCCACCCCACCCCACCCACACCCACAGTCTCCTGCTGCTCAGTTTACAGGGTCCCTCCTAACTGGCTGCAACTTGCTTTTCATCTGTTTGTTTTTCCACTCCCCTCTTTTCAGTCTCTCTTCTCCACCCCACCCCCCTCTCCCCAGTTCCTGGCCTGCTCCCCAGCTCTGAACCAGGTCTTCCCACCCTGCAGCAACTCTCATCTGTTCATTTTCTTTCTCTCTTTCCTCCCCATTCTCGCCCGCCCGCTCCTGTGGGGAGCCAGGTCCTACTGACTTTCAGCCACTTTCTCTTTTTCTTCCCCCATCTGCCTCCATCCCTCCAGCCTCAGTTTTGTGACTGGGTCCCCTCCCTGCCTGCTGCCATCTACCTGTATTTGCTCCGTCTCTCCTTCCAGCCCTTTTCCCCCTAGTTTGGAGCTGGGTCCTGCCAACCGGCAGCAACCTTCCAGGTCCTTCTCTCATTCGTTTGTTCCTGGACTCTTCCTTTTCTTGTTCCCTTTGCTTGGATTCTTTCTTTGTTCGCCATTCCCCTTTTCCCAGCTTGTAACGGGTTCTCCAACCCACCAGTTTGCATTCTCTCTCTCTCCTTCTTTCATTCCTTTGTTCCTTCGCTTTCCTTCTTTCAGGGCCGGCATAAGGGAAAATGGCACCCGGGGTGAACTTGTTTTTTGGCCCCCCGGCCCGTGTGTGTGCAGTGCCCCCCAAAATTGCTCCAGCCCCCGTGGGTGCACCCCATTGCCCCTGGCTCCCCGCCCTCCCTTCACCCTCTAACCCCTGCACCCCTAATCGCCGCACTTCCCCTGCACCCTGTGCCCCAATCCCTGTATTGTGCCCCCTGCATCTTTAATCCCTGCACCCCATCCCGTGCCCCTAATCCCTGCACTCCCCCCTTTACCCAACCCCCACCATGCTGCGCCCACATGGGGAAACTGACCTGGATACATGGATGCCCTGCTGTTCGCTCCCCGGAACGCTGCTCCTCCACGCCCCCCAGGGGGCTGTGAGGAGGGGCGCGAGGTGTGACAGTCAGGGCTCCCGGCATCCAGGTCACTTTCCCCACCTGGGCTGCATAAGGGGAGGGCAGGAGAGCAGCGGGGAGCAACGCACTGCCACATGGTGACCCCCCGACCGCAGCGCCCTGGGCAGTCGCCCGGGTGGCCCACCCCCGAGGCCAGTCCTGCCTTCTTTTCCCTTCCTTCCATCCCTTTTTCTCCCATTTTGTAGCCTGTAGTACCCAAGGTCCCCTCCCAAGCCGCACTGACTTTCATTCTCACTCGGTTACTCCTTTCTTCACTACTTTCTTTCTTTTCTAAATAGCCACCTCTCTTCTTTCCCCGTTTGGATCCAGGTCCCATCCCAACCTGATGCAACATTCATTCGTGCATTCCTACCCACGCCAGAGGAGCTCACCCAGCAATTCTGGCATCCAGCCCGTATCTGGTGGTTGAGCTAGAATGTATTTTGGATAAGACCAATTTTATCTTGATTTACAGACTCCAGGGAATTAGGAATCCACCAGGTTCCTAAGTAAGTTGTTCCAGTCATTAATTACCCTCCCTGTTAAATCATTGCACTCTTTTTGTAAGCTGAATGTGCCTAGCTTCAAATTCCAGCCATTGAATCTCATTCTATCTTTGTCTACTAGATTAAAAAGCCTTCTGCACTCAATTTTCGCCCCATGTGGGCCATGATCAAATCACCTCTTAACCTTCTCCTGGATAAACTAAATAGATCGGGCTTGTTTAGTCTGTCACTATAATGCAAGTTTTCCAAACCTGGAATCGTCCTTGTGGCTGTTTACTGAAACCAGGGGTGCCGGAACCGGGGAGGTCGGGGGGGACCATGCCTGCCCACTTTTTTACATGGGCGTAGTTTGCGGACGGAGGGCTGCATTGCCCCCTCAAACTGAATAGTGTAAGTCCCAGAACAAATCCAATTAGACACTCCCTCATTCAATAACGATTTCCCATTGAAAACTATGTCTTGAGATTTATCAGTATCTCAATTTTTACCCATTTCATGTGGGCTGCATTGATCTTTTCAGAGTGCTAATTTTTTTAATTGGGATGTTGTGTGGTACAAAAGTCTTATTGTATTACGTCAACAGAGTTACCTTTCTCAGCATTGTATATATAGATCAACCAACCAAAGTTGTGAAATCATCAAAAAACAGTATCAAGTTTGTCTGACAAAACTTTACAACCTAATTCCCACAACTTTTTATGAGGAAAGCAACTTCAAGGACACAGGTATAGAAAATGCAAAGCTTTTATTCACCACATAAAAGGAAACAACTAAACAACAACAACAAAAATCTATATATTAGTGTAAAAATCTTTTTTCTCTACTCGCCAAATATGTACAGATCCCGTTTCCAAATAACAATAGTAAAAAAGAAGAAAAAACTACCAAGATTAGCAAGGAATTTAAAAAATGAATAAAAAGCATTTGACAGGGTTGTGTGTGGGTGGAGAGAGACAAAAACATACACATCCAAATCATTAAATCTATATCATAGTCACCAATATTTACTCCTTGGAAACAAAAATATGACCGGTTTCAGAGTAGCAGCCATGTTAGTCTGTATTCGCAAAAAGAAAAGGAGGACTTGTGGCACCTTAGAGACTAACCAATTTATTGTTATGACATTTATTTATATGTCAGGGGATTTCAGAGAAGTCTAAGGAAATTTAGTGATCAAAAGCTCATTCATTTCTATGAGCACTTCACTCACCTTCACCTCCTTTGGGAAGCTCAGCTCAAGACTTTGCAAAGTGATTAGTGATTTCGCACCTTAAAGGCAGATTTTCTGAGAAGGCCCTTTGGCGTTGTGCCTCTTTCCCTCTACAAAAATGAATGCACCCTAAAACACTAGTCACCAGTGAAAATCTCACTGCCCCCAGACTCTGTAGTATGTTATCTACAATCTCTTGCTCCAAGTCTCAGGAGGAAGTAAAAATTAAATTACAAACAATGATGCCTGGATCCCCAGCTGGTGCCAACCAGCAGCAGTTGCACTGATGTTGACGGCATCAGCTGGGGATCTGGCCCTGCTAGAACAAACAGTGTCTCTTGCTTTGTTAGAGCAGATCACCGGCCCCCTCTCGACCAGTCTCCCTCCTCTGAGGGTGGCCTGGTTGCCTCCAGGCTATTTCATTGTTGTCCCGTCCCTTCGCCCCACCCCTCCCTTCCCCTGTCCATGTCAGTAGCAACTCCTACATCCAGTGTTCAGTTCACCCCAGTGCCATGACACCAAGGCACTATTTTCCCCCCAGTGTTAGTCCAGTCCAAGTGAAATTAAAATAATACAGAAGTCTGATCCCCAAAGCCAGTTCTGCCAAGTCCCTTTTGGAGTCATCCCCGCTGCAGGACGGCAGTGGGGAAGAAAGAAAGAAACAGCCTCCAAGGGATACAGAGGGGAAGAGTAAAAGAGGGAATGAGGGAAGGGAGGAGTAAGGAGCAAGGAAGGGTAGATGGGAAAAAAGGGAGTGAGAGAAAGAGGGATTGAGAGACGTAGAGGGGATGAGAGATGGTGACAAGAGAGAAAGTGAGAGAGGGACATGGAGTCTGTGTGTGAATGAGTGAGAGAAAGAGAGAGTGGGATAATGAAAAAAGGATGAATAGATAGAGAGAAGAAGAAATGTATCGATAGAAAGGGTCAGGAATGCCTGGAGAGAGAAGTGAGCTAGCTAGCTAGAGTGGCAGGCAGGCTGGCCAGCCAGGGATGGACAGATAGAGGTAGGGCCAGACACAAGGACAGATGCCCCTTAAGACGCCCCAGTAGAGAAGCTTCCAGTTCCCAGATCCAGCTCCCCACCCAAGCTCCTGCACAGACGACCCACAGCTGTAGCTGGAGAGATGCAGAATAGAAGCTGATGCCTGGGGGTCCACATGGGCTGGTGCCCCCTCTGCTCAGCTTGGCTCACACCATGTTGAGGGCGTCCTCAGACAGGAAGCGGTGGATGTGCTGGAAGGAGGGACGGTCCTTGGACTCGCGGACCCAGCAGCGCAGCATCACCTCATAGAGAGCCAGGGGGCAGGCAGGGGGCCGGGACAGGTATATCTGGGGGCAGAGAGGGGTCAGTGAGTGCCTATCCCACAAGCCAGCCAGCTGTCCCGCCCTGGTGCCAGATCAGAGCCAGCACACCTGTGACATAGTGTACCTCCATAATTCACCCCTTGTATATGGTTATGATATATTACCAAGTATGCCTTGAGAGGTATCATTTGAAAAGTCATAACTTGCTGAACATCATTGTCCCATTAAAAGCTGTGTGTGTGATTGTAAACTGAGATTTTGCTACATGTTTGTTACTGAAACATATTGTGAGTCTGGCAAATGCCCACAGACTAGCTTCTCAGAAATCACAAGGGATTGTAAACAAAGGCCTTGCACGTCACCCCAAATGTCACGAACCAGAAGGTGCAAGCAAGAAATGTACAATTCACCTGAGAGATGCTTCGAACCTCACATACACAGGGGACTGCTTTGTCTACACCCCAGCAGGGCAGGTGGGGGGATGTTCCTCAAGGAGAGGAGGAGGATATAAAATAAGGGCATTACCATTTTGACACATGGACAGCAGATCATTTGGAAGACAAAGAGAAGAATAATTGAACTGTGTATTTGTGTGGGAGCGGGGAGAAGACTCACATTTCTAGGGTGCAAGGCTGGGGCTGCGGGTATTTGTGGGTGTCTCCCCGTGTACTATTCATGAGTGGCTGGGAGAGGATTCGTGTAACTTTGCTGGGTGCGACTTCACATGCTGATGACTGTGTGAGGGCAAAGTCTGGAGGGGCTCCCCTGAGCTGAGGGGGTGCAGAGATGCCACAGTCCAGGTTGTACCCTGGGGGATGTCACAACCTCCTAGAGGGTACAGGCCCAATTTCCACGCCCTGAGTCAACCCTGGAGCTGGAGGGAAGCCAGTGCCCCCTAGAGGGGAAAGACCCCATGTCCCATTCCCCTGCCCCCCTGAACCAGCCATTCCAATGCCAGGAACCGGATGGGAACTGGAGTCCCGGGGGGGGTGGGAATGCCCTGTCTCCAGTACCTGCTCGCCCTGGTCCCGGAAGAACTGCCCGGCATTCTCGATGACCTGCTCGTCGGTGAGCTGGCTGTAGGGTTGCTCCTGACACAGCATCAGCACCTCCCAGAGCGTCACCCCGAAGGCCCAGACATCGCTGGCCGTGGTGAACTTCCCCTGCATTGGGGGGCAGGGTTAGTGCGTGTGTGTGTACAAACCCCAAGATGGAACTCTTCCCCCCCATCCCAGTCCTCTTTCCCTGCTCCCTCCTCCTGCCCCATTCCCCTTTCCCTACCCAAATTCTTTCCTCCTCGGAGCTGTAATGAGGCATTTTAGCGCTCGGGGCAAGCAAGCATATTTGCGCCTCCTGGAGCTGATGTGTGGGGGGTGGGGGGCATGCAGGGTCATGTGCCATACTCCTGCTTCCCATTTAGCACAGAGGTTTTCAAACTGTGGGATGCCCTTCCTCCCTGCCAGGGTGCACTCCACAGTTTAAAACAAATTACCTCCTGCCAGGAGCCAGTGGGTCAGAAGCTGGAGGAAGCCGACAAGCCTGCTCAGGCCCCTCCACTCTCTTCCCTACCCTGCTCCCCAGGCCGGGCCACCTCTGCTCACTCCCACACCATTCACTCCCTTTCCCCCTCTCTTCCAGCCTTTTCACCTTCTCTCCTTTCCACACTCCCCTTTTCCCCTCCCTTCCTCCTTCTCCCCTTCCACACTCCCCCGCTTTCCCTTTTCCCACTCCCTGTCCATTCCCCACTTCTACACTCCTCCCTTCTCCCCTAGACCCCGCCCTCTCTCCCCAACAGCCCCCCCTCCCCCCCAGGAGGATGCACTCTCAAGCCATCCAGCAAATGGGCTGCACACTGCGCCCCAGGATGCCGGCATAGTCCTCCCTCCACTAGCCCCACCCCTTTCCCCAGGCCCCACCCCCTCTGCACAAGACCCCGCCTCCGGTGGGGGCGGGTCTCACCATGAGGATGCACTCCCAGGCCATCCAGCGGATGGGCAGCACGGCGCGCCCCTGGATGCGGTAGTAGTCCCCCGAGTAGAGGTTGCGGCTCATGCCAAAGTCGGCGATCTTGATGGTGAAGCCCTCCCCCACCAGGCAATTGCGCGTGGCCAGATCCCGGTGCACGAAATTGAGAGAGGCCAGAAACTTCATCCCCGAGGCAATCTGAGCCGCCACGTGGACCAGCGTGGGGTAGCTGAACAGAACAGGAGGAGAGGTCAGAGATATTCCCAGCATGCACTGGGGCAGCTGAGCAGAAGAGCAGTGGGAAGGGATGTCGTCAGAGATATTCCCAGCATGCACTGAGGTAGACAAAGGGAGGGAACATCAGATATTCCCAGCATGCACTGGGACCCCCGAGCCCCACACCAGGGTGCAGGGTTGGCTGGGCTAGGCCTCCTTGGCCTGCCCTGGGGATAGTACCGGGGGTACCTGATGGTGGGGGCATCGCTGGTGCTGCCCCCCAGCTTGTCCTCCAGCTCGTGGCTGCTGAGAAACTGGTTGAGGTCCCCGTTCTCCATGTACTCGGTGATCATGCACAGGGGGTCGTCCCGCACACACACGCCCAGCAGCCGCACGATGTTAGGGTCCTTCAGCCGTGACATGATCTTCACCTCCTTCAGGAAGTCGTTCCTTGGGGTGGGGGCAAAGGTCTCATCAGCACCCCATGGTGCACTCACGAGGGAATAATCCACGGCTGCACAAGCATCCCCCTCGTGCAACATTCTGGTGTTGCACATGCATCCCTGTCGCATGCTCACAATGGGACAGTCCAAGGGGCCACAAGCTACCTTCTCATGCAGTCATGATGAGCGAGCCATGGTGAAACGACCATCTGCCTTGTGCAAAGGAAGGTCTCTGGTGACACACCTGTCTCCCCCAGTACAACAGGATGTTCTGAGTTTGCACACGCATTCCCTTCTTGTGCACTCACAGTGGATGGTCTGAGGTGTAAGAAGCATCCACCCCATGCAATGGGACATTCCGTGTTTGCACAATTGCCCCCCCTTCCCTGTGCACTCACAATAGATGGTTTGAGGTCACAGAAGCATCCTTCCTTGTGCATCGGGACGTGCCATGTTTGCACACGTGTCCCTCCTCTTGCACTCACAAGGGATGGCCTGAGGTCTCACAAGGAACTCTCCCTTTGCAGCAGGAGATCCTGTGTTTCCACGATCACTCCCCCCGTGTGCAAGGAGATCCTCCATATTTGCACAAGCATCATCCCCCACCTCTCCCTCCCCCCACCCCACAACTCTCATGCACTCACCTGGCGTTCTTGGTAGCATCAGAGCGCAAGATTTTCACGGCCACCAGCAGGGGGCGCCCCTTGCGCACGTTGAATGGGAATTCCAGAATGGGCAGATCCTGGGGACTTTCCACCTCGCAGAGATGCACCTGAGGGCGGGTAGAGAGCAGCAGCCAATCAGCACCTGGCAGGGTCAGCCACATAACCCACCCACTAATACACCCTCCCTGGGACTCATCGCAGCCTCCCAGATCCTTCCGCCTATAAAATAGCCCCCCCCCCCCCCGCTTCCTCAGAGCGGGGATGGGGAAAGAGGAGGAGGAAGGTGTGGAGGGGAAAACAGGTGTACCAAGAAAGACAGACAGAAACAAAGGGGAGTTGGGAAAAGAGATAGACAGAGAAGGTGAGAAAGTAAGAGTCAAGGCTGGTTGGAGGGAGAACGGACAGATGGATAGAGAGAAAGAAGAACGAAGAAGGGAAGAGAATAAAAGAATGAATTATGAAATAACACGAGAGGCTGAACCAAGGGAACGAACGAAAGAATGGAGGAAAACGAATGAAAGAACAAATGGATCAAATAACTCATAAACGAATGCACAGACGAACACACGCACGAATGAAAGAAACAAAAGAACAAAGAAAAACTACTGACTGAAGGAAAGAAGAAACAAATGAGTGAAGACGGCAAAGGAAGTACAAACTCATGAATGAAGTTATGATAAAAAGGAAATCACTACCAACTGAATAAAACCACGAATGAATGGATGGATGAAGGGAAGACTGAAAGGAGCAACGACTGCACTAGCGACAGAAAGAACAAAGGAACCGACAAATGCATAAACGAACAAGTGAACGACTAAATTAGTGAAAGACCAAAGGGGCAAACGAACACAAGACTGAGTGCCCGAGGCAAAGGCTGAACTCGTGAGTGGCAAAACCAACAGACGGAGGAATGAACGAAAGGCTCAGGGGAGGACCAAAGGAATGAAGAATGGAAGAACGGATGAAAGCACAACGTGAAGGGCACAATGGGCGAATGAGCCGAAGTGAAAGCAGGCGGAAAGCTGGGACGGGGGCGGTGGAGCGGGGACGGCGCATGGGGTTCAGGGACCCACCTCTCCAAACTGCCCCTCCCCTAGCTTCTCCTTGAAGAGGAGACGCCCCCGGGGGAACTCCCCCAGGGCCATGTCCTTGCCGGCCAGCGCGTCCACGGCCACAGCGGGCACAGCGTAGGTGTTCCCGCCCGTCACCCCCTGCAGGTTGATAATGTCTGCCTCGGCGTAGTGCGGGACATTGTTCTGCGCCGCGGCCTGGCCCCCGGCAGGATCTGGTTC
This sequence comes from Lepidochelys olivacea, assembly GCF_965140295.1. Classification (NCBI taxonomy): domain Eukaryota; kingdom Metazoa; phylum Chordata; order Testudines; family Cheloniidae; genus Lepidochelys; species Lepidochelys olivacea. Next base: position 44,048,121 of record NC_140424.1, read on the forward strand.
CATGTAGTCGCCGCTGCAGGCTGCGGGGGGCAAAGAGACTGGGGGTTAGCGGGGATGTTCCTGTCAGCGGGGAGACCCTGATATGCTCCACCCCAGAGCTGGCTGCATCTCAGTGCTGGGATCCCTGTATAAACAGCTGCCCCATCCAAGAACTGGCTGTCTCTCAGCGACGGATGTGGGATCTCTGTATAAACAGCCACTCCACTCCAGAGGTGGCTGCAACTCAATGCCAGACAAGGGATCCATGTATGAACAGCTGCCCCAGCCCGGAAGCGGTTGCATATCAGGCGAGGGATCCTTCTGCAGCGTCGTTATGTGTGAATGCGCCCCACCCCAGAGCCAGCTGCATCCTGGCATCAGGATGAGGAGTCCTGCAGAGCTGAAGGTACAATGTTATCTCTTATCAAAGCCCCGACCCCTCCCGGTCCCATAAGCCAAAGCAGAGAGGTTCATGGGAGTAGACGGCCACGGGTCAATGCCAACCTGGGTTATGCATGCAGACAGGGTGGAAGGTCGGACAGGTGGGAAGCAGAGAGCGCCCCCTAGAGGGGGACAGAGGAATGCAGCCCACTAGCTGCTGCGCTCCCAGGTCGGGCCGCCACGTGGCGCCCTCCTTACCATCTGTGTTGATTGGCTTAGCCCCGTCGGCTGGCGGGCGAGCGAGCCCTCCCATTGGCTGGGCGTATGTGGCCAGGAAGAGCCGATAGGCCGGGTTGTTGAGCAGCAGAGCTGTCGGGAGAAGGGGATGTGGGGCGGGGATGGGAGGGAGAGACAAGCGGATGGATGAGAACGGACTGACAGACGCACACGAGAGGGGTGGGGCATGGGGAAGGGGGTGGGGCTGCATTATGCTCCTCCCCTTTAGACCCCATCTTTCCCGAGACAATGGAAGGGAGACAGACATTCCTGACACATGAGGGTAATAAAGCCAGGCCCCTTCTCTGGGGCAATAGAACCCAGGAGTCCTGGCTCTAAGCACTAGACCCCACTCCCCTCCCAGAGCCGGGCGTCAGTCACTCTCTGTGGCCATGGATGGGGGAGGACACACAGGATGAGATGTGATGGGAGGGGTAAACACAGCAGGATGGGGGAGGGGGTCCCAAATCTGCAGCTGAGGGGGGAGGGACAGCACCAGAGAAGGGGGCATGGGAGGAAGCTGCCTCCCCCTTCCATCTCTCTGCCCACCATGGATTTTCCCTCCATCCATCTTTCCTTCCTGGCTTTCTCTGTCCCCTTCCTGCAGCCCTCCTGCTCTCTGCCACGGGCCTCCTTTCCTCCATCTGGCCCTTCCCCATTCACACTCTCCATGACCCTCTCTCTCTCATTCCTGCTCTTTCTTCCTCCTCCACCCCCTGAAATCCCTGCATCTCGCCACTTCTTGGTCTCTGCCTTTCCCTCCCTCCCTTTTCTGCCCACTTCTCCATTTCTCCCTCGATCCGTCAGCCAATCATCCTGCTATCTATCGCTTCATCCCTCCATCTGTCCATATGTCCATCCATCCATTTATCCGTCCATCTCGCCATCCCTTCATCCATCTGTCCATCATCCAGACATCTGCCCCTTCATCCACCTGTCCATCATCCATCCATCCACCTATTTATTCATCCACCTGTCAGCCCATCCATCCATGTGGTCATCCATGCATCCACCTATTTGTCCATCCATCAGTCCCTTCATCCGCCGGTCCACCATCCAGCCATATATCCATCCCTTCATCCTCCCGTCAGTCTATCCATCCATCCATCCACTCATATGGCCATCCATCTGCACATTTTCCTGTCTGTGCACCTATCCATCCACCCATCAATCCATACAGTCATCCGCCTGTCCGTCCGTCCGTCCATCCACCCACCCACCCCTCCATCTCGTCATCCATCCATTTGCCTGTCCACCCATCTGTCTATCTGCCTGTCAACCTATCCACCTCTTTCTCCCACCCCTTCCATCTACCATCCTGTCCCCTTGGCCTTGGCTCTCCGTGCTTGGATGGATCCTCTCTCTCCCCATGGCATGGCTGGTGGGTCCCTCCGATTCCCTGCCCCTCACCAGAGTTCTCGGCACCATGGGGAAGCTCGGGCAATTTCATGCGGGCACGGCTGGGCTCCTGATACTCGGTCTCCCCCGAGTGGATGCGCTCGTAGCGGTTCGAGTGGCGTTGGGAGCCCATCGTGTTGTTGATGACGATGGTGTCACCCGGGACCGACAAGTGCACGGTCAGGTCATCGTCGGAGATTCGCCGCTGGGCCTGAGGGGGGCAGCAGAGAGATCACACCAGCCCTTGACACTGACCACAACACCCCACTCCCCCCCCACCCAGGGTAAGGAATGAACCCAGGAGTCCTGGCTCCCAGCCCCTGCTGCTGTAACCCATTAGACCCCAATCCCAACCCCCAGAGCTTGGCCAGAACCCAGGTGTCCTGATTCATGTCTGCCCCACAAAATGTAGGAGCAGCAAGCGTGTTAAGGAATATATAGGTATATGCTCTGTAATGCCACCGAATGGCAAATATAACACACACTCACATCCCTATCCAGCTCTGCCAGGGCCCCTCAATCCCAACCTGCAGCCCCCTGGCCCCATCTCACTTACTTTCCCCAGGATCTTTTTCCAGTATTGCCTCCAAAGGATGAGGAAGATGACGACCAATAGCAGCAGGATGATGGCCACCAGGCAGCCAATCAGAATGGAGGTATTGCTGTTATCATCCTTGGCGATTGGCTGGCCAGATTTGGACTCTCCTTGGACCTCGAGGTCTGAAATGTAGAGAGAAAAGGAGAAAATTTGGGACCAGTCTCAGTGGGCGGATCCCAGGGAAGAAGGCCACAGTAACCGCGTGCACTGTCCCACCCCTTGCCGAGTGGCTTACCCTGTATGCATCCAATGAAGTGAGCTGTAGCTCACGAAAGCTCATGCTCAAATAAATTGGTTAGTCTCTAAGGTGCCACAAGTCCTCCTTTTCTTTTTGCGAATACAGACTAACGTGACTGTTACTCTGAAACTTACCCTGGAGTGTGAGGTTGGACGTGACCCCAGTGTCTCTGTGAAGTGGGGAGCCAGGGTCTTCCAGAACAGGGGGGGCTGCAGCACCCCTGCCCGAGGGCCGGGGGCCAGCCATCGGGGGCCAGTGGCTTGTTCCAGAAATGGACACGTTGTCCACCGCATCTGAGGAAAGGGAGGGAGCGAATGAATGGATGACAAATGAAAGAATGAACTCAGGAACACACTAATTGAAGAACGAGAGGGGGTAAAAGAACCACCAGTGAGTTAACCATCAACAAGAACCAACTAATTAATGAGTGAGAGAACTATCAATGAAAGAACAAAATAAAGAGCTAATGAACCAACAAAGCAATGCACCAATCAACATGACCAACCAACCAACTAACCCACCTACCATCCAGCCCACCACAAATGAACCAAAGTAACCAACACATTAAACAATGGCATAACCAACCAATCAAAGCACAAGCCAACCAACCAACTCATTAAGGAACTGACCAGCCAATGAACCCAACAAATGAACTAAACTAACCAACCAACAAGCCAATCAAAAAGCTTACCAAACAGCTAACCAATGAACTAGCCGACCAACCAGCAAAATTCACCAGACAACCAATCAACCAGGCCACAAGTCAACTAACCATCAGCCAGCCAGCCAACCAGCGAACTAACCAACTAATGAAGGAAAACACGGAAAAACTCACAAAAGAAAGACTGACTAATTAATGAAAGATTTAATGAAATAAATAATGAGCGAACCTACAAAAAAATTTGCCAAAGACCCTGAATGAACAAATGAGCTAACAAACTAATTGATTAATGGATGAGCTAACGAACGAACCCAACTCACCTGAGAGGAAGGCGATCTCACTGAAGAGCATCCAAGTGCTGGAGAAGTGGAAGTGGCATTGTAGGAATCGCCCAAGGTGCCCCTCCAGGGGCACAGTGACTGACCGGGCACTGGGGTCCTTGACGTCCACGGCCAGCATGTGGGAGACGAGTTCAGGCTCCCAGGCTGTGGGGAGGCTGCGTTTGAACCTGCAATCCACCTGCCGGAATATGCTCACCCCCCGCGTGTGCATGTTATTGCAGTGGACCTGGGGGAAGAAGGAGGGTCAGCCACGGAGAGGACACCAGCGCCCCATAGAGGGCAAATTCCCGCATTCCTGCACCCTTGAGCCAGCCAGTTCTTCCACTCTGGGGCAGGATGGGAGCCGGCGCCCCATAGAGGGGACAGGCCCCGTGTCCCATTCCCCATTCCCTTGAGCCAGCCAGTCCCTGTCCTGGGGCCGGATGGAAGCTGGAGCCCCATAGAGGGAAAAGGCCCCATATCCCATTCCCCACCCACCTGAGCCAGACAGTCCCCCGCCCTGGGGCCAGATCGCAGCCAGTGCCACCTAGAGGGGACAGGCCCCGTGTCCCGGTACCTTCATGTAAGTGAAGGCCCGCAGGCTGTCGAACTCGAACTCCATCTCCATGTAGCCTTTGGGGAAGGAGTCATTTCTCCAGCCCACGTAGTCGTAACCCGGCCAGACCCGCAGCTCCTTAGTCTGGGTGAAGTCGTCCAGCCCCACCACGCCATCCGTCAGCTGCCCCAGCCCCCCAAACTGCAGTCTGCCAGGAGGAGACATAGCACCATGGACAGGGGTAATGCCAGCTCCCCACCAGCCCTGAGTCAGGTGCTGCACTGGGAGGGGGATGGCCCCCAGGGGTCCCTCCAGACCCATAGGAGGGGGACTGGCTGGGACTCCTGGGTTCTGGCACTGAGGGAGTGAGATGGGGGAGACCAATGTATCAGGCTGGTACACTGGGGAACAGGAAGGGGGACCTACAGGAGAAGTCAATACACCCATCTTCCAATCTATCCATCCACCCACCAGATCCATCCACCCATCTACTCATCTAGTCACCAGATCCATCCAACCATCCACCTACCAGATCCACCCATCTTCCGGTCTATCCATCCACCCACCAGATCCATCTGATCTATCCATCCGCCCACCAGATCCTTCCACCTTCCGGTCAATCCATCCGCCCACCAGGTCCATTCATTTTCAGGTCTATCTATCCATCCATCCATCATCAGATTTATCTTTCCATTCATCCGTCAAACCATCTTCAGTTCTACCTTGTCAGATACATCCATCCACTCATTCTCTGGCCTGCCTATCCATTTACTCACTCATTCTCAGATCTAGCTGAGGGGGAAGGGGATTGTTTAGGGGACCAGGCAGGGGGTCAGGGGCCGGCAGAGTGTTTGTTTAGGGGTTTGGGTGGGGGTTCACCAGGGGGGGACATGGGAGTCAGTGGGGATGGGGGCCAGGGGACAAGGGTGGGAGGGCCAGCAGAGAGTGGAGTAGGGTGTGAAGGGGCGGATCAATGGGGGTGGGGGTGGGGGACGGGTATGGGGGGCAGTATAAACTCACTTGCTGACACTGTAGCCGTCATAGGTGGAGTCGTTGAGGTAGACAGGCTCCGACTGGAGGACCATGGTCTGGCCCAGGGGGGCGGTGTAGGACTGCAGCCCGTCTGCAGCGGGAGACACAGAGGGATGTGCGTCAGCCACCTTGACCCACACGATGTGGGGCGGGGGGGGCGGGAAGGTAGAGCGAAGTAGGGGGTGGGGGGCAGGGAACCTCACCGCGCCAGATGCAGCCGTACAGCTCCACGCGCAGGCAGACGCTCATGACGCGGTCGGCGCGGGGGTAGAAGCGCACGTAGCGGGCGATGATGGGCGGCCCCAGGTCCTTCAGAACCACCTCGTTGGTGTTCTCGTTCCCAGAGATCACCTGGGCCGGGAGGGGTTAATCACTCCCAGAGCCGGAGCCCCGCCCCTCGCGCCAGCCCCACCCACCCCATTGGGACCTCCCCCACGGCCAGACATCACAGCCCTGGGCCCTATCACATCACAGCACAACATCACATGACACCATGGTGTTGCCACCCTCCACCCCCCCCATTTGATGTCAGCGTTGTCGGATTGTGACATCACAGCCTAGAGTAATGTCATCACCCTCTTGCAGGAGCCGGATGATCCCTGTAACACTGTGACCCCCACCGTGACTGGTGTCCTCAGAGTCACATGGTAGGAGGATGTCACAGGCAGGTGGACAATGACTATGTCTGAAGGGGCAATGACATCACAGAGATGACTGTGATGTCACAAGCGGGCATGATGTGACATACAAGGGGTTTTGGTGTTACAGACAAGTCATGATGTCAAAGTCGCATTGAGGAGACCTCACAGAGGGTCATGAGGTCACAGACAGTGATGTCACAGGGAGCCGTGACATCACAGGACGACAGTTATGATGTCACGGGGGGTGGCGAGAGAAGGGGAAAGTCCAGCATGACGGAGCCTGGGCATGAACCTACCTTCCCCAACTCACTGCCCCCCTCCCTCCATTGCCACCCCTCCTGCCGCTGTCCCCTCACCACACCCGCCCCCGCAGCCCCATTGCCCCTCCACCCCCTCATCTGCCTCCCTTCCCCTTCCCATGCCCCTCCCCGCACACCCTGCTGCCCCAGCAGTCTGTCCCCTTTGCCCCTCCCCACATCCTCCCCCTACCTCGCTGCCCCAGCGGTCCCGCCAGGCGAGCCAGTGGTGCTGGTCACGGCTGTAGCGGAGGCGGTAGCCCCGGGCAAACTCCTTGCCGTGGCCCCCGGCGTGGCGGCCCTGGGTGCCCACCAGGGTCAGGAAGTGCAGACGCCGCAGGTCGACCTCCAGGAACTCGGCGTCGTTGGGATAAACGGGCCCCGCCGGGCACCACGCCCCGTCCCCGTCGCTCGTGTCCAGCCTGCGCCCGGGGACATGACCCACAACGGGGGGGTTAGCCCCGGGGTTATTGTAGGGTCTCTCGGAAATGCTGGGGCTGCGCGGGCCACTTGGTTACCGTTGGGTCTCCGATAAGATTTGGGGCTGGGTTGTTATTGTAGGGGTGCCCCACAGTCCTACATAGGCCCATTTGTTATCCTAGCATCTTTGATACGCACCCGGGTCGCTTTGTTCTTGTAGGGTCTCTCAGGAGATCTGGGGCTGGTTTATTCTTGTAGGGTTTCTCAGGAGATCTGGGGCTGGTTTATTCTTGTAGGGTCTCTCAGGATCTGGGGCTGGTTTATTCTTGTAGGGTTTCTCAGGATCTGGGGCTGGTTTATTCTTGTAGAATAAGAGCTGGGGCTGATTTGTTCTTTTAGGATCTCTCAGGAGATCTGGGGCTGGTTTATTCTTGTAGGGTTTCTCAGGAGATCTGGGGCTGGTTTATTCTTGTAGGGTTTCTCAGGAGATCTGGGGCTGGTTTATTCTTGTAGGGTTTCTCAGGAGATCTGGGGCTGGTTTATTCTTGTAGGGTTTCTCAGGAGATCTGGGGCTGGTTTATTCTTGTAGGGTCTCTCAGGAGATCTGGGGCTGGTTTATTCTTGTAGGGTCTCTCAGGATCTGGGGCTGGTTTATTCTTGTAGGGTTTCTCAGGATCTGGGGCTGGTTTGTTATTGTAGAATAAGAGCTGGGGCTGGTTTATTCTTGTAGGGTTTCTCAGGAGATCTGGGGCTGGTTTATTCTTGTAGGGTTTCTCAGGAGATCTGGGGCTGGTTTATTCTTGTAGGGTTTCTCAGGAGATCTGGGGCTGGTTTATTCTTGTAGGGTTTCTCAGGAGATCTGGGGCTGGTTTATTCTTGTAGGGTCTCTCAGGAGATCTGGGGCTGGTTTATTCTTGTAGGGTCTCTCAGGATCTGGGGCTGGTTTATTCTTGTAGGGTTTCTCAGGATCTGGGGCTGGTTTGTTATTGTAGAATAAGAGCTGGGGCTGATTTGTTCTTTTAGGATCTCTCAGGAGATCTGGGGCTGGTTTATTCTTGTAGGGTTTCTCAGGAGATCTGGGGCTGGTTTATTCTTGTAGGGTCTCTCAGGATCTGGGGCTGGTTTATTCTTGTAGGGTTTCTCAGGAGATCTGGGGCTGGTTTGTTATTGTAGAATAAGAGCTGGGGCTGATTTGTTCTTTTAGGATCTCTCAGGAGATCTGGGGCTGGTTTATTCTTGTAGGGTTTCTCAAGATCTGGGGCTGGTTTGTTTTTGTAGGGTAAGAGCTGGGGCTGGTTTGTTCTTATAGATTCATAGATATTAAGGTCAGAAGGGACCATTATGATCATCTAGTCCGACCTCCTGCACAACGCAGGACACAGAATCTCACCCACCCACTCCTGCGAAAAACCTCACACCTATGTCTGAGCTACTGAAGTCCTCAAATCGTGGTTTAAAGACTTCAAGGAGCAGAGAATCCTCCAGCAAGTGACCCGTGCCCCATGCTACAGAGGAAGGCGAAAACCCCCAGGGCCTCTTCCAATCTGCCCTGGAGGAAAATTCCTTCCCAACCCCAAATATGGCGATCAGCTGAACCCGGAGCATGTGGGCAAGACTCACCAGCTGGATACCCAGGAAAGACTTCTCTGTAGTAACTCAGATCCCACCCCATCTAACATCCCATCACAGGCCATTGGGCCTATTTACCATGAATAGTTAAAGATCAATGAATTGTCAAAATCATGTTATCCCATCATACCATCTCCTCCATGAAATTATCGAGTCTAATCTTAAAGCCAGATAGGTTTTTTGCCCCCACTGCTTCTTGTAGGGTCTCTCAGGAGATCTGGGGCTGGTTTGTTCTTGGAGGGTCTCCCTGGAAGGCTGAGACATCTCGCAGTGGGGCGGGGAGGAGAGACACTCACCGGCTGTGCTTGGCGGCCGTGGAGTCAGACCAGGCACTCGAGGCAGATAGATCCTCGTCGGGGATGGTTCGATCCTGCATGCCCAGCGCGTAGCGACACTTGGCTGCAGAGAGAGAGCGAATGGGGAGTGGCTCCTATACACCCTCTATAGCCCACCCAGCCACTACACATCCCTGATAGCCCACCCAGGCCCTATATACCCCTAGAGTCCACTAAGGACCTATACACCCTGATAGTCCACTAAGGCCCTATAACTCACCTATAGCTCACCTGGCCCCAATACACCCCTAAAACCCACCCAGGCCCTAGACTCCCCCCAGCCATACATCCTAATAGACCACCTGGGCCTATAGATCCCCTATAGCCCACCCGGGCCCTATAAGCTCATCCATAGCTTGTCTGCCCTTTATGTTCACTCTACCTGGCCCATATAGCGCTTCCAGCCCCTATACACCCCACCAACCCCCTATACCTGCCCCTATATCTCCTCTACATTCCCCCTCATATCCTATTCATCACGTCCATATGACCCCTAGAGCCCTCCTCCCACCCCATCCTCCAGTCCCCTTACCTATCCCCCCTCCGCGGCCCCCAGCCCAATCCATTCCCCCATAGCCTGAGGCAGACAGACTGTGGGGGGTAACGTGGCCCAGCTGGGACCCCTGGGTTGGGGAGCAGGGCTTGCGGGGGGGGGGATGGGTCTTCTAGCAGCAAGTAGGGGGAGGAGAAAGGGGAGAGTCCCAATCTGGCCACCAGGGGGCACCCCAGCCCCACACATGAGCCAAGCCACTTGGCCATGGCCCTGTCCTGCTGCTTTCCTGCTTCCCCACTCACCCCTCCCCACTCACCCCTCCCTTCCCCACTCACCCCTCCCTTCCCCACTCACCCCTCCCCTCCCCACTCACCCTTCCCCTCCCCTCCCCTCCCTTCCCCACTCACCCCTCCCCTCCCCACTCACCTTTCCCCTCCCCTCCCTTCCCCACTCACCCCTCCCCTCCCCACTCACCTTTCCCCTCCCCTCCCTTCCCCACTCACCTTTCCCCTCCCCATCTTAGTGCTGGGCAAACCTTCCCTTTGCAGAGAGCTGTTCTGGGTAGCTGTTCCCCAGTCCCTCCCCTCCCCACTCACCCCTCCCCTTCCTTCCCCACTCACCCCTCCCCTCCCTTCCCCTCCCCTCTCCATGCACCTTTCCCCTCCCCTCCCTTCCCCACTCACTCCTCCCTTCCCTTCCCCACCTCACCCCTCCCCTCCCCACTCATCTTTCCCCTCCCTTCCCCACTCACCCCACCCCTCCCGGCTCATGCAGCCCGTGCCCCGCCCCCGCTCCCATCCAGGAGCACCCGACACCCAGAACTTCTCTCCTCGCCCGGGGCCCAGCTGGAGGGGCAGGTGTGGAGGGACCCGAGTCCAGGCCAGGCTGGGGGCGGGGGGGGGGGGGAGTGTCAGGGATTCCCCTCCCGCCTGTGCCCGGGGTGAGGAATTGGGGGGGCCCCCAGGAGGGCTGAGGAGCCGCGGGGCATTTCTCACTCTGTGTGTGTGAGTGTGAGAGACGCTCCCCTGCGGGCGGGAATCAGATCCGTGCTGTGCCTTAGCGTGTACGGAGCATGTTCCTGCGGGTGCGAACACGCATGTTTCAGTGCGCACAAAGTCCGACGGCGAACACGGTTTGCATGGGGGGGGGTGCCCCCTGCTGGGGGAGGGGGGATATGACCTGCTCCCCTTTCACCCATCCCCTGCTCCTCCCACTCCTCCACACCCAGCACCCCCTCCCCTGCTCACCCCCACCCCTGCTGTCCCCGCTCCCTAACTCATCCCCCGCACCCCCTCCCCTGCTCACCCCCATCCCCCCCAACCCCCCCATCCCGTTTCCCCCCCGCACACACCCGACTCCTATTCCAGCACCCGTTTCCCAGCCCATCCCCCGTACCCAGCGCCCCCCGCACTCCCTGCGCCCCGTCCCCCGCTCCCCTCGCACCCCATCCCCCACTCCCCCCCATTCTCTCCCCCCCCCAAACACACACACACACCCCCCACGGGCACTTGGTTTCGCCTAGAGATACCTAGATCAAAGTGCCCCTCCAGTTCCGATGCCCGGACAGACGCCAAGAGGAAGCTGCAAAGGATTATGGGTTTCATCGTGCTCCGCCCGGTCTCAGCCCCTCAGGCCAGGTTAGGCCGGCAACAGGGTCTTCATGCCTGCAGAAAGGAGAGAGCAGGGTCAGTTCAGCAGGAACCGCTCACCCCGGCACCAAGATGCAGCCACCTCTGGGGAGGAGCAGCTGGGTTACCCGCCGCACAGCGGTGCTGCTCCAGGATGGCTCGCCCAGCGCTGAGATGCAGCTGTTCTGGGGTGGGGCGACTGGGGAACAGCTACCCAGAACAGCTCTCTGCAAAGGGAAGGTTTGCCCAGCACTAAGATGCAGCCACCTCTGGGGCGGGGCAGCTGGGTACCAGCCACGTAGAGATGCCGCATGGACGCCGTTTGCCCGCTGGGGACATGCAGCCAGCTCTGGGGTACGGCAGAGGGATGGGGAAGCTGAGGAATGGGAAACCCTGCCCCTCCCCAGCCAGGAAGGTTTCCTGCAGGTCCCCACGCTGGGAGTCCCCAAGGGCTGAGTAACACACACCGTGGAGCCAGGGCACCGCGGCTTCCTGTGATTGTCAGAGCTTCCCTGGCGCAACGGCGGGTGGAGGAGTGAACAGCGGTGGGGTACACACACGTGTGGGCACAGACAGCCCTGCCCCCCCAAAACACACGCACAGACAGCCCTGCCCCCCCAACACGTGTGTGCACGGACAGCCCTGCCCCCCCAAGAACACACGCACGGACACCCCCCGCTACACAACCCCCTACACACACACCCCCCCACAGAGTTGTTTAGGACAGGAAGTGACTCCCAACTCCGCTTGACACCGCTGGGAAGTTCCCACGGGTGAATGGGATCCCCACCCCCACCCACTGGGATTTGACCAGGACACCGGGGTTCATGCCCGGACTCTCTTAAGGAGTCAGGACCTTGGGGGAAACAAATGGGACCCCCACCAGCAACCCCCCTGCCCCGCTCCCTGCGGCTCAGAGCCCCCCTGCCCCCATTCCCTGCAGCCCAGCACCCCAAACGAACCCCCTTCCCAGCAGCAGGAGCCCCCCGGCTGCAGAGGGGAGGCTGTGTGGGTGTGGGGCGCCCGCAGGCCAGCTGCTCTGATAACGGCATTGCAGGAATGTCACTCCCAGCAGCTGCCGGTCTCTTGCCCTGGTAAACAGCAGCTGACAGGCTGGGGGCAGGGGGGGTTGGTGCCAAGTTGGACAGGGGAGGGGAGGAATCAGGGCACGGCGGGTGGGTCCCTTTGTACCCACGAACGGGGCTGATCCCCGGAGCGGGCGGCTGAAGCTGCTCAAAGCCAGGCTGGGTCCCACGCAGGGGCGAGAGGGGAGGGGAGGGGTGGGGAGATTCCTGGACATTGGACTGGCGCTGGATTGCGGCATAGCTACCTGCAAAGGCCAAAGGGGGCTGCGGGTCGGGAGCGAGGGGCTCCGGTGGGGCTGGGGGGGCAGGGCTGGGCTGGCGGGGGGCTGCGGGTCAGGAGCGAGGGGCTCCGGCGGGGCTGGGGAGGGCAGGGCTGGGCTAGCGGGGAGCTGCGGGTCGGGAGTTAGGGGCGCGTGTGGGGCTGGGCTAGCGGGGAGCTGTGGGTCGGGAGCGAGGGGCGCCGGTGGGGCTGTGGGGGGCAGGGCTGGGCTGGCGGGGGACTGCGGGTCAGGAGTGAGGGACACCAGCGGGGCGGGGCTGGCGGGGGGCTGCGGGTCGGGAGCGAGGGGCGCCGGTGGGGCTGTGGGGGGCAGGGCTGGGCTGGGGGGGCTGTGGGTCAGGAGCGAGGGGCACCGGCGGGGTGGGGTTGGTGGGGGGCTGTGGGTCGGCAGCGAGGGGCACTGCCGGGGCTGTGGGGGGCAGGGCTGGGCTGGGGGGGGCTGTGGGTCAGGAGCGAGGGGCACCGGCGGGGTGCGGCTGGCGGGGGGCTGTGGGTCGGCAGCGAGGGGCACCGGCGGGGCGGGGCTAGCGGGGGGCTGCGGGTCGGGAGCGAGGGGCGCCGGTGGGGCTGTGGGGGGCAGGGCTGGGCGGGGGGGGCTGTGGGTCGGCAGCGAGGGGCACTGCCGGGGCTGGGGGGGCAGGGCTGGGCTAGCGGGGGGCTGCGGGTTGGCAGCAAGGGGCACCGGCGGGGTGGGGTTGGTGGGGGGCTGTGGGTCGGCAGCGAGGGGCACTGGCGGGGGGCTGCGGGGTGGGGCGGGGCAGGGCTGGCGGGGGGCACCGCAGGGCAGTGTGGCTCTCCCACGGGGCGCTTTGCTCACGGCTGCCTCGCATTCCCGGCGCGTCGCTGGCATTCCTCGCCCCGGCCTCCGGTCAATGCGTTTCCTTTTCTCCCGGAGCCCAGCGGCCTGAGGAGGTCGCCGGGTCACCAGCCTCCGATGCTGGCGGAGCAAGTCGGGGACCTTCCAGTTGCCAAGGGCACCCGATGAGACCCCCCCCTACACACACACCCCTCTGCCGCGGGGGGCTGGGAATGGGGCAGGGGCCTGTCCCCTCTAGGGGGCGCCGGCTCCCATCCAGCCTCAGGGCAGGGACCGGCTGGCTCAGGGGGGCGGGGAATGGGGCAGGGGCCTGTCCCCTCTAGGGGGCGCCGGCCCCCATCCGGACCCAGGGCAGGGACCGGGTGGCTCGGGGGGCTGGGGAATGGGGCAGGGGCCTGTCCCCTCTAGGGGGCGCTGGCTCCCATCCAGCCCCAGGGCAGGGACCGGCTGGCTCAGGGGGGCGGGGAATGGGGCAGGGGCCTGTCCCCTCTAGGGGGCGCCGGCCCCCATCCGGCCCCAGGGCAGGGACCGGCTGGCTCGGGGGGCCAGGGAATGGGGCCCGGGGCCTGTCCCCAGGGGGGCCGGGTCTGATCTGGGCCCAAGGCGGGCGACTGGCTCCGGTGGCTCCCGAGCAAAACCAGTTACAACATAAAGCATTTTCCGCTGGCTGCCCGGCTGAATGTCAGAGGCAGCTGGGTATTTTGGGCTCTCAGCCATGGTGACACAGCAGACAGCAGGGGAGGGTTAAGGGGCCCACAGGTGACTTGCCTAACTTCAGCGATTTCTTGCCAGGACTCCTGGGTTCTCTCCCCGGCTCGGGGAGGGGAGTGGGGTCTTGTGGTTAGAATGGGGGGGGCTGAGAGCCAGGACTCCTGGGTTCTCTCCCAGCTCAGAGACGGGAGTGGGGTCTAGTGGTTAGAGCAGCGGGGGCTGGGAGCCAGGACTCCTCGGTTCTCTCCTGGCTCGGGGAGGGGAGTGGGGTCTAGTGGTTAGAACACGGGGGGCTGGGAGCCAGGACTCCTCGGTTCTCTCCTGGCTCAGGGAGGGGAGTGGGGTCTGGTGGGTTAGAGCGGCGGGGGGCTGGGAGCCAGGACTCCTGGGTTCTACCCATGGCACTGGGAAGGGAGTGGGGCCCAGTGGTTAGAGCGACGGGGGGGCTGGATGTGTGTGGGAGTGTCTGTGCGGTTGCAATGCTCTGGTCGGGTGTGACAGTGGGTCTGAGTACGCCCTGCGGTGCCCTGAGCAGCGTGTTACGTCTCCCCCTCCCCCCAGCTCGTTGCCATGCTGCCCACGCTTCCCCAGCTGTATTCAGAGCCGGCACAATGGCCTGGCTGGTTGGCGGGGGGGCGGGGCGGGGGGAGAGAAGCCAAGACAAGCGTTTTCTGCCTGAGCTGGACTGTGCACCTGGTCGGTCCACACGCGCCTCCCCCACCCTCCCTGGACACTTCCTGCAACCGCAACCTCCGGTACCTCCTTAACCTTCAACCAGAGGCTCCAGGATCGAGCCCGGGACAGACGGGCCGGCTGCTCCGAGGGGCCGTGCAGACATACACACAAAAGGGATTTTTCTTATCCTGGTTTCCCGCCCCGAGATTCTGATCGATTTGTCCCGTCTCGAATCGGGACAGAAAGTCTAAATTTCAAAAAAAAATTGGGGAAACAACAAAGGAAAATGTTAGGTGGGGGAGTGGAAAGAATCCAAACGTTTTGTTTCCAGTCCAGCCTCTCTTCGGTTTCTGCCGAGTTCAGTTTTAAAACCAACAAGTCGTTTCTCAGCGGGAGGGGGGGAACCCCCAACCCTTTTCATTCCGAAAATACCAACACGGGAGTTTTGGAAAGTTTCGGGAACAAAATTCCACACGTTTTCCAGTCAGGCGGGATCAGCTTGAATGAATTGACATTTTTCGGGGCGGGGGAGACGGGACATTTTGTCAAAAAATTCCCAACCAGCCCGAAAGGGCAGAGACCAGGCCAGACGCACACCCACGGAGGGTGACCGGCCGTCCCGACAACACTGTATCGGGATCGTCCCAATATTTGGGGATTTGTCTTATATAAGCACCTATTCTCGCCCACACCCCACGTCCCGATTTTCCACACTTGCTTTCGGGTCACCCTCTGCGCACACCTCTCGAGCTCTGCCTCCAATGCACGCCAGCACCCCCCAAAGCCCCCCAAGTCCCTTTCCCAGTGTAATACACCTCGGCCCGGCAGGTGGCATGCTAGCCAGCCAATCGCTGCATGGGAGCAGCCAAACTCTAGCCCCCGCCCCCAATTCAAGTTGGGGTACTGGGGTTCAGACAGGAGGCAGGTGGAGGGAGGAAGAAAGAAAGAAAGAAAATAAATAAGGAATCGAAGTCTGACTCTAACCCCAGAACCAGATCAGCTACCAGCAACTCCATCCAAACGTACCAATTTCTGTCCCGTTCTAAAATCGGTCTAAGCCATTCCCACCAGATATCTCCCCCACCCTGCTTAGATACCACCCCGCGCCCAGCCCAATGGGGTCACACCGGATTCACTCTGAGGTCACTGACGGCAGTCAGGTCACTCCAGATTCACTCCGGATTCAATAGGGTCCGAATTTCACCTGGCACGAACAAACGCTTCAAGGAGCAAATAGTGACAGATAATGACGATTTGCTAATTACAGTTATAACAACAACGTTATATTTAGTAATTATCGACCACTAGCTGATTAACCGTATCAATGTACTAAATGCTAATCGGCAAAAACCAATCAAATATGTTCTTGCTAATAAGAATAGCTAGTTATAATACTTAATCGTACTAAGAGCTGATTTCCCATTATAATAAATCATTAATAATTATAATAAACATGTAGTGTATAATAAAACTGATTCTATTCATTGCTGACCACAGATAAATATGCAGATTGTAATAATAAAGTATCATGTCTAATTATTGGTACTGTTGGTTGCTGATTGGTGTTGATAACAGGCCAGGTATGTAATTAGAATACCTAGCTCTTAGACAGCCCTTCTCATCAGTAGTTCTTGCTCATTTCACAAACTCATGGATTTATCCTTCCCAAACCCCTGTATGGCAGGCAATGCTCTTATCCCCATTGTATAGATGGGGAAACTGAGGCACGTAGCGTCTAAGGGCCAGATTCACAACTGAACATTGGCTAGTTTAGGCTGCTTCCCACCTAGCCTATGGAAGATGCCAACCGGAGGGGTGTGGCCTAAGCCCCGCCCCTCTTCCCGAGAAAGGTGACAAAGTCCGGGCTGTAGGGAGGCGTCTAGCACCACTCGGCCTTCTCAGCTGCAAACCTCCTCTTGGGGGCCTCCGCCGGCTGGGGGCAGAGATTCTCCCGCGTAGCTTTTAGCCTGGGCATTCGAGCACTCAGCTGGGAGACCCAGGTTCAATTCCCCGCTCTGCATGGCGGGTTTTGAACTGGACTCCGCCACCTCTCAAGGGAGTGCCCGAACCACTGGGCCACGAGGTAGTCTGCATGGCTCCCTCCATCTCTCCTGCAGAAATTGTGCCACTCTGGATTAAGGAGCGAAAGGATCAGAAGGAGAGCAAGCAGGAGAACGACCCTGTCGTCCAGCGGCGGGGGCTCTCATGCGGGAAAGTCGGGCCCCAGTGCCCCCCCACTCCAACTGCCTCTTAAAAATATTTTCTCATAGTGGCAAAGTTTTGACAGCAGAGACGGAGGGAGCTGTATGCCATCCCAGCGCGGAGGGAGTCGATTTGTATCAGTCAAATGTCGGAAAATGTCATTTTCGCCGTCCGCGCGCAGCAAAACCGACAAGAAAAGTTATTCCTGCCAATAACAATCCAAATTCCCAGCTAGGCAAAGTAAGGGGAAAAAAAACTGAAGGGGGGGATCAAATAGTCTTCAAATCTGTTAAGGGCTGCTGTACAGAGGACAGTGATCAATTGCTCTCCATATGCACTGAAGGCAGGACAAGATGTAATGGACTTCTTCTGTAACAAGGGAGATTTAGGTTCGATATTAGGAAAAACTTTCTAGTTACAAGGGAAGTTAAGCCCTGGACCAGGCTCCAAGGGCGGTTGTGGAATCCCCCACACTGGAGATTTTAAGACCGGGCTGGACAAACACCTGTCAGGGCTGGTCTAGGTTTACTGGGTCCTGCCTCAGCGCAGGGGGCTGGACTCAATGACCTCTCGAGGTCCCTTCCAGCCCAACATTTCTAGGAGGCTAGGAAGAATGCTGTTGGAGCGCCGGTAATGTGGCTAAAAGGCCAGCGTCAAATCCCCACCTCCCCAAATCTCCTGCAACTGTGAACAGCTAAAATCGATACAAATTGTGGGGGGGGGGAATGCTGAACCCCGCCACCCCGCCCCAGGATTGCACTCAACTGCGAAAGTTTCAATCATTCCACATTGGGGGCAGGGGGGATGCTTAAAATAAACAGCAATTTGTCTGTCAAAATGACATGTTTGAAAACCAAATCGCACACTGTGGAGTCTCCCCAGAGCTCAGTGGTTAGAGCACTCACCTGAGATCCCCTCTTGAAAGCCCTTCTTTGCAGGCCGGGGGGGGCGTGGGGAGTAGGGGGACTGAACCGAGGTGTCCTCCAGCCAGGGCGCGCCAAGGTAGGGCTGCGTCGCCTTGTGTTCGGAGCTCGCCGCCCGGCTCGGGCCCACGAGGGAGTTCGGCGGGGGACCGTCTGTGGGCTTTAAGCGCTCTGGGGTTTCAGGGTCCGGATGCCGAAGGGAGGGGGCCCTGCAGGTCGCGTGCGCACAGCCAGATACGCCCAGGGAGCAGCTAGGGCAGACACTTGGGCGCCGAGGGAAGGGCAACAATTGATAAAGGAATCAATCATAGACTAGCAGGGCTGGAAGGGACCTCAGGAGGTCATCTAGTGCTCAAAGCAGGACCAATCCCCAATTTTTGCCCCAGATCCCTAAATGGCCTCCTCAAGGATTGAACTCACAACCCTGGGTTTAGCAGGCCAATGCTCAAACCACTGAGCTCTCCCTCCCCCCCGAGGCGATCCAGTCATTAGATGAGTAATGAATAATGTATTGATCTAGGCATGGGAGTAAGTATTAATAATATATAATTAAAATATTAGTCATTAGCATCCTAATTATGAATGGATCTCTCTAGTCATTAGAGTAACTATCCATGTGATCTATTTATTATTTATGACTAACAATTAAATATACATTAATTATTGCTCTGATTAGAGCAAGCCATTAATAGTTAGTACACTAATGACTACATTAATTAACACATATGTCTAATTACTCTCATGCCTAGCTCAGTGCATTAATGATTAATAATTATGACTAATGACTAGATAATTAATGTATCGATCTAAGACTCAACAGGTAATTAATGATGTACCAATGCTGTCAAATTATTAAGTATTAATCTAGTCATTAATAATTATTACGCTGTCACTCTCGTCATTAAGTGGTTAATAACTGCTCAAGTATTAATCTAGGCATTTCTCACACGAGCCGTGCTTTCGCTCGTCAACCTGCAGTAAAAGAGGATGAAATTGTCACCATACCGTCATAATCCAGTCATTAGAGTGAGTATTACCAATAATGTAGAGATCCCTAGATTATTAATAGCATTGATCTGGCCTTCGGAGTCATAATCATTCGGGTTAATTAATACAGTCAGCTAGGCATTCGATGAATTCTTAATAATTAATGATCTATTGAGCTAAGCGTTTAGAGTCACCCATGTCCCACCTCCCACGTGCCCCACACGCAGTCGCAACGCCCCCTTAGAGCCGGCCTCTGTCCCTCAGCACCTCCGGTCTGTGCAGCCAGCCAGCCCGCCCCAGGCACCGCTGCAAACCCTCCAGCCTGCCCTCAGCCCTGCTCTCCGGGCCTGGATCAGACCGTCCAACCAGCCCCTCCTGCCTCCGGAGAGCACCGAAACATGCCGGGTCTCCCAAGGGTCGTAATGGCCCTGGGCCCCCCCTCAGCTGGGATTCCCGGCCCACGCACACATCCCCAGAGCACCCGTAACCTCCCCCGACACGCTCAGCCGACCGTGGAGCCCGCAGAGTCATGTACGGCGGGGGACGAGCCAAGGGCTAAAGACAGCTCCCCGGTCAGACAGCTGGCGCTTGGCCATGGGCTTGAGACGGGAGGCCGGCCTAGGGTGAGAAACTGGCGTGGGACGGATAAGGAGAGATGCGTGCAGGGACGGAGACAGAGAGATGCCGACGGGGATGGAGGGAGGGGAGCTCTTGATCAAAAGTGTCGAAACAAACAGCAAATACACGCCCCGCCGCCGGCAACGTTAGCCACAACTAAACACAGAGGCCGCAATGCACACACCGACAACGATAAATACATTTAACAAGAACACAAACCAACAACAGCCACTGCCAACCGCAATACGGATACACGCAATAAACCACAACAGCAACACGGACCTTGGCATCCTAGCAAGGAGGATAACATAGATCCGTGTGTTGGCAACATGAGCTACTGATAACAGGAAGATCGGCTGCAGAACCGGGTCACTGGGACGAGCCCCCTGTTATTTCAGCCAGCCCCAGTGTATCATTCCACTCATACATTTCTCAAGCCTGCTCATAACCGCACTGCGTCTGCAATTCATAGCCGCACAAAAAACTCCGACACTCCAGGACGATCAACAAAGCTGGACATTTTTCAGCTAAACTTTTTTTTTTGGCGGGGGGGTGACAAAACCCCCACCACCATCACCACCACTTTTGGCTAAACCAAAACGTTTCGGAAAACGTGTCAATTTCAACAAAAGTTCATGGTGGTACAACCCCGAACGAAGCGTTCGGCTCACATGGCAACATCCCGCTTTTGACGTTTCCGGAATGGTTTGGAGCGCTCGTTTGGAAACCGCAGCTGGAAGCATGGCTCCTTGTTTCTTTAGAGACACAAATAATAAAAAGTTGTGGACGGTCAAAAGCAGAATGAAGTGTTTCAGGTTCCTTGAAATGGAATATTTTGATTGGCCTGAAAATGACATTATTTGGGAATTCTGTTTCATGGGAAATTTAAAATAAAATAAATAAATAATGGTTTTCGTTCCACTTTAGAACAGGGGGAAAAATCCAACATTGTGGAACGTCCCACAAAATGGAAAACACAGTTCCTGCCCAGATCTAACCATCCCAGGGGCAACACACACAACCCAACAACTAACAAAATGTGTAACTATCACAACTCTTCCCAACAATACGCACATATGCAATGAACCGCAACGCATAACTGCCTCACGCACACACGAACCGTGACAAGAACCAACACCCAACCACAAGACGAGAAATAAGTGCATTAAACGCAATGCTAGTCACCAATACAGACACCCACAGAGTAAATGAGAACACACAATGGCAACGCACACAAATAGTAGCAAGAAATAACTACATGAAACAATGCTTAAGTGGCAACACAGCAATTAGGATCCCAGGTCAGATTTCTGAAAGATTTAGGTTCTTGCTGAAATACAAAGGGATTTGGGCCTTTGAACTCCTTTGAAAAGTGAGTTTCAAATCCCCCGCTTTCGTCCTTGGAGAAAAAATGAGTTTCAAACTCCCCTTTCTGCTTGGGGGAAAAAAATCCGTTTCAAACCTCCCTTTCTTCCTGGGGGACAAAGTGAGTTTCAAGCCCCTCTCAAATCCCAGCTTTGTCTGCCCACAAATCTGCCACCTTTAAACAACTGTGTTCATGGGTTGCCAAACCCCAGTGTGGGTTTTAAGTGTGTTTTAATTTGGTTGAAACTTAAATCAATTCCTATTTGTTTTGAGCTAAATCAAAATGAGAATATTACTTAGATTTGAAAAAACCCACACCTCGCGTTCACCCGAGGCTACTACCCATCCGGACCATTTCCCTTCCGTCCTTCGGATTCAGTCCGAAACAGGACTTTTCTGCAGAAATAATCACGACCTTTCACCCCACGGCTTCTTAACAGATTATAAACCTCGTGAGTGGTTATCTGCATACTAACAGTCGTGTGGGCGGGGCTCCAGACTGGGCCGCAGGACACCTGGGTTCTGTTTCTGCCTCTGTCACGGACCTTGCACACCTCACGGGCCCTCTCTGGGCTTCCGTTTCCCCTCCAGCCCCTTGTCTGTCCCGTGTGTAAGATTTCTGGGGCAGGACCTGTCTCCCTGTAGGTCTGGGCAGCGCCCGGCACAACGGGGCCCTGATCTCAGCTGGGGCAGGGCCTGTCTCTCCCTGGGTGTCTGGGCAGCGCCTGGCACCATGGGGCCCTGATCTCAGCTGCAGCTTATACACAAATAAATAAATAATGACATACATTTACTGTAATAGAAACAGTAAATTCTATGATTTATTCTCACCTGTATTGTTACAGCAAGGTGCTATTTCAGTCTCTCTGTCAATATTCCCTTTTCTGCTTTTTTTGTTGTTTTCCTTTTAATAACAGCGGTGTTTCGAGTTATTCCTGCATCTATCCATTATTGAGTATCCATTATTGAGTATCAATGCTATTAATTTACATCCGCCAACACCGCTGACAGTGATGGGTTTGGTCCTGGTCCTTTGTACTCATGGGGCCCATCGGTGCGATGTTTCCTTTCACCCTTCCGAGCAAGAGAATAAGGATTCTTGCTAATGCTGTTTTCATTGCTTGTAATTAGTCCTCCTTCCTGGGCTGGCCCTAGCAGGAGGGTGCTGGCGACCCCCAGAGCAGCTGGCTGGCAGGGACAGAGGGGGACGCAGGGACTGGTGAAAAGGCAGCAGGAAGGAGGGAACCGCTTGGAAGTGGCTGGTTAAAAATGGCTCAGGTCTGAGCTGATACCTGGCGTCTCCCCTCGCCCCCCCCGCCCCTTTCGGAGCCGTCTGGAAACTTCAGAGCCCCAGCGGAACCTGAAATAGCAAGGCTGGGATGCTGAGCTCAGGTTCACCCGTTTTGCTCCAGGGTCACTGGAGATCAGAATCCAGCCTGGACCCCATTGCAGAGGAGTCACTCCGGATTTACACCGGGGTCACTGAGCTCAGAATCCAGCCTGGACTCCATTGCAGAGGAGTCACTCCAGATTTACACCGGGGTCACTGTGCTCAGAATCCAGCCTGGACTCCATTGCAGAGGAGTCACTCCGGATTTACACCGGGGTCACTGTGCTCAGAATCCAGCCTGGGCTCCATTGCAGAGGAGTCACTCCGGATTTACACCGGGGTCACTGAGCTCAGAAGCCAGCCTGGACTCCATTGCAGCAGAATCACTCCGGATTTACACCGGGGTCACTGTGCTCAGAATCCAGCCTGGACTCCATTGCAGCAGAATCACTCCGGATTTACACCGGGGTCACTGAGCTCAGAAGCCAGCCTGGACTCCATTGCAGCGGAGTCACTCCGGATTTACACCGGGGTCACTGAGCTCAGAAGCCAGCGGAGTTCCACCCCCGTCAGAGACCCGGAAGTTTTGGGGTGCCGCCAGATCACCCCGGCTTCCTGCCCTCCCGGATCAAGGTCAAGCCCAAACACGGTACCTTTCCCGGCCGCTCCGATCTTCCGCCTGGCAGACGCCAAACACCATGTAACCCCCTGGAAACCAGGAAGGTGAAAATCCCTGGGCAGGGAAGGGAAAGACACCCGGGTTTTACTCCGCTTTGTAAATCCAGCTTTGCGGGGGAGCCGGCTCCGATCCGGAGGGAAAACCCCAGATCCAAGCAGCGGTTCCGAACGGTACCAGAGCCCGGCTCCGCTCCGGCGTGAAACCGCCCCGAGTCCTGCCGCCCCGGAGTCTCCCCAGCTGCTCCCCTGAGCTCATCGGGAGTTTATGCAAATCCGCAGCCTGGTGCCTTCTCCAGGGGCCAGGATTCGCTGGCAGAGGCTGGGCAAAAAGCCCAGAAATCCCCGCCCCCCCCCCTTTCCACACACACACACACACACACACACACACACACCGCCTCCCTCAGCTCTGGAATTAACACACACACCTCCCAGCTGCTGGCTGCAGGCTTCCCACGAGAGGGCCCCTCGGAGGGGGGGGCTGTGTCTAGGTAGCCTAGGGCCCAAAGGAGACAGCTCTCCGTGGGAGCGGGGGGAGTCCCTGGATTTCCACCAAGCACAGAAAGGAAGTGGTGGTGGGGGGGCAGGAATCCCAGCCCCCCAGCTGTCAGAAAGCTGTTTGCAAAATCCCCACCTGCTGGCTTTGGGAAAGCAGCAAGGGGGTCTCCTCTCTCTGCCCACCTGCCCCGGGCTAGGCTCAAGGGAGTTTCAATTCCCCCCCTCCAATGCCAGGATAAAGCCAGGATAAAGAGAGTTTCAATTCCTCCCACCCCATGCAAGGATCAAGTGAGTTTGGGTCCCCCCTGCACCCCGCCCCCCACTCCATGCTGGGATCAAGTGAGTTTCAATTCCCCCCTCCAATTCCAGAATAAAATGAGTTTCTATTCCCCCGCCCCCCTCCAATGCCAGGATAAAGAGAGTTTCAATTCCTCCCACCCCGTGCTCAGATCAAGTGTGTTTGGGTCCCCCCTGCACCCCACCCCCCACTCCATGCTGGGATCAAGTGAGTTTCAATTCCCCCCTCCAATTCCAGAATAAAATGAGTTTCTATCCCCCCGCCCCATGCCAGGATAAAGAGAGTTACAATTTCCCCCCTCCAATGCCAGGATAAAGTGAGTTTCAATTCCCACTATACCATGTTAGGCTCAGGCAAATTTCAATTCCCCCCAGCCCCACCCTCATGCCAGGATAAAGTGAGTTTCAAATCCCTCCCACTAGTTGCCTGAATGATTGTGGTTTTTGAGGGGAAATAAGGAGTTTCAGTTCTTCTCCTGCTAGGAACAAGATCAGTTATAAATCTCCTCTCCCGCTGGGAAAAAATGAGTTTCAAGTCAATCCTCTGGGGGGCAAAATGTGAGTTTCAAATCTTCCCTTTTGACCGGACAAGTGAGGAAAAACCTCCTCACTTGCTGGAAAAAGAGTTTCATACCCTCCTTCTGCCTGGGGGAAAATGTGAGTTTCAAGTCGCCCCTGCACACTACCACAGGCCTCGGTTCTGCCCCAGCCCAAATTCTTGCCACCACTGGGCAAAGAGCCCCCCTCTTTTGCAGCCTTGTTGCATCACCAAATCACAAGACCGGAATTCAGTACTGCCGGGTCATATCCCCGGTTCTGGGAGGGGAGTGGGGTATGGGGAGCTGGAAGTTAGGACTCCGGGATTCTAGTCCCTGTTCTGGGAACTTTTATATGGAAACTCATATTTTCCCCTCAGCCTGCCCCCAGGAAGACAGAAGAGTTGAAAGTCCTTATTCCTCACAAGAGGTGTGATTTAAAACTCACTTTCTCCTAACAAGATGGGGGATTTGGAACTCACCTGTTCCCTGGGTAGAAAGGTGGGGGGGACTTGAAACTCACATTTCCTATCACAATTCATTTTTCCCAGCCAACAGCTGGGGTAGGGAACTCACATTTTCCCAGTAACGGGACATGGCTTCAAAACTCATTTATTCCCAGCAAGAGGCAACAGCCGGAGCCAAGGTTTGTGAGAGCTGAGCTCAAGGTACATGGTGTGAATCACGCAGGAGTCAGTCTTCGGAAATCCTGGCTCCTGCCAGCCCTTTAGTTTGGCTTCGATCCACCCTCCAGGCCTTATGTGGCTTTGGGGACAGGAAAATAGCAAGAGTGAAAGTTGGAATTAGAAAGCACAATAGCAGCGTAGGATTTCCCCTACAGCCACGGGGGCCTTTGCCCTCTCGGGGGCACCAACTTGAACTCCAACAGGTTGGCGCAGGGGAGTGGGAAATGGGTCACGGGGCCTGTCCCCTCTAGGGGGCGCTGGTGCCCATCCGGCCCCAGAGCAGGGGACTGGCTGGCTCAGGGGGGCGGGGAATGGGTCACGGGGCCTGTCCCCTCTAGGGGTTGCTGGCTCCCATCCGGTCCCAGCCAGGGATTCACTGGCTCAGGGGGTGGGGAACGGGACATGGGGCCTGTCCCCTCTAGGGGTTGCTGGCTCCCATCCAGCCCCAGGCAGGGATTGGCTGGCTCAGTGGGGCAGGGAACAGGACATGGGGCCTGTCCCCTCTAGGGGGCGCCAGCCCCGATCCGGCCCCAGGCAGGGATTGGCTGGCTCAGGGGGGTGGGGAACGGGGCACGGGGCCTGTCCCCTCTAGGGGGCGCCAGCCGCAATCCGGCCCCAGGCTGGGGAGGCGGCAGGTTGAAGACACAGATTTCTTTCCAGTCCCCAGCCAGGTACCAGGGGATGAGCTGGGTCCTCCAGCGGGTTGGAAAGCACCTTCCACCTGCTGAGGCAGGTCCGGGCCCCTGGCACTGGGGTGACTCAGAGCAGGGTGAGGTCGGGGGCGGGCAGAGGGAAAACGATGATTTTTGGGCCAATGGTTCCCCCCGCCCCCCCATCCCATGAGGTGGGAAATCTTGGCTCCAGCTTGCGGAGGCCTGGGGAAAACCAGGGAGCGGCCACGTTAAGCCAGCCAGGGAGGAAAAGAGGAAAGGAGAGAAGGGAAGGGAAAGGGCCCGGCGGGGAGACAGGGGGGCTGAGGGAGAAGAGGAGGGAGGCAGGAGAGAGGGAGGGAAGAAGAGAGCGAGAAGGGGGGAGGATGAGCGAGGGCTGGGGGAAGAAAGAGACAAACAGCGGGAGGGAGGCGCTGAGAGTTGTGCCCAGCGCCCGCGCCCGAGCTGCCAGGAGACGCCGCCCTACGTGTGGCAGATTCCCCTGCCCGGCCCTGTCTGGGCATGTTGGCGCTGGGGGTTGGTTGACAAGGAGGTCATTCCCCACCCCCAGCCCAGACAGGGAAACAATGAATAGGAATAGAACCCAGGAGTCCTGATGTGCAGCCCATCCCGCCCCTGCCCCCCCCCGGCTCTAACCACTAGATCCCACTCCCCTCCCAGAGCTGGGGAGAGAACCCAGGAGTCCTGGCTCCCAGCCCTGCCCCATCAGCTCTCCACAGGACACCTGCCATTCCAGCCAGCCCCCCTGTGCCCTCCGGGGCCCAAGTGGGCTGGTTCTCATCTCAGAGCCCCGGCCTTGTGGCCGGCAGCTGCGGCAGGGACACCCTGGGCAGACCCAGCTCGATCCTGGCGTCTAAGCATCCCTGCCAGGACCTTAGCGACCAGAGGGGCCCAGGCTTCGGAGCTTGTGCTCACGGCAACCAAAGGGGGAGCAGGCCCCCCATAAGCCACCCTCCATCCCCCTCTACTGCAGCCCCTTACCGGCTTCTGCCTCTGTGCCTCCTATCACCCCCCAAGCCAGGGGCAAGGTCTGCCCCCCGCCTCCCTCCCAGACCAGCACCCCCTGCGCCGGGTGCTGTACACCTCCGGAACACCAACCTCTCCTGCCCTGGAGAGCAGAGGGTTAATCTGGAGGCTCTGGCTGCACTGGGGGGTTGGGATCAGGTGATGGGAGGGGGGCTGGGTTTGCAGGGGGGGGGATTACCCACTGAGCCATGATGCCATGAAAAACGGGTTTCCCAGAATCCCTTGTGTCCCAGACACGGCGGCTTTGTGCTGAGATTTCAATGGGCTCAATAGAACAAGGGGCATGAATAGCCCAGCGGGCCTTGGTCTGCTGCACCCGCAGAACGGGGGGGGAGGGCTGGGCTAGCAGGGGCTGCGGGTCAGGAGTGAGGGGCACCGGCAGAGATGGGGGTGGGGAGCCCAGGGCTGGGCTGGCAGGGGGCTGCGGGTCGGGAGTGAGGGGCACCGGCAGGGCTGGGGGGGCAGGGCTGGGCTAGCAGGGGGCTGCGGGTCGGGAGAGAGGGGCACTGGCAGGGCTGGGGGGGCAGGGCTGGGCTAGCAGGGGGCTGCGGGTCGGGAGTGAGGGGCACCGGCAGAGATGGGGGTGGGGAGCCCAGGGCTGGGCTGGCAGGGGGCTGCAGGTCAGGAGTGAGGGGCACCGGCAGAGATGGGGGTGGGGAGCCCAGGGCTGGGCTAGCAGGGGGCTGCGGGTCGGGAGTGAGGGGCACCGGCAGGGCTGGGGGGGCAGGGCTGGGCTAGCAGGGGGCTGCGGGTCGGGAGAGAGGGGCACTGGCAGGGCTGGGGGGGCAGGGCTGGGCTAGCAGGGGGCTGCGGGTCGGGAGTGAGGGGCACCGGCAGAGATGGGGGTGGGGAGCCCAGGGCTGGGCTAGCAGGGGGCTGCGGGTCGGGAGTGAGGGGCACCGGCAGGGTCGGGGGGGCAGGGCTGGCAGGGTCTGCGGGTCGGGAGTGAGGGGCACCGGCAGGGCTGGGGGGGCAGGGCTGGGCTAGCAGGGGGCTGCGGGTCGGGAGTGAGGGGCACTGGCAGAGATGGGGGTGGGGAGCCCAGGGCTGGGCTGGCAGGGGACTGCGGGTCGGGAGTGAGGGGCACCGGCAGGGCTGGGGGGGCAGGGCTGGGCTAGCAGGGGGCTGCGGGTCGGGAGTGAGGGGCACCGGCAGAGATGGGGGTGGGGAGCCCAGGGCTGGGCTGGCAGGGGGCTGCGGGTCGGGAGTGAGGGGCACCGGCAGGGTTGGGGGGGCAGGGCTGGGCTAGCAGGGGGCTGCGGGTCGGTAGTGAGGGGCACCGGCAGGGCTAGGGGGGCAGGGCTGGGCTAGCAGGGGGCTGCGGGTCGGGAGTGAGGGGCACCGGCAGGGCTGGGGGAGCCCAGGGCTGGGCTAGCAGGGGGCTGCGGGTCGGGAGTGAGGGGCACCGGCAGGGCTGGGGGAGCCCAGGGCTGGGCTAGCAGGCCCTGCGGGTCAGGAGTGAGGGGCACCGGCAGAGGCCCCGACGTTCCCCCTTGTCTCTAGGCAGCTCCCAGGCTGCCTCCCCCAGCAGCCCCGAGCTGAGTCGGACGGGAGATAAGCACTGATGCCAGTTTGCAGGAGGCAGCAAGATCATCCCCCAGCCAGGGATGAGAGGCCCCCCCGCCCCCCCAACACACACAGGTCCCTGAGCCAGCCATGGGAGCCGGCCCCCCCAGAGGCGAAGGTCCTGGCTCCCAGCAGGTTGATAGGAATCGGGGCCTGAGCTGTTTGCTGAGGGCCCGTCCCGGCTCCACCTTGGGCACCTTTGCCGGCAAAGCCAGGGAAGGTGCCGGGTTCAGTGGCAGGCGGGTGGGGGCCCATCCCCAGCAGGTGCGATCTCCTGGCTGCCGGGCTGGTGGAGTGGGGCCGGGAGCAGCGTGGTGCGAGGGGACAGCTGGGTCTGTTTCCAGGCTCCCCCGCCCTAGTGTTAGCATGAGTCTGGTGGGGAGATTTTAACATGCATCCCTGCCCCACTGGAGGGGAGGACTTGGGCAGGGGCAGAATACAGCGTGTGCTCACAAAGGGGGCGATTCAACACTCACACTGTCCCTGTGGGAGGATTTGAAACAGTCTTTTGTCCCCAAGAAGAGAGGTCGGGGGCTCTCTAACACTCATTTTGTGTTTCCAAGAGGAGGCGTATTTGAAACTGACCTTTAACCCAGGAAGAAGGTCTGGATTTGAAACTCACTTTATCCTAGCATGAGGGCAGGACTAGAAACTCACTTCTCTCTCCAGCAAGAAGAGGGAGGAGGGTATTTGAAACCGACATTTAACCCAGCGAGAAAGGGGTTTTGAAACTCATTTTACTTTACATGAATGGCGGGGCGGGGGGGGCAGAGAGCGAAAACCCTGCAAGAATTTTTAAATAAAAGATGCAAGGGGGAGATTTTGACCCAGATTTGGGGGAGGGAGGCTCACACCCCACAACCCTCCAGCACGGGGTGGGGGCAGGGAGTACCTTTCAACCCAGGGATTCGAAACTCGTTTTTCCCAGCCAGAAGGGGAGACCTTGAAGCAGAAAAGGAGCGAGAGATACAGCGGCAGACAGACACCGCCCCGATTCCCTGCGGCCGCTGATTTCTCTCTCTCACGCGCACACAGATCCGCACCGTCCCCAGACAGCGGGCGCGTCCCACGCTCATTAGTTCTCGCTCCCCATCTGTGCCCATCTCCAGGGGGGCACATGCAGCCTGCGATGTATCCATGGGGGGCGGATAATGAGCTACCCGGGCACCCCCCAGCTCCATCAGCTGAAACCCCCTGCCCCCCAGCCCTGGCCTGGCCCCTCACAGCTCTGCTGGTGCCCCTCGATGCCAGCAGCGGGCACCGGGCTGGGCCCAGCCCAAGCAGGGCGTGGGGACGAGGCAGCCGCCGGGGGCCCAGCCGGACAAGTGGGTTTTTATCAGCAGAGATTCCTGGCTGCTGGAGATGGTTAAATATAGACACAGGCTGGGGGGAGGGGGGCGCGGCGATATGGGGATAGACAGAGACGCAGACAGATGACTACACACACAGGCCTACAGAGAGACACACACACACAGCTGAGATCATTTCTTCCCAACCCCCAATTCAGTCCCTTTCTCCGTCTCAATTTTCATTCCCAAGTTTCTGGTTTGTCCGGTTTTTCTGCTCAGGTTGCGTCTCACACACACACACGGCAACAGAGATGCACAAGGACACCCGCACCCGCACGCCCCCACCCAAAGATGCACCAGGAGATACGCACAACTCGACACACTGGACACGTATGCCGGGAACGCAAAGAGGGGCCCAAGCCAACACACACAGGGGCGCCCCATGGACCACAGCGATGCGGCAGGAAACACACACACACAGAGCGACAAAGATGCGCAATGCAACACACACAGTGTGACACAGGGGTGCCCTGCAGCACGGAGGCACAAGGCAACACAGACCCACAAGGCAACAACCACACACCGCAACAGGGAGACAGGCAGGGGGACTCACACACACACACCTTGCTCCCATGATCAACAGCTCCAGCTGGGGCAGGCAACCCCCACACAACACACCCATTCAAGGCCACCAAATTCCCCAGCAGCGTTCCAGATCAGGGCACCGAGAACCTGTTCTAGAACCCGGGGTGGGCCGGTTCCGGATTCCTTCATGATCCAGTCCGGGTTCTCCCTCCTCCCCAGCTTCAGAGAGAGAGACCTGTTCGGGTCCGGCAGGTGGGGGATTAAAGGAAACCCCGGCACCGGATCCCCCCCATCCCTGGAATGGTCTCACCTCTCCCCCACCTCCCGCTCTCCTGGAGGCGGGCTGTTCGCAGAAGCCCCCCCCCCGTCCTTGGGGTCTGCAGCCACCATGAGCAAGGACTCGTTCATCCATTATTCACCAGCCAGGCTGTGAAATGAGCCCCCCACGGGAAGTGGGGGAGCTGGTGAATTATTCAGAAGCCCCAGGAAGGCAGCTGCCACCGATCAATGAACCGGCCTGGGGCGGGGAAGGGGCCTGGGACACAGATGCAGCCCCGCGCCATCCCCTTCCAGTGGGGAAACTGAGGCCCAGAGCCACAGCACGCACTTTCCCTCAGGGGTAGAACCCAGGACTCCTGGCTTCCTTCCCCGCACCCCACGGCCCTCCCAGAGCTGGGGATAGAACCCAGGCGTCCTGGCTCCGCCAAGCCGTATCGCCCACTCCCCGCGCTGGGACTGGAACCCAGGAGTCCTGGGGGACCTTGCTGAGCTGTGGAATTTGGCCACAGAAGGCGGCGGCGGCTCAGAGATCCAGGCTACATCGATGCCTGGGAAATATTTTTCCCCGTGTGTGAAATTTCTCACCCGCACCCTGTGATATTTACACAGGCTCCTTAGCACAGCAGTGCAAAGGGGTCTGGATCCGCCTGGGGGGCTCTGACCTCCCCCCCCCACACACACACACTGAACTGCATGATGGGTAATCAATGTAAGGCGGTTGCCCCTGGGTACCCCAGCTTGGGGAGGGGAGGGTTGTTGGGAGCCAGGACTCCTGGGTTCTCTCCCCAGCTCTGGGAGGGGAGTGGGGTCTAGTGGTTAGAGCGGGGGGGGGGGGGGGCTGGGAGCCAGGACTCCTGGGTTCTTTTCCCAGCTCTGCCCCTAGTCCTCAGGCAGCCCCGGGAGGGTTAATTTAGAGAGGAGCCCCCTCCCCTCCCCCAAGAGCACTAATGGGAATCTAAGTGAGCGGGGATGGGATCGATCAATGGAGCTGCCAATAACCCCAGTTCTGCATCGGCAGATCCCCAGAGCAGGTGACGAGCCGCCCCCTGCCTCCCGCAGAACAGCCCCAGCCAGTGATGATCCCCCCACCCCCCCACAGACCCCTGCACCGGCCTGGTCGCAGAGACAGAGTCGCCTTCCCCTCTCCAGCTCATGGCAGAGCAGCAGCCAAGGGGTTAACCCAGCCTCCAGCCCTGAAGGCCAGCGGGGCAGCTGGCTCCATCCTGCACCCTTGCGGCAGGAGGGGGGAGAAGCAAGTTAGACCCCACTCGCCTCTCAAAGCCAGAACCCAGGAGCCCTGGCTCCCAGCCCTGCCCCCTCTCTAACCACTAGACTCCACTCCCTTCCTAGAGCCAGAACCCAGGAGTCCGAGCTCCCAGCCCCTCCCCCCCGCTCTAACCACTAGACCCCCCTGCTCCCCTCCCAGAGCCAGAACCCAGGAGTCCGAGCTCCCAGCCCCGCCCCTGCTCTAACCACTAGACCCTGATCCCTTCCCAGAACCAGAACCCAGGAGTCCGAGCTCCCAGCCCCTCCCCCCTGCTCTAACCCCTAGACCCCCCTGCTCCCCTCCCAGAGCCTGAACCCAGGAGTCCGGGCTCCCAGCCCCGCCCCCACCCCCAACTCTCGCCACCAGCGGAGGGGCCGGGAATGGATGAGCAGTGACCTAATGGCTCATTTGCAGCGGTGACCTTTGCATCCTCCAATGCAAACAAGAGCTTCGGCTAAAAATACTGGCGGGGGGCGGGGGGGGGCAGCAATGTAATGCACTCACCCCAACTCTGAATGCCCCTCACTCCCGACCCGCAGCCCCCGGTGTCCCCCCAGCTCTGAATGCCCCTCACTCCCGACATGCGGCCCCCCGGATCCCCCAGCCCTGCCGGTGCCCCTCACTCCCGACCCGCAGCCCCCCGGATCCCCCAGCCCAGGGCTCCAAATGAGTAGCCGTGTTTTCGCCTCCCTTCCACAAATGAATGGGACTAACTCAGCTTTGCTTCCGGCGGCTATCGATCCCTGCAAAGAGGAAGCCATCGATTGCCTCGCGGATTGGAACTGGAGGGAGGCCTGAGTCCCGCCCGGTTCTCCATCTCCCTCAGGGCGAGCGCCTTGCGCTGCCCTCCCGGACGCCTGGGTCCCATTCCCCATCCCAGTCTCTCCCGCCGGGGACAGGGATCCTTCCCCCAAACAATGC
Organism: Lepidochelys olivacea; assembly: GCF_965140295.1. Taxonomy (NCBI): domain Eukaryota; kingdom Metazoa; phylum Chordata; order Testudines; family Cheloniidae; genus Lepidochelys; species Lepidochelys olivacea. The sequence continues at coordinate 44,080,291 of NC_140424.1, forward strand.
GCCGCTCCCATCCACCGGCCCAGAGCCACGTGTGGTCACCGCCAGGCCTCCCCAGGCCAACTGAGGCGTGGCTACCGGCCAGGGTCACCGCGGCTAGAGGCCAAGGGAACCGAGACTCAGCACATGGCCAAGGCCATAGGGAGATTTTTATCCAGAGAAAAGGCCCCATGTCCCATCCCCCAGACCCCCCCGAGCCAGTCCCTGCCCTGGGGCCGGGTGGGAGCCGGCGTCCCCTAGAGGGGACAGGCCCCTGCCCCATTCCCAGCCCCCCTGAGCCAGCCAGTCCCTGCCCTGGGGCCGGGTGGGAGCCGGTGCCCCCTAGAGGGGACAGGCCCCTGCCCCATTCCCCGCCCCCCTGAGCCAGCCAGTCCCTGCCCTGGGGCCGGGTGGGAGCCGGCGTCCCCTAGAGGGGACAGGCCCCTGCCCCATTCCCAGCCCCCCTGAGCCAGCCAGTCCCTGCCCTGGGGCCGGGTGGGAGCCGGTGCCCCCTAGAGGGGACAGGCCCCTGCCCCATTCCCAGCCCCCCTGAGCCAGCCAGTCCCCGCCCTGGGGCCGGAGGGGAACCGGCGCCCCCTAGAGGGGACAGGCCCCTGCCCCATTCCCTGCCCCCCTGAGCCAGCGAGTCTCTGCCCTGGGGCCGGGTGGGAGCCGGCGCCCCCTAGAGGGGACAGGCCCCTGCCCCATTCCCAGCCCCCCTGAGCCAGCGAGTCCCTGCCCTGGGGCCGGGTGGGAGCCGGCGTCCCCTAGAGGGGACAGGCCCCTGCCCCATTCCCAGCCCCCCTGAGCCAGCGAGTCCCTGCCCTGGGGCCGGGTGGGAGTCGGCGCCCCCTGGAGGGGACAGGCCCCTGCCCCATTCCCAGCCCCCCTGAGCCAGCGAGTCCCTGCCCTGGGGCCGGGTGGGAGCCGGCGCCCCCTAGAGGGGACAGGCCCCTGCCCCATTCCCCGCCCCCCTGAGCCAGCCAGTCCCTGCCCTGGGGCCGGAGGGGAACCGGCGCCCCCTAGAGGGGACAGGCCCCTGCCCCATTCCCTGCCCCCCTGACCCAGCGAGTCCCTGCCCTGGGGCCGGGTGGGAGCCGGCGCCCCCTAGAGGGGACAGGCCCCTGCCCCATTCCCAGCCCCCCTGAGCCAGCCAGTCCCTGCCCTGGGGCCGGGTGGGAGCCGGCGCCCCCTAGAGGGGACAGGCCCCTGCCCCATTCCCAGCCCCCCTGAGCCAGCCAGTCCCTGCCCTGGGGCCGGGTGGGAGCCGGTGCCCCCTAGAGGGGACAGGCCCCTGCCCCATTCCCAGCCCCCCTGAGCCAGCCAGTCCCTGCCCTGGGGCCGGGTGGGAGCCGGCGCCCCCTAGAGGGGACAGGCCCCTGCCCCATTCCCAGCCCCCCTGAGCCAGCCAGTCCCTGCCCTGGGGCCGGGTGGGAGCCGGCGCCCCCTAGAGGGGACAGGCCCCTGCCCCATTCCCAGCCCCCCTGAGCCAGCCAGTCCCTGCCCTGGGGCCGGGTGGGAGCCGGCGCCCCCTAGAGGGGACAGGCCCCTGCCCCATTCCCAGCCCCCCTGAGCCAGCGAGTCCCTGCCCTGGGGCCGGGTGGGAGCCGGTGCCCCCTAGAGGGGACAGGCCCCTGCCCCATTCCCAGCCCCCCTGAGCCAGCGAGTCCCTGCCCTGGGGCCGGGTGGGAGTCGGCGCCCCCTAGAGGGGACAGGCCCCTGCCCCATTCCCAGCCCCCCTGAGCCAGCCAGTCCCTGCCCTGGGGCTGGATGGGAGCCGGCGCCCCCTAGAGGGGACAGGCCCCTGCCCCATTCCCAGCCCCCCTGAGCCAGCCAGTCCCTGCCCTGGGGCCGGGTGGGAGCCGGCGCCCCCTAGAGGGGACAGGCCCCTGCCCCATTCCCAGCCCCCCTGAGCCAGCCAGTCCCTGCCCTGGGGCCGGGTGGGAGCCGGCGCCCCCTAGAGGGGACAGGCCCCTGCCCCATTCCCAGCCCCCCTGAGCCAGCCAGTCCCTGCCCTGGGGCCGGGTGGGAGCCGGCGCCCCCTAGAGGGGACAGGCCCCTGCCCCATTCCCAGCCCCCCTGAGCCAGCCAGTCCCTGCCCTGGGGCCGGGTGGGAGCCGGTGCCCCCTAGAGGGGACAGGCCCCTGCCCCATTCCCAGCCCCCCTGAGCCAGCGAGTCCCTGCCCTGGGGCCGGATGGGAGCCGGCGCCCCCTAGAGGGGACAGGCCCCTGCCCCATTCCCTGCCCCCCTGAGCCAGCGAGTCCCTGCCCTGGGGCCGGGTGGGAGCCGGCGCCCCCTAGAGGGGACAGGCCCCTGCCCCATTCCCTGCCCCCCTGAGCCAGCCAGTCCCTGCCCTGGGGCCGGGTGGGAGCCGGCGCCCCCTAGAGGGGACAGGCCCCTGCCCCATTCCCAGCCCCCCTGAGCCAGCGAGTCCCTGCCCTGGGGCCGGGTGGGAGCCGGCGCCCCCTAGAGGGGACAGGCCCCTGCCCCATTCCCCGCCCCCCTGAGCCAGCCAGTCCCTGCCCTGGGGCCGGGTGGGAGCTGGTGCCCCCTAGAGGGGACAGGCCCCTGCCCCATTCCCCCCCCCCCGAGCCAGCCAGTCCCTGCCCTGGGGCCAGGTGGGAGCCGGCGCCCCCTAGAGGGGACAGGCCCCTGCCCCATTCCCCCCCCCCCTGAGCCAGCGAGTCCCTGCCCTGGGGCCAGGTGGGAGCCGGCGCCCCCTAGAGGGGACAGGCCCCTGCCCCATTCCCAGCCCCCCTGAGCCAGCCAGTCCCTGCCCTGGGGCCGGGTGGGAGCCGGCGCCCCCTAGAGGGGACAGGCCCCTGCCCCATTCCCCCCCCCCCGAGCCAGCCAGTCCCTGCCCTGGGGCCGGGTGGGAGCCGGTGCCCCCTAGAGGGGACAGGCCCCTGCCCCATTCCCAGCCCCCCTGAGCCAGCCAGTCCCTGCCCTGGGGCCGGGTGGGAGCCGGCGCCCCCTAGAGGGGACAGGCCCCTGCCCCATTCCCCCCCCCCCGAGCCAGCCAGTCCCCCCCTTCTCCCCCCACCCACCTTCCGGGGCATAGCTGCTGCTCCAGCTGTTCCCTGTTGTCTCTCAGGAACAGCTGTCGAGGGATCAAGGTGAGGGGTGGGGGGCGCAGGGAGCAGCTGTGGGTTGATGGAAACAGCTGGGGTGGGGGTGGGGGAAAAGCCCTTTCCTCGGATCTGACCAAACCCAGCCCACAGACGCCGCGTGGGAAAAGAACCCAGGAGTCCTGGCTCCCCCCCATCCCCACGCCTCTGCCCAGCACCGGGCCCCCTAGCGCCGCCCTGGGGTCAGCACCACCTCCCCCGCCCCTCCCCCCCTCCCGCCTCCATTCGGCACTGACATTGATGGGTTCTTAAGGGCCCCATTTGTTTCCCGGCCCAGGCGTGAATGTCGGGGGGCGGGGGGGGGGGGGACTGCGCAGGCAGCCCCCTGGGGGGAGATCAGCTGAGGCTGAAGCTGCCGGGTCATCCATTACCAGGGCCCCTCTGGCCCCAGACGGGAACGGGCTGCTTAGAAACAGCCGGTGCCTGGGTCAGAGCCGGGGAGAGAACCCAGGAGTCCCAGCTCCCAGCCCCCCAACCACTAGCCCCTGCTCCCCTCCCAGAGCTGGGGAGAGAACCCAGGAGTCCCAGCTCCCAGCCCCCCGCTCCAATCACTGGACCCCACTCCCCTCCCCGAGCTGGAGAGAGAACCCAGGAGTCCTGGCTCCCAGCCCCCCCACTCTAACCACTAGCCCCCACTCCCTTCCCAGAGCTGGGGAGAGAACCCAGGAGTCCTGGTCCAACCCCAGGATCCAGGGAGACCAGCTGAGTCAGGGAACAGGACAGTTCCTGGGGGTCCCCTTCCCCTTGCGGGCCCCGTGAAATCATTGGCTGACAAGCTCTGGGCTCCCCTCCCCTCTGCGTGCCAGGGCAGGGACGCTTTAAGAGCCGGCTCCATGCCCGCTCAGCCGGCAGGATAATTTGTGCCTCAGAGGAATTCCTGCCCCATGACTAGGCCTCGCTCCCCCACGGGATTATGGAGCCAAGGATATAGGAAAGGGAGTGGGGTCTAGTAGTTGGGGGGGGGGTGTGAGCCAGGACTCCTGGGTTCTCTGCCAGCTGTGGGAGGGGAGTGGGGTCTAGTGGTTAGAGCAGGGGGGGCTGGGAGCCAGGACTCCTGGGTTCTCTCCCAGCTCTGGGAGGGGAGTCTCGAGGGGCAGAGCAGTGTCTCGGGGGGGGAACAGGTGGCTTGTCCCCCCTCGGTGAAGATTTGTGCCCACCATCCCCAAAGAGCCAGCTGGGCGCTGGGGATCCCAGGCCCAGGCCGGGGCTGACTCATGGCCTGGGCAGGGATGTTTCTCCGCGGGGGTCATGGGAGCAAACGGGGCGGGAAATCGGACTTGGCCTCCGCTGGATGGGCCCTGTGGTGGGGGTCGGGGGGTACCCAGGAGCCCCTGGATCAGATCCAGGTTGGGGCAGGGAGTGGGGGGGACTGGGCTGGACCGGCCCATTTCCAGCTGGCCAGTTCTGCAGGAGTAGAGTATCTACCTTCCCGCCCTCCCTCCAGCAGCCCCCCCCCGACTCCCCCCCCCGGGCATGGCAGCGGGGGGGGGGCTACCTGGCAGCCTCTTCCCAGGAGGGAATCGACCATGCAGCCCAAAGGCTCTGGCTCGAGGGTGACCCCTGGTGGCCAGAGCCGGTAGCGCGGCCACATTCCCCCTGGCTTAGTTTTTCAATGCAAAATTACACTGTGTGGGTCAAACTCCCAGACCCCCCCCTCCCCACCTGCTGGGATCAGACCCCTGGGTCCATCCGGCCCAGTATCCCCCCACCCCACCTGCTGGGATCAGACCCCTGGGTCCATCCAGCCCGGTATCCCCACCCCCACCCCCCGCTGGGATCAGACCCCGGGTCCATCCAGCCCGGTATCCCCCCCCCCCCACCTGCTGGGATCAGACCCCTGGGTCCATCCAGCCCGGTATCCCCCCCCCCCACCTGCTGGGATCAGACCCCTGGGTCCAACCCAGCCCGGTATCCCCCCCCCCACCTGCTGGGATCAGACCCCTGGGTCCATCCGGCCCGGTATCCCCCCTCCCCACCTGCTGGGATCAGACCCGTGGGTCCATCCAGCCCGGTATCCCCCCTCCCCACCTGCTGGGATCAGACCCCGGGTCCATCCGGCCCGGTATCCCCCCCCCCATACCTGCTGGGATCAGACCCCTGGGTCCATCCGGCCCGGTATCCCCCCCCCCCCACCTGCTGGGATCAGACCCCTGGGTCCAACCCGGCCCGGTATCCCCCCCCCCCACCTGCTGGGATCAGACCCCTGGGTCCATCCGGCCCAGTATCCCCCCCACCCCACCTGCTGGGATCAGACCCCTGGGTCCATCCGGCCCAGTATCCCCCCCACACACCTGCTGGGATCAGACCCCTGGGTCCATCCGGCCCGATATCCCCCCCCCCCGTACCTGCTGGGATCAGACCCCTGGGTCCATCCGGCCCAGTATCCCCCCCACACACCTGCTGGGATCAGACCCCTGGGTCCATCCAGCCCGTATCCCGCCTCAGAGGGTAGCCAGCACTGATAGTTTTATGCTAAGGTCGAGAGCGCCCCTGATGCAGCTGGCCAGTTCTGCAATCATGGAATCTATCCTTCCCCACCTGCCCCCTTCATCTATCCCCTGCCCACCCCCACCAGCCCTCTCTGTATCGTGGCGTTCACCCCTTCCCAGCACATTCACACCCTTCCAGCGCGAGCCATATGCCCCCTTCCTTTTGACACTCCTTTTTTGAGTCCACGGCCTCATGCGGCAATGAGTTCCACAGGCCACACACCAGTTATTACGTGCCAATGGCCAATCCGTGAGGGCAGGACAATGACAGGCGAGGCCTGGGCTGTTTCTTATTGGTCAGTCCCAAGTTGAATTGGGTGGAGCTAGGGGAAGGGCTTAGCATGCTCATGCAGTTGAATTCAGCCGGTTATTAAAACGCTGTGGTTTATTATTCTCCTGTGTGTTATTGGACATTTTATTACATACTCGATCTTATTTCGTGGACTTACATTAGTAATGCGTTGCTGAATGATACAATACACTAATGTCGCAAGATACCACGGCTAGATGGTATTCCCCGTACCTCTTACGACCATGTATTTAATTACTACTAATTCATTTACTGAGATCGACTGGCGACGTGCGATTAACCGACATCCACAGCTGAGACGTACGATGTGAGAACTAGGCATTATGGTATTTACACTGCACTCCGCCATTTTGAACGTCTGGAGAGTACCTCTTATTACTAAGGGTTCATTGGTGTGCTGCCACTCATGGATGGAGCCCCGCTGATGGAAAGCAGGCTGTGAGAGGCAGGGGATGCATTCGTATTATAGCATTCCCATGATGACGTTACCCTATTTTCTACATTTGATGTTATTAATTTTATTATATGGAGAGCTTCTGAGGGGAACCATTATAGGACAACTAGGAATTATTATACCATTGGCGTTTATGTTGAAAGGTACTCCTTTACGATGCTCTATTTAGAGGGCATCTTAGTCATAAGTGTGAATTATTTTCTTAATAAATTAGTATTAAGACCTACCGGTGAAAAACACTGCACGAATGCTAGAGGTTAGGTATTATGAGCATTATTAATCATTAGCATTCACACTCACTAATTATTTTTGCCTCCTATCAAAAATCTCTCCAATCTCAACCGGCCTGGCCTCTGTGCGTGGGGTGGGGGGCTGAATTCAGCTCATGCCCCCATCCCTGTGAATAAACTAAATGTACCCCAGTGACCCTCACCCCCCCAAAATACAGATCTAAGTGTGGCTGCAAAATCTCTCCCCCACCGGCCCCCAATATTTGCCAAAGCAACCCCTTGTGCCCTGGGGGAAGGGGAAGAAAGAACTGAAGTCAGGTCACCTGGGGGAGTGAGAGCACAGTGTGTGAGACGCACTGGAGCCCCAGGCCCCCGTCACAGGGCAGGACCCCGGCTGTGTCCGGCGCTGTACAAACACAGGATAAAAAGTCCCAGCGAGCCGCCAGTCCACGCCCCAGCCTCCAGTGCTCAGGAGCTACCGGGGAGCTCGTCTCTGCAGGCTGCGGGAGATGTGGAGATGGAAGAGCACAGTGCCCGGGAACCGCAAGGCGCTGCGGCTTGCTAGCTACGTGCCCCAAGGTTCAGGGGTGAGTGGGGGTCTGACGGGAGCTGGGAAGGGGGCTGCTCTACGCCAGACTCCCAAGCCAGTCAGCAGAGGGTGGGGGGAGTGAGCACGAAGGGGCTCCCGGGTTGGGAGCGGGTCCTCGGGGATCTGTTACGTGGAGGGACACGGCAGCACCCAGGAGTTTCCAGGGCGCGCCCGGGGTTCAGAGAGGGACCGAGGGGAGCGGGGCGGTGGGTGGGTGAGAGCGAACGGCCACTAGATGGCAGCAGAGGATCAGAAATGGGGGGGCTCTGAGTACAAAGTCTAGATCCCCACCTCTGCGTGTCCAGCCAGCCCCCCACACTCCTCCTTCTGCCCAGTCAGCCCCCCACTCCTCCTTCTGCCCAGCCAGTCCCCCCCACACCCCTCCCTCTGCCTGTCCAGCCAGCCAGCCCCCCACCCCTCCTTCCCTCCCTGCATCCAGCCCCCCACCCCTCCTTCTGCCCAGCCAGCCCCCCAACACCCCTCCCTCTGCCTGTCCAGCCAGCCAGCCCCCCACCCCTCCTTCCCTCGTTGCATCCAGCCCCCCACCCCTCCTTCTGCCCAGCCAGTCCCCCCCACACCCCTCCCTCTGCCTATCCAGCCAGCCAGCCCCCCACCCCTCCTTCCCTCCTTGCATCCAGCCCCCCACCCCTCCTTCTGCCCAGCCAGCCCACCAACACCCCTCCCTCTACCTGTCCAGCCAGCCAGCCCCCCACCCCTCCTTCCCTTGTTGCATCCAGCCCCCCAACCCTCCTTCTGCCCAGCCAGCCAGCCCCCCACCCCTCCTTCCCTCCCTGCATCCAGCCCCCCACCCCTCCTTCTGCCCATCTATCCAGCTCCTCACACACCCCATCCCTCCCCCCCTGCCCAGCCCCCTACACCCCCTCTCCATCCACCCCCTCGGCCTCTCTATCCATTCTCCCCCCACCCCCACCCGGGCTAATAACTGGCCCAACACACGTCCCCGAATTGCGAGCTCAGAGGTGGGGGGGGGGGTAAGGGTCCCAGGAACCTGTCACCACGAATACAAAAGGGAAACGGAAATGCCAAATGAGCCCGAACGAAGAGGCCTCGGCTCTCACCCAAGGGCCGTGCTGAGATCACGCCCCTAAGCGGTGGCATTGTCTCCCCCCACCGTGTACTTTTCCACCCCTCTTCTCTTTCCACTCGTCTCTCCCCCCTTTTGCCTCCTGTCAAAGGTGCGTCTGGAGCAGCCGGCCACGCCTGCACCCTGCTGAGAGCCGGCATGCAGAGAAGCAACGGAAGCAATGCTCTAAGCAGCCCAACATGGGACGAGTTTGCCAGGTCTCGGCACGGCTGCTCAGACCATGTCCTAGGCCCGCGTTTCTCCAGCCGCCGGGTCGCAAGCGAGAGTCAAAACATAAGAGAACATAAGAACGGCCATGCTGGGTCAGACCAAAGGTCCTTCCAGCCCAGCGTTCTGTCTCCGACAGTGGCCAATGCCAGGTGCCCCAGAGGGAATGAACATAACAGGGAATCATCAAGTGATCCACCCCCTGTCACCCATTCCCAGCGTCTGGCAAACAGAGGCTAGGGACACCAACCCTGCCCAGCCTGGCTAATAGTCATTGATGAACGTATCCTCCATCTAGTTCTTTTTTGAACCTTGTTATAGTTTTGGCCTTCACAACATCCTCTGGCAAGGAGTTCCACGGGTTGACTGTGCATTGTATGAAGAAATACTGCCTTCTGTTGGTTTTAAACCTGCTGCCTATTCATTTCATTGGGTGACCCCTAGTTCTCGTGAGAAGAAGTAAATAACACTTCCTGATTTACTTTCTCCACACCAGTCATGATTTCATAGACCTCACTCATATCCCCCCTTAGTCGTCTCTTTTCCAAGCAGAAAAGTCCCAGTCTTATTAATCTCTCCTCATACGGCAGCCCCTAATCACACCCCTAATCAGTGGTGTTGCCCTTTTCTGAACCTTTTCCAATTCCGAGACAGAGACAGAAGTTGCGTTTCGGAGGGCTGTTGTTCTCTCTCTCCTCGTGCGTGCGTCTGGCTTGGTTCGTCCGCTAGAAAACGGGCCCGGCCTTTCCCAGCAGCTGCAGAAACAGCCCCAGCCCTGGTCACCTTCTTCTGTGTTCCCCAAGGGCAGTCACGCCCTCCCCCGAACCCCGACACTGCAGAACAGGGGGGGCTTTCCTGCTCCAACCTCCCCCGGCGAGTTCCGGGGAACAAAACCCGGTGGGTAACAGGACAGCCTCATTTGGTGCTGCACATTGCCAAGGCTTGAACCGTTTTCCCTTCTTCTCTGGAGCGTCGACAAGAAGTTAACAAAAATGCCGGGTGTTTGCCATCGCGCCGAGACGGCGGAAGTCTCTGCTACCAACCGCCGAAGCTTGTCCGGCACCGGATCAGCAGGAGTTCAGTTACGGCGGCATTTCTGGGCCCCCTATATTCCATCTAGAATACATACAACAAACCTTTTCTATCCAGCTATCTTCCATCCCTCTCCATCCCCACATATTGCCCCCCCTTCCCATCCACTCCTCCCACACTCCTTCCTATCGCCCTCCCTTCCCCTCCATCCATCGCCCCCACACACCCCCTTCCCATCCATCCCCGCCCCACACATCCCCAACTTCCCCCATCCATCCCCCTCACACCCCTTCCCATCGCCCCCCCTTCCCATCCATCCATCGCTCCCACACACCCCCTTCCCACCCATCCCTGCCCCACACATCCCCACCTTCCCACCCATCCATCCTCCCACACCTTCCCATCACCCCCACCTTCCCACCCATCTGTTCCCCCCACACCCCTTCCCATCACCCCACCTTCCCACCCATCCATCCCTCCACACACACCCCTTCCCACCCATCCGTCCCCCCCACACCTCTTCCCATCGCCCCCTTTCCCACCCATCCCTGCCCCACACATCCCCACCTTCCCACGCATCCATTCCCCCCACACCTTCCCATCACCGCCACCTTCCCACCCATCTGTTCCCCCCACACCCCTTCCCATCACCCCCACCTTCCCACCCATCCATCCCCCCCACACCCCTTCCCACCCATCCCTGCCCCACACATCCCCACCTTCCCACCCATCCATCCTCCCACACCTTCCCATCACCCCCACCTTCCCACCCATCTGTTCCCCCCACACCCCTTCCCATCACCCCACCTTCCCACCCATCCATCCCTCCACACACACCCCTTCCCACCCATCCATCCCCCCACACCCCTTCCCACCCATCCCTGCCCCACACATCCCCACCTTCCCACCCATCCATCCTCCCACACCTTCCCATCACCCCCACCTTCCCACCCATCTGTTCCCCCCACACCCCTTCCCATCACCCCACCTTCCCACCCATCCATCCCCCCACACACACCCCTTCCCACCCATCCGTCCCCCCCACACCTCTTCCCATCGCCCCCTTTCCCACCCATCCCTGCCCCACACATCCCCACCTTCCCACGCATCCATTCCCCCCACACCTTCCCATCACCGCCACCTTCCCATCCATCTGTTCCCCCCACACCCCTTCCCATCACCCCACCTTCCCACCCATCCATCCCCCCCACACCCCTTCCCACCCATCCCTGCCCCACACATCCCCACCTTCCCACCCATCCATCCTCCCACACCTTCCCATCACCCCCACCTTCCCACCCATCTGTTCCCCCCACACCCCTTCCCATCACCCCACCTTCCCACCCATCCATCCCCCCACACACACCCCTTCCCACCCATCCGTCCCCCCCACACCTCTTCCCATCGCCCCCTTTCCCACCCATCCCTGCCCCACACATCCCCACCTTCCCACCCATCCATCCCCCCCCACACCCCTTCCCACCCATCCCTGCCCCACACATCCCCACCTTCCCCTCCATCCATCCCCCCCAGTCTAATATCCATCCGCCCGCCCCTCTCCCCCTGCCCTGGTCCCCAGCGGGCTGCTCTCTCTATGGGGTGTCACGTCCCTTTGCATTTCCCCGCTTCCCACGCACCGACCAGCCCAGCTCCTGCCAGAGCCCGGGGCGGGGGGGGCGGAGCCCCTCCAGCCGCAGGTCCCCCAATCACAGCCTGCCCCCTCCTGCCGGCCAATCAGAAGGCCGGGGCAGACAGCCAATGGGAGGAGAAGGTCCTGCCTGCTGTTGGCGCTCGCGCGCTCCCGGCATGCTGGGTGGCGCGGACGGCCATGGAGCCGGCTCCTGGGGCGCCCCGGCGGGGGGCCGGGAGGATCCGCCGGCATCCTGGCCCCGGGCAGGGGGCCCCGGCTCGGGCGGGGGGGGGCCTGGCAGCGGGGAGCCGGGGGACGGGGACGGGAGCGTCGCCCTGAGCGGGAGCGGGGTGGGAGCTAGATTCGGATTGTGCTAGGCGCTGCACAGGCGCGCAACGAGGAGACCCCCCCGCCCTGGCCGGCGCCGGGACTCGTCCTGGTTCCAGGTGAGCGCCCCCGCCCCGAGTCAGGGCTCCAGGCAGAGGGTCCCAGTGCGGATAAGTGTGTGTGTTGTGTTGTTGTGCAGTGCACGAGGCGCGGGGGGGCGGAGATAAGGCCCTGTCCCCAGCCTCCGGTCTTGCACGCACGTGGCTGGCTGGGTGTGGTGTGAAGAGGGGTGCAGGTTTGTGTCAGATTGCGCTGCGTACAAAGACAGTGCTGGGTGGGGGTGGTGAACGCACAAGTACACACACACCCCCACACCCACACAGGCAGCTGGGTCGCACTTTGCTGGCAGACTAGGTAAGGTCTCCTCAGCGAGGTGTGTTGCGGGTGGGCCTGGTTCAGCCATTCGGATGAAGGGGTGTGTTGACTCCCCACAATTGTGCGTTTTGGCGCAACCAGGGCGGAGAAATCCCTGCAGTGCCGGGGGTTCAGGGTTGCGGTGGTGCGTAGAGGTGCGAGGCGTAGGATTTGGGGGGGGGGGGGCTGTCAGATCCGCGTGGGGCTGTGGTTAGGGGTGAGTGGGTTGTGTTGGCAGGGGCGGAGAAGTGTGCGTGTCCTTGGGCTTAGGGATGGGTTTGTGCCTCTGCAGGTGTGTTGTGTGGCTGCCGTTATGTATGGTATGTCTGATTGTGTATTGCGCATCCGTACGTGAGCATGTCTCTGGTTGTATATCTGAATGGCTGCAGGTTACGGCTGTGAGGTGTGGTGTACACACGTCTGTATTTGTGGGCGCTGTGTCTGTGGTCGTGTGCTGTGGGTCGGGACCCCTGGGTCGCTGGGGCTGTAGTTGGCGGTGGGTTGTGCAGGAGGGTGAGGGGATGTGTGTGAGCAGTGGGGTTGTGTGCGCGGATCAGGGTGTTGTCTCTGGGCTGGGGCTGTGTGCAGATGTTTACAGACGGGGGGGGGGGGTGTGTGAGTGAGGCCACCTGGGTAAGTGCTCCTGGTTGTGTGTGTGTGAAAGAGAGACACACCGGGACAGGGATGCCCCATGGGGTGTGCTCTGGGGTAAGCCCCTGTCACCTCAACCCGCCCGCACTGTCCCATGTGCTGACTGGGGGCCAAAGGGCAGTGACGGGGGTCCCCGAGGGCTGGGGGTCCCCGCGGGCTGGGGGTGCCTCTGGTATACATTACCCCCCCCCCAGCCCTGCCGGTGCCCCTCGCTCCCGACCCACAGCCCCCTGTTAGCCCAGCCCTGGGCTTCTCCGCCCCCCCCCCTCATCCCCCCCGCGGCTCCTCTCTGTAATTAACCATAGAGAAACTAATCACTTTTCTCACACACACCCCATCCGGTTCCCCCAGGATCCCGCCCCGGAGCCGGGACCCAGCGATCTCCAGCTCATCCAGCCGAGGGGCCGGCCGGAGACACCTGCCATCGCCAGCGGCCGGCTCCACACGGGTCTGTACCCCAAGGCAGTGGGGTCTAGTGGTGAGAACGGGGCGGGGGGGCTGGGAGCCAGGACTCCTGGGTTCTCTCCCTGGCTCTGGGAGGGGAGTCAGGGTACAGGCAGGCATGCGCCAGGACTCCTGGGTTCCGTTTTCACCCAGTGTCCTTGAACGTTCTGACTTCCGGTGGCTGGGAATTGCGGGCCGCCTGTCTCTCACCGAGGTGAGGGTGACCAAAGGGTTAATCCCCAGCTTTCCCATGGCATGCTGGGAGTTGTAGTTCTCAAGGAGTGAGACTGAGGGGTTTCTCATTCAGTTCCACCCCCCCACGGCGCTGGGGTCCCCTTCCCTGTCCTCCTTGGATCCCCTTCCCTATCCTGGTCCCTGATCCCCTAGGGGCGAGCGGCCTGCACTGCCCTCCCGGACGCCTGGGTCCCATCTCGGTCTCCATGCCCCAGGGGGATGGGGCAGGAACCCATGCAGGAGCCTCCCACAAAGGCGTGCTCATACTCTGCACCGTGTGGGCACGTAAGAACCGGAGGCAAAGCACTGAAAGTAACGAGTGACGGGACAGCTGCTTCCTGTGTTGGTCCTGTATCTTCACTTCCTACACTTCCCCTGCAAGGCCCGGCTGGCTCAGGGGTGGGGAATTGGGGCATGGGACCTCGCCTTATTTGTACCCCTTTTATTCAGCATGTCTCCCCTTTTCTGCAGCAGGCTCGCTGACGTCTCAGCAGGGTACCCTCGGCAAGGAGTTCCCATGATGACGAGGCACTGCGTTCCAGGGAAACCGATTCCTCGCACCAAACCTGCATGGTGCCAGCCTGCCTCGCAAGGGGTGGGGGCGGGGGTCACTTACCCTGCTGCTGAAATGCAGCCACCTCTGGGGTGGAACGCAGCGGAGAGGACGCTGCCGCAGACCCTGCTGCATGGGTGCTGAACTCCCAGGAAGCAGATGGGGCAGTAGGAATACGAGAGCAGCATTGGTCGCCGGTTCACAGCGGCGAGCAACTTTGTCTGGTATGTTAAACCAAGGCAATGGATAGCTAAAACTTTGTGACCTTGAAATGCATGCTGCTCCGGACTGGGGTGGGGCAGGGGATGCTGCCGCGGTCGCACACGGTGCCCTCCCACGAAGGCGTGCCTGGACCCCCCGTGTTCGGGTGCGTAAGAACCGGAGGCAGATGAACCGGAATGAAGAGTTACCGACGGGGTAGCCGCAGTCGGAGCGGTTCAGGTGTCTTTATTCCAACACATCCAGGACTGGGGACTGGCCGGCTCAGGAGGGTGGGGAAATGGGGCATGGGCCCTTTCCCCTCTAGGGGGCACTGGCTCGGACCCCCAGGCAGGGGACTGGCTGGCTCGGGGGAATGGAATCTGTTCAGTAACACTTAGGGCACCCCTGCCCGCGCTGCTTACTGGGGATCCGATCCTTCCCACCCCCCACAGCAGAGCAAAGTTGCTGCCTCTGGGGCTCCTCCCGGGCACCCCCATAACACTGTTGCATCCAGCTCCCCTCCACCAGGGCAAAGCCTGGGGTCTGCAGGGCTCTTCCCCCCCGGCCACTAACACACCTGCCTTCTCTCCTAGGCTCTCTGGACCCAGCTGGCAGGAGCCTAGGGAGACCCGGAGGCCAACTGCAGTTCTGCCACCAGGAGCCGGAGACAGCCAGGAACGAATGGGGGGGGTGGGGGGGAAGGTGCAATAAAAGCCCTGACCACTGGGTGGTGCCCTCATTCTGTGCACAGGTCAGCCCCCCCCCGCCCAGCCCAATTCCCCCCATATACACAGTCAACCCCCCTGCACGCAGGTCTCCATTAGAGCCACATTCCTCTCAAACCCCTCCTCATGTATGGGGGACCAGTAGGGCCCTCTGCCTCAGTTTCCCCTCTAAAATGGGGATAATGTCTCTGCCCTCCCTAGTAAAGTGCTGTGAGAGCTGATGAAGGGCACTGGATGGGAGTGTGGGATCCTCCCCGCAGTCTCCTGTCCACACAGACCCTTCACGGGGGACAGGTCCGTGTTGATCAGTGCAGCATTGGGCGCCTTCCTAGCCCTGGCCACCTAGTCCTGTGCCCACCTGAGCCCCTGCCTGGCCTCACCCAGGCTACTCTGCAGTGCCCCCAGCACCGCTGGGCATTCCCCACAGGCTCCTGGTCCCAGCCCAGCTGTACATCCAGCCGGCTCAGTTTCTTCTCCTTCCCTTCGCCCCCCTCCAGGTGGTTGACGCCTCCCTCCTGCTGGCTGCAACCTGTACCCCAGCTGCCATCTCCTGGGCACGGGGGTGGGCCTAGATCTCCCCACAGGGGGCCAGGTTGGGGCAGAGTAGCCACTGGGCCAATTGTAACGAGCAATGTTATAGTGGGCATGGCAACACCCATTGTTTCATGTTCTCTGTGTCTATAGATCTTCCTACTGTATTTTCCACTGCATGCATCTGATGGAGTGGGTTTTAGCTCACAAAAGTTTATGCCCAAATAAATTTGTTAGTCTCTAAGGTGCCACAAGTACTCCTCGTTTTTTTTTTTTGCTGAACACTGAAGCTGTCGATCCAAGCTGGGCTGTATTGGGTGCAATATGGGACATGGCAGGAGGAGACAGGGCCAGCCGTGCCCATTCCCCTTTTAGCCCATTCTCTCAAGGCCGAGGACTTCATGGTCACCCCTCTGTAAAATCAAGCTGGAGGTTTATTGCTTCTTCCATGGAAACTGGCGGTGTTTGAGGCTCATGGGAACTCACTCCCATGTTTACAAAGCTCTGACATGTGAACCGGGCACTCCCGCAGGTGTGTTAATTTCTTGCCAGGAATCAACATGAATGGATTCAGTGGTTAATGATTGCTAAGCCTTTTGGAGAAAGCGCTAGGCAAGATTAACTGGTTACAGTGAGTGAAAGTGGGAGTCAGGACACTTGAGTTCTGTTCCCAGCTCTGGGAAAAAAGTGGGGTCCAGCGGGTTAGATCGGGGGAAACTGTTAAGATGGGAGGCTGTATCCTGGAAAGCCGTGACGCTCTAAAGAAGCCAACCGAGCATGAATTCCCAATGCAGTGCTGTGGCTAAGAGCACTAATGCAAAAGCAGGGGAATCCCGGAGTAGGGGGGTGGTGTTACCTCTGTATAGGACATTAGACCGGCCATTACTGGCTACGGTGTCCTGGTCTAGTATCTGCCTTTCAAAAGGGACATTTGATAAATTGGAAAGAGTTCAGAGAAGAGCCGGAAAAGGTCTAGAAAACCTGTCATACAGAGAGAAACCAAAGGAGTTTAATCTCTTTCGCTCATGGAGGAGAAGGTTAATTGGTGATCTGTTAGTACCTACGCAGGGAGATGTCTGATAGCAGAGCACAAAGGCTGAACGAGATCCAAGGGCTGGAGCCTGAAGCTAGACAAATTCAGCTTAGAAATAAGGTGAACATTTGCAGGGTAATTAAGAGTGGGAACAATTTCCCTAGGGAGGTGATGGGAAGTCGCTGGATTTGAACACAGGCTGAGATTCTCTGGCCTGGGCCAGGCGGGAGGTCAGAGGAGATGACCGTTCCGATCCCTTGCGAACTTAAACAAGAATGAATTCAGGAATCCAGCCTGCACCCTTGACCCCCCCCCCCCCCAGTGCCTTTCACCGCCAACCAGATGACCGTGTGATAGGACGTGGAGAGAGCGGGGAAGGGGGGCGGGAAGTGTGAATATGCCAAGTCATCTCATAGGACTCGGGTTGCAAGCACATAATTTTCGCTGCTTCTTCAAGCAGCTCTGCGTATTCCCATGTGTGGGTAGTTTGCCCGTGCCGTGCTGAATAACCTCACAGGTGGGAGTGGAGTCCAAATCCAGGTAGGATTGTAACCCTGCTCTCTCACATTTTGGCATCCATTCCAGAAGCAAGATCCAGCTTGTGACGGCGAGTCCCTGTGTGCCCTCAGGTCCGTGTAGCAGCCTTGCAAATTTTCCTAATAGCAAGTTTCAGTGAAGCACAAGATGTTGCTTATATCACTCTCGTCAAATGAGACCACACAACCGGCAGCGCTAACGTGTAACGCTGCCCTACGCTTCGTTTAACCCACCTAGAAATAGTCTGCGTAGGCACATTATGACCCTGCTAATTTTAAGCATAAGAAAAAACGTCTAGATGACATCCCCAAACTTGTAGCTGTATCTAAGTAGCAAGCAAGAGCTGCCTAGCATCTAAAGACTCCTCTTTATTACATGAGCTTTCGGAAAGAAAGCCTGTAATTTCATTGTCTGATTGCTATGGAACTCAGACTCTATTTTACTGGTAAAAACTTGGGATCGGGTCCAAGAGCCACCTTATCTCTGTGAACCTTCGAAAACGGCGGGTCAGCCATTGCCACACACAATCCCCTAACTTCCAGCTGACCTAATCGCACTAAGAAACACTGCTTTAGTTAATGCATAAATAAGATAAAGAACAAGCCACCGTGGATTCAAAGGGTGATCACATAAATCTAGATAAACATGAAACCGGATCTCTTAGAGGATACATGTTAAATAACCCCTCCATAAACCTTTTAACAGTAGCATGTACAAACAGGGCTATGCCGTCAACCAAAACAAGGTAAGCCGAAATAGCAGCCGGCTGAACTTTTACAGGAGAATTAGACAATCCTGCAGACTTTAAGTATATTAAATATTCCAAAATACAGGCTATGGAAGCTGCCATTGGAGAGTTAGATTTTTCCTCATCCAAGCAACTAACGTGGGCCATTTTAACTAGTGAACAGATTTTTAGAATTAAGCGGAACATTCTGAACACAGGAAGGCCGTGACTGGGCAAGACTGCCGAAGTCAGATGACCCAAGATATCTGATAAAGCAACTGCAGATCTGGATGCAGAATCCTGCCTTGTTGCTGTGACAAAATATCTGGAGAGACAAGGTTGGGGAGGTGATATCTTTTACGGGACCAACTGCTGTGGGTGAAAGAGACAAGCTTTCGAGCCACACAGAGGAACATGTGTGTACCGTCCATGGGACGGCTGAAGCAGGTCTGCGTACCACGGCTGTCTCGGCCAAGTTGAAACAATCAATATAATTTTAGCCTTGTCCTGACAAATCTTCTTATCACTTTCTGAATCAATGGAAGGGGGGGACAAGCATACCGCAGGTCTTTTCCTCACTGTAGAAGGAGCATCTACATTGACGGTCCAACCCAGCTCTCGAACAGAAGAGAGGACACTTTTTGTTGATTTCCATTACAAACAGGTCTACACGGGGTTGACACCCCCCCACCGGGAATATCTGTCTTGAACTACCTGATCCTTCAGTGACCACTCATGAATTTGAGAATTGTCCCTGCTGAAATGATCTGCCAGCACATGGGTTTCCCCTGCTAAATGCAGGATCCACCGGGTAGATCCCATGAAGAATGCACCAATCCCATAAACCTGCCCACTTCAGCACACAACTGGAGTGAGCGAGCTCTGCCTTGTTTGTGCCCGTGATGAGTAGCAGGTGAATTGTCCATTACCACCTTCCCTTGTGCCTGACAGAGGAACGCTCTGAGACCCAAACAAGTGGCCCTTAATTCCAGCACATTGTTGTGTGTTTTCTTGCAAAGCCCAGTGACCCTAGATTGTACACTGAACAAAATGAGTTTCTGTCCAGCATAGGAAGTGTCTTGCGTTATCATCACCGATGGCAAAGGCGGATTGAACAGAACACGCCTGAGAACACTTGACCTGTTCTTCCACCATCTCAGGGAACCCAGAACATCCTGAGTGACGGTGATGTACATATGAGGGCTGTCCTGACTGGGTGTGTAAATGCAAGACATCCAATCCTGGGTGGGCTGCATTTGTGAAATCACTTCTTCTAGTTTTAACCTGTCCGTCGGAAGAAAAACCCTCCCTGTACTGAGTCCAGTATGGAACCTAGCAAGGGAATTCTCTGAGTTGGGCAGAGATTTGACTTCTTGACCCCGATCTGAGAAGTGGAATAACAGAACCTCATGTGTAAGCTGCTTTCAGCAGCTAATCATCCAAATATGAGAAACAGAAATACCCGGCTACCACGGAAAGGCACTCTGGTGCTGTTAGCCGGCTGACCAGGAACACCTTGTATTGGAAATAGCCCCCTGCCATCATGACATACAGTGTTCCTATGACTATGCCGGACAGCAATATGAAAGTATGCATCCTTTAAATGGAGAGTGGTGAAGCAATCCACACCTGTACATGAGGAATATATACAGGCGAGGGGTCCCAAACTGGGATTTTTGAATGTACCTGTTCAAATTTGTTAAACCTAAAATTGGACATACGCCCCCCCCCCCTTTTTTCTGTATCAGAAAATATCTTGAATAAAACTCCTAACCCCAAAATGTTAGTCTCTCTCTTAGAGCGCTCCTACTTGGAGCAACTTGTTAACTTCCACAAATAAAATCACTTTGTGAGAAGGGTCCCTGAAAAGAGAAGGGTAGAGGGAATTGGAAGGGGACAGTTTTTCAAACTGAATAGCATAGCCCTTTTCTATCATTTCTACTATCCAAACATCCAAGGTAATCGACCTCCACTTGTGGATAAATTGGGCTAGCCCGTCTCCAAATAGCAAAGGACTGATCCTTGCTGATTGGTCCATGTCTCTTGATTCTCACATCAAATCTGAGGCCTGGGGTTAGCTGAAGATGAAGAAGAGGGAGCTGGTTGTTTCATCTACACCTGACAGACCTCTTCTTATCCCGAGTCTGAAATGACAATGGAGGTTGCCAATGCCTCTGGCTACAGGAAGAATAAGACGAGGAGGACTGTGGGAAATACTCTGTCTGGTACCTAAAATATGGAGTGGCAGGTCGCTTCGTGGTGGAGGGCTACAGACCCAGAGAGCGAGTAGTAGATCTAGTTTCCTTCAGTTTTTACAAGAGCTTGTCTGTCTTGGTACTGAAAAGACCATTCCCTTCAAAGGGGAGGACTTCTACCTTAACGTCAGTGGCCACAGCCAAGGAAGATGACTGGAGTCAAATGGGCCTCCTCAAAGAGGCTGCTAATGGCAGAGCTCTGGCTGAAGAGTCTGGAGCATCGAATGATGCCAAGCAGGCGGGCTTTGCCCCATTCTGTCAGAAGAGCACTGGACAGTTTTCCTTTTTCCTCTGGCAGTTCTTGCACAAAACATGCCATTTCCCACCCCACCCCCCCACAGGTGCATATGGTAGAGTGCCATCACGGCCTGGAAGTTAGCCACTCTAATTCCCAGAGAAGAGGACAAGAACACCTTTCTCCCGAGTGCATCCATCTTCCTGTCCTCTCTATCCACAGGGGTAGAGTGACCTCGCCCAGATCTGAGCTGTTACTGGCTGCAGCCACACCAGCGAATTTGGTACAGGATGGGTGTGGAAATGAGAGAAGCTTTCCCGTGGAACCGGATACTGTTTTTCCGCTTTCTTAGAAAGGGGCCGACAGGAAGCAGGCTTAGCAGGAACCAACTTCCTATTCATGGAGGTAGCTCCAAGAATGTCCAGTGCCAGATGGGAGGTTTCCTCCACAGCTACCGAAGGTGAGTTTGATATGGCCACCATGTGATCCGCAGGGGCCCAGAACTCCAGAGCACCCTCAGACGGGGAGGATGCTGAAGTCACACCTCCATGCTCATAAGTCGACAAATCCAGGTCCTGTTCAAAAAGGAGAGCCATCTCTTCCTCTTCTTCGGAAAGTGTCTCAGGCACCTTGGTCTGACCCACCCACAGACCCAGGGGAACCAGACTCAAGGATTGTTCGGGCACCGGATCCTCAACAGAGCAAACTTCACCTCTCCATCAATGAGAAACAAAATCCCCACGCCTCAGAGTGCATGGAGCTGAGAAGCTGGGCAAGAGAGATGAATATTCAGTTCTCAGGGTTGACACAGGATCTGAAATAAATGCCCCTTTGTGGATAGGTTTGGCGCATTACACTTCAGTTATGAATTTTGGGAGTCTGGCACTTCTTTAATATTTGTCTAGCAGAATGTGGGGGGGGGGCTCTTTCCTTCTCTCTCTCCCCCACCCATGCCATAAACCAGAACACTGCCCCCTCCTGTGATCTCGGTATGCCATGGACGGTCTTCGCAACTAGATCTACCCACCTCCGACCCCACCTATCGCCCCTTCAGGCTTGGACAGCCAAACCTCATATGGTGACTGGGCTGTCTGAGGAGGCAGGACCTGTAACTTAGTCTGTAAACTCTTTGGGGCAGGACCGTCTCTCCGTGCTGTGTTTGTACAGCGCCTAGCACACTGGGGTCCTGGTCTGTGACTGGGGCCCCATTAATGCTACTGCATTACAAGTAATTAAATAATGTTATGCGTTTCTGGGTCCAATCACCAGCTCTGAGAGGGGAGCCTAGTGGGTAAGAATGGCGGGGGCAGTACACAACACACAATCACAGCCATAACCTACAGCTCTGGGAGGAAAGTCTAGTGGGTAAGAATGGCGGGGCGGGGCGCGAGACTAGAAATCAGGAATTCCGGATTTCGTTCCTGATTCTAGAAGGGGAGTAGGATCTAGTGGGTTAGAGCCGGGGGGAGGCAAGGAGTCAGGACTCCTGGGTTCTATCCCCAGCTGTGGGAGAAGAAGCGGGGGCTCTAGTGGGCTAGAGTGGGGGTGAGGGCGTGGAAGCCAGGACGCCCGAATTCTACCGCCAGCTCAGAGAGGAGAGCTGGAAGAAAGGGGGTGCTGAATACTGGTTTCTGGGGCACCAGGTCACTTATCCAGCAGGGATGCGGAAGGAAATGGCAGTTTGCAAGATGGGGCAATGCTGGGTCAATGTCACTGGCCTGACGGCTGCCTGAGGAAAGGGGCGGAAAGAGTCACAGACCCAGAGCAGGACCGGTGGTGTTTGCCAAGCTGCCTGGGAGAGGCCCTGCGAAGAGGGCCATATGGCCAGCCTGGGGAAATACGGAGTCACACCCAGGATGTAACTCCAATCGCTGGGGCTATGAGCAGCAGCTGTTCGTCCCTGGAACCATATGGGCGAGGAAGGACTGTCAGGGGTGGGGTGTGCGTGTGTAAAACTAGAAATGGGGAAGTCTCGTCTAGAGATCAGTACAGACAGCACAAAAGAAGGGTTTGGGGCTCAGGACTCCTGGGTTCCGTGAAGGAGAATCCTGTACCCTGTTGGAACTGCATTTTAGGGTGGCAGGAAGGAACCACCCCAGCTGGAATTCACCCAGGAGGTGGACGGTTCACACCCATGCGCTGGACAGGTGATCAAAGGTGTTTCCCTACCTGTAAGGTCACTGGATGCTGGGATTTCATGCAGAGATGCTAACCCACCAGTAGACTGTGCTCTCGCTCAACAGAGCCCTGTATAAATACCTCCACGACGTGGCACTGGGTTCAGTTACCAAAGGGACGAGGTTCGCTGTGAACAGAAAGGTAAGAGCGGGGGGAAGTTATCTGAAAGTCTTTAGGGTGGGGACTTGTCTTTTTGTTCTGTGTATGTACAGCGCCTCCCACGAGGGGTCCTGGTCTCGAACTGGGCACCACGTAATGCAAATGAATAAATAACAATATTTCAGTGCACTTTTGTGGTGGGGACATGGAGAGTTTAGGGGAAAGACTAATGCATGGAGGCACTGTGCAGAGCGGGCTGGGGCAGAAAGAGACCAGAATCTATGGACCATGGGTCCAATCCAGGGCAGCAGAGATGGGGGCAGATACCAGGCTAGCTGGGCCCACTGCTCCAATCCAGGGCAGCAGGGGTTGGAGGATACAGGACTGGTGGGTTCATAGCAGGCTATCGGTGGTCTGATCTGGGGCAGGAACGCCGCAAGAACAGTTGTCCAGACAGACCAGTGGCTTGATTCGGGATGATGAATTCAATTGTCAGATTCGCATCTCAGTTATAATACTGTAAACCCAGAGCAGGTCCACCGAAGTCAGTGGGGTCACTCTGGTCTCTAAGATGGCCCTGACTTCATTGGTGACAGTGGGGTCACTCCAGATTTAGACCGGAGCACTGAGATCAGAATCCCACCTTGACTCCGTTGACCCCACTGGGGTCCCTCTGGGTTTACATCAGAGTCACTGAGACCCCATTGACTTTGGGGGAGCTACACGGATTCCCAATAGCTGGAGAGCTAGTTTTCGGAAGTGCTGAACACCCACAGCGGCTCTGCACCTCCTGGTTTTCCAACACTTGATTTGTGGCGTTAAAACACCCAGATGCAGGAAGTGCACAATGATCATAAGGAACTAATTCCCGTTGCAATACTTTTCTGTGTGGGAATTCAGACTTAGCTATGGAGAGGCGGCCAGTGCTGCATGATGCATGGGTCGGGTGGTCTGCGAACCAAGGGGGAGAAAAGAAATTCTGTGGCTCTGTCTCTTGTCCATGGTACTGAAAGTTCTTTCCTTGGTGCAGATCGCATGTCCCCTGTCTCTGGCTCGCTCAGCATGGCTTTTTTGACCTATGACCAACAACGTATGATCGCCAGGGGAATGAAGTCTCTGGTGTCTCTGGCCGACAAGCTGAGCTCTTCCAGTGAAAAGGCACGTGATCAGGAGATACAGAAAGATGCCCACCGCGCCTGGGAGGAAATGAAAGCTGTGGAGAGCCAGCTGGAAATCCAGAAGCAAACCACTGATTCCCAGTACGTGGGCCTGATGGACAAGAAATCAGATCTGAACAATGAAATGAATAAAAGAAAATTAAGCCAGGATCTATTACAAATCCAGCGGAAATATCATGAGAAAACCAATGAGCATGCCCAAGAAATGGTGACAAGAGCACAGAAGCACCTGAGCAAGCTCTCTGAGTTGCAGGAGAAGGTGAGGCAAGAGGAGAAGTGGCATAAAATTGCCAGGAATATCGCCCTGCTGTTCATGCCTCTCTCCACTCTCATGGGTAGGTATCAGCCCAGGCTGCTCCATCACAGACGGTTCAGCCGGTCACCGGCGCTCTCTCGTGTGCCTGCTGGAAGGCCAGTTGCGTCATCAGCTCTGAGGCCATTGTAACCCCCGGGGAAGATGGAACTAGCTGGCGTGGTGGGGCAGGGAATAGGACACGCGGCCTTTCCTCTCTCAGGTTACCTGCTTTTGGTGCATCTTTGCAGTTGCTCCATCTACTCTTTCATTTGCAACCTGAGCGGAGGCCAGGGCTGAACTGGCCCGGAGAGCACGCCGTCCTGAGGCTACTAGAGTGGGCCCCTCCAGGTCAGGGAAGGCCCATTGATGGGGGCTTTGGGGCGGAGGGAGGAAGCAGGGGGCTGTTCTGATGTGCGGCGGAAAGTGGGGAACTCACAGAGAATCAGCCCACGGAGGGGATCGAAGCCGTGAGCCTCTGCTGTCTGAACTAAAAGACACAGCTCCATTAGTCGCAGCTAGAGCGGGTCTGATTTTTTTTTCCTTGTGAAAATGTCAAACAGCAAAAAAAAAAAAATACATTTGTCAAAATATGCCACAGAAATTCAAAAACCGACAGCTGAAGTATTGTGATTGTGAAATGCTGAACCAGTGCCCCATGGGAGCTGTGGTTCAGGGGCCTAATGCTCCCCTTCACCTCTATAGATTGCTCCCTCGTCAGAGCACATCTCCCAGGATGCATATCAGTGTTTCCCTTTGGTGAGGGGTGGGGGTGCCTCGTGGCGTCCTCTCCCAGAGTGCATCATGGGAGACTGAGTCTGGCCATGGTGCCAACCCCATCAAAGTGAATGGGAACACAAGGCACAAACTGCAACTCCCATGAGGGACCAGTATTGCTCAACCTAGCCACAAATGATCTAGAAAAAGGGGCGAAGAGCGAGGTGGCAAAATTGGCAGATGATACAAAACTACTTAAGATAGTTAAGTCCAAAACAGACTCCAAAGAGCTACAAAGGGATCTCACCAAACTGGGTGACTGGGCAACCAAATGGCAGATGAAATTCAATGTTGATAAATGCAAAGTCATGCACATTGGAAAATGTAATCCCAGCTAGACACATAAAATGATGGGGTCTAAATTAGCTGTTACCGCTCAAGAGAGAAACCTTGGCGTCATTGTGGAGAGTTCTCTGAAAACATCCACTCAATGGGCAGCGAGAGTCAAAGAAGCGAACAGAATGCTGGGAATCATTAGGAAAGGGATAGAGAATAAGACAGAAAACATCATATTGTCTCTATATAAATCCATGGTTCACCCACATCTTGAATACGGCGGGCAGATGTGGTCGCCCCATCTCAAAAAAGATCTAGTGGACTTGGAAAAGGTTCAGAAAAGGGGAACAATAATGATTAGGGGTATGGAACGGCTGCTGTATGAGGAGAGATTAATAAAACTGGGACTTTTCAGCTTGGAAAACAGACAATTAAGGGTGGATAGGATAGAGGTCTATAAAATCATGACTGGTGTGGAGAAAGTGAATAAGGAAGTGTTGTTTACTCCTTCTCATCACACAAGAACCAGGGGTCACCCAATGAAATTAATAGGCAGCAGGTTTAAAACAAACAAAAGGATGAATTTCTTCACACAACACACAGTCAACCTGTGGAACTCCTTGCCAGAGGATGTTGTGAAGGCCAAGACTATAACAGGGTTCAAAAAAGAACTAGATAATTTCATGGAGGATTGGTCCATCAATGGCTATTAGCCAGGATGGGCAGGGCAGGGATGGTGTCCCTAGCCTCTGTTTGCCAGAAGCTGGGAATGGATGACAGGGGGTGGATCACTTGTCGATTCCCTGTTCTGCTCATTCCCTCTGGCTCTTTGGTTTCAGCCGGCATCATGTCCGCCATTTTCCAGACCTCTCTATACAGTGCTCAGAGAGCGGACCAGGAGCTGCAAAAAGCCATCGACCGCTATGAAACCAAAGTCTCCGAATACGAACAAAAGATTTGCAAATGCGACAGCGAGAAGGAAGAAACTGAGCTGAAGATCAAGGACGATGAGATAAAAATTGAAGAGATCAAGGGGAAACTTTCAGAACTGGAGAATGTAATGGCAAAGCAGGAGCAGTTTCTCCGCAGCCTGGGTCTTCTGGTTGGTGATTTAGAGGTGCTTGAGACAAAGTTGGAGCCTGATGCTGACTATGAAAGTGCCTGGGAAGTTCTGAAAAAGAAAGTGGTGATAAGCCTGGAAGGGGACCAGGGCTTGTTGAACTTCCTGGATGGACAGGAAATAAGGGGCTTTGTCAGGAGTCTAAAAGACATCATTCAGTCAAGGGCTGACATCTAGATCAAGGATTTCAGAGCTGAGCTGGACCCAGTGCAGAGGAGAATGTGACTTGCTAGTTTACAATGTGGTGACAGATAACAGACTCCAGCCCTGGCTGCATTAACTTCAGTGGGGTCACTCTGTATTTATACTGGGGTAACAGATCAGAATTAAGCCATGGGGTTGCACCAGATTTATACTGGAGTAAACTGAACATCAGAGGTGTGGGGAAGGGAGTGGAAGGGTGTCAAATGGGGGGAATGTGACCCAATAAAACCACTTTATATATCAGGTTTCAGAGTAGCAGCCGGGTTACTCTGTATTCGCAAAAAGAACAGGAGGACTTGTGGCCCCTTAGAGACTAACCCATTTATTTGAGCACCAGCTTTCGTGAGCTACAGCTCACTTCATCGGATGCTGTAGCTCACGAAAGCTTAGGCTCAAATAAATGGGTTTGTCTCTAAGGGGCCACAAGTCCTCCTGTTCTTTTTACTTTACACATCCTGACTTCTGCAGCTGGCTAAGGAAATGCTTCATACACTTACAAAATATTAGGTGAAGCTGAGATCCAGGGAAGTCAGTGGGATTTTTGCCACTGTTTTCAACGGGGGCAAGATTTCAGGCATCACGCATCAGGCTGCGGTTCGGTCGCAGAAGTTCTGGATTCTGTGACTTTCCGCGAGCTCTGTGATTCCCTCAGCTGCAGTGGCAGACGCAGCTGACCACGGGGCCAGCCGTCCCAGCCCTCCCTCGGGCAGCCCTGGGCAACTGACCCCAGGGACCGCCCAAGGCAGTGGCCGGTGTGGTGGCCTCGAGAGCAACTGAGCAGCGGCTCCAGGGCCAAGCAGTGGTCCCAGGGGCAGCCCCATGGCCAGCCACACTGGCCACTGCTGGAATAGCCCCAGGCCCGGACACTCAGGCAGTCCCTGGGGCCAGCCACACCGGCCGCTGCTTGGTTGGTCCCAGGCAGCTGGCCCCCCGAGCACCAGTGGTCCCAGGGACAGCCGGAGCAGCAGCCCTGGGGAGAACCCAAGCAGCAGCGGCCCTGGGGGCAGCCCCAGGGGCCATGAGGAAAGTGGTTCCCGGGGCCGCAGAGAAGTGGGTTGCCAGGGGCAGTCAGCCCCCATGGCTGGAGCAGGGGCCCCCAGAGCAGCGGGGCCCCAGGAGCAGACATTTTATAATGAGTATTTATAGTTAAGGTTATGGACATGCCATGGGCCATTACTTTGTTTATTGCCCGTGACCTGTCCACGACTTTTACTAAAAACACCCATGACAAAATCTCAGCCTTTATCATGCACGCTAAGTCTTTGTTTTATATCTACGTGGCACACCGGGACTGTAGGTAAAGCTCTCGCCGCTTTTAATTGTGGGGCAGGGCCATATGAATCTTTAACAAAAAAGCAAAAGGAGGACTTGTGGCACCTTAGAGACTAACCAATTTATTTGAGCATGAGCTTTCGTGAGCTACAGCTCACTTCATCGGATGCATACTGTGGAAACTGCAGAAGACATTATATACAGAGAGACCATGAAACAATACCTCCTCCCACCCCACTCTCCTGCTGGTAATAGCTTATCTAAAGTGATCACTCTCCTTACAATGTGTATGATAATCAAGGTGGGCCATTTCCAGCACAAATCCAAGCTTAACCAGAACGTCGGGCGGGGGGGGGGGGGGCGAAACAAGGGGAAATAGTGGCTAAGTCATTATGCAAGGTAGCCTCCCAATCTCTATTTAAGCCTAAATTAATAGTATCCAATTTGCAAATGAATTCCAATTCAGCAGTTTCTCGCTGGAGTCTAGATTTGAAGTTTTTTTGTTGTAAGATAGCGACCTTCATGTCTGTGATTGCGTGACCAGAGAGATTGAAGTGTTCTCCGACTGGTTTATGAATATTATAATTCTTGACATCGGATTTGTGTCCATTTATTCTTTTCCGTAGAGACTGTCCAGTTTGGCCAATGTACATGGCAGAGGGGCATTGCTGGCACATGATGGCATATATCACATTGGTAGATGCGCAGGTGAACGAGCCTCTGATAGTGTGGCTGATGTTATTAGGCCCTGTGATGGTGTCCCCTAAATAGATATGTGGGCACAGTTGGCAAGGGGCTTTGTTGCAAGGATAAGTTCCTGGGTTAGTGGTTCTGTTGTGTGGTATGTGGTTGTTGGTGAGTATTTGCTTCAGATTGGGGGGCTGTCTGTAGGCAAGGACTGGCCTGTCTCCCAAGATTTGCGAGAGTGTTGGGTCATCCTTCAGGCTAGGTTGTAGATCCTTAATAATGCGTTGGAGGGGTTTTAGTTGGGGGCTGAAGGTGACGGCTAGTGGCGTTTTGTTATTTTCTTTGTTGGGCCTGTCCTGTAGTAGGTGACTTCTGGGAAGAGTTCCCAGAAGTCTGCCATGTACATTGGGCAAACTGGACAGTCTCTACGGAAAAGAATAAATGGACACAAATCAGATGTCAAGAATTATAATATTCATAAACCAGTCGGAGAACACTTCAATCTCTCTGGTCACGCAATTACAGACATGAAGGTCGCTACCTTAAAACAAAAAAACTTCAAATCCAGACTCCAGCGAGAAACTGCTGAATTGGAATTCATTTGCAAATTGGATACTATTAATTTAGGCTTAAATAGAGACTGGGAGTGGCTAAGTCATTATGCAAGGTAGCCTATTTCCCCTTGTTTTTTCCTCCCTCTCCCCCCCCCCGCCCCCTGCCATGAACATCCAACACTGCAGATTTCCATGGAAGAAGCTGTAAACCCTGGGCCTCACTCTGTATTTTGGCTTATGCCCACCTCAGTGGCTAACCTCTGCTCCCGCCACTACCCCATCTGCCCAGCCCAGCATCTCCCTTTCAGTGACAGCCTCCCCCTTAGCAGAGCGAACAATGCAGAGGCCAAAAAGTCTCCCCGCTGGCTACTGGGCAAGCAGGTGGGGATCTGAACACTGAAACCACTGGCAAAAGCTGGACCCTATTGCAGGGCAACGTGAGACATGGCAGAAGACGGCTCTGTCAGATCAGCTCTTTGCTTCCAGCAGCTCCCATTCCCCCTTTGGCCCATTCGCCCTCTGGGGGACTGGCCAGGGGCTCTGTGGCCACCTTCCTGTAAAATCAAGCCAGGGGTTTGATGTTCATGGGAACTCACAGCCGTGCTGACAAAGCTCTGAGACGTGTGAACCAGGCACTATTAGCCAGGATGGGCAGGGATGGCGTCCCTAGCTTCTGTTTGCCAGAAGCTGGGCATGGGTGACAGGGGATGGATCACTTGATGATTCCCTGTTTTGTTCATTCCCTTTGAAGCACCTGCCATTGACCGCTGTCGGAAGACAAAAGGAAAAGGAGGACTTGTGACGCCTTAGAGACTAACCAATTTATTTGAGCATGAGCTTTCGTGAGCTACAGCTCACTTCATCGGATGCATTCAGTGGAAAATACAGTGGGGAGATTTATATACACAGAGAACATGAAACAATGGGTGTGACCATACACACTGTAACGAGATTGATCACTTAAGGTGAGCTATTACCAGCAGGAGAGTGGGGGGGGGACCTTTTGTAGTGATAATCAAGGTGGGCCATTTCCAGCAGTTGACAAGAATGTCTGAGGAACAGTGGGGAGCGGGTGGAATAAACATGGAAAAATAGTTTTATTTTGTGTAATGACCCATCCACTCCCAGTCTCTATTCAAGCCTAAGTTAACTGTATCCAGTTTGCAAATTAATTCCAATTCAGCAGTCTCTCATTGGAATCTATTTCTGAAGTTTTTTTGTTGAAGAATTGCAACTTTTAGGTCTGTAATCGAGTGACCAGAGAGACTGAAGTGTTCTGAATGTTATAATTCTTGACATCTGATTTGTGTCCATTTATTCTTTTACGTAGAGACTGTCCAGTTTGCCCAATGTCCATGGCAGAGGGGCATTGCTGGCACATGATGGCATATACCACATGGGTAGATGTGCAGGTGAACGAGCCTCTGATAGTGTGGCTGATGTAATTAGGCCCTGTGATGGTGTCCCCTGAATAGATATGTGGACACAGTTGGCAAGGGGCTTTGTTGCAAGGATAGGTTCCTGGGTCAGTGGTTCTGTTGTGTGGTTGTCGGTGAGTATTTGCTTCAGGTTGGGGGGCTGTCTGTAGGCAAGGACTGGCCTGTCTCCCAAGATCTGTGAGAGTGACGGGTCGTCCTTCAGGATTGGTTGTAGATCCAACGAGAGACAGCTGAATTGGAATTAATTTGCAAACCCATGTTTATTCCACCCGCCACCATTCCTCAGACGTTCTTGTCAACTGCTGGAAATGGCCCACCTTGATTATCATGACAAAAGGTTCCCCCCCACCACTCTCGTGCTGGTAATATCTCACCTTAAGTGATCACTCTGGTTACAGTGTGTATGGTAACACCCATTGTTTCATGTTCTCTGTGTATATAAATCTCCCCACTGTATTTTTCACTGCATGCATCCGATGAAGTGAGCTGTAGCTCAAGAAAGCTCACGCTCAGATAAATTGGTCAGTCTCTAAGGTGCCACAAGTCCTCCTGTTCTTTTTGCAACTACAGACTAACCCGGCTGCTACCCTGAAACCTGTCAGAAGACAGGATACAGAGCTAGATGGACCTTTGGTCTGATCCAGTATGGCCATTCTTATGTGCTCAATTATGGCCTGCATTCTTTATTCCTAGATGCATGGCTTTAGATTTGGCTATATAAAAATGTACATTGTTTGCTTGTGCCCAGCATACAAAGCAATCCAGGTCGCTCTGTATCAACAACATGTCCTCTTCATTATTTACCACTCCTTCAATCTTTGTGTCATCTATCAGTGACAATTTTCACTTTTCTTCCATAAAAATATTCATAGAATATCAGGGTTGGAAGGGACCTCAGGAGGTCATCTAGTCCAACCCCCTGCTCAAAGCAGGACCAATCCCCAATTTTTGCCCCAGATCCCTAAATGGCCCCCTCAAGGATTGAACTTGCAACCCTGGGTTTAGCAGACCAATGCTCAAACCACTGAGTTAACAATTATTCTATGCAGGACCCCACTAGAAACACGCCTCCTTGATGAGGATCCCTTGTTTACAGCTACACTTTGAGCCCTATCAGTTAGCCAGTTTGTAATCCATTTACTGTGCGTCATTCTGATGTTGTATCGTCCTAGTTTCTTAAGAAAATGTCACGTGGCACAAAGTCTTGAAGAAGTTTAAGTCTGTTATGTCAGTACTATTACATTTATCTCCTGTGACCTTGTTGTAATCTCTCTATCACTTTACGAGTGCCCATATTCAGTCACAATCTGAGATTCCCACAAAGTCATTTGCATGAGCACTGCTATATACTGAACTCCTGTTTCACGAGCAACTCACCAGAATCTGGAGACCAGGGTCTGACTCCAAGAGGCATCAGAAGCTGAGGAAAAAGCCAGGCAACTTCCACTCCTCAGAAGGGGGAGTCGTTCCTGCTGTTGGTAAGGGAAAAAGAGGAGCAAAAAGCCTTTGAGTTATACTTATTGTTTATTAAGCTTATTATCATAGTGCCGAAGGATCAGTCAAGAACGTGTACGTACAGCACCTAGCGCAGTGGCCCCATTCTTGACTGCCCTGAATTGCTGACTCTCTAAATCAGGGCTCGGCAACCTTTCAGAAGTGGTGGGTCGAGTCTTCATTTATTCACTCGAATTTAAGGGTTCGCATGCCAGTCATACATTGTAACGTTTTTAGAAGGTCTCTTTCTAGAAGTCTATAATAGATCACTAAGCTATTGTTGTATGTAAAGTAAATAAGGTTTCTAAAAATGTTTAAGAAGCTTCATTTCAAATTAAGTTCAAATGCAGAGCCCCCCGGGCTGGTGGCCAGGCCCCGGGCAGTGGGAGTGCCCCTGATCATCAGCTCACGTGCCACCTTTGGCGGGCATGCCATAGGTTGCCTGCCCCTGCTCGAATTAGGCCAGACAGACCCAAGATGGGGGAACGGGTAGAGCACACAGGCGGAGTGATCAAGGTGACAGCAGCAAAAGGTGTGTTAGTCCCTGTGACGGGGCTGGGACTCACCACCGCAGCGCCTCCTGTTGGTACCTCTGGGAATTAGCTCCGTCCATGTGGAGCGCCCTCCGCTGGTGGTGTCCCATCCATCTCTCGCCCCCTGTTGGCATCTGGACCCACGTTGCTTCCTTCTCACAGCGTCCTCATCAGGACGCTGCCCCGTAGTCCACACTCACCCCCTTCTGGGGGCAGAGGGGTGTTAGCAGCAGGCCTTCTCTTCGCCCCAGCCACAATGGCCAACCACACTCCAAAGTCTAACCCATTTTGGCAGGGGTCTGGTGCACTCCATGATGGCCACTCCTAACGGCCAGGTGTAAGTGCAAGGGGGGGACCCAGGCCTGCCCTCTACTCTGGGTCCCGACCCAGGGACCCTTTGGCGGCAGCCTTCCTGCCTGCCCTCCTTCTCTCCCCTTGTCTGTCTCTCCCTGGACCATTTCCCCTTCGGCCCCTTTGCACCAGCTAGGCCCTTTTCCCAGGGCCTGTAGCCTGGCAGGTACCAGGTGGGAGTTCCCTTCTGCTCCCCACACCTGCTCAGCACTGCACTGACCCCAGTGCTAGTCTCCTCACACAGGAGACAGACCTTCACCCTCTGAAGGTCCAAGAGAGACTGCCTGGTTCTCGCCTGGGCAGCCTTTATATAGGGCCTAGCCTGGCCCCGATTGGCTGCCTCTTGCTCAGCCCTGATTGGCTCCCTGCAGGACCTCTCTGATTGGCTGCCTATCTGCACAGCTGCTCTGGCCTGCTGTAGCCCAATCTGGCCTGGGGGTGGGACACCACCCCACCACAGTGCCATGAGATTTGGAGAGCAGGTTTTATTAGGAGGGGATCTGATAAAAGTGAAGTGAGATGGGATATGGTCAGTCCTGGATCTGGTACTATTCACTGTTTTGACTTATATAATGGATTGGAGAGCATGCCTATCAAATTTGTGGATGACGCCAAACTGGGAGGGGTTGCAAGCACTTTGGAGGACAGGATTAGAATTCCAAACCACCTCTGACAAACTGAAGAATTGGTCTGAAATCAACAAGACGAAATTAAATAAAGACAAGTTCAAAGTACTTCACTTACGAAGGAAAAGTCAAATGCATAGCTACAAAATGGGGAATATCTGGCTAGGCGGTCGTACTGCTGAAAAGACTCAGAGGTTTATAGTAGATCACAGATTGAATGAGTCAACAGTGTGAGGTAGTTGCAAAAAAGTCTAATATTCTGAGGTCCATTAACCGGTGTGTTACATGGGAGACATGGGAGGTAACTGTCCCACTCTACTGGGCACTGGGGAGGACTCAGCTGGAGTTCTGCATCGAGTTCTAGGCGCTGCACTTTAGGAAAGATGAGTACCAACTGGAGAGAACCACAGAAATGATCAAAGGTTTAGAAAGCCTGGCCTATGAAGAAGGGCTAAAGACGCAGGGAAAAGAAGACTGAAGGGAAACTGAAAAAACCAGGAAGCCACCTAAATAACTAATGGGAGGTGCTGTCCCTCTCAGAGCTCAGGGCCCAAGTCTGGTCTGCACTGGCCCCTATCTCTGCTTGCAGCTCACAGCGGGAACCCCTCTCCCGGAGTCCGGCAGCTTAGGCGCCTGCCTGACTTTCAGCAGAACGGTTGTGGGAGCAGAAGGAGTAGGCAACAGCTTCCCTTTATGCCAAGGGTTAGAGGACGCACCTGCATGTGGCATTTCCCATCTGCCAGGTGAATGCCCTAGCCAGTGAATTACCGTCATTCTCAGTCTCACTAGTCCAATTAATATTTAACTAGAGCGGAACGGTGCCAACAAGAAAGACCCACATTAGAATTCCCACTAATGTGTGCTTTAGACACCAAAGACCTCTTGTGGACCCAGCCCTAAGTGACTTGCCGAGGGTCACCAAGGATGCGGGTAGCAGAGCAAGGAATCAACGCCTGGTTTCAGACAGCCCAGGCAAGGGCCCTAATTGCTGGAACGCCCTTCCATTTCTGTATGTGCTCACTGGTGTTGCCTTTTTTCAGTCCAAGTGGCTTGGCAAAGTTCAGGACCCAGTGGGCGTTCCAATCAGGAGCAGAATTTAATGATGGAGTCTGATGTTTTCCTTGATGCAATTTGGATTATTTTCAAGGAACGTACAAAGTCCAGCTTCTCCAGACATAGGAGAAACTGAAAATGAAAGAACAGTTCCTTAGCTTACAGCCCCAAACCTCTTTAGTCCAAACTCTCTCTAGCTTTTTTCCCCAGGATCATACGCCATGCTTACAGGCTGCTGCTTAGCCGTTTTGCTTGCTGTCTCTTTCAGCCCTGGTCTACACTAGGAGATTAGGTTGGTATAACTACATCACTTAGGGGTGTGAAAAATACACCACCCCGAGCAACACAGTTTAACTGACCTAACCCCTGGTGTACGCAAGGCTAGGCTGATGAGAGAATTCTTCCATCGACCTCCTAGCTTCTGCCTCTCAGGGAGGTGAAGTACCTAAGTTATTCATAGAGCTGCAGTGGTGAACATCCAATTGCTGACTCAGCTCGTGTTACACTGCCCAGTTGCCCCCAATTAACAGAACTCACAGCTCAGATGAGGTGTCTTAAATAGAAGCAGATTTGATTAACAAATTCCAGAAAGAGAGGGGGGGAAATCCCCATATCATTTGAGAGGAACACAACAAATCGGCATAGTCACATGTAATTTGGGAAACTTGGCTGGATAGACCCTACATATAAGTTACAAGTTATATTTAGTACCAGTGACAGGTCAAGATACCAGAAAAATCTTGCCTGGTTTACAATTAACCCAAATGTCTTCCTGTTTTTAGGCATCTCTTTTTGTCACATGGCCCAGGAAAGTGTGGGTCAGATACTCAGCTGGTGTAAATCAATATAACCTCATTGATATCAACAGAGCTATGACTGATTCAAACCACCTGGGGGTCTGGCCCCATTGACTCCAGTGGAGCTACGGCCCATTGACCCCAGCTGGCATCTGCCCCATTGAGTCCAAAGGAGCTACGGCCCATTGACCCCAGCTGGGATCTGGCCCCATTGACTCCAATGGAGCTACGGCCCATTGACCCCAGCTGGGATCTGGCCCCATTGACTCCAATGGAGCTACGGCCCATTGACCCCAGCTGGCATCTGCCCCATTGAGTCCAATGGAGCTACGGCCCATTGACCCCAGCTGGGATCTGGCCCCATTGACTCCAGAGGAACTACGGCCCATTGACCCCAGCTGGGATCTGGCCCCATTGACTCCAGTGGAGCTACGGCCCATTGACTGGAGCTGGGATCTCGGTCTCTGTTTCTGTAAGCAAGCAGAACTGATCAAATAATTCATACTGCTATCTGAGTACCACCTAGAGGCCTCCATCCAGACTAGCCCCCATGGAGCGATGTGCTTTACATGCACATGGTGAGAGACAGTCCCTGTCCTAAAGATCTGAGGCTCAAATCCATAAGAACATAAGAACGGCCATACTGGGTCAGACCAATGGTCTAGCTAGCCCAGTATCCTGTCTTACAACAGTGGCCAATGCCAGGTGCATCCATGAAAGGTCTTTGGTACCTAACTTCCACTTTAAGCTCCTAAACCCAAAATTTAGGCACCACTGTGATCCTGAAAACCCCTGCTGCCTAACTCTGGAGGTGCCTACAATCCCTCTGCTCCTGTTTTCACTGTAGAAGTAGGGTTGCCAACTCGGTCAGACCAGACGGACTGGATGCCATTCCCAGCAATGGCGTCCGGTCTGGCCAAGTGGGCGACCCTACGTACAAGTCCCCATGGCAGTTTCTGCTGCTAGGCAGGCACAGGACGCCTCCGTCTAGGCACCTATCTCACACCTAACCTCAGCAGGCGCCTCCGGCCAGGTGAAACTAGCTGTTGCCACATCTACCTTACTTGGTAGGTGTTTTCAGCTCTTGCCTAACACCACACAGGATGGATGAAGAGGCCCACCTTGTAACCTTTAGCCCAGCACAAAAGACACTCACCTGAAATGGTTTTGGAAGATCCTGTTTCAATTCCTCCCTCTGCCTGACGAGGAGAATGGATTTGAACGTGAGCCTTCTTAGATGAGAGCCCAAACCACTGGGCTACAGAACCATTCTCATGCTCTCTCTGGCCCAGTGACTAACTATTTATCCAGCCGAACAGCTTCAACGAGAGAGACTGAGCAATACCCACAGCAGAACTGCCCCTAGGTTAAGGCACCCCCCTGAATGGCAGGAAACCTCTCTTCTAAGCCCTGGTCCTCATCAGGCAGAGGGGGGAATAGAACCTGCATCTCCCACATCCCAGGCACGTACCCTAGCCCCTGGGCTAAAGGTTATAAGGGAGGCTGCTTTCCCTTCTGACTGTTTGTGTGGAGCTTGGCATGCACCACCGCCATTCTTGTAAGAAATGGCTTAACTGCCTGACTCCAGGAGAGAGTTCCTGGCTCTGGATCCGAAGTAGAGATAGGGGCCTCACTCAGGACCAGACAAGTTCCAGAGCGGGGTTAGGACACGCCCCTCTCCGCAGCTTCTTCTCTTGGATCACTTACGTGGCTCCCTGCCTAGCGTGCTGGCTTTTGTGGATCCCATTCTCAGGCGCCGATCTCTTCCCATACATTGTACAGGGAGCCAAGGTGCCTAACCAAAGATCTGTATGTTCCCTGGGTGACGAGGCATCGAAAAGGTAGGCACTGCAAGGCTCAACATTGCAATGCCTGAGTCCCTTTGTGGATCTGGTCTTTACACCCTAAACAGACGCAGGGCAGAAGGAGAAGCAGAGGGACAGGGAGGTGAAGTGACTGGCCCGTCCGGTGCCTTGGTCACTAGACTACACTGCCTCGTGACAATATGGGTGGGAATTCAACTCCCTGGTCTACTGTGACCACTACATTGGGGCTACATCAGGGAATAATTCTGCCCCAACCCCCAAAGTTGTAACCCGAGGTCTTCCTTCCTTATTGTCGGTGGGTGTAGGGGAAATGTGTCCATCACATCAGCCTACAGTTAGTGGGATTTTCCTATTCCTATTCGCAGATCAATTTTATGATGGATGGTTAAATAAACAAAATAAATGATGGGATTTTTTTTTAAATCACTGAATCTTGAACTGCTGCTCTCTGACTCTAATCATCAAACACATTTCTCCAACACTTGGTACATTTCTCTTGACCCTTCTGTGTTGGTTTTAATAGGGCTACGCACTGGAGACAATCTCAGACCGTGCCCAAATCAGAGTTGACCATCAGCAAAGCAGGCGAGCTGTGGAAGGAGACTCAGTCGATGATGAAGCCGTACACCAACTGGGAGGAGTCCCTCAAGCCAGCCTCCATCGTCATCACCAACATGGAGCAGTTGATGTCCATCTCTGTAGGTGGGGGAGATGTCTTCATCAACGAGAACCTTCCAGAATTGCCAAAATCTTTTGCGGCTTTCTTGGCACATGTTAACATTCAAGTCTGGTGGTGCTTAAACAACACCCAAAAGATCATGAACAAGATCAACGGGCATTTCACAGGTGTCCCAAGGAAGATGGCAGAGACTGTCCTAGACTTCTCCCAGGAAGAAGCGGGGAAACCTTCCTCTCTGAGTCAGCTAGGCAGCATACAGAAAGCATCAGAGAAATGCAATGACTTAACACAGGCGCTTAACAACACGTTCTCTCCTGTGATCAGCCTGATCGAGAAGCTGCTGCAGGCCTGTGAAAATGCCAAGCAGGGCTACGAGGTTGAGCTGACAAGTGTACGGAAGCGGAAGGCAGACATCAGGGTGAAGCCAGTCAAGGAGGAGTCAGAGCAGGAACAAAGGAAGAGGAGACAGCAGTGGGAGAGTGACTTCCAGAAGTACAAGGAAACCATCCCCACTTCAGGCAAATTAATAGGCCTGGTCTTACTGCAGAGTTTTAAGAAGTGTCTCACTGATCCTGGAGTAGCACTTGGACCTGTTTTCACAGAGCAGGATGGAACTGAGATGACAGATAACCATTACTTAGGAGTGAAGGAGAAGTGGGAGCAGCTGATGTCAAACCTGGAGGAGGAGGAGAGGATATTTCAGAGCACCAAGAAGGAGAACGAGGAGCTGATGAAAACTGAATGTGACATAAAAAAGTATGAGGCAGAAGAAAAACAGTTAGAGATAGCGGGAAGGGTACTGGTCCAAGGCATGGAGGCTCTGAAGAGCATGAAGAAGCAGTGGGATAACATACTGCCATTCTTCGAGACGATCTCCACTGAGACTGAATCCTGCTTCAGGGAATATTTAGATTCTGTTAAATGCTTCCAGCAGCTCACAAGCCCCTCCACAATGGATCCAATCTACACCCAGGCATTCAGAGCTTCCAGTATGGCTCTGTTTGTGTACGTGATCTCCGACACCTATGTCAAGGCATCTAACAAACACCTGATGCCTCTGTTGGAAGAGCTGAAGAGAATCTCTACAAAGTCTTCCTATGACAGTTTCAAATCCAGGAATAAGATAGAGGAGACCCAGAGGAACATCTCCAGCCTGGTGCAGGAGAAGGAAGAAGAGTTCAAGAATACTGTAAAGGACCAGATGGAGATCATCAAGAAGAAGATAAGGAACAAGCAGCTCCCAGTGAGCGAGGAGAAGCTGAAGAAGATTGAAGACGCCATGCAGCAGGCATTGAGGAAGCTGTCCATGCAGTAGGAAGATCAGTTTGAATATGACCTCTCAACCTGGGCAAAGCTTCGCAATCAAGAGATTACAGATTCCTACCTCTTCCTGTCACTTTGTTTCTGCTTGGAGCTCCCAACCCGACGCTTCTTTCTCAAAGCTCACTTGGAAAAGCTCCATTCGTCTCCATGTTGACCTTCTTGGGAAAGTCACACCATCCTCAATGGGCACCTTGGCAGAATTATTCTCTTCCATCTATGTCCCCAAGGTTCTACCTTTAAGCATCCCAAGTGACGAGTCTTCCAGCCCTTCCCTCAGGTAGATGATTCCACGTTCAGTGACCCAGGAGAATGATGAGGTTCTCCACTGACTCAGCTCAGGAACTGGGTGTTTGTTGGATGCACTCCAGATGGGATGTGGTCCCTAACCCGACATCAGGGAGTCTTCTTGTTTCCCTGGTTAGAGGAGACCTCACAGAGATGCCCTCCTCATTTCTCCCTCCCCTGACCCCCACTGAACCCGTGATGAAGTGTCTTGAATCAGCCCCACTGCAAGAAGTTGGTCTATGAAGATCCTGCCTCCTTAGCTTAGTTTAGAGGAGGGGTCAGCAGCTGGGAAGGGATCAGGGAGGGTTGTGACTAGAAAGGGAATTGGCAGTGCGAGGAGGGCGTGATAAATGAGGGGGAGTAGCTTCCTTTTATGGACACCCAACCATTCAGATAGCTATCGAATCCTCCTTAGCAGCTGTACTCTAATTGCCTTACCTGTAAAGGGTTAAGAGGTGAGCTTAAAATGAGTTGGCACCTGACCAGGGGAACCAACAGGGAAGCTGTACCCTTTCAAATTGGGAAGAACGGCTGGGTGTGTAAAAACAACGAGGAGGCAACCCCCATCTTTTCATGCGCTGTGTATTTATACCTGCCTACGGTATTTTCCACCCCATGCATCTGATGAAGTGGGTTTAGCCCACGAAAGCTTAGGCCCAAATAAATGTGTTAGTCCCTAAGGTGCCACAAGGACTCCTCGTGGTTTTTGCTGATACAGACTAACACGGCTGCCCCTCCAAAACCTGTCACCATGCTGTGTGTGTGGGTCTTTGTCCTGTGGGGGAGAGAGAGAAACCAGACAGCAATGATGCTGTAAGAAACTTGGAAGCC
Source organism: Lepidochelys olivacea (assembly GCF_965140295.1). Taxonomy (NCBI): domain Eukaryota; kingdom Metazoa; phylum Chordata; order Testudines; family Cheloniidae; genus Lepidochelys; species Lepidochelys olivacea. The sequence continues at coordinate 44,120,183 of NC_140424.1, forward strand.
AGGTATGAGAAATCATCTATATCATACCTAGAAACTATGCATTTGAAACCCCAGATATGTAAGTAGATTAGGAAATGTTAGAAGATGAGATCAGGAATCTTTTGATTTGCTTTGGTTTGTGAATTCCTGTGTGCTAACCCCAGGTGCTTTTGTTTTGGTTTTGTTTCCTTGTAACCTTTACGCTGAACTCCAAGAAAACCATTCTTGGTGCTTAATTCCTGCAGATGCTCTTTTTTAAAAAACCTAGCAATAACCTGAGTTCCCAATGTATTTTCTTTCTTTTTTTTTAAATATAATTTACCTTTTTTAAGAACCTGATTGGATTGGGAAGTCTTAAGAGGTTTGTGCACGTTTGTTAGTTAGCTGGCGGCAACAGCTGATTTGTTTGTTTGTTTGTTTTTTCCTTTTCCTTTCTCAGCTCTTCCCGGGGGGGTGAAAGGGCTTGAGGGTACCCTACAGGGAGGAATTCCCAAGTGCGCCTTCCTGGGCTCTCAAAGGGGTTCTGCACTTGTGTCCTGGGCCAAGGTGTTTGAAGCACCGCAGGCCGGCAGAGGTACTCTGGAAAACGAGACCCACACGCAGCTAAGCGAGTTATTGGCTTTATTGAAGATTAGTCGCAACGGGGACTCCAAGCGTTGCTGTCACGGAGGCAGAGAACCCAGCACACCGGAGCTTTGCCTGGGACGGAGTCCGACGCAGGGGTACACAGCGAGCCCTAATAAGGAGTACACACCATCAGCTTATGAATATAGAATTAGGTACTTCCCAAAAGGGGCTTTCCACAAACTGGCAAAGGGCCATACAGAGCAGAAAGAACCAGCCTAAAGCCAGTTATAGCTGGTTATCCATAACCTACAGTAACCCGGCGGCCTCGAGAAAGCGGAAGTTCCCTTGCTAGGCCGTAACAAAGTCTTCCGCAGTCCCTTACAACTTGGGTGGTGGCAGCATCTACCCATCCAAGGTCAGAGAGAAGCTGTAACCTTGGGAGTTTAATACAAGCCTGGAGTGGCCACTGTTCATTTGGAAAGTCCTTGCGGGCCCCCTCCTTCTGTGCCAGAGTGTGGAATCAGCCTTTGACAGAGGGTGGGTGATGCACATTGTTTTGGGGGGGCAGGAGGGGGACCAGGCTATCATGCATGGGGTGGCTGAGTGGATTTTTATTTCCGCTGCAATTCTTCACTGTCACTCACTCCAGGGTGCTGCATCAGGAAAGCAAGGTGATGGAAATGAACCCAGGCCTCGGGTGTGTCATTCCACAGCCGTTTGGCCAAAAGCTGGCTGGGTCCGCACCCCAAACACCAACATCCCGGACCCTTCGAGTGCAGGGTCAGATGGGGCCTAATCACATTAACCTGGGACACGGGCTGGATCAGTTGTCAGTCTGTACTGGGGAACTACGGCCTGATGTCCCCTGTGTTGGGCTGTGGCACCCTCTGATGGCCTCATCCAGTCACTGCGGATGCACTTGCATAGCGTGCGTAACCCAGTGGTTCCCAGACTTTAACAACCCACGAACCCCTGTCACTAAAATGTCAAGTCTCGCAAACCCCCCCTCCTAAAATTAATATTTGCAGGGATTTTCCCCCTTACCTGAGCATAAATTAGAAAAACAGTGATCTTGGAAATATAAAATTTGTTTTTACAACATGCTCATTACACACTATTTATTATTAATTATTATTTATCGTGACAGTATTAATTTTATTCCATTATGAAAACAGCAACACTCTTCCAAGAGCTCAGTTTCGTAGCCTGTATCACTTTGATTAAGCCTATTAGAAGACAAGGCTCCTATGTGTCATCAAGGAGTATCAGATGTGAAACAGCGTGAAGGGATTTAAGAAGCCAGCTCAAAGAGTTCCTTCTACATAGGATCATAGAATATCAGGGTTGGAAGGGACCTCAGGAGGTCATCTAGTCCGACCCCCTGCTCACAGCAGGACCAATCCCCAATTTTTGCCCTAGATCCCTAAATGGCCCCCTCAAGGATCGAACTCTCAACCCTGGGTTTAGCAGGCCAATGCTCAAACCACTGAGCTATCCCTCCATAAAGCAAACATTTGGGGTTTGAACAGTCCAGGCAAACAACGCATGTTACAACAAAGCTTAAACTTGTTCTTCATCATAATTTTTAAAACAACTCTAGCAGCCTATTTAATTTTAAAAACATCAAAAAATATCCCCCTCCCTTTCCATTTCTTCTAAAGAGTCTTGAAGTTTAAATCTCCTCAGTGGGATGGAGGTGCTTGCTTTGATCTGCTTAGCTCTTGGAAGTCCCCGGGGCTCCGGGCTGCCGGCCCCACGCTGCCTGGAGTCCCTAGGGATGGGCTCTGTCCACCATTAGGGAATTTTTTTCCTGGGGAACCCCCTGTAACATTTGGGAACCCCCAAGGGTTCATGAACCGCAGTTTGGGAACCACTGGCCTAAGCTCATCCCCACCGAATGGTTCACTTCTCCCTTTACTGTTCACTTCTCCCTTCTCACTTCGCCCCAGGGAGACCTGGCTTCAAACTCTTCCTCAGCCCCACATCCGCTTATGTTTACACTGGATGCCCGTTCAGTAGCCCCCAGACTGTCAGAATGTGCTCCCCCCCGAACACCACTCCCAAAACACACAACGTCGCACTGTGAAAGGATCTGGGGTAGGATGGGAGCTGGTGCCCCTAGAAAGCAAAGACCCCGTATCCCTGAGCGAGCCAACACCTGATCTGGGGCAGGGTCTGAGCTGGCATCCTGGGGACAAGCGGGTGAACGTCCCAGGGGATTCTGCAACACACACAAGAGGTCGGGAGGTTGCTTACACAGCCCACTAGAAAGATAGCATCCCCTGGAGACCTCCTGGGGTCAGCCCTGACTCTGAGGGGAGAGCGTCCCCTGCTGAGCCCCTACCCGGCTCCCTGCAGCATGGAGGCCCAGCCCGTCCTAGGAGATCACCTCCGCTGGAGGGATGGTCCCCAGTACAGAGAAAGGGGCTGAGGAGCAGGGACAGAGCCTGGGGTCCCACGGGAGGCTGCTGCAGAGCAGAGCAGAGGGACGAGAGGCCGGGAGGGATCTGGTGCTGGCATCGGGGTGGGTCTATCTGGGAAGTGGTATCAGGTGCGTGTGTGTCTGTGAAACACTCGCACACACCCCGGAGCTGCGGTAGGAACATTTCTATACAAATGAAAATGAATCCAAGCCCCCCGAACCCACCCCCCACTGCTCTGAGAGATCTTTGGAGCATCGGCCCCTCCAACTGCGACCGTAACACGGGGCCTGGCACTGTGATCTCTCGCTAAATACTGTCACCGCTAGGTCCTATGGGCCGCCTGTCTCCGCCCCAGCCCCCCAACTCACCCACCGCCCCAGCCCTGCCTGAACCTTCCCCCCGCATTCGGGTGACCAGATAGAAAGTGTGAGCAATTAGGACAGGGAGTAGGGGATAATAGGCGCCAATATAAGAAAAAGCCCCAAATTATCAGGACTGTCCCTATAAAATCAGGACATCTGGTCACCCTACCCCCCATCAGCCCTTGTGATGCCCTGTCTCATGATCCCCAAGTGACTGCCCTGGCTCTGCCAGACCTGCGTCTCGCCTCCCTCCCCGGCCTGGTTCCCATTTACTGTCCCATTCTTCCGATTCCAGAACCTTCCCCCACCCACGACGCCCCAGACGCCCCAATCTAGGCTTGGCCCCAACCCAACTGGTCTGATGCTGCCGGAGTCACCCACTGAACAATGTACCAAGCGGGGTGGGGGATTCTCCATCACTGGCCATTTTATAACCCAGTTTGGGTATTTTCCCAAAAGATCGGCTCAAGGGATTAATTCAGGGAATGTTCTCTGGCCCATGCTGTACAGGAAGTCAGATGAGACAATCACAACGGTCCCTTCTGGCCTTGGGATCTAGGAATCCAACCTCCCTTCCACATCTTTAACTACCAGCCTGTGCCCCGCACACACCCTCACTCCCTGCCCCGGCTCTGCCTTCCTCAGGCACCAGATGCGTCAATTCCTTCTTGCCTGACTGGACACGGTCGAGTCCTCAAAACCATTCAATGAACCTCTCCCGTCTGATACACTCAGATCCATTTCAGCTCTTCAAGACAAGGAGGGTTTTCCCTTTAGCCTGCCCTCCTCGGCTGCTGGAAGCAGGCAGTGAACCTCAGCTCCATAGAGGACACGAGTACATTTTTACACATCCAGCCCTGAATCTTGTTCACTGAACCCACGAGATCCCCAAGTGCCAATCCACAGTCAAGGGGCCACTCCCTGTGTCCTTACACAGCCCTGTCTCCCAGTGACGGCAGGAAGGAGTGAGGAAGGAGCGAGGAATCTGTTACTCCGCCTCCATAATAACAATTCTTAAATCTCCATTGCCCACAGTTTCAAGGATGCAGTTGGAGTAATTTCAGCCATTAAAAAGACTAACTATAATTAAAATAATGATAACTATTATTTTAGCCTACTCTGTGGGACTTACTGCATGAAAGTTCCTATTGTGTATGGTTTCTTGACATCAAATTAGCCAGTTGTTTAGGCAAGGGTAAACCTGGATTCCCTTTGTCTCCTTCCACGAGCTGTCACTCCCAATAGACATGGGGTGAAAACCCCTTGGCACAGCAGAGAGGCCGAAGGGCAGAACCCTACTGATGGCACGTTCCTTCCATGATTCTTGGATAGCCCCTGCGACCTGGATGGATGGAGATCTGAAAATAACCATCCTGCAGGTCAAGAGCTGTGAACCAGCCCACAGAACCTAAAGGAGGGATTTTAGAGGCTAGGGACACCATGCTGCGTTTGACACAGGAGATGAAGGTGTTGAGACATCCAAGGCGTCTCCAACCCCCTTTCTACTTTGGGATTAAGCAGCAGTGGGAATGCAAAACCCTGACCCTGAATTCCAAGGGTTCCCAGTTGTGAAAGGATGCTGAGCTTCCGCTTCAGCAGTTTCTGGCGAGAAGAGTCTCTGAAAAGGGATGGGGAAGGGGGAAGACAGTTGGAAGGGCCTGAAACTGAAGAGGACCCACTGGTCCGAGGTAATTCCAACCCAAGCTTCCTGAAAATAATACAGGCAGTTGCCAAAGAGGGAGGGAAGGTGAGGGGGGTCGGACAGAAAAGATCCCATGGTGGGTCAAGCAGACTCCCACTGCTGACACCGACCCTGTTGGTTGTTCAAAGCCCTGGGCTGTGGGACAGCCAAGGAGGAATCAGGATTGCTTCTGAGGCTCAGAAGCTCTCCGTGCTGACCACAGTGCTGTGCCAAGGAGTGCTCATGGAAATGTGTTTGCTCTGGTAGCTGCCTCCTTTTAGGATTTGGGGCATAGAGCCCCAAGGAGGCATGGAGCATGGCATCAGCCCCACAATTGAGGAGGGCGTTGCCCTCGAACGGGAGGCCCTCCCTTGTCACCTGGACCTCCTGAGGGGAGCTGGATGGCTGGAGCCGTGACAGTCTCCTCACAGCTATTGCAGCGGATATTAGGTGGGCTGCGGTGTCAGACACATCCAGTGCAGCCCGTGTGATCTCTGAGCTGTCAGCTGGCCGTCAGGGACTTAAGCTTTTCTTGATATTCCCTGTCAACACAATTAGGGAATTCGCCCCACTTTACAAATCATCTTTCAAGAGCCGTGCTTGGTAATTTGCCACTCTGGTCTGCCGGCACATGAGTAAATAGACCTTCCAGCTACACACATCCAATTTGGGGGATCCTTTTCTTTGTGGGGGGGGAGTTCAGACAGCCTTGCTGCTTTGTCCTCTCCTGTCCCGCTTGCACAACCGAAGAGCAAGGTTCAGGATACGACTAAAAATATTTACATCTCTTTCCAGGGACTTGATTTCCCTTGCATAGGTAGTTTCCAGAGGGCCATGAGCATCCATTTTAAGGTGCGTTTAAATTTCCAAGGCAGCACAAAGGGGCCTGAGAGTGGTGGAGGGCCAGGCCTGACTGACACCTGTGCACTCCCTTGGTCTCAGTCTCACTTGGTACGAGTGTAAGTGATTTCAACAAGGCGGAGGGCAGCACAGACAGACCCCGTGTGTCAGCACAAATGACCCCGCTGCCCTGGCAGGGTCTGCTGGGCTGAGAAAGGCTCCGCGGTAACCAGAGCCTCAGGTTTCCACAGGTTCTTAGAGTGCGTTCAAACCCCCTGGGCTGGAGAAAATTCCCACTGCCCTAACATGGGGGGCGGAGGGTTCTGCACAGGTCCGGGGTGAAGGCCACACGGGTGGAAGGTTGGTCTTGTGATTGAGCCAACGGGCTGGGAATCAGGAGATCGAGGTTCACTTCAGAGCTCTGTCAGTGATTCTTGGGGTGACCTGGGGTAAGACTCTGTGCCTCAGTTTCCCCCACTGTAAAATGGGAACAAGCCATAAAGTTATCAAGCAAATGCAAATTGTCAGTGAAGCCAAAAAAAATCGGCCACAACATGTCATTTGGCTGCAGCAGCCAATCCTCACAGGGGTGTTTGTGAGTATAAATACATTCATGACTGCAAGGTGCTCAGGTACTATGGTGATGAGGCCATATAATGACATAGACAGACCAGGGGCAGCTTTGTTGAGTGTGAACTAGGAGGGATTCATTTAGTAACAAGATGCTCTGGGATACGTATAAACCACAGCAGCTCCATTCCAGGAATTGAATTCACAGCTTTCCATTCCTAGAGATGACCGGGATGTGTTGTCACAGAAATGTGTCCTCTCCACCCAGTTGAAGGCTCTTGGTCCTAATTCCCCAGGGCCCTGCCCCTCGTGCAGCCATTGACACTAGGGCAAGGTGAGTATCCAGTGCTGGGGTTTGGAAGCATTTTGCACTGGAGTAAATGACCACACACTGGTATAAATTAGGCCCTGCGCGCTCATGCGGAGACAAGACTGCAGCCTGGCTGGCTCTGGCTTTAAGGTGAGGGTTTGGCCGCACAATATCTCTGCAAACCAGCTTCTGCTGTTCCCGTGCAATTAAGAAACGCAGATGCCAGGGGCTTCCGCAGGGTGTCAGAGATCGAGCTTTATGGGCTCGTGGAGCCCTGGCACCAGGAATATTCAGAGCCGGGGGCCCTGCTCCACCAATATTTGGAGCTGGGTCTCTCCCCCAGCAGCCCTTCCCTCTCCCCCAGGCACCCACCGGGAGGAGACGCCCAGGGGACTTCCGGAGGGAGACCTGATCATCTGCAGTGACCCTGACTCACCTGAGAGTCCCAGGGCCTACCCCATCCAGCAAAAGGCTTTGGAGTGTAACCCTTCGTGCTGGATCTGATCTACACCCAGTTCTCAGTGTTTCAGATCATCCAGGGCACGTGCACCAAGACCGAAAGTGAAGGGTCCAGTAAATACCTCATGGATCACATCAGCAGGCTGGGGAGACTCATCTCAGTGGTCCCTTTCCATTCCCAGATGAACAACGGAACATGTGAGTTAGAGGGACGTGACAAAGCCCGGAAAGACACAGGGCCTAAAACGGGCAAGAAAGAGGAATATTAAAAGTAATTTCAACGCTGGGATGGAAAAAAAAATCTCCCATGAGCTACCCCGTGCTGCCAGCAGTGACTAACGAAGAACAGGACGCCATTCAAGACCGTACAACAAGGGAGGAAGGAGTTGATTCTGGAGGAAGAGGATCAATTTAGGAGGCAGGACATCTTGATCTGTCTGTCCATGCACCCCTCGCATCAACCCTGTACTTCTAATTCCCTGGCAGTGTTGAAGCTGAACTGTGTATCCTTATCCAAGAGAGACTGAATGGGTGAAGGGCTAAACGAGAGGTCAGAGAGCCTTCTATTTTGGGTTGCTGTGTTGAAGCCATCCCAGAGTTGTGGTGACTCACTGGCCTCTGTGGAGGAGGGTGTGGAGGAGGCAAGGAGGACAGGGCAGAAGAGATATGAGGAGCAGGTGTGGAGTGAGGCTGGGGTGAAGTGACCCTGGGACAGGGCCCAGGATGGGGTTACAGCAAACAGCCAATCAACCAGGGCTGAGGAAAAGAAATCAGCCAACCAAGCCCAGTTAGCTATTTCAGTCTCCCCTTGTGAGACCCCAGATCGGTTTCACTGCCCCTCTCTGAACTCCTTGAAGTTTGGCAGTAACTACCCGCTGTTCAGCTGGGGGCTTCTCAGAGGGGCTGAGCACACGGTCCAGGTGAGATCTCCCCTGAGCCAGAGATCTGTGACAACCAAAGAGCATATTCCAGGTACGGTCACTGATCTTCACCAGAAAGCAGGCTGCATCCAAACCCCTGTGAAGGAGTTCTCATTTTCCATCTCCAGCCTTTATAACATTACTTTGATACATTCTCATGCAGCCTAACAGCCTTAAAAAAACCTTTTACTGTTTTTCAGATCAAACTAACTGGGACCTGTATTTAACTTTTGTGGAGGGTGATAGGATGTGTATGACAACCACAGAATGTTAACCACAGAATTACGGTTACATTGATCTGACTGTTTTAAATTAAGTCCTTCTGATAAGGTTTTGTATCACTTGATTAGTCTCATGGAAGTCAGTGAGATTTCTCACCTGAGCAAAGCGACTGACGTGTCCATGGGATCCGGGCCTTAGAGAGAAAAACTGTTTCTCGGCTTTTACTCTCCAGTGCGATCTCTCTGCATTTGACAGCACTTTGTGTACAGTCTTTCACAGTTTCTCCTTTATAGTTTGTCAGTTTTCCATGTTTGTGCAAGTCTTTCACGGAGCAACTAGGTGGGAGAAAATCCTTTAAGATAGTAAAGAGTGACTGGAAAACTATAAATAGCAGGACATCTAAGAAGCAGATGCAGGGAGCAGAAACTGCTGTTAGCCCCTGTTTTGAAACAGACTAGATTTCAAGTTGACAGCAGGACGTGAACCGTGTAGTGCCATGTAGACAGAGAGCATTCAAGATGTGCATAGTTCAGATTGCCTAACGCTTGCCCTAATAACCCTGTATTTTCTGTTGTTTATAACTTTACCTGTTTGTTCCTGAAATCTCTGCCCCCGCATGGAGTCGGGGTTTTGTTTAAGTTTCAGCCAAACCGGTGCAGCCGTGTCTCAGAACAAGAAGAGCCAAGAATGCCAGTGTTAACTATTTCCCCCCTCGCTTTCTGTCTCCACGTATCGGAATGGGAACTTTGAGATCTGGCAGGGGGTAGCGCTGAGGTCAGGCCTTTCGCGTGCTCTGTGACAATCCCCTCAAATGCAGCCACGTTATAAGCCAGAGTTGGGGAGAGTCACCGTTTGCACGTGGCCGTTATTGTCGGAACGTCCAACTGTTCCGAAGCGTAGAGATAGAGAAATATCAATGCCCTGGTACCTAGGGGAATATCTGTCCTTCTGCCCTCAATCTATTCCAACTTATCCCCGTTCCATCTCCTCCTTTCCAAATGAACAGTATAGGCTCAAGTCAGGGAATAACCTCAGGAGACAAGCTTACTGACATTCGGCCATCTCTCCCACAGGAGCTATGGCAGACGCAAACTCTGTCGGGCATCTCCAGGGGCTCGTTACTTGTTCTCTCTGCCTAGAGCGCTGTCCAGATCCAGTGATCAGACACTGTGGGCACAACTTGTGCCAGGCCTGCAGCAACCAGCCCTGGAGAGAAGTGACAGAGCAAATCACCTGCCCGTGGTGCAAAGAAGATTTTCAGGAGGGAAAATCCGGCTCTGACAACCAGCCCTGGAAGGCAGAAGAAATAGACAAGCAGTTCCTGTTAGAGGAGCCAAGCTTGTGGCCAGAAAGAGTGTGCGCGGATCACAGAGAAGAGCTAAAACTCTACTGCGTAGAGGATCAAACCTTCATTTGCCTTGTCTGCAGGGATGCCCAGAAACATAAATCCCACACAGTGATTCCCAGACTGGAGGCTGAAACCAACATAAAACAGGAAGGATACTGTGCTAATTCGGTAATTATTATGTGTGTTACCGCAGCTCCTGGGGACCCCAGCTGATATTAGGGCACCGGTGTGCCGGGCGCTGCCCAGACACACAGGGAGAGACCGTCCCTGCCCCAGCTGAGATCCGGGCCCCATTGTGCCGGGCGCTGCCCAGACACACAGGGAGAGACAATCCCTGCCTTGAACAACTTGCAGTATAAATAGACAAGGCAGACAATGGAAAGCTCATTATCCTCCAAGCACATTGAAATTTTTTGAACAAAAGCTTTTTTTTAAAAAAGCAGGGGGGAAGGGCCATTTTTCTAAATGAAAATTTGGGGATTTTTTTTCAAATGCCCAATGAAATTGGTATCAAAAAGTTTAAACCCCACCCCACCCCAGTTTTACTGCTGCCCTTAGGAGTTTTACCTGAGTAAGTGTAATACATTTGTAAAGTGTGTACCATGGCGCTCTCTAGTGGCTGGTCCACATAGTGGATAACAGCCTACTACCTCTGCCAATTAATGGGGTTACCCCATATGATTATCACAAGTTGTACAGGTGACAACTTGAGTTCAGAGCTCAGAATTTGAGGCTAGCAGAAAGAAATGTTTAATAACAATAGTAAACACAAATGAACTATAAATCAGGCTACCTGAGCCCTCTCTCTCTCAATGACACATCCCAGTGTTGGAATCCCAAAAAACAAAGACATCCAACATTTGGGGCAATACGCAATGGAGGTCACGTATTCCCAGGCCCCTTTCTGGTAGGAGCAACATCTTGCCCCTACAGGAGATCTGCTGTATGGAATATGGGTTAAGTTTCCTTTGCTTTCTCTTCTAGGGCATCAGGCGTCCCTTGGCCGGGTAAGTAGCTCCTGCTAACTGCTGCCCCTTGAGCTTTGTTTTCCTGGGAAGTGGTCTGGGAAACAGGTTTGGTTCCTAAGCAAATCTCAAAGCTACCGTCAACTGACTCGGGCTCCCAGGACTCGTACTGCAGGGGTAATCATAGCAATGTAAACTTTCCTGCTTGGGCTGGAGCCCAGGCTCTGAACCCTGGCGAGGGTTGGTTTGGTTTTTGCAGTGTAGAAGTACCCTAGTGTCCCTCTAGCCCCCTGACCACAGTTCTTGCTCTTTTCCAAACCCTCCACTTTGGTTGTCTTGCTCACGCGGAAAGGTGTTAAGTGGCTACCATCAAGTGAGCCTTTCATCCAAAGACAATCCCACATGTGATTAAAGTGGCCAAACACTTTCAGACTCAATGGAAGGAGCAACTAAGCCCCTCTTATGTAGAAGTGAGAGCTACAAACCATGGAAAGACTGCCCAAGGCTCATGGCAGGGCAGATCTAAGCCGTGTGGGCCGAGGGGTGTCCCTGGTTGCAAATGCAGGGATGAGGTTATCAGTAGCAGGTTGTGTGTGTTAGAGGCAAAAAAACACAGGAAACCATGGTGAGCATGACCCTGAAAGGAAACAGAGAGACAGGGCTTTCTGGGCACAGAGCTCCCTAGAAGGGCAGATGTGGGGAATCCGAGCAAGGAACTTGCCGGCTGTTGTTTGTTTCTCCCGTGTTCAAGGGAACAGGACTTTGTGGGCATTTTTTGTGGATAAATAAGATTACACTGAGAACAGACCCAACTGATATCATTGATTTCTCCTGTTAATGGAAATAACTCTGCAAGGCCCTGAATATTGGTGAACCACTCAGGCCAAAAGGGTTAACCATTTCTTCCAGGGACTGAACACAGAATCCGAGAAATGTTGAAAGATTTTGTTTTGAGTCAATTTAATATTAATCTGCATCTTCCTAAGCATCTCCTCTCATGGGAGTTGTAATTCGGGTGCCTCATGCCCTCATTGTTCCCTATGGGCTAGGCTCCCTGGCTGGACTATATCTCCCATGATGCATCCATGGTAACGTGACTCCTGTGATGCACCACACAACAGGAAGACCCTGGTGCATCATGGGACATGTAGTCCAGCCAGAGAGCCCATCCCAGAGAGCAGAATGGGACCATGAAGCATCTGAACTTCAACTCCCCTGAGGCACCGCGACAGCTCAGGCAGACACAGATTAACATTGAACTGACCCAAAACAAATTGTCCCATTTTGATTTTCCCGAAGTAAAACCGAGAAAAAAACTTGGCAGCTTGGAAATGTTCCTGCAGGAAATTTTGATTTTTCTGGAAACTGCATTTTGCATCAGAAATTCAATTTGATGGGAAGTTCCTGACTAGCTGTTGTCGAGAGGGTTTAGCCACTGCTGGATCTGGCATTTAGTACAGAGCGGGAGGCTGGTCCAATGATTAATTCACTAGCTAAGAACTTGGCACACTTGGGTTCAAATCCCTGCTCATCACAGACATCCTGGGTGGCCTGAGACTCTCTGTGCCTCAGTTCCCCCTCTGATAAAGGCCCCCTGTGGCGGGTCAGTGCGATAGCCAGCTGGCCTAGTGGTCAGGCTGAAGCCCTCCTACTCCACTGCGTCCTGACCCAGGATGCTAAAGGGGTGTTGCAGTATCCAAGCAACATATTGGTTCACCCCCAATTTACACTCCCCTCTGGGTGGCTTCCTACATGTTGCTGCAGTATCTGCTCAGTCTGTCAGGGGGACACCAATGTCCCAATTCTGTCTATTCCAAAGCCAGACGGGACTATTGGGATCATCTGGGCTGACCTCCGGGATAACACAGGCCAGGGAACGTCACTGAATTAATCCCTAGAGCAGATCTGTTAGAAAAACATCCCATCTTGATGTAAAACATGTCAGTGATGGAGAATCCACCGTGACCTCTGGTAAATTGTATCAATGGTTAATGACCCTCACTGTTAAAAACATAGATCTTATTTCCCGTCTGAATTTGTCTAGCTTCTATTTCTAGCCAGTGGGTCATGTTGTAACTTTCTCTGCTAGATTGAAGGGCTCTTTATTAAGTATTTGTTCCCCATCTAGGTACTTATAGACTGGGATCAAGTCACCCTGAACTTTCTCTTTGTAACACTAAATAAATCGGGCTCCTTGAGTCTATCACTGTAAGGCAGATTTTCTAATTCTTTAATCCAGTGGTGCCCAAATTTTTGCTCTTGCGCCCCCCCACCTTACCAATAAGGGAATGTGTCCACCGCTCCCCACCCCCAGGCCGGGAGCTCAGTGCCCAAAAAGCCCTCTCTCTCTGATTCCCCTGGCTTTCAGCCTCCAAGACACACATGCTGCAGCCAGCCTCCTAGCCCCTGTGTCTGCAAACCCTTGGCCTGCACAGCTTAGCTCCGCTGATGTGAGGGATCTCGACTCTCAAACCTGGGTCAGCAGTCAGTCTTTAGACTGCAGCTCGCTGGTACCAGCAGGGAATGTGGACTGGCAGACCGAACTTCACCAGACGCCCTGCCCACAAAGCTCCTGATTGGAGGAGATGTCCAGCCTCTCTGATTGGCTCAGACTCACTATTTAAGCCAGATGGAGGCACAGGAAGTTGTCTGAGTGGCTAGGTGAATCTGTAGCTGGCTGCTATGTCGGACCCTGCCTTGTTCCAGATCCCTGTTTCTGTAACCCACTCCTGGCTACTGACTCTGACTCTGACCCCTGGCTCCTGCTCTGATCCCCTAGGCCTGACCATATATGTCCCGGTACGCAACAGTCATGGGCCTTGGGTGGTGTCTCCATTGTTTGTAGCTCTCCCTCTTGCATAAAGGGACTTAATTGCTCCCTCTGAGCTTAAAAGAGGGTGCTTGGCCACCCATTGGTTCTAATGAGGCCTGTGATTGACTTTGGATGAAAGAATCGTTTTATAGCACCCAATAGCAAATAACTCAGTAATTCACCACTTGCTCTTCCCCCATTCTCCATCCCTTCCCCATGTTGTGTGGGGCGAGAGAATATTCAGGTGTCTTCAATGTAATATTGTGTTTTTGTAGCTGGGCGAAGTTTCCAAAATCAAAGTCAACTTCTGCTGTTACCGGAGACATAAATATGGTGGAGCTGGCGAGGCAGGCTGCGGAGGGTGACCCGGTCGGACTCAAAGGTAAAGGAGAACAATCGTATGGGGGTGGGTTCGTCTTAAATAGGCAGAAATTGAACTGGGGGAGTGGAGGAAGGGAGCGCCACCCGTTTGAAACACCACTTCCAGGAATAATAATACTTAGCACTTTTCATCGGTAGGTGTCAAAGGAGATTGGTATCATTGTCCCATTTTGCATATGGGGAAACTGAGGTATGGGGGTGAAATGACTTGCCCAAGGGCAGCAAGCGGAGCCAGGAACAGAATGCAGGTGGATTGTTCCAGGCCAGTGTGCGATCCGCTGCCTTGCTGCCTCCCCCTAAAAACCTCCAGCGTCTGTCTACGCTATGTACTAAGCCTGGGCTCGGACTCTGAGTAGCTTTGTCCCCAAGGAATTTTAAACGGCTTTCCCCACTCCCCTTGCAGATGATCCAGCTTTCTCCAGGATCCAGACATGTATGGCGTGGATGGTCCTACTCATTTTCCTGATTGCGATCGGAGGATTGTGTGCCACCATATTTGTTTTCACACGTGAGTGGAAAGGGCCCAGGCTGGCTCCATCTCCGCCACTCGGTTACGGATTCTGTCCTCCCAGTTCTCTTTTCCCTTTCCCATGCAAGGCCAGATCCTGGCCCCCTTTGAGCTACTCCAGGAGCGTAAACGGGATGGAAACTGACATCTCCCTTGCTAGGAATCCCCTTTCTGGAGGGGAGATCCCCACTAGCGTAGACAACCCTGGCATAGGGAATGTCATGATATATGAAGTCATCATCTATGTTAAACAGGAGGGGATTATTAAAAGAAAACTGATGCAAGCTATAGCCCCAAACAAGCAGGCTTCTACACAGCTCGCTCCCCAACTTTGCCTCTCTTGTTGACCAGGGACTAGGGGGACCAGATAGCAAGTGTGAAAAATCAGGACAAGGGATGGGGGGTAATAGGCACCTATATAAGACAAAGCCCCAAATATCAGGACTCTCCCTATAAAATCGGGACATCTGGTCACCCTACCAGAGACCTGGATCCTGTCTACGACTCTGTGTAGATCACGGAGCCATCTAGTGGCTGGATGAGACACGGCACGTCAAGATCTCATGACGGGGAACGTGTGGAGGCCAGGCTGGAACTCCAGCTAGACTTCATCTCCCATAATGCTCAGGGTTGCCATGTTACACTCCCTTCGCTAAGAGGGGAGGCCAGGGTGCATCATGGGAGATGGCATCTGACCAAGGAGCCACCCCTATAGAAGAGAATGGAGGCATCAGACACCAAGACTACAGCTCCCATGATGCACTGCATTGACATTTCCAAGTCAAAATAGTTTGGTTTTCAGACAAAACATTTCAATTTTTTCTTTCCTGTAAACTCAAAATTTTCCACAGGAAAAACATTTTTTATTCTCATCCAAATTTTTTGCGGGGGGGGGGGAAACATTTTCCCACCAGCTCTAAATAGCTGCATTGATTGTAATTGTCCCACTCTGTTCGGCACTGGTGAGGCCTCAGCTGGAGTATTGTGTCCAGTTCTGGGTGCCGCACTTTTGGAAAGATAAGGACAAATTGGAGGGAGTCCAAAGGAGAGCAAGAAAAACGATGAGAGGTTTAGAACCCCTGACCTTTAACGAAAGGTTAAAAAAACTGGGTGTGTTTAGTGTTGAGAGAAGAAGACTGAGAGGGGACCTGATAACAGTCTTCAACCATGTGAAGGGCTGTGATAAAGAGGACATTGATCCATTGCTCTCCATGTGCCCTGAAGGTAGGACAAGAAGAAATGGGCTTAGTCTGCAGGCAGGGAGATTTAGCTTCGCTATTAGGAAAAACTTTCTAACTCTCAGGGTAGCCAAGCTCTGGAACAGGCTTTCCAAGGTGCTCATGGCATCCCCGTCGTGGAGGTTTTGAAGACCCGGCTGGACAAACACCTGTCAGGGATGGTCTGGGTTTACGTGGCCCGGCCCCAGGAGACTTGGTGGCCTCCCATTGTCCCTTCCAGCCCGCCACGCCTATGATTACAGCTGTGTCCACCCCGGAGCTGGTGAGGGTTTTACCGACTGTTCGCCTAGTGCCAGTAAGGAGGGAGGGTGGAAGCACTAACTTGTTATTATCCTTGTGCATTGCCAGGAGCCGCCGTCGAACCGGATCTGGATGCTCTGAGAGCGTCTGCTGCCCCCTGCTGTCCGGAAGGCTGGTTCGCCTCCCTGGGAAAGTGTTACCATTTTTCTGAAGAGGAAGGGAACTGGAAATCCGGCCAGACTTACTGCTCTTCGCACGCTGCCTCTCTGGCTGCAAACAGTAGCGTGGAGGCTCTGGTAAGACAGAGCCGTCGAGTGCCTGGTAACGGCGGTAGACCAGCTTGGGCACAGCAGGAGGAATTGGCATTAGACTGGGAAACCATAACATGGTCCAAAGCCCCGCCCACACGCCAAGCCCCGCCCCACTTGTGACACCAAGCGCCCCTGCTGGGGCAGCGGTGACCAACCCTGTTCAAAAAATCACATCGCCCCCGCCCCCCTCCAAAAAACAACCATGGGATTTGGCTTAAAACCCATGGCATTTGGAAAGCCGCGCTAAACTTGGGGGGTCTTTTGTGCACTCGGGCCACGTTTTGAAGCTTCCCTCTGCACACACAGGGCTGGGAACGTTTTACGTGTTTAATGGAAGGCTGCCAGACAACCTTCTCCCCACCCCCTCCACACACGCTTCTTATTCGGAGGTGAAGCAAGGGAAACCACATGCAGGATTCTTATCTGGAGGGGGCCACCCACATACCAGGTATTCCTACGGGCAGGAGCAACAGGGACACTCACCTCTGGGGGTGGATCCCCGGCTGGGGTCATCTGGGCCTATTTCACCTCCTCAGTTCCCTGCCATTGCCTGGGGGGCACCTTGTTCTCGGCTTCCGGTGCCCAGTTAAGCTCCTGTAGGTCTCTCTCCTCATCACTTACAGTCTCTAAATGAAGGTCGCAGCTCTGGCTGCAAGATACCTCGTGTCCCTGTTCCCCCCTTCATGATCTCTGATACATGGGTGCCTCCCTCTGCCCCAATTCAGGATCCCCACCGTGTGGGTGCTCCCATCCCCCCACACAGGATCTCCGGTGGGTGGCTGTATAAAAAGAGACCGGGTCCCACTGTCTTGCCCAGGCTACGCTGCAGGGGCTGTTCACAGGCACGATCCCACTACAGATTGGCAGGGGAGATTTGACCTGCTCCGTTTCTGACCTGGGCCGGTTCACCTCTCCTTATGCAACCCGGGGACCCCAAGCTTCCCAGGGGTCACCATATCGATGCCGAGCTTAGTGAGGACACCCAATGGGCACTGCCCAGAGCAGCCCAGAACCCCTGAGCTCCAGCGATCCGCCGGCCTCGGTCTCCCCAGGAGCTGGGATCACAGGCCCGAGCCCCGGTGCCCGGCTGGTTTTGTTGCCTCCAAGTTCCGGTTTTACACTCTGCTGGTGAGCCCAGTGCTCTGCCCGGGGGGAACTGGGGCAGGGAACGGAGCGAACGCTCTGGATGTTGTTTGCATTGTGTGCTGCATGTGGAGGGTAAAACCCAGGACCCAGATCTTTGAGCACAACCCTGGTCCTGAGGAATTCGGGGGGGGGACTGGAGAAAGAGTCTGGCTCTCCCTGTCCTGCCCCGCTGCTGCTACAACGGCTGTTCACAGGTGCAATCCCAGCAGCAATCAGCACGGGACTTCTGACCGGCTGCATTTCTGACCTGGGCCGGTTCACCCCTCCCTAGGCAACCTGGGGACCCCAAACTTCCCAGAGATCCCCGTACTGATGCTGAACTTGGCTCAGACACTTGCTCAGCACCCCCGGGTGCAGCCCTGAACTCTGACAATCAGCCAGCCGCAGCTTCCCACAGAACGAGCCTTACAGGCCACACCTACGTACCTAGGATCACACACAACGCCAGAGCCTTTATGCCCAGCGTGTCCAGGTCCGCCCCGCCTCCAGCTTTCAGCTCTGTGTGGTCATTCTGAGCTTTGGCCACCCGGCTGGCTGCATTTCCCGCCTCACATTGCAAGTTCAAACCCAGCAGAGAGATGTCTGAACGGAAGCCAAATCCTTCCCCACATCCAGAGCTTTAGAAAAGCGCTGACATCAGGGCGAGAGCTTGTCTCCGGGTTCTTAGACTGGGGCCATCCCTGGGGTGTCTGAGAGCCGCAAGGAGAAACCCGGGGAAGTGTTTTCACAGAGTTTAAGGGCAGCAGGGCCCATTAGATCATCGAGTCCGACCCCCGTATAGCACGGGACATGGCATAACACCAAGGCTCATGTTGATCCCGAAGACCTTAGAGAGACCAAGGCTGGGCACCGGAGGCCGAGAACAAGGTGCCCCCCAGGCAATGGCAGGGAACTGAGGAGGTGAAATAGGCCCAGATGACCCCAGCCGGGGATCCACCCCCAGAGGTGGGTGTCCCTGTTGCTCCTGCCCGTAGGAATACCTGGTATGTGGGTGGCCCCCTCCAGATAAGAATCCTGCATGTGGTTTCCCTCGCTTCACCTCCGAATAAGAACAGAGTGTAGCGAGGGTGGGAGGAAGGTTGTCTGGCAGACATGTAAAGGGGGGGCTGTGTCCCCCTGTCTTGCCCAGGCTCCTTGGAGGAAGTGATCTCAGGGTGTCTGGCTGTCTCCATCCCTCCCACCCATAAGAATCTCTGGTATGTAGATAGGTGCACCCCAGCCCAATAAGGGTCTCTGGTGGGTGGGTGTCTCTCTCCCCCTACTCAGGATCTCCGCTGTGTGGCTGCATAAAAAGAGATTTTGTCTTACCCAGGCTATGCCACCATGGTGGAGCAGACCAGGTCCTCCAGGGTGGTGTTTGGAGTCCTTCAAGGACGCGCTCTGAGTGTGTGGGGGTGTCCCTGTCCTTCAACCCTTAACAATCCCAGGTGTGGGGGTGTGCTAGGCCCCCACTAGAGATCCCCGGTGTTTGGGTGCCTCTGTGTGACCCATGAGGGGTCCTGTGGATGTGGGTGTTTTCCACGCTACTAAGGACGTCTGGTGCCCCTGTCCCTCCTGGTTAGTAGTGGAATGTGGGGGTGCCCCCCACCCCTTTAAGGATCCCTGTTGTGTGGGTGCCCCCATTCTGCCCCATTACGAATGCTGCAGTATGGGTGTGTCCCCCGCCCCATGAACTAGCTCCACTGTGTGGTTTCCACTGCCCCCATCCAGGATCTGTGGGTGTCTCTGTTCCCCTTTTCAAGAGTCGTGTTGCGTGGGTGCGTCTCTCCCCCCAATTCAGGATCCCCACCGTGTGGGTGCTCCCATCCCCCCATACAGGATCTCCGGCGGGTGTCTGTATAAAAAGAGACCGAGTCCCGGTGTCTTGCCCAGGCTACGCTGCAGGGGCTGTTCACAAGCACGATCCCACTACGGATCGGCAGGGAAGTTTTGACCTGCTCCGTTTCTGACCTGGGCCGGTTCACCCCTCCTTAGGCAACCTGGTGACCCCAGGCTTCCCAGGGATCACCATATCGATGCCGAGCTTAATGCGGACACCCGATGGGCACCACCCACGGCCACCTAGAACCCCTGAGCGCCGGCGATCTGCCGGCCTCGGTCTCCCCAGGAGCTGGGATCACAGGCCCGAGCCCCAGTGCCCGGCTGGTTTCCTGCTCGCCCAGCTCCTGCTTTCAGCTCAGCGTGTGAGTTCTGTGCATTGGCCACACGGGGGCGGCAGCCTGGACCTGGCCTAATGCGCCCACCTCCATAAGCGGTAATTAGACCCGTGAAACGAGCCAGCCGAATGAGATTGTTCACAGCAACTCACCCCATGTAAATAGCCCTCCGCCATGGTCTGTCTCCGCTCCTTGCACAAATAAATTTGTGAGTCTCTAACGTGGCACAAGTCCTCCTTTTCTCCTTGCACACTGTTACCCTTCAAGGTCCACACTCGCTGCCAGCTTCCTGAGACACACACACCTCTGATTGTTGTCACTGAGACATTTTTACTCTCTTCTATTAAGTGTCAAGCGGGCGTGAACGTGGTTAACGTCACAGAAGGGGTCATCGGCCTGCAAAGGTTGAGAAACCCTGCTCTGTGTTATTAGTATCAGGTCTCCAACGGGACTGATCCTCTATGATCCCCCGCAGGGAGCACTTTGCGGATTTGTTCTCCGGGCCCAATCCATGCTTATGTATACAGGACTTGAAATCTTGCCCATTTGCTGAATTGAGCGCTAGGGCACTAGGAAGCTATAAGGGGGGGGGGGTGTTGGAGGGGACAAGATTTTTACTTCTATTCTTAGATGAAATGGGTGGAGGAGCAAAATTATTAGTCTCAGAGTAGGGCCCCAAAAAGAGTTAATTCGTGACTGGTACCAGTCACTGCCATGGACTTTCCACTGCCAGCAAGAATCCACTCAGAAGTTCCTCCTAATTTTACAATCAGGATTAGGGTTAAGCTTTCTAGGCCACTTCTTCCTATGTAAAATCAGACTTGGGTGCCCCATGCAATCGAAGTCACCGCTTTCTGGGTGCACTGTTTCCGTTCTGACATTGTGACACATTGTAAAATAGAGACACGGGGTCATTAAATCCTAGCACACCCAGAAAGTCATAGGAGCTGGAACTAGGGGTGCTGGGGGTCTGCTGCACCCCCTGGCTTGAAGTGGTTTCCATTATATCCAGGGTTTACAGTTTGGTTTAGTGGCTCTCAGAACCCTCACTATAAAAATGGTTCCCGCACCCCGACAAAAAGTTCTGATGCGTTATTTTTTAGCTTTGCTGAAAATAGGACCGGCCCACGCAAATTGTGATTGCCTTGCACAATTCGAAACAGGGTAACAAATCCATTTGCTATTGAAAACCCATACAAAATCACAGATACTCACACACGGACAGGATGAGAACCTGGGGAAAAAAGAGCCATTCGACCTAAAGGAGACCTTCCTCTGCTGAAACACATACACCCCCCTCCCACTTCCTCAGTACTTCACACCTAGGAGATGTTTTCAGACGTTAGGGGATGGACTTTACCATCCTTTGCACTGACTGCTATGTAGCGGAAATCTCATCTGGGGTCTGAGCCGACTCTCCCACGCTCTGAAGTCAGTACCCACTTTGCCATGCGTGCCGTTTCCAACCCACGCAAGCCTCACTGAAGTCCAGGGATGAGAAGCACCCCTTCGTATTCTCCATATTCTCTTCTTTTCTTGCCAATAACAATGATGGGGTCGAAAAACGTCTTTCATTTTTAGTTTGCACTGAAAAGAGCAAGAGACTTGCTTTCGCCTTTCCCAGGGGGCTTCTTTGCATGCTCCATATAGGAGCTATAAAGCGGGTGTAATCAATGTTAAAAGTTCTGGTATTTTTGAAAGAATATTATAAGGGTACGACAAAATGTCATACAAATGTCATCTTACACTAGGGCGACCAATAGCAAGTGTGAAAAATCGGGACGGGGGGGTGCGGAGTCATTGGAGTCCATATTAAAAAAAGCTTCAAAATCAGGACTGTCCCTGTAAAATCGGGAGACCTGGTCACCCTGTCTTAAGTGAAACCTGGGATTTGTCTCTTTTTGAGCTGTGCAATCATGAAGGCAGGTGGTGGGGTTGGGTCATGTTATCTGGCCACAGATAACTGAAGTAAGGGACCCCGGTATTTTTCCACCTCTGTATTCTGGAGCCACCTTCCTCACATTCCCTCTTACATGCCGCCATCAACACAGCCAGGCCTGGAGGGCGGAGCGCGCCGGGCAGGGAGGGTTGGGTCGGTCGTCACCCCACCCCACCCCGTGGGAGAGAGGGGTACGGGAGCATGGGAGTGCGTGTGTGTCACCCCTCCCCATGTGAACCCTAAAGCCTTCGAGAGAAGAAGGTAAATAAAAAGAATCCAGGCCCACAGGATTTCTTTTTAACAGGGGCTCAGCCACCTTGATGTTAATTTGAACGGTTGTCCTGCCTCGTTCTGATTGCTTGGCCTTGAACTCCCTTGAATACCAGTAATTTTCCCAGGTGTCCTGTATTCAGCACAGGGAAATATGGTCACTCTATTTAGGTGCCCAACTCCCGCTGAGTGAGCTGGTGGCCTCCATTAGCACCTTCCGACATAACAGCTTGTTCCACCCCATGGCCACATAGGCACCATAAACAGACGGTGAAGGAATGGGAGGGGGCAAGGCAGGGATACGTCTGACGGGCAATTTCCCTTTGCATTATTCAGAATACCGCAATGCACCGTAACGGCCCCTCCAATCACTGGGTTGGACTCCGGAGGGAACCGGGCCAGCCCTGGAGATGGGTGGATGGCGCTGCATTCAACCACCTGTGAGTGCCTTTCTTTCTGACTACACATGGCGGGGGGGGGGGGGGGCAGGATTGAGGGGATGCACACCATGATATAGGGCAACTATGGCCAGAGCCCCACCCACCACTTGGGAGCCTTAGGGAAGCCCCATTCCCAGAGAGGCAGCAGCTGCCTTTTCCGCCCTCCAGAAGTGGCAGCAGAGGCCGGTCTACTCCCAGAAAGGTATTGGTGGAAGCGGTGGGATCTGTCAATACCTTGCCCAACAGCTAGGCCTACTGCTCTCCTCTTTCCTTCCCCACAGCGCCCCCTTCTGGGGTGGGGTTAGCATGGGCTGTACCTACTAGCAGGGATCCAACACGCTGTCTATCACCCGTTTATAGGTCGCACTATAAGTCATGGCTGGGAGTTTACAGCTTGCAGCCAGGGTCAGCCTGGACTAGAGAAGCACGACACAAGACATATGCCTGTATCCGTGTGCGTATTGGAGCTGGCCGGGACTTTCCCAATGCAGCGGTTTTCCATCACACAATGCCAGCGCCTCGAAGGGGAAACCCTCAGCAAAACCGTGTGGGTTTCAACAACATTTCATTTTGAAAGAAAAATGGAAGAAAAAGTGGTTTGACCTTTTCAGAATGGAACGGTTGGATTTCCCATTTCAAAATCCTGTCTCCGTTCCATTTCTTAATTGTATATAAAACAATTTTTTAAAAAGTCAAAATCAGAACGAAATGTTTCGATTGTCCCGAAACAACAACGACAAAAACTTTGCGTTGTTTTGCAGGACATTTCCTTTTGTTTTGTTCCATTTTGGAAGAGAAAACATTTAAAACTCGGCTATTTTCCCACGGACTGAAAAATCTACTTCCCACCCCACTATCGCGTGTATGGCGATGGCTCATATAAAGAGCGCCATCTAGTGGCACTTAAGAATATGTAACATTTTTCGCATACCCCAAGTTTACTCCGGGTCGCTCTGTGCTCCCCTCTACTGACTGGAACATATAGACGAATTACGGATCTTCTACAGCCTTTATGCTAACAGAGGTTGGTCTTTTAGCTCAGGCAGTAGAGATGCTTGCGCTTAGACCCAGAACTCCCAAATTCCATCCCCGCTTCTGGCAACCACACACAGGTGTGGCCTTATAGTCACAAATTTGTAGGACCAATAAAGTTATTGTTGTCATGCGCTGCAAACAGCTTCCGGATGGCACGGCTCGTACCATGGTGCCAGGTGTGGGAGGGCTTTAAGTCTACATTAGGGGTAGCCGCCTGCATGGAACTTGGAGGGAGGAGCACAGGTTGCAGGAGGGAAGAGTTTGGAGGAAGCACCAGGCAGTCGGTCTGTGTGCACATGGCTGGAATGTTAGCTGCAGTCACAGCACCTCTGTCAATTGTTCTCTTAACGAAGAGCCAGTTTAGTTTAAGAACATGGACAGTGTCCCTAGCCCAGCGCAAACCCCCAGCGTAGGAGACCCGCACCGGCGTAATACAGGGCTTGGCCTAGTATTTAAACCTGGTGCAGGGCACTGATACTGATTCAATGTCTTCGCTGCAGAGTTCACTTGGGTTGGAGCACATGGGTTAGCCTCGCAGCCCTACCTGAATTATTGGCTTAGCCGGTGCAGCACTCCTGTCCCCGGTGTGTGTCACTTGGACTTCTGAGGGCATATCCCATGGGTCTTTGTACTTCAGTAAGCCAAGACACTCTGATTCTTTCCCAGTGAATTGTGGGAGAACATGTCTGTCCTTTCTGGGCATATGGCGGGAGAATTGTGGGAAGGCATTGGAGCATGATCAGCACTCGAGGGGTATCGCTTGTGTCCACACCACAAAGTGGACGGGTTACCAGCTCAGGGGAGAGCAGCCAGACCAGCTAGCCTGGGTTTAAAGCACCACAAAACTCAGCCAAGAGGATTGTGGGGGCATGGAGGGGGGTCAGGGTAACACTGCAGTGAAGAAATATATACCTTGGGGGAATGGTTGGGTGTAGCTACATCAGCACAAAGATTCCCCCCTGCACTGTTCCAACGTGTGCCTTATACCTGATTTGTCTGGCTTTGCCTTCCAGCCAGTTGTTCTCAGTGTGCCTTTTTCCACTAGGTTCACCGGGGCCTTTGTGATTAATCCTCTTGCTCTCCACTGCAGCTTTGAGATCAGAGGAGCCGGACTCTGCGCTTACCTGGGTGACGGCGTTGTGAACAGCGCGGGCTGCGACACCGAGAGGAAGTGGGCCTGCAGCAAGCCGGACAGACAGACCGGGGGGAAGCAAAGGGACCCAAAGTGTTAAGAGCACCCAAACTGCAGGCTTAGGCTACAGCGTGATTGTAACAATAGCCCCATGGCGGGAACCAGGTTGGACCGCTCTGGACGACGCCAGAGCAAATCTTCGCAGTTTACCCTTAACTAACATTATTCTCTAAACGTCACCGTCACAACCTGGGAGGATTGCAATACAGACAGATCCACAGTCATCTAGAAGCCCAGTGCTAACATCTGACAATTCTGAAGGATCTGATTTTTAAAACAAGTGATCTATTTAACCAAGCCACAGGAAATCAGAAGAACACAAGAACGGCCATCCTGGGTCAGACCAAAGGTCATTCTAGCCCAGTGTCCTGTCTTCCGACAGTGGCCAGTGCCAGGTGCTCCAGAGGGAATGAACAGAACAGGGAATCATCAAGTGACCCACCCCCTCTCACCCATTCCCAGCATCTGGCAAACAGAGGCCAGGGACACCATCCCTGCCCAGCCTGGCTAATAGCCATTGATGGACCTATCCTCCATGAACTTATCTAGTTCCTTTTTGAACTCTTTTATAGTCTTGGCCTTCACATCATCCTCTGGCAAGGAGTTCCACAGGTTAACTGTGCATTGTGTGAAGAAATACTTCCTTTTGTTTGTTTTAAACTGGCTGCCTATTAGTTTCATTTGTTGACCCCCCATTCTTGTGTGACGAGAAGGAGTAAACAACACTTCCTTATCCACTTTCTCCACACCAGTCATGATTTTATAGACCTCTGTCATATTCCCCCTTAGCCATCTCTTT
This sequence comes from Lepidochelys olivacea, assembly GCF_965140295.1. Classification (NCBI taxonomy): domain Eukaryota; kingdom Metazoa; phylum Chordata; order Testudines; family Cheloniidae; genus Lepidochelys; species Lepidochelys olivacea. The sequence continues at coordinate 44,145,296 of NC_140424.1, forward strand.
TCCAAGCTGAAAAGTCCCAGTCTGATTAATCTCTCCTCATACAGCAGCCGTTCCGTACCCCTCATCATTTTTGTTGCCCTTTTTCTGAACCTTTTCCAATCCCAATATATCTTTTTTGAGATGGGGGCGTACCATGGATCGATATAGAGGCAAAATATCTTTTCTGTCTTATTCTCTATCCCTTTCTTAATGATGCCCAACGCTCTGTTCGCTTTTCTGACGGCCGCTGCACATTGAGTGGATGTTTTCAGAGAACTACCCACAGTGACTCCAAGATCTCTTTCCTGAGTGGTCACAGCTAATTCAGACCCCATCATTGTAGATGGGATTATGTTCTCCAATGTGCGTTACTTTGTATTTATCAACATTGAATTTCACCTGCCATTTCGTAGCCCGGTCACCCAGTTTGGTGAGATCCTTTTGTTGCTCTTCGCAGTCTGCCTGGGGCTTAACTATCCTGAGTAATTTTGTACCATCTGCAAATTTGGCCACCTCACTGTTTACCCCTTTTCCCAGATCATTTATGAATATGTTGAAAAGGACTGAGCCCAGTACAGACCCCTGGGGGACACCACTATTTGCCTCTCTCCAGTCTGAAAACTGACCATTTATTCCTACCCTTTGGTTCCTATCTTTTAACCAGTTACCGATCCATGAGAGGACCTTCCCTCTTATCCCATGACTGCTTCTTTTGCTTCAGAGCCTTTGGTCAGGGACCTTGTCAAAGGCTTTCTGAAAATCTAAGTACGCTCTATCCACTGGCTCAACCCTGTTCCACGTGCCTTTTGACCCCCTCAGAGAATTCTAGTAGATTGGTGAGGCGCGATTTCCCGTAAAGAAAACCTAACAAGAATGGCTCAGATTTGGGAATCTCCCTCACATCCTCTGCAGCGAAGACTGATGCAAAGAATTCATTTAGCTTCTCCGCAATGGCTGTATTGGGCTTGAGTCCTCCTCTAGCATCTCAATCGTCCAGCGGCCCCACTGGTTGTCTAGCAGGCTTCCTGCTTCTGATGTACTTACAAATGTTTGCTATTTTTTGAGTCTTTGGCTGGCTGTTCTTCCAATTCTTTTTTGGCCTTCCTAATTATATTTTTACACTTCATTTGCCAGCGTTTGTGCTCTTTTCTATTTTCCTCACTAGGATTCAACTTCCACTTTTTAAAGGAGGCCTTTTTGCCTCTCACTGCTTCTTCTACTTTGTTGTTTAGCCCCGGTGGCACTGTTTTGGTTCTCTTACTGTGGTTTTTGATTTGGGGTATGCCTTTAATTTGAGCCTCTCTTATGGTGCCTCTGAAAAGTTTCCATGCAGCTTGCAGGGAGGTCACTTTTGGCGCCGGACCTTTTCATTTCTGTTCAGCTAACTTCCTCATTTTTGTGTCGTCCCCCTTCTGAAATTAAATGCGACGGTGTTGGGCCGCTGGGGTGTTTCCCCCACCCCAGGGATGTTAAATTTAATTCTACTATGGCCACTATTACCAAGCGGTCCAGCTGTGCCAGGGGTCTCCAACCTTTTTACACCCAAGATCACTTTTTGAATTTAAGGGCAACCCAGGATCTACCCCGCCCCTTCCCCGAGTCCCACCCCTTCCCCAAAGCCCCACCCCACTCACTCCATTCCCCCCCCCCATTGCTCGCTCTCCCACACCCTCACTCACTTTCACTGGGATGGGGTAGGGGGTTGGGGTTCAGGAAGGGGTGTGGGCTCTGGGCTGGGGCTGAGGGGTTTGCAGAGTGGAAGGGGGCTCTGGGCTGACCTGGGGCAGAGGATTGGGGTGCAGGAGGAGGTGAGGGGTGCAAGCTCTGGGAGGGAGCTTGGGTCCAGAAAGGGGCTCTGGGCTGGGGCAGAGTATTGGGGTGCAGGAGAGGGTGCGGGCTCTGGGAGGAGTTTGGGTACAGGAGGGGGCTCCAGGCTGGGGCACTGTGTTGGGGTGCTGGCTCTGGGAGGGGGCTCAGGGCTGGAGCTTGGGGTGCAGGAAGGGGTATGGGGTGCTGGCTCCAGGAGGGGGCTGGGGGTTGGGGTGTGGCCTCCCACCGGGCAGCACTTACCTTGGGCGGCCCCCGGTCGGCGGCGCGCAAGGCTAAGGCAGGCTCCCTGCCTGCCCCAGCCCCACACCGCTCCCGGAAGGGGCCAACACACCCCCGCGGCCCCGGGGGGGCATGTGGCTCCGCGCGCTGCCCCTCTCTGCCAGCACCACCCCTGCAGCTCCCCCCAGACCCCCAGCCCTCCCCTCCCCGCCCCCAGGGGTGCAGGGCCACGCTGGCTGCTTCTGGGAGCGGCGTGGGGCCAGGGCAGGCAGGGAGCCGCGGCCACCGGGCTGCACCGCCGGAGATCGCAATCGACCTGCCATAGACGGTGATCACGTCCCCTCCACCGTCTCTTTGTGGCGCTAAACCGACCGAGCTCTTTGAGTCTCGCGCGACTGGGCGGGTTTTCCGACCCTCTCGTCACTCTCGCGGCTCCTCTCTGACCCCTCTGCAAGGTATCAGCGTCCTTCCTGAACTGCGGGCAGCGGCCCTGGGCGCTCGGTTCCAGCCGCGGTCGCACCAGGGCCAAATCCAGAGGGAAAATAACCTCTCGGCTCCGACGCGAGATTCCCCTGGTTATGCCTCCCAGGGTCGCATTAGCCCTTTAGCCTTCAGCGTCTCACTGGGGGCTCGTGTTCAGCTGATTGTCCCCCACGGCCCCCAAATCTTTGTCAGGCACTGCTTCCATCCCTATCCATATCCACCCATCTATCCCCATATACGTCCCGCCCTCCATCCACCCATCCCTCCTGCCATCCCCACATGCATCCCTCCTTCTATCTCTCCATCTCCACTCATGTCCCTCCATCCGTCCATCCCCACCCACGTCCCTCCTTCTATCCCTCCATCTCCACTCACATCCCTCCATCCATCCCTCCATCCCCATCCACGTCCCTCCTTCTATCCCTCCATCTCCACTCACATCCCTCCATCCATCCCTCCATCCCCATCCACGTCCCTCCTTCTATCCCTCCATCTCCACTCACATCCCTCCATCCATCCCTCCATCCCCATCCACGTCCCTCCTTCTATCCCTCCATCTCCACTCACATCCCTCCATCCATCCCTCCCCATCCACATCTCTCCTTGTATCCCTCCATCTCCACTCACATCCCTCCATCCATCCCTCCCTCCATCCCCACACCATCAAAATCATTCCTCCGGCATCAGCATCAGCACCGGGGATCGCTGAGTCACGCACAGGGCCCGGCCCGGGTGCAAAAGGCCGGAGGGTCCCAGGGGCACATGACACGGCCCCCCGCCCTCACCACGCCCAGTGACAGCCCGCAGGGCCGGAGACTGGGGGGGTTGGAGAAGCCGGGTACGGCCAGGTGGGGTTCCAGCCGGTGCTGCCAGCCTGCCCCGTCACTGGGCTGAGAGATCCTCCGGGGCTGGAGACTGTTAAATGAAGAAAATAAGAGTTTGGGCAAAATCAGGGGGGTTGGACGTATCGTGGGGGGGGGGGTCCCAGACCAGGCAAAAGGGGAGTGGGGATCTGTGTGACTAATGGTGGGGGGGAGGGCGGAGTATCACCCACAAACCCATACTGTACACACACACATCACACAGAGCCCAGGTCTCTATTCCCACCCCCAGGGGGCAGTGTTCACACACACACATCACACAGAGCCCAGGTCTCTATTCCCACCCCCAGGGGGCAGTGTTCACACACACACATCACACAGAGCCCAGGTCTCTATTCCCACCCCCAGGGGGCAGTGTTCACACACACACATCACACAGAGCCCAGGTCTCTAGTCCCACCCCCAGGGGGCAGTGTTCACACACACACATCACACAGAGCCCAGGTCTCTATTCCCACCCCCAGGGGGCAGTGTTCACACACACACATCACACAGAGCCCAGGTCTCTATTCCCACCAGCAGGGGGCAGTGTTCACACACACACACACAGAGCCCAGGTCTCTATTCCCACCCCCAGGGGGCAGTGTTCACACACACATCACACAGAGCCCAGGTCTCTATTCCCACCAGCAGAGGGCAGTGTTCACACACACATCACACAGAGCCCAGGTCTCTATTCCCACCCCCAGGGGGCAGTGTTCACACACACACATCACACAGAGCCCAGGTCTCTATTCCCACCCCCAGGGGGCAGTGTTCACACACACACATCACACAGAGCCCAGGTCTCTATTCCCACCAGCAGGGGGCAGTGTTCACACACACACACACACAGCCCAGGTCTCTATTCCCACCCCCAGGGGGCAGTGTTCACACACACATCACACAGAGCCCAGGTCTCTATTCCCACCAGCAGAGGGCAGTGTTCACACACACATCACACAGAGCCCAGGTCTCTATTCCCACCCCCAAGGGGCAGTGTTCACACACACACATCACACAGAGCCCAGGTCTCTAGTCCCACCCCCAGGGGGCAGTGTTCACACACACATCACACACAGCCCAGGTCTCTATTCCCACCAGCAGGGGGCAGTGTTCACACACACATCACACAGAGCCCAGGTCTCTATTCCCACCAGCAGGGGGCAGTGTTCACACACACACACACACAGCCCAGGTCTCTATTCCCACCCCCAGGGGGCAGTGTTCACACACACAGAGCCCAGGTCTCTATTCCCACCCCCAAGGGGCAGTGTTCACACACACACAGCCCAGGTCTCTATTCCCACCAGCAGGGGGCAGTGTTCACACACACATCACACAGAGCCCAGGTCTCTATTCCCACCAGCAGGGGGCAGTGTTCACACACACACATCACACAGAGCACAGGTCTCTATTCCCACCCCCAGGGGGCAGTGTTCACACACACATCACACAGAGCCCAGGTCTCTATTCCCACCCCCAGGGGGCAGTGTTCACACACACATCACACAGAGCCCAGGTCTCTATTCCCACCAGCAGGGGGCAGTGTTCACACACACACAGAGCCCAGGTCTCTATTCCCACCACCAGAGGGCAGTGTTCACACACACACACACACAGAGCCCAGGTCTCTATTCCCACCAGCAGGGGGCAGTGTTCACACACACACAGAGCCCAGGTCTCTATTCCCACCAGCAGGGGGCAGTGTTCACACACACACAGAGCCCAGGTCTCTATTCCCACCCCCAGAGGGCAGTGTTCACACACACACACACACAGAGCCCAGGTCTCTATTCCCACCACCAGAGGGCAGTGTTCACACACACACACACAGAGCCCAGGTCTGTATTCCCACCACCAGAGGGCAGTGTTCACACACACACACACACACAGCCCAGGTCTCTATTCCCACCAGCAGGGGGCAGTGTTCACACACACATCACACAGAGCCCAGGTCTCTATTCCCACCACCAGAGGGCAGTGTTCACACACACACACACAGAGCCCAGGTCTCTATTCCCACCAGCAGGGGGCAGTGTTCACACACACACATCACACAGAGCCCAGGTCTCTATTCCCACCAGCAGGGGGCAGTGTTCACACACACACACACACAGCCCAGGTCTCTATTCCCACCCCCAGGGGGCAGTGTTCACACACACATCACACAGAGCCCAGGTCTCTATTCCCACCAGCAGGGGGCAGTGTTCACACACACACACACACACAGAGCCCAGGTCTCTATTCCCACCACCAGAGGGCAGTGTTCACACACACACACACACACAGAGCCCAGGTCTCTATTCCCACCACCAGAGGGCAGTGTTCACACACACACACACACACACACACGGCCCGTGTCTCTATTCCCACCACCAGAGGGCAGTGTTCACACACACACACAACCCACCAGCAGGGGGCAGTGTTCACGCACGCACACAGCCCACCAGCAGGGGGCGGCGATGCTCTCTCACATCACAGCAGGGCAGCAGAACTGGGCCTTGAATTCTCATCTCAGTAGCACACGACCCCCTGCACCCTGTGGGCCCAAGCTCAGCGTTCCAGTCTCTCTGGGCCTGTCCCAGGGGTCAGGGGCCGGTGTGCGTCCGTGGGGGGTGGGGGGGCAATCCAGCACAGTGGGTTTGAACCCCCAGCAAGCCCCTTTCCCGTAAGGCCTCCCCAAATCCCTTGTGACGCTTCAAACGGATCCAGGATTGTCCTTCCTCCTGCTCCTCCCCAGGCGCTGCTGTGAGGCCCGGACCCGCTGCCCCACCCCAGAGGTGGCTGCATCTCAGCGCCGGACGAGTCCTCCCCATGCGGTGCTGCTGCGCGGCTGTTCGCCAGCCGCCCCTCCCCAGAGCTAGCTGCATTCCCACGGCCAGCGCGTTGCGATCTACGGGTCTGTTCACACCCACGGGCGCCCCTTCCCCCTGGCACAGTGCCACGGACGCCTGCGTCATGGGGCAGGTCAGGGACACAGCCCCAGCCGGTCCTGGAACAATCAGCCACCAGGGCAACGTCCGGTTAATATCGGCCTAGGGCTGAGCCCCCCCGCCCCCATGTGAACGGGGCCATCAGGATGCAGGGGGCTGTTAATGAGTGACTGGGCCCCATTCTCCCTGCAGAGCAATGAGCTGCAATTAACCGCAGGAACAGGATGGGCGGGCGGGGGGGACTGGGCAGCAAAGAATGGGACGGGGGCAGGTTAGATCTAGTGACACACACACCTCCCACACGCACACAGGGTCCCTCCCCGCTGAGCCAGCCAGTCCCCCAACCCTGGGCCCAGATGGGAGCCAGCGCCCCCTAGAGGGGGAAGGCCCCGTGCCCCGTTCCCCAGCCCCACACCCGGGACTAACACGCTGGAGAGAAGTTAGAGGTTGATGCTCAGTGGAAGTCCCGTGTCCCCCCCGCCCCCTCCCCGCGTCCTTGGCCAGGTCCATCCCCTGCGGCCTGCAGGGAAAGGACTGGATGGCGACACTGGGCTCGCTCATCCCCGCTCTGCATGACCCTCCGTGCGCTCACATCCCACGCTGACTCACCGGCCACTGCTGAGCGGCCACCACAGGGGACTCCGGCTACCAGAGCAGGCCGGGAGAGCAGGGCTGAGCTTGGGAATGGAGAGAGATCGATAGATAGATAGAGGGGGGGTCTGGGGATAGATAGATAGATAGATAGATAGATAGATAGATAGATAGATAGATAGATAGATAGATAGATAGATAGAGGGGGTGTCTGGGGATAGATAGATAGATAGATAGATAGATAGATAGATAGATAGATAGATAGATAGATAGATAGATAGATAGATAGATAGAGTGTCTGGGGATAGATAGATAGATAGATAGATAGATAGATAGATAGATAGATAGATAGATAGATAGATAGATAGATAGATAGATAGATAGATAGATAGAGGGAGTGTCTGGGGATAGATAGATAGATAGATAGATAGATAGATAGATAGATAGATAGATAGATAGATAGATAGATAGATAGATAGATGAATGTCTGGGGATAGATAGATAGATAGATAGATAGATAGATAGATAGATAGATAGATAGATAGATAGATAGATAGATAGATAGATAGATAGATAGATGAATGTCTGGGGATAGATAGATAGATGAATGTCTGGGGATAGATAGATAGATAGATAGAGAGATAGATAGATAGATAGATTATCTGGGGATAGATAGATAGATAGAGGGGGGGTCTGGAGATGGATAGATAGATAGATGATAGGAACGGTCCATGGCCCAATGATCCATCTAGCCCAGTATCCTGTCTTCTGGCCAGGTGCCCCAGAGAGAATGAACAGACCAGGTCATCGTCCACTGATCCATCCCCTATCGCCCATTCCCACTTTCTGGCAAGGAGTTCCACAGGTTGGCTGTGCCCTGAGTGAAGAAATACTGCCTTTGCTTTGTTTTGAACCTGCTGCCTATTCATTTCACCAGGTGACCCCTCGTTGTTTTGCTCTGAGAAGGGGTAAATGGCACGTCCTTATCGCTTGCTCCACACCCGTCGCGGTTTTATCCACCTCTGGCAGTGTCGTCTCTTTTCTCAGGAAAACAGCCCCAGTCTCTTTAATCTCTCCTCATCCAGAAGCTGTTACAGCCCCCTGGCGCCTGGACCATGGCCCCGTCCCTTGCTCTGCCCTGAGGCCCCGCCCTCGCTCCACCTCTTCCCCCGAGGCCCCCCCCCATCCGTCGCTCGCTCCCTCTTCCCCCATTGCTCGCCCTTAAGGCATGAGGGGGCAGAAAGGAGCGAGTGAGGGCTAGAGCGGGACTCGGGGGCAGAGAGGAGGGAGTGGCTGGCCGGCAGGCAGTGGGGGCCTCGGTGGGGCGGAGAGAAGCAGGAGGGGGCCTCGAAGGAGGAAGCGGAGAGGAGTGGGCAGGGGGGCCCTGTAGCAAGGGGCAGAGTGGAGTGAGCTACGGGCAAGGGACGCCTCAGGGGAAGAGGCAGAGTGGGGGCGGGGCTTCGGGGGAAGAGGTCGAGTGGGGGCGGAGCCTTGGGGCAGAGCCGCAGGCAGGGCCACAGTCCAGGCACCGGTGGACCCCCGCTTCTAGGCACTTCCAGCGCTCGCACCCAGCCTCCCCAAATGCAAGAGAGACGGGGCGACCAGATCTGCATGCAGTGTTCAAGGCGTGGGCGCACCATGGAGTTGTACAGAGGCGATATGATGTTTTCGGTCCTATTCTCTATCCCTTTCTTAATGATTCCCAACATCCTGCTCACGTCTTTGCCGGCCGCTGCCCATTGAGTGGATGTTTTCAGAGAACTGTCCGCAGTGACGCCCAGATCTTTCTTGAGTGGTCACCGCTAATTTAGACCCCATCGTTGTATATGGTCTAGTTGGGATTACGTTTTCCAATGTGCATGACTTTGCATTTATCAACATTGAATTTCCTCTGCCATTTTGTAGCCCGATCACACAGTTTGGTGAGATCCTTTTGTACCCCTTCGCAGTCTGCCTGGGGCTTAACTATCCTGAGTAGTTTCGTATATCTGCAAATTTTGCCACCTCCCTGTTTATGCCTTTTTCCAGATCATTTATGAATATGTTGAATAGGACTGGGCCCAGTACAGACCCCTGGGGGACACCACTATTTACCTCTTCCCACTGTCAAAACTGACCATTTATTCCTACCCTTTGTTGCCTATCTTTTAACCAGTTACCGATCCATGAGAGCACCGTCCCATTTATCCCGTGACAGCTGACTTTGCTTCAGAGCCTTTGGTCAGGGACCTTGTCAAAGGCTTTCATGAAAATCCAAGTACGCTCTATCCACTGGATCCCCCTTGTCCACAGGCCTGTTGACCCCCTCACATAAATCTTATAGTGAGACAAAATCACCCTTTACAAAAGCCACATGGACGCTGCCCCGACATCGTGTTCTCGATCACGTTCTGGTCTTTGCAATAGTTTCAACCTGTTTGCCCGGGGCTGAAGTCCGGCTTAGGGGCCTGTCATCGCCGGGGTCACCTCTGGAGCCCTTTTAAAACACGGGCATCACGGTAGCTCCCCTCCGGTCATCTGGTGCAGACGCGGATTGACATGATTGGTTCCACAGCTCGGTTGGTAGTTCTGCAATTTTACATCTGAGCCCCTTCAGAAGCCGGGGGTGAATCCCATCTGGTCCCGGTGACTTATTACTCTTTAGTTTATCAGCTTGTTCCAAAACCTCCTCGAACGCAACCTCAGTCTGGGACAGTTCCTCGTGTTTGTCACCTACAAGAACTAGCTCAGGGGTGGGAATCTCCCTCACACCCTCAGCCGTGAAGACTGATGCGAAGAATTCATTTAGGGTCGTCTCAAAGGCCTTGTCCTCCTTGAGTGCTCCCTCAGTGCCGCGATCGTCCGGGGCCCCACTGGGTGTTTGCCACGTTTCCTGCTTCTACACAAAACAATTTTGGCTGTTCGTCTTTCTGTCTTTGGCTGGTTGCTCTTCAAATTCATGTTTGGCCTCCTGAATGATACTTTTATGCTTGCAATAGAGGTGTCAGGGCATCGGTAGAGTAGATAGAGAGATGCGTATGGGGATGGACAGACAGACAGATGGGGGTGTGTGGGGATAGACAGACAGATAGATGGGGGTGTAGGGGATAGACAGAGATAAATGGGAGTTTAGGGGGATGGACAGATGGATAGGTATGGAGATGGACAGACAGACAGATGGGGATGGACAGACAGATAGATGGGGGTGTACGGGGACGGACAGATGAGGGTGTATGGGGATGGACAGACAGATAGCTGGGGATGTGGGGGGTGGACAGACGGACAGATGAGGGTGTATGGGGTGGACAGACAGATAGATAGGGGTGTATGGGAATGGAGAGACAGGTAGCTGGGGGTGTAGGGGATGGACAGACAGATAGATGGGGGGCGTAGCGAATGGAGAGACAGAAGGATGGGGTGTAGGGAATGGACAGACAAGTAGCTGGGGGTGTAGGGGATGGACAAATGGACAGATTGGTGACCAGGGCTGGTGCTGGCGTTTCCCCAAGGGCAGTTCTCAGGACGGACAGCTCTGTGTTGTGTTCTTTCCCTGGCATAGAAGTTTTTTTTTCCTCTCTCCTTCTCTACCCAGGAAGCCCCAGGCTGATGCCTCCCCGGCCTGGGGGGTCCCTGAATGTTGGGCTGACCGGCTGTCTCCGCACTCAGCGTGCCTGGGGGCCCAGGAGTGGGGTGGGCTGGATCATTAAATACAGCAGGGCCCCCATCTCAGATGGTGTCTGGGCAGCGCCCGGCACAACGGGGCCCTGATCTCAGCTGGGGCAGGGACTGTCTCGCCCTGTGTCTGTGCAGAGCCCGGCACAACAGAGCCCTGGCTCCCAGCCCTCCGGCTCTAACCACTGGACCCCACTGCCCTCCCAGAGCCGGGGAGAGAACCCAGGCGTCCTGGCTCCCAGCCCCCCCTGCTCTGACCCACTACACCCCGCTGCCCTTGCAGGCCACTGAGAGGTTGCGTTGCAAGGCCAGAAGCGAAGGGAAATGACGCACTCACCCGCAGTGTTTACTGAACATCCGAGGGGGTCGTGTACGGCCTGGAGCTGTTATTCCCACGTTGGAGCTCTTGGCTCGGCTGGGCCAGAGCAAGAACCTGCGCACTGCCCAGATCCGGCCTCCGCCGGCTTCACCCACCAGTGAAACGAGTGCACCGGCCTCTGGGCATCCGGCTACCCAAAGGGACCCCTCGATCGCTGCGTGCTGTGTGGGGCAGAGCAGAGGGGCTGCGGGTCGGGAGTGAGGGGCACCGGCAGAGCTGGGGGGGCAGGACTAGGCTAGCAGGGGCTGTGGGTCGGGAGTGAGGGGCACTGCGGGGGGCCTGGCAGGGGAGGGGGGCACCCAGGGCCAGGCTAGCAATCTGGAGTGGAAATGCCTTTCTTTCTTTCTTTCTTTCTTTCTTTCTTTCTTTCTTTCTCCCCCTCCCCCTCCCCCTCCCCCTCTCTTTCACCTTCCTGCCCAGAACAATTTACAGGACGCCAATTGCTCAAGCAACCTGCCCTCGGCAAATCCACCAGTTCCAGCCGCGTCCCCGGAAACTGCCCCCCCCCCCGCCCCCACTGCTGACCCCTCCCGGGAGCAGCGGCCCGAGACGCCCTGGCCCGGGGCAGTTCCTGCCAGGCCCCGGTTCCTGTTCTCGGCCCCAGGCGCTGGCGGAGGCCAGAGAGCACCGGGCTCTGTTCACACCCAGATACAAATACCCCACTGCAGACACCTGTTTGTGGGAGGGCTGCCGGTGCCCCCCAGTGTTCCTTAGTGGGTCCTGTGGCTGCTCCCCCCACTCTCCTTAGTGGGGACCCGAGGGGCCCAGCGCAGAGAGACTTCTGGTGCCAGCGGTGGGATCCGTGGCGGGAAGGGGCCTGAGTCTCTTGGGCTGGGAGGGGAAACGAGAGGGTGAGACGTGTTTGACTGGGCTCAGTTTGAGGGCTGCAAACACGCACACACAACCCCCCCATACACACTACACCTAACGCACCCACACAACCACCCTCGCGCTCACACACACACACAAAAACTCCTCCCCCGATCACACACACACACACACACCCCCTCCCCGCCAGACACAGACACACAGAAGCCCGCCCCCAAACACGCCCGCGTCAAGAGCCGCACAACCGTGTCACAGCAACACAAGCGCTCACAGTCAGACTCACACACTTACACAGCAACGCAAACACGCCCAGCCAGTCGCCGCAACACGCGTCTAGACAGCCACACACCCAGCAACACAAACACACGCCCTCCGTGCTACAGATGCGCGTGCTCACACCCACACCCTCACAGCCTGAGGTGCGTGCTAATCTCCCCAGGACCGGGAGCTGGGTGACTCACCAGAGCTGACAGAGGCTGGGCCCGGAGCCCAAGGCAGGAAAACTTTGCAATCTCCAAAACCCCACATGCAACCGGATTCCTGGGATGCTTCTGCCCTGAGCGAATCCCTCCACAGATTGGGTGCAATCTGGCCCTGATTCCAGCGGGCTCACTGCGGATTCACACCGGGGTCACTGAGATGAGACACGGCTCTGGCTCCATGGACGTTGGGGGGGGTCACTCCGGTTTCACACCCGGGTCACTGAGATCAGGCCCAGCTCTGGCTCCATTGACGGCAGGGGGGTCACTCCGGTTTCACACCCGGGTCACTGAGATCAGGCCCGGCTCTGGCTCCATTGACGGTGCGGGGGGTCACTCCGGTTTCACACCGGGGTCACTGAGATCAGGCCCGGCTCTGGCTCCATTGACGGCAGGGGGGTCACTCCGGTTTCACACCCGGGTCACTGAGATCAGGCCCGGCTCTGGCTCCATTGACGGTGGGGGGGGGGTCACTCCGGTTTCACACCCGGGGCACTGAGATCAGGCCCGGCTCTGGCTCCATTGACGGCAGGGGGGTCACTCCGGTTTCACACCCGGGTCACTGAGATCAGGCCCGGCTCTGGCTCCATTGACGGTGGGGGGGTCACTCCGGTTTCACACCGGGGTCACTGAGATCAGGCCCGGCTCTGGCTCCATTGACGGCAGGGGGGGTCACTCCGGTTTCACACCCGGGTCACTGAGATCAGGCCCGGCTCTGGCTCCATTGACGGTGGGGGGGGGGGGTCACTCCGGTTTCACACCCGGGGCACTGAGATCAGGCCCAGCTCTGGCTCCATTGACGGCGGGGGGGGTCACTCCGGTTTCACACCCGGGTCACTGAGATCGGAACCGGCTCTGGCTCCATTGACAGCAGGGGGGTCACTCTGGTTTCACACCCAGGTCACTGAGATCGGAACCGGCTCTGGCTCCATTGACGGCAGGGGGGTCACTCCGGTTTCACACCCAGGTCACTGAGATCGGAACCGGCTCTGGCTCCATTGACGGCAGGGGGGTCACTCCGGTTTCACACCCGGGTCACTGAGATCGGAACCGGCTCTGGCTCCATTGACGGCAGGGGGGTCGCCCTGGGGCCGGATTCCAGGGGGGAAGATGAGCTCAGAGCTGGGTCGTGTTGCAGTGGTATTTACAGGGGCTACACGAGTCATTCCTGAGTGTGTGGCCAGTGACTCATCCCATCCAGACACCCCCGCCCCGACCTGGCTAGCCGGGCAGCTGCGGCTTGTTTGGGGTCAGAGCCTGGCCAGGAGCTCGCGGGGCCCCCGGCTTTCCTGCCAAACTACAAACAACCCCAGCCCCCGGGTTGAACTATGAAGTTCAGTGACTTAGTCACCTTCCCCCATCACCTGGACACGCAAACCCCAGAGCCAGGGCTCTGGCCAGGAAATGGGGCTTAGAGCGGGGGAGGCTGGGAGCCAGGACGCCTGGGTTCTCTCCCTGGCGCTGGGACAGATGCAGGTTTGTATTATTAACTCCATTTCAGGATTGGAAAAATCGGGCCTGAAGAGTTGATATGATATAACAGTTGAAAGGAAAAGTGAGTCAGTGTCAAAGAACCCAGGCGTCCTGGCTCCCACCCTCGCCCCTGCTCTAACCACCAGACCCCACTCCCCTCCCAGCTCTGGTGTGACGGTGAGAAGCTGTGGTGCAGGGTGTGGGAGCCAGGACTTGTCCCGGCCTGTTCACTACCTGCAGCTCCCCGTCCCCGGCAGTGTCTGATCCAGCCCAGGGGCTGCAGCATCCGGCTCAGGGACGCCAACACCCGGCTGCCTGCCCAGCCTCACCGGGGCAGGAACAAGGCCCCCGCCGGCGCCTGCCCCCCTCTGTCCCTTCACACGGCCTGGCCGCCTCCCCCCAGCCCTGCCGGTGCCCCTCACTCCCGACCCGCAGCCCTGGCCCCCCCCGCCCTGCCGGTGCCCCTCACTCCCGACCCGCACCCCTGCTACCCCCACCCTGGCCCCCCCCAGCCCTGCCGGTGCCCCTCACTCCCGACCCGCACCCCTGGCCCCCCCAGCCCTGCCGGTGCCCCTCACTCCCGACCCGCACCCCTGCTACCCCCACCCTGGCCCCCCCCAGCCCTGCCGGTGCCCCTCACTCCCGACCCGCACCCCTGGCCCCCCCAGCCCTGCCGGTGCCCCTCACTCCCGACCCACAGCCCCTGCTACCCCAGCCCTGGCCCCCCCCAGCCCTGCCGGTGCCCCTCACTCCCGACCCGCACCCCTGCTACCCCCGCCCTGCCGGTGCCCCTCACTCCCGACCCGCACCCCTGCTACCCCCACCCTGGCCCCCCCCAGCCCTGCCGGTGCCCCTCACTCCCGACCCGCACCCCTGGCCCCCCCAGCCCTGCCGGTGCCCCTCACTCCTGACCCGCACCCCTGCTACCCCCGCCCTGCCGGTGCCCCTCACTCCCGACCCGCACCCCTGGCCCCCCCAGCCCTGCCAGTGCCCCTCACTCCCGACCCGCAGCCCCTGCTACCCCCGCCCTGGCCCCCCCCAGCCCTGCCGGTGCCCCTCACTCCCGACCCGCAGCCCCTGCTACCCCCGCCCTGGCCCCCCCCCAGCCCTGCCGGTGCCCCTCAATCCCGACCCACAGCCCCTGCCAGCCCAGCTCTAACCCCCCCAGCCCTGCCGGTGCCCCTCACTCCCGACCCGCAGCCCCTGCTACCCCAGCCCTGGCCCCCGCCCAGCCCTGCCGGTGCCCCTCACTCCCGACCCGCAGCCCCTGCTACCCCCGCCCTGCCCCCCCCAGTTCTGCCGGTGCCCCTCACTCCCGACCCGCAGCCCCTGCTACCCCGCCCTGGCCCCCCCACAGCCCTGCCGGTGCCCCTCACTCTGGACCTGCAGCCCCTGCTACCCCAGCCCTGGCCCCCCCAGCCCTGCCGGTGCCCCTCACTCCCGACCCACAGCCCCTGCTACCCCTGGCCTGGCCCCCCCACAGCCCTGCCGGTGCCCCTCACTCCTGACCCACAGCCCCTGCTACCCCCGCCCTGGCCCCCCCCAGCCCTGCCGGTGCCCCTCACTCCGGACCCGCAGCCCCTGCTACCCCAGCCCTGGCCCTCCCAGCCCTGCCGGTGCCCCTCAATCCTGACCCACAGCCCCTGCTACCCCCGCCCTGCCCCCCCCAGCCCTGCCGGTGCCCCTCAATCCCGACCCACAGCCCCTGCCAGCCCAGCTCTAACCCCCCCAGCCCTGCCGGTGCCCCTCACTCCCGACCCACAGCCCCTGCTACCCCCGCCCTGGCCCCCCACAGCCCTGCCGGTGACCCTCACTCCCGACCCGCAGCCCCTGCTAGCCCAGCCCTGGCCCCCCCACAGCCCTGCCGGTGCCCCTCACTCCCGACCCGCAGCCCCTGCTAGCCCAGCCCTGGCCCCCCCCAGCTCCACCGGTGCCCCTCACTCCCGACCCACAGCCCCTGCCAGCCCAGCTCTAACCCCCCCAGCCCTGCCGGTGCCCCTCACTCCCGACCCGCAGCCCATGCTACCCCCGCCCTGGCCCCCCCCAGCCCTGCCGGTGCCCCTCACTCCCGACCCGCAGCCCCTGCTACCCCAGCCCTGGCCCCCCCCAGCCCTGCCGGTGCCCCTCACTCCCGACCCGCAGCCCCTGCTACCCCCGCCCTGCCCCCCCCAGTTCTGCCAGTGCCCCTCACTCCCGACCCGCAGCCCCTGCTACCCCGCCCTGGCCCCCCCACAGCCCTGCCGGTGCCCCTCACTCCCGACCCGCAGCCCCTGCTACCCCCGCCCTGGCCCCCCCACAGCCCTGCCGGTGCCCCTCACTCCCGACCCGCAGCCCCTGCTACCCCAGCCCTGGCCCCCCCAGCCCTGCCGGTGCCCCTCACTCCCGACCCACAGCCCCTGCTACCCCTGGCCTGGCCCCCGCACAGCCCTGCCGGTGCCCCTCACTCCTGACCCACAGCCCCTGCTAGCCCAGCCCTGCCCCCCCAGCTCTGTCGGTGCCCCTCACTCCTGACCCACAGCCCCTGCTAGCCCAGCCCTGCCCCCCACCAGCCCTGCCGGTGCCCCTCACTCCTGACCCGCAGCCCTTGCTACCCCCGGCCTGGCCCCCCCACAGCCTCCTTCATGCCTCCATCCCCCTCACACACCACCCCAAATGTGTCCTCACCTTGATTCCCCCCCCCCATCATGTTTCCTGTGCCCTCGTTAGCTCAGCTCCCTTCCCCCCCTCGAAGTCAGCTCCTCCACGGGAAGTGAAAGCTCTGCGGACCCCCCTTCTCATAACTCCAGGCACCAGGCCCTTCCGGGAGCCCGGCTTGCATCAGCTGAGGGGTCCCTGGAAGTGACTAAAGCGTCCCTGTGACGGGGGACGGGCCCTGGGGCCTCATCCGGCTTCCTCTTTCTCTGTAAGAATCACCGGGCTCGGCTCAGCCTCTGCCCGGGCTCCCCTCGGCCCCGCACCCGACCGGCTGCTGCCCCCCGGCTCGCTGGCCCCCACCCCAGGCAGTAGGGACAGGAACTGTCCCACCTCCATAGGGACCCCAGCTAACCCACCCTCTCCCCTCCCAGGGCCAGGACAGAACCCAGGAGTCCTGACTCCCAGCCCTCGGCCCTGCTCTAACCACTAGCCCCCACTCCCCTCCCAGAGCCAGGGATAGAACCCAGGAGTCCTGGCTCCCAGCATCCCCCACTCTAACCCACTAACCCCTGCTCCCCTCCCAGTGCTGGGGAGAGACCCCAGGAGTCCTGGATCCCAGCCCCCCCTGCTCTAACCACTAGCCCCCACTCCCCCCGCAGAGCCAGGGATAGAACCCAGGAGTCCTGGCTCCTGGGAAGCGCACACGAGGGGGTCATGGGGGGGGGAGACCCTGGCCCACGGGGCTCAGGCAGTTGGTTCCAGTTCTGATTTTGCTGACCCAGGGCTGAAGTGGCTCTGAAGCTCTTTAGCAGAGACGGATTTTTCCATCACTTCCTTCCCCCGATCTGCCTCCAGCGGGTGCCTGTGGCCCCCCCCGGCCCGCCGCCCCAACACCTCCGCGCGGGCCCCTCTCTGCCCACACACAGAGCCCCTCACCCCCTTCCCTGGGCCCGCCAGTCCCGCCCTGGGGCCGGGTGGGAGCCGGTGCCCCCTAGAAGGGACAGGCCCCTGCCCCATTCCCTGCCCCCCTGAGCCAGCCAGTCCCTGCCCTGGGGCCGGGTGGGAGCCGGTGCCCCCTAGAAGGGACAGGCCCCTGCCCCGTTCCCCGCCCCCCTGAGCCAGCCAGTCCCTGCCCTGGGGCCGGATGGGAGCCGGTGCCCCCTAGAAGGGACAGGCCCCTGCCCCATTCCCCGCCCCCCTGAGCCAACCAGTCCCTGCCCTGGGGCCGGATGGGAGCCGGTGCCCCCGAGAAGGGACAGGCCCCTGCCCCATTCCCTGCCCCCCTGAGCCAGCCAGTCCCTGCCCTGGGGCCGGATGGGAGCCAGTGCCCCCTAGAGGGGACAGGCCCCTGCCCCATTCCCTGCCCCCCTGAGCCAGCCAGTCCCTGCCCTGGGGCCGGATGGGAGCCAGTGCCCCCTAGAGGGGACAGGCCCCTGCCCCATTCCCTGCCCCCCTGAGCCAGCCAGTCCCTGCCCTGGGGCCGGGTGGGAGCCGGTGCCCCCGAGAAGGGACAGGCCCCTGGCCCCATTCCCCGCCCCCCATTTCCCCTGTGCCAACGGGGAAGTTGTGTTGCATCACACGCTGGCATCTGGTTTTTCTAATCTTGTGAAATCACAACACGCTCTCCATCGCGTCTGCTCGGAGCCCGCCCACCGCCGGGCAGTGGGGGAGGGCGTGTGTGTTGTAATGTGTGTGTGTGAGAGAGAGAGAGGGAGAACTGTGCTCCTGTGTGCTGTGTCAGGGAATGGGTGGGTGCGTGTGTATGTTGAGTGTGTGCATTGGGACGTGCGTCGGGGAGTGAGTAGCCTGGGTGGACCTGTGGGTGGGTGGGTCTTTGGGTTGATGGTGTGCGTTTTGATGGGTGTGCATTGTCATCTCTTGGGCTTATTGTGCGAGTGTTTGGCAACGGCCCAGGAGGTGTGGGTCAGTGCGTCCGACGATTCTGGCAGCGTGTTTGTGTAATTGTGTGTGTGTGTCGCTGTGTGTATTTATTGCACAGATCAGGAGGTGTGGGTCAGTGCGTCCGACGATTCTGGCAGCGTGTTTGTGTAATTGTGTGTGTGTGTCGCTGTGTGTATTTATTGCACAGATCAGGAGGTGTGGGTCAGTGCGTCCGACGATTCTGGCAGCGTGTTTGTGTAATTGTGTGTGTGTGTCGCTGTGTGTATTTATTGCACAGATCAGGAGGTGTGGGTCAGTGCGTCCGACGATTCTGGCAGCGTGTTTGTGTAATTGTGTGTGTGTGTCGCTGTGTGTATTTATTGCACAGATCAGGAGGTGTGGGTCAGTGCGTCCGACGATTCTGGCAGCGTGTTTGTGTAATTGTGTGTGTGTGTCGCTGTGTGTATTTATTGCACAGATCAGGAGGTGTGGGTCAGTGCGTCCGACGATTCTGGCAGCGTGTTTGTGTAATTGTGTGTGTGTGTCGCTGTGTGTATTTATTGCACAGATCAGGAGGTGTGGGTCAGTGCGTCCGACGATTCTGGCAGCGTGTTTGTGTAATTGTGTGTGTGTGTCGCTGTGTGTATTTATTGCACAGATCAGGAGGTGTGGGTCAGTGCGTCCGACGATTCTGGCAGCGTGTTTGTGTAATTGTGTGTGTGTGTCGCTGTGTGTATTTATTGCACAGATCAGGAGGTGTGGGTCAGTGCGTCCGACGATTCTGGCAGCGTGTTTGTGTAATTGTGTGTGTGTGTCGCTGTGTGTATTTATTGCACAGATCAGGAGGTGTGGGTCAGTGCGTCCGACGATTCTGGCAGCGTGTTTGTGTAATTGTGTGTGTGTGTCGCTGTGTGTATTTATTGCACAGATCAGGAGGTGTGGGTCAGTGCGTCCGACGATTCTGGCAGCGTGTTTGCGTAATTGTGTGTGTGTGTCGCTGTGTGTATTTATTGCACAGATCAGGAGGTGTGGGTCAGTGTGTCCGACGATTCTGGCAGCGTGTTTGTGTAATTGTGTGTGTGTGTCGCTGTGTGTATTTATTGCACAGATCAGGATGTGTGGGTCAGTGCGTCCGACGATTCTGGCAGCGTGTTTGTGTAATTGTGTGTGTGTGTCGCTGTGTGTATTTATTGCACAGATCAGGAGGTGTGGGTCTGTGCGTCCGACGATTCTGGCAGCGTGTTTGTGTAATTGTGTGTGTGTGTCGCTGTGTGTATTTATTGCACAGATCAGGAGGTGTGGGTCAGTGCGTGTCCATGTTCTGGCAGCGTGTTTGTGTTGATCGTGTGAGTCTACGTCTATTGCGTGGGTCAGGCCAGGTGTGAGCAGTGTGTGTATTTTGTGAGTGCGTTGACTGTGTGTTTGTTGCAGGCTGTAGGGGTCAATATATGCAAACACCGTGACTGTATTTTACAGGCATCTTTGGGGGGTGTCTGCATCTATTACCCAGGGCAGGAAGTGCAAGTCAGCGCGTGTGGACAGTCAGACGTGTGTGTGTTTGTTTATTACACATCCGGAAGTGTAAGTCAGGGAGAATTTACATTCTGTGAGAGTGTTTATTCTGTGTGTTGGTGCATCGCACAGACCAGATGTGGGTGGTCAATACATGTGGGTTGCGTGTGTATTTTGTGTGGGGATGTCTATCGCACAGCTCAGGGAGTGTGGGTCTCTGTGTGTATTTATTCGATAGTGTTTCTGTGTGTAGAGGTCAGAGAGAGCTTATTTTCTATTAAGGTGGTTATTCTCTGTGTGTGTGCGTGGGGGGGGGTGTTCTGTGTGTGTGTGATGCACGGCTCAGGATGTGGGGATCAGGGGGGCTGTGATGCGCGGCTCAGGAGGTGGGGATCGGGGGGGGTGTGATGCGCGGCTCAGGATGTGGGGATCAGGGGGTGTGTGATGCGCGGCTCAGGAGGTGGGGATCAGGGGGGGCTGTGATGCGCGGCTCAGGAGGTGGGGATCGGGGGGGTGATGCACGGCTCAGGATGTGGGGATCAGGGGGGGTGTGATGCGCGGCTCAGGATGTGGGGATCAGGGGGGTGTGATGCACGGCTCAGGAGGTGGGGATCGGGGGGTGTGATGCACGGCTCAGGATGTGGGGATCGGGGGGGTGTGATGCTCCGCTCAGGAGGTGGGGATCGGGGGGGTGTGATGCACGGCTCAGGATGTGGGGATCGGGGGTGTGATGCGCGGCTCAGGAGGTGGGGATCGGGGGGGTGATGCACGGCTCAGGAGGTGGGGATCGGGGGGTGTGATGCGCCGCTCAGGAGGTGGGGATCGGGGGGGTGATGCACGGCTCAGGAGGTGGGGATCGGGGGGGTGATGCGCCGCTCAGGAGGTGGGGATCGGGGGGGTGTGATGCACGGCTCAGGAGGTGGGGATCAGGGGGGGTGTGATGCACGGCTCAGGAGGTGGGGATCAGGGGGGGTGTGATGCGCGGCTCAGGAGGTGGGGATCGGGGGGGTGATGCGCCGCTCAGGAGGTGGGGATCGGGGGGGTGTGATGCGCGGCTCAGGAGGTGGGGATCGGGGGGGGGTGATGCACAGCTCAGGAGGTGGGGATCAGGGGGGGCTGTGATGCGCGGCTCAGGAGGTGGGGATCGGGGGGGTGATGCACGGCTCAGGAGGTGGGGATCGGGGGGGTGTGATGCGCGGCTCATGAGGTGGGGATCGGGGGGGTGTGATGCGCGGCTCAGGAGGTGGGGATCGGGGGGGGTGATGCACGGCTCAGGAGGTGGGGATCGGGGGGGGTGATGCGCGGCTCAGGAGGTGGGGATCGGGGGGGTGATGCACGGCTCAGGAGGTGGGGATCGGGGGGGTGTGATGCGCGGCTCATGAGGTGGGGATCGGGGGGGTGTGATGCGCGGCTCAGGAGGTGGGGATCGGGGGGGGTGATGCACGGCTCAGGAGGTGGGGATCGGGGGGGTGTGATGCGCGGCTCAGGAGGTGGGGATCGGGGGGGTGTGATGCATGGCTCAGGAGGTGGGGATCGGGGGGGTGATGCGCGGCTCAGGAGGTGGGGATCGGGGGGGGTGATGCGCGGCTCAGGAGGTGGGGATCGGGGGGGTGTGATGCGCGGCTCAGGATGTGGGGATCGGGGGGGGTGATGCGCGGCTCAGGAGGTGGGGATCGGGGGGGTGATGCTCGGCTCAGGAGGTGGGGATCGGGGGGGTGTGATGCACCGCTCAGGAGGTGGGGATCGGGGGGGTGTGATGCGCGGCTCAGGGTATGTGTGGTGTGCAGGTTTCGTAGTGGTAGCAACTCCCCCCATCTTTTCCTGTGCTGTATATTTATACCTGCTACTGTGTTTTCCACTCCATGCAGCTGAGGGATCACAGAATCACAGAATATCGGAGGTGGAAGGGACCCCTGAAGGTCGTCTAGTCCAACCCCCTGCTCAAAGCAGGACCAATTCACAACTAAATCATCCCAGCCAGGGCTTTGTCAAGCCTGACCTTAAAAACCTCTAAGGGAGGAGAGGTTTCAGAGTAACAGCCGGGTTACTCTGTATCCGCAAAAAGAACAGGAGGACGTGTGGCACCTTAGAGACTAACCAATTTATTTGAGCATCAGCTTTCATGACTTGCATCCGATGAAGTGAGCTGTAGCTCACGAAAGCTCATGCTCAAATAAATTGGTTAGTCTCTAAGGTGCCACACGTCCTCCTGTTCTTTTTAAGGAAGGAGATTCCACCACTTCCCTAGGTAACACATTCCAGTGCTTCACCACCCTCCTAGTGAAAAGGTTTTTCCTAATATCCAACCTAAACCTCCCCCACTGCAACTTGAGACCATTACTCCTCGTTCTGTCATCTGCTACCATTGAGAACAGTCTAGAGCCATCCTCTTTGGGACCCCCTGTCAGGTAGTTGAAAGCAGCTATCAAATCCCCCCTCATTCTTCTCTTCCGAGATTAAACAATCCCAGCTCCCTCAGCCTCTCCTCATAACTCATGTGTTCCAGTCCCCTAATCATTTTTGTTGCCCTCCGCTGGACTCTCTCCAATTTATCCACATCCTTCTTGTAGTGTGGGGCCCAAAACTGGACACAGTACTCCAGATGAGGCCTCACCAATGTCGAATAGAGGGGAATGATCACGTTCCTCGATCTGCTGGCAATGCCCCTACTTATACATCCCAAAATACCGTTAGCCTTCTTGGCAACAAGGGCACACTGTTGACTCATATCCAGCTTCTCATCCACTGTAACCCCTAGGTCCTTTTCTGCAGAACTGCTGCCGAGCCAGTCGGTCCCTAGTCTGTAGCGGTGCCTGGGATTCTTCCGTCCTAAGTGCAGGACTCTGCACTTGTCCTTATTGAACCTCATCAGATTTCTTTTGGCCCAATCCTCCAATTTGTCTAGGTCCCTCTGTATCCTATCCCTACCCTCCAGCGTATGTACCACTCCTCCCAGTTTAGTGTCATCTGCAAACTTGCTGAGGGTGCAATCCACACCATCCTCCAGATCATTTATGAAGATATTGAACAAAACCGGCCCCAGGACCGACCCTTGGGGCACTCCACTTGATACCATCTGCCAACTAGACATGGAGCCATTGATCACTACCCGTTGAGCCCGACAATCTAGCCAACTTTCTATCCACCTTATAGTCCATCCATCCAGCCCATACTTCTTTAACTTGCTGGCAAGAATACTGTGGGAGACCGTGTCAAAAGCTTTGCTAAAGTCAAGGAACAACACGTCCACTGCTTTCCCCTCATCCACAGAGCCAGTTATCTCGTCACAGAAGGCGATTAGATTAGTCAGGCATGACTTGCCCTTGGTGAATCCATGCTGACTGTTCCTGATCACTTTCCTCTCCTCTGCGTGCTTCAGAAATGATTCCTTGAGGACCTGCTCCATGATTTTTCCAGGGACTGAGGAGAGGCTGACTGGCCTGTAGTTCCCCGGATCCTTCTTCCCTTTTCAAAAGATGGGCACTACGTTAGCCTTTTTCCAGTCCTCCGGGACCTCCCCCGGTGGCCATGACTTATCCGAGATAAAGGCCAGTGGCTCTGCAATCACATCCGCCAACTCCTTCAGCACTCTCGGATGCAGCGCATCCGGCCCCATGGACTTGTGCACGTCCAGCTTTTCTAAATAGTCCCGAACCACTGCTTTCTCCACAGAGGGCTGGTCACCTCCTTCCCATGCTGTGCTGCCCAGTGCAGTAGTCTGGGAGCTGACCTTGTTTGTGAAGACAGAGGCAAAAAAAGCATTGAGTACATTAGCTTTTTCCACATCCTCTGTCACTAGGTTGCCTCCCTCATTCAGTAAGGGGCCCACACTTTCCTTGACTTTCTTCTTGTTGCCAACATACCTGAAGAAACCCTTCTTGTTACTCTTAACATCCCTTGCTAGCTGCAACTCCAGGTGTGATTTGGCCTTCCTGATTTCACTCCTGCATGACCGAGGAATATTTTTATACTCCTCCCTGGTCATTTGTCCAATCTTCCACTTCAAGTTGCAGTGGGGGAGGTTTAGATTGGATATTAGGAAAAACTTTTTCACTAAGAGGGTGGTGAAACACTGGAATGCGTTACCTAGGGAGGTGGTAGAATCTCCTTCCTTAGAGGTTTTTAAGGTCAGGCTTGACAAAGCCCTGGCTGGGATGATTTAACTGGGAATTGGTCCTGCTTCGAGCAGGGGGTTGGACTAGATGACCTTCAGGGGTCCCTTCCAACCCTGATATTCTATGATTCTATGATTCTTGTTAGCTGCTTTTTTGCGTTTAATATCAGCAAGGATTTCACTGTTAAGCCAAGCTGGTCGCCTGCCATATTTGCTATTCTTTCTACACATCAGGATGATTTGTCCCTGTAACCTCAATCAGGATTCTTTAAAATACAGCCAGCTGTATTTTAAAATACAGGAAGTGGGTTTTAGCCCATGAAAGCTTAGGCCCAAATAAATCTGTTAGTCTCTAAGGTGCCACAAGGACTCCTCGTTGTTTTTCTGTGTGTGTGTGTATTCTGTGTGTCTATTGCCCAACTCATGGTGTGTGTGTATTTTCTGTGTGTGTCTATTGCACAGCTCCGTGTATGTGTGTATCTATATGGGGGGAGGTGTATATTCTCTGTGTGTCTCTTGCACAGCTCAGGGGTGTGTGTATGTAATCTGTGCATGTGAGAGAGAGTGTGTGTGTTCTCTGTGTGTGTCTATTGCACTCCTGGAAAGGTGTATATACACAAACCCAGGAACCAATCCCTGCAACAAAGCCCGTTGTCAAGTCTATCCACATATCTATTCAAGGGACGCCATCATAGGACCTAATCACATCTGTCACACCATCAGAGGCTCGTTCACCTGCACATCTACCCATGTGGTATACGCCATCATGTGCAGGCAATGCCCCTCTGCCATGTACATTGGCCAAACTGGACAATCTCTATGCAAAAGAATAAACGGACACAAATCAGACGTCAAGAATTATAACATTCAAAAACCAGTCGGTGAACACTTCAGCCTCCCTGGTCACTCGATTACAGACCTAAAAGTGGCAATTCTTCAACAAAAAAACTTCAGAAACAGACTCCAACAAGAAACTGCAGAACTGGAATTAATTTGCAAACTGGACACCATTAAATTAGGCTCGAATAGAGACTGGAGTGGATGGGTCATTACACAAAGTAAAAACTATTCCCCCCTTGCTAATTTTTTCCCCCGCTGTTACTCACAACTTCTTGTCAAATGTTTGACATGGGCCACCCTGATTATCACCACAAAAGGTTTATTTTTCTCCTGCTGATAATAGCCCACCTTAATTGATGAGTCTCATTACAGTGGATATGGCAACCCCCATTGTTTCATGTTCTCTGCATCCGAGGAAGTGGGCATTAGCACTTATGCCCAAATAAATGTGTTAGTCGGGTGCCACAAGGACGTCTCGGTTTTTTTGCCGATACAGACTAACACGGGTACCACTCTGAAACCTGTGTGTGTGTGTGTGTGTGTGTTCTCTGTGTCTGTATTGCACAGCTGGGGGGGGGTACTCTCTGTGTCTATTCCGTGTGGGTAACACTAAGAATACACACACACAGATATCTATTGCACAGCTGGGGTGTGTACACAGTGTGTGTGTGTGTATTCTTAGTGTGTGTCTATTGCACAGATGGGGGGTGTATATACACTGTGTTTGTGTGTGTGCTGCACAGCTGTGGAGTGTATACACAGTGTGTGTGTGTTGCACAGCTGGGGTGTGTGTATACACTGTGTGTGTGTGTTTGTGTGTTGCACAGCTGGGGGAGTGTATACACAGTGTGTGTGTGTGTTTGTGTGTTGCACAGCCGGGGGAGTGTATACACAGTGTGTGTGTGTGTTTGTGTGTTGCACAGCCGGGGGAGTGTATACACAGTGTGTGTGTGTGTTTGTGTGTTGCACAGCTGGGGGAGTGTATACACAGTGTGTGTGTGTGTTTGTGTGTTGCACAGCTGGGGTGTGTGTATACACAGTGTGTGTGTGTTTGTGTGTTACACAGGTGGGGTGTATACACACTGTGTGTGTGTGTTTGTGTGTTGCACAGCCGGGGGAGTGTATACACAGTGTGTGTGTGTGTTTGTGTGTTACACAGGTGGGGTGTATACACTGTGTGTGTGTGTTTGTGTGTTACACAGGTGGGGTGTATACACTGTGTGTGTGTGTGTTTGTGTGTTGCACAGCCGGGGGAGTGTATACACAGTGTGTGTGTGTGTTTGTGTGTTGCACAGCCGGGGGAGTGTATACACAGTGTGTGTGTGTGTGTGTTTGTGTGTTGCACAGCCGGGGGAGTGTATACACAGTGTGTGTGTGTGTTTGTGTGTTGCACAGCTGGGGTGTGTGTATACACAGTGTGTGTGTGTTTGTGTGTTGCACAGCTGGGGGAGTGTATACACAGTGTGTGTGTGTGTTTGTGTGTTGCACAGCTGGGGGAGTGTATACACAGTGTGTGTGTGTTTGTGTGTTGCACAGCTGGGGTGTGTGTATACACACTGTCTGTGTGTGTTTGTGTGTTGCACAGCTGGGGTGTGTGTATACACAGTGTGTGTGTGTTTGTGTGTTGCACAGCCGGGGGAGTGTATACACAGTGTGTGTGTGTTTGTGTGTTGCACAGCCGGGGGAGTGTATACACAGTGTGTGTGTGTGTTTGTGTGTTGCACAGCTGGGGTGTGTATATACACAGTGTGTGTGTGTTTGTGTGTTGCACAGCCGGGGGAGTGTATACACAGTGTGTGTGTGTGTTTGTGTGTTGCACAGCTAGGGTGTGTGTATACACTGTGTGTGTGTGTTTGTGTGTTACACAGGTGGGGTGTATACACTGTGTGTGTGTGTTTGTGTGTTGCACAGCCGGGGGAGTGTATACACACTGTGTGTGTGTGTTTGTGTGTTACACAGGTGGGGTGTATACACTGTGTGTGTGTGTTTGTGTGTTGCACAGCTGGGGGAGTGTATACACAGTGTGTGTTTGTGTGTTGCACAGCTGGGGTGTGTGTATACACAGTGTGTGTGTGTTTGTGTGTTGTACAGCTGGGGTGTGTATATACACTGTGTGTGTGTGTTTGTGTGTTACACAGGTGGGGTGTATACACAGTGTGTGTGTGTTTGTGTGTTGCACAGCTGGGGTGTGTATACACAGTGTGTGTGTGTGTTTGTGTGTTGCACAGCTGGGGTGTGTGTATACACAGTGTGTGTGTGTTTGTGTGTTGCACAGCCGGGGGAGTGTATACACACAGTGTGTGTGTGTTTGTGTGTTGCACAGCTGGGGGAGTGTATACACAGTGTGTGTTTGTGTGTTGCACAACGGTGGGGTTGCACACCCCGTGTGTACTTGCAGATTTCCTGCATTCCTTATTTCTTGTCCTGCCCCCCCCCCCCGAGCCCCGCCCGCTACGTGTCATCCCCGCCCGGGCTCCGGGCAAGCACCGCGCGGCGGCCCGGGATTTCCCCGCGGTGATTGCAGGCTGAGCTGTCACCCCCGGGCGCAGCCAATGGGGCGCCAGGGGCGGGGCTCGCCCCATTCATAAAGCGGCGCCGGGCGGGGCGCGGGCAGTTGATCGTTCTGCGCCGCAGCCGAGGACTAGTTCTGAAAATCGCGCTGCGCCCCGGTCTCATGAACGCGCTGTACGGTGCCACGAGCATGTGCTTAGCCTACGAGCCCCGGATGGCCGCCCTGCCCAGAGCCGAGCCCCCCCGCAGGGGCACCGGCCCCCAATACTTCACCTTCGACCCCCTGCCCGCGGTGAGCCAGACCCCTTCCCGCAGGAATCCGGCCCGGGGCAGGAAACGACTGCGCAAAGTGCTCTACCCCCCCGTGGTGAGTCTGTGGGGGTGGGGTAGAAGCCGGGACGCCTGGGTTCTCTGGGGGGCGTGAGGGGGGAGTCGGGACTCCTGGGTTCTCTGCGATGTGGGGAGGGGTCTTTTGGGTTAAAGTGGGGGGAGGGGGATCGAGGAGTGAGGGCCCACCTTCTGATCCAGCCCCCCTCTGTGCCTCAGTTTCCCCCGCTGTAGAAGTAGGCTACTGATGGTTCTCTGGGTCAGTCCCTGCTGCTGGAGGGAGGGTGAGGGTGGTGTAGCCTCTCCCCAGTGGAGGGGGGGGGGAGCTAAGACCTGTAGCCCGGCCCCCCTTGCTGTGGGCATACAGACAGTGCAGGATGAGTCACCCCATTACACCTGCTGCTGCGTGTCCTGGACAGGAAGCCCCATGCACAGGTCTCTCTGCCCCAGAGATCCCTGGCTGATGGGGGTGCTGCATGTGTCCCAGGCTCCCGGCTGTTCACAGCCAGGGGTGAGTCTCTTGCTAATCTGCCCCCAGCTGGGAGCAGTATGGGCCATATGACACATGGGGGGGGGATATCTAGATCATGCTCAGTGCAGTGGGGTTCAGGTTGCCTGGCTCAGCTGCTGAGCCCGAATCTCAAGTTGGTTTGGTGGAATAGGGCATTGTGGGTAGAAACAGAGAATTCTGGGTAACCAGGCTGTCCTCTTAGCCATGGTGGCTGGGTGTGGGGCCTCCTGGGTTGTGGGATTGGCCTGGGGCTGAGTGCCAGGGCATTCTGGGTAATCTGTTGGGCACAGGGCACTTGGAGTAGGACTGGTGCATTGTGGGTAATACATGGGTCCCCCTGCCAGCCAGGTCTCTAATGTCCTGTCTCCTTCCTCCTGACCAGGTGAAACGCTACTATCCAGCCAAAGAGCGCAGCCAGGCCAAGCGTCTGCTTTTCATCCTCCTCACCATCGTCTTCTACCAAGTCTATAATGCTGACGAAGACCTGGCCCTGGGGCCTGAGCAGGGGGTCCGTGACTGCTCTGCGGAGAGCGGGAGCTCCCGTGTGGAGACCCCCCTCTCGGAAATGCTCCCGACACCCCTGGAGGTCCCAGAGATGGCCAACACTACCAGTTTGCACGGGGGCCATGCGGCTGTTGAATCCACCGTGGAAATCAGCCAGTTCCTGGAGCAGAATCCAGCTGCTTTCTGAGATTCCCCACCCAGCGTTTCTCAGGCCAAGACACCTAAGGGGTCAACTGGGCTGGGCTCCAGCCACTCATGGGTTAACCCCGCCTGGTCTTCGGCCAGCTCTTTCTGCTGCTGTCTCTGAACGAAGCCAGTGAAGAATCTGGACGCCGCCGGACACTTGACGTCAATAGCAACGTGAAACCTCTCCGCAGCCGTGAGCAGGGAATTCCTGGCTCCAGCCATGACTGAGACATTGTGTGGCGGGGAGGGGTATTACTGACATAACTTATTAATATCTAATATTTATATTATTTATACAT
The DNA here is from genome assembly GCF_965140295.1 of Lepidochelys olivacea. Lineage (NCBI taxonomy): Eukaryota > Metazoa > Chordata > Testudines > Cheloniidae > Lepidochelys > Lepidochelys olivacea. The sequence goes on from NC_140424.1 coordinate 44,174,323, forward strand.
TTGTAATTTAAAGATAGTGTGCTATTTAATGATCGAAGCCGGAACATGCTGGCGAGGAAAACGCTGCTTTCATCCAGGATGGAATAAAACCGTTAAATGTCCTCATCCGTTTAAACAGGGACATGTATCTTGCTCTTGTTTCTCTACGGGGACTTTTAATTGATGTTTGTTAGTGCCGTTACCCCGGGAGGAGAAACCCCGCTCTAATGGGTAGCAAAGCAGCCGGAGGGATAGCTGGCTGCAAATCCCAGGGAGGTATAAAGCTGGAAATGCTACTGGGCGGGGTAAAAAACTTTGATGGCCAAATGTGCTAGAATTCAACGCTACAGTTCTCCAGGCGGAGGCCGGGCTGGGTTGCTCTGTGGCAAAACAGCCTCTGACCCTTGGGTCTCCCATAAAGTAGCTACTTGATAGGGGCACAGAACGAAGACAGCACTGGTGCATTGGGCGGAGGGAGAAGTTTGGAGCCCGAAAAATGATTCGGGTGCTTTAAACCAGGATCAAACAGGGATTTTCCTGACCCTGGGAGGAGGAGAGAAGTCACGGGAAGAACGGCCCGCACTAAAGAGAGCGCGGACCCCTCCGCCCTTCCCTCTCGGACCCCCCCAGCTATGTTTACGCCTGGGGTGTCTGACCAGCAGGGTCCTGCTTGCTGTCTACGCTTACTGTGTAAGCTCCTGTGGATGCTTCGGAGGCCAAGACTCGCCCCGAACTGCCCTGACTTCAGGCTGATGTTTCCAAGGCGTTTTTGCCCCAAACTCTTTCCCGGACAAGTCGTCCAACCTGTGTATGTTCTGTGAACAAAATAAACATGTTGACTCCTGCGAGTGTGTCTGATTTCTGGGGGGCAGGGGCATCCCACATCCTTTGGGGGAGGGGGTCGGCGTTAGGGGCTGGCTGGGCTGAAGGCGAAACTCAGCTCCCCTGGAGGAGCGCGAGGGTGTCAGGGCGCTGGAGGAAGGAGGAGATTGTGCTGGGAGGGGGCAAAGCTCAATTCAACTACAGGAGCATCCAAGGGGGGAGCAGGGGGTGGCCTTCATCTTCCAAGCCCCATCCACTTTCTGCATTACATCAGCTGGATACATTCTCATTGGCTGATGGTGGATCATGGGCGCAGGACCTTGGGAGAACTCTTCAGAGAGGCTAGCCCATCTCATAAAGGTGGGGTGCAGCCCCAGCCCTGGGAGGGAAGAGGGGTCCAGTGAATTAGAACAGGGGGTGCTGGGAGTCAGGACACCTGGGTTATCATCCTCAGCTGCATAGTAGGGTTATCTATTCTCCTCCCCCAATCCACAAGGCTTGTTACCTTTGGCAGAGTAACAAGCCTTGCGGGTAGGGGGGGAAGTGGTTGACATGATTTAGCTTGATTTCAGTAAAGCTTGTGACGCTCATGTGGCCACCTCACACACAAACTAGGGCAATGCAACCTGGCTGAATGCGGGTGCGAAAACAAGTCCTCTCTGGGAGCGATCGGTGGGTCGCAGTCAAGCTGGAAGGACATAGCGAGAGGGGCCCCCCAGAGATCCGTTCTGGGCCCGGTTTTCTTTAATATCTTCCATCAACGATTTAGATCACGGCACAGAGAGTACACATAAAGTTTGCGGACAATACCAAGCTGGGAGGGGTTGCAAGTGCTTTGGAGGATAGGATGAAAATTCAAAATGATCTGGAGAAACGGTCTGAAGTAAACAGGACGAAATTCAATAAGGAGAAATGCAAAGCACCCACTTAGGAAGGAACAATCAGTTGCACACACACAGAGAATGGGAAATGACGGCCGAAGGAGAACTGCGGAAACGGATCTGGGGGTCAGAGTGGACCACAAGCTGAATATGAGTCAATAGTGTAACGCTGTTGCCAAATATATTAGCAGAAGTGTTGTAAGCAGGAAATTAGAAGTAATTTTTCCGCTTTGCTCTGCACTGATTAGGCCTCAACGGGAGGATTGTGTCCTGTTCTGGGCACCACATTTCAGGGAAGATGTGGACAAATTGGAGAGAGTTCAGAGAAGAGCAGCATCAACGATTAAAGGTCTAAGAAAACATGGCTTAGGAGGGAAGATTGAAAAAATGGGGTTTGTTTAGACTGGAAAAGAGAAGAGCGAGGGGGGACATGAGAACAGTTTTCAAGTATGTAAAAAGTTGTAAAGAGGAAGGTGATAAATTGTTCTCCTTAACCTCTGAGGCTAGGACAAGAAGCAATGGGCTCAAATTGCAGAAAGGGCGGTTTAGGTTGGACATTAGGAAAAACTTCCTAACTGTCAGGGTGGTTAAACTCTGGAACAAATTGCCCAGGGAGGTTGTGGAATATGTGTTGATGGAGATTTTTAAGAGCAGATCAGAGAAACACCTTTTAGGGACGGTCAAGATAATACTTAATCCTGCCTTGAGTGCAGGGGACTGGACTAGATAACCTCTGGAGGTCCCTTCCAGTCCAACGCTGCTATAACCCATATAACTACAGTTTACATATAATTCTCTGGAGGTTTTCATTCTTCCTGGGTTTTTAATCATTAACCCTGATTTGACATGATTTAAAAATCAATCAAATCACCAGTTTAATGGTACTTCCTGGTGTCCCGGGACTCTAAGCCGTCCCGGCGTGTCTCCGAGAGGGTCTGGGAATCAGGGACTCTGTTGCACTGGACTCGACAGGGGGGTGTGTGTATCTGCCAACCAGCCTTTCTCAGCCCCGTCCCGTCATCCTTAGCTCCAGCAAATCGCTCCCTCTTGAGGGATCCATAGATCCGGTCTGTCTAATCTAGGTACGTATCCACCCGCCCCCAGCCGGATTGTTATCCATCTCTTTCTCCTCTGGGGTATTTTTAGCACCAAGCTCCCAGACAGCGAGGGCCGGAGAGGCTGGGCGAGCCACGCCCGGCGCCCTTGGCCACACGGATAAGCCCAGGGGCAATGACTGATAAGGGGCTATTCCAGGCTCTCTGCGGGGGCAGAGGAACTGCGGGTTCCCGCTGGTACCTGTCTGGGCCACGAGGGGAGGGTTATATATAGCGAGCACCCACGTATAGATAGCGTGTGCGGCAACGGACACTCAGCCCAGGGTGGCCTCAGCAGGACGCCTGGGTTCTCTCCCCGGCTCTGGAAGGGGAGTGGGGTCTAGTGGTTAGAGCAGGGGTGGGGGCTGGGAGCCAGGACTCCTGGGTTCTCTCCCCGGCTCTGGGAGGGGAGTGAGGTCTAGTGGTTAGAGCAGGGGTGGGGGCTGGGAGCCAGGATTCCCGGGTTCTCTCCTCGGCTCTGGGAGGGGAGTGGGGTCTAGTGGTTAGAGCAGGGGGGCTGAGAGCCAGGACTCCTGGGTTCTCTCCCTGGCTCTGGGGAGGGGTGGGGTGGGGTCTAGTGGTTAGACTGAGCAAGGGCAGCTCTGTGTGTGTTTTCATGGTCCAGCCTGGCTGGTGTGTGAGTCTGTGCACACATGCTGGGTCACACACACAACCCTCCGCTCTGCAGCTGAGAAAACACATGACGGAAAGCACTGCCAGGGGCCCTGGGCTCAGGTTGAGGCCGGGAATTGCCCAAGCTCGTGGCTTCCGGGCTCTGCCTATCTGCACGGCTGCATTTCCTCATACCCCAGAGGTGAGAACCACACGCGGCAGAGCCCACATCCGCCCCCCACCCGGCACAGAGAGCCCAGGGCCTAAATATAAAGAGCCACGGGGGGACAGAGGAGTAGAAATACCAGCACTAGAAATACACAACTCTTCCCCCACCCCTCACACACACACCCCCCCTGCCCCTAACACACTCACTAGGCCAAGTCTGACTTGGGGACAGGGAATGGAGTACAGGGCCTGTCCTCTCTAGGGGGCAGCAGCTCCCATCTGGCCCCAGGGCGGGGGCTGGCCGGCTCAAGGGGGCAGGGAATGGGGCATGGGGCCTGTCCCCGCTGGGGGGCAGCGGCTCTGATCATTCCAATGAGTCCGGCTCCCTCCCAGCCGAGAACCTCTGTGTGTAACGAGTTTGCTGGCTCTCTGCCCACATTACCAGTGCCCCCTCCCCTGCCCCCCACGCCCCCAGGCATTAACTGACCCCTGGCCAGCAGCCCCGGCAGAGTGGGTGGGGGTCAAACATGCCACCGACAGCGAGTGCCCCCTATCTGGCATCGGTGCAGGCATGAAAAGGGCTGGCTCGTGGGGGGGGGGGGCTCTCTGCCACTCACGGCATGTTCTGCCCCTATTCTGGGGGGGGACACAGAGGCCTGGGGGGGCGTTATGGGCTGGGCACCCCCCCACACACACACTGAAAGGAGCCCATTTTCTCCCCCATGTTCACACGATGCCCCGCCCGCTCCGGCGCTGGACGACTGGCCAGGCGCGCCACCTGGTGGCCACCCGGTGACCTGCCGGCCCTGGGCGCTGCGTGGCAGGGAACAGGGGAGCCAGCCAGGGGCTCCCATGCAGCCACCTCTGGGTGGGGACAGGGCGGCCCGTTCGCAGGTGCCGCGCCCCCGAGTTTGGGACAGGAAGTGAGGCAGACGCCGCCCTGGGTCCTCCTGGAAGGGCAGGAGAACGGGATGGGGGCTTCGGCCAACACAGCAGGGTCGACTCACGAAATCCTGGTCCCCCCCCAGCCCTGCCGGTGCCCCTCACTCCCGACCCGCAGCCCCCCCCCAGCCCGGCTCTGCCCCCCACAGCCCTGCCGGGTGCCCCTCACTCCCGACCCACAGCCCCCTGCCAGCCCGGCTCTGCCCCCCACAGCCCTGCCGGTGCCCCTCACTCCCGACCCGCAGCCCCCTGCCAGCCCGGCTCTGCCCCCCAGCCAGCCGGTGCCCCTCACTCCCGACCTGCAGCCCCCCGCCAGCCCGGCTCTGCCCCTCCAGCTCTGCCGGTGCCCCTCACTCCCGACCCGCAGCCCCCCGCCAGCCCGGCTCTGCCCCCCAAGCCCTGCCGGTGCCCCTCACTCCCGACCCGCAGCCCCCCGCCAGTCCAGCCCTGGCCCCCGCCCCCCCGCGGCTGCATGGATCTGGGGGGCTGGCAGGGGGGGTCCCAGGGAAGCTGCTGCCCCGCCCGCGGCCAGCAGGTGGCAGCACCGCCCGGGCGCTGGGGAAACCGCGGGGGCTGACGGGATCGTGGCGGTCCCAGGAGGGTGGGGCGGGTCTGCAGCAGGGCGGACGGGGGGTGGCCGGAGCCAGAGACCCGGTCAGCAAAGGGGGGTCGGGGGGGGCTGCACGGGCCGAGAAGGGGGGGGGGGAGCCCGGGCCGAGAGGGGGGTCGGGGGGGCTGCATGGGCCGAGAAGGGGGGGGGGGAGCCCGGGCCGAGAGGGGGGTCGGGGGGGCTGCATGGGCCGAGAAGGGGGGGGGGAGCCCGGGCCGAGAAGGGGGTCGGGGGGGCTGCACGGGCCGAGAGGGGGGTCGGGGGGAGCCCGGGCGGAGAGGGGGGTCGGGGGGGGCTGCACGGGCCGAGAGGGGGGTCGGGGGGAGCCCGGGCCGAGAAGGGCATCGGGGGGGGGGCTGCACGGGCCGAGAGGGGGGTCGGGGGGGCTGCATGGGCCGAGAAGGGGGGGGGGAGCCCGGGCCGAGAGGGGGGTCGGGGGGGCTGCATGGGCCGAGAAGGGGGGGGGGAGCCCGGGCCGAGAAGGGGGTCGGGGGGGCTGCACGGGCCGAGAGGGGGGTCGGGGGGAGCCCGGGCGGAGAGGGGGGTCGGGGGGGCTGCACGGGCCGAGAGGGGGGTCGGGGGGAGCCCGGGCGGAGAGGGGGGTCGGGGGGGCTGCACGGGCCGAGAGGGGGGTCGGGGGGAGCCCGGGCCGAGAGGGGGGTCGGGGGGGCTGCACGGGCCGAGAGGGGGGTGGGGGGGAGCCCAGGCCGAGAAGGGCATCGGGGGGGGGGCTGCACGGGCCGAGAAGGGGGGGGGAGCCCGGGCCGAGAGGGGGGTCGGGGGGGCTGCATGGGCCGAGAAGGGGGGGGGAGCCCGGGCCGAGAAGGGGGTCGGGGGGGCTGCACGGGCCGAGAGGGGGGTCGGGGGGAGCCCGGGCCGAGAAGGGCATCGGGGGGGGGGGGCTGCACGGGCCGAGAAGGGGGTGGGGGGGAGCCCGGGCCGAGAGGGGGGTCGGGGGGGCTGCACGGGCCGAGAGGGGGGTCGGGGGGAGCCCGGGCCGAGAAGGGCATCGGGGGGCTGCACGGGCCGAGAGGGGGGTCGGGGGGAGCCCGGGCGGAGAGGGGGGTCGGGGGGAGCCCGGGCGGAGAGGGGGGTCGGGGGGAGCCCGGGCCGAGAGGGGGGTCGGGGGGGCTGCACGGGCCGAGAGGGGGGTGGGGGGGAGCCCAGGCCGAGAAGGGCATCGGGGGGGGGGCTGCACGGGCCGAGAAGGGGGGGGAGCCCGGGCCGAGAGGGGGGTCGGGGGGGCTGCATGGGCCGAGAAGGGGGGGGGAGCCCGGGCCGAGAAGGGGGTCGGGGGGGCTGCACGGGCCGAGAGGGGGGTCGGGGGGAGCCCGGGCCGAGAAGGGCATCAGGGGGGGGGCTGCACGGGCCGAGAAGGGGGTGGGGGGGTGCATTGGCTGCAGAGTGTGGACGGGGTTCATGGGTGGCGATGGGGGTGTCTGGGTGGGGCCAGGGGTGCCGGCTGCCAATGCAGGGGCTGTTTGGGGGGCAGGATGAAGTGGGGCTCCTGGCCGGGGATCGGGAAGCCCAAGGGCGGGCTGCAGGGGGCGTATGGGCAGCGGGGAGCAGGGGCTGAGGTTGGGGTGCAGGGGCTGCATCGGTTATGAGTGGGGGCAACCAGCAGCGGCTCTGTGGGGCTCAGGTGGCAGGCGGGTGGGGAGCTCCCTGGGGCTCAGCTGGAGTCTGGCCAGGGGCGGGTCTGTAATTATCAGCCATGGCCTGCAGGGAGAGGGGAAAATACCCAGGACTCCTGGGTTCTCTCCCTGGCTCTGGGAGGGGGGTGGGGTCTAGTCATTAGAGCGGGGGAGGGGGGGGCGCTGGGAGCCAGGACTCCTGGGTTCTCTCCCTGGCTCTGGGAGGGGGCTGGGGTCTAGTGATTAGAGCGGGGGGGGGGCGTGCTGGGAGTCAGGACTCCTGGGTTCCCTCCCTGGCTCTGGGAGGGGGGTGGGGGGGTCTAGTGATTAGAGCAGGGGGGGGCGCTGGGAGCCAGGACTCCTGGGTTCTCTCCCTGGCTCTGGGAGGGGGCTGGGGGGGGTCTAGTGATTAGAGCAGGGGGGCTGGGAGCCAGGACTCCTGGGTTCGATTGAGTTGCTCTCATCTCTTTCAGCATCAGGATGTTCTTCACTTGCGGCCCCAATGAGGCCATGGTGGTCTCGGGTGAGTGGCTCCCCCACCCCCCGCTGGTCTCACGTGGGCAGAGACGCTCCCAGGGTGGGAGCCTGATGCCGTCCCCTCCCCCTCCAGGGACCCCTAACACCCCAGCCCCACCCCCGCGCTGCTGGGGCGGCCCGGTCAGCCCGGCTGAGACCTGGGCCTAATGCCACGAGCTCGTTAGGGGCCTGATCCCCAGGAGAAACCCGAACCAGGGACTGGAGTTGGAGCCCCGCACAGCGGGAGAGCTCCCCACACGCAGCCCCCCACTGATGGGACTCACCCGCCCCACGGGGAAAGGCCCTGTGCCCCGTCCCCCGCCCCCCTGAGCCAGCCTGAAATACCCAGCAGTGAAGAGATGGGATCTGAGCCAGAGTGACATCACCTGCTCCCAGGGGATGGGGAGCGGGGCTAATCTGATGGTTAACGAATGCATCACTAATGACCACTGGGGAGGAGCAGGGTGGGGGCGGGGGATGAGCAGGGGGCGCTGGGGAGCAGGGCGGGGGCTCAGCAGGGGGCACTGGGCTGTGGGGGGGGGCTCAGCAGTGGGCGGTGGGGAGTGGGGCGGGGGGCGAGGCGGGGGGCTCAGCAGGGGCCCTGGGGGGGCGGGGGTGGGGGGCTCAGCAGGGGGTGCTGGGCTGCGGGGAGCAGGGCGGGGGCTCAGCAGGGGGCACTGGGCTGTGGGGGGGGGCTCAGCAGTGGGCGGTGGGGAGTGGGGCAGGGGGCTCAGCAGGGGGTACGGGGGGCGAGGCGGGGGGCTCAGCAGGGGCCCTGGGGGGGTGGGGGTGGGGGGCTCAGCAGGGGGTGCTGGGCTGCGGGGAGCAGGGCGGGGGCTCAGCAGGGGGTGCGGGGAGTGGGGGGGCTGCGGGGGCTCAGCAGGGGGCGCAGGGAGCAGGGCGGGGGGCTCAGCGGTGGGGAGCGGGGCAGGGGGCTCAGCAGGGGCCCTGGGGGGCGGGGGTGGGGGGCTCAGCAGGCGGTGCTGGGCTGCGGGGAGCAGGGCGGGGGCTCAGTGGGGGGGCTCAGCAGGGGGCGCTGGGCTGCGGGGAGCAGGGCGGGGGCTCAGCAGGGAGTGTGGGGAGTGGGGTGGGGGGCTCAGCAGGGGGCGCTGGGGAGTGGGGGGGCGGGGGGCTCAGCAGGGGCCACCATGCTGTGGGAGCAGGGCGGGGGCTTGGCCGGGGCAGCTGTCCTCTGCTACAATTTTACCGGCAAGACTTAAAATCAGTCTGTCGCTCTGAAGTCGTGTGGCGACCCCGGTGTCCCAACTGAGCTCACTTCCTGCCTCCTTAAAATTTCCCCGGTGGTTTCAAATTGTTCAGGATTCACGGCATGTTCCCCAGCCGCCCACCCCAGAGCTGGCTGCATCTCAACAGCGGGCCAGCCTGTCCTGTGCCCCGTGGCTGTTCCACGCAGCAGTTCCCCGGCTGTCCCACCCCAGAGGCGGCTGCATATCCGTGCCCAGCGGCGGCTAACGCTCTCCTCCCCTCCCCCTAGGCTTCTGCCGCAGCCCCCCAGTGATGGTGGCGGGGGGCCGGGTCTTCGTCCTCCCCTGCATCCAGCAGATCCAGAGGTGAGTCCCCAAAGCCCCCCCTCCACAGAGAACCCTAGGTCAGGGCGCCCTGGCTCGTCCCTGGGCTCCCCAAGTCTGTAGGGGACCCCCCCGTCACCCCGCTGGGGCAGGGGACAGGGGAGGGGTCAGAGCTGGGGCAGGGGGCAGGAAGGGATCAGTGTGTGGGGGTGGGAATACTGGGCTGGATGGGTCCATGGGTGGGGGGTATCGTCAAAGGGCTTGGGGGGTGTCCCCTCTCCCTGACCCACCTGCTCTCCCCGCAGGATCTCCTTGAACACGCTGACCCTGAACGTGAAGAGCGAGAAGGTTTATACCCGGCACGGGGTCCCCATCTCCGTCACCGGCATCGCCCAGGTAACCGGCGCCCCCTGAAGGTCACCATGACCTCACCCGAGGTCGCCACGGAAACCCCAGGGAGGAGGGAACAGCGTCTGGATCACCTAGGAAACCAGCCAGCTACCCCGGTCTCCCCAGTGGTACCTGCCACTGGCAGCACTCACCCCTGTATTTCCCCAGTGGTACCTGCCCAGCCTGGCTCATCTCCCCCATGTCTCCTAATGGTACCTGCCCAGCCTGGCTCAACTCCCCCATGTCTCCTAATGGTACCTGCCCAGCCTGGCTCATCCCCCCATTTCTCCCAATGGTACCTGCCCAGCTTGGCTCCCCTCCCCCCGGCCCATGGTACTTGCCCAAGCTGACTTGTTACCCCTCCTCTCTCCCCCCCCCCCCATTTCCCCATTGGTACCTGCCCAGTGATGCCCTGGGACCACAGGGCCCTTGACCACCATGGATACGGTCTCCGGGCAACGGTTGTCTGGGTGCAAGCAATAGCCTCTTCTCTTAAAGGGGAAGGCGCCCCGCCCCCGGAGCATTCCTGGGGTTCGCAGGGAGGGGTGTCGCGGGGGCCGGGGGCTCCATCCCTCCCTCCTCTTGTCCCCTCGCTCCGGCAGGTGAAGATCCAGGGCCAGAACAAGGAGATGCTGGCGGCCGCCTGCCAGATGTTCCTCGGCAAGTCGGAGAGCGAGATCACCCACATCGCGCTGGAGACGCTGGAGGGGCATCAGCGGGCCATCATGGCCCACATGACTGTGGAGGTGAGGGGCCGGCGGCTCGGGGGGTGGGGGCAGCCCCCTGCTGGGGGTCAGATCTGCCCCCCCACCCCCCATGTGTATGTCCCAGCTCCACCCCCGCCCCAACTCACCCCTTGTCTCCCCGCCCCGGGCAGGAAATCTATAAGGATCGGAAGAAGTTCTCGGAGCAGGTTTTCAAGGTGGCCTCCTCAGACCTGGTCAACATGGGCATCAGCGTGGTGAGCTACACGCTCAAGGACATTCACGACGACCAGGTGAGGGAGAACGGCGCCCCCTCCAGGGGAAAGGCCCCGTTCCCAGCCCGGAGCCAGCCAGCCCCCCGCCCTGCCCCAGGGCGGATGGGAGCCGGCACCCCCTAGAGGGGAATGGCCTCCAGCCAGGCTGTGGGGCAGGACTGAGGTGTCTGTCTCTGCTCCGTTCTCCCCCCTTCCCCGCCCCCGGTGTTGCCCCAGGATTATCTGCACTCGCTGGGGAAAGCCAGGACCGCCCAGGTGCAGAAAGATGCCCGGATGGGGGAAGCCGAGGCCAAGAGGGATGCCGGCATCAAGGTGAGCGCTGGGTGCATGGGTCTGATCCAGGGGTGGGGGATTCCAGGCTGACTGGGTCCGATCTAGGGGTGGGGGACACGGGCCGGCCAGCCCGCGGCTGCGACCCGGGGGTGGGGGGCATGGGCCAGCCAGCCCTTGGGTCAGACAGGGCAGGGGACACCAGCCGGCCCGTGGCTCTGATAGGAGGCAGGTTACTATGGGTCTGACCCCCACACCTGCAGGAGGCCGAGGCGAAGCAGGAGAAGCTCTCTGCCCAGTACTTGAGCGAGATCGAGATGGCCAAGGCACAGCGGGACTACGAGCTGAAGAAAGCCACCTACGACATCGAGGTGAACACCCGCAAGGCCGAGTCCGACCTGGCCTATCAGCTGCAGGTGAGATGCCCCTGGGGATGGGGGTAGGGGGATCCGGGGCCCCCCCCAATACCAGCCCACGGCCCAGGTGTCTGGGCACCATGGGACACCGTAGCCCGGCAGGGCAAGCACCTTGTTGTGATGGCCAACCCACAGCTGTTGACCTTTGACCCCTGCAACTTGACCCTGGACAGCCTGGTGGGTTGACCCTCTTGGCCTCCTTCCCTGCCCGATGACTCCACCCTCTGCTCTTGGCGTCCCCCCTAGGGGGGGGCTGCAGGCCAGGATGGGACCCAGGCGTCCGGGACAGCAGCACGGGGCTCTCACCCCGAGCGGGGGCTGGAGGCCGGGATGGGACCGAGGCGTCCAGGCCGGCAGCACGGGGCATCTCTGGCCTCACACGTCTTCGCCACCCAGCGGCGTCAACCACGATCCGTCCAGTGGCACCGGTTCTGGACCTGTGACCCCTTTGTCCAGGCTGACCCCTCCCCCACTTCGCTGACGTCAGCTGTTGACCCTTGACACCCTCCGCCCCCATGGCCAAGTTGACCCCGTCCCTACCTCTGCGTGGTGTTGACTTTTGATCCGTCGTTGGGGTCAGTTCTTGACTTATCAACCCCCCAGTGTTGACCACAGACTGCCCCCAACATTGACCTTTGACCCGCCTCAGTGGGGTCTGCCCTTGACTCCCCACGGTGGTGTCCCTCCATCCCTCAGTGTTGCCGGGTCTTGACCATTCACCCCTTGAATCCTCTCAACGGGGGTCAAATCTTGACCTACGAATGCCAGCGGGGTTGACCCATGACCCCCCTCGACATTGACCCATGACCTCCCTGGGGGGCGTCGGTTTGGCACGAACCCCGGGTGTCCGCGGTGGCGATGCCCATCAGCGCAGCCGACGTTTGACCCCTCGCGCCATGGTATCAGCTCCTGCTGGCCCCCCCGGTGGTGACCCCGGACCCCTCCCCGTGCAGGTGGCCAAGACCAAGCAGAAGATTGAGGAGCAGAAGATGCAGGTCCTGGTGGTGGAGCGGACCCAGCAGATCCAGCTGCAGGAGCAGGAAATCATCCGCAAGGAGCACGAGCTGGAGGCCATGGTCAAGAAGCCGGCCGAGGCCGAGCGCTACCGGCTGGAGAAGCTGGCAGAGGCCCAGAGGTAGCGGGACGCCCCCCCCCAGCTCCCCTCTCCCCACACCGCCCTCCAGCCACCCCCGAGACGCAGCTGGGCCGAGCGCCTCTGGCCTGGGCACCGCCCCGCGATCCCTTCCCAGCCGGGGCCGCAGCTACGCCCCGGGGCTCCCTGCCAGCCTCAGCCTGCCTCCCCGCGCACGGTGCCCCGCCTCTAATCCCCCCCCTCCGCCCCCATCCAGTGCCCCACACAGCAAGCCTCATCCACCGCTCCTTCCCCGAGCGCCCTGCTCACCCCTCGGCACCCTCCTTACCTGCTCCCTGCCCCCAACACCCCTGCTGCAAGCTCCCCACCTCTCCGCCCAGCATTCCCCCCCTACCCCGCCGCTCGGGAGTCACTGACGCTCCCCCTCCCTTCTCCCCTCCCCAGGTGCCAGCTCATCATGCAGGCGGAGGCTGAAGCAGAGTCCCTGAGGGTGAGTCTGCCGCTCGCCCCTGCCAGCCTTGCAATGGGGATGGGACCCAGGAGTCCGGGACGGCAGCGCGGGGCTCTCACCCCTAGGGGGGCTGCAGGCCGGGATGGGACCTAGGCGTCCAGGCCGGCAGCGTGGGGCTCTTACCCCTAGGGGGGCTGGAGGGAAGGATGGGACCCAGGCGTCCAGGACAGCAGCGCGGGGCTCTCACCCCTAGGGGGGCTGCAGGCCGGGATGGGACCCAGGCATCCGGGACGGCAGCGTGGGGCTTTCACCCCTAGGGGGGGCTGGAGGCCAAGATGGGACCCAGGCGTCCGGGACGAGAGCGTGGGGCTCTTACCCCTAGGGGGGTTGCAGGCTGGGATGGGACCCAGGCGTCCGGGACGGCAGCGTGGGGCTCTCACCCCTGGGGGGGCTGGAGGCCGGGATGGGACTGAGGCATCCAGGCCGGCAGCGCGGGGCTCTCACCCCTAGGGGGGGCTGGAGGCCGGGATGGGACCCAGGCGTCCGGGCCGACAGTGGTGGGTGGGGATGCTATCCGCCCCCGGCGCTGACCCATGCCCCCCCTCCTGCAGGTGAAGGGGGAGGCGCAGGCCTTCGCCATTGAGGCCAAGGCGCGGGCGGACGCCGAGCAGATGTCCAAGAAGGCGGAGGCGTTCCAGCAGTATCAGGACGCCGCCATGGTCGACATGCTGCTGGAGAAGCTGCCCCAGGTGAGGCCTGGCCGGGGGGAGGGCCGGATCGGCTCCTGGGGAGACCCTACAATAACAAAGCAGCCTAGCGCAAGCCCTCCCGAGAGTCCCTGCCAAAACAACATCCCCACCCCCCAACCCAGCCCTCATGGAAAGCCTTAGCAACGTGGCTCACGGCCAGCCCTTACGGGGGACCCTACGATCGCAAGCCCCAGCCCTTACGGGGGACCCTACGATCGCAAGCCCCAGCCCTTACGGGGGACCCTACGATCGCAAGCCCCAGCCTGCTTGGCCCCCAGCTCTACAATAACAAATCAGTGAGCCCCAGCCCATATGGGGGGCCCTGTGCTGATAACCCCGCTCAGCCCCCAGCACTTAAGGGAGACCCTACAATAACGGAGCGGCGTGGTGTCCCTCCCGCAGGTGGCGGAGGAGATCAGCAAGCCGCTGAGCGCGGTGAAGAAGATCACCATGGTGTCGAGCGGCAGCCAGGGCATGGGCGCTGCCAAGGTGACAGGGGAGGTGCTGGACATCATGAGCAAACTCCCCGAGACTGTGGAGAAACTCACCGGCATCAGCATCTCCCAGGTACCGGCGCAGGACGCCTGGGTTCTTTCCCAGGGGAGGGGAGTGGGGGCTAGTGGTTAGAGCGGGGTCGAGGCTGGGAGCCAGGACTCCTGGGTTCTCTCCCCGGCTCTGGGAAAGGAGTGGGGTCTGGGGGCTAGAGCAGGGTGGGGCTGGGAGCCAGGACTCCTGGGTTCTAGGGGAAGGGAGGGGAGGGCTGGGAACTAGGACTCCTGGGTTCTATCCCCAGCTCTGGGAGGGGAGTGGGGTCTGGGGAGGGGCTGGGAGCCAGGACTCCTGGGTTCTCTCCCTGACTCCCTTCCCCCATTGCTAGGGGGTCCAGAGGCGTCCGTGACTGTGTTCTGCGATCAGGGTTCCTGGGAGCGACGTGCTGACCCTGCTCCCCCTGTTGGTTTTGCCTCCTGCCCACAGATGAGTCAGAAGAAGCCGGGGCGAATGTCCTAGTTGCTGGAAGTTGGGGGGCTCTACCCTGAGCTGCGCATGTCCCTGAGCCCCCCCCCACACTTCTCCTTGCTGTGTCTGCATCTCGGGCCCCCCCTCACGCTGGCTGCCCCCCTGAGGGGGCTGTGTGCGGGGCACCAGCCACCAAGCCCCATGGGTCAATGCCATCTCCCGTGTACCCTCGCCAGCCCCCCAACTTCTCCCCCTCCCCAAAGAGCTGGGGGGGCGTTTGCTCCTCACACCACCCTAACCTCGCCTGGGCCTTGTATTCCTGGGGGATCAGCCCCCCAGCCGTCTTCTCTTCACATCCAAGATCATCCCGAGGGAGAAGCTCCGTCCCCTCCAGCTCTGGAATGGGGGGCGCCGTGGCTTTGTCATTCGGGGGGTGCCACTTTCCAGTCTGATTTCTCAAGCACCACAGAGTGAGAAACACCCCCTTTACACTACAGGAAAGCTCGGGATTTTTCTTTTCAATGCCACCAACCTCTTATTTCTACTCCTAATGCGGCCTGAGATATCTCACCTTAAAGCCCCATCGTTTTCAGAAGCCTCTGGCTTCCTTTTCCCTTGCACCAGCCCCGATTTAACGGCTCATCTCTCTCGAGTGGCCAAAACCCCAAGTAAAAGGCCGATGCCGGCCGAAAGCCAACAGCCCCAGCTTCGGAACGACGCCTGCCACACGGGTCTGCCTGCTGAAGCCGGGTGGGAGAAGCGAGGCAAGAAGGTAATCGGACTGATGTCAAAGGCAGAGCGTTCGTTTGGCACCGGGCTGGAGCTGTGGGGTTTGGTATTTCACGGCCACCCGGGGCTGTAAACGCGCGAGATGCTCTTCCGTAACACCAGTCCCGGCCGTGGGTCAGGAAGAGACGGGAGCCAACCCCTTTTTGGGGCGGGGATGGGGCAGAGCACCCAGGATCCAGTCGTCCCAGCGCCTCTGGATGTGGGGATCTCATCGCCATTACGGGGCGCAGGATGGAGGGGAGTGGGGGAGGATTTCCCCCTTTCGCCTCTCCAACTGCCCCCTTTCGCCTCTCCAGCTGGTTTTTCACTCCCTCTGTGTGGCCAAAGTAAACTCTTCTGCACCCCCCCGCCCCCCCGGAGGGGAAAGGTCCCGTGCCCCATTCTCCATCCCCCTGAGCCAGCCGGCAACCTGTAGAGGGGAAGGGCCCTGTGTCCTTTTCATTGACCCCATCAGTCCCCTGCCCTGGGGCTGGTGCCCCCTCGAGGGGAAAAGCCCCATATCTGTACACAGCCCCCAGCTGCTATACCCCCCCTCCACCACCAGGGGTTCCCCCTCCCTCATGTTTCCCCCTCCTGCAATGTGCGCCCCCCTCCCCCACCCCCCAGACGTTCCCAGGGTTCAGGGCCGCAGGGGGCCTAATCCCTCCTTGCCCTGCCCTGGGGCTGGTGCCCCCTCGAGGGGAAAAGCCCCCCGTCTGTACACAGCCCCCACCCATCTCTCCTTGCCCTGCCCTGGGGCTGTGCCAGGGTGGGGGTCCCAGAACCTGGGCCAAGGCCCATGCTCCCCCCTCCGACCCTCTGTGTGTGCTGGTGCCCCGAATGTGTGGGGCGCATGAAGGTGCCTTCTCTGCCCCCCTGTGTAAGTGAGCCTGTGTATATGTCGCCGATACCTGTCCCCCCAGCCCATTAAACACCCTGGCGTGTGAACGGCCCCGTCTCCTGGCGCCTCATTCTCCTGGGGGGGGTCCGGGGGGGGACAGCTGGAGCGTCAATGGGGCAAAGCACAGCGCCCCCCGCTGAGCCCCAGACTGCCGGGGGGAGCGCCCCCCCAGCGCTGCACTGGGGCATCAGGGCCAGCACTGATGGGGGGGGGGGGCCTTCCTGAGCCCCTTTCCCCTGCCCCAACTCCACGAATAGTCACTGGTGCCTGGGTGAAAGCTGGTTATGGGTTATCCAGATCAACACCCCTGCCTGCCCCCCCCCTGCAGCTCAAGGGGGGGGGGCAGTGTGGTCTGCCAGGAGGGGGCACAATCCAGCTGCTGTTTAAGCTCAAAGAAACCCGGCTGAATTAATTGGGGGGGGTGGCGACGGGGAATGTCGACCCCAGCCTCCACCCCCCCCCAGTCCCAACCTGCAGCCCCGGGCCCCCGCCAGCGCCCCTCACTCCCACCCTGCAGCCCCCTTGCGTTTAATGTGGGGGGGGGGCAGCGTGGTGGAGGAAGCACAGGGAAAGGAAACGGGGGGGGCCAGTGTATTTCCCCTTCCGTGCCACGTGGCACAGCTGACATCACCCCCCCCCCCCCCCAGGCAATGAGCTCATCCCCTGGCCACGTCCCCTCCAGCACTTCCCTGCCCCACGCCCTGCGGCAGAGCTGGGGGAAGGAGAGCTCAGGGCTGGGGGGGGAAGGAGAGCTCAGGGCCGGGCTAGCGGGGAGGGGGGGGGCTGCATGGTGGGAGCGAGGGGCACCGGCAGGGCTTGGGGGGGGGAGAGCTCAGGGCTGGGCTAGTGGGGGGCTGCAGGTCGGGAGTGGGGGGCACCAGCAGACCTCAGGCGTTGTGGGGAGGGAAGGACCCCAGGGGAGCTGGGGGTGGTGGGATCAGGAATCGAGCAGGGGCTGCGCTTTGGGGAAGTTTTGCTGACAGCCGAAGCCACCATGCTGGGGGGTGGGGGGGGCAGGGGCTACTCAGACTGCTGTCATGTCCCCCCCCCCAGACACACACACAGAGCCAGGAGACAGTCAGGAAATTTTAAAAAAAAATTGGTTTATTCTTTCGCAGAACGTCGTCTTTTCAATATGAAAAAAGCAGTTTAAAAAAAAAAACGAGAGAAAGATGGAGCGAGCGAGAGGGCAAAAAAAGAAAAGAGACTGAGCTGATGAGAACCAGACAGGCCCGCGCGAGCCCGAGTGGAGGGGGCCCCACTGGGTGGGACCTCCAGCTGCAGTCACCTACCAGCTGGAGCCCACAGCAGTGGGGGGGTCCCCCCTCCCCAACCCTCTTCCCCTTTAATTCCTCCAGGGCTGAGTTGTCTCGAAGGAGCTGTGGGCTGATCCCTGGCGGCAGGACCTTGGGGGCCAACTGAGCCCCACAGAACATGGAGACAATCTACGTTTACAGCCCCCCCAGCTTTGCCTCCAGCAGGACCATCCCCCAACCTGGAGAAGAAATGAGAGCCCCGTGGGCGGAGATTTTCCTTTCTGCTGGGAGAAACTACCCTGGGGGGGAAGAAACACCCTGGCTGTGGCCTGCCCTGACCCTTTTCCCAAAGGCTGCTGAGATGGCAGAGACCAGCTCCGTGACCCATGCAGCTTGTGCCCTTTCATCCCTGGAGAGCCTGGCTCAGTTGACTTATCTAGGGCACCGGGGAGGTAGAGGGTATGGGGGGTGTCCGCTGATCTGGAGCCAAATTGATACAAGGAAGAGAACCACCTCCCCCCAAAAAAATCTGTGGGTCAAATCCTCAGCATAGGGGCAGGAACGGAAATGAAAAGGGGAGGGAGGCCCCTGCCTGGAAAAGCAGGGGGCTGATCCCCCAACAGAAAGCATATTGACTAGGGGAAGCCAGGGATGCACCCTTTGAGGGTGTGGGCGGGCCAGGCAGCTCCAGAACTTAGATCCACGCAGCTGGTGGATGGGACCTTCACAGAAATGTGGGGACACGTTGAGCGGGGTGGTACAGAGACAGGTTTTTTGGGGGGAGGGGGGGTGGGGGGGGTGTTTGTGCCAGGGCTCCAGCATTTCCTACAGCTTTGCAAACATGCTCACGTCCAGCCAGGAGGGAGAAGGAGTTCCTTGATCAAGCAGCTCTCACCACAGTAGCAGACCCATAAATCTAACCCAGGGGTCCTGGAGTCCTCCTCCCACAGCAGGAGGGCAGGACTCCTGGGTTCTATCCCTTCTCCCCTCCAGTAGACTCTCCTCCCCCAAGTCCCACTGCATTCAGCCACGAGCTCATTGTCCCCGAGGAGGAAGGTGCAGCAGGGAAACTTGCTAACGGCAAAAGCAAACTGAATCTCCTTCCCCAAAGTAGGGCCAGATGTTTCTGCTAGGTCTGCTCTGCTTCTGGTATTATTTAGTTGCCTACAAGGTCTAACCAGTTCAGGGCCACCTCTTCCTACCTTCTGCTCAGTCTAACAAGCAACCAACTAGACTTCCTTGGGTCCAGACCAGCCTCACATCCCCCACCTTCTCCAGTGGTGGGCTCCCACAAACCGATCCATCTTGTTCCTGCTAATCAACTTCACAGCTCCCACCTCCACTGGTTTTGCTAGAAGAGTTTGGCACCTGCCTGACACTACCTACAGGATGGCAGCTACACGCGAGAAGCTCCTTCAATAAAGACCAGAGCAGGAAGAAGTCAGCAAAGAGGTCTCTCTCACGACCTGGCTCCAGGTTGCTAGGCCACTGGGCCAAAGAAGGGACAATCTATCAACCCTGCTTTGGGACCTTTAATTTTGCACATTGCTTGGGTTACATTTCAGGTCTTAAGACAACCCAACCAAGCCCTCCGTTATCCCCATGCTCCATCTTCTCCCATCCCTGAAGAACCCCTCAGTGAGACGAGCATGGGCTGAGAAGAATCACCAAAATTTAAACTCCCTCTTTGAGAGAGCAGAGGGGAGATGCCATTGGATGTAGACAGTTACAGAGAAAGGGGATCTGACTTTTATTGGAGACAGAACCTCACAATAAATCAGTGCTGGGGAAGAAGAGAAGACAGCTGAGGGGTGGAGAGTGACAGCAGAAGTGGCATCTCTCGCTCTGATGCCCAAGGTGATGTTTACATGGGAGATCAGGGAACCAGAGTAAGCTCAGCCCTGGAGGAACCTGGATGGAGAAGACAGTTGAGAAGGGAGAGAGAAAGAAAACTGGAACATGATGCGATGTGGGGTTTTGTTTTAAAAAGAATTAATTTGTGCGGGCGCGATCACGGTGGCGGGTGAAGCTTCAAGCTTCTTCTTCAGCCTCTTCCCCGAAGTCCTCTTCCTCCTCGGCCGTGGCATCCTGGTACTGCTGGTACTCGGACACCAAGTCGTTCATGTTGCTCTCCGCCTCGGTGAACTCCATCTCGTCCATGCCCTCGCCCGTGTACCAGTGGAGGAAAGCCTTGCGGCGGAACATGGCGGTGAACTGCTCCGAGATGCGCTTGAAGAGCTCCTGGATGGCCGTGCTGTTGCCGATGAAAGTGACGGCCATCTTGAGCCCGCGGGGCGGGATGTCGCACACGGCCGTCTTGACGTTGTTGGGGATCCACTCCACGAAGTAGCTGCTGTTCTTGTTCTGCACGTTCAGCATCTGCTCGTCCACCTCCTTCATGGACATGCGGCCGCGGAAGACGGCCGCCACCGTCAGGTAGCGCCCGTGGCGGGGGTCACAGGCCGCCATCATGTTCTTAGCGTCGAAGACCTGCTGGGTCAGCTCCGGCACGGTCAAGGCCCGGTACTGCTGGCTGCCGCGGCTGGTCAAGGGGGCAAAGCCAGGCATGAAGAAGTGGAGGCGAGGGAAGGGCACCATGTTGACGGCCAGTTTGCGGAGGTCGGCGTTGAGCTGCCCGGGGAAACGGAGGCAGGTGGTGACGCCGCTCATGGTGGCCGAGACCAGGTGGTTGAGGTCGCCGTAGGTGGGGGTGGTGAGCTTGAGGGTGCGGAAGCAGATGTCGTACAGGGCCTCGTTGTCGATGCAGTAGGTCTCGTCCGTGTTCTCCACCAGCTGGTGGACGGACAGGGTGGCGTTGTAGGGCTCCACCACCGTGTCCGAGACCTTGGGTGACGGCACCACGCTGAAGGTGTTCATGATGCGGTCGGGGTACTCCTCCCGGATCTTGCTGATCAGCAGCGTGCCCATGCCCGAGCCGGTGCCGCCGCCCAGCGAGTGGGTCAGCTGGAAGCCCTGCAGGCAGTCGCAGCTCTCCGCCTCCTTCCTCACCACGTCCAGCACTGAGTCCACCAGCTCGGCCCCCTCCGTGTAGTGCCCCTTGGCCCAGTTGTTACCAGCTCCGCTCTGGCCTGTAGGGGTGGGGTGGAGGGGAAGAAGCCACAAGCATTGGGCAAAGGCACTGGGGAACCAGCCGCTCCTTGACCAGTCATGCCCCCGAATTACCTCCAATGGAGTCCCTGGGGGACATGTGCCAATTCCCCCAATGGTCTAAGAGAAGCATCAGGTCCTCAGTTGGGTTAGGCTCACAGATGGGGGAAGATGCCTGGTTACCATGGCATCTAAGTGGCCTCCAATTGTTAGACCAGGGGAACCTAATGCAAGCCACCGCTCTGGGAACGTGGCATGGCTGAGGGACGCACCCCTAGCTCCAGACAGTGAACTGAAGTCAGCTGGGTCCCTCCCCATGCATGCCCCATGCCCACCAGATCAGACAAGGCCCATCTCAAAGCCATAACACATTGTTGACTCCAAAATTTAGGGGGACTGTCTGCAGGCTGCTACTAGGCCCAATCTGGACTCAGTTGAGAAGACGAAGCCTAGAAACTCGAGTTTGAACCAGAGAAGCGACCCCACCCTTGTTGCTACACGAGGGCCAAGATCAGGGGGGTCAACCACTGGGTAATTCTCAGTCACCCACAGCCAACCCCAGGGCCCCAGCAGAGACACCGCACGGAGGGACGATGGGAATCTTACCGAAGACGAAGTTGTCTGGTCGGAAGATCTGGCCGAAGGGACCGGAGCGGACGGAGTCCATGGTGCCCGGTTCCAAATCGACCAAGATGGCGCGAGGGACATATTTACCACCTAGAGGGGGAGCGAGAAGAGTCTCGGCAGGGATGGGTCAACCAAACCAAGAGGCAGCAGGATGGTCTTAGGGGGTCTGGGTTACCCAGGAAGAGGAGTTTGGGGTTGATTGAAACCCATGGGTGCAGAGGGATCCCCGCAGCCATGAGACACTAATGCACTGAAAGGGTTTGGTCCCAGCCATGTGGGAAGAAAGGGGGGGCCTAGCCTTTGGGGCATGCGGAATGGGGGTGCCCAGGATCAGACCAACCCACACATGGCATGGGGAGTGGAACAGACTGGACCAGGACCAAACCACGAGTATTTACGGGGAAGGATCCCTGGACCCTCCCATTCCCTGCATATAGGGGAGGGGGACTGGCTCAAACCATGGGAACATGTGGGGGGGGGGGGAAACCAGGCCAAACCATGTGTGTGTGTGTGTGTGTATATATATATATATATATATATGGGGGGGAACAATCTCAGACCACCCCAATCTCCACATACCAAACCATGGGTGTTTGTGGAGGGGACTCCCACCCCCCCAGCAGTACCTGTGGCCTCGTTGTAATAGACGCTGATGCGGTCGAGCTGCAGGTCGCTGTCCCCGTGGTAGGTGCCGGTGGGGTCGATGCCGTGCTCGTCACTGATCACCTCCCAGAACTAGGGGAGACAGCAGGGAGGGGGGTCATTGGGACAGCTGCCTCCCCCCCATCCCTGTACCAGCCACCCCTCCCGCGAGGGGACACCGCTCTTCTCTGGGGGGGGATCTCAGCTAGTCCTGCAGCTGCCAGCCCAAGGGAGGTTACCCCACATCTGAGCCCCCCCGGCATGTCCCCATTAGCTCTCCCCCTCCCCCGGCATACAAAGGGCACATGATGGTGCCACGCCCACCATGCGCAGCCAGCCAGAGCCAGCAGTGCCCCCAACAGGTGATCACAGCCTGGTCCAGAAAGAGGGGCTTCCCCTAGGACTGCACATCGCCCCCCCACCCCCTGCCGGCTGTGTGGGGGCAGCAACACACCACACCGGCAAGACTGCCCCCTAGTGGCAGAGGGACCCCATGGAAGTTTGAGGTGCTGCTCGGACCCCCTGGCAGGGGTGTTATGAGGTCCCCTCCCCCCTCCATGCCCATCCCTAGGTTGGGGTGAGAAGTGATGGTCGAGCATGGGAGCGGGGATCAGGGTAAGTCCGCCCCCTGCAAAGCTAATCCTGCCCCAGACAGATCTCTGGGGCTCAGACGTCCCCAGCGCTGGGGAGGCTGGGACACGGAAGGTGGGGGGCGGGGGGCGAGAGAGGAGGCCCCTCTGGCATCACATCTCCAGCCCACTGGAGTGCATCACCCTTCCCCCCACCCCCCCAGGACAGAGCCCTCTCGCCCCACCCCCATCGGGGCATCCCTGTCCCTCCCCACACTTGGCTGTGGTCTCGGGCTCCCGCGGGGCTCTGCTCTGCCTTGCCAGGGAGGGTGGGCCGGGCACTCACCCCCTCAGGCCCAGCTCCAGGGAAGTGACGCCTGAGCCAACGTGCCCCCCCCCCCCGAGCCCTGGGCTAAGCACCAGCGGCCACAGCCCTGCCCCGCCGGGATGCGATGGCCAAACCCAGCCCGGCAGGGAACCATTGCTGCTGTTTCAGATTTCCTCTGCAGCCCGAAGCGCTCCCTGGCCGTGGGCCTGCCCCGGAGCCCTGCGGCAATCAGCCAGGGCAGGGACGGCAGAGCGCTGGTGGGAGCACTGGGATTGGTGGTGCCCCCCCACCCGAGCGCCACCCCCCCCCACTGAGCTGTGCCCCATTGCACGCCCCTCCCCCAGCCCTGATGCAAATCCAGCTTCCCGCTTCTGAGCCGAGCAAAGAGCAGATGGCGCCCGCCTGCGAGCCGATTCCCCGCCCCCGCTTGCTGCGGGCTGGCACCTTCAGAGCTGATCAGCCACTTCTCAGCCGCTGGCTCGGGGAGCGGGGCTAGCCAGTTACAGCAGGGGGGCTGGGAGCCAGGACTCCTGGGTTCTCTCCCCATCTCTGGGAGGGGAGTGGGGGCTAGCAGGTTAGAGCAGGGGGGGGCTGAGAGCCAGGACGCCTGGGTTCTATCCCCGGCTCTGACAGGCGAGTGGGGGCTAGCCGGTTACAGCAGGGGGGCTGGGAGCCAGGACTCCTGGGTTCTCTCCCCGGCTCTGACAGGGGAGTGGGGGCTAGCCGGTTACAGCGGGGGGGCTGGGAGCCAGGACTCCTGGGTTCTCTCCCCGGCTCTGACAGGGGAGTGGGGGCTAGCCGGTTACAGCGGGGGCGCTGGGAGCCAGGACTCCTGGGTTCTCTCCCCGGCTCTGACAGGGGAGTGGGGGCTAGCGGGTTAGAGCGCCGGGGGCTGGGAGCCAGGACTCCTGGGTTCTCTCCCCGGCTCTGGGAGGGGAGTGGGGGCCGGGGGGGGCGCTGGGAGCCAGGCCGGCTGGTCAGTTAAGTCACCTCTTAGCCGGCTGCTTTGAAAGGAGCCTTTGGACATTGCAAACCAGGGTGTGGGGCCTGGCTGGCCATTAACAGATCATCCCAGCCGTGTTCAGCCCCAGCAGGGTGTGGGCCGACCCAGCCCCCTGGGCTCAAGGACAGGGACTGTTTGAACAGGCTACCAGTGAAATCAATCCACTGGGGTGGGGGGGGGGGGGGTCACTGTCTGCTGTCCCCAGTCAAGCCTGCTCCCACCTCCAAGCCTGCCTGGGACAAAGCAGTGTCAGGGCATCTGTCACGGAGAACACATCTCTGGTTTCCACCCCAGCCCCCACCACCAGGACACCCCCCCCCCCCAACACAAGGGCAGCCCAGCCGACCCCTTCAACATCCCTGGCATTTCTGGCAGCACGGGTCACTGCACCAGGAAATCCACCCCCAGCCCCAGCCCGGATCAGTGAGGAAGGTGGCAGCCAATTGCACTGATCGCAGCAACTCTGGTGTCAATCTGGAGTGGATCTGGATTTACACCAGGGTCACTGAGGTTGCGTCTACACTGCATTGTAAACCCAGGGCTGTGGGACCCCAGGCTTGTGGACTCGGTTGTGCTTCAGCAACCTCACTGCATGGGAAACCTGGGCTTTCCATGGCTGGGGGCTCATAGGCGTGCTAACGCGTCCACACTGCACAAACCTGACCCGGGGTTGTGGCTTGGACTGCGTCCACACAGCAAAAAGACATGACCTGGACCAGAGCCACAGCAGGACGGGGGCTCTGAGCTGCCCCCAGCGGGGTCCTAGGACCCAGGCTGTGAGCGCTTGCTGACGCGGGTCAGGCTGATTTGCGTGTGGACAGCAGGGGGGCTTGGGCCCTGCGGCAGAGGCCGGCTTTAACGATCAGTGTAGCCAGACCCTGAGTCAGCGGATTCAGGGCTGGATTCTGATTTCAGGGACCCTGGTGCAAATGCAGAGTGATTCCAGATGGATAACCTGAACGGCTCTAACAGGAGCCAGGAAGGCTCTTTGGGGGGGGGGGGGCAGAAAAACCTGCTTTAGATTTCCCCCAAACATTCCTGGCCCGGCAGGGCCTCCACAGATTTTTGGGAGGGGGGTCATGATCTTCTGACAGAGCAGCCATTTGCAGCCAGGTCTGGGTCTCGCTGCAAGAATTTGCTGGGCTGGGTCTTTCTTATTAGAGCCGCACCCACCCTGGCCTGGCAGAGAGGCCAGTTTTAAAGCGTGCGCGAGGGGGGGGGACGGACTGGATCTCCGTTATGGGGATCCAGGCAGAGAGGGATCGATCGGCAGCCCTCCCACAGCGCACCCCTGCGATATCGCCTGGCTGTGGGGTCAGCACCCCTCATTTGCCAGCCACGCCTAGCGCAGAATTAAGCCCGCCTGGCAAACCCGGTCAGGCAGAGGTGAGGCTGGGGGGGGGCGGCGGATGAGGTGCGTGATGCAGGGGGGTTAACATCCCCCGCCGTAAAAATAAAAACTCAGGGCCTGGTGGGTCCATTGAGCAGGGATGCTCCTGGTTCTGCACTGGCTCAAAGAAAGTCTCTTTGTCCACCCCACCAGGTGGAGAAACCCAGGGCCAGAGCCAGCCAACTGCTTGGGGGCGGGGGGGGGGGGGGGATTTTGCAGCCATCCAACTGCAAACAGGCCCTTCTTTAGGCACAGAAAGTCCCTCAGTGTCTAGCAGCCGCCTGGAAACCGCCCCCCCCCGCCTTCCCTCCCCCCAGCTGTGCAAGGGCGGCCATTACGGGGCACAAAGGATGTGGCGTGTGTCTCAGCTTAAACTGGAGATCCCACTGGCCTCCGGGGGGGGCGGGGGGCCGACGGGAAGGGATCAGGCACCCCTGGGCAGGGACAGCTCTAGTCCAGGAGGTGGGGGGGGGGGGGGGATCAAGCCAGCCTTGCAGTCAGCCATGTGGGGCCGGCAGACAAAGAGGTGGGGAAGATGGTGGGTGGGGAGGGGAAAGGAGGAGAAGGAGGGGGGGAGGGGCGGTTTGGCGCCAGAAGTAACATTCTTTATTTGCAACTGAAACAAGATTCCCCCCCCCACACACACACACATTGCAACATTTTAAGGTAACTCCCCCCCCCCCCACTGCAACACTGTAACGGAAGGTTTCCAAGGGGGTCCAGGAGAGGAAAGTGGCCTCACTCCGGATCTAGCAAGCAGGGGGGCAAGGGCGGGGGGTTATTACACACTGGGCAGGGTAGGGTGACCCCAGAGAGCAAGTGAGAAGAATTGGGGGGGGGGAGAGATATTGCCTATATAAGGCAACGCCCCTAACACCGGAGAACAATACCCCCTTCCACTGATTAACGGAAGAGAAATGGGGGGGGGGGTGATTTTGCCGCTATCTCAAGAGCTGGAGGGGGCGTTCATATTCCCCCCCCCAACATAGCAGTTGGGGTGAGAGGGGCCATTTCCCTCCCTATCTCTCGCCCCTGGCGGCAGACAATGGAGATCAAAGGGCGGGGTTGAAACTAACCAGCAGAGAAAGAGGACGTGAAATTAACCAGCAGCAGACAGGCGGGCGGGGGGAGAGACACTAGATTAATCCGCAGCCAGACCCGGGGTGGGGGGGGGCTCTGCCAGGGGAATCCGGCCCCGCTCCCGAGCGAGACCAAAGCCAAATCCTTGCAGCGCCGGACACGCCCCCCCCCCAGCAGCAGGCGGGTAGGGTTTGGCGCTAAAACCGCTGGAAAGCGCGTAGCGGGCGGGGGAAGTTTCCTGCCTGCCCCCCCATTCCCCTCTGCAACCCCCCCCCCCCAGCTCCCCTGGGTCTGAGTCATCTGCTGCGCCGGCTAATCCCGTTAACTGCAAATCCCCTTTCTAATGCCGGGACTGGCTGGAATCCGGAGTCTAAAGTCCCGGGTTTAAAAAAAAAAAATAAAAATCGGAGGGGAGGGGTAAATTCAAAACGGCGCAACGGTTTTAAATCCGGATTAAAAAAAAATCGGATGGAAAAAAATCGAGACCGGTTTATAAACGACTCCGATCCTCTTCCCCCCCCCCGAAAATGCTCACACCACCCCGCCTCGATTTCAATTGCCAAAATCGAGCCGCCTCCCCCAAACTCGCCCTGCAAGAGCAATAGCTGCTGCCCCTCCCACCGCCGCCCCAAAAAATCCGGGGTGGAGGCACTGTTTCCTCCTTCAGGAGATCCAGGATTTTAAACCCTTTTCCTCCTTAACACCCCCCACACAATATGCTGGGATCGTCCCGTCCCCCCCTTTGCTCGTGACGCTCCATTCGTTTGGAAGCACACGAGGCTCCTCACTCACCTTGGCACCGATCTGGTTGCCGCACTGGCCAGCCTGGATGTGGACGATTTCCCTCATCTTGCCTCCCTTTGGTCTAGCCTGATCCGGCGCCCTTGGAAGAATAGAACGCTGGGGAGCTCAAGGTTCTCTCCGCCGAACGCGCCGGGAGCGAACGTTCCAAGCGGCCGAAAAAGCGAGAGCGAGAGGGGCTGGGGCTGATATAGACAAAGCTTTTATAAGCTGGAGGGCGGCCAGCCCGCTGATTGGCCCGCTGGGATCACGCGCGCGGAGCCTATTGGACAGCGGAGCCGCGGACACGTAGAGGCGGTGGGGGGGAGGGGGGCCGCAGGGTGTCGTCCCGGGCGCAAGGGGCGCTGGGAGTTGTAGTCTCCTTTTGTTGTACAGGTTTTTAAGTGGGATTGCGGCTAAACTGGGTGTGACGGGGGAAGAGGGAGAACCAGGCTGGGAGGCAGGCCTAATGCTGTCTTCCCCCCACCGCCGCCCACGTCTACACGGCATGGGGTACCCCGCAAAGCCCGAGAAAGCACGCACAGGGAGGGAGGGCGGGGAGACCAGAGGGAAAGGTCAAGGAAAGAAGGAATGGGAGCAAAAGGGAAGAAGGAAGGAAAGAGAGAGAGGAAGGGAAAGGACTGAATGCATAAGAAAGAAAGAAAGAAAGAAAGAAAGAAAGAAAGAAAGAAAGAAAGAAAGAAAGAAAGAAAGAAAGAAAGAAAGAAAGATAAAGGGGGAAAAGAATGAATGAAAAAGAGAGCACACGGAAAGATGAAAAAGAAAGGGGGAAAGAATGAATGAATGTAAAACGAGAGGAGGGAAAACCAAGCAAAAAGAAAGAAAGAAAGAAAGAAAGAAAGACTGAGCAAAGAAAAAAGAGGACAAAAAAAGGACAATGAAGAGGAGAGCGCGAGGAGAGCGAATGGGGCGGGAGGAGGAAAAGGGACAGACTGGCTGAGCCGGCCGCCCGGGGCCCACCCTTGTCTCCTCGCTGGCTGGAGGCCATGGCTGCCTTAGCCAGGGTCCTGGGCAGGCGCCCGTCTGGTCTCATCCTGCCTGCCCCATGGAGCAGCCTTGAGGGCGCATCCCCTGGCGGGGGGCTTGGAACCACCGTTCTTGCCTCTCTAGTGGGGTAGTGTGGGGGGGGGGGCTGGGAGCCAGGACTCCTGGGTTCTCTGCCCAGCTCTGGGAGGGAAGCGGGGTCTGGTGGTTAGAGCGGAGGGGGGCTGGGCCAGTTCTTGGGCCCTGTGCGCTATGGAAATTGACACACACACACCCCCCGTGCCACTGCCAACCCCCCCGCCCCAGCCCATTACCCCCTCCCCTTCCCAGGATCCTCTGCCCTTGCGGGAGCCCCAAGCCCCCTATTATCCCGTCTCCCCCACCCCACTCCTTACCTTACCCTGCCCGGCTGGCCAGCCTCCTTGTGTGACGATGGGTCCACCCCGCTCCCCAGCACCATTTCAGGTGAGGACGCAGCCCCATTTGCACCAATTCTTGGGAGGGGACGGGGACAGAGGGACAAATTCCAGTCCCTGCCCCCCACCTGGCAGGCACCCTCTTCCAGTCCCTGCTTGTCCCTCCCTGGACCCAGGGTCTCCCTCAGTCCCTCTCCCTCCCACACCCAGAGCTCATGCGGGGGTCGCCCGGAGGCAAGTTCTTGGTGGACTCCCCCGCACTCAGGGACAAGGTCCCCTTGCAGCAGGTCCAGACGGGAGGGGGGCCAGGGCAGATCCGAGATGCGCTGCCAGGGACCACTTGCTGCATGCTGCCTGGGCAGAGGGGCGGCCGGGCCCGATGTGGGTGGTGCTGCGACCACGCAGCTGGGGCAAAGCTGCGGGCTGCTCCGGGCACAGCCCTGCCGAGCGAGGATGGGGCTTTGAGCGAGTAGCAGCCTGCGGCAGGTACAGTGGGAGGCGGGTACCGGCCGCCCCATGCCCCCAGCCTTGATGTGGCGTTGAGACACTGGCCCTGTGCAAATGCATCGAATGCAGGGTGGTGAATCCAGGGCTGCTCCTGGGGTCTGTCCCCAGCTCTGGGAGGGGAGGGCGGGCTAGTGGTTAGAGCAGGGGGCTGGGAACCAGGACTCCTGGGGTCTGTCCCCAGCTCGGGGAGGGGAGGGCGGGCTAGTGGTTAGAGCAGGGGGCTGGGAACCAGGACTCCTGGGGTCTGTCCCCAGCTCGGGGAGGGGAGGGCGGGCTAGTGGTTAGAGCAGGGGGCTGGGAACCAGGACTCCTGGGTTCTGTCCCCAGCTCTGGGAGGGGAGGGCGGGCTAGTGGTTAGAGCAGGGGGCTGGGAACCAGGACTCCTGGGGTCTGTCCCCAGCTCGGGGAGGGGACTGGGGTCCAGAGAGGAGTGGCACCCCCTAAAGGAGAAAGGTCCCATTTCCTGAGCCAGCCAGGCCCTGTCCTGGAGCTGGCGCCCCCTAGAGGCAACACCCTGCCTAATGCTGCAGTAACCTTGTCAAGGGTGTACCTGCCCCAGCTCCCAGCAGGACACGGAGGCCCCCAGCAGTGGCTGCGTTGCCCCCTCCCTCAGCAGTGTGCTGAGCTGCTACTTTCTTCCCCCTCTTCACCCCCTGCCCCAAACCCGTGACGAAGGGCTGAGAAAATCCTCACCTACAGCTGGGCACCTCTGCTCCAGCCAGGATCCCTGCTGGGATTACCTGGCCGGGAAGCGCAGGGGAGGACCTGGCCATGGGGAGCGGGCAGCCCACTGGCCTATGACCTCAGAGTTCAAACCCTGGGAATCTGGGAGCTGCAGGGAGTGGAGGAGAAAGAAATGGAGGAGACACCAACTTCCCTCCCCGAGCCAGGGATAGAACCCAGGAGTCCTGGCTCTCGTCAGGAACAGTATCCCCGATAATGTCACGGCAAACCTGGTGGCTGAACTTTGTGACTTTGTCCTTACCCAGAACTATTTCACATTTGGGGACAATGTATACCTTCAGATCAGCGGCACTGCTATGGGTACCCGCATGGCCCCACAGGATGCCAACATTTTTATGGCTGATTTAGAACAACGCTTCCTCAGCTCTCGTCCCCTAACGCCCCTACTCTACTTGCGCCACACTGCTGACATCTTCATCATCTGGACCCATGGAAAAGAAGCCCTTGAGGAATTCCACCATGATTTCAACAATTTCCATCCCACCACCAACCTCAGCCTGGACCAGTCCACACAAGAGATCCACTTCCTGGACACTACGGTGCTCATAAGCGATGGTCACATAAACACCACCCTATACCGGAAACCTACTCACCACTATGCCTACCTACATGCCTCCAGTTTTCATCCAGACCACACCACACGATCCATTGTCTGCAGCCAAGCCCTAAGATACAACTGCATTTACTCCAGTCCCTCAGACAGAGACAAACACCCAGGATCTCTATCAAGCGTTCTTATAACTACAGTACCCACCTGGGGAAATGAAGAAACGGATTGACAGAGCCAGAAGGGTACCCAGAAGTCACCTACTACAAGACAGGCCCAACAAAGAAAGTACACCGGACCCCCCGCTAGAACGCGGGATTTGGGATCCGTGCGTGGCACTGCGTTAACACGGGAACCACGTTATAGTGGGGACCGCGTTAAAATGAATGCAATTCAAGTAGTTAAATTTGGGATCCATGGCCGCGACGGCGCTAAATGCGAATCTGCGCTACGTAGACACGCAGTCTAGCGAGGGTCCTCAGTAACAGAACCCCACTACAGCCCCCAACTCAAACCTCTCCAACGCGTCATCAAGGATCTACAACCTACCCTGAAGGACGATCCCTCACTCTCACAGACCTTGGGAGACAGGCCAGTCCTTGCCTACAGACAGCCCCCCAACCTGAAGCAAATACTCACCAGCAACCACACACCACACAGCAAAAACACCAACCCAGGAACCAAACTCTGCAACAAACCCCGGTGCCAACTCTGTCCACATATCTATTCAAGGGACACCATCACAGGACCTAACCACATCAGCCACACCATCAGGGGCTGGTTCCCCTGCACATCTACCAATGTGATATATGCCATCATGTGCCAGCAATGCCCCTCTGCCATGTACATTGGTCAAACTGGACAGTCTCTATGCAAAAGAATAAATGGACACAAATCTGACATCAGGAATCATAACATTCAAAAACCAGTCGGAGAACACTTCAATCTCCCTGGTCACTCAATAACAGACCTAAAAGTGGCAATTCTTCAACAAAAAAACTTCAAAAAGAGACTCCAACGTGAAACTGCCGAACTGGGATTAATTTGCAAACTGGACACCATCAGATTAGGCCTGAATAAAGACTGGGAGTGGTTGGGTCATTACAAAACCTAAACCCAATTTCCCCCATACTAATTTCCCCCTACTGTTACTCACACCTTCTTGTCGACTGGAAATGGCCCAACTTGATTATCATACACATTGTAAGGAGAGTGATCACTTTAGATAAGCTATTAGAGCAGGAGAGTGGGGTGGGGGGGGGTATTTTTTCATGCTTTGTGTGTATAAAAAGATCTTCTACACTTTCCACAGTATGCAGCCAATGAAGTGAGCTGTAGCTCACGAAAGCTCATGCTCAGATAAATTGGTTAGTCTCTAAGGTGCCACAAGTACTCCTTTTCTTTTTGCGAATACAGACTAACACGGCTGTTACTCTGAAACCTGTCTGAAATGGGCCACTCTCATTACCACTTCAAAAGTTATTCTCCCTCCCTTGGGATCCTGCTGTTAATTGAATGGTCTCCTTAGACTGACCTCACACTTGGCAACTCCCATCCTTTCATGTATTTATACCTGCTCCTGTATTTTCCACTCCATGCATCTGATGAAGTGGGTTCTAGCCCACGAAAGCTTATGCCCAAATAAATGTGTTAGTCTCTAAGGTGCCACAAGGACTCCTCGTTGTTTTTGGAGAGAACCCAGGAGTCCTGGCTCCCAGACTCCCCCCACCCCCACCCCCTAACCACATGCAGTGATAGGATCTTAACCCACTGAACAGGGCCTGTGTGTGGATTGGCAGAAGCTGCCCGAGTCACTGGCCCAGGGGCAGCCCAGGCTCCACCGATGGGAAACTCTTTACACAGCATTGGTGCGACTGCTGCTAGAACACTGTGTCCTGCTCCGACGTCCAGCGTTCAAGGAGAGGTGGAAATACCAGCGCGAGCTCCTAGGACGGCCCCAGAAATGAGCCAGGGGCAGGGTAAGAAGCTTTAAGGAGCTCGGTCTATTCAGCTGAACGAAGATAAAGTTCAAAGGCGGCTGGATCCTAGACGGGAGATTTTCAACCTCGCTGACCAAGGCCTCACAAGATCCGACAGCTGGAAGTTTAGGCTGGACAAATTCAACCTTGAAATCAGAGGTGTTTTCCTAACTCTGAAGGGCGATGCAACATTGGACCAGCGTGCCGGGGTGGTGGTGCGTGCCCCATGGCTGGGAGTCATTCTGACGTGGTTAGATCTCTGCCCGAGATACAGCTGCTGGGAGAAATTCGCTGGCCTGCGTGCATGCAAGTGAGCAGGATGGTTGTGGCAGGCCCTTCTGGTCCTAGCAGGTGTGAATCTACAAATCTCCTTGTCTGTCCCCATCCTTCAGGGGCCTCGGGGAGAAGAGAATCACCAGTACTGTGCGCAGCATGGGCCTGGCCCTTGCAGCTCTGCATGAAGACAACATGTAAAATCCAATCTCATGCTTCGTGGCTTCCGCCACTTGGGGTCAGGAAGGAATAGGTTTTCCCCTGTTGCTCAGCTGGCCAGATGTATCCTCTTTGGAGTTTTCTTCCTCCTCTGCGTCTCACTGCACCACTGAACGTGGTGAGACCACGAGGCCTGTCCCAAGCGTCAGCGATCAGCCACGGCTGGAGACGGGACACTGGATGGTGTGACCCAGCGCTCTGAGCCGGCCCCAAGAATTCTCTCTCTCACTGCCTGGCTGGTGTGTCTTGCTCCCAGCTAGGCATCCCACAGGCCTCTCTGCATGTCACAGGAGTCGGGTCACCCCAGAGCCAGCCAATCGCCTGCCCTGGGACTGGATCAGAACCAACGCCCCCTAGACGGGAAAGGTCCCGTGTCCCATCCCTTGAAGCAATCGGCTTGCGCACAGGCTTGGATCCAGCTCAGAGCAGGCATCAGGCGTCAGCTGAGACAGGGTTGGGCCTGACATCTAGTGGTGAGGTGGCGGGACTGCAACCTGTCTGCGCCTTTCCGTCTTGGCAGGGACAGTGTTGGGTGTTTTTCCAGAACGGGTTCCCACCCTGGAGATGCTGCGACTGGCTGGAAACGCCGTAACGACAGGCATGGAAACATCAGGACACCTGGGTTCCTCTATCCATCCCTCCACCCATCCCCATACACCCTCTCTATCCATCCATCCACCCATCCCCATACACCCTCTCTATCCATCCATCCCTATACACACTCTCTATCTGTCCATCTATCCATCCATCCATCCCCATACACCCCCTCCATCCATATACATACTTATAGAAATCCATGGTATGCCCACATCTTGAATACTGTGTGCAGATGTGGTCGCCCCATCTCAAAAAAGATATATTAGAACTGGAAAAGGTTCAGAAAAGGGCAACAAAAGTGAGTAGGGGTATGGAACAGCTTCCATATCAGGACAGATTAATAAGACTGGGACTTTTCAGCTTGGAAAAGAGATGACTAAGGGGGGATATGATAGAGGTCTATAAAATCCTGACTGGTGTGGGGAAAGTAAATAATGAAGTGTTATTTACTCCTTCTCATAACACAAGAACTAGGGATCACCCAGTGAAATTAACAGGCAGCAGGTTTAAGACTGTGAGCTGTAGCTCACGAAAGCTTATGCTCTAATAAATTGGTTAGTCTCTAAGGTGCCACAAGTCCTCCTTTTCTTTTTGCAAATACAGACTAACACGGCTGTTACTCTGAAACAAAAGGAAGTATTTCTTCACACAACGCACAGTCAACCTGTGAAACTCCTTGCCAGAGGATGTTGTGAAGCCCAAGGCCATAACAGGGTTCAAAACCGACTTAGATAAATTCATGGAGGATAGGTCTATTAGGCAGGTTGGGCAGGGATGGCATCCCTAGCCTCTGTTTGCCAGGAGCTGGGAATGGGCGACAGGGGATGGATCACTCGATGATTCCCTG
The DNA here is from genome assembly GCF_965140295.1 of Lepidochelys olivacea. Taxonomy (NCBI): domain Eukaryota; kingdom Metazoa; phylum Chordata; order Testudines; family Cheloniidae; genus Lepidochelys; species Lepidochelys olivacea. The sequence continues at coordinate 44,208,001 of NC_140424.1, forward strand.
TTCTGTTCATTCCCTCTAGGGCAGCTGGCATTGGCCACTGTTGGATACTAGGCTAAATGGACCTTTGGTCTGACCCAGTGTGGCCATTCTTATGTACCTTCTGTCTGTCCACCCATCCATCCACCCCCATGCATCCCCTCTCTCCATCCACCCATATACATACCTGCTATCCCTCCCTCCCCCCACCCATACACCCACTCCAGCCATCCACACACCTTCTATCTGTCCGTCCATCCAGCCCCATGCATCCCCTCTAGCCATCCATCCCCATCCACCCCTTCCAGCCATCCACATGCCATCTGTCCGTCCATCCAGCCCCATGCATCCCCTCTAGCCATCTATCCCCATCCACCCCCACCAGCCAGCCATCCCCATCCACCCCTTCCAGCCATCCAGCCCTCTACATGCCATCTGTCCATCCATCCAGCCCCATGCACCCCCTCCGGCCATCCAGCCCCATGCACCCCCTCCGGCCATCCAGCCCCATCGAGCCCTTCCAGCCATCCAGCCATCCACATACCATCTGTCCATCCATCCAGCCCCATGCACCCCCTTTAGCCATCCAGCCCCATGCACCCCCTCCGGCCATCCAGCCCTCTACATGCCATCTGTCCATCCATCCAGCCCCATGCACCCCCTCCAGCCATCCAGCCCCATCGAGCCCTTCCAGCCATCCATCCAGCCCCATGCACCCCCTCCGGCCATCCAGCCCCATGCACCCCCTCCGGCCATCCAGCCCCATGCACCCCCTCCGGCCATCCAGCCCCATGCACCCCCTCCGGCCATCCAGCCCCATGCACCCCCTCCGGCCATCCAGCCCCATGCATCCCCTCCGGCCATCCAGCCCCATGCATCCCCTCCGGCCATCCAGCCCTCTACATGCCATCTGTCCATCCATCCAGCCCCATGCACCCCCTCCAGCCATCCAGCCCCATGCATCCCCTCCAGCCATCCAGCCCCATGCATCCCCTCCAGCCATCCAGCCCCATGCACCCCCTCCAGCCATCCAGCCCCATGCACCCCCTCCAGCCACCCAGCCCTCTACATGCCATCTGTCCATCCATCCAGCCCCATGCACCCCCTCCGGCCATCCAGCCCCATGCACCCCCTCCGGCCATCCAGCCCCATGCACCCCCTCCGGCCACCCAGCCCTCTACATGCCATCTGTCCATCCATCCAGCCCCATGCACCCCCTCCAGCCACCCAGCCCCATGCACCCCCTCCGGCCACCCAGCCCCATGCACCCCCTCCGGCCACCCAGCCCCATGCACCCCCTCCGGCCACCCAGCCCCATGCACCCCCTCCGGCCACCCAGCCCCATGCACCCCCTCCGGCCACCCAGCCCCATGCACCCCCTCCGGCCATCCAGCCCCATCGAGCCCTTCCAGCCATCCATCCAGCCCCATGCACCCCCTCCGGCCATCCAGCCCCATGCACCCCCTCCGGCCATCCAGCCCCATGCACCCCCTCCGGCCATCCAGCCCCATGCACCCCCTCCGGCCATCCAGCCCCATGCACCCCCTCCGGCCATCCAGCCCCATGCATCCCCTCCGGCCATCCAGCCCCATGCATCCCCTCCGGCCATCCAGCCCTCTACATGCCATCTGTCCATCCATCCAGCCCCATGCACCCCCTCCAGCCATCCAGCCCCATGCATCCCCTCCAGCCATCCAGCCCCATGCACCCCCTCCAGCCATCCAGCCCCATGCACCCCCTCCAGCCACCCAGCCCTCTACATGCCATCTGTCCATCCATCCAGCCCCATGCACCCCCTCCGGCCATCCAGCCCCATGCACCCCCTCCGGCCATCCAGCCCCATGCACCCCCTCCGGCCATCCAGCCCCATGCACCCCCTCCGGCCATCCAGCCCCATGCACCCCCTCCGGCCACCCAGCCCTCTACATGCCATCTGTCCATCCATCCAGCCCCATGCACCCCCTCCGGCCACCCAGCCCCATGCACCCCCTCCGGCCATCCAGCCCCATGCACCCCCTCCGGCCATCCAGCCCCATGCACCCCCTCCGGCCATCCAGCCCCATGCACCCCCTCCGGCCACCCAGCCCTCTACATGCCATCTGTCCATCCATCCAGCCCCATGCACCCCCTCCAGCCACCCAGCCCCATGCACCCTCTCCGGCCACCCAGCCCCATGCACCCCCTCCGGCCATTCCCTGCAAATCACCCCAGGCCCCGGATCTTCTGGAGGACTGGTGTGTACGCTCTAGCCTCCCACACCAAGGCTCTATGGTTGCGCGGTGTTCTCCGCACAAGCGTATTCACCTCCATGGTCGCAGGTGACGTCATGGGGAGAAGAGGGCGGGGCCCGCGGTGGGGGAGGACCTCGGCGCGTACGCTCTAGCTACTCTTACGGGCACGCCCCCCCCTCTATGGTTCCGGTGAGATTGTCCACGGACCGCAGCCGCCATGCCTTGGAGGACCCAGCCTGCCCAGTCCAGCCTGCAAAAGCCCCCACGGCTCGATGGTCCAGTGGTAACGTCTAGGCAACGCGTTTCCTCTCTATGATCCCAGGTGGCGCTCGTCGGGAGGAGTGACAGCGCCTCCATGTTGTGGCGGACCCGTCGTGTACACTCTAGCCTAGGGCACGGTATCACTCTATGGTCTCCAGGGTAATATCTACCCGAACATTGGCCTCTCTATGGTGCTCGTTGGCGCCAAAAGGGCGGGGTGACGGACTCGTAGTGAACAATCTAGCCAGGAACCCAGTGCTGCTCTATGGTTCCGGGTCGACACTCTACACGCACATCCGCCTCCTCTCGATGCTCCAACCTCCAGACGAGGCCCCAGGGAGCAGCGGGGCGGGAACAAGGGCGGTAGGACCCGCCCATCCCAATGACGGGCACCCACACTGACCAATCAGAACAAGAGAAGGCTATGCCGGAAGGCCCCGGCTGGCCAATCAGGGGCCTCCCCGCTGGGAAGCGCGGAGAGGGACCTGGGGGGCCGCAGTTGGAACAGGAGGTGAGGGGGGGGCCTGGCAGAGCTGGGGGGGCAAAGAGGGGCGGGGCTGACAGGGGGCACTGGGGGGAGTGAGGGGCACGGGGGGGCACTGGGGGGGCGGGGAGGCTGACGGGGCGCGGGACAGTGTGGGGCTCGGGGGGGGGCCTGACACGGGCGGGGAGGGGCATGCGGGGCGGGGTGCCGGGGCTGCCAGGGGGCGGGGGGCAGAGAGGGGGCACTGGGGGGGCAGGAAGGGGGCACGGGGGGTGCCGGGGGTGGGGGGGCAGTGAGGGGCACGGGAGGGGGGCACTGGGGGCGGGGAGGGGGCAGTGAGGCGTATGTGGGGGGATGCTGGTGCTGCCAGGGGGCGGGGGGCAGAGAGGGGGCACTGGGGGGCAGTGAGGGGCACGGGGGGTGCCGGGGGTGGGGGGGCAGTGAGGGGCACGGGGGGTGCCGGGGGTGGGGGGGCAGTGAGGGGCACGGGAGGGGGGCACTGGCGGCTGGGAGGGGGCAGTGAGGCGTATGTGGGGGGGTGCTGGGGCTGCCAGGGGGTGGGGGGGCAGTGAGGGGCACGGGGGGTGCCGGGGGTGGGGGGGCAGTGAGGGGCACGGGAGGGGGGCACTGGCGGCTGGGAGGGGGCAGTGAGGCGTATGTGGGGGGGTGCTGGGGCTGCCAGGGGGCGGGGGGGCAGTGAGGGGCACGGGAAGGGGGCGGGGGGGCCGACAGGGGGCGGGGGCAGTGAGGGGCACCGGGGGGTGCTGGTGCTGCCAGGGGGGTGGGGAGGCAGAGAGGGACACGGGGGGCGGGGCTGATAGGGGGCACTGGGGGGAGGGGAGCACTGGGGGGGTGCCCGTCACTCACCCTGTGACTGTTGCCCTGCAGGCCATGGATCAGACCCAGCTGCTGGAGTGGGGGGAGGACGGGGACCCCTCTGGGGGAGAGGCCGACGGGGAAGCCCCCCGGCCCGTGGGGCGGCTGCACCTGCTCAGCAGCAAATACGGGCCAGAGCAAGGTCAGTGGTGCTGGGTGGGGATGGGGGGAGGGGGCTGGGGCCGGCCCCGCCCATCAGAGCCACCCGCCCCTTGGAGATTTCACCTGCTCACTTGGGGGATCCTATTGGGATCCCGGAAGTGGGCGGGCACCGGTGCTCTGATGACCCTTGATGATGGCATCCTGGCGCCAGGACTCCTGGGTTCTCTCCTGAGCTCTGGGAGGGGAGTGGGGGCTAGTGGTTAGAGCGGCGGGGGGCTGGGAGCCAGGACTCCTGGGTTCTCTCCCCTACTCCGGGAGGGGAATGGGGTCTACTGGCTCACCCTGGGTGTCAGGACTCCGGGGTTCTCTTTCTCCCCCCCAGATTTCTGGATCTACCCCGGGGAGAATGTGGTGGGGCGGCTGCCGAGCTGCCAGGTCTGCCTGCCGGCCCCCTCTGTCTCCAAGGCCCATGCGGTGATCGAGGTCCCGGTGCCGGATGGACCCCACTTGCTCTATGATCGGGGCAGCCTGAACCGGACCCGGCGCCAGCGTGCCGTGCTGCTGCCCCATGTCCGCTACAGCCTGGGGGATGGCGACACCCTCATGTTCGGGGACTTGGGCTGCCAGTACTTCCTGCTGCCCCTGGTGGGCGCCGACCCTGAAGACTCTCTGGAGGTGCCGCCCACCCAGCCCCGGGTCCCCAACACCCTGGCCATCGAGGAAACCCCTGCGCCCAGCAAGAGGATGGGCTACGGGGCCCTGCTGGCCAGGGACTCTGAGGATGAGGAGGAGTCGCAGGGCGGAGGAAGGCTCCTGCAACTACCGGGGAGCAATGGTGAGTTGGGATTGTGGGGATGGGTCTGTAATGTTATTGCAGACCCTAAAATAACAAACCAGCAACCCCACGCTCATACCATTGCTGGTTTGTTTTTCTGTTTGGGCTCCCGCTTCCACTTAAATTACATCTAGCTATTGCATTATTAGGGCAACCCCGTGATATTATGGTAGGCCCTACAATAACAAACCAGGCGTGGCACAAGTCGGGCTGGGGTGCGGCAGGACTGCCAATGATTCTGTGTCTGGGCTCCTGCCCTCAAGTTTATAAAGAGCCCTGGAGTGAAGGGACCCTATGGTATTGTGATAAACTCTTCAATAACAAACTAGCCAGGGCATGAGTGTGGGGGACTGGGCATGATTCTATGTCTGGGCTCCTCCCTCTTCCACACAGATTACACAGTCCTCGCACTTGGGCAACTCTATAATATTATGGTAGGCCCTACGATAATGAACTAGCCACGGTCTGCACGCAGGGGGGCTGAGAGCGAGTCTGTATCTGGGTTCCCACTTCCACACAGATTAGGCACAGTCCTGGCATTAGGGCAACCCCCTCCGTATGATATTATGATAGGCTCTACAACAACAAACCAGGCATGGCATGAGTGTGGGATTCAGAAGTGTGGGGGGTGGGGGTTGAGTCTGTATGGACTCCCTCTTCCTGCAAGGTTACACACAATTGTGGCACTAGGGTACCCTGTGATATTACTATAGACCCTACAATAACAAAGTAGCTAGGTGAGGGCATGAGTAGGGTAGTGGGAGGTTCTGTTGAGCCCCCACCCCGCCTATGCACAGGGACCTTATGATATTACTGTAGACCCTACAATAACAAACCAGTGTTAATGGGCAAGCATTCCTGGGTTCTGTTCCCGTGGCGTAAGGGCTAGTCACTGGAGCAGGGGAGGGGGCTGGGAGTCGGGACTCCTGGCTTTGTTTGTACCCCTCTCTATTACAGTAGACCCTACGATAACAAATTGGGGGTGGGAGGGATGAGGGTCGGGAATTCCATGTCTGGACTTCCCCTCTGGTTACTGACAGCGCCAGCGCTCAGGCATCCTACGATATTATGGTAACAAACCTTCTGCAGGTGGGAGACGCACAGGCCCCCGGATTCCCTGCTGACACCCTGTGTCTGTCTTCTCCACCAGGCTCCGACTCCTCCTCTGACACCGGAGTCCGTTCCGATGCAGCGTTCTCCTCCCCGTGCGCAACTGTGGTGCCGGAAAGGTAGAGACGGACATAGGTTCTGTCCTGGCTCTGGGTGGGGAGCGGGGTCTAGTGGTTAGAGCGAGGGGGGGATTTGCTGCAGGGAGCGAGGCAGGGGGCTCAGCAGGGGGCGCTCTCCTCCAGCAGTAAGTGCTGACCCCAAGATCCCAGTGCGGCACTGTGCTGCGGGGGCTTGGTAGCAGGAGCTGCCCCATGGGGTGGGCTCAGTAGGGGGCGCTGTGCTATGGGGCAGGGAGCTCAGTAGAGGGTGCTGTGGGAGACTTGGTAGCGGGAGCTGTGTCGTGGAGCGGGCTTGATAGAGGCTGCTGGGGGGGCTTAGTAGTGGGAGCCATGCCGCAGGGTGGGCTTGGTAGGGGGCATTGTGCTGTGGGGCAGGGGGCTGCTGTAGGGCTCAGTAGGGGGTACTGGGGTTGGGGGGTTCAGTGGGGGGAGCTGTGCTGCGCGGCAGGGGGCTCGGGAGGGAGCACAGGCACGTTCGGGGGGGTGCTATGCTGAGGGGCGGGGGCTTGGTAGGGAGCGCAGCGGGGCTTGATAGGGGGCACTGTGCTGTGGGGTGGGGGTTCAGTGGAGGGAGCTGCGGGGGGCTCGGGAGGGAGCTCAGTGGGGGCGCTGGGCTGTGGGGCAGGGGGTTCAGTGGGGGGTGCTGTCCTGAGGGGTGGGGAGCTCAGTGGGGGCGCTGGGCTGTGGGGCAGGGGGTTCAGTGGGGGGTGCTGTCCTGAGGGGTGGGGAGCTCGGGAGGGAGCGCAGTGGGGCTCAGTAGGGAGTGCTGTGCTGTGGGGCGGGGGTTCAGTGGAGGGCGCTGCGGGGGGCTCGGGAGGGAGCTCGGTGGGGGCGCTGTGCTGTGGGGTGGGCGGTTCGGTAGTGCTGACTCTGTAGGTTACGGTGGGTTCTGATCTGCTGTTCTCTGCCCCCCAGCGATGAGGAAGGTGGCGAGACCCCTGACGCCCCCTGCCCCTCCCTGCGCCTGAGCTACGGCGGCGAGAGGCCCCCCGGCCCGCCGGAGAACGGAGTCGCTGCCCTGGGTGCCGAGCAGCCCAGGGCCATGGGGGTTGTTGGGACGGCCCGAGAGCCTGCGCTGGCCACCTGCCGCTTGGTCAAGGGGCCTGGCCACAGGGGCGTCGGCACGGGCCAGGCACCAGCTGTCGGGGGCCTGGGGAACGGTTGCCTCGCTGAGGTGGGCAGCGTTACAGATGTGGAGGAGGAGGTATGGCATCCAGATGTTGTGCAGAAGAGCCATGGACCTGTTGTCCTGGGGGAGAGCGATACAGATGTGGAGAATCTAGATGTTGTGGATCCAAAGAGCCACCCGCCTGCCGTTGAGCTGGGTGGTGATACAGATGTGGAGGAGGAGGCAGAGAATGCAGATGTGCATCCAAAGGGCCATCAGCTTGCCGGAAATGGGGACAGCGATACAGATGTGGAGGGGGCTGGTGTGAATCCAGATGTTGTAGGTCCAAAGAGCCATCAGCCCAGAGTTGAGGTGGACAGCGATACAGATGTGGAGGAGGCGGCGGTGAAGAATCCAGATGTGCAGCAGAACCATCGACATACTCTCCCTGGGGGCAGAGACACACATGTGGAGGGGGGAGTGGAGAATCCAGATGATACGCATCCCGAGAGCCATCACTCTGCCAAAGATGGGGAGAGCGATACAGATGTGGAGGAGGTTGCAGAGAATCCAGATGTACAGAAGAGCCATCAGCCCGCTGTTGAGGTGGGCAGTGATACAGATGTGGAGGAGGAGAAGGCAGAGACTCCAGTGGTTGTACCGAACAACCATCAACTTGTTTCCCCAGGGGGTGGAGATGCAGATGTGGCGCGGGCGGTGGGAAAACCAGATGTGCATCCTAAGGGCCATCAGCCTGCAGGAAATGAGGACAGCGATACAGATGTGGAGGAGTTTATGGGAAATCCAGATGTCACTGCAAAGAGCCATCTACCCGCTGTTGATGTGGGCAGTGATACAGATGTGGAGGAAGAGGAGGCAAAGAATCCAGATGTTGTAACAAAGAGCCATCAACTTGCTCTCCCTGGAGACAGAGATACAGATGTGACGGGGACAGTGGGGAAATCAGATGTGCATCCTAAGGGCCATCGGCCTGCAGGAAATGAGGACAGCGATACAGATGTGGAGGAGTTTGTGGGAAATCCAGATGTCACTGCAAAGAGCCATCTACCCGCTATTGATGTGGGCAGTGATACAGATGTGGAGGAGTCTGTGGGGAATCCAGATGTTGTACAGAGGAGCCATCAGCCCACTGTGGAGGCAGGCGACGATACAGATGTGGAGGAGGCTGAGGGGAAACCAGATATTGGAAGACAAAAGGACCCCCCGCCTGTCGCCGCTGAGGACAGCGATACAGATGTGGAGGAGGCTGAGGGGAAACCAGATGTTGGAAGACAAAAGGACCCCCCGCCTGTCGCCGCTGAGGACAGCGATACAGATGTGGAGGAGAATCCAGATGTTGGCCAACAGACGCTCCACCAGCCTACAGCCAGTGGAGACAGCGACACAGATGTGGAGGGGGCTCCCGGGGCAGAGTTCGACCAGGCACCAGGTCTGGTGGGGGGCCCAGCCCAGGCAGGTGGGGAGGAGCTACCGGCCCCCCAGTCCCATGTCAGCCCAGAGGCCAAGGTGATGGACACCGAGGGGAACAAAGAGCCAGCGTGGGGCCCAGCCCAGCCCGGAGACGACAGCGAGACAGATGTGGAGGGTAAATATGGGGGCTGGGAGACACAGGCCCTGCCCTGCCGTCCCGGTCACCTGGGTCCCATTCCCTGCCCCGGTCTCCTGCTCCCGAGGCCCTGCCCCTGCCGTCCTGGTCGCCTGGGTCCCGTTCCCTGCCCCGGTCTCCGGCTCCCGAGGCCCTGCCCTGCCGTCCCGGACGCCTGGGTCCCGTTCCCTGCCCCGGTCTCCGGCTCCCGAGGCCCTGCCCCTGCAGTCCCGGACGCCTGGGTCCCGTTCCCTGCCCCGGTCTCCGGCTCCCGAGGCCCTGCCCCTGCCGTCCCAGACGCCTGGGTCCCGTTCCCTGCCCCGGTCTCCGGCTCCCGAGGGGTGAGGGCCCTGCCCCTGCCATCCCGGACGCCTGGGTCCCGTTCCCTGCCCCGGTCTGCGGCTCCCGAGGGGTGAGGGCCCTGCCCTGCCGTCCCGGACGCCTGGGTCCCGTTCCCTGCCCCGGTCTGCGGCTCCCGAGGGGTGAGGGCCCTGCCCTGCCGTCCCGGACGCCTGGGTCCCGTTCCCTGCCCCGGTCTGCGGCTCCCGAGGGGTGAGGGCCCTGCCCTGCCGTCCCGGACGCCTGGGTCCCGTTCCCTGCCCCGGTCTGCGGCTCCCGAGGGGTGAGGGCCCTGCCCTGCATGCTGGGCGGGGATCAGGCGCATCAGTTTCACCTGGAGTCTCCGCTCTTCTTCCCCTTCCCAGACGACGCTGATTTTGCCCTGCAGGCCACGCAGTGCTACCTGGCTGAGGAGACCCCGTCCGCGGGGGCCGAGGCCGCCAGAGCCCCCGCGGCGGCAGGTGGGACACCTGAGTTCCATCCCTGGCTCTGGGAGGGGAGTGGGATCTGTGGTTAATGGGGGAGGGCGGAGCCAGGACTCCTGGGTTCTGTATCTGTGTGACCTCTGGCATGTCCCTTCCCCTTTCTGTGCCTCAGTTTCCCCCCATGACCTAGCGTTCGTCCCTCCCTCTGAGCAGGCGATCTGTGGGGTTGTGGGGCCGTGAGCGAAGAGATCGGTGGTGGGAAAGCTGTGAAGGACCCTGGGTAATTCCTCTCTCCACAGATTCTGGGAGCAGCCTAGAGGAGGAAGCCACCCAGACGTTTGTCTTCAGATCGCCCCCACCTGCAAAAGGTGGGTTGGGGGGGAATCCAGCCCCCCATGATCCCAGCCCCCATCAGCGTCTCCTCCCGGGGTGGCTCCATCTGGTGGCCAGACAGGGCAGCTCAGTCTCCATGGCCCTGCTGGGCTGAGAACTCACCAATGTCACCAGAGGGGCGGAGTTAGTGATGCCCCTGGGGGCGGGGCCGCAGGCAGGGGGTGGAGTTAGTGACCCCAGGGGCGGGGCCTCAGGCAGTCACCCCTCCCCCACCAATTCCTGCTGCCACTCTCATCCCTTTGCAGGGTCCGTGATGTCGCCCCCTGCTGGCCCAGCCCTGCACGCTCCAGGTGAGCACAACGGCCCCACGCTGGGTTAAGGCGCTCAGGGTAAGGGGGGGGCAGAGAGGAAACCCGTCTGGAGCCGCCATCTTGGATTTCATGGTGGGGAGGAGGAGGAGGAGGTTGCTAAGGATTCTGGGAAGCGCGAGAGCTGCTGCTGTGACAGACCTGCCCTGACTGGTCTCCCCGCCTCTGTGCCAGGCTGGGCCGAGCCACCCAGTGCTGACTGGAGTGATTGGAGCAGGGAGCTTGGAGCCAGGACGCCTGGGTTCTCTCCCCAGCTCTGGGAGGGGAGTGGGGGCTAGTGGTTAGAGCGGGGTGGGATGGGAGCCAGGACGCCTGGGTTCTATCCTCATCTTCTTTTCCCCCCTCCTCCTCCCCCCACCCTCAGTCTGCGCCTCTTCAGAGAAGGAGGAGGACTCGGACGAGGATCTGTATGTTGTGGGGGCGACTCAGTCGTTCTGTGAGGACCCCGGGCTCCACTCGGACCAGCCCACCCAGCCCTTCACCCCTGAGGAGGACACCCAGCTGCTGCTCCGCCATCCGCCACCAGGGGGAGCCCTGTCTCAGGAGCCGGCGCAGCCCGCAGTACCCGGCCCGGCCTCTGGGGGGCTGCTGCCCCTCGGCACCCAGGCCCCTGCTGCTGCTCGCCTCGGCCCCAAGGAGGAGTCAGAGCCCCCTGGCCGGGCACTGCCAGCAGGGGGCGCTGGGGGGGAGCTGCCGGAAGAGGAGGAATCCCAGCCCGTGCGCCTCGTGCTGAGCGCCCCCCGCAGACCAGCCCTGGCACTGCCGGGTGAGGGTGGGTGGGCAGGAGCGGAGCCCGGAGGCAGCCGCTCCGGGCAGCGCCTGAGACGGCAGGGTGAGTGATGGGGGGGTGAGTGATGGGGGGTGGGGGGGGGTGTGAGACACCCTGTGCAAGGAGCAGGGGTGTTGCTGGCAGTCACATGATGTGCCTTGGCAGGCAGCGACATCTAGTGGCAATGAAGGGAACTGCAGTTGCTGATTGGAATTAATTCATCCTCTTCTCCAGGTGGCCCGGAGGCTGCGGAGAGATGGGAGACCCCAGCGGCTGTCGGGGCCACGGGGGCTGGGGCCCACCCGCCGGGGGCACGGCCTGAGGATGCTGGGAAGGTGAGCAGGGGCTGGCGCCCTCTCCTGGAGGAATGGAGACTGCACACACTGACTGGGGAGCTCCTGCACCACGTTCTCCCAGAGCTGGGGACAGAACCCAGGAGTCCTGGATCCCAGCCCCACAATCTTTCTCTCTTCCCCCCCCCCCCCCCCCCACAGGTCCCAGAGGTTCATCCCAGTCCTTCCACACCCGTGAGGCGCCGGAGCCTGCGATCCGCTCCGGTTCCCGCTCCCCCACCACCAGCCCCTGCTCCAGAGAGGCGGAGCCGGCGGGGTGGGGCGGAGAAGCCAGTGGGGTCTGGAGACCCCAGCCAGCCCACCCCGGCCGCCCCCCAGCGTAGGGGGCGGCGTCAGCTCTGCAGCCCGGCCGTGTACATGGAGGCGCCAGAGCCGGGGAGCGTCGAGGAGGTGGACCAGCCCGGCCCTGTGAAGAGGCCCAGGAGGGCTGTGCGGACCCAGGACCCCCCCACGCAGCCAGAGGCCTCGAGCCAGGGGGCTCCAGGCCGGGCCCGGAGATCTCGGGGGGCTGCAGGCACGGAACCAGCCCCAGCCAACAAGCCCAGGAGGGGTTCAGGGGGACCAGAGCCGGAGGCGTCGCAGGGCCGAGCCCGGCGGTCCCAGAGAGTCCCCGCCCTGGAGCCAGCCCCCAGGAGGAGGGGTGCTGCAGAGCCAGCCAGGGAGGCCCGAGGCAAGCGGAGAGGGGTGGCCACCCCGGATCCGCCTCAGGTGCAGGGCAAGGGACAAGTGGGCAGTACCATGGCCCAAGAGGATGCTGGGAGCAATGCCAGAAAGAGGCAGGTGGGTAACAGGTGGACTGGCAGGGCTGGGAGAAAGTCCCCACCGCAGGTGTCGGGCCCCACCCCTAACTTGCTATGGACAGGGCCTGGCCACTGGGAGGCGGGGCCTAAGCACCAGGGAGCAGGGTGTAATTTATCGTGTGGACAGACTGACTCCGGTTGTTTGCAAAATGGACGGGGTATAATTTTCTGGGGGCGGAGCCTGATACGGTGTGGTGGGGGAATCCATTGCTGGGGTGGACTCGAGGTGCAGGGCCTGTCCTGCGAGGGGGTGGGGCTATGGGGGTGTGGTCTAAGTGGCTAGGGAGAACTCCGAAGGGGCAGGGTGGGGGGGCTGTGAGTGAGTCTCACTCCCCTCATTCCCCCTGCAGGAGGCGCCGGTCCCCACATTGCGCCGTCAGAGCACAGAGAACAAGGTGGAGGGGCTGCGACTCAGGGCCCCTCGCCGATCCCAGGGGGCAGCCGGTGGCACGACCTCCCCCAGGGTAAGAAAGCCCAGGACTGCGGGGCAGGGAGGCCAGTAGGCTGGGACACGGGGGCCCTTCCCCTCTAGGGGGTGCCAACTCCCACCCCGCCCCACGTATCTCCCAGCTCTGGGTTCTATCCTGGCTCAGAGGAGGGAGTGGGGGGGGACGACAGGGACTGTGTAGACTGATCTGTAGATGATACATAATCTGCCCGCCTCTGGGGAGACACACACTGAGTTCTTCACCTTCCCAGAGGCGGTGGGGTCGGACTTCAGCCCTGGGGCTTTGGGCTCCGTCCCCCCAGCTCACCACCCCCCTCCCATGGCCTCCACGGCTTAATTTGTCACAGTAAATCGGCTGGGAAAGGTGATATCTGTCGGTTGTTCATATCGCTTCTCGCAGCAGACTTAGCAGCCAGCTGGGAGACGGTGAAAAGCGATGTTAACAGACAAGTGTCACGTCTCGCAGCAGTAGACCACTAGCTAACCAACCAAACCGTCCCCCTCCGAAAAGAGACGGGAACGTGCAAAGCACCCTATTTGTGTTTCTGTGCTGTCGGTCCAGTAAAGAACAGAGACGGCTCTGCGTTACTTCTACGACTGAGTCAGGAAAAGACCCTCCTACGTAAATCGATGCCCATGATTGGGACGTGTCGAGGTGCACATTTATTTGTGTTTCCTCAAATTAATGAAGCGTTTTAGGGAAAACTGGCAGAGCGGCCACCAGCAGGAGTTGGTGGCCGCGCTCTCAGGCCACCAGAAATGTCGTGAGAAGGCCTGAGGAGGTTAACGCATGGCGGTGATGCGCTGGCTGCGGCTCGCGTACCTGTTTCCTGCGTCAGTTCGCTGCCATGACGCCCTGGTGGTTGGCGGTTCCTGTGGCCAGCAGTTCCCCTCGTGCGTTACTTTTAGTCCCGCCCCCCCCCCACTCTCCCCCCCCACACAGACACACTCGGGGTTTCCGTTGGGCCATTTGTTCAGAGACCTGCTGACCTGCTGGGGCCGGTGTGGGGCGGGACACGGCCCGTCGGGCCCTGGCACGGGTGCAAGGCGGGAGGGGGGGTGGGGGGGGCTGGAATCCAGGCTCCAGCAGGCCTGCACTGGAGTGGAAGTGGGTGGTCAGGCTGTACCAAGTTGGGGGGGGGCTGTACCCCTACCTTTAACGGACCTAATGGGAACGTACCAAGCCGTAAGGGTGGGGTAGGAGAGGAATTTACCATGGTGCCTTGCTGTGGGGAGGGGATGAGGAGCTGGTAGCAAACAGCTCCCCCTCCTTGGGGTGGGAGGGGACGTACCAAGTTACCCTGCCCGGGGGGGGGAGGGTGTGAGGGGACCATACCAAACAGCCCTGCCCCCTGGGTGGTGGGGAGGGGGATTTAGCAAGTTACTCTGCCCCTGGGGGTGGTGGGGAAGGGACTGTACCAAGCCGCCCCGCTTGCGAGGGGCGGGGAGGGGGGCAGTCTGGGGGACGGGCTGGTCCGTGCTGACTGGGCTCCCCGCCCCCAGGTGCTGTTCACGGGGGTGATTGACGAGGCGGGCGAGGGGGTGGTCTCGGCGCTGGGCGGGACGCTGGCCCAGTCGGTCTTCGACTGCACCCACCTGGTGACGGACCGGGTGCGCCGCACCGTCAAGTTCCTGTGCGCCCTGGCCCGGGGGGTGCCCATCGTCACGCTGGACTGGCTGGCCAAGGTACCCCGGGGGGGCAGGGTGGGAGGGGGGACCCTGTGGGGGAGGGGCAGGGTGGAGGGAACGATTGGGGCGAGGCTGGGGACCGGAGGGCGGGAGAGGAAGCAACATTGGGGGGCTGCCCCAGGTGACCCTGCCCCCCTTCCCCTCCCCCAGAGCGGACGCAGCACCTGCTTCCTGTCGCCCAGCGGCTTCCTGGTGCGGGACCCCGAGCAAGAGCGAAACTTCCACTTCAGCCTGGCCCAGTCGCTGCAGCGAGCGCGCGGGGGGGCCCTGCTGCAGGTGAGCCCCCCCCCGACCCCATTGACACCCCCTGCACCACGCGGGGGGGCCTGCTGCAGGTGAGCCCCCCCCGTCCCCATTGACACCCCCTGCACCACGCGGGGGGCCCTGCTGCAGGTGAGCCCCCCCCGACCCCATTGACACCCCCTGCACCACGCGGGGGGGCCCTGCTGCAGGTGAGCCCCCCCCGACCCCATTGACACCCCCTGCACCACGCGGGGGGGCCCTGCTGCAGGTGAGCCCCCCCGACCCCATTGACACCCCCTGCACCACGCGGGGGGCCCTGCTGCAGGTGAGCCCCCCCGACCCCATTGACACCCCCTGCACCACGCGGGGGGGCCTGCTGCAGGTGAGCCCCCCCAGTCCCCATTGACACCCCCTGCAGCACGCGGGGGGCCCTGCTGCAGGTGAGCCCCCCCCGACCCCATTGACACCCCCTGCACCACGCGGGGGGGCCCTGCTGCAGGTGAGCCCCCCCGACCCCATTGACACCCCCTGCACCACGCGGGGGGGCCCTGCTGCAGGTGAGCCCCCCCGACCCCATTGACACCCCCTGCACCACGCGGGGGGGCCCTGCTGCAGGTGAGCCCCCCCGACCCCATTGACACCCCCTGCACCACGCGGGGGGGCCCTGCTGCAGGTGAGCCCCCCCGACCCCATTGACACCCCCTGCACCACGCGGGGGGGCCCTGCTGCAGGTGAGCCCCCCCGACCCCATTGACACCCCCTGCACCACGCGGGGGGGCCCTGCTGCACGTGAGCCCCCCCCGACCCCATTGACACCCCCTGCACCACGCGGGGGGGCCCTGCTGCAGGTGAGCCCCCCCCGACCCCATTGACACCCCCTGCACCACGCGGGGGGGCCCTGCTGCAGGTGAGCCCCCCCCGACCCCATTGACACCCCCTGCACCATCCTGGGCCCTTGCCGTTGAGACCCCTTCCCCCCCCACACTGCCCACTTCGGGGGGCCCGTCTGCATGTTAAACCCAACTGGCTCCCCCCAACATCCACCCCCCACTAGCCTCTTGCAGGTGAGACCCTCTGAACCCGCTCACCCCCCCCCCAGTCTGCTCCCCACCGTACACCACATGGGGGGGGGAGAGCTGCAGTTGTGGGCCCCCCCCACTCATGCCCTAAGCACCCTGGTGGACCCATCTGGGCAGGATGCCGCCTGCAACTGGCCCTGTCACAAGCTCCTCACCCTCGAGGTCTCAGCTGTGGACACATGGTCCATGGGCCCTGCCCCTCGCTGGCTCCGCCCCTTCCACAGGCTCCGCCCCTTCCCTCATGGGAGCAGGGGGTGGGTCAGTCACAGCCGCGTCCCCCTCCCGCAGGGCTACGAGATTCACGTCACCCCCAACGTCAAGCCGGAGCCCGAGCACATGAAGGACATCATCCAGTGCAGCGGGGGGGTCTTCCTGCCCCATATGCCCCGGACGTACAAGGTGAGGGGGGAGTGAGGGGCTGCGGGTTGGCAGTGAGGGGCAGGGGAGGTTGGGGGGGGGAAGTGAAGGGGAGGGGAGCTGCAGGGCAGCAATGAGGGGTGCAGGGAGGAGGGAAGGGAGTTAGGGGCACAGGAGGAGGGGAGCTGTGGGGCAGGAGTGACGGAAGAAAGTGCGGGCTGTGGGTCGGGACTGAGGGGCACGGAGGGGGCTGCGGGTTGGCAGTGACAGGCAGGGGAGGTTGGGGGGGACACGGGGAGGGGGGCTGAAGGGCAGCAGGGAGGAGGGGAGGGAGTGAGGGGCACAGGAGGAGGGGGGCTGCGGGTCGGGACTGAGGGGCACAGAAGGGGGGGGCTGCGGGTCGGGAGTGAGCAGGATTTAACCCTTTCAGGACAAGCGCGTCATCATCTCCTGCCCCGAAGACCTTCCCCGCTGCCGACCCGCCCTGAGCGCCCGGCTGCCCGTCGCCAGCACCGAGTTCCTCCTGACGGGCATCCTCCAGCAGGCTGTCGACCTGGCCTCCTACCGCCTGGACGGCACGCCTGCCCCGCCCAGTGCCGCTACCCCTGCCACCCGGGGGAGCAAGAGGAAGGGGGCAGCGGGTCCTGCCCCCGCCCCGCCCAGGTCTGCCAAGAGGCGGCGCTGAGGGGTCCTTGGACCTATGAGCCTTAACCCTGTAAATACCCCGCTTTTCTAGCTCAATAAAGTCATTTTGAAATAATGTGGCTAATATGGGGCCTTTTTCCTCTAGGGGGCGTCAGCTCCCACCCGGTCCCAGGGCGGGGACTGGCTGGCTCAGGGGGGCGGGGAATGGGGCACGGGGCCTGTCCCCTCTAGGGGGCACCGGCTCCCATCTGGCCCCGGGGCGGGGACTGGCTGGCTCAGGGGGGCGGGGAATGGGGCAGAGGCCCGTCCTCTCTGGGGGGTGCTGGCTCCCATCTGGCCCAGGGCGGGGACTGGCTGGCTCAGGGGGGTGGGGAATGGGGCAAGGGGCCCGTCCTCTCTGGGGGGGTGCCGGCTCCCATCTGGCCCCAGGGTGGGGACTGGCTGGCTCAGGGGGGCGGGGAATGGGGCACGGGGCCTGTCCCCTCTAGAGGGCGCTGGCTCCCATCTGGCCCCAGGGTGGGGACTGGCTGGCTCCGGGGGGCGGGGAATGGGGCAGGGGCCCGTCCCCTGCTGTTGCATTGACGTCACCCGCGGGTGTTCAGAAGCAGGGTGCAGTTGTGACTGATTGTTCCATCCAGCCCCTTGCACTGCCAGTGGTGGGTGGTGCCCGGGTGTCTCGGGCGGGGGGGAATCAGGCTGGCACTAGATTTAACGCCCCCCCCCCCTTCTGTCCTGCCCAGTCACGCCCCCCGCTGGCCCTGTAGGCCTCAGTTATGACTCAAGTGGATCAGGAGGCCGAAGGCCCCAGGGTCCCAGGAGGTGGGGGGGGAGCAGCCCCCATGGTGGCGCTTGCTCCAGAAACCGGTTTTTCCCCCTCAGCCGTTTTCTTTAAGGACCCCAAGAGGGAGTGGGGGGCGGAGCAGCTCATTCCCTCAGTCTCCCAGTTCGGGCTAATTTCCCACGCGCCAAGTTTGGTTTATTAATTTTCGGTCCTCAGTTTCTCTTGGCTGCCAGGCGTGATCCCTGCCCGGCCCGTGCGTTCTGGCTGGAGGCGCGCTCGTTTTGGACTCCTTTCGTTTTTCTGTTTCCCTTTCCTCTGCTTCCCGTCAGAGTTGCCGGGGGCTGGGGATGTTTTCGTGACTTTCACTCACATTTCACAGCTGAGCTCGCAAGAAGGGTAAATGGGTCGGCCCCGTTACTACACCAAGGCCGTGGAGCCTGGGGCAGAGGATGGGCCTGGGTCCCCCAGCCACCCGGGAAGGGGGTGTGAGGCTCCCCTGGACAGAGGAGGATAAGGATGGTTCAAAGCCCTGCAAGGGGGGGGAAGGACCATGGGGCGACGGCCAGCTTGAAAGACGCTGGGTTTTGTGGAGGGACTAAAGCCTGACCTGGGTGCAGGGCTGAGTCGCAAGAAGAGACTAAAGTGATTGTCAGCAGGGGGCACCAGAGAGGGAAGTCACCATGCCACAGGGGGCCAGGAGGGGGCGCCAGAAAGGGGACAACCACTATGTCTTGCCTAGCCAGGAGGGGGCGCCAGAGAGGGAAGTCACCATGCCATAGGGGGCCAGGAGGGGGCGCCAGAGAGGAGAGTGCTGCCATGCCATGCCTGGCCACGGGGAGACGCCCCAGCGGTGAGGTCACATTCCCGCAGGGGTGTTTGCGTGGGAACAGCGCAGGCATGAGCGGGGTTGAAAGACGAGGGTCAGATCCGTGTCGTGGAGAATGTCAGTAATCTCTCTTTTATTGGACCAACTGCTGCTGGAGAGCGAGCCAAGCTTTCGACCTGCACCAAGCTCCTCTGCGGGGCTGGGAAAGGGCGTCACAGCTAAATCCAAGGGGGAGCAGATCGTTTAGCGTAAGGAGTTAACACACCTTGCAAGATGAAGTGGGCAATTCAACCATCTGCCGCCCTAGGGCAACGGGGTAGCGGGCTCCAGATTGTTGTAAGGAGACCGCAAACCAGCGTCTCTGTTCGGGCCGGGAGTTTGCGTCCAGCAGTGAGGGATGTAAGCTCCTGGGCTCGTCTTTGGAAAGCGTTGTGCTGGTTTCCTTGGAGGACGAGTATGGAGAGGTCAGATATGGAGTGATCGCCATGCGATGGGGTCACCCACAGGGGAGCAGGTGTTTTTTGTCTTTTATCGTTGTCCCATGTGAGTTCATTTGAGAGCGCCTAGTGCTCGTTGGGGCATTTAGCGCCCTGGGCGAGGTACCTACGCCGTGAGAGGCAGGGGTAGGACCCGTGGATCGTGGAAGGTGCATTGGGGGAGCGTTGATCATTGTAGCAGTGGAGCTACGGCTGCAGGTTTTGCGTCTGTTCCCTCTCCAGTGACCCACGCAGCCCCTTCCCCACCCCAGGGGAGGGAGCAGCATGGCCAGGTATCCAGCCAGAGCCCTGTGGGGAGGCTCCTGTGTGCTCCCCCAAGCAGGGGGCCTGGGCAGCTGCTCTGCTCTGTGTGTGGGGTGGGGGCACACGCAGACCCCAGACGGGATCGAGGCACTTTTGCGCTGGTGTTTGTCTAACCGCCAGGCCAAGGCACTGACGGGCTAAACAGGAATAAATGGGCTGAGACCTGAGAGAACTCGGATCTATTCCCAGCTCTACCAGGTCCCTCCTGGGTCACTTTGGGTCAGTCACTGCACCCCTCTGTGCCTCAGTTTCCCCATCTGTACAACATGGATAATGACACCCCCCTCCTCTGTGAAGCGCTTTGAGCTCTGCAGCGGGAAAGAGCTAGATAAGAGCCAGGGATGGTTAGGATTAAACAAGGCCCAAGATTTTACTTTGCTGCCAACATGGTAAGAAATTATTTAAATTCACGTGGTTTTTAAGTATGCGGTGAATGTGTGGTCATGGGACATTTCTATTCATGGAACCTCTCCATCCATCCCCACACTCCCCTCTCTCCATTACACCCCCCTCTCCATCCATTCAATTCCCATACACACCCCCATCCCTCCCTCCATTCCCACACACCCCTCTCCATCCATCGATCGCCCCACACACATCCCTCTTCCGCCCTCCATCCTCATTCATCCCCTCTCCATCCATCCTCATACACCCCCCCTCAATCCATGCATCCATCTATATCCATACGCCTCCCTCCATTCCCACACACCCTTCACTGCATCCATCCATCTAGCCCCACACACATCCCTCCCTCCATCCACACCACACCTCTTTACATCCATTCATCAATTCCCATACACCCCCATCCATCCATCCTCCCATATCCCCCTCTCCCTTCCTCGATATATTGCATACATCCCTCTCCATCCATCCCCCCCACACCCCTCTCTCCCTCCATCCATCCCTCACACCCCGCTCTCCATCCATTCACTTCCCATACACACCCCCATCCCTACCTCTCTCCATCCATCCATCCCCGTACACTCCCTCTCCATCCATGTAGGTTTTGCATCTGTTCCAGGGCCACTTTGGACTGGTGGGTCCTGGTCTGTGGGGAATTTGTTTTGATGACCAGCTTGGTGAGGCTGGGGGTTGTTTGAAGGCCAGAAGAGGGGGTTCGCGGAAGATTTCTTTCAAGATGGGGGTCCCCATTGACTGTGCGGTGTATCTGTTTGGTGATACCCCAGATGGGGTCCTGCCTGGGGTGGGATGTGGTTGGTGGCTTTGTTTTATTTTCTGTATTGACGTTTCTGAACATGAATGTAATAGTCAGATCATAAGAAGAACTTCATCATACTTTCCATTCCTATGAGCGCCAGACAATGTGATTAGGGAGTAGGACTGTGCTGAGAATGGTGATAAGTGGTAAGTAATTTCTGCTAAATGACTTGAGGCTTTGCTCATCACACTCACACGCTTTAGCTGCTGTGTGGTTTTCACATCCGTGATACTCCCCAGAAACTTCTGCCCTTAAAATAACCTTTCCTCGGGGCTTGCTGGTTTAAAAACAAAGCTGAAAAAAGCCCAGCTTTCCCATTTCCAGGGGGCGAGAGCCTCTGTCATGCAGTGGAGAAACACGGGAGAAGTTTCTTTATGAGGTGTTATGTTTCTTGGTGCGTGTGCGCACACACACAAGTGAGGTTAAACCCATCGAGACTCTTCCTGGAAGGTCGCAATGTGTCCTGGCTTCAGCGCTTAGACTCGAGCACGATAACACACAAGAAGCAAAACCAGGAGAGAGAAAACAGACTGCTCCCCAGGCCGGCAAGGGCCAGCTCAACTCCCCTGATTCTCGGCTGGCTCTTGGGGGACTGTCTCAGATTTCAGGCTTCCTGACAGATCCCCCTTGGCTGCCAGCAGGAGCAGGAAACCCCCCATTGCATTTAAAGCAAACAATTTTAGCAGTCCAATCTTAAGCAGCACCAGCTGCCCCACACATCATCGAATACAGGAGGGTGCTTCCCAAAGGAGCTTCAGTCTAGCCCCGCTCTGCCCCGTTTTGGCTGGGCTAGGGAAGCACCAGCATTCTCTCTCTGGCCGTGCTACGTTTAAACACCACAGCCCATCGGCTCCAGGCTCTCAGGGAACATTTGAGGCGTCTCTGGGCAGAAGCCTAGTGGTTTTGGGGGGGCAATCTGAAGGGGGAAGCGTGGGGGGGGGGCAGAGCCCTCTGGTCTGTAGAGCGAAGGATGGGTCGATGGCCTAATTGCCACCTCACAGGGTGAGCAGAGCCGGGCTTGCTGTTTGCTCATCATCCCAATTGGGTTTAACGTGTGGACGCCCTCAGTGACTGAGCTCTGAGCCAGAGCCAGAAACGAAACCAGAGGGGGTTAGGGGGCAGGCCATGGGATGGGGGGCGTACAGAGCTCCTGACAGGGCAAAACGGCATGGGGGGAAAAGGCAGTGTGGGGCACAAGAGATTCTGATGGGAGGGAGGGGACAGTGGGGGGCACAGAGCCCCTGTCATGGGGGGAGTGGGTTCCCTGAAGGTACGGGATGGGGGGAACCCAGGGAGGTTGTGGGGGGCATGGAGGGGTCCAGGAGCCCTGGCGGATGCGGTGAGTTCAGCAGCTGTAACGTCCTGCCCCCTGCTAGTGTAACCTGCGGGGAGAGATGAGAGTCTGAAAGCCAGTGGGTCCAGTCCCTGCACTTCCCCAGCCCCTTAAAAGGCAATATCTCACCCATCCCACACAAACCTCAGGTTCCCCGGAGCTGATTGACCCTCCGGGGAGCTGCCTGGCGCAGTCACTGCTGTCTACACTCAGCGCCGGGCTCTGGGTTCCAGCATCTCTGGCAGGAGGAAGCAAGCGGGCGCAGCTAGGCAGTTCGTGGTAAGGCTTTTCTCTGCCCCCGTGGGCAGGTTGAAGGGGAGGGGGAGGTTGGTTGTTTTTTTTATAAAGAAACAAAGAAAGCCCTGGCCTAACGAAATTTTCACCCGGCAAATCAGTCGGGGATCGGGACCAGCGGGGCGGTGAATAACCCGGCTCTCTCCGGATCCCAGCAGGGCACTTCGTAGTCCAGCTTCTCCCGCGTCCCGGCCCAAACTGCTCCTTAATGGAGAGTAGCAGGGAGCTCCGTGACTCCAGCACCACCGAGCCGGGGCTGGTCTGGGCTAAAAACATCCACCTCCCCACCGGTGCAGTGACGCCGAAAGTCCCCGTGTAGCCAGTACTAGGTGGATGGACGAATTATCTTCTGCCCACGGAGATAAGACCAGTGAGCAGTGGTACCCCCAGATGCCACCACTTGTCCTGACAAAATGAGATGTGGTGATTGTCATAGTCTGGGGCCCCCTTGTCTCGGGGCTTTACTGGGCAGTGAAATACATCATGGTTTCTACCTTGGGCTTAGGGGTCATCGCCCCATTGACGTGCGTGGGGCAGCTCTTCCTTCGCAGAGCCATCGGCTCAGGCTTTCTGCAGACTTAGGCAGCGTCGCTGCACCGGTTACACTCAGGACACAGGCGTTGGTGTGTGTGTGGAGGGCGGTAAATGATGTGTGGTGAGGAGAAGGACCTGTCCTGGTCCGATCATAAACTTGGGGTGGATCAGTCTCTGGAGAAAACGACTCCTGGGATGTCAAGACTGATTCTGTAGCACCAAGCTAAATAGTTTAAAAAATAGAAAGGAAAAAAGAAGGCAAGTGTACTTGAGGGTAAGTGCATAAAATGTACATTCAAAACTGAACAGCAACAGATGGACTGATCACACAAGGCACACTTGTCCGGTGGAACTCCCTGCCACAAGACAAGCTAGAGCCCAACCGCTCCAGAAGATTCAAAAGAAGGCTCGGACACTTGCAATGGAGTCCAGCCACGAATTCGAATAGTGAGGATTAAGAAACAAACCCTCAGGATTTGGCGAGGCTCTAACCTTCCTGCTTCAGCGTGAAAACCAACCGTCAGCTCCTGCAGGTCAGGAGGGAACGTTCCCTGCAGGGAGATTATCCAGCGTCTCCTACTGCCTAGTTCTTACACCTTCCTCTGAAGCAGGTGACGGTGGCCTCTGTCAGAGAGAGGAGACCGGACGCTACGCAGATGATATTCCCAGAGCTGATCCAGTCGGACAAGTTCTCAGTGCAGCCCTTTCTGCCTCCTGCATTCAGCACATTCATTCCTTAGTATTATTAACTGTTTGTATTACAGGAGCACCTATGGGCCCCAACGGGGATCAGGGCCCCCTTGTGCCAGGCGCTGCCCAGACACACAGCGAGAGACAGTCCCTGCCCCAGCTGAGATCAGGGCCCCGTTTCATAGATTCATAGACTTTAAGGTCAGAAGGGACCATTATGATCATCTAGTCTGGCCTCCTGCACAACGCAGGCCACAGAATCTCACCCACCCACCCCTGCAATAAACTTCTCACCTCTGTCTGAGCTATTGAAGTCCTCAAATCATGATTTAAAGACTTCAAGGAACATGGGAATACACTAAGCAGAGCACAGGAGCTATTTAAATATATACATTAACAACAGGATTCACGCTGGTGTTCAAGTGAAGAGATCTCTGATGCAAAGCGCAACTTCACTTGAACACCAGCGTGAATCCTGTTGTTAATGTTCATGGTAGGCTCTGTTTGTAAACAGTAGGGATGCTAGCCAAGGACCAGGGATCTAGCAGAGAATATTAATTTAGGTCTTTCAAGAAAATACACAGATAGGCTATTAACATTTACTTTTATTTATAGAAAATTGTAGAACTTATTAAATACAAACCATCAAGAAAAGCAACCAAAGATGAGGCTTTATTAGAATGCCAAAAGGAAGACAGAGAACCAAGCTTACTGGGCTTATAGTTCCTAACTGGCTGAAGTATTTACTGTAATCTTTCACTGACGTAGTAATATACAGTGACCATTATAAACAACATTTTGTTTTGTTTTTTTTAAAGTTAGAATTTGCCATAATATTTTTCCAATCACCCCAAAAAAATAGTCAAAGCAACAACTGTTTCCAGGTTAAAATCAGAGTAATAAATACTTATGAAGTTACCTGTAGAATCATGCTAAAATGTTTGCTTGCAGTCACAAAAAAATATTAAGTTTACAAAATAGTACGTTATCCGTGTAAATCAGGATGCTCAATAAGTTGTTAAAAAGTTTCATGCATTTGATAGTGGAAGGCAAAATAAAGCAGAGGCTTAGAAATACAAATACAGAAAGTATGTGAAAAAACTGGACACAGTCTACACTGCTAAAGTCAATCACCTGCATGTTGACTGTCCTCTGGTGGATAATCATATATCCACATAGTCAATTAGCCCTTTAAGCTGTCACTGGAAGGCTGGTAAGAGAAGAGATTGTGTTATGTTTCTGGACAATGTCTGTTTCGCTCCTTTCTTAAAGGAACGGAGGAAGGTTTAGCTGCGACTGCCATCCCTTCTGTGCCTTGATAACTTACTAATGCAGGGGATCCTACCGTCCCACTCCCCACATGGACAGGGCAGCCCAGGCTTCCCTATGCTGCTGTTGCCCTCTCTCTCCCTTAATTCTGTTCTACTCTCTTGAAGGAGAGGATGGTGCAACTGTGGCCTAGGTTTAGGAGGGTAATACACAACCATTGAAGATCAGGGAGATGAAGATCTACTCTACCCCAGCTAAAAGTATCTACGCAGATACCTTCCTCTGGTCCATTAAAGAGAAAGAGTGGGTGCTGGGAACATAAACACTCCAATTCCCATCTATGGATCTTCTTATTTTACTCTTGAGTCTGCTTTCCAGTTGCATCTTCACAAGTGTGTGGGCCTTATGGCTATTGAGACACGTCAACTATGCAGGCATCAAATGTTGTTTCAGAGGTTGACACTTTGGAAGTCAACCAGCCAATTAAAACAAAAAAGCAAAGAACACACCTGAACACAACACATTAACAGGTGTCTCCAACTGTTCTCAGCATAAAGGAACTTTAAATTTTTCAGCACCCACAGTGTTGCTGTGGAAGAAGAAGTGCAACACCACATTCTGGAACGTGTGTCATATGCAGCTAACATTGGGCCGGGCGCTGCCCAGACACAGAGAGAGAGAGACAGTCCCTGCCCCTGAGTGTTTACAATCTAATTTGACAGTAGCAGAGGAAGGCAGCTGGGCCAGTGGTTAGGCAGCTAGTTTTAGGCGAGACCCCACATTCAGTTCTGACTTGGGGCCAGGTTTCTCCCTGGTGCCTAACTCCCATTGATTTAAGTGGGAGTGAGGTGCCTAGGCACCTTTGAACACCTGGAGCTTAGGCTCTCCCATCCCTGCTATGGAGATGGCAGCTCTGCCCTGCCTCCCTGAGGGCTGCGAGGGTAAAACATTAGAGAGTGTGAGGCGCCCAGATATACACTAAATGGGGACAGATACGTACCACAGAGAGAAAGAAAGGCAGGATTATTAGCCCCATTGTACACATGGAACCCAGGAATCCTGAGTCCCAGCCCATCCCCCACGCTAACGCCTTAGACGCCCCTCCCCTCCCAGAGCAGGGGGGAGAACCCAGGAGTCCTGACTCACCCAGTACGTGTTTTTTAGTTTGTAAGCTCTTTTAGGGAAGGGATCACATCTTCCTAGGTCTTTGTCCCACACCCAGCACGCTGGAGCCTTTCTCCTAACTGAGTGCTACTCTCAAATACACATTTAATAATAATTAATAATATTTTCAGGGTTACTGGCTGCCCAATGGCAGATGAAGACAGAAAGTCCCAGGTGCTGGTTAAAGCTCAGCTGAGTGTCAGCAAAGCCAAGGATGTGCGGAAGGAGACCGAGTTGAGGATGAAGTCCTATGCCAACTGGGAGGAGTTCCTCATGCCGGCCCCCATCTCCATCGCCATACTGGGGCAGCTGGTTTTCATTTCAGCAGGGCAGGGAGACTTCTCCATCAATAAGAACCCCCCTAAGGATGGCTTCAAGCACATCAAATACCCAGAATCCTTCAGGGCCTGCTTGTGTCAAGTCAGTAACCAAGGCTGGGCAGCCTTCAACACCGCACACGTCAACATGGACCAGATCAGACTCCTCTCCATGAGCGTCCCGGGACGGATGAAGGTGATTGTTAAAATTCTGTTCCAGGACATGGAGATGGTGAATGCCATGCTGCCGACGCACCTAAAGAACATGAAGGCCGTGGCAGACGACTGCAAAGACTTAGCCCAGGCAGTGAAGAACAAGTATTCAGATGTCATCTACCTGATCCAGGAGCTGATGGAGGCCTGTTTGAACGCCAAGAAAGGTTACGAGGATGAGCTGAAAGACATCCAGATAGCCCTGCAGCAAGGACAGATCAAGGAGAAAGCAGCCAAGGAGGCACAGAAGCTGGCCGAACAGTATCACAACCAGATGAAGCAGCAGGTCGATGAATCTTTTAACCAGTACAAGGAAGCCATGAAAGCCATCCCCACAGGGTGGGATGCTGTGGGCATGACCGTTGTGGAGAATATTACAGATGGAATGACCAGTTTTATCAATGGGTTTACAAGCATGTTCACGGGAAAACACGGCAAGATGCAAGCTGGGAAAATGAAAGCCAGTGCAGCGGCTGGCCCAGAGGAATTCAACCATGGAAGCATAATGCCGGCACTCAGCATTTTTGCCAAGTCAGAAATGCTACTGACGTTTGCAACGCAGCTCAAAGAGCTAAGCGATGAGCACGATGGCCTCAACATGAAGAAAGTCGTCAATGAGAAAACTCAGGAAGTTAACACCAACTGGCTGAAAGACAGTTTCCTAAATACGAAGAGCAGCATAGACACGGAAAATATGTGTGAGCCAAAATATCAAGCTCAAGAGATCTGCACATCTGGCCTCCGTATCTGTGAACAGCTGGAAAAGATGGCCTTGTCCCAAAACAAAGGAAAGGAAGAAGAGAAGTCTCTCGTTGAAGAGATCAAACTCTTATACCAAAGAGCATCAGAATTTGATTCACACAGTAAATCCTCAGTGGGATCTCCTGCCTTCACTGCCAAGCCGCTGAACGTGGCTAAATGTCAGCAAGGCTCAACGGGAGGATCCAGTGCCCTGCGAAATGCACATTTGAAGGTCGAGCAGAGCCGGGAGATGCTGAAGTCGACCCAGGATGAGTATCAGAGGAGCTTTGAGAACTTCAAGAAGCAGAATGATGAGCTGATGGAGATCATGTGCACCATGGAGAAATGCAAGGTGCAAGAAATCGATTTTGAGATGGCACGGAAGATGCTGATCAAAGGGCTGGAGGCCCTGGGGAGGGTGAAGGAACAGTGGGAGAAGATGGTGAGATTCTTCCAGATGATCTCCAGCCTCATTGATTCCTGCCTCAGTCGGGACATCAAGGAATTTGTGAGCTCTGTCTCAGATGTGCAGAAAATTGAAAATTATTCCTCCAAATCCTTCGTGATAGACACCATCTACACCCAGGCGTTCAACGCTTCCAACGTGGCCCACCTGGTGCACATGATCTCTGAGACCTACACCGAAGTGTCCAATAATTACCTGATGGATCGCGTGAGCAGCCTGGGGCGACTGATCGCCATGGAACCTTCCGACCCGAGCTTCAAGTCTGAGCGGGAGGCATTACAGAAAGGTTGCAAAGAGGCCCGCCAAGCCATCTACGACATGGTGATCGAGAAGAAAAAGGAGTTTGATAGGAGTGTCGAGGCCAGGGTGGAGACGATCGACAGAGAGCTGAAGGCTGTGCTACCCTCCGTGAGCGTGGAAGAACAGAAGGCAATTGAGGGAGCGGTGAAACGGGGGATGAAGGAGCTGACCGTGGAGGAAGAAGATCTATTTGAGTAGATGGATGCATTGGTGGGGTCCGAGCTACTGGCTCATGCTATGGGGAGTCTCCCTAATCAACCAATCATAGCCCCACCTCGCTTCGCTCCAAATATGACCTTTGCTTTGCAAGACCCGAGCTTGAGAAAGGCCAGCTTTGCAGTCAAGGTGCTGCGCGAGGACCTGGCACAGGCTGGTTCTAGTCTTTGCTCTGCCACACGCTGTCCTTTGTGACCCTGGGCAAGTCACTTTATTTCTCTGTGCTTGGGCTTCACATCTGTAAGACAGGGATGTATCGTTACCCCATCTCAGCCACAGGGTACGGGGGGAGGTGAGACACTTAGGTAGTAGTTGGCCCTGATAAGAACCTACAGAGAGATTCATGGAGGGGGGAGATGAGGAAAATGCCCATTCTCTATGAAGCAGGATTTATAGATTTTAGAAACATCACAAGCGACAGAGCTCCCGCTACTTGCGCTGGAGAGCAAATTCCACCTTCAGTAACCCAGGAGAGATTTGCGTTGACAGAGGGGGGTGGAGGGGGCTGGGAGCCAGGACTCCTGGGTTCCAGTCAGTCTTTCCTGTGCCTCACTTTGTTAGCTGAAGGGCAAGTCACTTCCCCACTCTCTGGGCCTCACATCTGCAAGGTGGGGCCATAGCACTTGCTAGACTCACAGGGCCAGGTGTTCAAGGGATTTAGTCACCTAATGGTGCAGGTCCCTTCCAACCCTTATATTCTATGATTGGCACCTGGGGGATCTTAAATTGGATTGCAAGGGGAATTAGGCACCTAGTGGATTGCAAGGGGAGTTAGGCACCTAACCAGCTTCGGCACTTTTGAGAGTCCCCCTAGGTCCCCATCTGCACTGTTAGGTACTTAAAGCCTTTCGGAAACCTGGCCCGCAGGGGTATGGCCTGAGGAGGGCCCACCTTGTGCCCACTAAGGGTGAGGCAAAACTCCCTTTGATTTCGATGGGCGCAGGGTTCCTCCTGACAGGTGGGAGGAAATCAGAAGCTGGCGTAGCGGCCTCACTTACTCTGAGTAGCTCCCCCGAGGCGCAGGGGGGGATTCAGCCAGACGGCAATGCACTGTGCACGCCTGGCAATGAACCGACCATCCCGTGTGAGTGGCCCAGTCGGTCCCTGGATTTCCTGCTTTGCGATGACGCAGCGCTGAGCACTTCCAATAAAGCCTCTGGCATTTACTAGCATTCAGGAGCCTGTCGTCGTCGTTATTTAGTCGAGGACTGCAGAATTAACGTTCTGCGCAGAATTTCATTGTTCCCTGCAGAATTGGCGCTGCAGAGCTCCTGGCCGCCATTAGGGACCGCTGGACCCAGCGGAGTCTGGCTCCCCACAAATAGAGAGCACTGCGGAGAGGAGCGGGAGCCGGAGGGTTCCCGGCAGCTGCTGTTCCCGGCATGCCCTGAAGGAAGGAGGCGGCGTGTCCCGCCGTGAGCAGAGTGCCCAGCCCAGCGGGGATGGAGCCCTGCGCACCATCAACTCTGCACAGCCCAGCACTGAAATCGGGAAACTCCATCCACCCTGGTCTGGCCAGCATCAGGCTGTGTTTGCCGCTGGATCCCTGGGCTCAGAGGGAATGGTGTATGGTGTCTGGGCAGAGGGAGGCCTGACGCAGCCTCCTCCTGCACCCCCCCAAATAACCCTCCAGTATCCCCCAAATACCCCCTTCCAGTATACATACACACCCTTCAGCACCCCCCAAATACTCCCCTCCAGTGCCCCCTAACTGTAGCCCCTCTCTACCCTCTCCATCCCTCCTGCAGTGTCCTCTGTTTGGGAACCTCTCTATGGGGACAGGATGAAAAAACAAGAATTGAGTAATAGACCGGAGGGGCAGGGATGTGCCCAGCTACCATGCATGATGCACCCAGACTGAGGTGCCCAACAAAAGCATAACAGAGAAACAGGAACTGGGTGGTCATAGGGTTTTTTTTTTAACTCTCTTCTCCTGGGGGAATCCTTTTTTGTTGTTTGGAGACAGACAGACAGACTTGCTGACAGGGGTTTTGAAATGAATTACCAAAATAATTGAAACTGGTGTGATTATACGGTGTTCCTTTGTCAGATAAAATATGCAGAACTGTGCAGAATTTTCAATTTTTTGGCACAGAATTCCCCTAGGAGTACTCATGCCAGGGGCTCGGTGTGCCTTCTTTCCGCCGATCCCAGAGTCCCTCATTCCCCCCTCGTCGTGGCATCTGTATGCCCCCTTTGCCACCCACGCCAGGGGCTCATTTACTTCCTTTCCCCCACCATTCCTTTCTCGCTGGGAGACCCGTCCTTCAGGGTGTCAGCACGTTCCCCTCCACTGAGGCGATGGGCAGAGCGGAGCTGGGGTGCGGTTATGCTGGAAGATGCCAATGGCACCATCAGCCGGTTCGTTAACCTAAGGGTAATTGCAGAGGTTGTTGAAGCTGCCACATCAATTAATTGCCAGCACCCGGCCCTCGCATCTGCCCCTGCCTTACATCAGTAGAGCCCCAGACCTGCACCCTGGATCCACCACCCGCCCCCCCCCACCTGGGGCAGGGAGCTGCTCACCCCACCCCACCCGTACCCCAAAACCCCTGTGGTGCAGGGAAGACAGTCAAAGGCCGGGGGGGCTGGGTATGAAAAAATCACATTCTCCAGTCACCAAGGTTAAAACCTCCCATGAGAACTGGTAACACGAAGTCACCTCCATGTTAAACTAGGAACACGGCGAGGAATCAGGGCCCTCCTTTGTTCTGTGGTTACGTGAGGCCCTTTCCCACTGAAAACGTTTACATTACAGACGTGTCCCTGCTTATTGGAGCTGACGCGCCTTGAATTTCAGATCGGCAGGGGAAAGGCGAGGTGCGGACTTGCAATGCAAGGAAGGAATCAGTCTGTCTACTAGAAGATCCTGTGGACCTGAAGAGGCCACAGAACTTTTCCATTTGTGAGGAATCAAATAACGATAAAGGGCCAGATTCTGATCTCAGTGACCCAGTGTGAATCCAGAGTGATCCCCCTGCCCTCAATGGAGTCAGGGCTGGATTCTGATCTCAGTTACCAGTGTGAATCCAGAGTGATCCCCCTGCCCTCAATGGAGTCAGGGCTGGATTCTGATCTCAGTCACCAGTGTGAATCCAGAGTGATCCCCCTGCCTTCAATGGAGTCAGGGCTGGATTCTGATCTCGGTCACCAGTGTGAATCTGGAGCGACCCTGCTGCACCCGTGGAGTTGTTCTGTACTTGCCCAGGTGTAACCGTGCACAGATTGGATAACAGCTGTCCTCTGCTAACAGCTGGACCCAACATCTGTCTGCGATGCTCAGAGTTATTTTGTTCTTGCAGGCAGGATATCATCTTGTGGCAGCTCCCCATGGCTCTTTCGACTTGCTCTGGGCGAGATGAGGGTTATAAACTGGTCGTCCGGGACCGTTTTGAGGCAGGGATGAGGGAACTGGTGTGTTTCACCCAACACCTACTTGAAGCCGAGGCAGATCCGAATGCACACGGGAAAATCCGGGGACGAATCGAGGCAGCTTCCCGAGAGATGTCAGCAGCAGAAGAGGAGCTGGGAAGGCAGCTGGAGTCGGTAGATGCCACAACCGAGGAGTTAGTAGTGAAGAAGAAAAACCTGCAGGATGAGCAAGAGGAAAAGAAAGGGAACCTCGAGCGCTTAAGGATCCAGCTGGGCTCTTGCCGCAGGTCAGAAAGAGAGGCCAGAGAGATGCTGGAAAGGGCCAACAGACACCTCGGAGAAATGCAGGCCGAGCTGCAGAGACAACGAGAGGAAGCAGAACGCAACCGACTGCAACGAGATGTCGGCATCGGGCTGATGTTTATTCCTCTCCTGGGGACAATTGCGGGTGAGTGGCTTGTGCTGTTTGTAGCTTACTGCCTCATGGCGCCTTATCGCACACACTTCGCAGTTGCTACCAGGGATTTAGGACTTGGAGAGGCCGTCCATCCACTGGCACGATAGGATGGGGCCACTTAATCCCCTTTCCAGTAGTTCTCGCTCTTCAAGTCTCTACTGAGCATGGAGAACCAGCCAGAAACTGGCAAGCATAAGAGGGCTGGTGAATGGGATGGGGGTCTATCCCCTCTAGGGCATGCTGGCTCCGATCCAGCCCCAGGGATGGGGAATGGCTGGCTCAGGGGTGCAGGGAATGGGGCATGGGGCCTTTCCCCTCTGGGGCAGTGGTTCTGATTCTCTCTCATGGGATGTTTTGTTCTGTACAAAGTACATTGGCAGGTTCTCAGACTGGGTCACCCAGCCCGGTTTGCAGTTTCAGCAGGACACCGAGAGCACAATTCCCTCTTCTTTAGAGATGGCTCATTTCTTGGCTCAGGCCAAATGTTTTGTATGTGGTAGAAGGGGATCTTATCCACCATCCAGCTGGGTGGGTCCTACACTAGGGGGAGGGAATACAAAGAGGCCTCCAAGCGAGTAGATACACAGATGGATGTGTAGGGGGAGAGATAGATGGGTTGTATGAAGATGGATGGATGGATAGATAGAGGGGGTGTATGGGCTTGGAGAGATGGGGCTATATGGGGATGGATGGGGGGGTGTATGCAGATGCATGGAGCGAGAGGGGGGTGAATGGCGATGGATGGATGGGGGAGGTGTATTGGGATGGATGGAGGCAGAGATGGGTGTGGGGGGATGGATGGAGAGAGGGTGTGTGGGGATGGATGGAGAGAGGGATAGATGGATGGGGGGAGTGTGTGGGAATTGATGGATGGATGGAAAGAGAGGTGTGTGAGGCTAGATGGATGGATGGATGAGAGAGGGGTGTATGAGGATGGAAGGATGGAGAGGGGTGTGTGTGGGGATGGATGGATGGATGTGGTGTATGGAAATTGATGAATGGATGGAGGGCGGGGTGTGGGGATGGACGGAGGGAGAGGGGGTGTATGGGGATGGATGGGGGTGTGTGTGGGGATGGATGGATGGATGTGGTGTATGGAAATTGAGGAATGGATGGAGGGCAGGGTGTGGGGATGGATGGATGGGGGGGGGTGTATGGGGATGGATGGAGAAATGGATGGAGAGAGGGGAGTGTGGGGATAGGTGGATGGGTTCCATGAATAGAAAGGTCCCATAACCACATATTCACCACACACTTAAGAACCACGTGATTTCAAATAATTTATTGCCGTGTAGTCAGCAATGTAAAACCTTGGGCCTTGTTTAATCCAAACCATTCCTGGCTCTTATCTAGCTCTTTCCCACCTCAGAGCTCAAGTGCTTCACAAAGGAGGGGGGTGTCATTACCCATGTTGTACAGGTGGGGAAACTGAGACACAGAGCGGGGCAGCAGCTGGCTCAAGGTGACCGAGTGGGGCCCTGGCAGAGCCAGAAATAGACTCTGGTTCTCTCAAATCCCAGCCCATTTATTCCTGTTTAGCTCATCAGCACCTTGGCCTGGCTTCTGGGCAGCACTGGCCAACGGGGCCTTGATCCCGTTCGGGGTCTGGGTGTGGCACCCTCCACTGCCCGGAGCAGCAGCCGGGCTGTGGAAGCTGCCCTGCCCCGGTGCCCTGCCGGGGGGGAGCACACAGGAGACTCCCCACAGGGCTCTGGCTGGATACCTGGCCATGCTGCCCCCACCTCTGGGGGCAGGTGGGGGGGGAAGGGGCTGCATGGGTCACTGGGGAGGGCACGAGCCCAGGCCGTGTGTGAGGAGCACCGGGCCCGAAAGGAAGGAGGCCCCAGGCTGGGGCTGCTGGGGGGGGCCGTGGGACTGTGAGTGGCTGGGGGGTGAGTCCTGGGGGAATGCCCGTCTCCCCGCAGGCTGCTGGAGGGGTCTGCACCCCACAGCAAGGGAGGGGGTTGGAGTTTGCTACTAGCTAGGGGACCCCACTCCACATATGCAGCGCTTGGGCCCCAGTCTTTGTTGGGGGGTCCATGCAGCACCCGGCATGATGGGGGCCCTGAGCTCTGTTTGGGGGGAGGGGGAAGGTATCTGCGCAGCCCCGGTGGACAGGGCTCCAGACTTGGTCGGGGGGGGTCTGTACAGGGCCTGGCGCGATGGGCAGACCCGATCTCAGTCGGGGGGGGGGTCTGTGCAGGGCCTGGGTGGATGGGCAGACCCGATCTCTGTCATGGGGGGGGGTCTTACAGGGTCTGGCGTGATGGGCAGACCCCCGATCTCAGTCGGGGGGGGGGGGGGTCTGTGCAGGGCCTGGCGCGATGGGCAGACCCGATCTCAGTCGGGGGCGGGGGGGGGTCTGTACAGGGTCTGGCGTGATGGGCAGACCTGATCTCGGTCGGGGGTGGGGGGTGTCTGTGCAGGGCCTGGGGGGATGGGCAGACCCGATCTCGGTCGGGGGGGTCTGTGCAGGGCCTGGGGTGATGGGCAGACCCGATCTCTGTCATGGGGGGGGTCTGTACAGGGCCTGGCGTGATGGGCAGACCTGATCTCGGTCGGGGGTGGGGGGTGTCTGTGCAGGGCCTGGGGTGATGGGCAGACCCGATCTCGGTCGGGGGTGGGGGGTGTCTGTGCAGGGCCTGGGGGGATGGGCAGACCCGATCTCGGTCGGGGCCTCCAAGCGCTCGTTTAATACCAGTACAAATCGCTATCCCAGAACTAATGACATTCGCTTCCCCCAGGCTCCATCATGGTCGGCTGTGGGCAGGTAGCTTTGGATGCCGCCAATAAAGCCGCAGGCGAGGCCCAGGATGCCGTTCATCGACACACGAACAAAGCGGCCAGGTTCTCAGCAGACGTCCGCAGCCACGAGGAGGAGGAGCGGCGGGTGGAGGCCGAGATCGCGGCCAACGAGCCGCGCCTGGCTCAGATCGACGCGGAGCGGCAGGCGTTGGCCGTGCTCCAGGGCAAGATCGTCGCCCTGCAGAACGGGCTGCGGAAATGTGTTACCTTCATGAACGGGCTAGCAGGGAAGGTCTGCGTGGCTAAGAGGCTCACCGAGGACCTGCTGATCTATGAGGAGCTAGCCAACGTCCTCGGAGAGGTCGTTCAGCACATCCTACCCACCATGAGCCCGGGAGGCGAGGTTGGCATGAGATTCCTGGCCGCGGGGGAACTCCAGGGCCTCCTTGAGAAGTTAAAGTCGGGCGGCCGCAGCCTCAGAGCCCGGGCAGACGCCGAGCCAGCAGCAATAGACTATTAGGGCCACGATTTCCAAAGCCGAAGTCCCAGGCCCACGGCCAGGCTACGACGAGCGCGTGAGCTTCCCTCTATGTTTGAGAATTGTAGCAAGTTAACAATGCTTGTTAGGTAGGGTCGCCACCTCCAAGGGGCAAAAAAGCAGACAAACCCAGCCATTGCCCCTCACCCCCACCAGCCTTACCCTCTTCTTCCTCCAGGCCTTGGACCCCCATCCTCCCACCCCGTAACCACTCCTTACCCTCCCTGCTGGCAAGCCACACATCCCTCCGTCCCTTCTCCACCACGTGACCTGGGGCGGTCCTCACAAGATCCCTGGGGTGACTTGGACGAAGGGCTGAGCCACGGAAAACCCAGAGAGGGAGTCAGGAGAAGACGGTGGCTGGGACGGGCCCTTGTGGCCAAGGAAATGTCTATGGGGTGGGGAGGAGGGTATGTGAGGTAAAGGCCTTTTGAAACCAAAACATGAACCAATCCATTCTGAAAGGTCAAAAGGAACATTTCAACCTTTTTGACCTGAAACTCAAAAAAGAGTCATACAAAAAGTGGACCTCTGGGGGGCCTGCTCATTCTGGGGTGTGGCATGAGCAGGCCCCCCAGAGGAAGTTTTTAAATGTTGCAACACACATTAATAATAAAATTATATCAGAAATGGATCTGATTAGCTCGAGAACACCAGAACCTGGGCAAAGTTCCAGTCCCAATCAGACTAAGAGGGCAACTCTGATCTATTTCTAATTCACATCAGATCCTGTTTTGGAATGTTTAAAAATAATTTCTAACGATGATTGTCATAAATATCAAGGGAAGGGTAACCACCTTTAAATCCCTCCTAGCCAGAGGCAAAACCCTTTTACCTGTGAAGGGTTAAGAAGCTAAGGTAACCTCACTGGCACCTGACCAAAATGACCAATGAGGAGACAAGATACTTTCAAATCCGAGGGGGGAAACAAAGGCTCTTTCTGTCTTTGGGATGCTTTTGCCGGGAACAGATCAGGAATCCAGCCTTACAACTGTTAAATTAGTAAGTAATCTAGCTAGAAATGCTAGAAAATGGAAAAGATTTCCTTTTGTTTAATGGCTGGTAAATAAGCTGTGTTGGAGGGAACGTAGATTCCTGTTTTTTGTCTTTTTGTAACTTAAGGTTTTGCCTAGAGGGATTCTCTGTGTTTTGAATCTGGTTTCCCTGTAAGGTATTTACCATCCTGGTTTTACAGAGGCGATTCTTTTACCTTTTCTTTAATTAAAATTCTTCTTTTAAGAACCTGATTGATTTTTCATTTGTTCTTAAGATCCAAGGGCTTGGGCCTGTGTTCACCTGTACCAATTGGTGAGGATTTTTATCAAGCCTTCCCCAGGAAAGGGGGTATGTAGGGCTTGGGGGGATATTTGTGGGGGGGAGAGACGTCTCCAAGTGGGCTCTTTCCCTGTTCTTTGTTTAAAATGCTTGGTGGTGTCAGCCTAGGGTTCAAGGACAGGGCAAAGTTTGTACCTTGGGGAAGTTTTAACCTAAGCTGATAAGTTTAGGGGGTCTTTCATGCAGGTCCCCACATCTGTACCCTAGAGTTCAGAGTGGGGAGGGACCCTTGACAATGATGTTTGAAGGAAAGTATCATGGCATATTTTTGGCATCATTCTGCCGATACTGTTGGCCTCTATAAAGTGTTTGTGGGCACGGAATGAGGGATTTTACGATCAACTCTTTTGTTTAGAAAATGCTTGGATCTCTTCGGTGACTTGACTGACTTAATTCTTTTTATGACTGCATAGGAAAATATTTGTCTAAAGTCTAATCTGTACAAACGTAGGAGTTCAATATATTCGTTATTTTATACAGTGCCAGGTTTCCAGTGGCTCCAGGGAGCCAGGCCCATGCTCAGAAGGGGCCCCGGCCTGCTCCCCTTGCACTGCGCCCCGAGAGCCCTCTGGCTCCCCCCGCCCACCACTTGCTCCTCTTGGCCTGCCCGCCAGCTGGCCGAGGGCTCCTCTCCACCTCCTGGCCCCAGCCCCGGCTCCTCTCAGCCCCCTGGCCGGACCCCAGCGCGCCTCCGCCTCTGGGCAGTCTCTGCTTCCCACCACCTGTGGGGCCCCACCTGTCTCCCCGGAGCTGAGCCACCTGGGACTGGTGCAGAAGCCTGGCCAGTCTCAGCCAGGTGTGGGTGTGGGGCAATGTGGGGGGCTTGGCTGGGCCCCTCCAGGCAAGTGCATCTTGAGGGGCCCCGGCCGGGGCAGGTCCTGGCCTGGCTGATCGCATCACTCCCCGGGGGGGGCAGAGCGATTCCAGCAGGGCCAGTGAGTGCGGCCGGGAGGCAAGGCTTAGGGGGTGGGTCTGGGGGGGGCGCTGGGCTGTGAAGGGGCGGGGAGGATCTGTGTGTGCTGGGGCACTAGGGAGTGGGGGTTCAGTGACGGGGGGTGCTGGGCAGTTGTGGTGGGGCTGCGGGCAGGGGTGGTGTTGTGCAGGGCGCTGTGCATTTGTGGGAGGGTCTCGGGGGGGGTGATGGGCATAGTGGGTCTGGGGTGGCTCTGGCCATAGGGAGTCGGGGGGGTGTTGGGCAGGGGGGCTGTGTGGTGTGGCATAGGCCCATCCCCGAGGGGAAGGGTCACGCTGGCATTACAGGGCCAGGTGGGCCACTGGGCGTCGGACCTCGCATTGGGCGGAGCGGGGCCGCCCCTGCCATGCCCCATTGCCCCTGGCCGGCCCCTCGCTCTGGGCACCGCCCTCCGTGCCCCATTGCCCCTGGCCGGCCCCTCGCTCCGGGGACCGCCCTCCGTGCCCCATTGCCCCTGGCCGGCCCCTCGGTCCAGGGACCGCCCTCCGTGCCCCATTGCCCCTGGCCGGCCCCTCGCTCCGGGCACCGCCCTCCATGCCCCATTGCCCCTGGCCAGCCCCTCGCTCCGGGGACCACCCTCCCCACGTCATACCCCATTGCCCCTGGCCGGCCCCTCACTCCGGGGACCGCCCTCCCCGCCCCGCGCCCCATTGCCCCTGGCCGGCCCCTCGCTCCAGGGACCGCCCTCCGCGCCCCATTGCCCCTGGCCGGCCCCTCGCTCCGGGCACCGCCCTCCGCGCCCCATTGCCCCTGGCCAGCCCCTCGCTCCGGGGACCACCCTCCGTGCCCCATTGCCCCTGGCCGGCCCCTCGCTCCAGGGACCGCCCTCCGTGCCCCATTGCCCCTGGCCAGCCCCTCGCTCCGGGGACCACCCTCCCCACGTCATACCCCATTGCCCCTGGCCGGCCCCTCACTCCGGGGACCACCCTCCCCGCCCCGCGCCCCATTGCCCCTGGCCGGCCCCTCGCTCCGGGGACCGCCCTCCGCGCCCCATTGCCCCTGGCCGGCCCCTCGCTCCAGGGACCGCCCTCCGCGCCCCATTGCCCCTGGCCAGCCCCTCGCTCCGGGGACCACCCTCCCCACGTCATACCCCATTGCCCCTGGCCGGCCCCTCACTCCGGGGACCGCCCTCCCCGCCCCATTGCCCCTGGCCGGCCCCTCGCTCCAGGGACCGCCCTCCGCGCCCCATTGCCCCTGGCCAGCCCCTCGCTCCGGGGACCACCCTCCCCACGTCATACCCCATTGCCCCTGGCCGGCCCCTCACTCCGGGGACCGCCCTCCCCGCCCCGCGCCCCATTACCCCTGGCCGGCCCCTCACTCCGGGGACCGCCCTCCCTGCCCCGCGCCCCAGTGCCCCTGGCCGGCCCCTCGCTCCAGGGACCGCCCTCCCCGCCCCGCGCCCCATTGCCCCTGGCCGGCCCCTCGCTCCGGGGACCGCCCTCCCCGCCCCGCGCCCCATTGCCCCTGGCCGGCCCCTCGCTCCGGGGACCGCCCTCCCCGCCCCGCGCCCCATTGCCTCCAAGGGGGCCCACAGAAGGATAATCCGGCCCTGATTTTATCTACATCTCTCCTTATATTTTCTCCTTTCCAGACCTGAAGGATCCCAGGCCCCAGCGAACACAGTCACAGCAGACCAGCAAGGAGGCAGAGGGCAGGCGGCTGCAGGAAGGGCGGAGGCCAGCTCCAGCCGGGGATAGACACATTGCTGGGCAAGTGAACGTGACAGTACGTTCCTCTCTCTCCCAGGTGCCATGGCCTTCACAAGCCGGGTCAAAGAGCTCCAAGAGGCTGTTCTCTGTTCCATTTGCCTGGCTTATTTTAACGATCCGGTGATTCTCAAGTGTGGACACAATTTCTGCCGAGCCTGCATCACTCAGTACTGCAAGGGGTCCAAAACCTCGCCCCACTATCCCTGCCCCCAGTGCAGGGACCCCTTCCAGGAAGGGGAACTCCAGCCAAACCGGCAGCTGAGGGCCGTAGTTGAAATAGCCAAAAAATTCCCAGACCCAACGGGGAAGGAAGCATGTGAAAAACACGAGGAGCTTTTGAAACTCTTCTGTGAAGTGGATCAAACCCTCATCTGTGTGGTGTGCAGAGAGTCCCGCCGTCACAAAGACCACCCCGTGCTTCCTCTCGAGGAGGCTGCTCTGGATTCCCAGGTAATTTTTGCCTTGGGAAGGCATCCCAGCCCAGGCAGGCTCGAGCAATCAGAACAGAGCCATCTGAGAAATATAAAACCAGCAAGGTAATAAAACTAGCTTCCTACAATGAGAAGGTAGAAAAGCAGAAGGGATTTTAGACAGGAAGAACGTTGCGGAGACGTGTTTTTCAGGCCTCCTCTGCATACAGGTTTTGTACTGGGCTGTGCTGGTGACGGGTGGGATTTTTTTTTTTTTTAAACAAAATAGTTATATCAGCAAAAGCCCCCGGGTGTGGATACAAGTTGGACAGGTGTAAAGGTGCCTGATGCCAGCAATGCTTGTTTCCATTTCCATGCAGGAAGAGGCTATACACTTTTATACGGGTGTAATGACACCCACGCTCGCAGGGCGGTATGGCTTTAATAGCACCAGGATATGTAAAGCAGGGTATGATTTGCGTGCCCGAGAGCAAGGGCATCCCCTGTGCAGGGAGAAATCCACGTGGGGGCAGGAAACCCTACAAGTTCCAGCTCACACAGGTTCCTTTGGATCGTTGCAGGGTCGGGGGAGCGGGGTTTGCGTCTCATACAGAATGGACAACGGTTGCGGGCCTGGCCCATTCCAGCAGATTTCTTGAAATCTGCTGAGGCCGGGGTAGGGTGACCATATTTTCAAAATGAAGATCCGGGGTCCTGTTATCCGGGGGGAAGGAGGTGGAGGATCAGGGCAGAGTATTTGGCTGAATTTGAACAGCCAGAGAGCTGGGCTATTAGAGGGCCCCAGCGCGGGGCTGCAAGGATGAGGGATGCCTTGAGGCGGACCCTCCTTTCACTCTCCCGCCACTCCTGCGCTTTTCGATGTGTATTAAGGGACAGCTGCATGACTTCATGCAGCAGGTCCTCTTTGCTTTCTCGTGTACGTTTCCTGATTCTTTGGAGTCTTTCGGCCCTTGATAACAAGGACGGCTGGGATCTCAAGGCTGCATCTGTAAAGCCAAAATGCAACACTTAACAGAGGCAGCATTGTTCACACCAGACAGAGCAATGATTCCCCCGTACTTAAAGACAAGCACAGTCTACACAACAGCAGAAACCGCTCATCCCAAAGTTGCGCACATAACCCCCGGGAGCCCCAAAATGGTGAGCAAGCACAGGGGCAAGGGGGACAGATTGATTCACGGCCGCACTGTCCTCTGGGTTTCTGTGCCTCGGGGAGAGCCAACAGCGGCAGGGGGCCCCTATACTGAACACTGTCCCCACATTTTCCACAGGATGAGTCTGTCCTGGAAGAGATCTCGCTGGTGAGGGTGACCTGGGAAGCAAGGGAGGGTCTTCTGCGGCAAGGCGGCTTCCGCCCCGGCCCGTCTGCAGCTTGCCTGTGTGCAGCAATGGTCCCCCCGCCCCTCGCGGCACAGTGGTGGGGACATGTTAGCCTGACTGGGACAAGGGCCACAGAGCTCTCCCAAGGAACCTGCGCAAGCCCATTGCCCAGCTTCTGCATGAGACCTTTGAAGAGATCGCTGAGGCCGATTGCCGCGATGTGAGAGAGCTCATCAACGCCCTATTCCGCATCTAGGCACGCGGCCCTAACCCTCCTCGCCCCAAGAGCCCGCCCCCAACAACTTCCTTCCCAAAATAAAAGCCGCTTGCCGGGAACCTCCTCTGGAGTTTGTCCTTCCCCGAGCACCGGCCACTGCGACTGGCTACCTTCCTCCTGGCTTGAGAACAGCTCCTGGCTGCATGCTGGGGGTGCTGGGCTGTCCCCCTTCTCCTCAGCACCCTCACTCCCGCTTTCCTCCTCCTCCTGCCTGGTTGAACTGGGCTCTGAAGTGTCCAGGGTGCTGCTCGGAGTGGAGGTGGGGTCGCCCCCCAGGATGGCGTCCAGCCCTTTGTAGAAACGGCAGGTCACGGGGTAGCACCGGAGCGGCTGTTTGCCCCGCGGGCTTTGCGGTGGGCATCCTGCAGCTCCTTCACTTGAACCCCGCACTGCAGCCATGCCGGTCATGGCCCCTTTCCAGCGTGGCCCTTGATATCTGCCCAAAGGTATCGTAATTCCTACGGCTGGAGCGCAGCTGGGACTGGACAGCTTCCTCCCCACAAACACTGATGAGGTCCAGCACCTCGCCATTGCTCCATGCGGGGGCTCGCCTGGCGCGTGGAGGCCTGGTCACCGGGAAAGTTGCGCTGAGAGCACCCCACGCCTGGCTGAGCAAACAGGAGGGGGATTTTCAAAATTCCCAGAGAGTTTAAAGGGCGGGTCTGACGGGTGGTCACCTGAGGGCAGGGCAGTAGAGTTCAAAGCGATGACCAGCGTGGCTGGAGCAGGCGTTGTGGGACACGTCTGGAGGCCGATCACAGCGCACTAACAGACCAGGGCGTCCACACTGGTGCCGCGGTGCTCCAGCCAGGGCGCATCAAGCGTTAGGCTTCTCGTCGAGGTGGAGCACCAGGAGCGCTCCAGCCACGGAGCCACGGAGTCTGCCAGTGTGGACGCGTCATGAGTTAGGGCGCCCGGGGCTGCTTTAATGCGCTCTAACTTCCAAGTGTAGCCAAGCCCTTAGAGAGTCATTTGCAGGAGAGAGAGAGACCACAAGCATGAGAATGACGGTATAGTCATGTGGTTAGAGCACTCACCCGTTTTATTATGCATTTCATATTCTTGAAAATATAAATAAAATGGGGGAAAGCAACCAAAGCTAATCCAGTTTTTCTTTTGTTAGGAACAAATTCAGAGCCGTTTGGAGAGTTGGAAAAAAGAGAGAGAAGAGATTCTGTCATATAAATCTAGTGCGGAAAATACAAGCCAGGAACTACTGGTAGGTGCTGTTCTTACTCAGAGACAAATGTGCACAGGGACATTATTGATACTCTGCTTAGTCTAACGGAAGAAGAACAGTGAGAAACATCTTCCCTTCCGTGAAAGTTTATTACTTCTTTATTCTCATTGTAAAGAAGAATTGTTCTGATTTAATTGAGTATAAACAGGAAAATGGAGCATTAAGGAAAGAGTTTTAATAATCCAAATATTTCCATTGATAATGTGAGTGTAATTTGTTTAGCTAATGGTAGTTTTTCTTTTAGTCTTGCAACTAGAGCTGGTCGAAATTCAAACACAAAAATGTCCTGTGGGAAAATGGGATTTAGTAGAAAACAATTTTTTTTCTGTGGAAAAATGTCTTTTGCAAATAAATAATAAAAGTTTTTTGACAAGAAATTTCAGAATGAACAAAAATGTTTATTTTCATTTCAAACTGAAGTTTTAATTTTGGTTTTAAAAAGCTGAAATTTTTTCAAAATTTCAAATGTTTTTTATCCCTTTGTTTCCCCTTTTGCTCCTTTTTGCCACTGAGTACAATAACATGAATAATTTCCGGGTTTTTTCTCCTGGATTTTCCTTTTTCTTTTTGCCAATTTTTCCAAAATGGGAGAACTTTTGAAGAGTTCCAGAGAGAATGGAATAAAAGGAACAAATGGGGCGGTGGTGGAAATGGACATTATTTTATTACATTTTAGAAAAAAGGGGAAACAGAAATGTGAAATTTTTTC
This sequence comes from Lepidochelys olivacea, assembly GCF_965140295.1. NCBI lineage: Eukaryota > Metazoa > Chordata > Testudines > Cheloniidae > Lepidochelys > Lepidochelys olivacea. Next base: position 44,250,826 of record NC_140424.1, read on the forward strand.
CAGTTATTTCATGATATTTTTCAAAGAAATTAAAAGTTGTCCCATTTTGAACACTGAAAAATGGAAACAAGTTTGAAATTTCAAAATTTTTTGCAAATTTCTCCCCCATTTTTTGGCTTTACTTTCAACAGCCATAACTGTTTGTTTGTTAACCTGAGATAGAATTTTGGGTTTGACTTTTGATACTCTTACATCCTTACTAATGTGTGTGAAGAACAAAGGACAAAGACACAGTGTGTGGCTTCTGCCTAGCCAGATGGGTTTGTTAGTATAATGGGAACAGATAAGAACAGGTAAAGCAGATCGAGGGACGTGATCGTTCCCTTCTATTCGGCATTGGTGAGGCCTCATCTGGAGTACAATGTCCAGTTTTGGGCCCCACCCTACAAGAAGGATGTGGAAAAATTGGAAAGAATCCAGGGGAGGGCAACAAAAATGATTAGGGGGCTGGAGCACATGACTTATGAGGAGAGGCTGAGGGAACTGGGATTGTTTAGTCTGCAGAAGAGAAGAATGAGGGGGGATTTGATAGCTGCTTTCAACTGCCTGAAGGAGGGTTCCAAAGAGGATGGCTCTAGACTGTTCTCAGGGGTAGCAGATGACAGAACAAGGAGCAATGGTCTCAAGATGCAGTCGGGGAGGTCTAGGCTGGATATTAGGAAAAAAGTTTTCACTAGGAGGGTGGTGAAGCACTGGAATGGGTTACGTAGGGAGGTGGTGGAATCTTCTTCCTTAGAGGTTTTTAAGACCCAGCTTGACAAAGCCCTGGCTGGGATGAGTTAGTTGGGGTTGGTCCTGCTTTGAGCAGGGGGTTGGACTAGAACCTCCTGAGGTCCCTTCCAACCCTGATATTCATTGATTCTATGATTCTAAAGTGTTACAGGGTGACTTTTAAAAACTAACTTTATATTTGTGGATAATCTAAGCACTATGTCAAGATGTACAGACACTCCTTCCCCAACCTGTATATTATATAATTTTTTTAACATTAGCTTTAATAAAAGTTTTAAATATGAGCACACACTGGAAGGCTGCCTGGCTCCTCTCTCAAGCCAAGGTCAAGCAACCAGTTAGGAGGGGCAAAGGAGAATGGGGGGAGGCATAAGAAACACTAAAAGCCAAAGAAAAGCCCGGTCTTGGCCAGGACACAACCTTACTCCTTACCCCTCCCATGGGATACAAAAGAGGTGAGATGAAGGTCCCAGACTCACAACCCTCCAGAATGGAACATGACCATAAGTTGTAAGGGGTGTGACTAGGGGCGCGTACTACAGGTATATTTGGACTGGCTAAGAAGGAGGGATGGGGAATGGGGACATGGGGTAAAGGCTCTGCGGCGTCGGAGCTGGGAAGGGGGGTGCGGGGTTGTCATGAACATACAGCTAAGGGTAGCATAAAATCCCTCCTTTATCTGTAAAGGGTTAAGAAGCTCAAATAACCTGGTTGGCACCTGATCAAAAGGACAAATGAGGGGAGAAGATACTGTCAAATCTGTAGGGGAAGGTTTTTGTTTTAAGAACAGGAGGACGTGTGGCACCTTAGAGACTAACAAATTTATTAGAGCATAAGCTTTCGTGAGCTACAGCTCACTTCATCGGATGCATGCAGTTTTTGTTTTGTGTTCCTTTGTGTTCTCTCTGAGACAAAGAAAGAGACCAAGCAAGTAATCCAGCTCCTACTGAAATGATACATCTAATTATTACAGAAATAGTAAGTAATAGCAAGGAAATGCCTTAGATTATCTTTTGTTTTAGCTGGTGAATTTTCCCTATGCTAAGCAGGAGGTTTATTCCTGTTTTTTGTTTTGTAACTTTAAAGTTTTGCCTAGAGGGGAGTCCTCTGTGTTTTAAATCTTATTACCCTGTAAAATTACCTTCCATCCTGATTTTACAGAGGTGCTTCTTTTACTTTTTTCTTTATAATAAAGTTCTGTTTTTAAGAACCTGATTGGGTTTTTGGTGTCCTAAAACCCCAAGGGTCTGGTCTGTGCTCACCTTGGTTACCTATTTGGTTGGTATATTATTCTCAAGCCTCCCCAGGAAAGGGGGTGAAGGGGCTTGGGGGGGATATTTTGGGGAAACAGGAACTCCAAGTGGTCCTTTACCTGAATCTTTGTCTAACTCACTTGGTGGTGGCTGCGATACCATCCCAGGGCAAGGAATTTGTGCCTCGGGGAAGTTTTTAACCTAAGCTGGTGGAATATAAGCTTAGGGGGTCTTTCATGCTGCCCCAGAGAAGGATGGTCACTTAACTCCTAACCAAACCCTACTGAAGTCATTGGAAAGACTTCTGTTGATTTTGGTGAGCGTTGGAACAGGCCCCAGTGACATCGCTGCTTCCAGTGTTTCTGAGTTTGGGTTCTACTGCTCGCTCCCCAGAATTAGTCCTTGCCTCTCCAGTTCTGGATCCTGCACCTGCTGTGCTCTCTGTTATCTGAAGGATCTGGTTTTCCAGATGCCACGGATCACAGAATATCCTCACAATGCAAGATACATTCATATTCTAAACACCAGCTAGGACTCTTGAAAATCTATTGAAAAACCACCTGTCTACTGAGCATAGAGCATGTTCTCCATAAAATGTCAGGAGTTAAATGCTACGGGGTTGCAATGACATGCTCCCATGTGCACACATAAGGCTTTATAAAATGTTCCATGACTCACTCCGTGTCCCTGTCCTTGACCTGTGCTTTCCCTGGCTATATCTCGTCATTTCAGAAACAGCTAGAAACTGAGAAGCAGAAGCTTGTGTCTGAATTTCAGCAACTGCGCCAGTTTCTGGAGGAACAAGAGCAACTCCTCCTGGCCCAGCTGGAAGAGCTGAATAAGGAAATTGAAAAGAGGAGGGCTGAGTATGTTGCCAAATTATCTGAGGAAATATCTTCTTTCAGTTCCCTGATCAGTGAGATGGAGCAGAAGTGCCAGCTGCCAGCGAGTGAATTCCTGCAGGTGAGACAGTGTTAGAAACACCCCAGAACCTTTCACAGGGCAAGAAAGTCTCCTAACTCTTCACTTTTGGAGTGTAGGAGTGAATGGTCAGAACATACAGTATTAGTAAACTGTACATTATTTTTCCTTAAGGGCTTGATAAAATGCTCATTAAAGTCAATGGAAATATACTTCTTGAATACATTGGGCATAGGATCAAGTCCTAAATGAAAAAAATTCTTTGTTTTAATTCTAGTTGGAGAAGACTCCTCCAAAAATGGCAAACTCCAAACTCTGTTCTCCCTGTCTCCTAATGCAAGAACAAAGGGACATTCAATAAAATTAGAAGGTGACAAATTCAAAACGGATCCAATGAACATGTTTTCACACATCACATAATTAGACTGTGGAACTCATTGCCACCAGATGTCGTTGAGACCCACGAAAGCTTATGCCCAAATAACTCTGTTAGCCTTTAAGGTGCCACCGGACTCCTTGTTGTTTTTTGTGGATACAGACTAACACAGCTACCCCCTGATATTCAGGCCTGTCTGGAAAGGCCTATACTTTAAGAATTCAGGTGTATTCTTATCATTTAGCTAGTTCTAGAGGTATAAAAGAGAGAATCAAAATCACTGTCTGCCAGTGTAAGGGCCTTCTCTCACGGCGACAGTCTGAAGCCCTGTTCTTAGGCTAAGCAGCAGGGGCTGCCATATGCTGGGAAAAAGAAAAGGAGGACTTGTGGCACCTTAGGGACTAACCAATTTATTTGAGCATAAGCTTTCGTGAGCTACAGCTCACTTCATCGGATGCATTCAGCTGGGAAGCAACTGGTCACATCCTCACATCCCAAACCAGTCACATTGAAATCAGGCAATCTGGGGCTGTTGGAAAGGTGATCCGATCTATCACCTCCAGAGAAAGGGAAGGGCCTAGAGGATGTAAAAGGAAGTTTAGTTTGATAGTTTTCTGTCTGGTAAGAACTCGCTTATCAATAGACACAGCTGGGAAACCCTTATGTCTTTATAGGTGTAGTTGTAAAATCCTCATTTCTGTATTGTTTTGTCATTATAGTTCCCACTTTGCTATTGTTTATTTTCATGGTCTCTGTCTGGTTCTGTGATTGTTTCTGTCTGCTGGATAATTAATTTTGCTGGGTGTAAACTAATGAAGGTGGTGGGATATAACTGGTTAGCTAACCATGTTACAATTGGTTAGGTAAATTTCAGTAAAATGATTGGTTAAGGTATAGCTGAGAATATTACTATATAAATAAGGGGCAAACAGGAAGTAAGTTGGGATTCAAAAATAAGGAAAAAGGAACTTGGATTTAAGCTTGCTGGAGGTTCACCCCAGTAAACATCGAATTGTTGGCATCTTTGGACTTAGGGTATTGTTGCTCTCTGTTCAGGCGAGAAGGACCAAGGAAGTGAGAGGGTGGAGGAATAAGCCCCCTAATATCAAGCATTTAGCAAAACTCAAGAATAGATAGGATATTTATATGGATAACACAATATCCAGAGTGACATTAAACCTTATGCTTCATTGCTTCAGCCAGTCGCTACCTCTTAGAGAGCAGGATGAGAATGTGGGGTGCAAATTATCTTACACCTTCCCCTGAAGCATCTGGCACTGTCCACCTTTGGAGACAGAATACTGACCAGATGGACCTAAAGTCTGATCCAATCTGGCATTTTTGTTCCAGACGCTAACTCCAAAAGATGAAAGATGGAACCAGTCCTTAATTACAGAAATAGCTAAGATTGAAGCTGAGTTTCCATTTTAAACCTGATTTTGACACTCTTCCTACATACACCAAAAAAGGAAAAATAGTGGCCTCAAAATTGATACATGAGGTCTGAGGCTGTCGTGATTTTTTTTTTCCAGAACTGAAGTTAGTTAGGGAAGCTGTTCATTACTTATGGTATCCTGACTGTATAAGTAGTCCTTAGAATTTCAAAAGCTTTCTAATTATTTTAATTTTCAAAAAGTGCCTCTAAGCAGCAAACAAGAAAGAAGGTGAGACATAAACTGTAGCATCCTGGACTTCTCTAGCTGATACCTAGGGTCAAATTCTCTGTTGCAACCAATATCTGCTGTGGGCAGCGTTCTTCACTCCTCAGGTATCCTGCATTGACCTGGCGTGTAGGATAGTGAATGGCCCTGTGTTACTCTGTACCCCACACCCATTGTTCTCACCCAGCCCCAGCTTCCTGTGGATGTTAAGAAGTGCACAGGACGGGCCTTCGTAATGTTTGTGGGCGAGTGGGGAGAGAGTTTACAGCATGGGGGCAGCACAGCATGGGGGACATTCCTCCCTCTGGACCCACTGGAGTCTGCAGGAGGGGATCTTCCCCACACCTCTGAGTTTTCGGAAGATCCTTGTTCAGCACATCAGAAGGCTGAGCCCTCTGGTTCCATGTGCCGGGTGGTTATTCACATGTCGTTACACGAAGAGCTCGTGTGCCTCCTTATACAAACTTCCTGGGCCCAGATCCTGCAGTCAGAGGACTTCTCCAAAAGAACAAAGGCAACACGTGTGATGTTTTTGTTTATGTTAATAAATAACAAATCATTTCACTTTGAACCTCAAAACTGTGAAGACAAAGTGAGTCCCCTCCAGAGCAGGAGGGATCCTTAGTATGAGATACGGGACTGAATTTCCTTTTATCTCTCCTCTCTAGGACATCAAAGGCACCTTGAGAAGGTAGGTGGCTCCTTCTCACTCTCCCTTTCACTTTCCAATGCAGGGAAGGGATTTTGGACATGAGACCTGGCTCCCCATGGTCCAGCAGTGCAGAGCGTGGGGCTGGTTCCCAATCTCCCTCTGTTAAATCTAATCTTGGGGCTGTTGTCATTTTGACTAGACTCCAGAATAGGTCTACCTGAGAAAAGAGTGATTTACGTACAGACAGGGTTGTTATTTATAGTGTCGCTGATGGAGTGGAGACCTCAGGAGATTGGGGATGGAGAATGGCTCTCTCATTTCTAGGTCACAGACTCCAAACTCCACCTAGGTTGGTAGGGATGGAAAGTCAGGGCCCTCTGATGACTATTCAATGAGCTGTTTATTAATTGTTTCTTATTATGCCGTGAGCTCTATCAGTGGGCTTGGTGTGGCAAGAGAGACGATGGAAGAGACATTCCCTGCTCTAAGGAGTTTATAACGTGCTGTGATCAGAAGCTCTATGGCAGGGCCGAGAGGCTCAAGGCAAAATCAGGGCCCAACACACGGGGTGCTGCACAGACATGTAGTAAGAGACAGTCCCTGCCCCAGGGAGTTTACAGTCTAAATAGACACAAGAGACAAAGGGCAGAAGGAGGAAGGATTAAAATCAGTTTAAGGGGACATTCAATAAAGACAAAGTGCTCCACTTTGGAAGGAAAAATCAAATGTACAACTATGAAATGGGGAATAACTGGCTAGGCAGCAGGACTGTGGAAAAACATCTGGGGGTTAAAATGGATCACACATTGAATGAGTCGGCCATGTGATGCTGTTCTGGGGATTAGCTCTCTTCCAGGGCCAACACCTCCCCTTGCAGTCTCTCCCCCGGTTGTCTCTCTCTCACTCTGCAGCCTCATCTCTCGCTCCAAGGGCTGCAGCTTCCTCTTTGGGACTCAGCCCTCCAGCCTGATCACTAAATGGTCTGCTCTCTCCCTGAGCTGCTTCCTACTCGCCTCCCAGAGGCTTTCTTCTCCACCCTTCTCTCGTACAGGGGTTAGACGAGATGACCCTGGCAGTCCCTTCTAGCCCTGTGATTCGAAGTACTCCCTTCCCCCAGGGCCAGGCTCCCAGCATCCTACTCTTCCCCTGGGTTCCCTCCTTCCCTTTCCAACGCACACAGGGTGGCTGCAGACTTCCTCGCGGCACCCAGTTTCTCTTGCCAGCTTCCTGGCTTTATACTAGCCCAGACCCCCCCCGGCTCAGCTGAGATTTATCGTCCAATTAGGGGTTGCTTCTCTGCCCTAAACCCCTCATGTGTGGCCTGTCTCACTCATCTCCTCTTTCTCAGCTTCCCTCACTCTTTTGAGGGGCTGATGTGGGGTGAACACCCCACCACAGATGTATTAACAGGAGTGTCACGTGGAAGACACAGAAGGACGTTGTTCCACCCTTCTTGCCACGGTGAGGCCTCAGCTGGAATACCGTGTCCAGTTGTGGGCATCGCACTTTCAGAAAGATGTGGAAAAACTGGAGAGTTCAGAGGGGAGCAACAGAAATGATCAGAGGTTTAGAGTGGATGAGCTGTGAGGAAAGGTTGCAATAAATGGGTGTGTTTAGTCTCGAGAAGAGAAGACTCAGGGAGGGCCTGATAACAGTCTTCAGATATGTCTGAGGCTGTTCTACACAGAGCGGTGATCAGCTGTTCTTCAAGTCCAGTGGGGGTAGAACAAGGAGTAATCGCTTTCATTTGCAACAAGGGAGATTTACATTAGTGGGACGGGGTTCCCGGGGTGCAGCCTGGACGGTGGGACTGCTGAGCCCTCCGAATCCCCAGCCTGGGCTGCCTCTCGCCCTGTGATGCTGATGTCCAGCTACAAGCCTGGCCGGCCCTGCGCTGAGACAGACGCCCACGGGCAGGGACACGCCCAGCTGTGTTACACGACTCCGCTCCCGGCCATTGATGAACCAGCAATAGAAGGCGCCAGCCAGTTCCCCCCAGCTCCAGCCCTGCCCCCCAGAACTGCACCGACTCACCCTGCTCAAGGCTCCCTGGGGCAGGGCAAGTTCATTAAGTCGTTTGCCTTCCCCAGTGTGGGGTGGACACGCCCTGGCCTTTGTAAGCTGAGAACCCCTGTGCTAGTGGACTGACCATTGTATGTATCCAAAGAGCTAAATAAGAACATAAATCATCTTTGAAATGGGTTAGTGGGTCTCACTCCAGGTCCTGGTATAATGGGTATCGACATCCCCACAAGGATTGTCCCTAATTATCTCCCTTAAATGGTGTACAGGATATAAGTCAGGTGATCCTGCTTCCCACACTCACAAACCAAGGGGATGTTCAGTGCAACTGGAAGGCAACTAGTGTAAAGCTGAGAAAAGGAAATACCCTTTTTTTACACAATTCATTATTAACCCGTGGAACTCATTGCCACATGGTATTGCTGAGTTTCATAAATGCATAAAGTTGAAGGCCAGAAAGGACCGTAAGATCATCACATTTGACCTCCTGTATATCACAGCACAGGCTCCGACTTTCTCATTCCCCCGGGGGTGTTGGACCCCGGCTCGGCCCTGGGCCCTGTCCCCACTCCACCCCTTCCCCCCAAGGCCCGGCCTGCCTCTTCCTGCCCTGCCCAGCCTCTTCCCACCCTTGCTGCCCCCCTCCGCCTAGCGCCTCCTGCCCGCTGCTGAACAGCTGATCCCCAGGAGGCGCTGGCAGGCATGGGGAGGAACTGATCTGTGGGGCTATTTTTTTCGGTGGGTGCTCCAGCCCTGGAGCACCCATGGACTCGGTGCCTATGTATCACAGGTCCTTAAATTTCACCCAGTTATTCCTGTATTCAGCCCAATAACTTGTATTTGACTAAATCCTAACGTGTGTTAACTAAAGCACCTTCCAGGAAACCAATTCAGTCTAGATTTGAAGACATCAACAGACAGTAACACCTGAAGCTCCCTAGGAGTGGGGGGGCCATGGGTGCCCAAACCATGGCCCCACCCCTGCTCTGCCTCATCCCCTGAGACCCCCTCCCCTGCTCGCTCCTCTCTGCCCCCTCTCCCTTCACTTGCCTTTAAGGCAGGTACAAAGGGAGAGAGCAGAGCTCTTCTACTTATAAAAGTGATGGGGCCGTGCCCCCCCCTGTTCTGGCGCCCCTGTCAAGAGATGGAGAATCCACCACTTCCCTTGGCAGTTTCTTCCAAGGTTAATCCCCCCACACTCTTAAAAATGTCTCTTATTTTCCATTTGAATTTCTCTGGCTTCAGCTTCCAGCAATTGGTCCTTGTTGTGCCTTTGTCGGCTCAACTGAGGAGCCCACGTCTGTTCTCCCCATGACGGTATTTGTACCCCACACTCAAGTGCCAGGGTGCTCTCCGTGCGAGGCATTTTTACCAGCCCTCAAATCATTTTTGTGGGTCTTCTCTGCACCGTCTCCACTTTTTCAACGTCCATTTTAAAATGGGGACACCAGACCTGGATGCAGTTTTCCAATGTCGGTCTCACCAAAATGAAGGGGAAGCTTGTCGTGTCAAAGCTGGTATTGGACGTATTCCTGGGGCCAGAGAGAATTTAATCCTCCACGGTCGGCTGAGCTACAACCATTCGCTAGAATAAAATACATTTTAGTAAAACACAAATATGAACGGACTCCACAAGGAGTAACACTGGGTTGTTCTTTCAGAAGTGAGAGGGAGAAGTTTCAGAACCCAGTGGCCTTTTCTTCGGACCTGAAATGGAGAATCTGGGAATCTTCTCAAAGAAATGCATCTCTGGAGACCAGAATGATGAAATTCAAAGGTAATAAACTGTCACCTGGGGAATTTTCTCAGGTACATTACACGGATAATTGACAGATCTGGGGAAATCCCTTAGGGACAATAACTGTGGCTGGAGATAGTCAACTAATCATTTGGAACCTATGAATTCCCAACTCAGCTCTCAATACGGCACAGACGCTCTGGGTTAGGGTCCTACATTCGGACTCCCTGGGGTTTCTCCTTTCTCAGCAGCCATGAACGTGAACCTTTGCTTGAGCTTCCTGCAGAATTAACTGGTTTTGAACTGTGTTAGGATTTTCTGTCTGCAAGGCCTCCTGTGTCCTCACAGTCCCGCTCTCGCTCTAGAGCAGGGCTGGGGAACCTTTTTTCTCTCACGGGCCGTTGACCCCCAGAAAAAAATCAGTCACGAGCCACGCACCCACGGCGGGGGGGCGGTGTGGGTGGTGGGTGTGGAGGCTCGGGGCTTTCCCCCGCAGCAGGCTTTGCCGGCACTTGCGGTTCCAGCCCCGTGAGCAGTCGCGCTGGAAATATTTTTACAGTGGGGGGTGCTGAAAGCCGGTGGTTCCCAAACTTTTTACCTGGCACCCGCCCCTTACCCTTGTCTGTGCCCCCTCTCCCCAGAGGTGGGGCCAAGACTGGGCCGTGGCTCCAGGACCGGGGGGAGAAATGTGGACAGGGGCAAGGGGGCTGAGGCTGGGACCGCAGCTGGGGGGTGGGAGCAGAGTCCCTGGTGCAGGGCCAGCTGACGGGACCCCGCGTGCGGTGGTCCAGCAGCCAGCTGGGACCCTGGGTGTGGGGCCGGTGGCTAGGAACCTGTGCAAAATCTGGGGGGTGCCGCAGCTCCCTCCACACTCCTAGTTCCCGCGGCTCTGCGCAGAGGCTCGGGGCTTCAGTACTTGCAGCTCCTACCCTGCGGTGGTGGGGAGTGGTGCTGCGGGCCGGATGAAATTTAGCAACAGGGCGAATCTGGTCCACGGTCCATAGGTTCCCCACCCCTGCTTTAGAGATTCTCCACCTTTTAGCCTCCTGAGCTGGAGAGAATGAGACCACCAGGGCTGTCAGGAAGGATGAGCCAAGTTTACTAAGTACTCATGGTACAGGGGCAGATTTAAAGTTGATTGAATGCTAATCCGTGAGAAAGTTTCAGGTCATGGGTCTGTCTGTGAATTATGTGTTGGTTTCAGAGGGTTTGTCTACACAGCAATTGAACACCTGAGGCTGGCCCGTGTCCACTGAGTCTGGCTCACGAGGTTCGGGCTCGGGCTGGAGCCTGGGCTCTGCGACCCACTCCCGTCTCAGGGTCCCAGAGCCCAGACTTCTGCCCAAGCCCGAGCATCCACTCCGAAATTAAACAGCCCCATTGCCCGGGCCCTGCGAGCCCAAGTCAGCTGTCATGGGCCAGCCACAGGTGTGTAATCGCTGTGTAAAACATCTCTGGCTCTGTCGTGTAACCTTAGGTCATGTCCTTAGTTTTTAACGTTTGTGGTTATTTCTTAGTGAAGTGTGTAATGGTTTGTACTGGTCTGAATTGCACTTAACCTCCTTAACTAGAACTTCATAAAGTTTGTTTTCTTTTCATTTGGCTTTTGTGTTCGCACATGAACAATGCGAATATATTCATCAACATGACATTTCATCTTTTTCACCCATTTCTTCCTCTAGACTCACTGTCGTCTAAACCTCAGTGGGACAAAGGTAAATTTCTCGTATCAAAGGGGGAGTGAAAACTTTCATGTGAATCATGGTGGCTCATTGGCAGCACCATAGTTCAGGGTTTGTTTCAATTTTGCATTTGACAGGAGCTGAACACCGTATCACTGGTGGCTGCCCAGATCTTTCCTAAAAACAGAAAAGTCGATTCTTTTCTCTGTTTGAATTTAGAATTAAGCCTCGCTCATGATCTCGCGATAGAGCTCTCAGGTCTGGCTGAAAAAAATCCTCGACATTTGAGAGCTCTAAAACTGAGGCTTAATTTTACTTCGAAATCCTGTCAGCAGCCCTGGGCGCGGCTGGGGCTCCCGCTGTCAGCCACCCAGTGCGGCTGCTCCCCTGCCAGCCTGGGAAGTGGGAGAGGGGACCCCACGGTAGCCCCCAGGCGTAGGGAAGATGAAGAACCCTAGGAGGGGCAGAGGTGAGGCTGGGAGGGCTTTATTATGGCCTGGGGGCTGCAGGGAGCCTGAAGTGAGTGGGGGGGCTGATGGGCTGGGGGAGGCTGTATTGATGGTGGGTTCTGAGCAGATAGGGTGAGTGCTGGGAGGGCAGTGGGGTAGGGGTGCTGAACTGATGGGGCAGTGATGATGGGGGCTGGGGGACTGAATTGAGGGAGGTTGAATGGGGACAGAACAGATGGGGGGCTGGGGGACAGGATTAATTGCTGGGCAGGAGATGGGCAGATGTGGGGGTGAGAGCTCCTGCAGCAGGAGCCAAAATCACCTTCTCCAGTACATATGGGAGAGTGGGCAACACTAATTGTCACTTGCTCACACCCTGGGGAGGGGCCAGGGGAGTTCAAACATCAAGAGACTGACCTGGAAACCACAACAGAATCCTTTTCAAACGTGTCATGATTTTTGGGACAATCTCATGAGATTTGATCTCTTGAAGTTGGCAATCCTGTATTAGCCATTGCATAGCCTTGGGGCCAGCAGTGTGGAGTTTGGAAAGTCCCCGATAGACCAGCACAAGATGAGCGGCCATTCAGGAAGCGTGCGGTGTCCTCACCCACACCGCAGCTACAGAGTCATGGGGGGCCAGTGGGGTCTCTATAAAAGCAGTTTTTCTGTTGCTCAGCTGGCTGATCTTTAGGAGGGGGGGGCTCTGCAAGGATACAGGGTGTGAAGAGTTACATCATTGGACGGGGGACTTTGGATTCCCTGTAATCTGCTGGGAGCCTCCTCTGGTGCCAGGGTCTCTAATCACATCTGTGGGGAGAGGTGGGTGCAGGTGGGGAAAGATTCCGTGGGCCTGATCGTCTGGCCCTTTTATGCTGCTCTGTCAGAGCAAAGGGGCCTCAATTTGCATGGCAACTGTCCCCAGGAAATAGCTCCGGTGCAAGGGAGCGCCCGCCCCCGGCCCTGTCCCGCCCCGTCCTGTCCATGTGAAGTTGGCACAGGGGCTCTTCAGCACTCTGCTCCCAGCCGTTGTTGTAGGAGTGGGCTGGGGGCCATGCTGGGGGCCAGGGCCGGCCCTAGGGAGGTGCGGGGTCCGCGGCGGAAGTGATGGACTCGTCTCTTCTGGGATTGACTGCTCCAGCCAATCGCACCAGCCCGTGGGGCCCCCCAAACCACAGGGCCCGGAGTGGTTGCCCGGATTCGCCCTCCCCAAGGGACGGCTCTGCTGGGGGCATAGACAGGAGGCATCACACTATGGCTGCTCTCTGCTTTGCAGCCCTGAGGCCCCTGTAACTAGGGGCCAGGGAGACTAAAGGAAGGACAAAGGTGGCTTAAAACCACCCCCCTCTAACCCCCTTGTCTTTACCCCAAGCACAAGGATGGAATCACTGAGAATCGGACTCTGGGTTTGGGGGCCTGGCTGAGCGGAGCTGATCCCTTCACTCTGTCACTGAACTGGCTCTGTCAGGGGTGTGAATCCCCCCTGCACATGGCTGAGATCTCAGCACTGCTCCCCATGCAGAGCTGGGTAAATCCTGGACGGGGGAGGTTGCCTGGTTCACTCCCCAGCTGGGGCAGGTTCTGTATGGACACGATCAGACCCTGCCCCAGGGCCGAGCTCTGCCCCTCACGCTCTGATTCTCTCTCTGCAGTGAACGTGACTCTGGATCCAGACACGGCCCATCCTGACCTTACCGTGTCTGCGGATCGGAGACGTGTGAGATGGGGAGACACACGGCAGGATCTGCCTGACAACCCTGAGAGATGTGACACTGTGCCCTGCGTGCTGGGCTGTGAGGGATTCACCTCGGGCCGACATTACTGGGAGGTGGAGGTGGAGGTGGAGGGGGAGTGGAGGGGACTCTGTGCTGTAGGGGTGGCCAGAGAGTCCGTGGGCAGGAAGGGATGGATCAGCCCTGAACCTGAGCAGGGGATCTGGGCTGGGATGTGCAGTGAGGATGAGTACTGGGCTCTCACGTCCCCTGGGCAGAGCACCCCCTTGTCCCCGAGCCGGGCACCCCGCAGGATCCGGGTTTATCTGGACTATGAAGAGGGGCGGGTGGCGTTTTTTGATGCTGATCGCGGGGATCCGATCCTCACTTTCCCGCGGGCTTCTTTCGCCGGGGAGAGAATCCGCCCGCTCTTCTGGGTTGGTGTTAGCATGCGGCTCCTTTAGCCCCCACCCCCCTGATCTCTATGGCCTGGAGAGACCCCTCAACTGGGGGGAGGGGGGAGTAGGGGGGAGGCCCAGCTGAAGAGGCTGGGGGGGGAGCAGGGGGAGGCCTGGCTGAAGAGGCTCAGGAAGGGAGCAGAGAGAGTGCGGGGAGGCCTGGGTGAAGCAACTGGGGTGGGAACAGGGGTGTTAAATTCATGTGAGCTGATTGTTATTTAGTCACAACCAGCTAATATAGATTTGCATACAACTGTTAGCGTGTGTACGGGGTGCGAAGGCTGGAATTTTCAAAGGAACCGAAGCGACGTCAGACTCGTTGATTTCCAGTGGAACTCGTGCTGCTAAGTAACTGCAGGTGGGATTTTCAAAAGCACCTACGTCATGTTTACCATTGCGTTAGTTTTAATGTGTTAATATATTTTCTAGAATAATGAATTGTCCCTGTGTAGGCAAACTGCTTGCGTTCTCCTGTTCACCTTATTGAAGTCCTTCAGTAAATGGACCCGAGAGGGAAATTTGTTTGTTAAAACTTTCCGGAAAGCACTGGTCTGCTGTGTGAGTTGTATTTTGAGACAGAAACAAAAGGTTGGTTTCCATATGAATTTAAAATGAACAGAGCCCTGAAAGCCCAATCCGTTCCCTTGTGCCCGCTGCCCAATATAGGATGGAAAGGCAAAAACAGATGAGAAATGTAGGATTGATGACAAATATAGGAATGATGCTGGATTCCATCATGCACGACATTTCCTGCTCGATCCTCTCTTCCACCCCCGTTATACCGTCAAGTAAATAATGTAACTGTCAGGGTGGGAATGACTCTGACAATACCAGGAATATGAAATAAAAATGAACGGATCATATGGAAAACCCCCTTGAGTTGCACGGCCTTCAAACTAAAATGTCCAGCATCTGTCACATCCAAGCTGTTTTCATGAGGTGCAAACTGGGTATAAAAATTACCATAGGTGTTCTTCATGTAACTCATTTTTCTTTTAGAAATCTCCCTGATTTTGCTGTCAGCAATTTATTGTATTTGACTTTCCTCCGAAAGTGGTCTTTCTAAAATGTGGATAAATGCATATTTGGATGGTCTGGGTTCATATTATTAAATTTGCTGACAGTAGAATTGTTACTGGTGTGACTGTTGCCTGGTATGAATCACCACTGAGAACGCCCAATTCAGGACAGGGCAGATACACCCCAAACACTGGTGGTTTATTCTATAATTAGATTAACCAAAACAGTAACAAAATGAGCTCTTGTATCCCCACACTGGTTAGCAGGAAGCTAAAGCACAGTCCCCTTTTGGCATTCCAGCTCCTGGCTTGTCCACCCAAACTGGTCTTTTTAGTAATAAATGATAAAATCAGAAGTCACACATAAAGTTCTTCCGAGCCAAAAGCCACTGTCCTCAGGTCAATATATAATTTAGATTTTTCCCAAAAATCACATTGCAGCCAATCCCCTTAGTAACTAAAAACGAAAGATTTATTAATAAAAAAGAAAAGGAGAAAGTTAGTAAATGGTTAAAAGAATCGTATAAATTACAGTTGAGTTAGAGAGTCTCTAGATCAGGATCAGAGCAGAGATGGTCGTTCTGCTAGTTTGCAAGAGCCTTTCTGGAGGGGGAGGGAGAGCTCAGTGGTTTGAGCACTGGCCTGCTAAACCCAGGGTTGTGAGTTCAATCCTTGAGGGGGCCATTTAGGGATCTGGGGCAAAAATTGGGGATTGGCCCTGCTTTGAGCAGGGGGTTGGACTAGATGACCTCCTGAGGTCCCTTCCAACATTAGACTGGAAGAGTTTGCAACGAAATCAGTATGCAGCATTCTGGGTTTTTGAGGCATAAGCCATGGCCTGTCCGCTTTGTCACCATTGGGGATTTCACACCAATAATGTGTTGGATGGAAAATTCTATTTTCATTGTCTTTGGGGAACATAAAGTTTTTCACTTGCTGTGGCCCGTGCAGTACAAGGAAGTCCCTCGGGCTACTGCTCAGGGGGGTCCACAGTCCTGGATCATCTCGACTTAAGGAACTAAACTCAGCAGCAGCTGTTTTTTGCGCCTCCACCACCCTCTCCTCTGATCTACGCTTTTCTTCAGGACTGTGCATGGCTACATCCATTTGAGATGGAGATATGGATGCTGCAGTAGCTGGCCCATCACCTGCACTGTGACTAACTGGAAGATCAGGCCTCTCCTCACCACTCACATCCTCACTGGGGCCGAAAGGCTCACCGGGAACATTTGTGTCCGTGTATCTCAGGAGAGCTCCTTCCTGCTTAGACAGAAAAGCTTTCTTTGCTGGCTTTCTTTTTCTGAATGTTGTCCCCGAGGGGTGTTTTCTTCTTTCACTCATGGCTGCTGTTCTGTGCCAGCTAGAGTGGCTCTCAACACTCAGTTGAAGGGGACTAATAAGCAGGCTGGTAGCAGGGCCTAAGTGAGGGAAGAGATCAGCGTCTTAAGGGCCTAACTGGCTCCTACTAGTCCAGTTGACGGCCTGTTCCCTTCAAGTGGGTTCAGGGAAGCAGCAGGACACAGGAAGCTCCCTGAGAAGCTGGTGTTAATCAATGGTGCGTTTTGTAACAGAACCTAGTGAAAATGTCCCTGCAATGGTGACTCTCAGAGAGCATTTTCTAGAATTTATCAACACTGATGATACTACAGGAGCTGGTATGACAAATGTGCTTCTTAAAAAGCTGGAAGAGACGGGAATTGCGATCGCTGACGTGAGAGGTCAGGGCTACGATAATGGTGCCAACATGAGAGGAAAGAACAGAGCAATGCAGACACGGATCCGAGAGTTAAACCCTTGAGGTTTTTTTGTCCCATGTAGTTTTCATTCATTGAACTTGGTGGTCAGTGATGCAGCATCAGCTTCTAGTGAGGCTGCTGAATTTGCTAATTTCAAAGCATCGATGTATTTTTCTCTGCATCAACTCAGGGATGGCAAATTTTGACGCAACATCTGGGAACATCCTCTCTGACACTGAAACCACTGAGTGCCACACGATGGGAAAGTCGAGTGGGGACGGTAAAGCCTACCAAACTCCAAATCGGGAAGGGAGATGGTGCCATAGTTGCCATTATGGAGGCTAATGCCATGACAGGAACTGTTTGTGAGAGAACAGTGGCAGTGGGAAATGGCATCACCAGAAACATACATCACTTCAAATCACTTGCTGGGACCCAGGAGTCCGGGACGCGGCCCCCGCCCCCTAAACCCTCCCGCCTCGGGGGCGCCCCTCGCTGGGACCCAGGAGTCCGGGACGCGCCCTGCACCCTAAACCCTCCCGCCTCGGGGGCGCCCCTCACTGGGACCCAGGAGTCCGGGACGCGGCCCCCCCCGAACCCTCCCGCCTCGGGGGCGCCCCTCGCTGGGACCCAGGAGTCCGGGACGCGCCCCGCACCCTAAACCCACCCGCCTCAGGGGCTCCCCTCGCTGGGACCCAGGAGTCCGGGACGCGGCCCCCCCCCGAACCCTCCCGCCGCGGGGGCTCCCCTCGCTGGGACCCAGGAGTCCGGGACGCGGCCCCCGCCCCCTAAACCCTCCCGCCTCGGGGGCACCCCTCGCTGGGACCCAGGAGTCCGGGACGCGGCCCCCCCCCCGAACCCTCCCGCCTCGGGGGCTCCCCTCGTTGGGACCCAGGAGTCCGGGACGCGCCCCCGCACCCTCCCGCCTCGGGGGCTCCCCTCGCTGGGACCCAGGAGTCCGGGACGCGGCCCCCCTCCCGCCTTGGGGGCGCCCCTCGCTGGGAGCCCAGAACCGCCCCCTGGAGTCGTTCTCTCACTGAGCTCTGATTGGTCAGCTCCGTGGAGGGCGTGTCCGCCCACTCCCGAGTCTCACCTCTCCCAGCTCTAATTGGCCCATTTCATGTGTCCCGCCCCCGTTTCCGTGCTGCGATTGGTTGACTCAAGCGGGGCGTCACCCCACCGCCATGAGCTACGATCAGTCAGCTCCGCGGGGGGCGTGTCCTTCTGTCCTTTCTCGCTTCCTACAGCTCTGATTGGTCAACACGCCTTAGGGGCGGATACTCTGTATCCGATTCTCACCACTGATTGGTTATTGAAGCCTGAGGGCGTACGTTCCCCCCCACCGACTCCACTCTCTCGATGTTGATTGGTTAGCTCGGCAAAAGGGCGTGTCCCGCGCTGGCCCCTCCCCGCTGCCCGCCGAATGGCCGGTTCGGGTTCCTGCGGATCCGGGGCGCGCGGGGCGGTTGGTCTCGCGACGTTTCCCGAGAGCGCTGCGGGTGCGGGGAGCCGGAGTGAGCCGGTCGCGGGCAGGTGGGGAGCGCGGGGACCGGACTCCCGGCGTGCCCTGCGCGGCGACCGGACTCCCGGCGTGCCCTGCGCGGGGGCTGGGACCAGACTCCCGGCGTGCCCTGCGCGGGGGGGGAGACCAGACTCCCGGCGTGACCTGCGCGGGGCGGGGGGGACCGGACTCCCGGCGTGCCCTGCGCGGCGACCGGACTCCCGGCGTGCCCTGCGCGGGGGCTGGGACCAGACTCCCGGCGTGCCCTGCGCGGGGCGGGGGGGGACCGGACTCCCGGCGTGCCCTGCGCGGGGGCTGGGACCAGACTCCCGGCGTGCCCTGCGCGGGGCGGGGGGGACCAGACTCCCGGCGTGCCCTGCGCGGGGCGGGGGGACCAGTCTCCCGGCGTGCCCTGCGCGGGGCGGGGGGGACCAGTCTCCCGGCGTGCTCTGCGCGGGGGCTGGGACCAGTCTCCCGGCGTGCCCTGCGCGGGGGGGGGGGGAGACCAGACTCCCGGCGTGCCCTGCGCTGGGAGGGGAGACCAGACTCCCGGCGTGCCCTGCGCGGGGCGGGGGGGACCAGACTCCCGGCGTGCCCTGCGCGGGGGGGGGGGGGAACAAGCGGCGCTGGGCGGAGGGAAAGGGGGCAGGTGAGGCTGTGGAGGATCGGGGGATGGGAGTGGGGGCAGGGGGGAAGGGGATGGTGGGGGACAGGTGGGGAGGGGGGACTGGAGGGGAGCAGGAGGGGCAGGTGGCGAGTGAGAGGCAGGGGAGCCTGGCGGGATCAAGGGAGAACGTGGGCCCTGAAGGGGGGTGTGGGAGGGGAAGGAGCTGCCTTGTTTGCTGTGCGATGGCTCGGGAAGTTATCGTAGGGTCTATCCTAAATCCGCAGACGGCATCAGATGTGGGCTGGCGGGGAACGTGGGCACGAGGCCGGGGCGGCGCAAGGATGTTTTGCGCCCTAGGCGAAACTTCCACCTTGCACCCCCCCTGTCCTGAGGTGCCCCCCCTGCAGCAGCTCCCTGCCGCCCCCCCTCCACCCTGAGGTGCCCCCCCTGCGGCAGCTCTCCACCCCCCCGGCCCTGAAGCACCCCCCATGGCAGCTCCCCGCCCCCCACTCTGTCCTGAGGCTCCCCGCCGCCCCCTCTCTCCTCGGGGAGCCATGCAGCAACTCCCCCCACCCTCGGTCCAGGGAGCCGTGCGGCAACTCCCTGCCCCAGCTCACCTCTGCTCCACCTCCTCCCCGAGCACCCCGCCATCACCGCTTCTCCGCCTCCCAGGCTGGCGGCGCCAATCAGCTGAGCAGTGTAGCGCGCTCAGAGGAGGAGGCGGAGCAGAGGTGACCTGGGGCAGGGAGCTGTTCCCCTGTGCGCCACCCTGCCACCCCCCCGTTACTTGCTGCAAGGTGGCCCTCCCCGCGCCCCCCTGCCCCAGCTCCCCTCCGCTCCCCCGCCTCCCCGGAGCATGCCTTTGGCCCCCCCCCCAACCACTTGGCACCCTAGGCGACCGCCTAGTTCGCCTTGTGGTTGCACTGGCCCTGCACAAGGCCAGGGGAGAGAGACGAGCCAGGCTGTTCCCCCCTAGGGACAGGACGGGACGGAGAGTCGTCTGGCCATCCCCAGAACAATGGACAAAAGGGAAGAGTCCAGGGGTCACCTGGACCCGCCGGCCGTCTTTGGAGCCCCCAGACTCACCGGTAACATCCACAGCTCTGAGAGTCCCCTAAGCCCCGCACCATGCACTGTCATCCCGGATGCCTGAGTCCCATTCCACGTGACTTATGAGGAGAGGCTGAGGGAACTGGGATTGTTTAGTCTGCGGAAGAGAAGAGTGAGGGGGGATTTGATAGCTGCTTTCAACTACCTGACGGGGTTCCAAAGAGGATTGATCTAGAGTGTTCTCAGGGGTAGCAGATGACAGAACGAGGAGTAATGGTCTCAAGTTGCAGTGGGGGAGGTCTAGGTTGGATATTAGGAAAAACTTTTTCACTAGGAGGGTGGTGAAGCACCGGAATGCGTTACCCAGGGAGGTGGTGGAATCTCCTTCCTTAGAGGTTTTTAAGGTCAGGCTTGACAAAGCCCTGGCTGGGATGAGTTAGTTGGGGATTGGTCCTGCTCTGGGCAGGGGGTTGGTCTAGAACCTCCTGAGGTCCCTTCCAACCCTGATATTCTATGATTCTATGTCCTGGTCTCTGCCCCTCTAGGGGTGAGCGCCCTGCACTGCCATCCCGAATGTCTGGGTCCCATTCCCCATCTCCAGCCCCCTAGGGATGAGCCCTACGAATTGCTGTTCTGGATGCCTGGTCCCAGTCATGTCCTTTCTGCTATAGGTCCTAGGGGGCTGATTCCTCCCTCGCATTTCCAGAGCCGGTCGGCGCCTCCCCTGGTTGCTTCTGGAACGGCTTCCTGGAGGGCAGGGCCCCCCTGCTGGCAGCCCCAGGAGCTCAGGGAGCTGAGACGGGAGAACCAGCACCTCCGAGATGAGCTGCAAAGATGGACAGCAGGGGGCGCTAGGGCACCCAGGGGGAGGGCAGGAGCGGAGATGGAGGAGCCTGGAGTGTGGAGCAGGTAAAAGACCCCATTCCTCCTCCTGCCCCGATCCAGCCAGTCCCCACGCTGGGGCCAGATGGGAGCAGGCGTGCCCTAGAGGTGAAAGGCTCCATGTCTCCTTCCCCTGCAGGTCCCTGGACAGGGAGGCGGAGCCCCCAGCTGCCCATCATGCCCTGGCCATATCCCAGCAGGCCGAGCTCATTTCCCACCAGCTCCACGAGATCCAGCGGCTGGAGGCGGAGCTAGCTGGGCTCCGAACTGCCGTTCTCCAGCAGGAGGCCATGGTGGCTGCCCGGGAGAGCACCGTGGCCTGCCTGCAGGGGGAGCTGGAGCAGCTGAGGGGGAGGAGCCAGGCTGAGGGGGAGGCCCTGAGGGCGGAGCTAGAGGAGCAGAAGAGGTGTGGCCAGGCAGAAGCTACTGCCCTGAAGGCGGAGCTGGAAGAGTTGAGGAGGCGTGGCCAAGCAGAAACTAATGTCCTGAGGGCGGAGCTAGAAAAGCAGAGGAGGCGTGGCCAAGCAGAAGCCGACGCCCTGAGGGCAGAGCGAGCGGTGGCCACTGAGCAGCACCAGCAGGACCTGGTGGTGGCGCGGCGGGAGCTGCAGGCGGCGCTGGAGGAAGGGAAGGCCCAGACCCAGAGGGCAACAGAGCGCCTGCAGGGGGCGCTGGGGGAGCACCAGGCTGAGGTGAGTGGGGGGCTGGGAGCCAGGACTCCTGGGTTCTGTCCCAGCTCTGGGAAGGGAGTGGGGTCTGGTGGGTTAGAGCAGGGGGCAGGGAGCCAGGGCTCCTGGGTTCTCTCCCCAGCTCTGGGAGGAGAGGGGGGTCTAGTGGTTAGAGCAGGGGGGGCTGGGAGCCAGGACTCCTGGGTTTCTTCCCAGCCAGGTCCCCTCTCTCCCCCCAGCTCTCCCGTCTCTGCGTGGCCCATGGGGCTGAAGTTGGCTCCCTGCAGCAGCGGGCCCTGCAGCTGGAGCAGGAGCTGGAGGCCAGGGGACGGGAGCGCCAGAGCCTGCAGGAGCAGCTCAGGTAGGAACAGCCGCAGGATGGCGCCCCCTCGAGGCAGGAAGCCCCCATCCCCATGTGTCAACCCCCTGCTTTCTCCCCCCGCAGCACGGCCCAGGCGGAGCTGGCCTCCCAGCAGGCCCTGCTGCAGCAGCTACGGACCTATGTGGGAGAGCAGGGGAGCGGGCTGGGCCCCGAGAGGCAGCTGCTGCTTGGCCAGGTGCAGGTGAGGAGGGGCGAGCTACACACGGGCAGTTCCTATTGTGTCCTGCAGGGGGCAGGACTGATTCCCCCCCTTCAGGGGGCGCTGACGCACATGGGGGTGGGGGACAGGACTGATCCCCAGCTGGGGGCGCTCACACCCTCCCCTTACCCCCAGCGCCTAGAAGGGGAGCGCGACGCCCTGAGGACGACGGCAGAGCTGCTGCAGCTCAGACTGGCCTCGCTCAGCGACATCCTGGCCCTGCAGGAGCTGGAGCTGACCAGGAAGGTAACGGCCCCCTGGCACTGCTGGCTCGCTTTCTCCGGCATCCAGGGCTGGCCCAGTTCCCCAGGCCGGCAAAGGGGGTGCTGTGTTGTGGGGCGGGGGCTCAGCAGGGGGCGCTCTCCCCTGACGCCCATGGCGGGCCCAGTTTTCCAGGGCGGCACTAGGAGGCGCTGTGCTGTAGGGGGCAGCGCTGTAGCCTGGTGTTGAACGAATGTCTCCCTCCAGCCCTGTGACCCCCTGCAGCCCGAGCCAGCCCAGAAGAGCCAGTCCCTGCTGAGGCGCTGGCGGGAGAAGGTCTTTGCCCTCATGGTGCAGCTCAGATCCCAGGAGCTCGGCCACGCGGACGCCACCAACCTGCTCCAGAGGAAGGTGAGGGCCTGCCGCAGGGGAGCGGGATCTAGTGCTGGGAGCGGGGAGCTGGGAGCCCGGACTCCTGGGTTCTATACTCCTGGGAGAATTCTGCACCAAAATTTTAAAATTCTGCACATCATATTTGAAAATTCTCCAAAATTCTGCACATTTGATTTGTCAAAATAGCACAATAGAATCATGCCAGTTACAATTAGTTTGGTCATTTATTTCGAACTGTCTCCCAGTGAGTATGTCTGTAACAATACAGACCAACCAAAAGAAGAAGCTGGTCATTCTGTTTTGACAAATAGATTCCTTAGGAGGCGTGTTAGTACACAACCTTGTGTGTTTCCTGCAGTGTAAAGGCTTGGGGGGTGTCAGGGGTAACGGAGGAGCTGAGGGAGAGGGAAGGAGCCTGGAGGGTGCTGGGTGTGGGTGGGAGGTTTTTCTTTCGGGGGGGGGGGGGGAGGATTGTTAGGGAATTGGGAAGCCTCCCCCATGCAGACCCTGGCTGACCCCAAACCTCTCCCATTCAGTCAGGCACGTCTGCCCGTGTCCCTGCACCCCGCATCCCCGTGGGTCTCTGCAGCCCCCCATCCCCAGGCTCGGCGCCGTCCCTGCCCACTAGCCATTCTGAACCCCAGTCTGTGACCCCCCAGCAGCCCTGTGTGCCCCACTCTGTCCTAACCTGGCTCCGCGGGCAGGGTGCTGTGATCAGCTCCACTCCGGGGGGACCCTGCACCACGGGGCATCGAATTTTGTATTTTCCCACATAAAATACATTTTGCCGAAGAAGTGCTGCAGTTCCGCAGTTTGCCCACCAGAGGCCGCTGTGGCGCTAGGACGCAGCATAGACTCCCAGACCTGGCGGGGACCTGGAGAGGTCCCTAGTCCAGTCCCCCGCGCTCACGGCACGACCCAGTATTATCTAGACCGTCCCTGACAGGCGCGTGTCCAACCTGCTCTTAAACATCCCCAGTGATGGCGATTCCACAACCTCCCTAGGCAATTTATTCCAGTGCCTGACCACCCTGACAGCTAGGAAGTTTTTCCTAATGTCCCACTAAACCGCCCTGGCTGCAATTGAAACCCATTGCTGCTTCTCCTGTCCTCAGAGGTTAAGAACAGTTCTTCTCCCTCCTCCTTGTAACCCTTTCCATATTTGAAACTGTTCTCATGTCCTCTCTCAGTCTTCTCTTCTCC
Organism: Lepidochelys olivacea; assembly: GCF_965140295.1. Classification (NCBI taxonomy): domain Eukaryota; kingdom Metazoa; phylum Chordata; order Testudines; family Cheloniidae; genus Lepidochelys; species Lepidochelys olivacea. The sequence continues at coordinate 44,274,323 of NC_140424.1, forward strand.
AGACTAAACAAACCCAGTGTTTTCTATCTTCCCTCAGAGGTCATGTTTTCTAGACCTTTCATCATTTTTGTTGCTCTTCTCTGGAATTTTCTCCAATCTGTCCACATCTCTCCTGAAATGTGGCACACAGAACTGGACACAATACTCCAGTTGAAGCCTAATCAACAGGGAGTAGAGGAGAAGAATTACTTCTCGTGTCTTGCTTACAACACTCCTGCTAATACAGCCGAGAATGATGTTTGCTTTTTTTGCAACAGTGTTACACTGTTGACTCATATTTAGCTTGTGGTCCACTATGACCCCCAGATCCTTTTCCGCAGTGCTCCTTCCTAGGCCGTCATTTCCCATTCTCTATGTGTGCAACTGATTGTTCCTTCCTAAGTGGAGTGTTTTGCATTTGTCCTTATTGAATTTCATACTGTTTACTTCAGACAGTTTCTCCAGTTTGTCCAGATCATTTTGAATGATAATCCTTTTCTCCAAAACACTTGCAACCCCTCCCAGCTTGGTATCATCTGCAAACTTTATAAGTGTACTCTCTGTGCCACTATATAAATCACTGATGAAGATATTGGACAGAACCGGACCCAGAACCGATCCCTGCGGGACCCCACTTGTGATGCCCTTCCAGCATGAGTGTGAACCACTGATAACTACTCTCTGGGAACAGTTTTCGAACCAGTTCTGCACCCACCTTATAGTAGCTCCGCCTAGGTTGCATTTCCCGTGTTTGTTTATGAGAAGGTCATGTAAGACAGTATCAAAGCTTTACTAAAGTCAAGATATTCCATGTCTACCGCTTCCCCCCATCCACAAAACTTTCTTTGACAGGGTAACAAGCTATGAGGTTGGTTTGACACGCTTTGTTCTTGACAAATCCATGCTGGCTGTTACTTATCACCTTATTATCATTTAGGTGTTTGCAAATTGATTGCTTAATTATTTGCTCCATTATCTTTCCAGGTACAGAAGTTAAGCTGTCTGGTCTGTAATTCCCCAGATTGTCCTTATTTCCCTTTTTATAGATGGGCACTATATTTGCCGTTTTCCAGTCTTCTGGAATCTCTCCTGTCTTCTATGACTTCTCAAAGATAATTGCTAATGGATCGGATATCTCCTCAGTCAGTTCCTTGAGTATTCTAGGATGCCTTTAATCAGGCCCTGGTGACTTGAAGACCTCTAACTTGTCCAAGTAATTTTTAACTTGTTCTTTCCTTATTTTTGCCTCTGATCCTACCTTATTTTCACTGACATTCACTACGTTAGACGTCCAATCGCCACCAACCTTCTTGGTGAAAACCGAAACAAAGAAGTCATTATGCACCTCTGCCATTTCCACATTTTCTGTTATTATTTTTCCCCTCTCATTGAGTAACTGGCCGACCCTGTCCTTGATCTTCCTCTTGCTTCTAATGTATTTGTAGAATGTTCTCTTCTTACCCTTTATGTCTCTAGCTAGTTTAGTCTCGTTTTGTGCCTTGGCCTTTCTAGTTTTGTGCCTACGGACTTGTGTTGTTTGTTTATATTCATCCTTTGTAATTTGACCTAGTTTCCACTTTTTGTAGGACTCTTTTTTGAGTTTTAGATCATTGAAGATCTCCTGGGGAAGCCAGGGTGGTCTCTTGCCGTATTTCCTATCTTTCCTACGCAGCGGGATAGTTTGCTCTTGTGCCCTTAATAATGTCTTTTTGAAAAACTGCCAACTGTCTTCAATTGTTTTTCCCCTTAGACTTGCTTCCCATGGGATCTTCCCTACCAACTCCCTGAGTTTGCTAACGTCTGCCTTCTTGAGATCCACTGTCTTTATTCGCTGTTCTCCCTCCTGCCATTCCCTAGAATCTCTTGTTCCGTGGTCACTTGCACTCAAGCTGCCCTCCGCTTTCAAAGTCTCAGGAACGCTGCTGGCTCTTCTGGTGCCACAGCGCCCTCGGGGGGCAAAAGGCAGAACCGCAGCACTCTCAGGCAAAATGTGTTTTATGCAGGGAAAACACACAATGATGCGAGACAGAGGGATTCTGCACGTCCGCAGGTGCGCAGAATCCCCCCAGGAGCAGTTCTATCCCCCCCTCTCTCTAGGTCTCAGAGCTGCAAGGTGAAGTGGAGTCGAGGGACCAGAAGGTGGCGCTGCTGCTTCACAGCCTTCAGGATAAGACAGCTGAGGCCGATATGGAACGAGTGAACAACAAGGTTTGGTCCTGGCTCAGGAGGGCGGGGAGTGGGGCTTTTCCCCTCTAGGGGGCACTGACTCCCATCCGGCCCCAGGGCCGGGACTGGCTGGCTCAGGGGGGTGGGGAATGGCTGGCTCGGGAGGGCGGGGAATGGCACCCCGGGGCAGCGATTGGCTGGCTCGGGGGTGGAGGGGGGAATGGCACCCTGGGACAGGCACTAGCTGGCTCAGGGGGGTGGGGAATGGCACCCCGGGGAAGGCACTGCCTGGCTTGGGGTGGGGGGAATGGCACCCCAGGGCAGGCACTGGCTGGTTCAGGGGTGGGGGTGGGGAATGGCACCCCAGGGCGGGCGCTGGCTGGCTCCGGAGGGGTGGGGAATGGCAACCCGGGGTGGGCGCTGGCTGGGACTGGCGCTCTGCTCCCTTGCAGACGCTCCGGGCCGAGCTGTCTCACTGGGAGGACTCAGGGCAGCGTCTCCAGCGCCGGGCGGAAGCGGCCGAGGGTGCCTTGCGGGGTCTTGTGGAGACCGTGAGCAGGTACCGCTGGGGGGCGCTCTACAGACAAACAGGGGGACCTCTGGGGAGTAGAGGCCTTTCCCCTCTAGGGGGCGCCAGCTCCGATCTGGCCCCATCCAGGATTCCCAGCTCTGATCTTGTCCCCCCATTAGCGTGACCTTATAGCCGGCTGCTCCTGCCACACCCCTGCTACCCAGAATCCTTTGCTGCAGTGTTTTGGCTTGTGTGGACCATCAGCCCCTGGGGCTGGTGTGATTGAGGTCACGACCCCGGCTGTCCCCTCATCCTCCGGTTCTGGGGTCACAGGCCCAGTGGGTGGGACGCGAGGTGTGTGATTGGTCGGGGTGTGGAGGTCCTGCCCTCTGACCCTTGGTCTCATCCTGTCCGCAGGCTCCACCAGCAGGTTGGGGGGCAGGAGGCAGAGCTGAAGGCGGCCGCATCGAGCCTGGCAGGGCTGGGAAACCGAGTCACCTTCGCCGCCAAGAGAGTCGACACCATCCAAGGTGAGTGGGACGAACCGGAACAGAGAATCCAAACGCTGGGCCCATCTTCGCTGGTGTCCCGCCTGCCGCAGGACAAACCTATGGGCCTATCCAGCCCGGTGTCCTGGATCAGATCTTCCGTGGGTCTCAACAGGATACACGATCCCCCTTCACTTCCTGTCCCAAACTTTTGAGCAGAGTCACTGTGCGGCTGTTGCCCAGCCGCCCCGCCCCAGAGGTGGCTACATTTCAGCGCCAGGTGGGCGATCCCCGTGCGGCACCCCTGTGGGGCTGTTCCCAGCCGCCCCGCCCTAGAGGTGGCTGCATCTCTGGGCCATAACTCTACATCTGTGCGGTTGCAGGGCTGGTGTCTCGTAAAGTGGCCCTGGCTCGACTGCAGAGAGACGAGCAGCCCAAGGCCGCTGGGTCGGAGAACGACGGGTGAGTCCTCTCCAGCCCCACCCCACCCCCGGGGACAGGCACCGGCTGATCGCACAGCGCTTACAGGGGCGCCACGAGGGAGTGGGGTCTAGTGGTTAGAGCGGGAGGGGGCTGAGAGCCAGGACTCCTGGGTTCCATCCCCAGCTCTGGGAGGGGAGTGGGGTCCAGTGGTTAGAGCAGTGGGGGGCTGGGAGCCAGGACCCCTACAGGGGGCCGTCTGACCCTTTCGCTCCCCCCTTCCCTCCCAGCCCGTCCTACGAGGCTCTCCGGGCCGAGCTGGCCCTGCTGCACCAGGAGCGGGACTGTCTGGTGGCCGAGCTGAAGAAGGGGGCCCAGGTCCTCGAGCAGCAGGTGGCCGAAGCCCGGGAGAAAGGTACGTGGGCCGGGTCGAGCTCGACGGCGGCCCCCGGTGGCACAGGTGGAACCGCACCCGACAGTCTTTCCCCACCGCTGGCTGGGGTGCCCGGCTGGGGTGCAGCCCCTCCTGGCCTTAGCGGGGAGTGCCCAAGGTCCCGGCAGGTTCATAACAAACCCGTCCCGTCTCCCATCTGGCCGCAGCGGAGCGGGAGCTGCGGGAGGCGACCCGGAGCCTGCAGGGGGCGCTGGAGCAGGAGGCGGAGCGGGAGCGGCGGCGGCAGCAGGGGCAGCTGGAGGGGGCGCAGCGGGAGCTGCAGGAGAGCCTGGAGGCGGCCGAGGGGCTGAGACGGGAGCTGGCTGGGCTGCGGCAGGAATATGAGAGAGGTACGGGGGGGGGGGCTGGGGGGCAGGGCATGCTTCAGGGAGCGGGATGGGGGTCAGTGCGAGGTGCCATGCTGCGTGGAGGGGGGCAGTGGGGGGTGCCATGTGGGGAGTGGGTCGGCGGGGGGCACCATGCTGCGGGGAGTGGGGCGGGGGCACAGCGGGGGGCTGCGGGGAGCGGGGTGGGTGGCAGCAGGGGGTGCCAGGCTGCAGGGACTGGGGCGGGAGCAGTGGAGGGTGTCGGGGAGCAGGGCGGGGGAGGGTGAAGGGGGGCTCAGCAAGGGGCACCGGGCTGCAGGGACTGGGGCGGGAGCAGTGGGGGGTGTCGGGGAGCAGGGCGGGGGCGGCTGGGCTGTGGGGGGGGTGGAGGGGGGCTCAGCAAGGGGCACCGGGCTGCAGGGACTGGGGCGGGAGCAGTGGGGGGTGTCGGGGAGCAGGGCGGGGGCGGCTGGGCTGTGGGGGGGTGGAGGGGGGCTCAGCAAGGGGCACCGGGCTGTGGGGAGCAGTGGGGGTCAGCAGGGGGCGCTCTCCCCCAGCAATCAGAGCTAACCCCCTCGCCCCCCCTTCCCGCAGCCCTACAGGAGAAGGTGACGGAGGTGGAGGCCCGGCTGCGTCGGGATCTCTCGGAGCTGGAGCAGAGGCTCAACGAGGCCCGAAGGGAGCACACGAAGGCCGGTGAGAGACGCCCCCGCCAGCGCCCCTCAGTCCTGACCCCCAGCTAGCCCAGCCCCAGGCTCCCCCCACTGCTCCCCCGCTGCCCCCTCACCTGCCCTCTCCCCGCAGTGGTTGCCCTGCGTCAGGCCGAGCGCCAGGCAGCCCGGGACAAAGCCAGGAGCCAGGAGCTGGCGCGACTGCAGGAGGAAGCCAAGCGGGAGGCGACGGGCCGGCTGGGGGCGCGGCTCCAGGCGCTGGAGAGAGACAAGAACCTGCTGATGGTACGTGCTGGGTTGGGGGGTGCCCCTGTGGGAGCCCCCAGTGCCTAGCCGCAGCCCCTGCTGTCCCAGGCCTGGGCTCCCCCCGGGCACCGCACCCACCCGCCTTCCTGACCCCGCCTCTCCCCCCAGGCCACCCTGCGGCAGGAGGGGCTCCTGGCCCAGTACAAGCGGAACCGGCTGGCGGCCCAGCGGGACCCAGGGGAGCCAGGAGGGAGCGGGCAGCAGCCACCGCCGGGGAAAGGGGGAGCCCGGCCTCCCTCCAAAGGTACCGACCTGCTTCCAGCCCCCTGGCGGGATCTGACCCAGACACCCCCCTGCCCAGGCCATGGCCCACCCAGAGGCCCCCCACCCAAGTCCCTCCAGCCTGGGCGATGGCCCACCCAGAGTTTCCCTACTCGGGCCCCCCTGCCTCCCCCTGCCAGGATCCCCACCCAGCCAGTATGGCCCCCTGACCCTCACCTGCTAAGCTCTCCCCCATACTGATCTCCCAGCCCCCTCTCCCCACAGAGACCTTGGCTGCAGTGCTGGACGACCTGCAGAGCCTCAGCACGGCCCTCCTGCGGGAGGAGGACGAGGAGACGCCGCCAGAGGAGGAAGGCAGCACCGAGGATGAGGAGGGGCCGCCCTGATGGGGGGGCGGGGAGCTGCCCCCCCCATCTGGCGGCTGGTTTTCATAGATGTGGAATAAAGATTGTTTGCATTAAACACGAGCACATTCTTGTGGCTGAGTCTGCCGTAGAACCCAGGAGTCCTGGCTCCCCCATTCCTTGTTTGCGCACATTCCTGTGGATTTGTCACCCCCCCCGTCACAGGTGCTGTTAATTACCCACGGTTCTGATTGAGCAGCCCCGTGCTGTTGCCTTGACCCCTTTTGCCCCCCTGCTGTTGGGACACACCCCATCTCCCACCCCCACCCGTGCTACCCAGTGGGGGCAGGGCCGATGTTAGGCCAGGGCTCCCCGCATGTCACAAGGGGTCACGGGCTGAGTGTCGCCCGGCTGGTCTCGCCATGAAGATACGTGGGGTCGCCCCCCCAAAGTTAGCGCTGGGGCCGTGTGGGGGGGGAGACGCCTGAGCCCAGGGCTCCCTGCAGGCTAGGCCTGGGCGCTGGATTGGTGCCACGGGGCCCCTGCCACTTCCCCCAGCCCAGCTGCTCTCCAACGACCTTTGCTGTGGGTCAGGTTCCATCCCCCCCCATTTCCTATAACTCCCTCCACCACCCCCCTGCAAAAACCTGGGCCTCTACCCCTCTCAGCCCTCCCCCCCCGCACCTGAACCCCTCCCCTCCCAGCTCCTTCCCTCTCAGCCCTTCCCCGCCCCTCACCTGAGCCCCTCCCCTCCCAGCTCCTCCCCTGAGCCCCTCCCTTCTCAGCCCCTCCCCTCCCCTGAGCCTCTCCCCTCCCAGCTCCTTCCCTCTCAGCCCTTCCCCTCCCTGAGCCCCTCCCCTCTCAGCCCTTCCCCTCCCTGAGCCTCTCCCCTCCCAGCTCCTCCCTTCTCAGCCCTTCCCCGACCCTCACCTGAGCCCCTCCCCTCCCAGCTCCTCCCCTGAGCCCCTCCCTTCTCAGCCCTTCCCCTCCCTGAGCCTCTCCCCTCCCAGCTCCTCCCTTCTCAGCCCCTCCCCTGAGCCCCTCCCCTCTCAGCCCTTCCCCTCACCTGAGCCCCTCCCTTCTCAGCCCCTCCCCTCGCCTGAGCCCCGCCCCTCCCCTCCCACCTTCCCTCTCAGCCCCTCCTCTCCCTGGGCCCCTCACTTGAGCTCCGCTTCTTCCCCCCTAGCTCCTCCCCCCCGGGTCCCTGCCCGCATGCGCATGCGCAACCCCCACCCCAGGTTCGCCCCTCCTTCCGCGACCGTTGAGGCGCTCGCGCTCGGGCCCCGCCCCACTTCTGTCAATTTCGGCCAATCAGCAGTCGCTCGCCTGCCCGCTCCCCACGTGACTCCGTGGTCCCGGCCAATCAGGGAGCGGTCGCCCAGGCCAAAGCCAATGGGTAGCAGCGGCCGCGCCCACGCGTCCCGGCTCGGCCAATCAGCGGGCGACTCCCCAGGCAGCGCGCGTCGAACGGGAGCCCGGGCAGCCGCTGTGGCCGGCGGACGCTCAGCGCCGGGCCGAGACAAGGGGAGGGGGAAACTGGGGTCCCGGAGCTACGTCACCGGGGGACCCCGTTACCAAGGAAACCGGGGGTCCGGAGCTACGTCACTGGGGGGACCCTGTTACCAAGGCGCCCGGGAGCCCGGAGCAGCGTCACTGCGGGGACCCGGTTACCAAGGGGACCGGGGGTCCGGAGCTACGTCACCGCGGGGACCCGGTTACCAAGGAGACCGGGGGCCCGGAGCTACGTCATCCGGGGGACCCTGTTGCCAAGGAGCCCGGGGGCCCGGAGCAGCGTCACTGCGGGGACCCCGTTACCAGCAAGGCCTGGGTTCTAGAGCCGTGTTGCCAAGGCGACCGGGGCACGTGCCCGCCAGCCTCGCTGCCCTGGGGCCGGGGGGCTCTAGCGCTGCGTTGCTAGGAGACCAGGGTCCGGAGTCCCGAGCAGGAGGGGTCGGGGTGCTAGAGCTGCGCAGCAGGTTGCCATGCCGACCAGGGTGTTCGTTCTAGAGCAGCGTTGCCAAGAGACGCGCTGTTCTGGAGCCGCTTTCCCATGGGGGGGGTTCTAGACCGGCGTTCGTGAGAGGCTCTGGGCCCTGAGCGCAGAGCTAGAGACACGGGGGGGGCGGTTCTGGAGCTCTGTCAGCAAGAGGGGGGTCTAGAACCGCAGAGCTGGGAAAGGGCCCTGCCGGGCTCCAGAACTGCGTTGCAGAGGAAGGCAAAGGGGATCCGGAGCTGGGGAAGGGGGAGGCCTCCAAGCCCCCCATGCTTTGGCTCCCCTGAGCCCACGGGGGGGCCGGTAGCGGGGTCCCCCCACCCCCTGCAGGGAGCCAGTGCACTTTAGCAGCAGCCAGGGCGGGGAGACGATGCCGTGAGCTGTTGTGTCGTCGGCTAGATAACGAGGGAGGTAACGGGAGGGAATTAATCCCCCCCCCACACTCACACCCGGGGCAGGAGAGGTTGGGGCAGGTCTAGGCCCGCAGCAGGAGCTGGGTAAATTTCCAGCCACTGCTACCATGAGTTGCTCCTGTCTCAGCCAGTAAACTTCTCAGAGAAGAATAGAACCCAGGAGTCCTGGCTCCAAGCCCCCCTGTTCTAACCCACTATACCACACCCCCTCCCAGAGCTGGGATAGAACCCAGGAGTCCTGATTCCCAGCACCCCCTCCCCAATGCTGGGGAGGGGGAGCCAGCCATGCCATCTGAGGCCCTGCCCTGCTTCCAGCTGCTGCGGATGGGCCCAGCCAGTCCGGGGGATGACCCGAACCGGGACCTGCACACCTTCCGGCCAGCTGGGCCGCACTGCACCTACCGGCTGGGGCGCCGGGCCGAGGTCTGCGACGTCCCCCTGGTGTCAGAGCGCAACCCGGGGCTGGTGTCCCGCATCCATGCCGAGATCCACGCCGAGAGGGACCCGCACAGCACCGCCGGGGAGTGGCGGGTCTGCCTGGTGGACTGCAGCACCCATGGTGAGGGCTGGGGGGCGCTGTGCTGGGGGGAGCGGGGCGGGAGCTCAGCAGGGGCGCTCTGCCCTGGCACTCAGCGCTGGCTCATGCCTTAACACCATTGCTCTGGATCCCCGCCCAGTTAATTCCTTCCTCTGCACTTCGCATCGGAGACGATTCCCTTTTCACTTCCTGTTTAAAGACTCGCCCAGGGTCACTAGCCGCCGAGCCTCACCCCAGAGGCAGCTGCATTTCAGCCCCAGGCCAGTCATCTCAGTGCAGGGTCCCTGGGTGGCCACTAATCATGTCCCACCCCAGAGGTGGCTGCATGTCAGTGGCGACTGAAAAGATCCCAGAGGGTAAGTTATCACACAGACAACCAATCCTCCCTCCCTCTGTGTTCTCCCGTAGACACCCCTCTGTCTAAGGCAGCGGTTCTCGGCTTGCAGGCCGCATGCAGCTCAGTTAGCACACAGCTGTGTGCTAATGGCTGCCGGGCCGTGCGGCTGCCCAGTGCACCAGGGTCCTGGCTGCCCGGCACGATGTGTTGGGGTCGCCAGCTGGCTCCATGGGGCCCGGGGCTGCCGCCCAGCCCTACAGAGTCCGGGGTCAGTGATGGGGCTGTCACCCGGCCCCGCACAACAGGGTCTGGGGTCCCTGCCACCCTGCCCAGGACTCCACTCCTGGGCCCACTCTGTGGAGCAGTCTCTGGGCGGGAGGCACTGGGCATAGGGTCTGTGTGTGTGATGGGGGGGGTCGGGGAGAGGGAGGCGTTGTGGTTCTCAACCTGTGGACCAGGTAACACATTGTGGGCTGCATATGCGGCCCACGATGATAAATAGTTGAGACCACTGGTCTAAGGTATCCGCCTGTCTGTCCCTCACCCCCATACTCCTCTTTCTGCCTGTCTATCAAGCTATCCATCCCCATACACATCTACCTGTCTCTCTGTCTATCCCCCTACACACCTACCTATCTGTCTGTCTGTTCCCATACACGTCTGTCTGTGCCCATACACGTCTGTCTGTCTGTCTATCTATCCATCTCCATACACACCTGTCTCTCTCCATCCCTATCCACGTCTGCCTGTCTGTTCATCCCCATACACACTTATGTGTCTGTCTGTCCCCATACACGCCTGTCTATCTATCCATCCCCATATACCCCATCTCTCTCCCCCAATATCTATCATCTCTCCATCTAGTTCTACCTCTATTCGTTTAATTAAAATTAAAAAACCCTGGAAATTCCCTGACCCAAAGCTCTGCGCATGTCGCCCCCGTGAGCCCGGCAATTCCCATGAGAAGGATTCGCTCCCCTGTGGCCACTAGCCCACCACCAAGTGTGCCAGGGACCCCTGGCCTCCCCCTTCACCCCACTCTCTCCTTCCCATCTCCGCCAGGCACCTACGTCAACGCGGTGCGGGTGCCCCGGGGCCGGCGCCTGGAGCTGAGCGACGGAGACCTGGTCACCTTCGGCCACCCGGACCCTGTGCCCGAGGGCTGCGCCCTGGCACCCCCGCCTGACGACTCGGAGTTCTGCTTCCTCTTCCAGAAGGTGCGGGTGCAGCCCCAGGATTTCGCCGCCATCACGACCCCCAAGGCTCCCTGGCCGCTCCCCTGTGGCTTCAAACCCGTGCTGCCTGGCGGCAACCATCGCATCCGCCCACTAGCCCGGCCCGCGGGGCCCTCTCGCCCTTCCCGCCCCAAGGCCACCCTGATCCTCAGCTCCATCGGCAGCCTCAGCAAGCTCAAGCCACAGCCACTGACTTTCACCCTGAACCGGGGTCCGAGGTCGGAGCCTCCCTCCCGGCCCGGGGCCTCCAGGAGCCGTCGGAAGTCGGCCCACACGCTGCTCCCCGAGCTGGAGGACGAGGTGACCCGGCTGGACGAGGAGCCGTGGGCTTGTGAGCCGGACGGATACAGCTGCCAAAGCCCGCTGCGGAAGGCGCCGGAGGGGGCGGGGAGCGGCAGGGCGCAGCCGGATGCGCGACTGAAGGTCCAGGTCACGCCAAGCGGGTGAGTCGAGTCGGTGTCCCAGCATGCTCTGTGGAGGGGGCAGGATCATAGCACCTACATCTCCCCCGAAAGGGCTGGAGATTGCCCTGCTACCCTCAGCTGTCATCGTCTGCCCTGTGTTATACTTGGCACTGCCCACGGTGCTCTGCCCCAGAGCTGGGCGCACAAAAGGCTCTAAACTCACAATAAGGTGTGGGGGGCCCCAGCCTGGCATTGGGACCTCCCAGAGGCCAGCGTGGGTGAAGGGGGAGCCGTCGGGTTTAGCACTGAGGCAGCAATTGGTTTGTAGGGTCCTGTGATACATGAGGGGCTAGTGAGCCAGCCAGTGTCTCCTAGAGGGGAAAGGCCCCACCTGACCCACCCTGTCCCTTGCCCTGGGTCCATATCAGAGCCAGCATCCCTGAGAGGGGACAGGCCCCGGGCCCCATTCTCTGCCCCCCTGAGTCAGCCAGTCCCCGCCCTGGGGCTGGATCGGAGCCGGTGCCCCCTAGATGGGGAGGCCCAGCGTCACTCACCTCTCCCGTCCCGTTGCAGGAAGCGGCGGGGGCGGCCGCGGAAGCACCCGCTCCGTGACACCTGCCAGGTGTTCTCGCAGACGCTGCTGGCGGCGGAGCCCTGCGCGGCCCCACGCTGCCGCCTGCCCCAGGACGAGACGGTGCAGTGGGTGCAGTGCGACGGCTGCGACGCCTGGTTCCACGTGGCCTGCGTGGGCTGCAGCTACAGCGCCGTCCAGGAGGCCGACTTCCGCTGCGGGGGCTGCCGCACGTAGCCGCGGGGCAGGGGAGCACGGGGCGGCCAGGAGACTGGAGACGGTGCAAGATGGGCAGGGAGTGGTGACACCGGGCCTGGCGATTGTGCGCGCACAGACAGTGACTGGTGACACCGGGCCTGGCGATTGTGTGCGCGCACAGACAGTGACTGGTGACACCGGGCCTGGCGATTGTGTGCGCGCACAGACAGTGACTGGTGACACCGGGCCTGGCGATTGTGTGCGCGCACAGACAGGGAGTGGTGAAACATGACACCTTAGAAGGGACTGGTGAAATCGTGGGAGACAAGCAATGACTGGTGAAATGTGCCAGGCGATTGTGCATGCCCAGCGGCTAGTGCCACCATGTCAGCCAAGTGGGGACTGGGTGAAAACAGCCGAGGAGCCTGAAGCAAGAAACGTAAGCCGGGCACGTGGCTGGCGATGGAAACAAGAGATGCCTGACTCGTGACTTGTGCAAAAGTGCCAAGACGATTGTGCAAACCTGGGAGCCGAGGACATCCCTCTGGGCTGGGATTTGTGTTCCCCTACAGGGAATGGGACACGGGGGCCTTTCCTCTCTACGGGGCACCGGCTCCACAATCCAGCCCCAGCGCACGTGAGCTGTGGCTTGTGAAAATGTGCCCGGTGGGGTGAGAGCCAATGGAGGGCCGATGCCTGAGCAGTGCCTCACACGAACCGGGCCGGGCTTTCGCTCCCAATCAGGCCGGGCGTTGGCCCGGTGCCTCCTCAGAGCATTTGGCACTCGTGCACAGCATGGACGTCGAAGCAGCGGCTCGCAGAGACTACACGCGGCCCTCGTGACAAACAAGGCAGCTGTGCAGCCTCGCACGAGGAGGTGACCTGGCCGTTTCCACGCCCACGAGGACTCCAGGAGGGCATCCAAGACGCGCACACCCCCGTGCGATTGATTCATCTGCCAACCTTTACACCCCATTCCCTTCCTTCTTTCCGTAGCAGCCGCTTCTCCCTGCGCCTGGATTTCCCCGTGCAAATACACCCAGTCGTCATGGCCTCCCACGGAGCCGCTTCCCCGCTCCCTTCTTCCTTCCAGGGGAGGGGAGACGGAAAAGAAGGGAGTGAAAACGCGCCGGAAAGGCCAGAAAAACTGGATTTTTCAGCCTGTTCCTAAAACGGGGTTCTTCCTACTCCTAAACCGGACCTTTCCCGCCCACGACGCTGGTGAATGGCTCCCCCCGCCGTGCCGCGGGCGGAGACGCGGATCCACCTCTCCCCTCTGTTATTTTTTCCTTCTTTTGCTCTGGCACCAAAAAAAAAAAGGGGGGGGGGTGTTTCTAACTGATCACCTGTTTGTTTTTCTCCACTGTCCCGCTCCACTTGTGCCCATTGCAGTCTAACATGCGCCACAAAAACCAACCCCTGGCAAATGGTTTGTGTGTAGCTGCCGCCCACTCCAAATTTGCTGCAGCACAGAGCACCCTATATGTGCCTAGGTCCCTCCTCAGCTACTGCGCGCCTGCCGGTGGGAGGCTGGTATTGCAAGCCTGGGAATTGACCCTCCGGGGGCAGGAGAAGCCGAGGAGCGCACCCCCAGAGGGGAACTGTGGCTCAGGGGGCAGGGAGTTGGGAGATCAAGACCCCCTCGCAAATCCATCATCTACAGTGAGGTCCCATTCCCTGCTGGCCACAGCTGTCGCTTCCTCGGATCCGGTCGATCACAGCCAAACCGAACCTGCAGGCAGATCTCTGTGTGGCCCGGGTTCAGGTGGGGAGGGTAGTAGGGTCTAGTGGTTAGAGCGGGGGGGAGGGGAGCTGGGAACCAGGACTCCTGGGCTGTGTCCCCCGGGGAGGAGAGTGGGGTCTAGTGGTTAGAGCAGGGGGCAGCTGGGAGCCAGGACTCCTGGGTTCTGTCCCCAGCTCTGGGAGAGGACTGGGGCCTAGTGGTTAAAGCAGGGGGGGCTGGGAGCCAGGACTCTCTCTTGCTGCCCCAGTGACCTGAGCTTCAGTCTTTTCCTGTTACACCCACCCCAGTGAGAAGAGGCAGGGTCAGGGCTGCGGTGCTAGCCCAGGGCGGGGGGTTTCCTGGCTGGGAAGGTAGCCGAGGCCAGGTGGCCTTGGGGGGGGTTAAATCCTGCCAGGCAAGGCCCCACCCTGAGTCAGTGGCCTGCTGGATCTTGGACCTGCACGAGCCCTGCCTGGGAAACAAGACGGGGCACCGGCCCTGGCTCTGTGCTGCAGGGAGCAGGGCGGGGGGCTCGGCAGGGGGCGCTGGGGAGCGGGGTGCTGGGCTGCGGGGAGCGGGGCAGGAGAGGGTGTTTTTCCTCACGTTACAAAGCCAGACACGGACACCACCCGGCGTTTGGGTAACGAGTCATTTAATAAGGCACCGAGAGGGGGGTGGGTGCGAGCGTGCAGCAGCTTCCCGTCAAGACACCGCCCGGGATTCTCGCCCCCGCCCAGTAAAACCCAGATCACTTTCCCCACATCAGATTCAGCAGCAAAAAAAAAGAGGGAGAAAAGATGGCGGGGGGGGGCGGAGCAGATGGTAGGGATGCAGCCAGAGGGGTCAGGACTTTATCACCTCCTGCTGGAGAAAAAGAGTCTTACACTATTTACACCATTCCCTAAAAAAGAGCTACAAAGTCTAGAGGAATGTGGCTGATCTAGAAAAAAAAAACCCTGAGGGTTCCTGGGATGGGAGATGGGGGGCTGTGGGGTCCCTGGGGGTTGTTGCGGGGCAGCCGGACACTCAGGAGGCTGGAGGGGGTTGCGTGGTTCTGGAGTCACAGTGGTTCTAAATTCCTCCTGTCCTGCTTCTGGAGTCACTGCAGGTCTAGACTTGATGCATGTTGGTTCTGGAATCACTGTGGTTCAGTATAGTGACGTCCTTGGCAAATGGAGCAAGGTTCTAGACTCACTGTACTCGTTCTAGAGTCGACAACGAGCTGCTGCAGCTCTGGACTGTCCCCCATGCAACCTAAGGTTCCTGAAGGGGAGATAGGGTTTGGACACCCCTGCCCCAGACCCTCCATGGAAGGAGGCCTCAGAAGTGGGTGACTGGGTTCTAGAGCCAGAGGGGTTAGTCTAGATCAGTGGTTCTCAAACTGTGGGTTGGGACCCCATTTTAAGGGGGTCACCAGGACTGCTTAGACTTGCTGGTGCACGGGGCTGAAGCCCAAGGGATTCACCCTTGGGTGGTGGGGATCAGGTTACAGGCCCCCTGGCTGGGGCTGAAGCCTTTGGCTTTGACCCCTACCCTGCCCAGGGCGGGGGGCTCAGGCTTTGGCTCCCCCACATGGGACAGTGGGAATCAGGTGGACTCAGGCTTCAGTCCCCCCCCCCCTTGGGGTCACGTAGTAATTTTTGTTTTCAGAAGGGAGTCACGGTGCAATGAAGTTTGAGAAGCCCTGGTGTAGATGTCATACACATAGGTTGATAGAAGCTCACCGGGATGGAGTTCTAGTTTCACCCGGGTGTTCTAGAGCCCCTACCCACTGTTGGGCTACACAGGAGGTTCTAGATCACACCCAGAGGCTCTCAACGTGGATGGCCTGATTCCAAAGTATTCATGGTTACACTAGAACCCTCCCACCTTGAAAGTGCCGATGTTCTGGATTCCTCATGGTTCTAGATCCATGACTTGCTCCCCAAGATACCTGAAAGGAGCTGACAGGAATCGAGCCACCAGAGCTTTCTTAGCTATTCTAGCCCTATAAAGATATTACAGAACTTTCTGGAGTCTCCCGTTGAGGTACCTAGAACACCATCGGCTCAAGATTGTCCACTGAGAGGCTGGAGCTGTTCTAGACCTCAGATGGCTGGGACAGGGTGGGTTCTAGAGCACACTGAGAACATCCCACTTCTAGAGTCTGCCTGGTTGGGAGTGTTTGCAGCCCAGAGCCTCTAGAGCCAAGATGGGGTGCTGGCTCAAGAACGCTTGCTCGGTCTAGACAAGGCTGATCTAGAACCAGTCCTTCTTCCTGCCTTGAGGCCTTTCAGACTGGGGGGGAGGGGGAAGATTTGCCTGTAAATAAAAACGTACCCACAATCCCTTGCCTTAAAATAAAAAATGGGGGGAGGGGTGCGCAAATCATCCCCCTCCCGAGAAATTGACACACAATCCCTTGCCTTAAAGTTAAGCAAGGGTGTGGGGGGGTTCCAGTTAAAATCCCCCACCCTGACCCTCCTGCCAGGTCCGCCCGCCCCACCCCCAGCCCCCTGGCGCTCAGGTGGAGTGCATGGGGTGGCCCATGAGGGGGGGCCCAGGGGGAGTGGGGTCAAAGGGCTCCCCCCCGTGGTGGAACTGGGGCACGTAGAGGGTGGCGAAGGCAGCGGCGTTGTAGCCCTGGGGGGGCTGAGGGTGGTGCCCCATGGGGGGCCCCGGCAGCTGGCCGGGGGGAGCGAAGGGCAGGGGCCCCCCCTCGCAGTCGTCGCGCCCGGAGCAGCCCCCGCTGCGCTTCCCCTTCTGCCGGCGGTTGCAGAACCAGACGCGGACCACCTGGGGGGGGACAGACGGACAGACGTCAGCCCCATGGGATGGGCTGCCCCCGCGTCCCCCCACAGCCTCCTGCACCCCTCCCCCACACAGCCCCCTCACTCGCAGCCCTCTGTGCACATAGCCCCCCTCCCCATGCCCCCCATGCACACGCAGTCTCCTGCACCCCTCCCCTCCACAGCTCCCCCGGGCCGCACCCTCCCCCAGCCCCCGAACCCGCAGCCCTCCATGCACACACGGCCCCCAGCACCCTCCCCCCCGCAGAGCCCCTCCCTGCGCACCGGCCCCCCGGGACTCACGTCCTTGTCGAGGTGCAGGTCGTGGGCGATGTGGGTGATCTCCTGCAGGCTGGGCTTGGGGCAGCGAAGAAAGTAACTCTCCAGGGAGCCCCGCGCCGCCGTCTCGATGCTGGTTCGCTTCCGCTTGCGGGCCTGGAGCAGGGCGCTCTCCATGCTGCACATCTGGGGGACAGGCGGGGCACCCCCCGCAGAGTCACCGTCACGCCCCCGACTCCCCCCGCAGAGTCACCGCCATGCCCCGACTCCCCCGTCCCCCCGCAGAGTCACCGCCACGCCCCTGACTTCCCCCGCAGAGTCACCGCAGCGCCCCGACTCCCCCGTCTCCCCGCAGAGTCACCGCCACGCCCCTGACTTCCCCCGCAGAGTCACCGCGGCGCCCTGACTCCCCCGTCCCCCCACAGAGTCACCGCAGCGCCCCGACTCCCCCGTCCCCCCGCAGAGTCACCGTCACGCCCCCGACTCCCCCCGCAGAGTCACCGCAGCGCCCCCGACTCCCCCGTCTCCCCGCAGAGTCACCGCCACGCCCCTGACTTCCCCCGCAGAGTCACCGCGGCGCCCTGACTCCCCCGTCCCCCCACAGAGTCACCGCAGCGCCCCGACTCCCCCGTCCCCCCGCAGAGTCACCGTCACGCCCCCGACTCCCCCCGCAGAGTCACCGCCATGCCCCGACTCCCCCGTCCCCCCGCAGAGTCACCGTCACGCCCCCCGACTCCCCCCGCAGAGTCACCGCCATAAACCGACTCCCCCGTCCCCCCGCAGAGTCACCGCCACGCCCTGACTCCCCCCGCAGTCACCGCAGCGCCCCCGACTCCCCCGTCTCCCCGCAGAGTCACCGCCACGCCCCTGACTTCCCCCGCAGAGTCACCGCAGCGCCCCGACTCCCCCGTCTCCCAGCAGAGTCACCGCCACGCCCTGACTCCCCCCGCAGAGTCACCGTCACGCCCCTGACTCCCCCCGCAGAGTCACCGCAGCGCCCCGACTCCCCCCGTCTCCCCGCAGAGTCACCGCCATGCCCCGACTCCCCCCGCAGAGTCACCGTCACGCCCCTGACTCCCCCCGCAGTCACCGCAGCGCCCCCGACTCCCCCGTCCCCCCGCAGAGTCACCGCCCTGCCCCCAACTCCCCCCGCAGAGTCACCGTCACGCCCCTGACTCCCCCCGCAGTCACCGCAGCGCCCCCGACTCCCCCATCCCCCCGCAGAGTCACCGCGGCGCCCCGACTCCCCCGTCCCCCCGCAGAGTCACCGCCATGCCCCTGACTCCCCCGTCTCCCTGCAGAGTCACCGCCATGCCCCTGACTCCCCCCGCAGTCACCGCAGCGCCCCCGACTCCCCCGTCCCCCCGCAGAGTCACCGCGGTGCCCCAACTCCCCCATCCCCCCGCAGAGTCACCGCGGTGCCCCAACTCCCCCGTCCCCCCACAGAGTCACCGCAGCGCCCCGACTCCCCCGTCCCCCCGCAGAGTCACGGCGGTGTCCCCGGCTCCCCCCGTCCCCCCGCAGAGTCACCGCGGCGCCCCCGACTCCCCCCGTAGTCACCGCGGCGCCCCCGACTCCCCCAATCCCCGACTCCCCCCCATCCCCACACAGAGTCACCGTCACACCCCTGACTCCCCCCCGACTCCCCCCGCAGAGTCACCGCGGCACCCCCGACTCCCCCCATCCCCCCACAGAGTCACCGCAGCACCCCCGACTCCCCCCATCTCCCTATTCCCGGTCACCCCAGCGCCCCCCCCGGAGAGTCACTACAGCTCCCCCGACTCATCTTATGCCCAAATAAATCTGTTAGAGTCTCTAGGGCGCCTCCTTGTTTTTGCTGATGCAGACTAACCCGGCTGCCCCTCCAAAACCACCAACCTCCCCCAGTCATCCCAGGGCCCCTCCAGCCCTCCCCACCCCCAGATTCCCCCCCCATAGTCACCCCAGAAGGCCATTGCCCCCTTGACATGTGAACCCCCACAGAGTCACCCCCCAGCCCCCCGGCCTGCCCCGTCTCCCCCATTCCCCCCCAAGTCACCCCAGTATCCCACCCAGCCCTAGTCCCTCCCAGAGTCAACCCAGCATCCCCTGTCCCTGTCCCCCCGAGTCACACCAGCAGCCCCCCAGCAGGCCATTGCCCCCCAGCACACCAACCCATCCACTCATCCCAGCCCCCCCCTCAGAGCAGCCCATCCTCCCCCCAGTCCCCCCAACCCCCAGGTCCCCCACAACCTCCCCCCGAAACACAGCAGGCCGTTGCCTCCCCCCCTCCCCAACATGCCAACCACCCTTTGGGCCCAGCCCCCCCATGATGTCAATCCACAGGTGCCCCCCCAAATCCCCCCCAGCCCCCCCCCGGGCCCCCCACCCACCTCCTGCAGGTTGGCGTTGCCGTCGGCCTCGTCCAGCCAGCGCTGTAGGAGCGGTTTCAGCTTGCACATGTTCTTGAAGCTCAGCTGCAGGGCCTCGAAGCGGCAGATGGTCGTCTGGCTGAACATCTTCCCTGGGGGGCGGGGGGGGGGGTCAGGGCCGAGGGCGGGGGCAGCCTTGCCCGGACCCAACGGGCAACCCCCGCCCCAGCCGTCTTACCTGCGTGGGGGGGAGCCCCTGCTCTCTGAACGGACCCCGGCGTCCGGGGACATCCCCCACACCCCCTTGGAAATGGGCCCAGGTGTCTAGGGACACCCCCCTGCCCGGTGAACGGACCCTGGCATCCGGGCCCCGCCCCCACACCCCCTTGGAAATGGGCCCAGGTGTCTAGGGACACCCCCCTGCCCGGTGAACGGACCCTGGCATCCGGGCCCCGCCCCCACACCCCCTCGGAAATGGGCCCAGGTGTCTAGGGACACCCCCCTGCCCGGTGAACGGACCCTGGCATCTGGGCCCCGCCCCCACACCCCCTTGGAAATGGGCCCAGGTGTCTAGGGACACCCCCCTGCCCTGTGAACGGACCCTGGCATCCGGGCCCCGCCCGCACACCCCCTTGGAAATGGGCCCAGGTGTCTAGGGACACCCCCCTGCCCGGTGAACGGACCCTGGCATCCGGGCCCCGCCCCCACACCCCCTTGGAAATGGGCCCAGGTGTCTAGGGACACCCCCCTGCCCGGTGAACGGACCCTGGCATCTGGGCCCCGCCCCCACACCCCCTTGGAAATGGGCCCAGGTGTCTAGGGACACCCCCCTGCCCTGTGAACGGACCCTGGCATCCGGGCCCCGCCCGCACACCCCCTTGGAAATGGGCCCAGGTGTCTAGGGACACCCCCCTGCCCGGTGAACGGACCCTGGCATCCGGGCCCCGCCCCCACACCCCCTTGGAAATGGGCCCAGGTGTCTAGGGACACCCCCCTGCCCGGTGAACGGACCCTGGCATCTGGGCCCCGCCCCCACACCCCCTTGGAAATGGGTCCAGGTGTCTAGGGACACCCCCCTGCCCTGTGAACGGACCCTGGCATCCGGGCCCTGCCCCCACACCCCCTTGGAAATGGGCCCAGGTGTCCAGGGACACTCCGCACCCTGTGAATGGGCCCTGGTGTCCCCCCAGCCCATCCAGGAATGGACCCCAGCGTCCGGGAGCCCCCCCAGTGACACCCACCATACAGCACACCCAGGGCCAGCCCCACGTCGGCCTGCGTGAACCCCAGCGTGATCCTCTTGTGCTTCAGCTCCTTGGCAAACTGCTCCATCTCCTCCGTGCTGGGGGTCTCCTGGGGAAGGGGACGGGGGCCTGTCAGTGGGGAGGGGCAGGGAGAGAACCCAGGCGTCCTGGCTCTCCGCCCTGCCCCCACTCTAACCACGAGACCGCTCCCCTCCCAGAGCCGGGGACAGACCGCAGGGCTGGGCTAGCAGGGGGCTGCGGTCTGGAGTGGGGGGGCACTGGCAGAGCTTGGTGCAGGGGGAGTTTCCAGCCTGGAGCCAGGGCTCTGGCCCCGCGATCATCTGGCAGGAATCTGGCCGCTCAAGTCCCAGGGCTCAGGACACAGATGGAGCCCAGGTAACAACTGCCCCGGCTGAGCGGCTTCAGATCGTCCATTCCTGACACACCCAGAGCCCCTCCCCACCTAGCCGGGGACAGAACCCCGGAGTCCTGGCTCCCAGCCCCCCCCTGCTCTAACCACTAGACCCCACTCCCCTCCCAGAGCCAGGAGTGAACCCAGGAGTCCTGACTCCTGCCCCTGTGTTGGGAGACCTGGGGCGCTGGGTGGAGGATCTGTTCCCATCACCCAGGCAATGGCCCCATCGCTCAGGAATGACAACGACCCCGCACCTGTCTGACCAGCCCTGCCCGCACTGCGGCCAGCTCTGGGGAACAGCGGATGGGTGACACCCGCCCGCCTTCAGGACAAGGAGGGAAGTTGTGTCCCGGTTCCCAGCCCCCGCACTCTAACCGCTAGCCCCTACTCCCCTCCCCGAGCCAGGGAGAGAACCCAGGAGTCCTGGCTCCCAGCCCCCCTGCTCAAACCACTAGGCCCCACTCCCCCCCCCCCCCGAGCTGAGAGAGAACCCAGGAATCCTGGCTCCCAGCCCCCCCTACTCTAACCACCGGCCCCATTCCACTCCCTGAACCAGGAGAGAACCCAGGAGTCCTGGCTCCCAGCCCCTTTGGGCTGGGGAGTGGGCCTGGGCCAGTGCCCTCAAGGGGGAATTCACGGGTGATTGTAAATCAGGGAGGAGTCCCAATTAGAGAGCAGGAACATATCTTCCTTTGGGGCAGCTGGACACAGGGCCTAGCCCGAGTGGGGGAGGGAGGCTGGGAGCTAGGACTCCTGGGTTCTCTCCCCAGCTCTGGGAGGGGCGTGGGGGCCTAGTGGTTAGAACAGTGGGGGCTGGGAGCCAGGACTCCTGGGTTCTCTCCCCAGCTCTGGGAGGGGCGTGGGGCCCTAGTGGTTAGAGCAGGGGGAGCTGGGATCCGGGACTCTACTCCACTTCCTGTCCCAAACTCTGCCCAGCTGAGGTGTGGCGGGATCGGCTGGGATCTCTCTCGCACCCCAGGGTGGATCCACAGAGCTACCGAGGGACCCGGTCCGTAGCTCAGGGGATCTGCTGGGATCTCGGGAGATCCACCCCCAGGATCTCGCCCAGCCCCAGAACCTGTCCGTACCTCATCCCCGCTCTCGGCCTCGTCCGCCTTGACCTCGCCGGGGGCCGCCGGCGCCCCGGGGCTGCCCCCGCTGCCATCGCTCCGGGGGCTGCTGGCCCCGCTGCCCTCGCCCCCCTCGCCCGCGGGGCCTGGGGGCGGAGCGGGCAGGGTGGCCAGGGGGCGGGCGGCGGCCTGGGGCAGGAAGCAGCCCCCCCAGGCCTGGGCCGGGTGCCCGTAGATGGGGCCCTGTTGGCCACACTCCCGCTCCGGCTTGACGTCAGGCTTCAGGCCTTCGTAGGCCGCAGCCGGCTGGCCAGGGCCGTAGGGGGGCACCCAGCCCTCCCCGCCCATGGGGAAGGGGCACCAGGCGCGGAGCAGGGCCTGGTGCCCGGCGGGGTCCCCCGGCTGCGTCTCCAGGAGCCCCCCCTGCGGCCCGTAGTCCAGCCGGTAGCCGTAGCCCTGCCCGGGGGCCACCCCATTGTAGGCCTCAGGCAGGAAGCTGCCGGGCCCCTCGTGGGGCGCGTTGGCTGGGCCCGGCGGGACGGCGTCCAGGTGCAGGCCCTGCCCCGCCAAGGGGTACGGGCGCCCCAGTTCCTGCCCCACGTGGCCGGCCATGGTGACGGGCCAGGGGACGCAGGGAGATGGCCACCTCGAGGGCACGGCTCAGTCCACGGCCACCGGGCCGAGGGGGCGGCGGGACCCAGGCGTCCGGGGTGAAGCTGTGCGGTGGTGGGACCCAGGCGTCTGGAGTGAATCTCAGCTGGTGAGGGACCCAGGCGTCCAGGGGATGCAGATAAGCCAGTGGTGGGAACCCAGGCGTCTGGGGTGCAGCTTAGCTGGCGGGGGGACCCAGGCGTCCGGGGTGCACCTCAGCCGGCGGGGGGACCCAGGGGTCTGAAGTGAATCTCAGCTGGTAAGGGACCCAGGCGTCCGGGGGATGCAGCTCAGCCGGCGGGGGGACCCAGGCGTCCCTGGTGAATCTCAGCTGGTGAGGGACCCAGGCGTCCGGGGGATGCAGCTCAGCCAGCGGTGGGACCCAGGCGTCCCTGGTGAATCTCAGCTGGTGAGAGACCCAGGCGTCCGGGAGAATTTGGCTCCTACCTCCTGTGCTGTCCTGGCCAAGGTTAAGCAGGAGGAGCTGGTAAGAACCCAGGCGACCGAGAGATTCTGGCCCCTAACTCCCTGCCAAGGCGAAGTCCAAGAGGAACCCAGGCATCCGGGGAAAGTTCAGGGGGTGGAAGCCAGGCGTTCAGAAGGAGCGCAGCTGCTGGGGACCCAGGCGTCCGGGACAACGGGGCTGCCACTCCTCGGACCCCCTGGGCAAGCAGTGAAACCCAAGGGGGGGGTGGAGGGAACCCAGGCGTCCGGGAGAACGTAGCCCCCACTCCTCTGACCTCTTAGTTGACCGGTGAAGCCCAAGAGGGGTGCAGGAAACCCAGGCGTCCGGGAGAACGTAGCCCCCACTCCTCTGACCTCCTAGTTGCCTGGTGCACCCAAGCAGGGCTGGAGGGAACCCAGGTGTCCGGGAGAAGCAAGCAGCAGCTCCTGCCTCTGCGCCAGTGTTGCCCCCCCCCCAACCCGCCTCGTTAACCCCTCCCTGGCCGGGCCCCACCCCAAGCATTGGCTGCCCCACTCCCTCCCCCGATTCAGCTCCAAGGAGCCGGCCCCTCCCACCCGGATCAAAGCCAGGGGCTCTGCCAAGGTCGCCCCCCCCCCCCGCTAAGTGCCCCATCGCCGCTCAATGGGTCCCACTTAGCTCCAGACAATGGCCCCGAGGCCTGCCGGGGGGGACGCTGAGAGTGGGGGGCAGGACTCCTGGGGTCTCCGGGAGGGGACTGGTGGTCGGGTGGGGTGGGGGCCGGGAGCCAGGACTTCTGGGTTCTCTCCCTGGCTCTGCGAGGGGAGTGGGGTCTAGTGGTAAGAGCAGTGGAGGGAGCTGGGAACCAGGACTCCTGGGTTCCCTCCCTGGCTCTGGTCGGTGTGGGAGGAGGGTTACAGGCAGGATGAGTGAAGTGGGGTGCAGAAGGGTGAAATGACTGACTTGACCTTTAAAGACAGCTCAGAAAGTCAATGGCAGAACCCAGGCGTCCTGGCTCCCGGGCTGGGAGAGAACCCAGGCGTCCTGGCTCCCAGCCCCCCTCAGTCTGGCCCATCAGCCTCACTCCCCGAGTTTGGGGAGACCGGGGCGGGTGGTTCACGGCCAAGGGCTGGGGGGAGGCCCGTGGGGACAGGCAGCGGAGGCGGCCAGGAAGCCAGCCCCCCGGGGGAGCCATCAAGGTCCGGGCTGCCCCATTGATGTGAGAGCCGGGCGCTTAGCAAGAGAATGGCTTTGATACATTGTGCGGGGCGAGGGCGGGGGCACCAGGGGGCGGGGGAGCCAGGACTCCTGGGTTTATCTCCCCTTGGTTTCGGTCGGGTTTTGATCACTCTGCAGCCTGTGATGGGCGTGAGCGGGGCGGGGCTGTCTGGGCTGGGGGGGCTGGGAGCCAGGACTCCTGGGTTCTCTCCCTGGCTCTGGGAGGGGAGGGGGGCAGTGGTTAGGGCAGCGGGGGTTGGGAGCCAGGACTCCTGGGTTCATTCCCGTCTCTGGGAAGGGGGGGGGGGCAGTGGTTAATGCCGGGTGGGATGGGAGCCAGGACTCCTGGGTTCTCTCCCTAGCTGTGGGAAGAGAGTGGGGTCTGGTGGTTAGAGCGGGGGGGGGGGGCTGGGAGCCCAGACTCCTGGGTTCTCTCCCTAGCTGTGGGAGGGGAGCAGGGGTCAGTGGTTAATGCCAGGTGGGATGGGAGCCAGGACTCCTGGGTTCTCTCCCTGGCTCTGGGAGGGGAGGGGAGGGGGGCAGTGGTTAGGGCAGCGGGGGTTGGGAGCCAGGACTCCTGGGTTCATTCCCGTCTCTGGGAAGGGAGTGGGGGGCAGTGGTTAATGCCAGGTGGGATGGGAGCCAGGACTCCTGGGTTCTCTCCCTAGCTGTGGGAAGAGAGTGGGGTCTGGTGGTTAGAGCGGGGGGGGGGGGCTGGGAGCCCAGACTCCTGGGTTCTCTCCCTAGCTGTGGGAGGGGAGCAGGGGTCAGTGGTTAATGCCGGGTGGGATGGGAGCCAGGACTCCTGGGTTCTCTCCCTAGCTGTGGGAGGGGAGCAGGGGTCAGTGGTTAATGCTGGGTGGGATGGGAGCCAGGACTCCTGGGTTCTCTCCCTAGCTGTGGGAGGGGAGCAGGGGTCAGTGGTTAATGCCGGGTGGGATGGGAGCCAGGACTCCTGGGTTCTCTTCTGGCTCTGGGCGTAGGGCAGGGGGCAGTGGTTAGGGCACGGGGGGGCTGGGAGCCAGGACTCCTGGGTTCTCTCCCTGGCTGTGGTGGTGGGGGGCAGTGGTCAGGGCAGGGCGGGCTGGAAGCCGGGCCTCCTGGGATCTCTCCCGGCTGGGAGGGGCAGGGGCTGGCCCCCCAGCACTTAGCAGGCTGTTGGGGGGTGAATGCCCCGGCCGGGTGCTATTGTGGCCGGGATGGTCAGTGACACACTCAGCTATTCAGGTATCAATGGCCCAGCCCTGGGCCCAGCTGACCTGGGGGCGGCTCATTGTGTGTCTCTGGATGGGCTGTTAAACCTGAGGCCTCAACCTTGGGGGGGGAGCTGGGGGGGCAGGATTGAATGAGGGGCACCAGCAGGGCTGGGGGGGCAGGGGGCTGCAGGTCGGGAGTGAGGGGCACTGGAAAGTTAGTGGGATCAGGTAGAGAATTGAGGGTGAAAGCTCAGGGAGAATTTGGGGTCCCGTTTCTGGGGGGGGGGGCATGTCCAACTGGGGGGTAGTTTACAGCATTCAAAGAGAATTTGGGGAGCATGTGCCTGATATTTGGGGGTGATTCTTTGGGGGAACTGGGTGTAACTGTGTCTGGGATTGGGGGCAGGGTTCACTGAAGGGTCCTGGGGTCCAGTTGGATTGAGGGGGGCTGGTGAGTCCTTTCTAGCAGGGGAGCCCTGGCTAGGATTCAGGGTGGCAGATATTTCAGGGGGATGTTGATAGAAGAGATGCCTAAGAGACTTCGGTGGTTGCGGGGGGCCCTGGCGAAGGACATGGGGGGTTCCCCAAATCTCAGGGTCACATGACCGGGAATGGGGGGTTATGGGGCATAGGCTCCGTGTCTCACATCCTGCCCCAGTCAGCTGCCCCATGGCCCAACCCTTTGTCCTGCAGCCCAGGAGATGGGACCGCAACCCATTGGCAGCCCCACGGCAGTGTCCCCCCCAGATCAGAGCCAGCACCCCCTAGAGGGGCCAGGCCCGGTGTCCGAGACTCACAGATGCCTTCATCTCTTTTGCTTTTCTCTTTTATTCCAAGTTGGAGGGTTGAATAAATAGGTGGGAAACTGGGGGGCGGAGTGGGAGGGGAGCAGCATGGCGGGGAGCAGTATGTGGGGGGGCAGCTGGGCAGGCGGGGAGCAGGGGGCCTCTAGCATCTCCCTCCAATCTCCCCTGGGAACCTGGTATGGACCAGAGCATGTTTGTGTCATCGCCCCCTGCTGGGGGGCTCAGACCTGCCCCATGTTTCCCCGCCAGCAGCCCGGGGCGTGGGAGCTGCCGGGACACCCGGAGCCCTGACAGCCACGCGACTGAGCCCGATGCTCGGGGCGTCAAAAACCCGGCCATTCGGTCACACGCCAGCCTCAGGGCCACACCGCAGCCCACACGCCAGCACACGCATGACG
This sequence comes from Lepidochelys olivacea, assembly GCF_965140295.1. Lineage (NCBI taxonomy): Eukaryota > Metazoa > Chordata > Testudines > Cheloniidae > Lepidochelys > Lepidochelys olivacea. The sequence continues at coordinate 44,300,421 of NC_140424.1, forward strand.
CCGCGGGGCCGTGGTGCACCCGGCCAGGATCTTCCAATTCTCCGCTCGCTCGGCCTTAGGGGGAAGAGGAGTGTATGGGGGAGGGGCGGTTCCTGGTCCGTATCCCCCTATATCGACCCCCTGGTCAAACTACCATCGGTGGGTGGGGGGACTTGGTGTCACCTCAATATGGGTCCCCCTCAGTCCCTGTCCCCTCTGAGTCTGTGACTCCTCTCATGATTCCCACCCTAGCCACTAGCCTGCTGGTCAATATGGTCCCGGGGTGTCACTTCAATACTTGTCCCCCCTCCTCCCAGCTGCCCTCATCCCAGCAGGATGCCAACTTTGGTTCCCACCCTGTTTAGGTTCCCCCAGTCAATATACCCCTTATATAGGCCACCCTGGCTGTCTCCTGGTGTCACTTCAGTGTCACTCCTGATCTCATGGTACCCACCAGCCCCCTCCTTGGCCTGCTGGGAGTGAGCTGTGGGGGGGGTGAGGGGAACCCATGGTGTCTGCCGCACAGAGGTCTCCCCCCCCCCGACACGCACACTCTTTAGTCTCAGTCAGTATCCTTCTATATGGGCCCCCTGGTCAATTTTCTCTTGGTGTCACCCCAAATGCAATCCCCCCAACTCCTGAACTCACTAAGACCCTCCTATGGTTCCTACCTTGTACAGCTTTCCCCAGTCAATATCCCCCCCATATGGACCGGCCCCATAGCACAGCCCCTGCCCCCTGAAAGGAACCATGCTCTGGACAGATGGGTCTGCAGGGAGGGTAGAGAGCAGGGGAGAAATAGGGGGTCCCTGCATCAGAGTGATGACCCTTCACCTTTAGCCTCCCCCCCCGAGTTTTCTGGGGGGGCGGGTTCTTGGGGAAGATGTTGCCAAAATCTGAGCAGATCCACCTCCCCCCCCATGTCTCCACCAGGAGGCACTGTGCTGCTCCGGGGGAGGGGGGCTGAATGAGGGAGGCAGGGTTAGGGGGGGCAGCGCTGCCGGGCGGACGCCGTGTTGAAGAGCGGGTTGTGGATTTCCATCTCCCCACTCTGGGAACGAGGGAAGAGGGGGAAGAAAGAGAAAGGAAGACGTCAGTGAGGGCACCGTGCGAGGGGCAGAGCGCAGCGACACTGCCCGACTCCCCCCAGGCTGGCGACCCCGCTGAGCCCCCGCCCCCACAGCCCAGCACCCCCTGCTGAGCCCCCGCCCCCCACAACCTGGCGCCCCCCGCTGAGCTCCCACCCCACTCACCCCAGCCCGGTGCCCCCCACTGAGCCCTTGCCCCCACAGCCCAGTGCCCCCCACTGAGCCCCCACCCTGTTCCCCACAGCCCGGCGCCCCCCACTGAGACCCCACCCTGCTCCCCACAGCCCGGCGCCCCCCACTGAGACCCCACCCCGCTCCCCACAGCCCGGTGCCCCCTGATGCCCCCCACCACGCTCCCTGAAGCCCAGCACCCCCTGCTGCCCTCGCCCTGCCCCCTGCTGTCCCTGCCCCGCTCCCCACAGCCCAGCACCCCCTACCGGTGCCAGTCCGGGACATTCGTACACAGTGAAGTCCCCGTTCTCAGTCTCTGACTCCGTCGAGAGCTGCTGGACGGGCTTTGGGGGGTTCCTGGGGGGGGGACAGACCCAGACACGGGGTGAGGAACCTCACAAGCCAGGACCGGGGCCGCAGCCAGGGTCTAGGGCGGGGGATCCGGGAGCTGAGGCAGCTCTGCAGCCAGGGGAAGAGATCCAAGGGACCCAGGTATCCGGGTGAGAAACGGGGGGGGAGGGGGGAGACCTAGACCTGAGGCCCAATGTCCCATGGGCCCAGCCAGAGGGGGGTGGGGGGAAGGGAGTAACTGTCCCCAAAAGACCCCCAAACTGGGGGGGAGGGTCGAGTGGGCTGCTCACAGGGCAGGGGGCTGAAGGGTGAGATTTTGGGGTGCAAACTTTCCAGGCTGGATTGTGGGGGGAAGGTCGGAGGGGACAGAGAGGGGCGGGGAGGGGCAGAGGTCAGGGGTGACTTGGATGGGTTTGGGTTTTGGGGGGGGTGGATTGGGGGGAAATTCAGGGGGGATGGGAAGGGGAAGATTCAAGGGTGAGCCTGGAGTTTGGGGGGGTCGGTTTAAGGGGATGATTTGGGGAGTGTATTTGGAGTGGGGGTAGATTCAGGGGAATAGGAGGTTTGGGAGAGGGGGAATGGAGTGGGGGAAGGGAAGGAGTGGATTTTGGGGTGTGGATTCGGGGGCCCCTCCCTAAGCCCCTCCCCCCCACTCATAACCAATGGGGCGAATGCGGGGGGTGGGGATGGAAGGGAACTCACTCCTCATTGGTCAGGATCTTTTTCTGGCGCTCGTACTGGTGCACCTGGCAGGACTGGGCCAGCCGGGCGTCCATGTACTGGGGGGACAGACAGACAGACGGGGAGATGGTCATTGGTCAGGTGAAACTGCTGCCCCGGACGCCTGGGTCCCATTCCCCGTCCCGGACGCCTGGGTCCCATTCCCCGTCCCGGTCTCCAGCCCCCCAGGGGTGAGCGCACTGTGCCCCTGTCCCGGACGCCTGGGTCCCATTCCCCGTCCCGGTCTCCAGCCCCCTAGGGGTGAGCGCACTGCGCTCCTGTCCCGGACGCCTGGGTCCCATTCCCCGTCCCGGACGCCTGGGTCCCATTCCCCGTCCCGGTCTCCAGCCCCCCAGGGGTGAGCGCACTGTGCCCCTGTCCCGGACGCCTGAGTCCCATTCCCCGTCCCGGACGCCTGGGTCCCATTCCCCGTCCCGGTCTCCAGCCCCCTAGGGGTGAGCGCTCTGTGCCCCTGTCCCGGATGCCTGGGTCCCATTCCCTGTCCCGGATGCCTGGGTCCCATTCCCCATCCCAGTCTCCAGCCCCCCAGGGGTGAGCGCACTGCGCCCCTGTCCCGGACGCCTGGGTCCCATTCCCCGTCCTGGTCTCCAGCCCCCTAGGAGTGAGCGCTCTGTGCTCCTGTCCCGGACGCCTGGGTCCCATTCCCCGTCCCGGACGCCTGGGTCCCATTCCCCGTCCCGGTCTCCAGCCCCCTAGGGGTGAGTGCACTGCGCTCCTGTCCCGGACGCCTGGGTCCCATTCCCCGTCCCGGTCTCCAGCCCCCTAGGGGTGAGCGCACTGTGCCCCTGTCCCGGACGCCTGGGTCCCATTCCCTGTCCCGGACGCCTGGGTCCCATTCCCCGTCCCGGTCTCCAGCCCCCTAGGGGTGAGCGCTCTGTGCTCCTGTCCCGGACGCCTGGGTCCCATTCCCTGTCCCGGACGCCTGGGTCCCATTCCCCGTCTCGGTCTCCAGCCCCCTAGGGGTGAGCGCTCTGTGCTCCTGTCCCAGACGCCTGGGTCCCATTCCCTGTCCCGGACGCCTGGGTCCCATTCCCCGTCCCAGTCTCCAGCCCCCCAGGGGTGAGCGCACTGCGCCTCTGTCCCGGACGCCTGGGTCCCATTCCCCGTCCCGGACGCCTGGGTCCCATTCCCCGTCCCGGTCTCCAGCCCCCTAGGGGTGAGCGCACTGTGCCCCTGTCCCGGACGCCTGGGTCCCATTCCCTGTCCCGGACGCCTGGGTCCCATTCCCCGTCCCGGTCTCCAGCCCCCTAGGGGTGAGCGCTCTGTGCTCCTGTCCCGGACGCCTGGGTCCCATTCCCCGTCCCGGTCTCCAGCCCCCTAGGAGTGAGCGCTCTGTGCTCCTGTCCCGGACGCCTGGGTCCCATTCCCCGTCCCGGACGCCTGGGTCCCATTCCCCGTCCCGGTCTCCAGCCCCCTAGGGGTGAGCGCACTGTGCCCCTGTCCCGGACGCCTGGGTCCCATTCCCCGTCCCGGTCTCCAGCCCCCTAGGGGTGAGCGCTCTGTGCCCCTGTCCCGGACGCCTGGGTCCCATTCCCTGTCCCGGACGCCTGGGTCCCATTCCCGTCCCGGTCTCCAGCCCCCTAGGGGTGAGCGCACTGTGCCCCTGTCCCGGACGCCTGGGTCCCATTCCCTGTCCCGGACGCCTGGGTCCCATTCCCCGTCCCGGTCTCCAGCCCCCTAGGGGTGAGCGCTCTGTGCTCCTGTCCCGGACGCCTGGGTCCCATTCCCCGTCCCGGTCTCCAGCCCCCTAGGAGTGAGCGCTCTGTGCTCCTGTCCCGGACGCCTGGGTCCCATTCCCCGTCCCGGACGCCTGGGTCCCATTCCCCGTCCCGGTCTCCAGCCCCCTAGGGGTGAGCGCACTGTGCCCCTGTCCCGGACGCCTGGGTCCCATTCCCTGTCCCGGACGCCTGGGTCCCATTCCCTGTCCCGGTCTCCAGCCTCCGAGGGGTGAGCATGGCGGGGGGGGGGGGATCTCACCATTCTGGGCTGGTGGTATCGATAATGATTCCCCCGATACGCCGTATATGCCATCTTCTGGGCCAGCCGCACCTCCCGCTGCAACCTGGGGGCACGGAGTGCGGTGGGGGGGTCAGAGCCAGGGGCAGGGCAGTCCGGGGCTTGGCTAGCAGGGGCTATGGGTCAGGAGTGAGGGGCACGGGCAGAGCTGGGGGGGAAGGGCTGGGCTGGCGGGGGGCTGCAGGTCGGGAGTGAGGGGCACCGGCAGAGCTGGGGGGGAAGGGCTGGGCTGGCGGGGGGCTGCGGGTCGGGAGTGAGGGGCACCGGCAGAGCTCGGGGGGGAAGGGCTGGGCTGGCGGGGGGCTGCGGGTCGGGAGTGAGGGGCACCGGCAGAGCTGGGGGGGCAGGGCTGGGCTGGTGGGGGGCTGCGGGGGGGTGCAGTTCCTACCTGTACCAGCAGAGGGCAGCCACCAGCACCCCTGAGACCCCGGTCACCGAGCACATCAACACCAGCACTGCAGGGGGTGGGGGGGGGAGAGACATTAACCCCTTGAGCACTGGCCCCCCCAACCCCTTCAACGCCCCCCTGCCCCCCAGGCGCTCTGTCCCGCCCCCTGCCCCATTCCCGCCCCCTCCCTGTCACTCACGCAGAGACACGGCCTCATTGAGCCGGGAATCGGGGGGAGCCGAGTTCAGGTCTTCCTCCGGCCGGGGGGGGCTGGAGCCGGGCATCTTGGTGGAGGGGGGAGTCGTGGGGGGAGGGGGAGACGTAGGGGGGGTCTCGGTGACCGAAGGAACCTGGGGCTCAATCCCCATGGAGCCAGCTGCAAAGATAGAGATGTCAGAGAGCCCCCTGCTGACCCCCGCCCCCCTCCCCACAGCCCAGCACCCGCTGCCGAGCCCCCACCCTGCTCCCCACAGCCCAGCGCCCCCTGCCGAGCCCCCACCCTGCTCCCCACAGCCCAGCGCCCCCTGCCGAGCCCCCACCCTGCTCCCCACAGCCCAGCGCCCCCTGCTGACCCCCGCCCCCCTCCCCACAGCCCAGCTCCCCCTGTCGAGCCCGCACCCTACAGCCCAGCGCCCCCTGCTGACCCCCACCCTGCTCCCCACAGCCCAGCTCCCCCTGCCGAGCCCCCACCCTGCTCCCCACAGCCCAGCGCCCCCTGCTGACCCCCGCCCCCCTCCCCACAGCCCAGCTCCCCCTGTCGAGCCCGCACCCTACAGCCCAGCGCCCCCTGCTGACCCCCACCCTGCTCCCCACAGCCCAGCTCCCCCTGCCGAGCCCCCACCCTGCTCCCCACACCCCAGCGCCCCCTGCTGACCCCCGGCCCCTCCCCACAGCCCAGCGCCCCCTGCTGAGCCCCCACCCTGCTTCCCACAGCCCAGCCCCCTCTGCTGAGTCCCCAACCCAGAGCAGCGCCCCCTGCCGAGCCCCCACCCTGCTCTCCACAGCCCAGCGCCCCCTGCTGACCCCCGGCCCCTCCCCACAGCCCAGCGCCCCCTGCCAAGCCCCCACCCTGCTTTCCACAGCCCAGCTCCCCCTGCCGAGCCCCCACCCTGCTCCCCACAGCCCAGCGCCCCCTGCTGACCCCCACCCCCCTCCCCACAGCCCAGCTCCCCCCTGCCGAGCCCCCACCCTGCTTTCCACAGCCCAGCCCCCTCTGCTGAGTCCCCAACCCAGAGCAGCGCCCCCAGCTGAGCCCCCTGTTCCCTTCAGTCCCTACCTTGCTGGGGGGTCTCGGTCCCAGGGGTCCTGGATCCCTTCTGTTTTTTGGCCACCAGGGAGCGGATGAGGGTGGCCAGGTCGACGGGTCCCGCGTCGCCCTTGGCTCCGTCTTCTGGGAGAAACACAGGAAGATGGGTCGGTGCCCCCCACTCCCGACCCACAGCCCCTGCCAGCCCTGCCCCCCCGACCCTGCCGGTGCCCCTCACTCCCGACCCGCAGCCCCTTCCAGCCCTGCCCCCCCAGCCCTGCCGGTGCCCCCCACTCCCGACCCGCAGCCCCTGCCAGCCCTGCCCCCCCAGCCCTGCCGGTGCCCCCCACTCCCGACCCGCAGCCCCTGCCAGCCCTGCCCCCCCAGCCCTGCCGGTGCCCCTCACTCCCGACCCGCAGCCCCTTCCAGCCCTGCCCCCCCAGCCCTGCCGGTGCCCCCCACTCCCGACCCGCAGCCCCTGCCAGCCCTGCCCCCCCAGCCCTGCCGGTGCCCCCCACTCCCGACCCGCAGCCCCTGCCAGCCCTGCCCCCCCAGCCCTGCCGGTGCCCCTCACTCCCGACCCGCAGCCCCTGCCAGCCCTGCCCCCCCAGCCCTGCCGGTGCCCCCCACTCCCGACCCGCAGCCCCTGCCAGCCCTGCCCCCCCAGCCCTGCCGGTGCCCCCCACTCCCGACCCGCAGCCCCTGCCAGCCCAGCCCTGCCCCCCCAGCTCTGCCGGTGCCCCTCACCGTTCCTGTGCGGCGTCTCGAGGACGCAGTCCCCACCGGGGTCCTCATGGTAGGGGCGGATGCAGGGGCCACAGCTCCGGATCCCCCCGGGGCCGCAGCCCTTACGCCGCTGTAGGAGGCAATTCAGCCGGATCCGCGGCGGGCACATCGCAGCCGGGCCTGCGGGAACTGAACCGGAGCGGCCCCGCTGTAACCGCCGGCCCCCACTGCCCTCCCGGAGCCCGCAGAGAACCCAGGAGTCCTGGCTCCCAGCCCCACCCCCGCCGTAACCTCCAGCCCCCACTGCCCTCCCGGAGCCCGCAGAGAACCCAGGAGTCCTGGCTCCCAGCCTCCCCCACCCCCGCTCCAACCACTAGACCCGGCTCCCCTCCCAGATGTTTCAACATCTGTCCTGGCATTTGCTCCTGTTCTCCCGATCTGCCCCCCACCCCCCCAGCCCTGCGGGTGCCCCTCACTCCCCACCCGCAGCCTCCCGAAGCTGGGAATAGAACCCAGGAGTCCTGGCTCCCGGCCCCTCCTACTCTCCTCCACACACCCCCGATGCCCCTCCCCCTCCATGTCCCCCCCTCACCTGCCTCCCCACCGGCCCCCGGGGCCAGCCCCAGCCCCAGGAGAACAGCCAGGGCCGCCAGCCAGCGCAGGGTCCGCATCTCTCCGAGCGGGGGGGGTCCCCGCCTCTGGATCCTCCCTCCCCGGCTGCGGGGGGCGGCGGAGCGCGGGGGGAGGGGCTGGCTGTATTTATGAATGAACCAGAGATGGAGACAGAGGCGGGCGGGGGCGGGGAGACCCACCCACAAGTCGCCTTCACTTCCTGTCCCAACCCCCCGGCTGGGTGTTCTGTGCGGCTGGTGCCCGCTTGCCCGCCCCAGAGGTGGCTGCATCTCAGGGGCGGAGAAGCCAGCCCCATTTGAAGCTGTTCTATGTGGCAGTTACCCGGCTGCCCCTCCCCAGAGTCAGCCGCATCTCAGTGCCGAGCGAGGGCTCCTGGTCTCTCTGGCCTGGGTCTGGCTCTGGGAGCCCCTGGGATGGATGCAGGGACTCCCAGCTGGGAGATCAGTGACAGCCCACCCCCGCTGGGGTCCACGGTGCCTGTCTCCAAGGAGACGCCCCCGCCTGCGGTGGTAGGTGCCGCAAACAGCTTCTCATCCCCCCCGCCCACCCGGGAGATGGAACCCAGGTGTCCTGGCTCCCAGCTCCCCTCCCCCCCCGCTCTAACCACTAGACCCAACCCCCCCCAGCTGCGGAGAGAACCCAGGCATCCTGGCTCCCAGCTCCCCCCCCCCGCTCTAACCACTAGACCCAACCCCCCCCCAGCTGCGGAGAGAACCCAGGCATCCTGGCTCCCAGCCCCCTCTCACACCCACACACCCACCAGCTGTCACCATGGCAACCAGCTCCCTGCACTGTTGGACCTGGGATGAAGTTGATGCAGCCGTGGGTTGTCATGGTGACAGGACGGCGCTGTGGGGGTGGGTCCCCAGTCCCCCCTTAGTTATGGGGGGAGGGGAAAGGGCTTCATCATCTCCTCCCCCTCCAGGAAACTGAGACCCCCCCCAAGCTCCCCACGTGGGACTGGGGGGACCCCAGCCCTGGTGCCTGGCTGGACCCCAGGTGTGTGAGGGGGCACCCCCCCACCACACGCCAGCCCCTCTCTGCCCCACGGGCAGCCTGCAGGAGGGACACAGGGGCCTAGCCTGCCCTCCATGGGGCACCCTTTGTGACATGAACTGGCTGGGGGTGATAGTGGGGGGCTGGAGCGGGGGGGTGCCCCACTGATGAGGCACGGTGCCGGCATCTCTGGGCCTGTTGGCTACCAGAGGCTGGCACAGCCCTCGGGCCGACACAAAGGTCCATTTTCACCAAGACAGTGACCCACAGGGAGAGCTCAGCTGGAGAAAGATTTCCCTGGAGCCGCGCCAAATGGCCCAGCACTGGGAGGGGAGTGGGGGCTAGTGGTTAGAGAAGGGGGCTGGGGGTCAGGACTCCCGGGTTCTATCCACAGCTTGGGGAGGGGAGTGGGTCCAAAGGGTTAGAGCTGGGGGTGGGGGCCGAACTCCTGGGTTCTCTCCCCAGTGCCGATACAAACACAGACCCAGGGGCTTTGTTAGCTCATTTCATGGTTTATTTATCCACTGGTCTGCCTTGGCTTGCCAGGCAAAGGGATCCAGCAACATCTGCGTCTCCCCGGCACGCAGCCCCGGCCGGCCCCACAATCCCCTCCGCTGACAGGTGGAAAGCCCAGCTGAGGGGCTGGGAATCCCCTTGTCTGCACAGCGCCCGCTGGGCCTGGGTGGTGCCCGCGGGAGACGGTGCCCAGAGACAGCTGGGCTTAGGTCGGCGTTGTTTTCTTCTTTACCTTCTTTTGGCTGGGCCAAGCTTTGGGCAAGGAATTCATACCATTTTCCTGGGTTCGTTCTAACCGTAGAAAGAGCAGCAATGTCGCACGAGCTGCCCTGAAAGGAGACCCAGCTTTGGGGTTTTAACCAGGCCCGTTTTCCTCCTCAGTGCTAGCCACGCGTGTGGGTCGAACAGCGATTAACTTTTGAACACAGCCCCTATTAGCTAGAATTAGTTCCCACCATTTCTCTGGAAGGCCAGCCAGCTTCGGGCTTTCAACCCAGAGCGGTTTTCTCCAAACTGGTATCCAGGCATTGGAGTAGGATATGGATCATTTTTTTAAAAAAATATTGTCTTATTCTGGGGGTTTTGTTGGACTGTAGAAATGGCCGCAAAGTTAACGCCGTCTTCAGTGGAAGACACAGTGAGTCTGGGGATTTTTAACGCCCTGTGTTTTCTGTAACTGTTACTTGATTGTCTGAGTACAAGAAGTACGAATGGGTTTTTTACAGATTTTCTTATTATTGGGTTTTTATTGAACCCCCAAAATAGCAGCACTGTTCCTTCACCCTGTTATTTTTCCCAGAAGGAGCCAGAAATTTCAGAAAGGGGCATTTTTCTCCTAACAGAATAGAATAGAATAGAGAGGTTTTGATTCAAATGGTCTTTTTACCTTTAAAAAGGGAACAAGGTCATGGAATAATATCTCATCCTCCCCGCCGAAATTGGGACCGTTTCCCTTTTCACTCTGAGCGTTCGCCTCCAGAATCCTCCCCGAGTGTCTGCCTATGGTAAACAATTTGATTTTTTTCAATATACACATTATCGAGTATCTGAACTAAGTCATCCTTTTTGGTCTCCTCTTCTTCCTAGTGATAATCAGCACATCGAGCAGCTTTCGTCGGCGGAAAGCGATCAGGACCGTGCTGGGAGGCATGAGAGGCTTTTGGGTTTTAACACAGACTGGATTTCTCCCAACTGGTATCCAGACATTTGAGTTGGCATGCCAGTAATTTTGCAGTAAAGTAACGCCTCTGGCTCCGTGGCAGGCTGGGGTGGTCTCTTCTTCTGTGAGCCCCAGCCGTCCATAGGGCCAGCCAGCCAGACCTGATTTCTAGCCTAAAGCTACCCCCGCCCCCGATTTGTTAATAAAACCAAGAGAAAAACACATGCAGGGAGCAAAGAAGGTGTCACAAGGGCGCGTGGCCCCCACCGGCTCTTTCTTTCCTTCCACAGGTGGGTCTGACCATGAATCCGAGCTCCCCGTCAAGCAGGAGCGGCCAGGCGGGAGGGGACGGGGGGCTCCGGCAGACAGCAGAGCTGCGGGGCGGGCTCCCCTCAGGACCCCGCATTACGCCTGTCGCCCAATAAGGACGTCGTCTCGTCGGCGCTCCTGCGAGATTCTGCAACGAAAACACAGACGGGGGAGCCTTCAACCAGCGAACTCGCCGATGTGCTGGTAAGGGGGTGGGGACTAGGAGTTAGAGCAGTGGGGGCTGGGAGCCAGGACTCCTGGGTTCTCTCCTGGCTCGGGGAGGGGGGTAGTGTCCAGGACTCCTGGGTTCTCTCCTGGTTCTGGGAGGGGGGTGAGGTCTGGGAGTTAGAGCAGGGGGGTTCTGGGCGCCAGGACTCCTGGGTTCTCTCCTGGCTCTGGGAGGGGAGTGGGGTATGTGGGTTAGAGCAGGTGGGGGCTGGGAGCCGGGACTCCTGGGTTCTCTCCCGGCTCTGGGAGGGGGGTGGGGTATGGGGGTCAGAGCAGGGGGGTGCTGGGTGCCAGGACTCCTGGGTTCTCTCCTGGTTCTGGGAGGGGGGTGAGGTCTGGGAGTTAGAGCAGGTGGGGGCTGGGAGCCGGGACTCCTGGGTTCTCTCCCGGCTCTGGGAGGGGGGTGGGGTATGGGGGTCAGAGCAGGGGGGTGCTGGGCGCCAGGACTCCTGGGTTCTCTCCTGGCTCGGGGAGGGGTGCCTAGTGGTTAAGGCAGGCTGAACATTCCCTTCTACCTCTAACAGCAGCAGCTGCACTCCATGGCCATCTCCTCCAAATGCCCTCGTGCCTCAGTTTACCTCCCTCATGACCGGCACTGGGGTGGATGATTCCCCGGAGCTGCTGGCCCTGACTAGCTTAATTCCAGCCCTGACGTGGCTCAATCAGCAGATTAGCCAATTGCCGGCTAATTAGTGTCACCAGCCTCCGCTCAGTCAGCCAGTTTGCAGCTGGTCCAGCTGGTTGCAGGGGAACAGCTGCTGTTCCATCCGGACACCACCTAACGCTGCCCCAGCCGGTCTGGAGCCAGATCCTGAGCCGGTGTCAATCTGGAGCGACTCCACTGACCTCCAGGGAGTCAGGGCTGGATTCTGATCTAAGAGTAACTTGTTAACCTGGCCTCAGTGGGAGCTAAATATCATGAGTGTGCAATTCAAAGGGAAACTGAGGCACGGAGAGAAAATCCAGGGATGGAACCCAGGAGTCCCGGCTCCCAGTATCCCTGCTCCTCTGCAGATGGGAATAGTTTAGGGCCTCGGAAGAATAGCAGCGCAGTTATTATTGCACCCAGTAGGGGGCAGTGCAACATGCAAACGTCACTGCAGAGATGGAAACTTAAACCTCAGGCCAATAATATTTTATCCATCCCCGTACACAGGCTCGGGCTCTGGATCTAGCCCACCTCTCCCCGGATCCATATCTGTGTGTCTGCCCCATGCCACGCCCCCACCACCCAGGTCCCTCTGTCCTCCCCCCGGATCCATATCTGGGTGTCTTCCCCCTTCCCCACCCATCCATCCATCCATCCATCCTCCCCCCGGATCCATATGTGTGTCTGCCCCATACCCCCCATGCATCCATCTGTCCTGCCCCCTGGATCCATATCTGTGTTTCTGGCCCATACCTCCTTGTTCATCCCTCCTGCCCCCAGATCCATACATGTGTCTGCCCCATATGCCCCAATCCATCCCTCTTTCCTCCCCACTGGATCTATATCTGTGTGTCTGCCCCATACCCCATCGTCCATCCATCCTCCCCTGGATCCATATGTGTGTCTGCCCCATACGCCACTGTTCCCCCCCACCGCAGATACCCATTCATCCCTCCCGGGTGCCCCGCTCACCCCCCCCCGCAGGTACCTCTCTTCCGCCTGCACAGCCGCTTGATGACATGCCACATCCATTGCACGAGGAGGCAGAAGCATTTGCACTGGTCGCACATCGCAGGCTCACCTGCGCCTGGGGAGAAGGGGGGGGAAAGCCGGGGCCAGTGGTCAGGCAGCGCTGGGGCCAGATTCTCTCCTGCCTGCCTCGCCAATCCGCTGCCAGGCTGGAGTCTGCTCACAGCCCCCGGGCGCCGACCTCCTGCCCCCCCCTCCTGGGCACAGGCACAGCTCGCCTGGGGTGGGGCGTCCCGGCTCCGTGCCAGGATCCCGGCGTGATCCCACCACACCCTGTCCGGGGAGGGCCCCGCACACGCAGAGATCAGCTCCCACCCCCGGCCGTGCCATTTCTCCAGGGTCGGCGCTACGGGCAGCTCCTCCCACTCGCCCGTCGTCGCGGCTCCTAGCATAATTAACCGCCCCACCCGCCCGCCTCCACAGCGAGAACCAGATTCCTGTGCCAACCTGCCGGGCGCCTCCTGGCTAGACCCCGGTCGCCCTGAATCATCGGCCAAACCAGTTTGAGTCCGTGTCGTGAGAAGACCAGCACCAGCCGCGGCGGGCTGGCTCCAGATTCACACCAGGGCTGGCCCGGACTCCCCTGACCTCAGCTGGGTCATTTGGGATTTAAACGGGGGTCGCTGGAACCAGGACCCAGCCGCAGCCGCCCCCCACCCCCGGGCTCAAGGGTCAGCGGGAGAGCTCTGACCGATCTCCAGTCCCAGAATCCGAGGGACTGCCCTGATCGGGTCGTTTGACGACCTCTCTGAGCCAGGACTTCCCTGAATTAATTCCCGATTCAACTAGAACAGATCCTTCCAAGCAAACTCCCGGGCTCAGTCGAAACACAGCCGGGGCGGGGACTCTGCCTCGACCCTCCGTAAAGTGTCCCCAGGGTTAATTCCCCTCCCTGTTACAAAGTCACACCTTGTTTCCCATCTGCATTTGGCTGGTGCCGGGTCCAGTCATCTGAGAGGAAAACTCTCTAACCTGGAATTTCTGCTCCCCCTTCCAGCCACGCCTAGAGGGGCTCCTGTCTCCCCGTAACCTGTCTGTGCAGCTAAACGGACTGAGCTCCTGGAGTCGGGGTTTCTAGCTCTTCCATAATTTTCGTGGCTCTTCTTTGAGCCCTCAGCAACGGATTGATGCCCTCCTCAAATTGGGGGCCCCCAGAACTGGACCCCAGCCACAGCCGCACCGGGGCCGAATCCAGAGGGCAAATCCCATCTCGGCTCCTGCTCCAGGGTGCTGTTTACACGGCCCAGGATGGCGTCGGCACTTTCTCCGCCTCGCCCCCAAATCTTTGCCAGAGCCCCTGTTTCCCAGGAGGGAGCACCCCAGGCCCAGACACCTCTAAGAGCTACTGGGCCATGGGCTGGCGTGGCGTATCCCCTCCGTTCCCCTCCAGAAGATCCTTACCGGTCTCCGGCGTCGTCCCGCTCCGGGTGCCTCTCCCTTATCCTCTGGGAACGGCCCCGGGTTTATATATCCGCCTCCCCGCCCTGAATGCCCAGACCGGCTGGATCACAGCAGGGCGAAGTCACGGGGTGGGGAGAAGTTGGGGTGTTTTCACAACTGCCCCGGAGCAGCCAGTAGGGTTGGTAGCCTGCCAGGTTGTCACTGAACCCAGCATCCTCCACCCCACCCCTCGCCGGGGTCTCTGAGGCGGGGCAGAGCTCTGGTGGCAGGCCTGGAGGGGGGTGTGATTCTTTCTGGGGGGCTAAGGCGGGGGATGAGATTTGAGGGAGGTGGAATTGGGGCACGGCAGATCTGAAACCCCGCCTCCTGGCTCCATTTATGGGATCTAGGATGGGGGGGGCTGATTCCCCATCCCTGCCCCCCTCACGTGAGCTGGGATTTGTGGGGAGCCTTGTCGCTCTAGGAGGGCGTCTGATCCTCTCTCTCTGCCCTCCTGGCTTGAGCTAGGATCTGGAGGGCCCTGCCCCTATGGGGGTGTCTTCACCCCTTGCCCCCCAAGTTCGTGGGTATCTGGGCAGGGTACATGAAGCGAATGCAGAATGACATCTCAGAAATCCCAGCGGTTATGCGTTGGGGTGGGATGGGGGCCTGGCCAGGGTGTGGGGCAGGGAGGGGGCGGACTGGGTGGGCCTGGCTGAAAAGGGGGCCTCCCAGCTGGCCGAGGTGGCCGGTGCGAGGCCCGGCTCAGTGGCCGGCTTGGGCTACGTGACCAAGGACACGCGTGGTCCTCCAGGAAGCCGCTGCCTGGGGTCCATGTCCAGCCCGGTGCTCGTTGGGCCAGGCCTCATTTGCATACCGGTCCTGGGACAGTTTGGTGAAAATCAAGCGAAGTTTGGAGCTGGGGGGGGAAGGGAGGGAGGGGCCGTAAAACGCTGTTTCCCGTGTTGGGAGGGGAAAGGAAACCGGAGGGCAGGAAATACAGCCGGGACGGAGGCTCGCCCTCACCGAAAGGACAGGCCACCGTGGTTGACTAAGGAAGCCTGTGACGGACTCAGTCAGGAGAGGAGAAAAGGAGTTTCCTGGCCTGGGTGCCCCCAACAGCCCTGTGAATATAAGATCCCCCAGGTGGGGTCAGAGCATGGTCCATCTTGCCCAGTGTCTTCTAGCAGTCAGAGGGTTAGGGTCACCCTTCGTGTGGGCTTATGTCCCTGGCTATCTTGGCTAATTGAAGGACCAGTCCTCCAGGCACGTATCGATATCTTTTCTGAACCCTGTGATCCTTTTGCCCGTCAGGTCATGCCCCCAGCGGTGAGTTCCACAGGTTGGCTATGCGCCGCGTGAACACGTACGTCCTCGGGGGTTGCGTTCCTTTCCTCGGGTGCCCCTGGGCTCTGTATGGGGGGACAGGAGAGCTGAGCTCGGGCGGTAGCGTTCAGTTGGCTGGGGCCAAAGCCAGAGGAGGCGGCTGCCCAGCTGAGGGACGCTGGGACCAGCCCTCAAAGCAGAAGCCATTGCCGCTGGGTCGGGTGACGGGGCAGCCCCCCAGCCCTTCCCTTCCATGGATCTGCCCGATGTTTGCTTGTTGTGGTCGTGCTGTGAGGTGTTTGAAGCCTGAAGCTGCCAACTGGGGAAGCGATCTAGGATCCCAAACCCGGACGGGTTTCCCACCCGGTGGTTACAGGAACTTTAAGCTCAGGAGAGAGGGTGGGTAAGTCTCTTTCTCCACCGCCATCTCCATCCTTCCCTACAACATATCCCCCCACCCCACTGTGTCCAGATCCCCTTCCCCTTCAGCCATTAGCCGGTTACAAGCCATTGTCACCTTGAGGTTTCACCAAAGCGTTTGAGTAGAAGCATTAATTTTTAATGGATTTTCTTCTTCATTTTTTAAGTTAACCATAAAAATAGTAAAACAAAAATCACCGTCCCTGTCACCTGTTCTTGTGGTTTTTTTACTGGAAGGGACATTTTCCTCCAAGCTGTTAGCCAAGCATTTGAGTGCAATAAGTATTTTTTACAGCTTTTCTTCCGATGAGGTATTTTTACCTCCGAAATAGCAGACACATCCATTCTTCTTTTCGCCTGTGGTTTAGTTCAGTGGTTTTCAACCTGTGCTCCGCCGACCCTTGGGGGTCCACAGACTCTGCCCAAGGGGTCCACCAAAGGTGGTTGTTACCATCGAACGATTGTTTTCGATCTCTGATCCGTGGCCTCCCAGGGGTCCACAGAAAACGGGTCCACGGCTCGAAATTTTGCAGTGGTCCGCAAATGACAAAAGGTTGAAACCCACTGGGTTCGTTGAAGAAGTTTTTAGAAATAAGCATTTTTCTTCTACCTGTCAGCCAAGCATCTGAGCACAACACATAGTCATTTTGTTGCAGCTTTTCTGAACAGTGGGTTTATTTTTTACCTGAGCAGGAGCAGCAAAATGCAGTCGTCTCTTCAGCTGTTTTTTAGTTCAAGGTTTTAGCAATAAGTGTTTTTCTCCTAGCTATTAGCCAAACATTGGCGTATAACACATGTTAATTTTGAGAAAGCTTTCCTTACCGTTGGATTTTTTGAACCTTAGAAATAGCAGCAGTCTTCCCCTTACCTATCTTTTAGTTACAGGTTTCAGAGAAGAGCCCTGTGCTCCGAACGGTTAGGCAAGTATTGGAGTATAATAGGGGACGGAATGAAGCGAAGGTTTCACAATTACCACCAGGGCTGGTAGATCCAGTCTTGGCTGGCACAGGTGTGGGCGTCTGGCTTCAGCTTCCCCAGGAGCGCGATTGCTCAAGGGATCTAAGGTGACGCTGGAATTTTTCCCCACCTTCCCATCCGGCTCTTGATCGGCTTCTCTCCTGTCATTAGAAACCTGGCTCCGAGCTCCCTCCCCACCTTCTCTAGCCACCAGACCCCATTCCCCTTCCAGAGCTGAGAGAAGAGTCCAGCAGTCCTGGCTCCCTGCCCTAGACCCCTATTGATCGTGGACCCCAGTGAGCGAGGTGCTGCACGTTCAGGGGTGTGGGGACACGGTGACACCAGCCCCTTCTCGGGGGATTAGACCCCATTTGTCCCCCTCCAGGCCCCCGAATCTTAAAGGGCCAGTTGTCCATCCCCCTCACCCCGCCCCAGTTCCCTACGTGGGGCGGGATCCACCAGTGGGAGAGATTGACAGGCGCTTGGCCAGGGCTGGGCCCAGCATCGGGCCCCTTGCCGCGATGTGGGATCCCTCTGGCCAAAACGGTGACCCCACGTGGGGCTGTAGCCAGCCAGGCATCACTGGGGGGACACACGCCGAGGCCAGCCTGGGGCCTCCACGTTGGGGGCAGGTCGAACTGATGCCCAGTCGGACAGGCCCCGGCGCTGTTTTGGGGCTTGCGGTGGCCCCTGGGAGGCTGGCTGGGGTAGGGGGAGCTGCATGGAGAGCGGGGGGGGGCAGGAGCTGGGGGGTGAGCGTGAAATGGGCGGGGCCCCCTTTAAGAGCCAGCCTGGGTATTGGGTAGCGGCCCCTTTAAGAGCTTGAGTAACACGCGGCGGCCCCTTTAAGAAGAGGAGAAACAGGGAGCGGCCCCTTTAAGAGCGTCCCCTCCCCGCTCCCCCTCCCAAGTCCTGGGTCACGTGGCGAGGGAGCGGCCCCGCCCCCATCCGCCGGAGTGCGCGCCGGAACGAAGCCCCCTGAGTGCGCCTGCGCGGCCCGGGCCCGATCCCGATCGCTGCTGCCGGGCTCAGGCTGCTCCACGCGGCTCGCGCCGCCGGGATGGTGAGGGCGTGACGTCACTGCCCTCCGGGGAACCCCCGCCGCGGGGAGGGGAGCATGCGGGGGGGGGCGGCGCGGGGAGTGTGCCCGGGGGGGGAGCCCGGAGGCGCGCAGGGGGGGGCTGGGGGAGCGGGGGGGGAGCCGGGGGATAACGGGGGGGGGCTGCGCGTGGGGGGAGCCGGGAGTTGCGCGGGGGGGGGAACCGGGGGATAACGGGGGGGGCTGCGCGCGGGGGGGGAGCCGGGGGATAACGGGGGGGGGCTGCGCGGGGGGGGGAGCCGGGGGATAACGGGGGGGGGCTGGGTGAACAGTGTCCTACACTTCTCCAGCTGCTGGAGGCAAGTGGGGGCCCCCGGCCGGCCGGGGGGGGGCATTGGCTGGCGGCCCCCTCGCTGGGTGCGGCGTGGAGGGGCTCCGGGGGGCTGACATGCATCAGCCCCCCCGACCCGACGGCTGGCCCCAGGGTTTGGGGGGGCACCAGCGGGGGGGCGCTGAGCAGCAGGAGGATGGGGTCAGGGAGCACGGGGTGGCCGCAGGCTGGTGGTGGTCAGGTGCCCCGGACCAAGGGGGGCAGTGGGGGGGCGGGGAGCAGTGATGTCTCTGTCTCTCCAACGGGGGTCTCACCTCGCCCCCCCCCCGCCCCCTCTCGTCTCCGCAGCTTTTCTATTCGTTCTTCAAATCCCTGGTGGGGAAGGACGTGGTGGTGGAGTTGAAAAACGATCTGAGGTGAGTCTTCGTGCCAGCCCCCCCCCCAACCACTAGCCCCCCCAGAGCCGGGGAGTGAACCCAGGCGTCCTGGCTTCCAGACCCCCTCCTGCTCTAACCCACCAGACCCCACTCCCCTCCCAGAGCCGGGGAGTGAACCCAGGCGTCCTGGCTCCCAGACCCCCCCGCTCTAACCCACCAGACCCCACTCCCCTCCCAGAGCCAGGGAGTGAACCCAGGCGTCCTGGCTCCCAGACCCCCTGCTCTAACCCACCAGGCCACACTCGCCTCCCAGAGCGGGGGTAGAACCCAGGAGTCCGGGCTCCCCGCACCCCTCACCGCTGTAACCACTGCGCCCCGTTCCCCCGTGGTAACACCCCTCCCTCTCTGTTGCAGTATCTGTGGGACCCTCCATTCTGTGGATCAGGTGAGAAAGGTCCAGGTTATTTTCAGGGCGTGTCCCCTCCTCAGTGGGCCTGGCCCAGGAGATCCCCCCCCCACCCCTTGGGTCTGGATCGGAGCCGGCGCCCCCCGATCCTGCCCCCCGAACCAGCCTGCCCCCTGCCCTGAGGCCAGATCAGAGCTGGTGCCCATAGAGGGGGAAGGCCTCATCTCCCCCCCGCCTCACCTTAAGCCAGTCTGTGCCCCACCCTGGGGCCTCATCAGAGGGGAAAGACTGCACCCCCCCCCCACCACCCCGAGCCAGCCTGTCCCCCACCCTGGGGCTGCATCGGAGCTGGTGCCCCCTACTGGGGAAAGGCCCCCTGCGGGCTCCCCTCTTCCCCCAAGCCAGCTAGTCCCTGCTCTGGGGCCAGATGGGAGCCAGCGCCCGCGAGAGGGGACAGGCCCCGTGCCCCATCCCCTGCCCCCTGCTTTCTCAGCAGAGCGATGCAGAAGGCAGCCGCTTGCTCCCCTCCGTCTGGGTGTTAACCGTCCATGTGTCTGTCCGTCCTGCCAGTACTTGAACATCAAGCTGACCGACATCAGCGTGACGGATCCGGAGAAGTACCCCCACATGGTAAGGGGCCAGCCCCCCCCGGGAGGGGTGGAGGGGGCCCTGCTGGTGGAGTGCGTGGGAAGTGAGTGGGCAGCGGGAGGTTGTTTGGGGGGGGGGGCGGGAATCAGAGGTGCTGATGGCATCTCTCACAGGGTGGGTCTGGGGTCCTGGTCTCCATCCCAGCAGGGGGCGGGGCCACAGACACAGGGGGCGGGGTCTGATCCTCCCAACCTGCAGGGGGGCAGATGCTGACCCCCCACCCCAGCCAGCAGGGGGCGGGGACACACGTGGGGGGCGGGCCCTGACACACACACACACCCACAGCCCCCCAGCCAGCCCGGGGCGCTCTCCCTCACCCCGGTCTCTCTCTCTCTCCCCAGCTGTCGGTGAAGAACTGCTTTATCCGGGGCTCCGTGGTGCGCTACGTGCAGCTGCCGGCAGACGAGGTGGACACGCAGCTGCTCCAGGACGCCGCACGCAAGGAGGCTCTGCAGCAGAAGCAGTGATCTCCCCCCCGCTCACCAAAACACGCCCCCCCCGTGTCGCAGGGGGCCCTGGACAGAGACCCGCCCTACCCGGCTGCTTCCCTGCCAGCCGTAAAATCCTCCCTGCTCCGCAACTCCTGCCACTGGACCATGGGGCAACTGGTGCTCCCGGACGCCTGGGTCCGTGGCTGCTCCCCGTCCTGGTTGGGAGCAGGAGCTGAGCCCCTATCCAGGAGCCCGGAGGCCTGGGTTCTTCCTTTTCATCCCATGCAAGCCCAGGCCTCCGGACTCCTGGGTTTGTCTGAGCTTGTGCTCAGGAGGGAACAGGAAGAGCAGAGGGGAACCCGGGGCCCTGCATGGGGGCTCAGCTTCTACTCTAGAGAATTGGGTGGGGCTGTGCCCTTTCTAGGGCCCTGGATGCCTGGGTTCAATCCCCCTGCCCCCCGATATCCCCAGATCTAGGACACCTGAATTCTGTGTGCTCCCTGAGCTGCTTATCTCTCATGGGATGAATATCGGGGCAGTTCCTAGGTTTGTTATGTCTCTCCCCCTTTGGGGAAAAGATTTTGCAGGGGGTCCCTTTTAGTTCTGGTTTGAATCTCTCCAGCCCCTCTTTCACCTCCAGGGCCATGGCCAGTTAACCCTCATTTTTATTTTTAAACTCTAATTTCTCCCTGTTCTGTAAGGGGGGTGTTTAGTCCCCCCACCATATCTTTGGGCGGGGGCAGGGACTGAGCTCCTGGGGTGCCATTAACCCCAGTCGCTCCCCAGCGGGCAGAAATTTGGAAGAGTTGTGGGGTGTTTGAATTTCCTCTCCATTTCACGGGGGGTGGGGGGCTGAAGTTTTTTTTAGGGTTTGGGCTGAGGGGGCTGAAGGGCTTTTTGTATGTTTGATTCGTGGCTCAAAGACTTAGGCGGAATAAAAGTTTGGAGCCTGGTTACAAACTTTTGTTCTTGTTTGTGGCGAGGTCGACGGTCCGCTCCAGTCCAGCGTCCTCTCTTGGCCCAGACGCCCGGGTTCATCTCCGTGCACCCCCCCGCCCTGCCCATTGTAGATGTTGAGCTGCTGTCCTGGCTTCTGGATGCTTCGGTTGATTTTTGCTTCGCACCTCCCCCCCCAACACACACACACCCGGGAGCAGAAGTTGGGCTCCCATGTAGGGCCCCAGATGCCTGGATCGATCCATGTTCCACATGTGGGGAAGCTGAGGCATGGAGCGATATGACTTCCTCAGACTCTTCCGAGCAATCTAGGCCACAGCAGGGCTGAGAGGCCAGGGGTCCGGGCCCTCAGCTATGACCCAGTCTTCTCTTGTCTGCTCCCTTGTTGCTGGTGGTGTGTTCAGGGCCCCCAGAGCGGATGGGGGGAGTGGGTGCCCGGTCGGTCCCTTCAGCGTGGTCCATGTTCTCTTTTGCACAGAATGGTGCCTGTCCCTTTAAATAATATTGCATCATCAAACACTTACTATGACCTCACCCTGTGGAAGGCACGGCCCCTTTCGTGTTACATCATTGTCCAATGGGGTCCTGGCACTTTAAATGTTACTCATCAGGCTCCGCCCATTTCTCAGGGTGACCTCATCTTTCACTAACTTTCTGCCCCTGCAAACACTCTTATAGCAGGCTCCGCCCACAGATCTTATTGCATTAACAGGCTCCACCCCTTTTCACATACCCTGTCCTAAGGGATATTGCCGTTTAAGAAATATTACATCATCAGGGAACTCCATGCTCCTCCTCTTTAAAAAGATGTCATCAGACAAGGATCCACCCCTTTCACTGGACTGCCTTCAGTGGGCTCCTCTAAGCTCCTCCCATTAGTGATGTCATCAGGCCCTGCCCTCTTTAAGAGTAGCCATGACCTCACTGGCCAGGCTGAGAGCTGTGGCTTGATGATGTCATAGTGGCTCCTGAAGTCCCGCCCCCTTGAAGAGTATTGTGCAATCCCCCTTCCTGAGGTGAGGTCACTGACATGGGTCCTACCCCTTTAACTGTCTTGGGTTCCGCCTTGAGGTTCAGGATTGGCTACTTCACCCCAAAAGCAGCTGCTGATTGGATGGCGTGAGATGGGTGGGGATGCAGTGCCAGCCAATGGGAAGGCTGGGTGAGTCTGCAGTCATGCTTCTACAGAGAGAGCAGTGGGGTATAGTGGGTGGGGGCTGGGAGCTGGACTCCTGGGTTCTCTCCCAGCTCTGGGAGGGCAGCGAGGTCTAGTGGTGAGAGCGGGGGGGGGGGCTGGGAGCCAGGACTCCTGGGTTCTCTCCCTGGCTCCTCCTTCCCTATCGAAATGATCACCCTTTAGCCCCACCCCAATCCCATAAACACTCCCCGAATCCCCATCCCTTCCTGCAGCCTGTGCACCCAGGGGTTAACATCCCCCCCCAGCCGCAAATGCTCTGCAAACATCTGGCAAATGCTTTGCACCAGCAGGGCTGATCCCTCCCATCCAGGCCCCCAGAGCCCCCAAGCAGCAGCCCCTCTCCACTAACTCAGAGGCACCCCCTACCCGCCAGTCCCATTTGCAAACTGTTAGCAGACCCCTGGGGGCCGATTGCAGCTGGTGCCACTGCTGGGGGGGGGGGAGAAGAGAGAGGAAAGGGGGGACCCCACCCCTTTCTGCCCCCCCATTCCCAGCAGCCTTTGCAGCTGGCCGCAAGCAGAGGAGACAGGAGCAGAATTTGCAGGCAAAAGGAGAAACCCAGGTACCTTCCTGCTGCAGAATGGGTGGTGGGGAGGGGGCCATGACAGGACCGTGAGGGGCCCTTGGCCTTTGGGGGACCCCACCCCAATATTTAGCATTAATGCAACAGGCCCCATAGCTGGACTGCAGGGGGCAAGGAGTCTGAGTCGGTAGGGGGCGCTCTCCCCTAGCAGTCAGGGCTGGCCCCCATGCCCCAGTGAGGTGCCAGGGGGTGTTGTGCTGCAGGGAGCGGGGCAGGGGGCTCAGTGGGGAGCACCGTGCTAGGGGGTGCTGGGGCAGGGGGAGTGGTGCGGGGGCTCAGCAGGGGGTGCTGGACTGCAGGGAGTGGGGTGGGGGCGCTGTGCTCTGGGGAGCAGGGCTGTGTGGGGTTGCCAGGGCAGGGGTGCTGGGGTGTGGGGCAGGGGCAGTGGTGTGGGGGCTTGGCAGGGGGCTGGGCAGGCAGTGGCAGATGAGGGGGCACCATGGACTCTTCCCGTCTCTCCCCAGAGGGTGCCCGGGTGGGCTCAGCAGGGGGTGCTGGGATGGGAGGCTCAGCAGGGAACGCGGTGGGCTCACCCCATCTTCGGGCTGGGCAGGGGACACGGTGGGCTCACCCCGTCTTGGGGCGGGGGTCCGGGTGGGGGTACAGGGGGCTCACCCCGTCTCTCCCCAGGGGCGCTCTCCATGCCGGCGCGCCTGGCCCTGGTGGACTGGCTGGACGAAGGCTTCTCCAGCATCATCGAGCTGGCGGCGGTGAGCGAGCCGCGCCGGGACCCCGCCCGCTACCGGCCGGGCCAGGAGGTGGAGGCCCGGTGCCCCCTCTTCAAGGGGCTGAACCGCGCCCGCATCCTGGCCCTCAGCGGTGAGTGAGCGAGTGCCCCCCACAGGCTGGACACCATGCTGCACTGGCCTCCCCCCTCGTCCCACCCACGGCTCAGTCCGGACGCAGCCACGTCCGTCCCCACCACATTCGTCCGTCCCTCCATCGTCCCTCCCTCCATCCCCCCTTGCACCTCTCCGTCCGTCCCTCCATCCTCTCCACACCCCCTGTCCGTCCCTCCATCCTGTCTCTTTCTCCGCAGGGGACAGGCAGGAGTTGAAGTGGATCCAGGTCCGGGCCGGGGGGTGTCCCAGGAGCAGCTGGGGGGCCAGGACACTGCGGGGGGCCCCCCACCGCCAGGTGGCGACATGGAGACGGGACAGAGTGCCCTCTGAGAGAAGGAAACACAACACAGGTGGGTGCTGCCCCCCGTGCTGGACACCTGGGTCCCCGTATCCCATCCCTGTCTCCAGCTCCCTAGGGGTGAGAGCCCGGCACTGCTGTCCCGGTCGCCTAGGTCCCATTTCCTGTCCCAGTCTTCAGCCCCCTGGGGTGAGCGCTGCACTGCCATCCCGGACGCCTGGGTCCCATTCCTCTAGAGGCCAAGAAGTCTCATTCAGTGAATGTTTCTTGTCTCATTTCAGGAGGTGACGCCAATGACGTCACCACCTCGGTGCCCGACCCTGAGGGGACCCAGGTGTCCGAGGACGAGGGTCGGGTGACCCCCCAGAGCACCTCATCCTCAGAAACCTGGCGTTCCTCCTCCCCCGACTACTCCCACGTGGACAGCTCTGGCTGCGGGGTTCCCTGCTCCCCTGGCCCTGTGGACCCAGGTGTCCGGGCAGGGCCGACCGAGCTCTGCACCAGGCCTGAGTGCGAGAGGATGCGGCAGGAACTGGAGGTGCTGAGGGACCGATACGCCAAGATGGAGGCTCAGAATGCTGTGCTGGCCCAGAGACTTGGTGAGCCCGGACGCCTGGGTTCTCTAGGACGACAGTGGGGTCTGGTGGGTCAGAGCAAGGGGACAGGGCTGGAAGCCCGGACGCCTGGGTTCTCGGGGAGGAGCATGGGAGCAAGTGGTCACTCCTGTCTCCGCTGCAGGGGGTGTTGTGGAGCCGTCCGGGGAGGTGGACGGCAGCTCCGTGCGACCGGAGCCCGGGCTCTATGAGGACCCTGCGCTACCTCGGAAACATGGGGTGAGCTGAGGGGCAGGGAGTGCAGCGGGGGAGAGTGGGGAACCAGGGGTCCCTATTATAACAGTCTCCTCCCCCACTTTCCTCTGTGCTCCCCTCCCTGCCCCCCAGATGCAGGAGCTGGTGCCGGGAGGGGGCGTGTTCCTCTACCCCACCCAGCTGGCCCTGGCCCACTCCAGCGCCCGCAGCCAGACGGCCCTGGCCCGGCTCCTGCTCGACGTCTTCTTCTCCCGCCAGGAGCAGGCACGGAGCAACCTGTCCGGGGAGAACGGGCTGCACCGCCTCAGCCCCCCCGTCGTCAGCGCCATCGTGGGTGAGTCCGGGGGGGTCAGGCAGTGGTATGGCCCTGGGGGGGCAGGGGCAGGTAATAGTATGGACTGAGAGAGGCCGTGATGGTATGGCTCGGGGGGGGGGGTCAGGCAGTAGTACGGACTGAGAGAGGCCGTGATGGTATGGCCCTGGGGGGCGTGGTCAGGCAGTAGTATGGACTGGGAGGGACAATGATGGTATGGCCCAGGGGGGTGTGGTCAGGCAGTAGTACGGACTGGGAGAGGCCATGATGGTATGGCCCAGGGGGGCGTGGTCAGGCAGTAGTATGGACTGGGAGGGACAATGATGGTATGGCCTGGGGGGCAGGCAGCAGTGCGGACTGGGCAGGGTAATGATGATATAGCCCAGGGATCAGGGTCAGTCAATGGTATGGCCCAGGGGTATGGCCTAGGGGGGGCAATGATGGTATGGCCCAGGGTAGGGCAGGATGATGGTATGGCCCAGCAGTGTGTGTCAGGCAATGGTATGGCCTGGGTGGGGGAGGTCATGGTGATGGTACGGCTCAGGTTGGGCAGGCAGTGGTACGGCCCAGGGGGTGCAAGGTTATGGTACGGCCTGAGGGCGTTAATGGTGGTACGGCCTGGGTGGGGGCTGAGGTCATGGTGTAGCCCGGGAGGGCAAGGCAATAATTTGGCCCGGGGGGGGGGGGTTATAATGGACTGGTCCATCATAAGGGTATTCCGGGGCAGAGGATCCTGCTGCCATTCACCCCACTTTTCTCTCCCCCCTCAGCCTATGCTGTGGGTCAGTCCCAGTTCCAGCCCAGCAGTGCCGCCGTCATCAAGAACTCACTGCGCAACAAGCTGGGCTGCCTGAGAGCCCCGTCCCGCCAGCAGGGGGCCAGCAGGGGGCGCCCCGCGGCCTGACACCCTGCATCCTCCCAGCAGGGGGCGCCCCGCGGCCTGACACCCTGCATCCTCCCAGCAGGGGGCGCCTGGGAGAGCTGTGACTGGGGAGTGGTTCCCCTGGGGCTCCGGTTCCATCTGATCTTATTTTCTAATCACCAAACTCCATACCAAAAGAACAGGAGGACGTGTGGCACCTTAGAGACGAACCAATTTATTTGAGCATCAGCTTTCGTGAGCTACAGCTCACTCCGTCGGATGCATTGAGCTGTAGCTCACGAAAGCTGATGCTCAAATAAATTGGTTCGTCTCTAAGGTGCCACACGTCCTCCTGTTCTTTTTGCGAAAACAGACTAACATTCCTGCTACTCTGAAACTCAATACAGAAGCTTTTTTGACACCTCCGAGTCCCTGGCCCTTTGTCGGTGGGAGGGACTCAGGACTCGTGGGCTCTCTCCCTGGCTCAGGGGGGAGAGTGGGGCCTAGTGGTTAGAGCACGGGGAGCTGGGACTCCTGGGTTCTATTCCTATCTCTATGAAATTTCCTTGTCCAAAAGGGACCCCCAGGGAATGATCTGAAAGCCCTGAGGTAACTGCTCACAAGTGGGGGGACGGGACGGACACTGAGCATCTCCACCAAGGCGGATCCAAGCTGCGCGGGGGATAATAGAATAAGAAAACGGTGGGGTGGGGTGAGGTGAGCCCTGAAACCCAGCCCCCACCCCAAGCAGCATGTGTGGGGTGGGGACAAATATCTTATCGGGGGTTTGTACTCCCCCCTCCCCTACGCTTCTAGCCAAGGATGGGGTGGGGTCATGAACCCAGGTGTCCAAGATGGGCTGGCTCTCCTGCCCCAGCCCCCATTTCTCCTCCCCTACCCCACTGGTCACCCCCTCTCCCTTCCCTAGAGTGCCCCCTACCCCCAGTAGTCACCGTACAGAGCTGCAGTGACTCACTCCCGCCGCCAGGGGATGCTCCCCAGAGCCTTCCCTCTCTATGGTCTTTTCCGGCTCTAGGGCTCGTGACTCAGCCGCTCTCTCCACCAACCCTTAGCGCTCTATGGCTCTCCAAGTGCCGGTCGTGTGGGTGAGGACCCCGGCTGGGGCTGCCTCGGGAGGGGCCTGACCAGAAATAGCCCGCCCCGCGGCCGAGCTAGGGCGGAGTGGGGCGCGGGGTGTCCCCGGGGTCTGGGGGTGACCCGGGCAGCGCGGGCCGGGAGGCGGGGAGCAGCTGGCGTGGGGTCGCTGGGATCAGGCGGCGCCGCGGGCAGTCCGGGGCGGGTCCTGCAGCCGGGGAGCAGCCAGAGGCGGAGACACGTGGGGCCGGGAGCAGCTGCCGGGAGCGCAGGTACCGGGGGGGGGCTGGTGCTTCCTGCCCCCCCCCGCCTCCCCAACCACCCCCCACTCTCCTCCTGCCCCCCGGCCCCCCACCTCCCCTTCCTAGCCCCTCCCCTGCCCCACAGCCCCTCCGTCATCCCTGCCCCATAGAACCCCGCCCCCTGCCCCATAGACCCTCCCAGCCCCCCACCTCCCCGTCCTAATCCCCCCAACCACCGCCAGCCCCCCCACTACCCCTCCCCTGCCCCCCAGCCCTGACACCCCTGCCCCATAGACCCTCCCAGCCCCCCACCTCCCCGTCCTAATCCCCCCAACCACAGCCAGCCCCCCCACTACCCCTCCCCTGCCCCCCAGCCCTGACACCCCTGCCCCATAGACCCTCCCAGCCCCCCACCTCCCCGTCCTAATCCCCCCAACCACCGCCAGCCCCCCCACTACCCCCCCCCGCCCCCCAGCCCTGACACCCCCTGCCCCATCGAGCCTCCCAGCCCCCCACCTCCCCGTCCTAATCCCCACAACCACCACCAGCCCCCCCACTACCCCTCCCCTGCCCCCCAGCCCTGACACCCCCTGCCCCATCGAGCCTCCCAGCCCCCCACCTCCCCGTCCTAGCCCCCCCGCCCCAACCACGCACCTCCCGTACCCCACAGCCACTCTGTCATCACCCCCGCCCCACAGCACCCAGCCCTGACACCCCCCTGCCCCATAGACCCTCCCAGCCCCCCACCTCGCTGGCCTAACACCCCCTCCCTCCCCAGCCCCTCCTGCCCCCCCCAAAATGAACCTGACGGTACCGCTTCCCCCCATCCCCACCTCTCAGTTGCATCCCCCCCCACCCCATCTGCCCCCCTCTGAGCTGCCTGGGGTCCATCCTGTGGTGGGCGGTGATGGGGCTGGGTACCTAGGGCCATTGGCTGGGGCTGGGGGGGTTGGTTGGATCGCCCCTCCCCCAATGAAAGCTCCCTCGGCCCCGCCCCAGGGAGGCGGGTCTGGGCTCTGGGATTGCATCAGCCCCGCGGGTGTCAGAGCCCAGCAACCGGGGCAGGTGGGAGCCGGCGCCCCCTAGAGGGGACAGGCCCCGGTGCCCCATTCCCCGCCCCCCTGAGCCAGCCGGTCCCTGCTCTGGGGCCCGATGGGAGCCGGCGCCCCCTGCAGGGCAAGGGCCCCTTGTCTTATCAACTCTGTCTCTCCGTCCCCAGGCCTGTCGTCGGGGTGCCCAGCCCGCGCCATGCCCACCCTGTATCTCTCCCCGCACCCGGACAATTTCCAGAACCACCGGGTGCTGATCGCAGCCCGCTATGCCCCGGCGCTGCCCGAGGTGGTGGAGCTGCCGGAGCAGGGGCTCCCCCCGCAGCCCCCTGCCCCCTGCCCCCTGCCCAAGCTGCCGGCTTTGGAGAGCCGGCTGGGGGTCTGGGTCTCGGGCCCGGCCGCGGTGGCTCATCTCCTGTCCCCGGAGCGGCTGAGGGGGCAGGGGCCAGCGGGGGGCGCTCTGGTGCAGCAGTGGGTGAGCTACGCTGAAGGGGAGATTGCCCCTGCCGCATGCACAGCCGCCTTCTCCGCCCTGGGTCTGGCGGAGCAGAGCAAGCAGGTGAGATCGCCCGGACTCCTGGGTTCTCAGGGCGGGGAGTGGGGTCTAGTGGTTAGGGCAGGGGTAGGAACCAGGACTCCTGGGTTCTCTCCCCACTCCTCGAAGGGGAGAGGGTTAGAGCGGGGGTGGGCCCTAGGACTCCTGGGTTCCCAGGGCAGGGAGTGGGGTCTAGTGGTTAGGGCAGGGGTAGGAACCAGGACTCCTGGGTTCTCTCCCCACTCCTCGAAGAGGAGTCGGGGGAAGGGGAGAGGCCTAGAGCGGGGGTGGGCCCTAGGACTCCTGGGTTCCCAGGGCACGGAGTGGGGTCTAGTGGTTAGAACAGCAGGTTGTGGAGTGGGGTAGGAGCCTGGACTCCTGGGACCCGTGTGTGTTGCATTACCCTGGCGGGTCTCTCTCTGCCTTCCCAGGTGGTGGAGCGGGCGGTGGCCGAGCTGCGCCGGGCGCTGGCCGTGCTGGACGGGCACCTGAAACTGCGCACGTACCTGGTGGATGAGGCTGTGACGCTGGCAGACGTGACTGTGGCCTGTGCCCTGCTGCTGCCTTACAAATATGTGGGTGCCCCAGCTCCCCTCTGGCCCCGCCCCCCACGACCCACTCTCCCACCTGCTGGGTGGGGGGTGGGTGCGTCAGGGGAAGGGTGGGAAATGGGGTGGGGGGGA
This sequence comes from Lepidochelys olivacea, assembly GCF_965140295.1. Taxonomy (NCBI): domain Eukaryota; kingdom Metazoa; phylum Chordata; order Testudines; family Cheloniidae; genus Lepidochelys; species Lepidochelys olivacea. Next base: position 44,329,427 of record NC_140424.1, read on the forward strand.
CTGAGAAGGCAAGATACCCCCACCCTCTCCCCCACACACTGGGGAGCGGGGATTGGGTGGGGCGGCCATTAGGACATCTTGGGGGTGGGGGGGGACTGGAAGGTCAGTTTTGGTTGGGAACCCATATTGTTTCCACCCCGCCACCCCCGGACCTTTATGGCCAATAATAGTGTCTCCCTTCTTCAATTTCAATAATGGTGTCTTTTTCCCCCCTCAATTCCAGTGATGGTATTGCCTGATATTCCCTTTCCCCCTCAAATTCTGGTAATGGTATCTCTCCCCCCCCCCATTCTAGTAATGGTATCGCCTGATGTGGTCTGCCTCCTCCAATTCGAATAATGGTATTTCCTGATATTGTCACCCTCCCCACTCCAATAATGGTATCTTCCCCCTCGCCCATTCTGTTAAGGATTTCTTCTCATTCCTCCACCCTGGAGTAATATTGGTATCTCCTAATTTCCCTTCCCACCCCTGTTTCAATAGTGGTATCTCCCTTGCCCCCCCATACTGATAATGAACCCCCCCCCCAATCTTTCATGGTCTTTTCCCAGGTGCTGGACCCCCCCAGCCGGGCTCCTTACCCCAACGTCCTGCGCTGGTTCCTGACTTGCGTCAACCAGCCCCAGTTTCAGGCCGTGCTGGGGCCGGTGAAGCTGTGTGAGCAGGCGCGTGGGGGTGACACCCCCAGACCGAAGACCCAGGGTAAGTGACCCCCCAACACCTGCCCAGAGCACCCCCTTCCAAGCCTCCTCCTCCTGGAATGCCCCTGCTGCGTTGGCTTCACGGTAGCCTGCGGAACTCCCTGCTGCTGTATATTACAGAGGGGATACTGGGCTGGATTGACCCAGGGCTCAGATTCATGGTGGCAGGCATAGAATACTGTGCTGTATGGGCTCATGGGTCCAATCCAGCCTGATTTTCCCCCCACCAGAGCATGTGGGGCCTGCAGAGAAGGGACCAGCAGTGGGGTCAGCCCCTGGCCCTGGGGAGGCCCCGGTCAAGAGCGCCTCTCAGCTGAAGAAAGAGGCAAAGAAGAAAGAGAAGCTGGAGAAATTCCAGCAGAAGAAGGAGAAAAGCCAACAGCAGCAGGGGGAGGTGAGAGAAACGCGGCCAGCTCTGGGGAACGCTGCCTGGGGTTGGCCCGCCCGGTACTGAGATGCAGCCAGCTCTGGGGCGGGGCGGCTGGGGAGCAGCCGCGTGGAACACCGCATGAGAGTTTGGGAGAGGGCAGGGGACCGTGTAGCCGTTTTGAAATCACAGGCTAGGTTTTAGCGAGGACACAGTCGAGTCAGCCGAGCTGGGGCCTGGCCAGGACGCCGGGGTTCCCACCCCAACTCTTTGGGGGAGAAGTCGAAGGGTGATGAGCATGCTGGCGCCCCATGCTGCCCCCCACCTCGCTCCCTGCAGCACAGCGCCCCCGGTGGCGAAGGGCAGTGTGACGCATCCTTTCTCTTTTCTTTTCTCCTTTTCCCACAATCCTTCCCGCGGGAACCAGAAAAAGGTAAAAGCCGAGAAGAAGGAGAAGAAAGACCCCGGGGTTCTGACCTACGACGCCCCCACACACCCGGGGGAGAAAAAAGGTACTGGGGGGCGGGGGGAAGGCATTCTGGCTGTGAGTCAGGGGGGAGAAGGGGGCTGCTCAGCACCAGGGCCCCCCACCCGAACCCAGGCCCCCCACGGCAAAGGGGAGGTTGGTGCTGGTCTCAGCCAGTGGGGTTGGGGGATGCTGCCAGCAGTGGGTTGTTGGATGGATGGTTGGGTTGTTGGGGGGATGGATTGTGAGGGGTTGGTTGGTTCGGGGGGTGGGTTGTTGGGGGGGGTGGGTTGGTTCGGGGGGTGGATGGATGGTTGGGGGGTGGATCGGGGGGTTGGTTGGTTTGGGGATGGGTTGTTGGATGGATGATTGGGTTGTTGGGAGGGATGGGTTTGGGGTTGGTTGGTTGTTGGGGGGTTGGTTGGTTTGGGCCTGGGTGGGTTGTTGGAAGGATTGTTGGGGATGGATTGTGAGGGGTTGGTTGGTTCGGGGGTGGCAGGGTTGTTGGGGGGATGGGTTTGGGGTTGGTTGGTTACTGGGGGGGATGGTTGCGTTGTTGGGGGTTTGGTTGGTTGGGGGGTGGGTGGGTTATTGGATGGATGGTTGTTGGGGGGATGGGTTGGTTCGGGGGGTGGATGGATGGATCGGGGGGTTAGTTGGTTTAGGGGGGTGGGTTGTTGGATGTATGATTGGATTATTGGGCGGGATGGGTTTGGGGTTGGTTGGTTATTGGGGGGGATGGTTGGGTTGTTGGGGGTTTGGTTGGTTGGTTGGGGGGTGGGTGGGTTATTGGATGGATGGTTGTTGGGGGGATGGGTTGGGGGGCTGGTTAGTTCGGGAGTGGACAAACACAAACGACCGACTGACAGATCTGCTTTAGAAATCTAGGGAAGACTCCTGCCGAACGTTTCGGGCCCTGGAGCCGGCTTGGCTGACGACGAAGGCGGGCCGATGCCTGGCTGGTTAACGGGGACAGACGTGTGCCGTTCGTCCCCAATCGCTGCTCTGCCATGGGCCCCTCCCTCCCAGTGCGGGGTCGGGGGGGTCAGGACACTGGGGGGGTCCCTGCTCAGGGCGCTCTCTCCTTCCCCTGCAGACGTGACCGGCCCCATGCCCGACGCCTACAGCCCGCAGTATGTGGAGGCGGCCTGGTACCCGTGGTGGGAAAGCCAGGGCTTCTTCAAACCTGAGTATGGGGTGAGTGGGCCCAGGCGGGGGGCCTGAGCCTGGAATCATGTGGCCCCCAGATAACAGGAATCACCCCCGTGGGTGGGAGCAGTAGGGGGAATAAGACACATGGTGGGATGGTTCTCGGTGGGCCAGCAGGGGGAGCGCTTTCACGCATACCAAGGGCAGGGCTGGTCCCCTCCAGCAGGGGGCGCTGATGCACCCACACCCATGTGTGGGGTTATTTCGGGTGCCGCCGAACCGGGACCAGCCTTGGCCTCCCGAGACTCAGCCCCGGGGGCTCCGGCCACCGGCCTCATGTGCTCGCGGAGACTCGCCCTTCGGGGGTGGTGTGGGGGTCCTGACACACGGTCTGGGCTCTCCTGACTCGCCCCCTGCTTCCCCCACCCGCCAGCGGCAGTGCGTCTCGGAGCGGAACCCCAAAGGGCTCTTCATGATGTGCATCCCGCCCCCCAACGTCACCGGCTCGCTGCACCTGGGCCACGCGCTCACCAACGCCATCCAGGACGCCCTGACCCGCTGGTGAGACGCCCCCCAGCTCTGCCTGTGCCCCTCACGCCCACCCCCAGCCCCCAAACCCCCCCCATCTCTGCCGGTACCCCTCACTCCCGTCCCGCAGCCCCCAAACCCCCCCATCTCTGCCGGTGCCCCTCACTCCCGTCCCGCAGCCCCCAACCCCCCCCCCATCTCTGCCGGTGCCCCTCACTCCCGTCCCGCAGCCCCCAAACCCCCCCATCTCTGCCGGTGCCCCTCACTCCCGTCCCGCAGCCCCCAAACCCCCCCATCTCTGCCGGTGCCCCTCACTTCCGTCCCGCAGCCCCCAACCCCCCCCCATCTCTGCCGGTGCCCCTCACTCCCAACCTGCAGCCCCCCCATCCCTGCCGGTGCCCCTCACCCTGGCTGTGGGTCCCGCAGGCACCGGATGCGCGGCGAGACGACGCTGTGGAACCCGGGCTGCGACCACGCCGGCATCGCCACGCAGGTGGTGGTGGAGAAGAAGCTGTGGCGGGAGCGGGGGCAGACGCGGCACGACCTGGGCCGGGAGGCGTTCGTCCGCGAGGTCTGGAAATGGAAGAACGAGTGAGTGCCGGGATCGGGGCGTCCCCCCCCCCCCCCCCAACAGCACAGCCCCCTGTCGCTGCCTGGGGGCCAGCCCGGGCTGCCAGGGGAGAGCCCCCCGCAGCACAGCGCCCCCTAGCGCCGCCCTGACTCTCCTCCGTCTCCCCACAGGAAGGGCGACAGGATCTACCATCAGCTCAAGAAGCTCGGATCGTCCATGGACTGGGATAGAGCCTGCTTCACGATGGACCCGGTATGTCAGCCTGGGGCCGGGGGCCTCCGGTCCCAGGCACTGCCTGGCTCAGGGGGGCTGGGAATGGGGCGCCGGGCCTGGCCCCTCTAGGGGGAACCGGCTCCCCTCTGGCCCCAGGGACTGGCTGGCTCGGGGGGGCCGGGAATGGGGTGCCGGGCCTGGCCCCTCTAGGGGGAAACTGGCTCCCTGCCGGGCCCAGGGACTGGCTGGCTCAGGGGGGCTGGGAATGGGGAACGGGGCCTGGCCCCTCTAGGGGGAACCGGCTCCCCTCCGGCCCCAGGGCAGGGACTGGCTGGCTCAGGGGGGCGGGGAATGGGGCACGTGGCCTTCCCCTCTAGGGTTCGCCGGCTCCCCTCCGGCCCCAGGGCAGGGACTGGTTGGCTCAGGGGGGCTGGGAATGGGACACGGAGCCCTTCCCTTCTAGGGGGTGCTGGCTCCCATCTGGCCCCAGGGCAGGGACTGACTAGGTCAGGGGGGTGGGGGGTGGGACCCAGGAGATGTGTCCTATAGGAGGCGCTGGCTCCCCTCTGGCCCCGGAGTGAGTTCATGCAGCTCCTATCACTTCCCCCCCAGCCTTTCCCCAGTTCTGCCCTATGCAGTGGCGTGCCCCCCACCCCCAGTGCGGGGAACATCCCATGATCCCCATCCCCGGAGGGGGGGTCAGAGGTCACACTGGGTCAGCGTGGGTCGGAGCCAGCCCCGTGGGAACTTGCTCTGCGCATAGGAGAATCTCCCTCCGTGGGTAGCAGTGCGGGGCACAGGACACAGGGATGTGTGGTCCAATGTCTCTCCGGCCGGGGGCAGGGATCTCACCTCTCCTCTTGCTCCTCCGCAGAAATTGTCCTGTGCTGTCCAGGAAGCCTTCGTCCGGCTGCACGAGGAGGGGGTGATCTACCGCAGCAAACGCCTGGTCAACTGGTCCTGCACCCTGCACTCTGCCATCTCCGACATCGAGGTGGGGGGGAGCTGGGCCTGGGGCTCTGAGCTGGGGCGGGGCCCAACTAGAGGGGCTTGCGGGAAGGTCGGTGACGTCTCGGCTTTGCCCTCCACAGGTGGATAAGAAGGAGCTGCCCGGTCGGACCCTCCTGCCCGTCCCTGGGTACAAGGACAAGGTGGAATTTGGGGTGCTGGTGTCATTCGCCTACAAGCTCGAGGACTCAGGTAGGGCCAGGGAAGGGGACGGGGGCAGGGAACAGGACACGGGGCCTTTCCCCTCTGTGGGGCGCCCTCCGATCAGGCCCCAGGGCGGGGACTGGCTGGCTCAGGGGGGCAGGGAATGGGGCATGGGGCCTGTCCCCTGTAGGGACACCAGCTCTGATCCGGGGGGGGGGGGGGGCTGGCTGGCTCGGGGGGGGCTCTCACCGTGTGACTCTCTCCCCACAGAGGAGGAGGTTGTCGTGGCGACGACCCGGGTGGAGACCATGCTGGGGGACACGGCGGTGGCCGTGCATCGGCAGGACCCCCGCTACCAGGTACCTGCCCTGGGTGGGCAACGTGTGAGCTTGGGGAGGGAGGGGGTTGCTGGGTGACCCCTGGGGCAGTCTGGTTTTGGGGTCCCCCTTGTGACCCCCCTCTTCTCCTCCCTGTTCCAGCATCTCCACGGGAAGCGCGTCCTGCACCCCTTCACCGGGCGGCGCATGCCCATCGTCTGCGACGACTTCGTGGACATGGGCTTCGGGACAGGTATGTAGGGGCGGGGCCTGGAGGAGAGGTGGGAATGTGGGAGGGGCTAGGGGCGGGGCCTAATGGGGGGGCCTGACAGAGAGGAGCCAGTGGGCCCAGGGCCTAGTGAATGGGGGCGGGGCCTAGGGAGGTGTGATGTGAAACACAGAAGGGGCCCCACCAAGGGAAGTGAAGGGGGGGCGGGGCCTAGATTCTGACAGGGGCTGTGGGGTGTGGAGTGAGTATGGGGCTGGGGGCAGGTCCCAGGGTTGTGGGAGGGGCCTCAGGGAGGTCAGTGCCTGGGGAATGGAGCGAGGCTGGGGGTGAAAAGGGAGAGGCCCCTGGGCAGCAGCTAATCACCAGGCGTGTCTGACGCCTGCCCCCCCTTCTCCCCCCAGGCGCGGTGAAGATCACCCCGGCCCACGACCACAACGACTACGAGGTGGGGCAGCGACATGGCCTGGACTGCATCACCATCATCGACGACAGCGGCTCCCTCATCAATGTGCCCCCCCCCTTCCTGGTATGGGGGGGACCAGCGGGCTTGTGGGGGTGTGGATACTGAGTGGGATGGGCCCAGGGGTCAGACTGGTGGTGTCAGCAGCGGGTCATCAAACTTGGGCCGGTGGGGCCGGGATTCCTAGGTCTGATCTAGGGCAGGAAATACCAGACTGGACGGGCCCCAGGGGTCTGATCTGTGGTGGCAGAGGTGGGGTACCCGGCTGGACGGGCCCCAGGGGTCTGATCCGTGGTGGCAGGGGTGGGATACCCGGCTGGACGGGCCCCAGGGGTCTGATCCGTGGTGGCAGGGGTGGGATACCCGGCTGGACGGGCCCCAGGGGTCTGATCCGTGGTGGCAGGGGTGGGATACCCGGCTGGACGGGCCCCAGGGGTCTGATCCGTGGTGGCAGGGGTGGGATACCTGGCTGGACGGGCCCCAGGGGTCTGATCCGTGGTGGCAGGGGTGGGGTACCCGGCTGGACGGGCCCCAGGGGTCTGATCCGTGGTGGCAGGGGTGGGGTACCCGGCTGGACGGGCCCCAGGGGTCTGATCCGTGGTGGCAGGGGTGGGGTACCCGGCTGGATGGGCCCCAGGGGTCTGATCCGTGGTGGCAGGGGTGGGGTACCCGGCTGGACGGGCCCCAGGGGTCTGATCCGTGGTGGCAGGGGTGGGGTACCCGGCTGGACGGGCCCCAGGGGTCTGATCCGTGGTGGCAGGGGTGGGGTACCCGGCTGGACGGGCCCCAGGGGTCTGATCCGTGGTGGCAGGGGTGGGGTACCCGGCTGGATGGACCCCAGGGGTCTGACCCTCCTTGCTCCCCCCAATGCAGGGTATGAAGCGGTTCGAGGCCCGGGGGGCTGTGCTGGAGGCCCTGAAGCAGAAGGGGCTGTTCAAGGAAGTCAAGGACAACCCCATGGTGGTGCCGGTGTGCAGGTGAGGGGGGACTCTCTGATGGGGTGGAGGGATATCCCCATAGGAGGGCGGGAGTTAGAGTGGCACTTGCTGAGGGAGGTGGAGGGGTATCTGTGAAGGGGGGGTGATTTGCTAGTGGGAGGGAAAGATGTGTGAATTAGTGGGGGTCTATTTTGAGGGGTGGAGGGATACGCGTGGGGTGGGCTGATGGCATAGGGGGACGTGTTTGACTGCAGAGGGGGATGGGGTGTGGCGGGATACACGGAGGCGGGATGCAAGGGGAGGGTCTCTTGGGGCGGAGGGATATCTGCATCAGGAAGGATGTGGGGGGATGAGTATCTGAGGGCTGCTCTCGGTGGCGGAGGGATACGTTTGCAGAAGGGGGGTACGCCGAGGAGGGATATCTGGGAGGGGGAACTCTTTTTGTGAGGGGGTGGAGGGATATCGGCCCGTGGGCGGGCAGGGACTCTGAGGGGGTGGAGGGATATCAGTATGTGGGCAGAAGGGGGGATTCTGGGAGGTGCGGAGGAATATTGGCATGGGGGGGTGGAGGGATATCGGCCCGTGGGCCGGCAGGGGAGCTCTTTGTGAGGGGGCGGAGGGATATCGGTGAGGGAGACTCGGGGGGGGGGGTGCGGAGGGATATCGGGGCGGGGGTCACTTTTACAGGTGAAGAGTATCGGTGCGCCGTTAGGCCCCCGAGGGCGGGGGGCTCCTGCGGGATAGGGGGGGCACCGGAAGGCTGCCCCGCGAGGGGAGCGATGGGGCTGGCGGAAGGACACGGGGACTATTTGTCGCCCCCCCCCCCAGCCGCTCGAAGGACGTGGTGGAGCCGCTGCTGAAGCCGCAGTGGTACGTGCGCTGCGAGGGGCTGGCCCGGGGGGCGGCCGACGCCGTGCGCCGCGGGGACCTGCGCATCCTGCCCCCCTTCCACTGCAAGACCTGGTTCCAGTGGATGGACAACATCAGGTGAGGCCCTGGGGGCGCTCCCTCCGCTGCAGCGGCGATAGCCGGGCCTTTATCCACCTCGAGAGCCGGGTCGAGTGGGTGGACGTCAGATGAACGCCCAGGACGAGGACACCCCCCCCACCCCCGGCTTTTAGCTGCCTTCAGCCTGCTGAGCTCTAGGGAGCGCTCCCTCCTCTGCAGCCGCAGTAGTAGGGCTTTTATCCACCTATTTAGTACACCTCTCCGTGTTGGTGCAGCTGGAACCTGCGCCCCCCCCCCCCGGCAGGCCCCGCCTCCCTGGCTGTGGTACGGCAGCAGTACTAGATCTGTTATCCGCCCTGCCCTGCCCCGAAGAGGCAGTAATATCCCAGGTGACGTCTGAGGCGCTTTCTCCCCCAGGGACTGGTGCATCTCCCGGCAGCTGTGGTGGGGTCACCGCATCCCGGCCTACTTCGTCACTGTCGACGACCCCTCGGTGCCCCCCGGAGAGGTGAGGGGGGCAGAAACCCCAGGAAATAGCTGTGGGGGGCGGGGGGTGCGAATCTGTGTCAGTGCCCACCCCAAAGCCATGGATGTGGGGTAGTATTGCGGGGCAGCAGGAGGAAACAAACTGAGACAAGGGAATCCGGCTTTCATTCACGTTACCCTGTGGAACTCACTGCAACAGGATTTTGTAACAGGGGAAACCGGGCTGGTTAGAGCCCTGGGTCTGAGCCGGGAGGGGCAGGACGCCAGGGTAGATGGACCAGGGGTCTGAGCCGAGGAGGAGGGCGAGCGCCGGGGTCGACGGGCCTGTGTGTCTGACGTTTGGTAACCCCCCACCCAGGACACGGACGGCAGATACTGGGTGAGCGGGCGGAGCGAAGAAGAGGCCAAGGACAAAGCGGCCAAGGCCTTTGGGGTGACCCCGGACAAGATCTCACTGCGGCAAGGTATGGCCAGAGGGGTCCTGGGGCTGCGGGTCGGGAGTGAGGGGCACCTGCTTTTAGAACAGCGCCCCCTGCTGGTTGCCGCGCGTGCACCGTCGGCTCCTGTACTGACGTCTGTCCGTCTATCTCTCCCTGTCACTCGTTCCCAGATGACGACGTCCTGGACACTTGGTTCTCCTCCGGCCTCTTCCCGTTCTCCATCTTCGGCTGGCCCAACTCTGTGAGTCTGAGACGCGGGGACAGGACCCAGGCGTCCGGGATTGCAGCGCAGGGCTCTCACCCCTCGGAGGGGCTGGGGGGTGGGAAATGGGACCCAGGAGTCCGGAACAGCAGCACAGCGGACTCACCCCTGGTGGGACCGGAGACCGGGCTGGGGAATGGGACCCAGGAGTCCAGGACAGCAGTGCATGGTGCTCACCCCTGGGGGGGCCAGGGACCGGGCTGGGGAATGGGACCCAGGCGTCCGGCTCTGTCCCGTCACCATCTGTCTGTCCTGTCAGAGCGAAGACCTGCAGGTTTTCTACCCGGGGACCCTGCTGGAGACGGGCCATGACATCCTCTTCTTCTGGGTGGCGCGCATGGTCATGCTGGGGCTCAAGCTGACGGGCAAGCTGCCCTTCCGCGAGGTGAGAGTGGGGCATGGCGCCTCCCCCCCGCCAGCACTGTGCCCCCCCAGTCCTGCCCTGGGGCCTCGGGGCAACCCTGACCGCGCCCGGCTGTGTTTCAGGTTTACCTTCACGCTGTCGTCCGCGACGCCCACGGAAGGAAAATGAGCAAGTCATTAGGCAATGTCATCGACCCACTGGATGTGATCAGCGGGATCACGCTGGAGGTAACCACTGACGGGGGACATATGGCCCCCAACCCATCCTCCCAGATGTTACTGAACCCCTGCCCCTGCCATGTAGCCCGACAGCCGACTGGATCGGCAGGGGACTCCCCGCTTGTGCCTAAGGCGGGGTTAGCCGGGAGGCGTCCATCAGTAGGTTTCAGAGTTAACGACTTGTGGCAATTCCTGGGGTGGCATGTGGCTCTCTGGGCGACGGGCTCAGGCTCTTGGCAGCTGGGCCCATCTCCCCGGTCGGCGCTGTCCCGAGCCGTGTCCATTCTCCCCCTGCAGGGTTTGCATGCGCAGCTCCTGGAGAGCAACCTGGAGCCAGCCGAGGTGGAGCGAGCCAGGCAAGGCCAGGTGAGGAGCTTGGGGGGGAAGTGGCGACCTGTGGGGCTGAAGGTGGGGGGCAGGGAGGGGGGATAACGGGGTTGGCTGGGAGTTGATCCCTCTCTTCCCTCCCCGCCTCCCCCAGAAAAGTGATTACCCCGCCGGGATCCCGGAGTGCGGCACAGACGCCCTGCGCTTCGCCCTCTGCGCGTACACCTCCCAGGGTGAGTTCCCGGCTTCCCCCGCGAGCCCTGCCACGGGGAGGGACCCCTTGGCTGGGCCGACCCCACTGCTCCCAGACCCTGCAGCTCCCCGGCCCCTCAGCTGGTCTGGGCTGGGTTTGCCCCCAGCCAGCCCCTTCTGCGCCGCTCCGGGACCCTTTGGCACCCCTAGGGGAGCTGTGCAATGTACACGGGGAAACTGAGGCACACCCAGTTCCCATAAAAACATGACAGAAAATTCCCTCTTGGTCTCTGGCTCCGTCTCCCTGTCTGTGGGCACCGGTATCTCCACAGCACCACCCTGCCACCTGCCCCCTTTGTTCTCTGGCTCGGGGCCGGGCTCTGCCCCATGCTGATGGCTGGGGGCTGGCCAGCGAGGTTCCCATTGCCGTAGGTCGGTTTCAGCTCACCCTTTTAGCACCCTATTTGCACCACCCCAGAGATGTACGCTCTGCCTTGCCCTGCCTTCTTAACTCTTCCCATGCTGAGCCCTAGGGAAACTGAGGCACAGATCAGCCTCATGAAAACACGACCCAAATTCCCACTTTGTCCCCGTCTCCCCCCCACCCCGTTTGCCTCGCCCGCCAGGCCGCGACATCAACCTGGACGTGAACCGCATCCTGGGCTACCGGCACTTCTGTAACAAGCTCTGGAACGCCACCAAATTCGCCGTCCGCGCCCTGGGGCCCGGGTTCCAGCCCCCGCCGGGACCTGAGGTGAGAGGGGCCCGGTGCCCCCTGCCGAGCCCCCCTGCCCCGCTCCCTGCTGCCCTGGGGCAATGGGGCCAGCCCTGACTGCTGGGGAGAGCCCCCCGCTGCCCCCCCTGGCGCCGTCCTCCCTTCTCACGGGTGTCTCTCCTCCCCGGCTCTAGCCCGGTGGCGCCGAGAGCCTGATCGACCGCTGGATCCTGAGCCGGCTCAGCCTGGCCGTGGAGCTGAGCGACGCCGGGTTCCGGGCCTACGACTTCCCGGCCGTCACCACGGCCGTCTACAACTTCTGGCTCTATGAGCTCTGCGACGTCTACCTGGTAAGGGGGGGGCCTTCGGGGGGGCTGGTCCCCGGGCGCAGGGCTGGCGGGGGAGTGGGGCGGGGGAGATGGGACACGGGGCTTCCCCCCAGCTATGCCGGCTCGTGGCTGGCTGGGGGGGGGCGGGGGAGATGGGGCACGGGGTTCCCCCCCCCCAGGGACGCCGGCCTGTGGCTGGCTGGGGGGGGCGGGGGAGATGGGGCACGGGGCTTCCCCCCCCCAGGGGCGCCGGCTCCCCGCCCCAGGACAGGGAACAGGGTGGCTCTGGGAGATGGGGCCTGTCCCCGCCCGGGGGGCACCGGCGCTGACCTGCCCCCTCCCCCCAGGAGTGCCTGAAGCCCGTGTTCGCCGAGGGGGGGGCGTCTGCGGTGACGGCCGCCCGCAGCACCCTCTACACCTGCCTGGACAACGGCCTGCGGCTCCTCGCCCCCTTCATGCCCTTCGTCAGCGAGGAGCTTTTCCAGCGCCTGCCCCGCCGCGGCCCCCACGCCCCCCCCAGCATCTGCGTCACCCCCTACCCCAGCACCGAGCAGGTAACCGGCGGGGTGGGAGTGAGGGGCACCCGCAGGGCGGCGGGGGGAGGAGGAGCCCAGGGGCTGCGGGTCGGGAGCGAGGGGCACCCGCAGGGTTGTGGGGGGGGGGGAGGAGCCCAGGGGCTGCGGGTCGGGAGCGAGGGGCACCCGCAGGGTTGTGGGGGGGGGGGAGGAGCCCAGGGGCTGCGGGTCGGGAGTGAGGGGCACCCGCAGGGCTGGGGGGGGACCCAGGGGCTGCGGGTCGGGAGTGAGGGGCACCCGCAGGGCTGTGGGGGAGGGGAGGAGCCCAGGGGTTGCAGGTCGGGAGTGAGGGGCACCCTTAACCCTTTCCTCTCCGCTGCAGTTCTGCTGGCGGGACCGGGGGCTGGAGGGCACGGTGGAGTTCTCGCTGGGCATCGTCCGCGCCGTGCGCTCCCTGCGGGCCGACTACAACCTCACCCGGACCAGAGCCGACTGTGGGTATCCGCCGGGGGGGGAGATTCCCCCTCCCAAACCCATGACCCCCCCCAGCACCTCCTGACCTCTCTCCCGCCCCGCCCCCCCTCCAGGTTTCCTGCAGTGCCCGGACTCAGGCGCGGCCGATGCCGCCAGCCGCTGCTCCCCCTATATCCGCAGCCTCTCCTCCTCCGGCCGGGTGCGGGTGCTGGGCCCGGGCGAGGCGCCCCCTGCTGGCTGCGCCGTGGCCGTCGCCTCCGACAAGTGCACTGTCCACCTGCTGCTCAAGGTGAGGGGCTGGGGCGTGGGACCCAGGCATCCGGGCTGGCAGCACAGGGATCTCGCCCCTAAGGGGCTGGAGACTGGGATGGGGATTGGACCCAGGTGTCCGGGGAGGCCCTGCAGGGGGCTCTCCCTTAGACAACCAGAGCAGTGAATGGGACCCTGGTGTCCGGGTGGCCCTGTGGGGGACTCTCCCCTAGACGGCTGGAGCCAGTGAGCGGGACCCAGGCATCCAGGTGGTCTTGTAGGGGGCTCTCCCCTAGACGACCAGAGCAGTGAATGGGACCCTGGCGTCCGGGTGGCCCTGTGCGGGACTCCCCAGAGGACCGGAGCCAGCGAGCGGGACCCTGGCATCCAGGTGGTCCTGTGGGGGACTCTCTCCTAGACGACCAGAGCAGTGAGCGGGACCCAGGCATCCGGGTGGCCCTGCAGGGGGCTGTCCCCTAGACAACCAGAGCAGTGAGCGGGACCCAGGCGTCCGGGTGGACCTGCGGGGGGCTCTCCCCAAAGGGCCGGAGCCAGCGAGTGGGACCCCGGCGTCCGGGCGGCTGACGGGCATGGCACCGTGCCCCCCCAGGGTCTGATCGACGCGGAGAAGGAGATCTCCAAGCTGGCCGGGAAGCAGGGCGAGCTGCAGAAGCAGATCGAGCGGCTGCAGGAGAGGATGGAAACCCCCGATTACGGCACCAAGGTGCCCCCCAAGGTTCAGGAGGCCGACGCTGCCAAGGTATCCGGCTGCCCCCCTGCTGGGGACTCCCACCCCCATGCTTCAGGGCCAGGCCCCCCTGCTGGGGTCAGGAAGGGACGTTCCATCTCGGGGCGCTAGGAGGCGTTGTGAGCGGGGAGAGGGCAAGGCTGGGAAGGGGGACACAGGGGTGCTGCGATGTGGGGGGCCAGGCAGGGGTTGCTGGGAGGGGCGCTGTGCTGCGGGGGGGGCCCGGCCCCGCCCCACCCCTCACGCCCGGCCGCGTGTCCCCCGCAGCTGCAGCAGAGCCGGACCGAGCTGCAGAAGGTGATGGAGGCGGTGGAGACTTTCCAGAGGATGATCTGAGACGGATGGACCCCGCAGCTCCTCCCCACCTGCTGGGGGGCTGCCCCATGGCTGGCTCAACCCCCCTTCCCCTCCACTCTCCGATTTTTTCCATCCCACCACCCGCCGAATCTATTATTTTTGGAGATATTAAACTATTTTGCTGATTTAGAAAAGCTCGGGTCTTCCTTGGGGTGTTTGGGGGGTGGGGGCTGCGCCTTGCGGGGCGCCGGGGCTGGACGCTGGGCACCCAGGGATGTGGGGCGGGCTGGCAGCCAGAGCTGAGTGCGGGCCTTTCCCCAGGGGGGCGCTCCCTCCGCCACTAACAGTAGGTGGGCCTTTATCCTCCCTTGATGTGGGGCACTGTGTCTGACTTCCCCCGCCCCCCAGCGGCGGGGTATTTGGGCCCCAAAGGGGGCAGGGGCCATATTGGGATCTTGAGGGGGGGGGTGGTGTCCAAGGGGGCTGTGTGGGGGGAAGGATGTGGGGTTTAGGGGGAGCGAGGTGAGACCCCGGCCAGCCCCCCCCCAGCTGTGGGGCTGGGTCGCTGGTGCCCCCTGGAGGCTGCTTTCCCTCGTCCCTGCCAGGCCGGGGGTGACTCAGCGCTGGGCCCGGGGCCAGCACCTGCTTGGCTGTCGGCTGAGTCGCAGTGCAGGTGGGGGGAGGGCATGGGACCCAGGCGTCCGGGATGGTAATGCAGGACTTTCACCCCTAGCAGGGCAGGGAGTGGGACCCAGGAATCCGGGGGAGGGTAACGGGGCCTGGCGGGGGTGGCTGGGAGCCAGGACTCCTGGGTTCTCTGGCTCTGGGAGCGGGGAGTGGGGTCTACTGGGTTACAGCGGCGAGGAGGGGGGCTAGGAGCCAGGACTCGGTTCTAGTCCTGGCTCTGTGCCTCAGTTTCCCCCGGGGGGATTTTCCTCCCCCGGCAGCGAGCCCCCCCCCCACCCGCCCTCTGGCAGAGAGGGGCGTGGCCCGGCCCCTCCTCCCTCTCTCTTGCACTCGGGCTGTCACTCCGGCCGCGCTGGGAGCTGCGTAGGGCGGGGGGGGGATCCGCCCGGGGGGGGGCAGGAGGGGGGGAAGGAGACAGACCCGGGGAAGGACGGAGCCAGCCAGGTACAGAGAGACCCACGTTGTGGGGGGTTAAGGGGTGCTGGGGCAGGTGGGGGGTGATACCCCGGGGGAGGCAGGGGCTGATTTAGGGGGTGCCGGGGGGGCCTGTTCTGGGGTGTCTCTCCCCTGGCTGAGCTGATGGCTGGGGGGGGGGCAGGCTGGGACCCATGTGGGTGAGGAGTTATGGGGGGGAGGGGGTGTTGGGATCTCTGGGATTTTTTTGGGGGGGGCAGCTTGAGGGAGGGAACCCAGACGTCCGGGGGGCAGGCGTTTGGGGGTGTTTGTGTTGGTCTCTAGGTGTGTTGGGGGGGGGTCTGCTAGCAGCTGGGTGTGGTGTCTCAGGGGTTGGGGGGGCAGGGGGGTGTGTGTGTATCCCAGCTGGGTGGGATTGTGTGGTGGGGGGAGGCTCTGGCAGTGTGTGTGTGGGGGGGGTGTTGAGGGGTGGTGTGTGGTGTGTCTAGCAGGTGTGCACAGGTCTTGTGGTGTGTCTGTGGGAGGTGGGGTGTGTGGCCGGGGTGTTGTGGGTCTCGAGGAGGTGTGCTGTGGCGGGGGTGTTGTGGGTCTCTGGGCGGTGTTCGGGGCTGGCGGCGCTGGGGGTTGTGTTAGGGTCTCCAGGGTTGTGCGGTGCGTTGTGTGTGTGGGGGGGCGCTGGTTGTGTGGGAGTGACACTGTGTGTGTGTTTGGGGGGGGTTGACTGGGGGAGTTGGGGGTTCTGTGCTGTCTGGGACCCCCGAGGAGGCTGGATCCCACATCCCCTCCCCCCGCCACCTTCCTACCTGTGAACCCCCAACTCGCCCCCTCCCTGCCCCCAAACCTGCCCTGTGGGTCCATGGGGGGGGGCGTTGCCTGGGCAGCCGCTGCTCCCCTGGAGCGAGGACCCAGGAGTCCGGGCAGTTACTCCCCCGGGGCCCCGCCCCCGTTCTCCACCCTGCTGCTCTGCAGAGATAACATGGGGGTGGGGGGGCAGCTGTGCCCAGAGAGACAGTGGGAGGGGCATACAAGGGGGTGCTGGGGAGCAGGGGGCTGAGTGGGGGGGTCTCTAGGGGGCACTGGGCTGTGGGAAGCAGGGTGGGGGTCAGCAGGGGGCACTTGGGAGCGGGGCGGGAGGTCGCTGGGGGGGCTGGGAGCAGGGTGGGGGGCAGCAGGGGGTGAAGTGGGGGGTCTCGGGGGCCTGGGGAGCAGGGTGGGGGGTCTCTAGGGGTCACTGGGCTGCAAGAATCAGGGTTGGGGGGCAGCAGGGGGCGCTGCAGGACCCAATGCCCCAGGGCGCCACTAGGGGGCGCCAGGCTGCCCGGAGCATCTGCCCCTGTTTAACCCTTTGCTCCCCGCAGCTCAATGTTCCCGCTATGGCGCGTTCCCCGGCCCGGCTGTGGGGCCCCCTCTGGGCCCTGCCCCTGCTGCTGCTGCTCCTGGCGCCCCACGGGGCCCTCGGCTTCTTCCCCAACTTCTGGTCCCGGGCCATGGCCCTGGCCTGGGGCTCCGCCACCCACCAGGACCTGACGGAGGACGCCCTGCTCAACGCCACCCTGGAGCTCTTCCGGGACCTGCCGCCCCCCCGGGGCCGGCGCCTCGCCCTGGAGCAGTTCCAGGTGAGCCTGGCCCGGGGGGCAACCAGGCTCCGGGCCCCAGTCCCCGCCCTGGGGCCGGATGGGAGCCGGTGCCCCCTAGAGGGGACAGGCCCCTGCCCCATTCCCCGCCCCCCTGAGTCAGCCAGTCCCCGCCCTGGGGCCAGATGGGAACCGGTGCCCCCTAGAGGGGACAGGCCCCTGCCCCATTCCCCGCCCCCCTGAGCCAGCCAGTCCCCGCCCCGGGGCAGGATGGGAACCGGTGCCCCCTAGAGGGGACAGGCCCCTGCCCCATTCCCTGCCCCCTGAGCCAGCCAGTCCCTGCCCTGGGGCCGGATGGGAACCGGCGCCCCCTAGAGGGGACAGGCCCCTGCCCCATTCCCTGCCCCCCTGAGCCAGCCAGTCCCTGCCCTGTGGCCGGATGGGAACCGGCGCCCCCTAGAGGGGACAGGCCCCTGCCCCATTCCCTGCCCCCCTGAGCCAGCCAGTCCCTGCCCTGGGCCCGGACGGCAGGCAGCGCCCCCCAGGGGAAGGCCCCGGCGTCTCACGGCCGCTCTCTCCCTCTCTCTCCCCCCAGGGCCGCCCCCTGCTGGCGGACGAGGTCTTCGCGGCCTATTACGGCCCCGGGGCCTCGGCCCGGCGGTTCCGCGCCGCGCTGGTGGAGGTGGCCAACGCCAACGCGGGCCTGGACTTCCTGCCCTGGGCGCGGGACGACCCCGTGCTGCACTTCGACGCCGAGCGGCTGCGGCCGGCCGGCGCCTCCCTCCTGCGGGCCCGGCGCGAGCTGCTGCAGGCCCTGGGCGCCGAGCTCTACCCCCTGGCCCGCCAGCGCCTCGGCCAGCTGCTCCACTCCCTGCAGGTCAGCCCCGGACGCCGGGGTCCCCCTGCCCCCCGGGGACCTGGCCCCTTGGCCGTCCCCGGCCGGCGCGGCTCAGCTCCAGCCCTCTGGTTACCCAGCGTCCGCCCGTCCGCCTCTGCCCCCGTTCGTCCGTCCGTCCGTCCGTCCATCCACCCACCCGTCCATCTCTGCCCCCATCCGTCCGCCCGTCCGCCTCTGCCCCCGTTCCTCCGTCCGTCTGACCGTCCATCCGTTCATCCACCTCTGCCCCCATCTGTCCGTCCGTCCATCCACCCACCCGTCCATCTCTGCCCCCATCCGTCCGCCCGTCCACCTCTGCCCCCGTTCCTCCGTCCGTCTGACCGTCCATCCGTTCATCCACCTCTGCCCCCATCTGTCCGTCCGTCCATCCACCCACCCGTCCATCTCTGCCCCCATCTGTCCGTCCATCCGTCTCTGCCCCCGTTCGTCCGTCCGTCCATCCACCCACCCGTCCATCTCTGCCCCCATCCGTCCGCCTCTGCCCCCGTTCCTCCGTCCGTCTGACCGTCCATCCGTTCATCCACCTCTGCCCCCATCTGTCCGTCGGTCCACCCACCCACCCGTCCATCTCTGCTCCCATCTGTCCGTCCATCCGTCTCTGCCCCATCCATCCGCCTCTGCCCCCGTTCGTCTGTCCGTCCGTCCGTCCGCCTCTGCCCCCGTTCGTCCGTCCGTCCGTCCGCCTCTGCCCCCGTTCGTCCGTCCGTCCGTCCGCCTCTGCCCCCGTTCGTCCGTCCGTCCGTCCGTCCATCTCTGCCCCCCGTTCGTCTGTCTGTCCATCCGTTCGTCCACCTATGCCCCCATCTGTCCGTCCATCCGTCCATCCACCCACCCGTCCATCTCTGCTCCCATCTGTCCATCCGTCCGCCTCTGCCCCCGTTCGTCTGTCCGTCCGTCCGCCTCTGCCCCCGTTCGTCTGTCCGTCCGTCCGCCTCTGCCCCCCGTTCGTCCGTCCGTCTGTCCATCCGTTCGTCCACCTATGCCCCCACCTGTCCATCCATCCATCTCTGCCCCCGTCCGTCCGTCTGTCTGTCCATCCGTTCGTCCACCTATGCCCCCATCTGTCCGTCTTTCCATCCACCCACCCATCCATCTCTGCTCCCATCTGTCCGTCCATCCATCTCTGCCCCGTCTATCCGTCTGTCCGTCCATCCATCCATCTCTGCCCCATCCATCCGCCCATGCTACCCCTCCATCTCTGCCCGTCTGTCCATCTACGCTTCCACCTCTGCCCCCATCCATCCGTCTGTCCTTCTCTGCGTCCATCCGTCTGTCCATCCACCCATGCTACACATTCATCTCTATCCTGTCTGTCCGTCCATCCGTCCGTCCATCCATTCACCCATCCCAGCTCTGTCCGTCCATCCATCCATCTCCTCCCGTCTCTCTCCCGGCTGCTGCCCCCTTCCCTCCAGCCGGCCCTAGCTCTGTACGGCCCCAGTGTGGGGTGGGGTAGGTGCTGTCGTGCTCCACGGCCCATGGGGTGACCCAGAAGGCCAGGAGCGGGTGGCCGGGGTCCCCGTCTCGAGGGGCCCCTTGGGCCGATTGCTCGTGGTCCGTCCATTTATTTCTCTCTCTCCCGTCTTCCCCCCAACTCCCCCCACCCCCCGATCAATCTCCCCCTCCCCTCCCGGCAGGATTTCTACAGCCACAGTAACTGGGTCGAACTGGGCCACCGCGGGATCCACCCGGACCTGCTCCAACCCGGCCGTGAGCTGGGCTCCATCGCCGGAGGTACCAGCCCCACCCCGGCCGTCTGCCCGTCCCAAGGTCGGGGCCCCGTCGCGCTGGGCCTTTTCCAGATCCCCCCCCCAACCGACATTGGGGACCCCTTGCGCCGGGTGGTGCCCAGACCCCCCCCCCGAGTGAGATTGGGACCCCCTCGTGCCAGGCGCTGCCCAGACGCCTCCTGACTGAGATCGGGGACCCCCTCGTGCCAGGCGCTGCCCAGACGCCTCCTGACTGAGATCGGGGACCCCCTCGTGCCAGGCGCTGCCCAGACGCCTCCTGACTGAGATCGGAGACCCCCTCGTGCCAGGCGCTGCACAGCCCCCCCCCCCGACTGAAATTGGGGCCCCGTCGCGCTGGGCGCTGCACTCCTAAGACATTCTTGGTCCCAACCATCTTGCAGTCATAACTCAGATGGGTTCTCCTCCATTCTCCTGGGGAAACTGAGGCACGGAACAGCGGCATGCCAGGGGGAGCGTGGAGTCCTGGCAGGGCGCTGGGGATAGAACCCAGGTGTCTGGCCGGACCTGCCTTCAGACCCCCCCTTTCCCCGTCTCTCCCGCAGCCGATGTCCGGACCTGCTGCAGCTGCACCGGCTGGACGTGTGAGGGGAACCTCCTGGGGTCACTCCAGGAGCGCGGGTTGCTGACCAGCGGGTATTTCGGCACCGAGCCGGAGAAACCGCCCGGTACGGCTGGGCTGGGCTGGGTTTGGGGGTGACCATTCTCCACGGGTAGGGGAGACACCCCCCGATTTCCCACAGCTTTGTGTCCCAGGCATTGACCAGCACCCCCAAAATTTTGCAGGTGCAGCCACGATTTGGAGGGAACAAAGGGGGGCTGTGACCCCCCAGGGGGAGGGCTTATGTGGGGGTGATGTGGAAACACCGGTCTTGGGGTGCATGCCTGGTGCGTACCAAGGCTTCAGGGAGAGGCCCCCAAGATTTTAAGGGGTAATACCAAGGTCTGGGGGGTACGAAGCTTGCTGATTTGGGGTTCCTGGTTAGGTTGGGGGGCAGAGGGCAGGACCCCAAAAATTTATGGGGCTGCCTCTGATTTCTGCTGCAGGCAACGAGCACCCAATAATACCGAGGGTGAAGAGGTTTGGGGGCGCACAGACAGTGACTCCAATAATTTGTGGGGTACCTTTCAGGGAGCTCAGGGTTGCTATGGATGATTTGGGGGTGAAGGGGCTGCTGGCTAAGGTTTGGGGAGACAGAGGTGACCCCAATAATTGGGGGGTTACCTTTGCGAGGGAGGGTTGGGGTTGATATTGGGGTGATGGAGCTCATGGGGGGCATCAGAGGGGGTAACCCGAAGAATCAGGCAGGACAATGTGGGGGAGATTTTAATGGGGAGTGGTTTGGGGGCGTTCTGGGGATGAGATTTAGGGGAGCAGAGGGGCTAATGGACCCCGTCTCCTCTGTCCTCCCTCCCCCCCGCCGCAGGGAAATGCAGCCACGGGGGGCAGTTCGACAGCAGCCGCCTGCGGGACCCCCAAGGGGGGATAAACAAGGACAGTTCATCCCCCCTCTTCTCGCCTCACCATTATCTGCATGGCCCGGCGGCCGGCCTGGCCCTCGAGGCCTCGGCCCGGTTCCTGCACGACCTGCGGCGGGACCTGGCCCACGACAAGCGATTCATGAGGTGAGAGCCCCCCACTGCGATCCATCCGCCCCACATCCCCGCTCGGACCCCGTCCCCCGCACCTGGCTCCTGGAGTGATGTTCACCTCCTCGGATCTGGCCCCCCACCCCTGTATCGGCCCCATCCCCACTCCCGGATCCGGAGTCACGTCCCGCCACTCGGACCCGTCCCCTGTCCCTGGATTGTGGGGCAACGTCCCCCTACTCGGACCTGGCCCCCACACCCGGATCCTGGGGTGATGTCCCCCTGCTTGGCCCTGTCCCTCGTGATGTTGCCCCCCACCCACGTTCCCTCCTGCCCCAGCCCGGGTGGCCCCCTGGGGTGCAGGATGGGGGGTGCGGGCCCCACTGGTGACTGAGCAACCATCTGTGCCCCCTGGCCCCACAGGCTGCTGGACATCAGCCCCACCGTGGGGCTCAGCTTCGTGCTGGACACCACGGGCAGCATGGGTGAGGAGATCGGCGCCGCCCGGCTCCAGGCCCGCAACATCCTCACCCGCCGGCTGGGGGGGCCCGAGGAGCCCGACTTCTACCTGCTTGTCCCCTTCCACGACCCTGGTGCGTTCGGGGGTCCCTGGGCTCAGGGGAGGGGCCGGGAGGGTAAACCTCAAATTTTACCATCTTGTGCTGCGCAGCGATCTGCACAGCACAAGCTCATGAAATTCGCCCCCTCCCTCATTGGGAAGGGGAATATACAACAGCTTTCTGCCCCGGGGTAGGATTTCCACGCACTGGTTTTTGACCAAACACAAGTTTACTGACTACAAGCAATAGATTTTCGTGATTATACGGCATAGCAAACGGATCAAAGCAATACGCAAACGAAGCTTAATGCGCTAAAGCCGCTGGTTATAAGCAGCAAATTCCCACCCTAAACGCTGTTCTAGGCAGTTTGCAGAGGTTTCTGAGGCCAGCTGCCCTGGCCTGCAGCTTAACCCGCCAGTTATTCCTTTCTCAGGCCAGACACCGTCCGGCCTGGGCTCAGCCCGTCTCCCCGACTCCAGGCTTTTGCTCTCAGGTGCATCGGTGGCGAGTTATATGGGCCCGGCTCCACCAATGTTTGGGCTTAACACACTTTGGGGGGGCTCCGCGTTTCAGGGGGACGCAGGGTCCAGGGAGGCCTGGAGGTTAGCGGGAGGGGGGCCAGCAGCAAGCGAGCGACCGGCCCCAAGCTGCCCCGCCGTCTCCCGGCGTCGCTCGGGGGCAGAAGCTGGAAAAGGCGGGACGGGGGCTTGGGGGAAGGGGTGGAATGGGGCCATCCGGGCCGATTGCAGCCTGGCTCGTGGGTGTTCCCCAGGTGTCACCACATCTGTAATCGATGCCTCGACAATATTCCTAACTGCAGATACAGAAATGACCCAGGCGCCCAAGTAGGATAATCACATTCGGGGAATTCTAACCTTTCCGATGACCCCTCACGTGACCCATCTTGCATGGAAAATATCTTAGTTACGCCATGACCACAGGTCTGTGAGGACTATCGGGCTGTGGGGTTCAGAATGAGAACTGGGGGGCTGAGTGGGGCCAGTCAGAGGATTCAGGGGTGAGGCCAAGTGGGATTTAGGCGATTGCTCTTTGACTCCCCCCTTCCCCGATCCTGTCCCCCCTGCCTCGGTTTCCCCCTTCAGGCTTCGGACCTGTGCACAAGACAAGTGACGCTGACGAGTTCCTGAGGATCCTCAATTCGATCAGCCCCCTGGCCGGGGGCGATGAGCCCGAGATGTGTCTGTCGGCGCTACAGGTACCAGAGACGGGTCCTGCCCCCCTGCGGGCCCCCCACTTCTCATCCTCCCCCCAATCCTGCTTCCCCTGCCCCCCCCAACCCCCCCACTTCTCATCCCCCACAATCCCTGCCCTGCAACCCCCCCGTCCTGACCCTTGCTGTCCCCCCACATCTGATCCCAGCTCTGCAGCCCCTCAGTCCCATCCCCCTTGTCCCCGCAGCCCCCCAATCCTGCTCCCCTGACCCCCTGCAGCCCCCCACATCTGAGCTCCCGATTTCTGAGCCCCCCAATCCTGCTCCCTTGATTCCCCCCAGCCCCCCAGTTTTTACCTCCCCTGTTCCCATCCCCCCACTCCCTGAAGCAGCACCCCCTTATCCAATCCAAAGCCCCACACTACAGCCCCCCGATTTCCCTGCCCAGGCACCTCCCCTCCTGTTCCACCCCACAACCCCCCCATTTCTGATCTCCTACTCTCCCCCCGCCCGCAGCTCTCTGGTCCCCCAGACCCCTCACCATCTGACCCCTCCCCGACAGCTCTCTGTATCCCCCCCAGCTGGCCCTGCTGCATTCGCCCCCCATGTCCGAGATCTTCGTCTTCACAGACGCCTCGGCGAAGGACGCCCATCTCCGGAACAGCGTGGAGGCCCTGATCCAGGAGCGCAGGTGCAAGGTGGGCAGCCCCTGGCGGGGTGGGAGACCCTACCAAAACAAACGGATGCCCCAGAGGCCCTACGGTAACAAACTGGCAGAGCAAAGGTAAGCGATAAAGCAAAACGACGTCGGGACTTCCGGGAGGCCCTGCAATAATGAACCGCCTGAACCGAGAGAAGCGAGAAATCAAAACAAGGAGAGCACTTTTGGTAGGCCCTACAATAACAAACCTCCCTAACGACAGGAAACCAAAACAAAAAGAGCATTTTGTTAGTAGGGTGGTTTGTGTTATATCTGGGCCTAACGATTAAATAACAAACCAAAACCACGTCAGCACTTCGAGGAGGCCCTACAATAACAAAGCCACCGTCTCGCAACTCCCTGGGGGGGTCTAACCTCCTCTTGTTTCCTCACCAGGTGACTTTCCTGATCACGGAGGACCCCTCCAGGGCGCGGGTGAGGCGGGAGGTGCTGGCCACTGACCGCTTTGACCTGTATGTAGACCTGGCCCGTAGCTCCGGGGGCCAGGTCATCTTCACCGACAACGCCAACATCCAGCAGGTGGCGGGCATCATCGGCGAGACCACTGCTTCCTCGGTATGGAGAGGGGACCCAGGCATCCGGGACGGCAGCGCAGCCCCTTGGGTGGGGCTGGAGACAGGGATGGGGAATGGGACCCAGGCGTCTGGGACGGCAGCTCACGTCCCTCACCTCTTGGAGGGGGATGGAGAGGAGGACCCCGGCGTCTGGGACGGTGCTGACCCTGCTGTGTTTTCGGGGTGGGGGCCCTGTGTTTCCAGGTGACCCTGTTCCAGTTCCAGAAGGGGGGCAGCTTGGGCCCTGGGGGGCTGGGCCGGAGGGGGCGGAAGAAGCGGGCCGCCTGGGAGAGCCACCACTTCTGGATCGACAGCCGGGTGGACGGGGCCGTCGTGACCATCCAGGGGGACGTGGGTGCCTTCCGGCTCTGGGACCCCACTGGTGAGTGGAGGGGGAGACGCCCCACCCGATCGGGGGGGGGAAGGGATCTGTGTGTCCCGGCCTCTGCCCATCTGCCCCTTCGTCCCCCAGGAACCTCCCAGACCTCGGACACCGCCAACGGCCCCCTGGGCACCGGCCGGCGACTCGGGACTTTCCACCGGCTCGAGCTATCGCCCCGGCCGCCCGTCGGCCGCTGGACCCTGGAGGTGCAGGTGCAGGGCAACTATTCGGTGCACGTGCGAGGTGAGGGAATGGGGCCGGGGTCTGCCCCCTCCAGGGGGCGCCGGCTCCCATCCAGCCCCAGGGCAGGGACTGGCTGGCTCAGGGGGGCGGGAATGGGGCATGGGCCTGTCCCCTCTAGGGGGCGCCAGTTCCCATCCAGCCCCAGGGCGGGGACTGGCTGGCTCAGGGGGGGCAGGGAATGGGGCCCGGGACCTCTCCCCTAATGGGGTTCCCCCGCTCTGTTACCAGGCAACAGCTCGCTGGATTTCCTGTATTACTTCGCTGTCCCATCCGAGGGGCCCCACCCCGGACTCTTCAAGCTGGACAGTCGCCCCGTGAGAGGTAAGAGCGGGGTGGGGGGCTCAGCAGGGGGCTCTCACTTTCCTGGGCTGGCCCCATTGCCCCAGGGCAGCGCGAGGGGGCTGGGCTGTGGGGAACCCCCGTGTGCTGGGCAGATTCCAGCCTCGGGTCACTCTGATTTCACTCAGCTGTGAACCTCTCGTCACTTCCTCTCCCAAGTTGTTGTGGGGCTGTTCCCCGCTGCCCTGCCCCAGAGCTGGCTGCATCTCAGCGCTGGGTGAGCCATCCCCATGTGGCGTTATGTGCGGCTGTTCCCCCAGCTGCCCCGCCCCAGAGCTGGCTGCATCTCAGCGCCGGGTGAGCCATCCCCATGTGGCGTTATGTGCGGCTGTTCCCCGCTGCCCCACCCCAGAGCTGGCCGCATCTCAGCGCCGGGTGAGCCATCCCCATGTGGCGTTATGTGCGGCTGTTCCCCGCTGCCCCGCCCCAGAGCTGGCTGCATCTCAGTGCCTGGTGAGCTGTCCCCATGTGGCGTTATGTGCGGCTGTTCCCCGATGCCCCGCCCCAGAGATGGCTGCATCTCAGTGCCTGGTGAGCTGTCCCCATGTGGCGTTGTGTGTAGCTGTTCCTCCATCTGCCCTGCTCCAGAGCTGGCTGCATCCGAGGCCAAGGGCTTTGGGCTCTGCCGAGGTCAGGGACTGTCTTGACGGGGGCTTGGACTCGGTTCTGGTTCTGACCCGACAGGGCTCCCGCTGTCATTGGTCCTGGCTGTGACGGGGCTGACCCGGCCGGGTGGGGGCTCGGTCCGGATGGAGGCGGTGGAGCTGGCGAACCCCATCACGGGCCGGCGGCTTGGGGGGAAGCTGCCGCTCCGGGAAGTGGCTAACGGGACAGGGCTTTACGCTGCGGCCCTGCCCCCAGCCCTGCCCCGGGGGGGCTTTGCGCTGATCCTGAGAGGGTCTGACGGCCGGGGCCGCCGCGTGGAGAGACCGGCCCCCCAGGTCACCTCGGCCGTGGGGTTCCTGCTGCAGGTTGGTGCTGCTGGGCCCCAGGGCGGCGCTAGGGGGGCTGGGCTGCAGGGAGGGGGCAGGGAGCTCGGTGGGGGGTGCAGTGGTGCAGGGAGGGGGCGGGGGCCTCGGTGGGGGGTGCAGTGGTGCAGGGAGGGGGCGGGGAGCTCGGTGGGGGGCACCGTGCTGCAGTGAGGGAGTCTGGGGAACTCTGGGGGGGTGGCACTGAACTGTAAGGAGGGGGTCGGGGCTCTGTGCTGCAGGGAGGGGGCAGGTAGGAGGGTGGGGGGGTCAGGGGGGCATCATGCCGCAGGGAGGAGGTGGGGAGGCAATGGGGGTCGCCATGTGAAAGGGAGGGGGCCCAGTGGGGGTCAGCGTGCAGTGCTCCCCTACCCCAGAGCCAGCTCTCCACGGTTCTCCCCCCAGCTGAGCAGCGCCGGGCCCCTGTTCCCGGGGCAGACGGGCACCGTGGCCTGGTGGGTCTGGAGCCCCGAGGAGCCCCAGGAGCTGGGCCTGGCCGTGAGCAGCGACCCCAGCTACCCCGTCAGCACCTCCAGCCAACGGTAACGCCCCCGGGGCTGTCTGTCTGTCTGTCTGTCTGTGCTCGGCTCCGTCCAGCCCTCCGCTTCCCAGACTGGCCACCCGTCTCTCCGTCCATCAGCTCCCTGGGTCAGTCTGTCTGACCATCCATCCCTTGGCTCCCTGGGTTGGTCGGTCGGTCCGTCCGTCCTTCCTTCCTTCCATCCATCCATCCCTCGGCTCCCAGTCGTCTATCCATCCCCTGGCTCCCTGGGTTGGTCAGTCTGTCCATCCATCCCTCCTTTGGCTCCTTGGGTCGGTCTGTCCATCCATCCCTTGGCTCCCGGTGTTGGTCAGTCTGGCCGTTAGTCTGTCCATTGGCTCCCGGGGTTGGTCGGTCTGTCCGTCGGTCCATCCATCCCTTGGCTCCTTGGGTCAGTCTGTCTGCCCGTCCCTCCTTGCCCCAGAGCATCCGTCTGTCTCTCTTCGGCTCCCAGCTTCCATCCCTCTGTCCCTTGCCCGTCCCTGTCCGACCCGCCACCACCGATGCCGAGCCCTCCTCTCCTGCAGGCTGCAGCTGGGCAGGAACCAGACGGCGACGGGCGTCATCTCGCTGCAGGTGCCCGGCAGCGCCACCCCCGGTTCGGCCGTCACCGTCACCCTCCGCGCCGACCCCCTTTCCCCGGCCGGGGACGCCAACTTCGCCTTCATCCAGCTGCTGGTGATGCCCCGGCCGCCGGTGAGTCCGGGGGGTGCAAGGTCAGCTGCGGCCAGCACATGGCACCGCGGCACTAGATCTGTGATGGCCACGAGAAAACCAGGGAAATGTCCTCCAGCAAACTTCCTGACTCGCTGAAACTGAAACGGCCCAAACTTCGTGAGTCTTTTAGAAAACGCCCAGAGAAATCAAACGCCCAAAAGCTTGGTGAGTCCCTGCAAAACGCAGGGACCGAGAAGGCGGCCAGAGCTTTGTCAGTCGGCCGTAGAAAACCAGGGCAATTGATTCCCTAGACACACTGTGAATCATTGGCTTAAAACTAGAGAGATGAAATACCCCAAACCCTTGGGAATCGTTAAGATGAGAAATTTAAATGCGTCCCCAAACTGTGAATCATTAGGATAAAATTCGGGAAAGTAAATGCCGTAAACTTAGCGATTTGCCTACAAGGCAAATCCTCGTCCTTTCAAACTAAGGAAAGGAAATGTTAAAAAAAAAAAAAAAAAAAAAAAAACTTTTTGAGTTTTCACTGTAAACCTAGGGAAGGAAAATGCCAAAGCGTCATTAATCTAAAACTAGGGAAATGAAATATGCAAAGACGCCGCCAGTGTAAGACTAGGTCCGTTGAAGGCCATGAAACGTCGTCGAGGGTTAACAGAAATGAAATGGCAAAGAAACGTGGTGATTCGTTACTATAAAACGAGGGCAGTTAACAACCAAGCAACTTTGGGAAGCGTTTCTATAAAACTTTGGGAAGCGACATGAAGCAATGGGGGAAATTGAATACCCAGAAAGCTTTGTGAATCATTCGGAAAAAAACAAAGGAAAGGAAATGCCCCCAAACTTGGTGAGTTGTTAACAGGTAATTGCCCTAGTTCTGTGTTAAAAATCTCTGTGTGGCCCTAGCCGGTGGGTGCCTGGCCTGGCTCTGGCCTGTTTGCCCACCCTGCCCGTCCTCACCGCCACCCTGTCCCGTTCTTCCTGCAGGTGCCGAATCGCGCCTCTCCTCCCTGCAACGCCACCCCGGTGGCTGGCACCTGCGGCCCGCCAGGCTCCCCCTGCCGCGAGCGCCGCTGGACGGCCAGGCTGCGGCTCTGGGACGGGGCCGGCATCTGGTCGGTGCGGGCAGGGGGCGTGGCCGTGCCCCACTGGGCCGACGGGGCGGCGGTGACGGCCACCTACTCCTCTGACTGCTGCACCCGGGAGGCGGAGCTTCTGGTGACCAACCGGCTCGGGGAGGAGTATCGGTGCCTGGTGGCGGCACCTCCTGCTGGCACCGCGGGGGACCTGGCTGTCGCCCCCTGGTGGTGGATGGCAGCATTGGCCGTTCATGTGGCCTTCCATGTTGGGCTGGGACACTGATGCTGCAGGGCGCCCCCTGGTGGTGGGAGGGGGAGCTAGGGTACATCATCCAGTCCGGCTATGGCACCCGCTAGTGGAGACAAGTGGTACTGCGCTGGGCTGGGATGCTCTTGCTATTGGATGCCCTCTAGGGGGGAACTGCGGTAGAGCATCCAGGTCAGTTCTCTTCTGCAGCTGCACTGGGGGCTGCTGGGGGAAAAGGGACTGGTGACCGTGTGGCTCTAACACTGTGCAGTGAGTGCGTGTTGGGTGTGGGGGGGTGGGACTCAGGGTTCATACCATGACACCCTTGGGTGGGGAACCCAGGACCGGGCTGTTTGAGATGCTTTTCTGAGTCGACACTAAAAATACAAATAATTTCCAGCAAAAAATATATTTCCCCCCAACTTTGGGGGACTAACCTTACGTCCCTGACTCCCCAGCACCAGCGCTCCCCGTGAGGCATGGCGAGAGCTCCTGGAGGTCGGAGCCTCTCAGTCGCAGCGGCAGGATTCGAACTCAGAACCTCCTGGGTGCCCACCCGCTTGGACGTTCTCCTAGGCCACAGAGCCCAGAACAGCCGGGCTGCCTTGTGTTAACGCACAGGGCTGAGTATCAGGACTCCTGGAGTCCATTCCTGCCTCTGCTGGGCAAGTCCCTTTCCCAGTCTGTGCCTCAGTTTCCCATGCCACTCCTTGCTCTGTCTAGTGTGTAAGCACTTCAAGGCTGAAACTATCCAGTGTCTGTATGCAGACCTAGTGCAACTGGTGCCCTGATCTCCGTCAGGAGGGGTGTGTGCAGTGCATGGGGCCCTGATCTTAGTTGGGGAGGGTGAGGTCTGCAGTGCCCAGCATGAGGGGGCTGTGATCTCTATTCTGCCTTCCGATGCTGCCCAGTGATCATCCCGAGAAGCCTTTTAAATTTCGTCTCCTAATGGTTGGAAGAGTTGTGGCTGATCTGTATATTTTGGCTAATTATTTCCATTCAGTGAATTATTTTTGGATCATATTTGTTTCCGGTGATTCTGGTGTTTCGGGGTTATGATTTTAAATTGGGTTTATTGTTTGGGTGTTTGTGCAAATGTTTTATTGGTTAAAAATACCACTGTTTTTTTAATTAACCTGCTGTTAATAAAGAAAATTGATAAAGCCGCAGAAGAGGTGAGTTTCAATTCTTAGTTGTGACGCTGGGACATGGGGCCTGTCCCCTCTAGGGGGCGCTGGCTCCCATCTGGCCCCAGTCCAGGGGCCTGGCTGGCTCAGCGAGGCGGGGAATGGGACATTGAATGCAGAGGTGAAGCTTGAATTCTGTCCTTTTCCTTTTGACCAAGTTTATTATATTAATTGCAATCAATTTATTTACAGCCGTTAGAATAAATACCGCGGAGGAGTCTCCCCCCCACATCCATTGTCTGAAGTGGGGGAGGACGGGGGCTAACACAGAGGTTAAAGCTCACACTATGTGTTGTCAAAGGGATGCTGTGGGTAAAGGAAGGTGGTGGAAGGAGAATCCCCATCAGCTTTTAGCTCTAGAGGGCTAATGACACACGTGCAGGGCTGAATCCAGCCACTAGAGGGCACTTAGACAGAGACAATATATCACACCCCCCAGGGAACCCTGAAAATGCACAAGAGTAAAAGTACGGGTTGACGGGTGTGTGTACGCATGTGTGTGGGGGGGTGGGGTGGGGACCCCATAGATCTATAGCCAAAGGTCATGCTGGTGCAAAGCAGTGTGGGTATTCCCCATTAAAAACCTCTTTGGACAGTCGGTTATTAGACCTCTTGTTACCCATAATCCTTCACTGTTGTTCCCCCCACTCCCCAGTCTGGGAGACCAGCCTGTCAAAATGGGAAGTGATGTCACCTGGAGGCTCCCAGATGCCAGGAGTGTGACATCATGGGGTGTGTGTGTGTGTGAGAAAGGCCGTGACCTCAGAGGGTGGGATGGGGTTGGAATTGACCAGGAAGCAACCACACAAGGGTTGGCGGAAGAAGGGACAGGAAGTGAAGAAGTCAGTGACATCATCAGAAACGGCGAGGAGGAGGGAGAGGAAGTGACACTAAAGGCTCTGAAGAGGAAGTGATGTCAGCAGCGTCTGAAGATGATGTCATACCATCAGGAGTGTGACATCATGGACCACTGACAGGAAGGAAGAAATGACAGAATAGGACCGGAGGAGGAAGTGAGCTAGTTGCTTCCAGGTCCAGCAGGAAATGACTTCATTGTGCATTGGGGGGGTGGAGCAGAAGGAAGTGACCTCAGTGGCCCTGGGAGAACGATAGGAAGTGATGTCATTGCACCGGGAGAAAATTACGTCTTTTCTCTCAGAAGGAAGTGACTTGGGTCCGGCTGGTGTGAGACAGGAAGTGACCGTCACGTAGGTCCGTGGGAGGAAGTGACCTCATCCGTCAGATGAAGGTGGACTCCTTGTGGCTGGGCAGCCGGTAGCCCCGGCTCTCCTGGAGTTGCCTGCACAGAGCCGCCTTCTCCTGCTCCAACTGGGCGATGCGGTCGCTCTTCTCCGACACCTCCTGCCGCCGAGAGGACAGCGGTCACGCTTGGGCGGCCATATTGGCCTGGCCCCGCAGCCGCCCCCCAGGATGGGAAGCGCGGGCTCCTCGGGCGGCCAGTGGGTGGTGCTGCCTCCTTGCCTCACCTCCTGGCTGCCTGGCGATGAAGACGCGGGAGGTGGCCATCTTGAACCCACTTCCCAACCGTGGCAGCCAAGAGCTCTCCCCTCGTTGCCCTCCCCCCCACAAGCTCATAGGTCGGCACCTCCGCCCCCCTTCTCGAAGCCGGGCCTCAAACCCAACCTTGCCCCAAGCAGAGCTCGGGGGGGTCGGCCACCTTGACTCTCTCCCCCTGCCCCACTCTAGGAGCAGGATGATCTGGGGGCCACCGGGGGATGCGACTTCTCAGCCAGCAGAGCCACCAGGGGGCAGCGCAGAGGCCTCGGTCAGCTTGACCCATTGCCCCGCACGGAGGGGGGCAGGGCGGACTTTGCGGAGTTGGCCACCTTGAACCCTTCTCTGCTGCCATTTTCTGAGGCCCGAATTCCCCCTCCCAGGCCCATGGCCGCCTCCGTACCTTGATGAGGAGCCGGTTCTGCTCCTTCAGCACGCTCACGGCTTGCTGCTGCAATGCCTGCTGCTTCCCCGCCTGGACGAGGGGGGCCCCAAACCGGCTGGAGGGGAAGCAGGGGCGAGGGTCAGCCTGGAAGCCGGGATGGGGGGGAACAGATCAGTTGAGTCCCTTTTCATACCAGCCAAGAGAGTGAATAGCTCTGTGCCCCTCACTCCTGACCCACAGCCCCTGATAGCCCTGCCCCCCGCCGCCACTGAGCTCAGCCGGTGCCCCTCACTCCCGACCCGCAGGCCCCTGCTAGCCCGGCCCTGGGCTCCCCGCCCTCCCCGCCCCCAGCTCTGCTGGTGCCCCTCACTCCCGCCATGGCTGCGCTGACCTTTCCAGGGCTGGCTAGTAGGTTTCGCAGCCCGAGATTCACCTCCTGGATCTTGGCCAGCAGGAGGCAGCTCTGATTGGGGCAGGAATCTGGGAAATAATCCTGGGAGGCAGTGAGGAGAAATAGTCAATAGGGGAAAATTCCTGCAACGAGCGTGCAGGTCACCTGCCGGACGCCTGGGTCCCCTGTATCCACCATGGGCAGCTTGGGCTGACCCACTGAATCCCATATCACAGTTCGCCCCTCTGTCATGGGAACAATGGAATGATCCGTTTCACTCCCCCCAACGCTAAACAGTGGAATGATCCATCCACACTAAATCGTTATGAAATGATCCAATATTCTCCATCCACCAGTAACAATGGATTGTTCCACCCCCTCATCCCCCTAATAATAAGAATGAAATGACCCATTGCCTCCTCCCAATAATACTGTGGACCCATCTGTCCCACAGCCATTACAATGGATCGGTCCATTTCCCCTCCATGAGACTGTGGCAATGGTCCAGTCCGTTCACCCCTAATGGTAACAATGGACCAATCCATTCCCCCTCCATATAACAATGGACTGATCCACCCCGCTGACCCCACCTACTCTTTATAACAACAGAACAACCCACCCCTCTTAGGGCTGCCAACTTTCTGGTCGCACAAAACCAAACCCTCTAGCCCAGCCCCTGGCCCGCTCCCCCACTCACCTCGTTTCCCCTTCCCTCCGTGGCTCGCTCTCCCCCACCCTCACTCACTTTCACTGGCCTGGGCCAGGGGGTTGGGGTGTGGGAGGGGCTGAGGGCTTCACCTGGGGGTGTGGGCTCTGGGGTGGGGTTGGGGGGTGCAGGAGGGGGCTCCAGGTTGTGGGGTGGGGCCGAGGGATTTGGAGTGCGGGGGGGGCTGTGGGTTGAGGCAGGGGGTTGGGATGACAGAAGGGGTAAGGGCTGTGGGGTGGGGCCGGGAGTGAGGGGTTCAGGGTGTGGCAGGAGGTTCTGGGCTCGGGCTCCCAGTCAGTGCCACGATGGGCGGGGGGGCTCAGGCAGGCTTCCTGCCTGTCCTGGGGCACCACGCTGCACCCCGGGAGCAGCCTGCAGGTCCGGGTCTTGGAGCGGGGGGCCAGGAGGCTCCATGCGCCACTCTCCCCCCACGGTTCCTGGCCAATGCGAGTACAGAGCCGGTGCTCAGGGTGGGGGCAGCGTGCAGACCCCCGGAGTCCATCCCACTCCCCCCTCCCCCCCAAGGAGCTGGACTTGCTGGCAGCTTCCAGGGTGCAGTGGGGTGCCCCAGAACAGGTAGGGAGCCTGCCTTGGCCCCACAGCAGCCACGACCAGACTTTTAATGGCCCAGTCTGTGGTGCTGACCGGAGTCGCCCGGGTCCCTTTTCGACCGGGCGTTCCAGTTGAAAACCGGACACCTGCCCCTTCTATACAGTAATAATGAAATAATCTCTTCTCTCCACTCCCCTACTAAACACAATGGACCGCTCCATCCCCCCCATTATTAATAATGGACCAAACCACTCCCATCACACTTTACACAGTGGACTGTGCTCTGCTACCCCCACAGTAACAACAGACTGCTCCATTACCACCCTATTCATGACAATGGACCAATTTATTGCCCCCATCATCCTAATGGACTGATCCTTCCACCCCCCCCTTGTTCACAATGGACTGATCCATCCCCGTTCTAATCACAATGGTTTGATCCACCCCAAAAATCGATCCATCCCCATCCCCTAATTAATACTAACAGATCAATCCAGTCCCCCGCACGATAACAATGGATTAATCCATCCCCCCTTCCAATAAAAATGGTTTGATCCATGTTCCCCAGGCTAACAATAGATTTATCCACCCCCATGAAAAACAATTGACTGCTCCTATTGCCCACCCCTCAATTAAAACCACCGGACGCAACCACCCCCCATTGTGACAGTGGACTGGTCTGACCCCTCCCAACCCCCCCAAAGACAATGAACTGACCCATTCTCCCCCCCTCCCGTTAGGGGGCGTTGGTACGTACCGGCTCCGCCCCCACCTGCTCCTGCTTGCGCTGGGCCTCCAGCAGGTGGCGCCGGTACCAGCCCCGCAGGCGCTCGGCGAGATCCAGCCCCTGCAGCAGCGCGTCCCGCTCCCGCTCCTGGGCCTGCCGGCGCTGCAGCTGGGGGCAGATGGGGGTCAGCGGGGGGCGGGGCGCCCGGACGCCTGGGTTCTCTCCCCGGCTGGGGGAGGGGAGTGGGGTCTAGTGGGTACAGCAGGGGGGCTCTGGGAGCCAGGACTCCTGGGTTCTCTCCCCGGCTCTGGGAGGGGAGTGGGGTCTAGTGGGTACAGCAGGGGGGCTCCGGGAGCCAGGACTCCTGGGTTCTCTCCCCGGCTGGGGGAGGGGAGTGGGGTCTAGTGGGTACAGCAGGGGGGCTCCGGGAGCCAGGACTCCTGGGTTCTCTCCCCGGCTCTGGGAGGGGAGTGGGGTCTAGTGGGTACAGCAGGGGGGCTCCGGGAGCCAGGACTCCTGGGTTCTCTCCCCGGCTCTGGGAGGGGAGTGGGGTCTAGTGGTTATAGCAGGGGGGCTGGGAGCCCGGACTCCTGGGTTCTCTCCCTGGCTCTGGGAGGGGAGTGGGGGCTGGTGGCTAGAGCGGGGTGCCCCGGACGCCTGGGTTCCCGGGGGCGGGGTTGTCACTCACCCACAGGAAGAAGTGCTCCGCCTCCCAGCTGCCCAGCCCGGTGCCCAGGGGCAGGATGAGGATGGTGTAGCCCCGTTGCACGGCCGCGGGGGCCAGCAGCAGCGACAGCAGGGGGCTGCGCTGCATGGCGGGGTGCGGGGGCCGGTCGGGGGGCCCCGTGTCCTTCCCCGTCTGCGCTGGCCCCTTCACCCCACTCCTCTCTGCCCTGCTCCGCTCGGCAGCCCAGCCCGGCACTGACTGAGGGGCCCGGCCCCCCCGGGGGAGCCCAGTCTGGGGGGGGCCTGTGCCCTGCTAAGCCGCCCGGCATCGCTTCCCGCCCAGAGACAATGGCCCTAAGCCCCGGCTTCCGCCCGGCTAGCCAGGGAGATGGGGACGGAAAGAAACCGTCCCCCTGCCAGCCCTAGAGCGGACAGGCCCCATTCCCCACCCCCCTGAGCCAGCCAGTCCCTGCCCTGGGGCTGATGGGAGCCGGCGTCCCCCAGAGGGACAGGCCCTGGCCCCATTCCCCCCCATCCTCTAAGACTTCACTAATTATGTCTGTTCTTCCCCAGAAGAGAACACCAGCACGTCCCACAAATATCCCAGGGGGGCTGTGGATCGGGAGTGAGGGGCACAGGCAGGGATGTGGGGAGCCCAGGGGGCTGCGGGTCAGGAGTGAGGGGCTCCGGCAGGGATGTGGGGAGCCCAGGGGGCTGCGGGTCGGGAGTGAGGGGCTCCGGCAGGGATGTGGGGAGCCCAGGGGGTTGCGGGTCGGGAGTGAGGGGCTCCGGCAGGGATGTGGGGAGCCCAGGGGGCTGCGGGTCGGGAGTGAGGGGCTCCGGCAGGGATGTGGGGAGCCCAGGGGGCTGCGGGTCGGGAGTGAGGGGCATTGGCAGGGCATGGGGGAGTCCAGGGTGCTGTGGGTCGGGAGTGAGGGGTGCCGGGCCGGGCAGGGGGAGCCCAGGGGGCCGCGGGTCGGGAGTGAGGGGCTCCAGCAGGGATGTGGGGAGCCCAGGGGGCCGCGGGTCGGGAGTGAGGGGCTCCGGCAGGGATGTGGGGAGCCCAGGGGGCCGCGGGTCGGGAGTGAGGGGCTCCGGCAGGGATGTGGGGAGCCCAGGGGGCCGCGGGTCGGGAGTGAGGGGCTCCGGCAGGGATGTGGGGAGCCCAGGGGGCTGCGGGTCGGGAGTGAGGGGCTCCGGCAGGGATGTGGGGAGCCCAGGGGGCTGCGGGTCGGGAGTGAGGGGCATTGGCAGGGCATGGGGGAGTCCAGGGTGCTGTGGGTCGGGAGTGAGGGGTGCCGGGCCGGGCAGGGGGAGCCCAGGGGGCCGCGGGTCGGGAGTGAGGGGCTCCGGCAGGGATGTGGGGAGCCCAGGGGGCCGCGGGTCGGGAGTGAGGGGCTCCGGCAGGGATGTGGGGAGCCCAGGGGGCCGCGGGTCGGGAGTGAGGGGCTCCGGCAGGGATGTGGGGAGCCCAGGGGGCCGCGGGTCGGGAGTGAGGGGCTCCGGCAGGGATGTGGGGAGCCCAGGGGGCCGCGGGTCGGGAGTGAGGGGCTCCGGCAGGGATGTGGGGAGCCCAGGGGGCCGCGGGTCGGGAGTGAGGGGCTCCGGCAGGGATGTGGGGAGCCCAGGGGGCCGCGGGTCGGGAGTGAGGGGCTCCGGCAGGGATGTGGGGAGCCCAGGGGGCCGCGGGTCGGGAGTGAGGGGCTCTGGCAGGGATGTGGGGAGCCCAGGGGCTGCGGGTCGGGAGTGAGGGGCACTGGCAGGGATGTGGGGAGCCCAGGGTCTGCGGGTCGGGAGTGAGGGGCTCCGGCAGGGATGTGGGGAGCCCAGGGGGCCGCGGGTCGGGAGTGAGGGGCTCCGGCAGGGATGTGGGGAGCCCAGGGGCTGCGGGTCGGGAGTGAGGGGCTCCGGCAGGGATGTGGGGAGCCCAGGGGCTGCGGGTTGGGAGTGAGGGGCTCCGGCAGGGATGTGGGGAGCCCAGGGGCTGCGGGTTGGGAGTGAGGGGCTCCGGCAGGGATGTGGGGAGCCCAGGGGCTGCGGGTTGGGAGTGAGGGGCTCCAGCAGGGATGTGGGGAGCCGGGGCCGGGCAGGGGGGACTCACCGCCCCGTAGTCGATGCCGTGGGTGATCGTGTGGCGTCGCGGCTCCTTCGGGACTCGGAGGCTCCGGGGCTGCCCCGCCTGGCTCAGGGCGCTGTTGATGCTGCGAGATCGGGTCACGCCCCTCGGCTCCCCCTCGCCTGTGGGGAGAAGGGTGGGGGTGAGCCCCAGCCTGGGGCGCGGGGCCTGTGCCCTCTAGCGGGCGTCAGCTCCCATCTGGCCCCAGGGCGGGGACTGGCTGGCTCAGGGGGCAGGGAACGGGGCACGGGGCCTGTCCCCTCTGGGAGATTTTGTCCCCTTGCCCTGTCCTTGCTGCTGTAATTAAACCTCTAATTAATTACAGGGCCTCATTGATTCCCCAGCTGGGCCTGAACTGAGGGCACAAATCCTCGTATTGGAGACAGGGATACGCCCCTCGTCAATGGAATTAACGGGCGGGTGTCCCACGCTGGTGCCCCTCACTCCCGACCCGCAGCCCCTGCTGCCCCAGCCCTGGGCTCCCCCCATGTGTCTCAGCCCCTCGGCTTGGGAGAGCCCTGCGTGCTAGAGAAGTGGGGGTGGGGGGTGCAGGGATTCAAGGGGCGGGGGAGAGGCTGGGGGGGCACTGAGGGGAATGGGAGCCTCGAGGGCTGGCTGAGGGGCCGTGGGGCCCGTGGGGCAGGGTTCCCATGGAGACAGACCGAGGGACAAAGCCGGGGCTTCTGGCCCAGCCCGGCCAACTCAGCAGAAACAGGGTAGCCCGGGGCCTGGCGCCAGGAGTGACTGGCGCTGCCCCCCCCCCACCCCCCATGGACACAGCTGTCTGCCCGATGCCGGGCCACACGTAGGCAGCTCTGCTGGTGCCCCTCACTCCCGACCCGCAGCCCCCTGCCAGCCCGGCCCTGCCCCCGCAGCCCTGCCGGTGCCCCTCACTCCCGACCTGCAGCCCCCTGCCAGCCCGGCCCTGCCCCCGCAGCCCTGCCGGTGCCCCTCACTCCCGACCCGCAGCCCCCTGCCAGCCCGGCCCTGCCCCCCAGCCTGCCGGTGCCCCTCACTCCCGACCCGCAGCCCCCTGCCAGCCTGGCCCTGCCCCCGCAGCCCTGCCGGTGCCCCTCGCTCCCGACCCACAGGCCCCTGCCAGCCCAGTCCTGCCCCCCAGCCCTGCCGGTGCCCCTCGCTCCCGACCCGCAGCCCCCTGCCAGCCCAGCCCTGCCGGTGCCCCTCCCTCCCGACCCGCAGCCCCCTGCCAGCCCAGCCCTGCCCCCGCAGCCCTGTCGGTGCCCCTCCCTCCCGACCCGCAGCCCCGGGCTGTTCGAGGTGCATTTAGCTCCATTGATCTCATGGATTCGGGTCTTTCCCTGTCACCTTTAGCCCAAACCTTTTCTCCTGGCGGGCCGGGCTCTGGTAA
This sequence comes from Lepidochelys olivacea, assembly GCF_965140295.1. Taxonomy (NCBI): domain Eukaryota; kingdom Metazoa; phylum Chordata; order Testudines; family Cheloniidae; genus Lepidochelys; species Lepidochelys olivacea. The sequence goes on from NC_140424.1 coordinate 44,367,087, forward strand.
AGTCCCACGTGCCCCAGGTTGGAGCAGATACAGCCACCGAGGGAGCCCCATCCCCCAGCACTGAGATGCAGCCACCTCTGGGGCGGGGCGGCTGGTTATACAGGGACCCCTCACCCAGCACTGAGATGCAGCCACCTCTGGGGCGGGGCGGCTGGTTATACAGGGACCCCTCACCCAGCACTGAGATGCAGCCACCTCTGGGGCGGGGCGGCTGCTTGTATTCTCCGGCGGGTGTTCCGTGGGCCGAAGGCTGGCGATCCGGGAAGGGAGGCGTCCGCGGCAGCTGGGGCTGGCGCTGGGCCGGCCGGTGGGTCGGATTAGACGCCTTAATCTGCGGCTTAAAGCGAGTGAAATCTCCCAGGTGCCAGGCTGGGGGGAGAGACGCTCGGAGCAGCACCCGTGGGAGCTGGGGTAGGTGGCGAGGGTGTGTGTGGGGGGGACTAGGGCAGAATTGGGCCCCTCTCGTACCGGAAATCCACGGCTCGCCCCTCCCCCGCCGTGGGGCCGGCTCCCCAGGGCTCTGGCTGGCCGTGGGGCTGGCGCGGGCCCGGCTCTAAGAGGATTGGGGCTCTCCATGGCCGGGGAGACAGGATCAGCCCTGCTAAGCCCCCGGCCGTATGCTGCCAGGCTGAGGCCCCCCTCCCCTCCTGCCTGAGAGACCAAGGGGGGGTGTCTGGCCCTACAGCCTCCTGGCTGCCCATCCACCCCATCCATTCCCATACAGATCCAGTATCTTCCCCCGCCCCCATCACCCCCAGCCGCGAGAGATGCCACCGGGGCCTTGGGGTCACTCACTGAGCTGAGAAGGAGCCGGGGGGGGTCAAGAACCTGAGTTCTTGGCTGCCCCCAGTGGGGCAGCTTCCTGCTGAGCCTGAGCAGGGCCCCGGGTGTGTCTGAACCCCCCCCTCACCCCCGACAACTGTGCCTCTCGGGGTCTTCCTCCCCACAAACCCCTGCCCCTCCGAGAACCCAGGCGTCCTGGCTCCCAGCCCCCCTGCTCTAACCACTAGACCCCACTCCCCTCCCAAAGCTGGGGAGAGAACCCAGGTGTCCGGGCTCCCAGCTCCCCTCTGCTCTAACCACTAGCCCCCACTCCCTTTCTGGAGTCAGGGAGAGAACCCAGGAGTCCAGGCCCCCCGCTCTGCCCCCCTCACTCACGTGTCTGGCCCCCGCTCGTCCTCTCCTGCGCCGAGTTGTGTCCGGTCTCAGCCGCCTCCGCCCTGGGCCCCTGCTCCTCCTCCTGGTCCCGGAGCAGCGCGATTCTCAGCCCCGCCACTAGGCAGGGGAAGCTCAGGAACCCCCCGCTGGGCCCTGCCACCTGCTGCAGGGCAGGCAGCACCCCGGGGGGCAGGAGCTCATGCTGTGGCCCCCCCGGGGGGCTCAGGCCCGGGCCCCCCCGGCCCCAGCGGCTCTCGATCTCCGACAGGTGCACGGCCCCACTCCGCTGCTCGTCCAGGATCTCGAAGAGGGTCCGGAGGCTACGGAGGAAGGGCCGGGGCAGCCGTGGGGCCAGGCCCAGGGCAGGATCCTCGGGGGCAGCAGGGGGAGGGGAGGCAACCAGGGAGGTCATGGGTCAGAGCAGGCTGGGGGACTGGGAGCCAGGACGCCTGGGTTCTCTGGGAGGGGAGTGGGGTCTGGTGGGTTAGAGCAGGGGAGGCTGGGAGCCAGGACGCCTGGGTTCTCTGGGACGGGAGTGGGGTCTGGTGGGTTAGAGCAGGGGAGGCTGGGAGCCAGGACGCCTGGGTTCTCTCTGTGGCGGTGGCTTCGTCCGTCTGTCCGTCCCTCGCCAGCCCATCTCGGAGCCAGAGCGGCTGAGCCGAGGGGGGGTGGGATCCCAGCTGGGAGCCAGCCACGTGACTCACCAGCCTGTCCACTTAATCCTCCAGGCCAGCTGATTAGCGGCTCCGGCTAATGAACCTTCCCCACTCCGGGATCGGGGCCAGGGGGTCAACCCCTTGGAGGGGGACGGGGAGACCCAAAGAAACCAGCCCCTACCCCCATCAGCTGCCTTCCCTTTCGCTCCTTTGTCTGCTCCCTGGGTCTGGGTGCCCTTTGTTATTGTAGGGTCTCCCAGATCAAAAGTGGGGTGGGATGGTTTGGTTCTGGTAGGGTCTCCCCAGGCGCTGGGGCGGGGCTGGTTTGTTGAGGTCCGGTTTCGCGGAAGTGCTGGTTATTGTAGGACCTACTGTAAAGCCAGCTCAGCCCAAGCCAGGGAGTGGTGGCCCCTGTAACCCGCCATGCAGTGAGGGGCCCTCACCCCTTGCTGCCACCTGGCCTTCCACCCCTCGCCCTCACACCTGCCCCCCATCACACCCCACCCTCTCTGCCCTCCTCCTCCCCCCGGGGGCAGCGGGACCCTCTGTCCGACCGGAGAATCCGCCCCCGGCTCCTGCGGGGAGACCCCCAGAGAACGGGGCTGGGGAGGGGAGGGGGGGCTGGGGGAGGGGGAGGGAGGTTGAGTGGCACAAGCCTGACACCTTGTGGCCAGTAGCAGCGCTGCAGCATATGGATGGCAAGGCTCCCCCCAGCTCTGCCGGGCCCCTCACTCCCGACCCACAGCCCCCTGCCAGCCCGGCCCTGCCCCCCAGCTCTGCCGGTGCCCTCACTCCCGACCCACAGCCCCCTGCCAGCCCAGACCTGCCCCCCAGCTCTGCCGGTGCCCCTCACTCCCGACCCACAGCCCCCTGCCAGCCCAGACCTGCCCCCTCCAGCTCTGCCGGTGCCCCTCACTCCCGACCCACAGCCCCCTGCCAGCCCAGACCTGCCCCCTCCAGCTCTGCCGGTGCCCCTCACTCCCGACCCACAGCCCCCTGCCAGCCCGGACCTGCCCCCTCCAGCTCTGCCGGTGCCCCTCACTCCCGACCCACAGCCCCCTGCCAGCCCGGACCTGCCCCCTCCAGCTCTGCCGGTGCCCCTCACTCCCGACCCACAGCCCCCTGCCAGCCCGGACCTGCCCCCCAGCTCTGCCGGTGCCCTCACTCCCGACCCACAGCCCCCTGCCAGCCCAGCCCTGCCCCCCAGCTCTGCCGGTGCCCTCACTCCCGACCCACAGCCCCCTGCCAGCCCAGCCCTGCCCCCCAGCTCTGCCGGTGCCCTCACTCCCGACGCACAGCCCCCTGCCAGCCCAGCCCTGCCCCCCAGCTCTGCCGGTGCCCTCACTCCCGACCCACAGCCCCCTGCCAGCCCAGCCCTGCCCCCCAGCTCTGCCGGTGCCCTCACTCCCGACCCACAGCCCCCTGCCAGCCCAGCCCTGCCCCCCAGCTCTGCCGGTGCCCTCACTCCCGACGCACAGCCCCCTGCCAGCCCAGCCCTGCCCCCCAGCTCTGCCGGTGCCCTCACTCCCGACCCACAGCCCCCTGCCAGCCCGGCCCTGCCCCCCAGCTCTGCCGGTGCCCTCACTCCCGACCCACAGCCCCCTGCCAGCCCGGCCCTGCCCCCCAGCTCTGCCGGTGTCCCTCACTCCCGACCCAGAGCCCCCTGCCAGCCCGGCCCTGCCCCCCAGCTCTGCCGGTGTCCCTCACTCCCGACCCAGAGCCCCCTGCTAGCCCAGACCTGCCCCCCACAGCCCTGCCAGTGCCCCACACTCCCGACCCGCAGCCCCTGCCAGCCCAGTGGGACTCTTTCCCCGTTCGCTGTCAGGCTGTTTCTCTCTCTGGTCCCCAGGGCTGGCGCCTCCGGATTGAGTTCCCGGCTCTGGCTGGTTGGCAGAGAGCAGCTGTCGGCTCCAGGCCCCGGGACCGTCTGTTCATCTCCCCCTGGGCGCTGGGGGGCGGAGGCGGGGGGGACATGGGCCCAGCCAAGATAGCAGCTGCCACTCGCGGCATCTGGGACTGGGAGTCCGAGGAGCCTAAGGACAAAGGAGGAAAGTGGCAGAGAAAACCAGTGACCCACGGCTGTGGGTCGGGAGTGAGGGGCACCGGCAGGGCTGGGGGGGGCAGAACCCGCAGGCCCTGGCAGGCGCCGCCCCACGGGGCAGGTTGTGGGCGTCTCACAGCTCTCGAAAGTCTGAGGATTATTGTTCGCGGCTCGCCGGGTCCCTACGTTTGGCTGCCCCGTCACTGACCCTGAGATGCAGCCACCTCTGGGGTGGGGGCTGGTTATACGGGGACCCCTCTGCGGTGGGACGCGGCAGCTGGTTACACAGGGACTCCTGGCCCGGCACAGAAACGAGCCCCTCCAGGGTGTGTGGGGGGACTGATGACATGGGGACCCCTTGTCCAGTGCAGAGATGCGGCCCCTCTGGGGTGGGGCACGGCGGCTGGTTACACTGGGACCCCAGTGCTGGCCCGGAGCTGCAGGCTGAGCTCCCAGGGCTGGTCAGCGGGGGCTGTAGCTGGGTGCCAGCCCAGGGCAGGGGAAGGTGTTGCTGGTTAATGGGTAACCCAGGCCGAGCAGCCACCCAGGGGCTCTGTCGTGGGGGGGGTGGGGTGCATGGGGGGATGTGGCCTACGAGGGGTTAAATCAGCCCCCCTGTGGGCAGGAGCCCGCCTTGGACCCTTGGGGAGCAGCTCAGGGTCCCGTGGTGTCCCTCAGCCCCTCAGATCCAGGCTGCGGGCCCAGGCCTCCGGCAGGGGTTACAGGCGGCCCAGCCGCCGGGCAGCTGCCAAGGTCAATATTGAGAGAGCAGGCAGCTGGCATGGGCGGAGGGGGGGTGGGGCCAGAGCAGCTCTGGGGGGGACTGCAGGGGGACGGGGGAACGGAGGGGGGCAGGGGACGGATGGATGGATGCATGCGGGGGGGCTGGGGATTAGCTAGATGGGGGGATGGACAGATGATGGATGGGTGTAGAGGGGATGGGTAGAGGGGAGGGGGATGGGTAGTGGGGGTGGGTGGAGGGGAGGGTGTACAGATACAGTTGGGTGATGGGGGAGGGGCAGCAGGCCCCACCCCAGACAGCAGGGGGCCGGCTCTGGTCTCCATGGGACTGGGCCAGGCCTGAGATGCCCCAAGGACCGGGGGGAGGGGGACATGGGACCCAGCCCTGCCGGTGCCCCTCACTCCCGACCCGCAGCCCCTGCCATCCCAGCCCTGCCCCCCAGCCCTGCCGGTGCCCCTCACTCCCAACCCCCAGCCCCTGCTACCCCAGCCCTGCCCCCCCCCCGCCCTGCTGGTGCCCCTCACTCCCAACCCCCAGCCCCTGCTACCCCAGCCCTGCCCCCCAGCCCTGCCGGTGCCCCTCACTCCCAACCCCCAGCCCCTGCTACCCCAGCCCTGCCCCCCCCAGCCCTGCTGGTGCCCCTCACTCCCAACCCGCAGCCCCCTCCTGATGCCTCGCCCCCTGGAGTGATTGTCAGTTATCAGTGTGGGGGTGATTTTGAATCCCTGCCCTCCCCCTCCAGTTTTCCTCCCCCCCCCGTGTCAGTGAGCCGCTGAAATGACTGACACCGGATTTCCGTGGCGTCTCGCCAGAGGCGCCCCATTCAGGGCTGAGGACAGAGCTTTATTGTGTCGCTTCACGTCTCCGCCCTGCCGGCCTGCCACGGCCACATGGGCCTTTCCTCCCTGTACTCAGCCCCCCGCCCCGCTCTAACCCACCCGATCCCACTCCCCTCCCAGAGCTGGGGAGAGAACCCAGGCGTCCTGGCTCCCAGCCCCCCCAGCTCTAACCACTCCCCCCCGCTCCGCTCCCAGAGCTGGGGAGAGAACCCAGGAGTCCTGGCTCCCAGCCCCCCCAGCACTAACCACTCCCCCCCGCTCCGCTCCCAGAGCTGGGGAGAGAACCCAGGCGTCCTGGCTCCCAGCCCCCCCAGCTCTAACCACTCAACCCCACGCCCCTCCCACAGCTGGGATAGAACCCAGGCGTCCTGGCTCCCAGTCCCCCCAGCTCTAACCACTCCCCCCCACTCCCCTCCCAGAGCTGGGGAGAGAACCCAGGCGTCCTGGCTCGCAGCCCCCCAGCTCTAACCACTCCCCCCCACTCCCCTCCCAGAGCTGGGGAGAGAACCCAGGCGTCCTGGCTCCCAGCCCCCCCCCCCCGCTCTAACCACTAGCCCCCGCTCCCTTCGCAGGGCCAGGCAGAGAACCCAGGAGTCCTGAGCCCTGGGGGCAGCCCTGTCTGTGGCTGCTCCCGAGGGGCAGTGAGCATTTCACTGGCACCATCCGTCTGTCCCGGGAAGGGAAGGAAACGTCGGAGCAGCCGGGAAAGGGGGAGCGGAGCAGGGAGAAAGGAGGGAGGGACCGCGGGTGTGAAGGGAAAGAGGCGTCGGGAGCGGAGAGAGGGGACGGGGCAGGGGGAGGGAAGGGGTGAGACCGGGGGGAGGATGGAGAAGAGGGGGAACGAGACAGGGGAAGGAGGGGGGGAAGCCAGGACAGAGGGAGAGAAGGAAGGGGAAAGGAAGAAGGGGAGGGAAGTGAGACGGACGGGGTGGGACAGGGAGGGGACGGGGGAATGAGAGGGGGCAGGAAGGAGGGGGTAGGTGGCGAGGGGGGCAGAGGGAGGGAAGTGGGCAGGTGGGGGGCAGAGGGAGGGGGGAGAGAGGGAAGGGGCGGGGCTGGCAGGAGAGAGAGGCAGCCCCCCTCCGCCCCAGCCTGCCCCCTTCCCTCCCCGGTGACTCACTCTCTTCCTGGGTGGGGCTGGCGGAGGAGGACCCGTCGCTCCGGATCAGCTCCGCGTTGCGGTGAGAGTTGCCCGCAAGACTCCGAAGTGGGGCGATTCGCGCCCCCCGGCCCGGACCCGGCTTTTCCCGCCCCTTGGGGGAGCCTTGAAACGCGCCCGAGCCGCGGAGCGGGGGGGATTTGTCCGTTTCTAACCCCCCCCACCCCCGGAGCCAGCCCCGGGCCATGGCTGAGGAGCAGACGCAAGTGGAGCTGTTTGTCAAGGTAAGCGGGGGGCTCCCCAAACTCTGGAGCCGCTCCGCATTGACTCCTCTTCCGGGGGGAGCCCAGCCTGCCCCTCCCTTGTTCCCCAACGGGAGCCACAGGAGAGTGAAAGTCCGGGAAGAGGAGGGAGCCCCCCCCGCCCGGGTCGGAGGCGGGGCTGGGCTGGGGAGGGGAGAAGGCAGGGAGCTGTTTTTTTGGGGGGAAAGGGGGGCTCTACTTCCCGCCTCCTTCCCCTGGAGTGGGGGGCTTCGTCTCCCTCCTTCTCTGCCTCCTTCCCACACCCCTTCCTCTCTTTGCCCTCCTCCTTTCTCCATCCCTTCCCCGTTCACACCTCTCCTGCCCCTTTCACACCCCCTTCCCTTGTTTTCACACCCCTCCTCTCTTTCACACCCCTTTCTCTTCGTTTCCCTCTTTTTCACTCCTCCTGTCTCTCTCCCTGGTCCTTCCCTCTTCACACCCACTTTTCCTTCTTTTCACACCATTTTGCCCCCTTTCTTCTTTTTCACATCCCCTTTCTCTCCCCTCGCCTGGCTCAGGTTCTCTTTCCCTCCCTTTCCAGGGCCCCTTTTCGGCCCCTCCTTCCTTCCCTTCCCCCCTCCTCCCTTCCTTCCTCTGCCTCCTTCCCTCTTCCGTCCTCCTCCGGCTCTGCCTCGCTCCCCGTTTTCTCTCCCCTGCCTCTGGGCGGGTCCCGCCTTTCCGCCCCCCCCCCCGCTCTTTTGCTCTTTCCTGGGGTCACTCAGGTCCGCCACGTTTGGGGAAGTGCCTTCAACGGACACGGGCCCACTCAGGCAGCCGGCCCCGAAATGCCGTGGCCCCTAGCTGGCCCCGGCCGGGTGGGACACCAGTATCCCACAGCTACCCACAGGGCCTGGCCCGGAGCCCTATAGATCACTCACAAAATCACACCACCGCTGTGTGAACTTATTGGGGGGGGCAACATTTTTTGGGGGGGGGCGTGTGTGAAAACTGCAGCATGGGTGACCCCGACGTGTCCCCCGAATTCGTGGCTGGTCAGACGAGCTTTGTGGCCTAGAAAAATTCAAAGCTTTTCGGTTGATTTGCTCTTTTTTTGGCGGGGGGAACTGACTTTGCGGCCTGCATCCTTCCTCTCCTGTGACGCCAAAAGGGTTGAAAACGAAACCCCTTCGTCAGCCAGGCGTTCGACCCGCAAGAAGCTTTGTCTGACCCCCTCCATTCATTCCCCCCCAACTCCACCGTTTCAAAATGACCCCGGGACTGAACAACCTGCTGCAGCCGCCCCGGCTCAGACCTAGCCCCGCTCTCAAATCTGCGTGTAGATCCCTGACAGACGTTTGCAAAGCGTGGCTTGGATGTAGCGGGCTCGGAGGAAGACGCTCTTACAGGACTGGCCTGGGGGGGAAAGTCAGACGGATAGAAGCTAAAGTTAGCACCGGATGCAAATACACACGGCCTCTTCTGGATCGCTTTCATTCCCTCGGCCGGCCGGTGTGTTTTGTTTCTCTCCGGCCTGGCCTACGCCCAGATCGAAAACCATAGAGTGTCACTAGTCCTGATCCAGCCACTTGATCTAGCTTCTCGCTGTTGACTTCCACCCATTTATTCAGCACCTGGACTTCTGGAGTTTAATTTCCAGCCCCCGGAGAGGCAGAGAAAGGCCTAGATTTGAGGATCTTTGTGATCTAGCAGCGGCTTGATGCAGGCCTGGTGCTTCCCTGCCTCGATTCCTGGGCAGATCTTTGAGAGAAACAGCCCGTCTTGAATTAAAACCGGAGAATCTACCACGTCCTTTAGTAAGTTGTCCCAATGCTTCATTCCCCTCCCAGTTAAAAAATTGCACCTTATTTCCCATCTGACTGGCTAGATCTGGATTCCCCCCGCATAGCACGTGAGGCCCTGGTCTGACCGCGCTTTCTCCTCGCTCTGACACAAACTGCTTTGAGACGCTTCGAAACTGATTGGAAATTGCCCCACATGCAGCTGAAGTGGGTGGATGCTGGCTTCCCCGGCCCACAAATATCTTAGAGCTTTGAAAAGTTGTACAGTCCTGAATCGAGAGAGAAAAGTGGCAATTTCCACCAGACGTGAATGAAAAAACCCAAACGTTTGGTCGGTTTGGGTCAATCGAAGTGTTGTCTTTGCTCTTTCAGTCTGATTAGCTTACGTGTCCCGATAAAAAGCCGATTTGAATCATAAAACCGGAATTTTTTTTGTTTTGTTTCGAACACGTAGCCACAAAACTTTTGGACAACTTTTGTCGGTGCTTTGGTTTTTTTGAGTCAGGCGATTTGTCAAAACTGACCCTGTTTTGTCAACGTTTTCAACAAAGCGACACTTTCTGACGCAAAAAGAGCTGTTGAAAAATCACGACTATAATGAAAGCTCGTAAATCCTGGATTAATCTTCCCTTGAGTGAGATGCTACTTGTGACTGGCTTGGGCCAAGAGATTTTCTCCATGAAACGTTTTTCATTGCAGGGGGAACACCCAGTTTCTCAGCACCAAAATTTCCTTTGTGAAAGTATCGATTTCAATGAACGTTTCTATTCCGGGGTGAAAAAGTCGGGGGAGAAAAGTCTGGCAAATGTTGACACATCCCGGGTTTTGCCATTCTTGGAATGAAAAGCTTCAGTTTTTGCTTGGAAACGACTTTTGGGTTGGAAGTTTGGAGTTTTAAAAAGATCCAGACTGAAATGAAACACTTTGAAATGAACCAAATGTTTTGATTGACGGGAAGCGGGGTTTTTTGGTCAGATTTCCGGGTCGTGTAAAATGTTGAGATTTTGGCTTTTCCTCCCAATTCGGGAATGAAAAATGTTCAAAGTCGCAAATTCGCACATGATTTGAAAGCTGTTTTGGGTCTAGTCTGAGGCTTCGGGTTGAAACGGCACAACTGATCAGCGGCTAATCCGGCCGCTCTGGGTATTTTGGGAGTTAATTTGTCCTGTGGACAATCTCTCTGAAGCTAGACTAAGCCTGGAGATGCTACCTCGAATGCAGACAACTTGAATTAATTGTACATCCGGCTAAAAGACTAAACTCCCTCACGCAGGGTGACATGAACCATGACCAGGCCTTCTAAAGCATCCATGTTGGGGGCGGCCCTGGAGCACCTACATCTGTTCGAACACTGAAGCAAGTTCCCCATGTAAACAAGGCCTGTGTTGAGAAACTGGACTAAGCTAAACTGAAATAAAGCCGCTCTGAAACCAGCGTGCCCGGAGCAGGGTTTGAAACACCCGAAATTGGGGACATTTTAAAACCAGGATGGAAAAAAAAAATGATTTGGCGGGAACCATTTTTTGCCACCAGTTTGAAACATTTGATTTGGGGAAAAGTTCAAAGGAGGAAAACTTTTCAATTGGTTTGAAGATCCCCTGGGACAATCAAACTGGGGCTGCTTCTGTTTACACAGCCCAGGGCTCTGTCTCTTTCCTCGTCTGCTTCTCTCCCCTTCCCTCTTTCTCTGTCTGTCTTTTGTTCTGTCTCTCTCTGGCCGGTTTAACTGGGCCGTGCTTGGGTACGGGCTCAGTTAAACCGCCTCTCTCTTTCCCACTCCTCTTTTCTCTCCCTCTCCTTCTGATCCCCCTCCCTAGGAGGAAGCCCCCCCTCAAATCTCACCCTCGGGAGATCTTAATCCAAACTTTGTACGAGCTTTGAGCACTCCAGCAGTTGAGTAACGCAGCCACGGCCTTTCCTTCTGCTCCGCTTCATCTGCATCTCTTCTTTCTTTCTTTCTTTCTTTCTTTCTTTCTTTCTTTCTTTCTTTCTTTCTTTCTTTCTTTCTTTCTTTCTTTCTTTCAGTGTCTGCTCTGTTCCCCTCTTTCTATCTTTTTCTTCCTCTCTCTTGTGTGTGTGTGTGTGTGTGTCTGGATCAGGGTGGGGCAGGGACACAAAACAGGACTCCTGGGTTCTCTCCCCGGCAAGGGGAGGGGAGGGGAGTGGAGTGGGGTCTGGTGGTTACAGCAGGGGGCTCTGGGAGCCAGGACTCCTGGGTTCTATCCTCAGCTGTGCATAGTCCCTCCTGTGTCTGGCTTTCCTTCCCCCCTCCTTGTTTCCTGTGGTTTACCCCTGGAGCAGGTTCTCGGACCAGATTTTCTTTGTGTGTTTAAAATCCAAACAGGGCTGAGGGCTGGTTTCCCTGGGCTGGACTCACCCACTCCCTGGGGTGCGGCGCCTGGAACTTCAAAGTGGCTGCAAATTAGTGTAACTTTAGTTCGGGTAGAACAGGACTCTGGTGTGGGAGGGGAGTGAGGTCTGCTGGGTTAGAGCAGGGGGGCTGGGAGCCAGGACTCCTGGGTTCTGTCCCTGGCACTGGGAGGGGAGTGGGGTCTAGTGGTTAGAGTGTGTGGGGGTCTTGGAGCCAGGACTCCTGAGTTCTCTCTCCAGTCATAGGAGGGGGGACCCTGGGCAAGTCACTTGACCACTCCCTGCCTCAGTTTCCCATCTGTTGAATGGGGATCCTTATTTCTCTCTGGTTTCTCTAGGTAGACAATAAACTCATCAGGACAGGGCCTGCCTCTCTCATTACCTGTCTGTGCAGCATCTGGTGTGGGGGGGGGGCAGGGCCCTGATTCTGGAGAGCCCCCTGCTGAGCCCCCCGCCCCACCCCCCGCAGCCCAGAGCCCCCTGCCGAACCCCCCGCCCCGCCCCCCGCAGCCCAGCGCCCCCTGCAGCCCAGCGCCCCCTGCTGCCCCCGCCCCGCTCCCCGCAGCAGATCCATGCCCGGGGCGGGGAGGGGGGAGTGAAATTAGAGGAAGGAACCATTTAACCCAAGGGGGTGGAGGAACGTGACTAAAAGCACCTCCTGGGGTGACATCACTGCAGGGAAGGAGGCGAGCGGGCCCCAACCACAGAGCAGTATAGAGCCTGCCTTGGGTTGACTCAATGTTTCCTGGCTATGTCTGGCTGGATTGCCCCTGGGAAGGGCGAGTCTCCCTATAAAACCCTCAGTGGGGCTGGTTTTAAAGGGACAGGCCCTGCATGTCCTTCTTTTGGACTGTGTCAGGCAGGGATGGGGCCCGCCAGCCCAGAGGAGGTGGAAATGGGGGTGCTGGGCGTTATCACAGGGCTCTGGTTGTTTGAAGACTGGTCGAGGGTGGATGCTGGGGCCTTGGACCCACGGGGGAGAGCAGGGAGGGGATAGTCAAAGGGGAATCGCTGCAGTTCTTTGCGGTGTAGGGCATATGACACACACTGAGCTCTACTGGTGCCCCTCACTCCCAGCCCGCAGCCCCTGCTAGCCTAGCCCAGCCCTTCCCCCCACCCCAGCTCTGCCGGTGCCCCTCACTCCCGACCCACAGCCCCTGCTACTCCCTGCCCAGCATTACAATTCCTCTTCTGGGACTTGGCTGGGGATGAATCGTTCCCAAAGCCACAGTGGCCTCCCACTGCCTGGCTCAAGGTAAACCCAGGCTGAGTCGGATCCCATCCCCCACTGCTTCCCCCACCCGCCCAGCCAGCTGGGCCCCCACCTTGGGGCTGGGTCGGAGCTGGAGGCCCCAAGATGGGGAAGGCCCTACATCGCATCCCTTATCCAGAGACAGGTAGTCGCTCAAAAAAATAGAACCCAGGAGTCCTGGCTCCCAGCCTCCCGTACTCTAACCACTAGACCCCACACCCCTACCAGAGCTGGGGAGAGAACCCAGGCGTCCGGGTTCCCCCTGAGCCCTGCCTGTGTTTGCCAGCTGTAGCTGTTGTGGCAGGGAGGGGCGGGTGCGTCTCTGTAATAATCATCACTGGGCGTTGTGAGTTGGTTCTCCATGGCAACCCGTCATGCCTGTCACCTTGTGTGTGGGTGTGACCTGTTTCTACAGCAACTGGCTGTGGGTGTGGCCCAGTTGAGCAGGGCGGGGCCTTGTGTCACTGTAGCCACCTTTTGTGGGGGTAATTGTGTGTGTCAGGTTGCCAGGAGGAGTGGGGGTGGGCGGTCATCTCCATAGCAATGGGCTGTATCTGGTTGTCGGGTGTACCTGAGGGCACTGGTTGTGGGTTCTGGTAGAAAAGGCGGGTGTGAAGCAGCTGCCTAGCAACTGGCTCTGCCTGTCACCTGGCGGAGGGGGCTCGTTGCCGGGCATCTCCCTGGCAACTGGCTGGGGGCCTGGTGGGTGTTGGCAACGGGCAGCAGGATCTGGCTGGGCCCTGTGACCCCTGCATTGGGTGTGTGTGTGTGGGGATTGGGGGCTGAAGGTATTCTGTGACCCCCTGAACTGGAGGGGGTGGGGGGTTTAACCCTTGGGTGCTGCCCCCCAGCCAACTCCCTCCCCAACAGCCAGAGATGTGTGCCCCTCCTCCCGCCCCGAACCTCACACTCCTACCAGCCCCCAAAACTCCCTCCTCTCTGCCCCACCCCACCCCGCCCCTAGACCACCCCTGCTGCCCCATAGGCATCCCCTCCTCTCCTCCCCACCCCCTCCTGCCCCCAGACACCGCCACCTCCCTGCCCCTCATAGACACCCCTTCCTCTCTGCCCCCACCCCATCCCCTCCCACCCCCCATCTTCCCCCACTCTGTCCTCCCAAACACCCCCTACTTCTCACCCCTCTTGCCCCCCACAGACACCCCCTCCTCCCCTGACCCTATACACCTCCTCCTGCTCCCAGACACCCCCTCCTCCCCGCCCCCACACTCTGTTCCCCCTCACCCCACAGGCCCTTCCCTTTCCGGCTGCTCCCCCCGCCCCAACAGCCCCCAAGGCACTGGCAGGAGAGGGCATGTCAGTCAGGGACTCCCTGGACCCCCATGGGCTGCACCTCCCCCCGCCATATCCCTAGAGATCCAGTCCCCACCCCACCCCCATGGCACCGAGCAGGAGGGGGTGTGGGGGGGGAGGAGCACAGCCCCTGCGGGAGCTGTGGGGGGCTATGGGGAGTTGCAAAAGGGGAGCCCTCTGCAGGGTCCCTATAGGGCAGGATTAGAGCACCATCTGGTGGTCGCGGCCGGTATTGCAGCCACACCCCCGTGTGGGGTCTGCATCGCGAGGGGGCGCCATCTGGTGGTCACGGCCGGTATTGCAGCCACACCCCCGTGTGGGGTCTGCATCGCGAGGGGGCGCCATCTGGTGGTCACGGCCGGTATTGCAGCCACAGCCCCGTGTGGGGTCTGCATCGCGAGGGGGCGCAGGCCAAGGCTGCTGTTGCAGCGGGGCACCGACCAGGCATTATAGCTGTGGGCGCCCGCTGGTGGTGGCTGCCGGTAGTGCAGCCTGGACGACACGGGGTGGGGGGCAGCCCTGCCCCATGGAGGGGTGGGGGTCCGAGGCAGGACGGGGACGGGAAGGGGGAAGCTCTGGGGGTGGTGGGGCCGGGCACTGGGTGGTTGCTGAGCCCCCTCTGTTCTGTGGGCCAGGCCGGCAGTGATGGGGCCAAGATCGGGAACTGCCCCTTCTCCCAGCGGCTCTTCATGGTGCTTTGGCTCAAAGGCGTCACCTTCAACGTCACCACGGTGGACACAAAAAGGTGGGTGAGACGTGGTCCGTGCCCCTAATTCCCGACCCGCAGCCCCCTGCTAGCCCAGCCCTGCCCCCCAGCCCTGCCGGGGCCCCTCACTCCCGGCCCGCAGCCCCCTGCTAGCCCCGCCCAGCCCCCCAGCTCTGCCGGTGCCCCTCACTCCCGACCCGCAGCCCCCTGCTAGCCCAGCCCTGCCCCCCAGCCCTGCCGGTGCCCCTCACTCCCGACCCGCAGCCCCTGCTATCGCAGCCCTGCCCCCCAGCCCTGCCGGTGCCCCTCACTCCCGACCCACAGCCCCCTGCTAGCCCAGCCCTGCCCCCCAGCTCTGCCGGGGCCCCTCACTCCCGACCCGCAGCCCCCTGCTAGCCCGGCCCTGCCCCCCAGCTCTGCCGGGGCCCCTCACTCCCGACCCGCAGCCCCCTGCTAGCCCAGCCCTGCCCCCCAGCCCTGCCGGTGCCCCTCACTCCCGACCTGCAGCCCCCGTCTCTCATTGCAGGAGGACTGACACCGTTCAGAAGCTTTGCCCGGGTGGGCAGCTCCCCTTCCTGATGTACGGGACCGAGGTCCGTACCGACACCAACAAGATCGAGGAGTTCCTGGAGGAGGTGCTCTGCCCCCCCAAGTATGTGCCAAGGAGCCAGTCCGGCATGGCAGGGAGCATGTGCGGGGCAAGTCAGGGTACCACTCTGGATGGGACCACTGTCATGTGGCAGGGAGTTCCACTGGCCACCGGGGAAGCAACAATCCCCACGCCTGGTGGGTAGCTCCGCTCACCGGTTCGCTGAAATGGGGGGATCTGAGAACTCTGGGGAGGGGCTTTCTGGGGTGGGGGAGGGGTGTGTTTACTGTATTTTTGGGAGCGGGGGAGCTGGCTCCTCTAGGTGTGGGGGTCACTAGGGAGGGGTATCGGGGCAGGTTCCGGAGACTGGAGGGGAGGGGGGTGTGTGTGTGGGGGGGCTGGTGTGTGTGAGGAGGGGGCGTCTGGGGGGTGGATAATAAAGGAGGGGGGACCCCACGTGCCTGCATCTCTCACTGCCCCCCCAGGTACCCCAGGTTGGCCGCCCGTAACCCCGAGTCCAACACGGCCGGGCTCGACATCTTCGCCAAGTTCTCCGCCTACATCAAGAACTCGAACCCGGCGCAGGACCCCGGTGAGCGGGGGAGGGGGGATCCCTGGGGCGGGGGAAGGGGAATCCGCCTGGGGGAGGGGGCGGGGAAACCCCTCACTTCTCATTGGCTGCCCCAGGTCGCTCTCTGTCTTTCCATTGGCTGCCTCCTGGGCAAACCTTCACTGTCCCCCATCTCCTCCTTGTTTTCATTGGCTGCCCTTCTGTCTCCACTTTGTTCCCATTGGCTGCCTCTCAGTCAAACCTTCCCCCCCTATTCCCATTGGCTGGCTCTCTGCCACTGCTTATCTCTCTCTTGTTCTCATTGGCTCTTTCTCTTGGCTGCCCCTTGTCATTGGTCGGTCCCTCTGTCTCTCTTCCCCTCAATCTCATTGGCCACCCCACATCATCCCCTGCTTCTCATTGGCTCCCTCTCTTGGCGGCATCTGTCTCCTCTCGGTTCTGATTGATTGTGTCCCTTTGCCATCTTCTCTCCCCTTGGTTCTGATTGGTTCCAGCTCTTAGTCACTCTGTCCTCTCATTGGCTGCCCCTTGTTCTAATTGGCTCCTTCCTCGTTCTGATTGGCTCCTTCTCACTGTTGCCACAATCCTTCTGTCGTCTCTCATTGGTTGCTCCTGTCTCCCTTTTGGTTCTCATTGCCTGCCGCTGTCTGCCATTGGATCTCCCTGATCTTGCTTTGATTTTCATTGGCTGCCTCCTTTACCCACTCTTCTGTTTGGTGCCCCCCTCATCTGCACTAGATTCTCATTGGCTACGTCCCTGGCCTTCCCGGGTTACCTTCTCCTCTGACTGGCTGCCTCCGATCTCACCTTGATGTTCACTGGCTGGCTCCCATCTTCCCTGGGTTTTGATTGGTTGCCTCTCTTCTCCCGTGAGCTTCTCCCCCTTTTGATTGGCTGCCTCATATCGCCTTATTGATTCTCATTGGCTTCCCCCCCTTCACCCTCTCGTGACTGGCTGGATGCCACGCCCTGGGTTCCCATTGGCTGCCCTTCTGACTGCCCCATTCATAGAATCATAGAATATCAGCGTTGGAAGGGACCCCAGAAGGTCATCTAGTCCAACCCCCTGCTCGAAGCAGGACCAATTCCCAGTTAAATCATCCCAGCCAGGGCTTTGTCAAGCCTGACCTTAAAAACCTCTAAGGAAGGAGATTCTACCACCTCCCTAGGTAACGCATTCCAGTGTTTCACCACCCTCTTAGTGAAAAAGTTTTTCCTAATATCCAATCTAAACCTCCCCCACTGCAACTTGAGACCATTACTCCTCGTTCTGTCATCTGCTACCATTGAGAACAGTCTAGAGCCATCCTCTTTGGAACCCCCTTTCAGGTAGTTGAAAGCAGCTATCAAATCCCCCCTCATTCTTCTCTTCTGCAGGCTAAACAATCCCAGCTCCCTCAGCCTCTCCTCATAACTCATGTGTTCCAGTCCCCTAATCATTTTTGTTGCCCTTTGCTGGACTCTCTCCAATTTATCCACATCCTTCTTGTAGTGCGGGGCCCAAAACTGGACACAGTACTCCAGATGAGGCCTCACCAATGTCGAATAGAGGGAACGATCACGTCCCTCGATCTGCTGGCTATGCCCCTACTTATACATCCCAAAATGCCATTGGCCTTCTTGGCAACAAGGGCACACTGCTGACTCATATCCAGCTTCTCGTCCACTGTCACCCCTAGGTCCTTTTCTGCAGAACTGCCGCCTAGCCATTCGGTCCCTAGTCTGTAGCGGTGCATTGGGTTCTTCCGTCCTAAGTGCAGGACCCTGCACTTATCCTTATTGAACCTCATCAGATTCCTTTTGACCCAATCCTCCAATTTGTCTAGGTCCCTCTGTATCCTATCCCTGCCCTCCAGCGTATCTACCACTCCTCCCAGTTTAGTATCATCATTCCGATGACCGTCCCTTCTGATTGGCTGTCCTCGGTCTCGGTTCTGTTCTCATTGGCCGCCTCTCCCTTTCTCTTTCTACCCCGCTTCCTTCACCCTCTCTTCTGATTGGCTGTCCTCCATCTCCCTGGATTCCCATTGGCTGCCTTTCTGTCTGCCCTATGCCGATGACCGTCCCTTCTGATTGGCTGTCCTCGGTCTCGGTTCTATTCTCATTGGCCGCCTCTCCCTTTCTCTTTCTGCCCCGCTTCCTTCACCCTCTCTTCTGATTGGCTGTCCTCCATCTCCCTGGATTCCCATTGGCTGCCTTTCTGTCTGCCCCATGCCGATGACCGTCCCTTCTGATTGGCTGTCCTCCATCTGCTGACGAGTCTCTCTCCCTCCCCGCCCAGCCCTGGAGAAGGGGCTGCTGAAGGCGCTCAAGGTGCTGGACAATTACCTGATGGCGCCGCTGCCGGACGAGGTGGACGAGACGAGCGCCGAGGACGAGACCCGCTCCAGCCGCAAGTTCCTGGACGGGGACGAGCTGACGCTGGCCGACTGCAACCTGCTGCCCAAGCTGCACGTCGTCCAGGTGGGGGCGCAGGACCGGGGCTGGCCACCAGGGGGCGCCGCTGCCCGCCGCAGCCGGCACTAGGGGGCGCTGTGCTGCGGGGTGGGGTGGGCGGGTCTCCCCTGGGCTGGCCCCAGGGCCACGCACAGTCGCTCGAGATCTGGGGCTGGTTTTCGGCCTCGCCCGCTCTGCGTCCGGCGGTGTCGACGGCTCCGGCTGGGACGGATCTTTACTCCCCCCGGCGCTCAGGCCGTGGGTTTAGCTATAGGGCCGCAGGGCATGGATCTGACTGTGGGTCTATGGATCTAGCTGTAGGAGCATGGGTCAGGCTGTGGAGCTGTGGGGTCACGGGGCTGGCCGTGGGTTGGGCCATGGGGCCATGAATCTAGCTGCGGGGCCATGGGTTTATCTATAGGGCCATAGGTCAGGCCATGGAGTTGTGGGGCCGTGGGTCAGGCCGTGGGTCGGGCCGTGGATCTCGCTGTAGGGCTGTGGGTCAGGCCATGGAGCTGTAGGGCTGGCCATGGGTCAGGCCGTGGGGCCATGGATCTAGTTGTGGGGCCGTGGGTCGGGCTGTGGGGCCGTGGGTCAGGCTGCAGGTCAGTCAGGCCATGAGTCAGGCCGTGGGGCCATGGATCTAGTTGTGAGGCCGTGGAGCTGCGGGGCCGGGGGTCGGGTGACCCCGGCTGTGACCCCCCCTGTGCCCCCCAGGTGGTGTGTAAGAAGTATCGGGGATTCACCATCCCGGAGGCGCTGCAGGGCATCCACCGGTACCTGCGACATGCCTACGCCCGTGAGGAGTTCGCCAGCACCTGCCCCGACGCTGAGGAGATCGAACTGGCCTACGAGACGGTGGCCAAAACCCTGAAATAGCCCCGGGGACCCGGCGGGGCCCCACCCCAGCATGGGGGCTGCCAAGCCCGGAGGAGGGAGGGGGGCTGATTTCGGGGGGAGGGGGTGTCTGTATTCGGTTCGGGTGGGGGCAGGGGGAGGGATTCACGCTGAAATATGAAACCCATTAAATAAACTTTTAAAACTCCCCTTGGTGAAGTCCTGAGAGTCGGGGGGAGGCGATGGGACCCCGGTGTCCGGGGGGGCAGCACAGGGCCCTCACCCCTAGGCGGCTGGAGATGAGGATGAGGAATGGGACCCCGGCATCCGGGACGGCAGCGCAGGGCTCCGCTTCCCTCCCAGAGCCTGTGTTGGGGGGAGAGACCAGGACCAGCGCAGGGGGTAGGAATCTTGGAGCGGTTGGGGGAGCAGTTTTGGGGTCGGCTTCAGAGGTTCTGATTGGTTGGCAGCAGTCACATGGCTCGAGGTCGCTGGACACTTCGATGCCCCACCTGACTAGCACAAGGAGGTGGGGCAGAGCCACCGGGGGGGGCCTTGAAACCATCACTAACTTGATCCCACTCACCCCACCAATTCCAATACTCTGTAACCCCCCCCCGTTTCACACCCTCCTCCAATCAGTCCCCCCCAGGGGGCGGCTTTTAACTCTTTATTTCCCAAGCATAATTGGGTGGGTGTAGGGGGGCACAGATCTTGAGAGGACCGAGTCAGAGTCTTGGAGGGGGCATCTCGGAGCTTTCAGTGTGGGGGACAGAGCGGGAAGAGGAGGGTTCCCGGCTGCCCCAGGTGCTGTGGCGTGGGGTGGGAGGAGGGAGGGGTCTCTCAATGAATTTTGGAGGGGGCAGAACCCCTGGCAGTGGGGCTGAGAAGGAGCTGGGATGGTGTGGGGGCAGGGTGTGGGGGTTAGAGAGAAGGTCTCGGAGCTGCTGGAGGACGGGAGGGGTCCCAGGGCTGGGCTGGGGGGCTCTAGGGGGGCTCTGAGAGCTGGGTCAGGGACCTAGGTCCCGGGCAGCGGGGAGGGGCTCTGTGGGGGGGTCTGAGAGCAGCAGGGTGAGGGGCAGGGCGATCCCCAGTACCCCCCAGGCTGGGCGAGCCCCTCCGTTGCAGAGGTCGCTGGAGCAGCAGGCTGTGGAGTCAGTAAAATTGGCCCCCAGCAGCCAGCGCGTCCCCCGGGCCCCGCAGAGCTTGGCCTCCCCACAGCTCTTCTCATAGACGACCAGCTCCAGGGCAGCTGGGGGGCAGGGGAGGGAGGGCGTGAGATGGAGACCGAGTGCAGCCCCTGCCCCTTCCCACCCCCTGCGGCCGGGGATCCCACCGCTGACACCATCAACCTGACCCAGTAACCCCGGCTCAGCCCGCTGAGCCCGTCTGCCCCGGTCGGCTGGCTCCCTGCTGCACTGCTGAAATCCAGTAGCAGGGAGTTCCACAGGCACCACTGTGTCCCGCTCCCCCCGGCACGAAGACTGGCCTCTGGGTCCCACGGCGACCGAGGTGAGGCAGCGCTGCGTCGGGGCGCAGGGGGTGGGGAACAGGCAGGTGTAGCAGCACAAGGCCTCCCCTAGAGGGGAGGGGGCGAAGGAGAGAACCCAGGCGTGTGGGTGGGGGAACAGGACCCAGGTGTCTGGTCCCTGAGGAGGGGCTGCAATTGGCCAGAGTGACCACCAGGGGGCAGCGCAACCCACATGAAAGGGAGCGGCCCTGAGAGCATGTGACTAAAGAAACCATTAATGGGACTGGAAGGTGCCCCTCACTCCCGACCCGCAGCCCCCTGCTAGGCCAGCCCTGCCGGTGCCCCTCACTCCCGACCCGCAGCCCCTTGCCCCCCCAGCCCTGCCGGTGCCCCTCACTCCCGACCCGCAGCCCCTTGCCCCCCCAGCCCTGCCGGTGCCCCTCACTCCCGACCCGCAGCCCCCTGCTAGCCCAGCCCTGCCGGTGCCCCTCACTCCCGACCCGCAGCCCCTTGCCCCCCCAGCCCTGCCGGTGCCCCTCACTCCCGACCCGCAGCCCCTTGCCCCCCCAGCCCTGCCGGTGCCCCTCACTCCCGACCCGCAGCCCCTTGTGCCCCCAGCCCTGCCGGTGTCCCTCACTCCCGACCCGCAGCCCCTTGCCCCCCCAGCCCTGCCGGTGCCCCTCACTCCCGACCCGCAGCCCCCTGCTAGCCCAGCCCTGCCCCCCTAGCCCTGCCGGTGCCCCTCACTCCCGCCCCGCCGCCCCCCCACTGAGTTTTCCTGAGATGTCCAGAGCTTGAGACCTGACCCGCTCACACCATCTCCGACCCCCCCGTTGCCCGGAGTTGATCCCAGGCTCGTCTGAGCTTCCCGCTCACCAGCCGACAAAGCGAGCAACCCCCCCAGCAAGGCCAAGCCCATGGCTGTGTTCATGGCTCCCTCTGTCCGGCGTCTGTCCACCTCCTCGTCCCTCCCTTCTCCGAATGCCTGTGGGTCTGAGTCCTGGGGTGGGGCGGGGGCACCCGATCGCACCCTCCCTCACTGCCATGCTGCTAATGAAAGACCAGCGCCCGCCAATTAATGCTGCAATGCGATTGCCCACCCTAGGCGAGCAGCGGGCTGGGGAAGGCCGAGTGAAAGGCCGGTGACGCTGCTGTTGTCCGGCATCCTGGTTTAAGGCGGGGCCCAGGGCTGACCTGCCCTGGCCTGACCCTGGGGTCTCTCCACGAGACACCCCAGCTCGATTTAGTGACGGGAAGTGGTCGCCCTGACACGGCTGGAGTGAAGAGCCCATTTTCACGTGTCTGTTCCCCAGATGGGTCCTGAGCACAGGGATCCTGCCAGCCCGTCACCTTCCCTGCGCAGTGTGAAATCGATGGCGTGCCGGGAGCCTCTGGTGGAGGCAGGTTTTTCTAGACCTCGAATCGTCTTCTCTGAGCCCTCGGCAATTCGTCGACGTCCCTCCAGAGCCCGGCGATGCGTTGGCCTCGCCCCGTCGCTCACCAGCTCCCTGGTCACTGCCACGATCCTCCTTGGACCGCGTGCGCTAGAGGGGACATGACACACGCTCGCCAAGTGGACCGGGAGAGTTTGCCACGTGCGCTCAGCCCTGTTCGGTATCCTGTAATTGTGGCTGCGGGTTGGGAGTGAGGGGCACCGGCAGAGCTATGAGGGAGGCAGGGCTGGGCTAGCAGGGGGCTGTGGGTCGGGAGTGAGGGGCACCGGCAGAGCTATGAGGGAGGCAGGGCTGGGCTAGCAGGGGGCTGTGGGTCGGGAGTGAGGGGCATCGGCAGAGCTGTGAGGGAGGCAGGGCTGGGCTAGCAGGGGGCTGTGGGTCGGGAGTGAGGGGCATCGGCAGAGCTGTGTCTGTTTTAATTCTTTTTCCTTTTCCCTCCTGACAGTCACGGGGGCGGGGGCCGGGGGGGTCCCATCTGCTGAGCCGGAAATTAGCAGAGGAAGGCGAGTCAGAGATGAGCTATTTCCCCTTGGGGGGGCGGGGGCAGGTTGAAGGAAGCATGAAGCGGGGGAGGGGCTGTTCATCCATTTATCACCCTACAGGAAAAGGGGCCCCATGGGGATTTCTTGCCAGGGGAACCCCCATCCCCAAAGATATTGCCCCTCCCCCACTGAAACTCCTGTTCCCCTCCCCGCCCCCAGTGCCCCTCACTCCCAACCCGCAACCCCCTGCTAGCCCAGCCCTGGGGTCCCCCTGACGTTTAGGGCTGTGGGTGTCCCCTCCTGGTTCCAGTGGCCCCCCTCCCCAGAAGAGATACAATCTGTCTCTCCCCTGCCACATGTAGGTGCCCAAGGACATGGGAGGAGGTGGGGGGGATCCCGCCGTGGTTTGCTCAGACATAGCCCGGGGGGGTGGGGGGGGATTTTCCATCCCAGCTGGCCCTGAGTGTGGCTGTCTGGACCCGGGTGCGCTTCCTGTGTAACCCCGAGAGGCCAGGGCGGCCCTGCCTCGGGCAAGGGGGCAGACGGGGGCGGGCCCTGCCCTTGGGGGGGGGGTCTCTCTGAATGAGCCCTCGCTGCAGCACAGCGCCCCCTAGTGCCACCCTGGGGCATGGGCATCAGCACTGACGGCCAGGAGAGCGCCCCCCACCCCCACTCCCTGCAGGCCAGCGACCCCTAGCGCTGCCCTTTGCACAGCCTGGGGGCACAGAGCCTGTTGTCTCAGAACAGCTGGGCTGGCAGGGGGCTGGGGGTCGGGAGCGAGGGGCACCGGTGGAGCTGGGGGGGGCAGGGATGGGCTGGCAGGAGCTGCGGGTCGGGAGTGAGGGGCACCGGCGGAGTTTCGGGGGGCAGGGCTGGGCTACCAGGGGCTGTGGGTCAGGAGTGAGGGGCACCGGCAGGGGTGGGGGGGCAGAGCTGGGCTGGCAGGGGGCTGGGGGTCGGGAGCAAGGGGCACCGGCGGAGCTGGGGGGGGCAGGGCTGGGCTGGCAGGAGCTGTGGGTCAGGAGTGAGGGGCACCGGCAGGAGTGGGGGGCAGAGCTGGGCTGGCAGGGGGCTGGGGGTCGGGAGCAAGGGGCACCGGCGGACCGGGGGGGGGCAGGGCTGGGCTGGCAGGAGCTGTGGGTCGGGAGTGAGGGGCACCGGCAGGAGTGGGGGGGCAGAGCTGGGCTGGCAGGGGGCCGTGGGTCGGGAGTGAGGGGCACCGGCAGAGCCAGGGGCCATGTTTGGTGATTTTCTCCTGTGTGTTTCGGCTCGGGCAGCAGGGCCCGGTGGGTGGGTGCGTGGGGTTACATGGGGGGTGTGATCCCACCCCCCAAGCTGGTGTGATGACCAGCCACGCCCCCCGGGGGCAGAGCGTTAATACCTCTGCTAAGCCCTGGCGCTGAGCTGGGTCTAAATGACCCTGGGGGCGGGGGCGGGGTGTAAGGGTCCCTTCTGCCCCCTGCTGGCGGGGATGAGACCTGCAGCGTGGGGGGTGGGGCCTCGGCCCCCAACCTGCCTCACACCCACAACCCAGGGCCCCCCAGGTCCGTGTATCTCACTCTGCCCCCCGCAGCGTGACACCAACAGACGGGATGGGGCTCCCACGGGCCCCTTGCCGCTGGGACCATCCCGCAGTCTCCCGCTTCCCCCCCGGCTGGAGACTCCCCCTCGACACACGAGGCCCAGCACTGTGCCCCGGAGCCCCCCCCCCCAGCATAGCCAGGAGATGAACAGACACCCCCCCCACACACACACCCGGCCCCCACCAGCGACACCCCCCCAGAGACAGCCGCATGCCCGGCCCCACCAGCGACACCCCCACAGAGACAGCCGCATGCCCGGAGCGGCTTCCGGCTGCTCCCCGCCTGAGGGGGAACATGGCAGACGTGGCGGGGGCCAAACACAGATGGCGCGTGCGAGGAGGAGACAACAGACGTCTCAGACAGGCAGACGGCGAATCCCAGCCAGGAGGGACGCACAGACACCCACCGCCCCCGGGAGAGGAGCCCCAGATGGCAGGCGAGCCAAACCACAACAGACACCCAACAGGCCTCGAGGCAAACAAGCTCAGAAACAGACAGAGCCAGCCGTCAGGGGAGCAAGGACCGCCCCCCCACACACACATACACCAGCCACTAGGGGGCAGCACACACACCCCCCTGCCCAAGCTTCTCCCCAGATGTTTGTGCCGACCTATCCAGCTGCCCTTGCTGTCAGTAGGTTCCAGTGGTAACGCCGCGGCACCGTGACCCAAGGAGCTCTCAACTCCCCCGGGGGCTGGGCGACAGCACAGAAGGGCCCGTGGGAGGGACACACTATTTTGGCCAGTGAACGTTAGTTATGTCTAAGGAAACCATCGGGGGCCTAGGGGATTTGGCTACTACTGGCCTAGAATGGCTAGCCCTGGCCCATAGCAGATTTCCAGGTAGCTAAGATAAAGGCACTTGGTTTTGTCGGACGGGAGGAGCCTCAGACCTGGGAGAGAAATTTGAGAGAAAGTCCGTGTGTCCATCTGTCCGGCTCTTTGTGTCCCCCCGCCACTGCCCTCCCCCGTTAATCTCAGACCTTTCCTTGTGTTCATAACAATGGAATCACAGGGCCGGGCTAAGAGGGGCTGCGGCTCGGGAGTGAGGGGCACCGGCAGAGCTGGGGGGAGCCCAGGGCTGGGCTGGTGGGGGGCTGCGGGTCGGGAGTGAGGGGCACTGGCAGAGGTGGGGGGAGCCCAGGGCCGGGCTAGTGGGGGGCTGCGGGTCGGGAGTGAGGGGCACTGGCAGAGGTGGGGGGAGCCCAGGGCCGGGCTAGTGGGGGGCTGCGGGTCGGGAGTGAGGGGCACCGGCAGGGCTGGGGGGGGCCCAGGGCTGGGCTGGCGGGGGCTGCGGGTCGGGAGTGAGGGGCACCGGCAGAGCTGGGGGGAGCCCAGGGCTGGGCTGGCAGGGTGCCCCTCACTCCCAACCTGCAGCCCCTGCCCTTGCTGCCCAGCGCCCCCCCAGCGCCAGGCCCAGCCCCAGCCGGGGGCGGTGCCGGGGCAGGAGCAGCCGGGCCAAGCCCGGGCGCCCCCGGCCAGCAGCAGCCCCAGGCCCAGCAGCCCCAGCGCCGGGGGCAGGAGGAGGGGGAGGGGCAGGGCCAGGAGCAGCCCCCCCAGCCCCATGGCGCCCGGCGGCCCCAGGAGGGGCAGGATGGGGCCCGACACCGGCTTGCCCGCGTCCTCGGCCCCGCGACTCCCGGCCCCAGAGCTCCCCTGGCCGGCTGCTGCCCGTGGGTCTGCCCCCCAGGCCGGCTCCGGGGTCCCCAGGAAAGCCCCCGGTCCGTCAATCCCAGCCCGGGGCCAGTTATGCCCTTTTTAAGGCCCTGGGGGCCGAGTGGGCGGGGCCTGTGAGCGAGGGGCGGGGCCTGTGAGCGAGGGGCGGGGCCGGGGGCGGGGCCTGCCTAGCCCCGCCTCCCGGGCAGACAATGCGGTGGGGCTGGGGCTGGCGGGGCGGCCGCTTCTGGGCTCGGTGGCTGGCGAGGCCGACGTGTCCCGGGGCCCCCCCGCCCCGCGCAGCCGGATCTCGGGGGGTCGCTGGCAGGAAACCGCCCCTAGCCCGTGGCGCGGCAGCTCCGGGGCCTTTTGGGGCGCCCCCCGGGGAGAGAGACCCCCCAACCCAGCGGCCCCCCGGATTGCGCTGGGCGGGGCGCAGGGAAGTAAGAGCGCATGGGGGGGGCTGGATTTTTGGGGGGAGGTTTGGAGACGGGGCTGGAGCGACGGGCGGAGGGGACCTTGGAGCGGGGTTGGGTGATTTGGGGGGAGAGGATTGAGTCTTTGGGAGGTGCCGGGGGGGGGAGGAGAAGGGCGCTGGGCGGGGCCCGGGGGGGTCTGGGTTAAGGGTGGAGCCCTGGGGGTCGGTATGGGGGGGTGTCTGTGTGGTGGAGGAGGCGGGGGGGCTGTAGGGAGGACCTGGCGGGGCGGGGGGAGTTGAGAGGCGGCCGATCTATGGGGCGGGCTGGGGTGGTTTCAGGGGCGCTGAGGGAGGGTGGGTTGGCGGACAGAGGGGCGGGGTTAGGGGGTGGATTCGGGGGGCAGAGTTACTGGGGTGCTCTGGCCCAACGAAGGGGGGCTGGGGCATCGTCTGCGGTTTGGGGGAGACCTTTCAGGGGGTTGTGGGGTGACTGGGTGTGGGGGGTGCTGAAGATTTTGGGGTGTTGTGAAAGCTGGGGCTCCCTACCGGGGAACAGCCGTTATGGGGTGCTGTTTAGGGAGGGCTGAGATGAGCGGGGATACTGGGGGGCTGAGATTGTGGGGTGACCCTCAGGCAGCTGGCGGAGCTGGGAACGGCTGTGGGGGTGTTGCAGTATTTGGGGGTGATCCAGAGGCGGTAGCTGGGTTGTTTGGAGACCGAGGGAGGGTACTGGGTGGGGCACAGAGGGTCTAGTGCTTAGAGCAGGGGGGCTGGGAGCTCGGACTCCGGGGTTCTCTCCCCGGCTCTGGGTGGGGGCTGGGAGCCCGGACTCCTGGGTTCTCTCTCTGGCTCTGGGTGGGGGCTGGGCTGGGCTGTGCTGGGTGGGAGCAGGGCGGCCCCGGACTCCTGGGTTCTCTCCCTGGGCGTGGCGGGTCGGAGCAGGGAAGTTGAGGAAGGAGAAGCGCCCCCCCCCCGCCCCCAGTGGAAGGAGCCAGATTGATTATTTATGGTCCTAGGGGACAAATCCGCCCAAAAAACCCAACCTGGTGGCTGCTTTGGTGGGGTGGGACCTGGAGCAGCTGCCCGGAGGAGGGATCCCAAGGCCTCGGAGCTGGGCTGGGACAGTCTGGGGAGAAAAGGGGGGAACCCCCCCCGAATTTCCCTGGTGTGAAAATCTGCCGGGGGGTGTGTGTGTGTTATTCTTTCGCTCCCTGGGCTGTTCCAAGCCTGTTTTCTCTGCTGGGGGGGGGTCATCTGCCCTGGGTCGGGGGTGTCCCTCGGTCTGACTTGGGGGCGGGGGGGGCCTGGAAGGTTTTGTTGTCTCAGGTTGCGGCTGGGTGAAAGCAGATTGGGGTTGGGGGGGGAGCCGTGGTGGCCCCGGGGTGTGGGCTTCTGGGTGTGGTGTGTACCCGTCTCTCTCTTCCCTGGGTTGTGGGCGTGGAGGCCTTGTGAGTTGCCGGGGTGTGTGTGTGGCTGGCAGGGTGCGTGTGTCTCTCTGGGGGTGCAGTCG
This sequence comes from Lepidochelys olivacea, assembly GCF_965140295.1. Lineage (NCBI taxonomy): Eukaryota > Metazoa > Chordata > Testudines > Cheloniidae > Lepidochelys > Lepidochelys olivacea. The sequence continues at coordinate 44,394,308 of NC_140424.1, forward strand.
GGCTGTGGGTTCGGCTGTCTCAAGTGGTGCGTCTCTCTCCGGGGGGGTGTGTGTGTCTGGGGGGGGTGTCTCTGTCTAAGATTGTCTCCGGTTGTTTGTTTCTGTGTGTGTGTGTGAGGGGTTGTGTCTCTCGGGGTGTAACAGGTAACAGGAACCAGCTGTTGCATATTTTCGGCCTGAGCGAATCTGGGCGCGGCCCCTGCCTGGCTCCCCAGACCCTGGGTGGGGGCGAGGGGGGAACGGCCCGGGGGCACCCGAGAGGCGGCGGGGGCGATCGAGTGGGGCGGGGGGGGGATCGGGCCGGGGGCACCCAAGAGGCGGTGGGGGCGATCGAGTGGGGTGAGGGGGGAACGGGCCGGGGGCACCCGAGAGGCGGTGGGGGCGATCGAGGGGGGCGGGGGGGGATCGGGCCGGGGGCACCCGAGAGGCGGCGGGGGCGATCGAGGGGGGCGGGGGGGGATCGGGCCGGGGGCACCCGAGAGGCGGCGGGGGCGATCGAGTGGGGTGAGGGGGGGAATGGGCCGGGGGCACCCGAGAGGCGGCGGGGGCGATCGAGTGGGGTGAGGGGGGGATCGGGCCGGGGGCACCCGAGAGGCGGCCGGGGCGATCGAGGGGGGGCGAGGGGGGAACGGGGCCATTGACAGGGTCCCGCCCCCTCTGAGTCCCGGGCTATACACAGGGCCACTAGACAATTAGTGTCCTGACTACTGATTATTAATTAAGGCTGGTCTCACAGGAGCATCTGACACCCCAGTCGAGACGGGGGGGCCCCCCATTGTGCCAGGTGCTGCACAGACCCCCCCCCGGGACATTGAGGTCCCTGTTGTGCCGGACACCACCCAGACCCGCCCTCCCACATCGGGCATCATGCTGTGCCCCCCCCCCCCCGGGCTCCCCTCACCCGTCACATGGGCGCTGCACAGACACACAAGGAGGGGCAATTCCTGCCCCCACTGAGACCACAATTTGCATTAGAACCCAGGAGTCCTGGCTCCCAGCCTCCCCCCCCCCCACTCAACCACTAGCTCCCACTCCCCTCCCAGAGCCAGGGAGAGAACCCAGGAGTCCAGGCTCCCTTCCCCTTCCTTTTCCTCCCCACCCCCACCTCCGGACTCCTGAGTTCTCTTTCCAGCTGGACACGGGCCCCATTGTGTGTTGGCCGCACAAACAAGTCACAGCCAGTCCCTGTCCTGAAGATAAGACAGACCGAGGGTGGGGGGACAAACAGAGACTCAGGGACAGGAGTGATTTGCAGAAGGGCCTGGAATAGAACCCAGGAGTCCTGGCTCCCAGCCCCCCCCCCCGCTCTAACCACTAGGCCTTCCCTCCCCAAGCTGTGGAGAGAACCCAGGAGTCCAGGCTCCCAGCCCCCCCTGCTCTAACCCACCAGCCCCCACTCCCTTCCCAGGGCCGGGCAGAGAACCCAGGAGTCCTGGCTCCCATCACCCCCCTGCTCTAACCACTAGACCCTCCCCATCCCCTCCCAGAACCGGGGAGAGAACCCAGGAGTCCTGGCTCCCATCACCCCCCTGCTCTAATCACTAGATCCTCCCACTCCCCTCCCAGAGCCGGGCAGAGAACCCAGGAGTTCTGGCTCCCATCACCCCCCTGCTCTAACCACTAGACCCCCACTCCCGTCCCAGGGCCGGGGAGAGAACCCAGGATACTACTGAGATCCTTGCTCTGGGCTCAAAGCTCTCATGGGGCGAGAGTCCCGCAGGGCATTTGGGGTGTGAGTTACCGGGGTGGGAGGGGGGGAGGAAGAGCATAGAGATTTTGGGGCACGGGGCAGATAGTTTGTGTGGCTTCCAAGGGGATGAGTTTTGGGGGTCCCTGTTAGTATGGGACTGACTCTGGGGGCAGATTGTTGGGTTGCGCAGAATTCAGGTTGATTTGTATGGCTCTTTGTCATGGACAGTTTGGGGAGACAGAGTTTTAGGGTGATTTTGAGCACCATTTGGGGGGGTCCCATTCATGGGGGACAGAACTCAGAGCAGATCTTTGGGGTATGACTTGGTGGAGGAAGTGTATATCTGAGTTTAATGGGGACAGATCTGGGGGACAGAACTCAGGGTGAATGTTAAAGCAGCAGATTTGGGGGTGGCCTTAGTGGGGGACAGGACTCGGTGGATCTCTGGGGTGACATTCATTGGGACAGATTTGGGGGCCCGTGTGCAAGGCAGGGAACACGAGGTGACTGAAGAAAACAGATGTGTGTAGCCTGCATTCTCAAGGGACCGAATTCAGACTGACTTTGGAGGGGCCGGGTTTCGGGGAGACAAACCCCCGGGTGGTTTTCGAGCGGATGGATGAAGCCGAGAAAACAGAACTGACCCTAACTGCGTGCATCTCTCGCTTTCTTCTCAGAAGTCTCGCTTGTGTGGACGCAATAAATAGGGGTTTTTTTCCCTCCCCAAATTCCTGGAAGGGGGGAGGGAATTTTTATTTTTATACCGCCTGGAGCGAGCGAGATCTAAGGAAGGAGAGGCAAAGAATTTCCCCTGGATTCGGGGACTCTGGGATGAAGGTTGCTTGAGCAGAGGACTTGATAGAACCCAGGTGTCCTGACTCCCAGCCCCCCTCCCCTCCCCCAGCTCGGGATTTGATCAGCAGATTGGCAGTCGGACAAGGCAGAATTTAACCGAGGAAGAAACTGCATCGATCTGGTGTTGGAGGAAGCGAATCGGTTCCAAAGGGAAGCTGACAGACCCATGTGGAGCCCGGAAGGAGGTTAACGGGGTGACTGGCTCTAGGAAGAAATGGATCAACGTGGCACCGAGTGCGGGCGCTGATCCGAGGCTTGGGTGCTGAGGCTGATTGAAGGGCGATTGCTTGCTTGGGTCGTTAATGCTAACGAGAGATCGATCGGCCCACTGCCCCGGAGTAATGGCCCAGCTGCTGGGAGAAGCAGCCCCCAGGGGAAATTGATTGGCCGGTGGCCACGGCTCAGGGAAATCTGGGGCTGGAGACTCTCTCGATCAGATAACTGGGGCTTGCTGGGAAGCAGAACCCCTTGGCGGAGGGATGCCCCCCGGGCGATATTGACCGGAAGATGAATGGAATTGATCAGCTGAGGGGGGAGTTGGTGCCCAGGGCGTGAAATTGATCAGAGGAAACTGAGTCATTGACTGGGAAACTGACCAGTGCCAGGGAGAAGGGGTGCTCCGGGGAGGCTTGGCCAGTTGGGTGATTTGCCCGGGGATCCCTTGAAATGGATCAGAAACGCTGCTCCAAGGGAAACTGACTTTGGTGGCTGATCGGGACTCGTTGGTTGGCCGGTGAGAGGGGAAATCCGCCAGCCGACCGGGGACCCGAGCCGGGAGGCGATTGAGCCGAGTTTCTCTTACCCTCTGCGGAGGGCGAGCGGTCTCTGCGCCTGGTGCGGAAATTGCCCCGATTGGGGCAGGGGCGATACCGACCGCAGGGCTCCCAGCCATGGCTGGTCCCTCCTCCTTCGGCAGATACACCCACGCCATCGTCCGCAGCGTCCCGGACTCGCTGGGCGCCCGGCCCGCCGGGGACGGGGCGGGCCCGGCAGAGCCGGTGGACCTGGCCAAGGCCCACCGGCAGTACGGGGTCTACACCGGGATCCTGCGGCAGAAGCTGGGGCTGCAGGTGATCGAGCTGGCGGCGGACGAAGGGCTGCCCCTCTCCGTGCTGGTGGAGGACGCGGCCGTGATCCAGGGCGACACGGCGCTCGTCACCCGGCCCTGGGAGCCGGCGCGGCGGGGAGAGGTAACCAGGGCGCCTGGGGTCCTTCCCCGGCTCTGGGAGGGGAGTGGAGGGTCTAGTGGTTAGAGCAGGGGGCTGGGAGCCAGGACTCCTGGGTTCCTTTCCTGGCCCTGGGAGGGGAGTGGAGGGGCTAGTGGTTAGAGCAGGGGGCTGGGAGCCAGGACTCCTGGGTTCCTTTCCTGGCCCTGGGAGGGGAGTGGAGGGGCTAGTGGTTAGAGCAGGGGGCTGGGAGCCAGGACTCCTGGGTTCCTTTCCTGGCCCTGGGAGGGGAGTGGAGGGGCTAGTGGTTAGAGCAGGGGGCTGGGAGCCAGGACTCCTGGGTTCCTTACCTGGCCCTGGGAGGGGAGCAGGGTCTAGCGGTGCTGGTGCTCCCTTCCTTAAGCCATCAATTATTGTAGCGGGGGGGGGGGGCGGAGGCTAATTCACCATCTGCTTCCTCCAGGGTGGCCCTAGGCCAAGCCCCCTCCCCGCCCCCCCAGGAGAGTTTGTCGCCTGACCCTAGTTGCCGTGGCAACTGCTCATCCCAGCATGACCTCATCGGTGATGCAAAACCTCCCATAGCCTCTGGAGGCCTTTGGGAAACCACCCCCAACACACACCCCCCCGACCCCCCTGAGCCAGCCAGCCCCGCCCTGGGGCAGGGGGGAGCCGGCGCCCCCTGGAGGGGACAGGCCCCTGCCCCATTCCCCGCCCCCCTGAGCCAGCCAGTCCCCGCCCTGGGGCAGGGGGGAGCCGGCGCCCCCTGGAGGGGACAGGCCCCTGCCCCATTCCCCGCCCCCCTGAGCCAGCCAGTCCCCGCCCTGGGGCAGGGGGGAGCCGGCGCCCCCTGGAGGGGACAGGCCCCTGCCCCATTCCCCGCCCCCCTGAGCCAGCCAGTCCCCGCCCTGGGGCAGGGGGGAGCCGGCGCCCCCTGGAGGGGACAGGCCCCTGCCCCATTCCCCGCCCCCCTGAGCCAGCCAGTCCCCGCCCTGGGGCAGGGGGGAGCCGGCGCCCCCTACATGTCGATCCTGATGAGCTGCTCTTATGCTGGGATCTGGATGGACCTTGTTGGCTGCAGACTAACGACCCCTTACCAGAAACACAGGGTGTGGGGTGGGGCAGGGGGAGCTCCTGGCTAGTCCAGTCCTGGCCTCTCCCAGCAGGGGGCGCTGTGGGGAGCGGGGCGGCCCGTGCGGGGGGGGGGGGGGGCTGGCTCCTGGCTACTCCAGCCCTGGGCTCTGTTCCCTGAATTCCCGGCCGGATAAACCTCGGCTCAGCTCTGGCTATTTTAGGAGACGCCCCAGGGAGGTTTCTCCAAGCAGCTGCTGATGCCTTGGTCCAGACCCAGGGCTTTCCCGGCACGTTTCCCCCCAACGCTTTGAGGCCCCGTCTCTTGGGTTCCCTCCCACCCCCCCCCCAGCTCTGGGGCACAGCTGGCCAGCCCCCCACTCCGGCCCTGGCTGAGTGAGTCGCTTCCGAGCTGAGGGGGGAGATGGGACGGGACGCTTTGAATCGGGCCGGCCCCGCGATCTCTGCTAACCCGGCTTCCCTGAGTTTGAGGGGTGCCCTGGAATGTGATGCGGTTGCGCCCCCCGGTGGCAATAACGTGCAACGCACCTGGGCGGGCGGCCGAAGACTCGAGGGCCAATGTTTCCCTTTAGCTCCTCCCAGCGGACGAGGCAGCGAGCTGGCGAAATATCCCGGCGTTGGCTGGAGCGGCTCCTAGTCCGTGGGACAGCTGGGGCTCATTTTCCCTGGGGCCCTTGGAAGTCATCTAGAGGGGATAGGCCCCGTGCCCCATTCCCTGCCCTCCGAGCCAAGCAGTCCCCTGCTTTGGGGCCAGATCTGAACTGGCGCCCCCTAGAGATTAAGGGCCCTGTGCCCCATTCCTGACCCCCCTGAGCCAGCCTGTCCCTGCCCTGGGACTGGATAGGGGCCGGTGCCCCCTAAAGGGGGGGAAAAAACCCATGTCCCCTTTCCCACCCTCCTGAGCCAGCCCGTGTTGCTGAACCTTGCTGGGTAGTAGCAACTCGGGAGCTTGTGAGCTGAATGCCACGGGATGAGGACACACATGGGCGGGGTAGGCTGGGGAAGTGGAAGAGGGGACGTTGGCACTCGTTTCTGAAGCCCCACAATCTCTTCCTGGAGTTGGGTGTAGGCCGCTGAAGCCTGCCTAGAAGTAGTGAAGTTTGAGGCCTAGGTTGGGAGCCGTGGGGCCGGGTCAAAGGGCCTGCATCATTGGGGCTGGTTGGGTAGGGCGAGCATGTCCACAGGGGTCACCGGGGAGGGGGTGTTGGCAGCGATTTCTGGACCCTCACAATCTCTTCTTGATGTTGGGTGTAGGCCGCTGAAGCCTGCCTCGTAGTAGCAGTGCCAGAGGCCTGGATTGGGAGCCATTGGATGGGGTCAAAGAGCACATGTTGGCAGGGTTGGTTGGGGAGGACAAGGGTTCCAACTGGGGGTGCCAGCAAGGGGGTGTTGGTGGCCATTTTGGAACCCTCACAATCTCTCTCTCCTTGGGTGTAGGCCCTGAAGCCTGCCTGGTAGTTAGTCTCATGGGGTTGCTAAGGGATGGGCCAGTGGGATGGGGAAGTGTAGGGGAATCCCCTGAAAGAGTTAATCTCTGTTGTTGGGGGTGGGGGGCTCGATCCAGATCATCAGCATTAAGAAGGTCCTGGAGGAGCTGAAGATGCGGGTGGTGGAGGTGACGGATGACGGGGCCACCTTGGATGGCAGCGATGTGCTCTTCACAGGTGAGCGCCCGACCCCTGGCAACGGGAGGGCAAGTAGCCATGGCTTGTACCCTGGGTGTGAACCAGCAGGGGGCGATGTGGAGCAAACTGCCTAATATTCCCAGAGCAGGGGATAGAACCCAGGAGTCCTAACTCCCTTCTCTCCCCCCCCCCCCGCTTCATTCGAAGGGCATTGATCAATTCCTGACTGCACTGGGAGGTCGGTTTTGGGGGGAGGGGGACTGATGGTGCATGGGGAGGTGGGGCTGGTGGGGTAGCAAATGGGTCATCCAAGGGGCCAGCTCCAGCTTGGGAGTATCTGAGTGACGCCAAAGCAATGGGAGCTAATTTGGCCATGGCATCTTGAGGGTTAGTGAGTCTTGTCCCGCCTGTTCCTGTCTCCTTACAGGTCGAGAGTTCTTTGTGGGCATCTCCAAATGGACCAATCACAGAGGGGCGGAGATGGTGGCGGATACTTTTCGGGTGAGCTGGAATTTTGGCAGGGTCAGGGAGAGAACTCAGGAGTCCTGGCTCCCACCCCGCAACTCTCCCTTTTCCCAGGGCTGCGGGGCGGGACTGAGGGACGCTGGCAGAGCTGGGATCCATGCATGGTTTTTTTTCTCCCCCTTCCCCGTGTGCCAGGATTTTGCTGTCTCTACTGTCCCCGTGGCGGGCTCCTCCCATCTGAAGAGTTTCTGTAGCATGGCTGGGCCGGACACAGTGGCCATCGGAAGCAGTGAGGCTGCCAGGAAAGCCATGAGGGTAACAGGGCCTATCCTGAGCTGGCTGAGCCCAGGGGAGCTGAGGTGTGGTGGGAGCGGTGGGATACTGGGCTGGGTGGGCCCCGGAGGCTGAGTTGTGGTAGTAGAGGTGGGCACCAGGCTGGGTGGGCTCAAGGGGTTGAGCTGTGGTGGCTGCGGTGGGATACTGAGCTGGGTGGGCTCAGGGGGCTGAGCTGTGGTGTCAGCAGTAGGATACCGGGCCGGGTGGGCCCAGGGCACTGATCTAAGGACTGTGTGGAGGACGGGGACACCAGGCCCTGCTCTCACCCCCATTGGCCCCACCCCCAGACCATGGAGCAGCTGACCGATCACCACTACGACACACTGACGGTGCCGGACGACCCCGCCGGGAACTGCGTCTACGTGCGGCTGGGGCCCAAGGGCAGCGCCCTGCTACACCGCAGCCCCGAGGAGTTCCCCAACAGCCTGCAGGTGAGGGGGCGGGGTGGGGGCGGAGCTGTATGGCTGCTGGGGGCGGGGCTAAAGGCTTTGTTGACTGGAGGGTTCATGGGCACGCCTTAAGGCCCTGCTGGGGGTGGATGGGGGTGGTTTGGGGTCCCTGGGCAGGACTTAAGGATCAGTGGGGGTTGGATGGGGTTGGGGTTGGGCTTAGGCCTCTAGTGAGGGTGGGGGCAGAGTGCCAGGGGGTGTTGCTTGTGGAGGGGGGGGTCAGGGGTGGAGTTTGCAGCTGCAGGCTGGGAGGGGGCGGGACAGGGGGTGGGGCTTTGAGAACAGGGGCTTTCTTGGGCGGGGCTCAGGGTTGGAGTGGGTGGGGTTCATGGGGGGAGGGGAGATGGGTCTGGGGCAAGACTTGAGGTGGGTGGGGGAGTGGCATGTGGCTTTAGGGGCGGGGCTAGGAGTGAGTGGGGGCAGGGCATGGGGGTTTGGGGTAGGAGTGGGCAGGGGAATTTGTGACTGGGTCCTGGGGACAAGGTTCGGAGTGGGTGGGGGCGTGGCTTGGGAATCTAGGGGTGGGGCTAGGAGTGGCTGAGGCAGGGCATGGGGGATCTGGAGACCTGGGGGCGGAGTTTGGGATAGGAGGGCGGGGCATGTGCAACTGGGGGTGGGGCATAGGGGATCAGTGAAGTGGAGTGAATGGGGGCAGGGCTTGGCGATCTGGAGGCGGGGTTTAGGATAGGAGGGCGGGGCTAGGAGTGGGTGGGGCTGTCGATGGAAAGGACGGGGCATAGAAATGGCTTCTCCTTACCCACAATGCTTTGCACCCCCCAAATTGACCCTTGTCTCTCCCCACAGCCCTTCCAGAAGCTGTCCGACCTCACCCTGATCCCCGCCGCCTGCAGCGAGGTGGCCAAGCTGGGGGGGGCCCTCAGCTCCTGCTCCCTTCTCATCAACAAGAAGCTCGACCGCTAGTGCCTCCAGCCCCCCACCAGCTACATGGGGGAGCCCCCTGTCCCCCCCATCCTCCCTGTATGCCCCACATCTTACCCAGCCCACGCCCTGCACCCCCAACCTCAGGGTGCCCCTCAACTCGCTGTCCTCTATCTGGGAAGTGGCATTCACCCTTTCCCAGCATTGCCCCCTCACCTGCCTGGAAAGTGGGGTTCCCCTGATCCCCCAAAAGCCTAGCCTCAGACACAGCCTGGGGAATATTTGGAACCTCCCACAACATGTGTTGTGGACCCTGAAAATAATGGGGTCCTGCCTTCTTGGGAAGTGGGGAGCAGGGGGGCTGGGTACCCCATTAGCAGGAGAGGGTGGAAGGCCTATTAGGTGGGGCCCCCCAAAGTGTTGGGAAACCCTTTGTTCCTTTGCGGGGAGGGGAAACAGTGGGTGGGACCCATCTATACTTAGTGGGTGGCCTGGGGAGGGAGGGGTTAGAGCCCACCCTCATATGGGGCTTGGGGGAACCCAGCTATGTCCTGCTGGGATAGTGGAAGGTTTGGGGGACCCTGATTTATCATGCCACCATGGGGAGGGGGTTTGAGGGACACCAGTATGTTATACCACACAATGGGGACCCCAATATTGAAGCCATGGCACTGGAGGACCTCGGGTACCTGAGATCCCTGAATTAGGGGAGACCTTTCACTGTGGTTAGGATCTTCCAGCCCCACTGCTGCCTTCCCCCCCAGCCATTCATCCACTAATCTATGGTGCTGGTGTTTTTGGGGGTTAGCCCTCTTACCCCCTGAAACACAACTCGCTCCCCACTGCCACACCCCTATAGTACAACCCCTTCCCCCGTTAGCTGTCGTGACTGTGGGTCTGTGAGACTGATCCTTGGTGGGAGCGCTGGGATACCAGGCTGGATAAGTCTGCTGTGGGGCCGGTGGGGATCCCAGACCTTTAGCTATGTACGGGTGACTGCCCCTCCCCAAGACAGGGGTGCCTTGTGTGTGTGTTAGAGTAGTTAGGGGGGCTCCTAGGAGCCCCCTGTGATGTGGAGTAGGAGCGCCCCCTAGGGCAGAGCTTCTCACTGCCTCTGAGATCCATGACACAATAAAGAATTGAACCAATTTAGCCCCCTCAGAGTGGTGTCTCAATTGGGGGGGACCCGTACCCCACTGCCCCTGAGCCACCCAGTCCCCCCCCCCCACGCAGCCAACATCCCCTAGAGGGGAAACCTCTCACTTCAATTTCAGTTCTCTCCACGGGACCCAGTTTCAGTTTGGGGGGCAGGGGGATGCACTAAACGTCACCCCCTCCAAGAGCAGCCGCTGCGATCCATAAATAGATTTAGTGTCACCCAAATAAATAAGAGTTTAATTCAGTTAAAAATATTTTCCTTCTTAAATATTCCAGTCCGCTTTGGCGTATTGAATACAAAAACGCCCCATTTCTGGTCATTCTGTCCCCGCTCCCAGCGGGACAATCGGACGCCCGAAAAGCCCAGAGCTGCGTGGCATGTTGCTGCGGCAGTCGCGTTCAGTGTGACTTTTTGTAGGGTCTACAAAAATAAGAGCTGGTGAACAAGCTCCCCAGGGACAGCTGTGCAGCTGGTCTCTGAGGTGTGGGGGGAATTGTGGGCACGGGAGGTGAGCTCCATACTGTTGGGGGGCTTTGTGTTTATGGGGGTCTGTGGGGGGGGGGATCACCCCATAGCTGACCCTCTCTGTGTGAGGGAGACCTTAAGTGGGGGCCACCGGCTCATCCGCCATCTCCCTCTGCTGTCAGAACAGCTGCCAAGATGGCTGCCACAACAGCCCCCCTCCATCTTTCATGGTCAGCCATCTTGGATGACGCTTAAGGGTCTCCCTCCACCTTCGTCTCTTCCACGATGGCTGCCCCGAGGGCTCACCCTCCATCATTGGTGGCCACCGTCCCGGACTAAGCTTTCAGAAGAGGCAGAACCCGGTCATGGGGGGCCATCGCGGGAGAGACGTCAGGGTCGTCTGGTCTTGAAACCCTCCTCCGCAGTGGTTACCATGTGGGGTCAACCTCCATTTTTGGTGGCCAGCTTCTGAGGTGAAGCCATCAGAGGGGAAGCGTGGTGTTTGCGGGGCCCTTTTGGGCGAAGGCGTGGCGGGGGGAGAGGCGGTGCGGGCGGACAGCTTGGAAGATGCCAACCCCGGAGTTTAAGCTGCCGGCAATGTCTCGAGGCCTGAGCGAGGCCCGGGCCCGGGGGCCGCAGGGCGAACTGCCCCGCCCTAGAGGCTGGCGTTGATCAGGGCCTCGAAGGCTAAGGTGTCCTCCTGGATGTAGGTGGCTTCCGGGGCGTGGAGCCGGCAGAGGGGGAAGAATTCGGGGAGGCCGCTGGCTATGTTGCACTTGCTCACGGGCCGCTGGAAGGAAGAGGAGCCATCCGCCGTCTGGAAAGAGCTCGAGATGTGCCGCTCGCCGGCTTGATCCAGGAGCGTGAAGGTGACCTGGGGAGCAGATTGAAAGGGTTAACGGTCGCTAGAGGTCCAGCCGGGCCCCTAGAGGGGACAGGCCCCGTGCCCCTCTCACCTTGTGACGGAAAGGCCATTTGAGCCGGAAATCGTATTCTCCCCTCATCAGCACCAAGAAGAGGGAGATGTGCGTCCCGGCCCCGGTGCCGTCCCCATTGAGGTAAACCTTGAGGCAGAGTTTGTAGCCGTAGCGGCTGGTGTAGAAGGCTGATGGAGGCAGAGAAAGAGAGAGATGACGGATATCTGCCACTCCCGCCTACAAACACGTTTGCTTGTGGAACTCCCTGCCCCATGATATTACCATACCAAGCTATTTCACAGGAGACGATTGCCTGATGAAGTGCGTGGTGGGGGAATTTCTGCTTCCCTCCCCCGTGTTCCACTAAGCGCACTGACCTGGGGCCACTGTTAACCTGTGGGACTCCAGGACCCATGACGCTGCTGTGCTGAGGGCTACTCCAGGCAGACTGACACATCATGGGGGATTTATTACTTCCCACCACTGTTGCCTGGTTGTCTGCTGTAGAGCTAATTACTTTCAATAGCGTTTATCTGTGGAACTACCTGCCACTAGATTTCACCATGCCCAAAGTGTTCTGGGGGATAATGCCTGTTGAGGTGCACTCTGGGGGCTATACTCTGCCCGCTGTTAACCTCTGGAACTCCCCACAACAGGATATCATTGTGCTGAGGACAGTCCAGTTGTGGGGCTTTGCTGTCTGGTGAGGAGCATTATAGGGTCACAGACCTCAACATCGCCATCTGGTCTTAGTGTTTTGCCTGCAGGACTGTCTGCTACTGGATATTTACGTATCTAAAATATCCCCAGAAGGCATGTTGCCTCCGTGGAGAGCATTGAGGGGGATTTCTGAACATCCTCCGCTGTTTTCCTTGATGTAGGCTAGTGTTAAACTGCGGAACTCCCTGCTGCTGGATATTAGCACAGCCAGGATATCCTCCAGGGTGATGCATCCCTGTTGAGGTGCATTATGGGGGATTTGCTGCCTCTTGCACCGACCCACACCTGGTGTTGGGCTGGGGAACTCTCTGCCACATGGTATTGCTGTGGCCAAGGTGTGGTGAATGCTGGGGGATTTTCCTCTGCTCCCTGGCGATGGCACTCACGGGGGGAGTAGACTGCAGGTATCTGTCTGGACAGGGCTTGCTGCAACTTTCGCCCCACGTCAGGGACCCTCCAGAGAAAGTGTCCATCATAGGAGGTCTGCTCCAGGGCCTGGACCTGGGCCCCCAGGCTACTGATCATCACGTCCTTGATGGCCAGGAGCGAGTCCTGCTGGGCCACCTGGAGGGAAGGAGACGGAGAAGTTGGCGGGAGTTGAGGTATGGGGTCAAGTCGGTGCCTGGGACGTTCATGGGAGGGCGCGATAGACCACAAGGGAGGAGATGGGACAACGAGGCTAAGGTCATGGGTCAAGGTTCAGGCTTCATGGGCCCATGCTGAACCATGGGGGAGCCGGTGGAAGCCAATAGGGGGCGTTGTAGGTCAACTCTGAAAGGTCTTTGGTCGACTTTTGGACCCTGGATCGAATGGGAGGGGTCAGAGGTCAAAGGTGAGAGCATGTGGGCCAACCATGGGTACAATGCGAGGGGTGAAATGTGAGAACTCACAGATCACCATGAAGTCACAGGTCAACTCTGAAAGCTCTTAGGGCAGCCATGGGACCAACGTGAGAGGTCAGGGACCAACCGTGAAAGTTCTTGGCTAAACCATGGGGCCGGAGGCTGAGGGCTCACGACTCAAAAGTCAAATCCTTGGGCCAAGCCGGGGTCATAGGTCAACTCTGGGAGCAGGGGCCAAATGGGAAAAGTCAGAGGTCAACCGTGAGCGGGCGAGGGGGGTTCTGCTCCCCCTCAGTTGTGGGGCGAGCGCCGACCTTTTCCTCCAGGTACAGGATGCGGGCCATGGCTTCCCCCAGGACGCTGGCCGAGCCCCTGTCGGCCGAGCCCCTGGCCCCGTCGCGCCGGCCCATCTCCCGGCTCAGCACCGTCACGATGTTCTGCAAGGTCTTCTGCTGGGCTTCCACCTCGCTCAGCCGCTGGTCCAGCCGCCCCCGGGCCGCCTCCGCCCCCTGCACTGCCTCCAGCAGGAGGCGCTGGTGGGACGGGGCCGGCAGGGACTCGGCCTCCTCCACCTTCCCATGGTGCACCTGCTAGGAGCGAGAGGAGAGAGCTGAGCCCATGGGCCCCCCAGTACCGCTGTGGGGCCAGCCCCGCCCGCCCAGGGAGAACGCCCCCTGCTGAGCCTCCTGCTGGCTCCCTGCCCCACAGCGCCCCTGGAAATACTAGTCCCCAAGCCTCCATCCGCCTGGTGCTTTGATGGGGGGACTAGATCTTGCCCAAGCACGAGCGCCAGGTGTCCTTCCGCCTGCCCGCGGACTTACCCGCACGTGGCAGCTCAGGGCACCGTACGGCCAAGAAACCAGCTCCTCCGGGGACAGGGGGCGGTGGGTGTCCTAGGGGAGGCCAAGCCCCGGGGGGCGCAAATGGTTAGAAGGGCCCCTGCCCCATTCCCCGCCCCCCTGAGCCAGCCAGTCCCCGCCCTGGGGCCGGGTGGGAGCCGGCGCCCCCTGGAGGGGGACAGACCCCGTGCCCCATTCCCCGCCCCCTCAGCCAGCCAGTCCCCACCCTGGGGCTGGGTGGGAGCCGGCGCCCCCTAGAGGGGACAGGCCCTGTGCCCCATTCCCCGCCCCCCGAGCCAGGCTGGGGAGGCGGGGCGCGGCGCGGCTGGGGTTGAATTTGGAATCGTCCCCCGCCCCCCAGATGCACGTACCCGGTCCAGGTCGTTGAGCAGCTGCTTTCCCTGGTCCTCCAGACACTGGAGACAGGCCCGTTCCCCGGCCCTGCAAAGCCCAGGAGGGAAAAGGTGCCAGGGTATTAGCAGGGCAGAGCGCCCCCTGCTGCCCCCCGCAGTGCAGTACCCCCTGCTGCCCCCCTGCAGCCCTGTGCCCCCTGGTGGCTCCTGCCCCGCTCCCCACAGCCCCCCGCTCCCCCCGCTGCCCCATGCCCCCTGGTGCCTCCTGTCCCGCTCCCCCCAGCCCCCCTGCAGCCCCATGCCCCCTGGTGCCTCCTGCCCCGCTCCCCACAGCCCCCCGCTGCCCCCCTGCAGCCCCGCGCCCCCTGGTGCCTCCTGTCCCGCTCCCCCCAGCCCCCCGCTGCCCCTGCTGCCCCCCTGCAGCCCTGCGCCCCCTGGTGGTCTCCTGCCCCGCTCCCCCTGCTGCCCCCACTCCGTCCCTGCCCCCGCGCCCCCTGCAGCCCTGTGCCCCCTGGTGCCTCCTGCCCCGCTCCCCCCAGCTCCCTGCTCCCCCTGCTGCCCCCCTGCAGCCCTGTGCCCCCGGTGGTCTCCTGCCCCGCTCCCCCTGCTGCCCCCACTCCGTCCCTGCCCCCGCGCCCCCTGCAGCCCTGTGCCCCCTGGTGCCTCCTGCCCCGCTCCCCCCAGCCCCCCTGCAGCCCCACGCCCCCTGGTGGTCTCCTGCCCCGCTCCCCCTGCTGCCCCCCTGCAGCCCCGTGCCCTCTGGTGCCTCCTGTCCTGCTCCCCACAGCCCCCCGCTCCCCCCGCTGCCCCCCTGCAACCCAATGCCCCCTGGTGCCTCCTGTCCCGCTCCCCCCAGCCCCCCGCTGCCCCTGCTGCCCCCCTGCAGCCCTGTGCCCCCTGGTGCCTCCTGCCCCGCTCCCCCTGCAGCCACATGCCTTCTTGTGCCTCCTGCCCCCGCACCCCCTGCCGCCCCCACTCCGTCCCTGCCCCCCGCGCCCCCTGCTGCCCCCACTCCGTCCCTGCCCCCCGGCGCCCCCTGCCGCCCCCACTCTGTCCCTGCCCCCTGCCGCCCCCACTCCGTCCCTGCCCCCCGGCGCCCCCTGCCGCCCCCACTCCGTCCCTGCCCCCTGCTGCCCCCACTCCGTCCCTGCCCCCCGGCGCCCCCTGCCGCCCCCACTCCGTCCCTGCCCCCGGCGCCCCCTGCTGCCCCCACTCCGTCCCTGCCCCCGGTGCCCCCTGCTGCCCCCACTCCGTCCCTGCCCCCCGCGCCCCCTGCCCCCCGGCGCCCTGCTCGCACTCTTTGCAGCGGTGGTGCCCGCAGTCCATCCTGCGCCCCTGCTCCGCGAGCTGCAGCTGACACCCGTCGCAGCGGGATCCCCCCTCGCAGGGTCCGGGCGCCCCCCCGGGGGGCCCCTCCGGCTGCCCCTGCTGGGCGGGGCTGGGGGCCAGGATGGGCTTGGTGCTGCCCCAGGGGCTGACGACTAGGAAACTCATCTCAGCGGGGGAGGGGATGCCTGCGGGGAGAAAGAGCCGGAGGGGAAGGGGTTAACCGGCGCTGATTGGCTGAGAGCCGGGGCTCCCGCCCTCCGCCCCCCGTTCAGAGCGATTGGCTGAGAGGCGGTGGTCTATCCCATTCCCTGCGCGCTGATTGGCCGGGGGCGGAGGTTTATCCCACTCCCGGAGCTGACTGGCCGGGAGCGGTGGCGGTCCCCATTCCCCAGGCTCTGATTGGCTCAGAGACGACGGCGTTTCCCATTTCACTTAGACCCGCCTCCGCGCTCTGATTGGCGGGGCCTTTTCCCGGCCGCTCCTTCGGCCCACGAGGCCCGAGTCCCCCGGGGGATTCCCCAGCGCCCGCGGCCGTTCCCGGAGAGACCCGCGGGGATCCCCCGCCCCGCCCCGCCGAGCCCCCCCGCCCCCCCCAGCCCCACAGAGCCCCCTACAGACCCCCCGCCCCACAGAGCCCTCTGCGCCCCCCACAGCCCCCTATAGCCCCCCCGCCCCCCCAGCGCCCCCTACAGACCCCCCCGCCCCACAGCCCCCTATAGCCCCCCCGCCCCCGCCCCGCCGAGCCCCCCCGCCCCCCCCAGCCCCACAGAGCCCCCTACAGACCCCCCGCCCCACAGAGCCCTCTGCGCCCCCCACAGCCCCCTATAGCCCCCCAGCCCCACAGAGCCCCCTACAGACCCCCCGCCCCACAGAGCCCTCTGCGCCCCCCCCCAGCCCCCTATAGCCCCCCCGCCCCCCCAGCCCCACAGAGCCCCCTACAGACCCCCCCGCCCCACAGAGCCCCCTACAGCCCCCCCAGCCCCCTATAGCCCCCCAGCCCCACAGAGCCCTCTGCGCCCCCCACAGCCCCACAGCCCCCTATAGCCCCCCCGCCCCCACCCCGACCCCCCGCCCCACAGAGCCCCCCATCCCCCGCCCCGGGTCCGGCACCCCCCCAGCCAGCCCCACAGATCCCCTAGACCCCCCGGCCAGCCCCACAGAGCCCTCTGCGCCCCCCACAGCCCCCTATAGCCCCCGCCTCCCCACAGAGCCCCCTGCGCCCCCCCAGCCCCCTATAGCCCCACCGAGCCCCCTGCGCCCCCCACCAGCCCCACAGACCCCCCTACAGCCCCCATCCGTCACCCGCCCCACAGACCCCTCTGCGCCCCCCCCAGCCCCACTGATCCCCCTACAGACCCCCCCATCCCCCGCCCCGGGCCCGGCCCCACAGGCCCCCCCTGCGCCCCCCCAGCCCCACAGAGCCCCCTACAGCCCCCACCCTGACCCCCTGCCCCACAGACCCCCCTACAGACCCCCCCATCCCCCGCCCCGCGCACCCCACCAGCCCCGCCCCACATACCCCACCAGCCCCCACCCTGACCCCCCGCCCCACAGAGCCCCCTGCGCCCCCCACCAGTCCCACACACCCCACCAGCCCCACAGACCCCCCTACAGATCCCCACCAGCCCCGCCCCACAGAGCCCCCTGCGCCCCCTCCAGCCCCACAGATACCCCTACAGACCCCCCATCCCCCGCCCTGCCCCGGCCCCACAGACCCCCCCTGCGCCCCCCCACCAGCCCTACAGACCCCCCCATCTGTCCCCATCCCCCCAACCAGCCCCACAGATCCCCCATCTGTCCCCCCTCCCCCAACCAGCCCCACAGACCCCCATCCGTCTCCCATCCCCCCAACCAGCCCCACAGATCCCCCGCCCCCCTCCCCCAACCAGCCCACAGATCCCCCCACCCTCAGCCCCCGCCCCACAGACCCCCCCATCCGCCCCATCCCCGAACCAGCCCCACAGACCCCTCCATCCGTCTCCCATCCCCCCAATCAGCCCCACAGATTCCCTACAGACCTCCCTTCCGTCTCCCATCCCCCCAACCAGTCCCACAGACCCCCCTACAGACTCCCCATCGCCCCACCCTCACCCCCACTCCACAGACCCCCCCATCCGTCCCCCTCCCCCCAACCAGCCCCATATAGAACCCCCATCTGTCCCCCCGACCAGCCCCACAGGCCCCCCATCCATCCCCATCCCCCACCCAGCCAGCCCCACAGACCCCCGCCATCCGTCCCCCTCCCGCCCCACAGAAGCCCCCCGACCCCCTGCACCCTCCGCCCGCCCGTGCCCCGCGCCGGGGGTCGCTCACCGCCCGATCCAGCCCGTCCGTGTGTCTGGCTGGCTGCGCCCCGCGCCGGCCGGGGACCCCCCCGCGGGCCCCGCCCCCCGTGACGTGCCGGCCCCGCCGCGGAAATTTCCTCCCCCTCCCCCGCCGCAGGGAATCTCCAGTGACGTCACCAGGAGCCTCTTGGACACGGGGACCCCCCCGGGACATGCCCCCTCCCCCAGCGGAAAGGAGCTGGGGGGGGCGTGTGTGAGTGTGTAAATGTGTGTGTGTGTCCCTGCCGGGGGTGTGTGTGTGTAAATGTGTGTCTCCCTGCTGGGGGTGTGTAACTGAGTATGTCCCTGCTGGGTGTGTGTGTGTGTGTGTGTAAATGTGTGTGTGACCCTGCTGGGTGTGTTTGAGTGTGTAAATGTGTCTCTCCCTGCCGGGGGTGTGTGTGAGTGAGTGTGTAAATGTGTGTGAGTGTGTAACTGAGTATGTCCCTGCTGGGTGTGTGTGTGTGTGTAAATGTGTGTGTCTCCCTGCTGGGTGTGTGTGTGTAACTGTGTGTCCCTGCTGGGTGTGTGTGTGAGTGTGTAACTGAGTATGTCCCTGCTGGGTGTGTGTGTGTGTGTGTAAATGTGTGTGTCTCCCTGCTGGGGGTGTGTGTGCGTGTGTCCCTGCTGGCTCTGTGTGTGAGTGTGTAACTGTATGTGTCTCCCTGCCGGGGGTCTGTGTGTGTAAATGTGTGTGTCCCTGCCGGGGGTGTGTGTGCGTGTGTGCGGGGAGGGTTAATTTCTCACAAGCAGCCCCACATTGCCCGGTCTCTGGGATCGGTGTGGGGAAGGGATAAACAGCCCAGGCCCTAGGGCCGCCCTGGGGCAATGGGGCAGGCCTGACCACCCAGGGAGATCCCCCTGCCGCCCCCCGCAGCCCAGCGCCCCCTGCTGCCCCCCGCAGCCCAGCGCCCCCTGCTGCCCCCCGCAGCCCAGCGCCCCCTGCCGAGCCCCCACGGCCCTGGAGCGAAAGGGTTACAGCTGCCTGAGCTCTGTGGGTTTCCTGATTTCTTCACAACCTCCTTCCTCTTCCCCTCAGCCCTTGGGAGCAAGGCCCCTCCCCAGAGACAGATGCCCCCAGAGGCCCCTCTCCCCGGATCACCCCCCGGGCTCCACCATGCGCCCCCAGCTCTTGCCCCTGGCCCTCGCCCTCCTGGTAGCGGTGCCCTCGGGGGCTCAGGAAGGTAAGGAGCAAACCCGGCCGTGGGCCTGGCCTCTCTCGCCAAGCGGGGTGGGGCCGGGGCTGGGCTTGGTTGGCAGCGAACTGGGCAGGAGGCTCAGGCCTTGTCCCAGTGCCTAGGGGTCCCCGTATAACCAGCCGCCCCACCCCAGAGCTGGCTGCATCTCAGCCCCGGGGGAGGGATCTCTGGAGCACCGGCTGCCCCACCCCAGAGCTGGCTGCATCTCAGCCCCCGGGGGAGGTTTCTCTGGGTCCCCCAGACTTGCCAGTGCTAATTCCCTGACACCACCCGGGGGACCTCCTCGGGGCATGGCCAGTCTTGCATGAGGGGCTGGGCGGGGGGAGTGAACGGCAGGTGCCCACGACCCACAGGGCGTAACACGTCTCGGAGCGGCTGAGCCGGGGCGGGCTCAAACCCGGGCGCAAAGGGGGCCCCAGACTCGGGCCACGGCCCCGCTGCAGCGGAAGCTGGGGGCTGCGTTCGCCTGGGGATGGGGTGTCCACACTGGTTCGTGACCCGGACCCGGGCTCCGGTGTCTCTGCGATGTCTGGCCGCCCGTGTCCCAGACACCCCAGCCGCTCTCACCGGGGGCGGGCGTGGGGGCGGTGCGGGGTAAGGCGACTGGCGGCCCCCCGCATCACGAGCCCAGCGGGGCTGCGTCCACACTGCAAAGCAACAGGCCCCGGATCCTGGCTTGACTCCAGCTCGGCCCCTCCGTCCCCAGGACTCTGGCGTCGCGCGATTCGGGTGTAGACGGACCCTCGGCGGCACGGCCGGTTCTCCTGCAGGCCGGGCCCCGGCACGAGACCGTCCGAGCGAAGGGAGCCGGCTGCTGGGGGCCATGTGCCGTGATGGCCGCGGCTGGCTTGCCCTGCGTGCAGCCTGGCGCGCTCCCCTCGGCATCCTCAGGGACGGACGCAGGGCCGGAGCCGGGAGCCGATATTAGCTGCCTCGCCCGGCCCGCTGTGGGTAAATACTGCCAGGGCGAGGGGCTGCCTGCGGGGGGCTTTGTCGGGTTACCGGTGCCGAACGGTCACGGGGGACCTCTCTATGAATGTGCCCCACCCCAACGCAACACTGGGCAAGGGGATCCCTGTATAATCAGCCACCCACCCCAGAGGTGGCTGCATCTCAGCGCCAGGCGAGGGGTCCCCATCACTCTTGCCCTCTCGTAGGCAGAAGCCACCCGGCTCTGGTGTTCGCAGGCCCAGAGGTGACGACAGAAGCCGGCTCCACTGTCAGTCTGCCCTGCAACCTGACGGGGCCGCGGCTGACCTGGCAGTGGATCCCCCGCTACCCGGTCTGCGCTGGTGTGAGCGGTGGGATGAAGACGATCTACACAGTGACGGCGGCTGGGGCACACGACGCTCTGCAGGGGAGATTTCAGACGCGGCTGCGGCTCCTAACGAGTCAGGGATCCCCGAGCTCCGTCCTCCAACTCCAAACCCTCCACATGAACGACTCGGGGGTCTTCTTCTGTGCCAGCCCCAGCCAGAGCGCCCCGCCCACCTCTGTGACCATCACGCCCGGTAACAGCCCGGCCGGGGGGCTGGGAGCCAGGACTCCTGGGCTCTCTCCCTGGGTCTGGGAGGGGAGTGGGGGCCTAGTGGTTAGAGCAGGGGGGCTGGGAGCCAGGACTCCTGGGTTCTCCCCATCTCTGGAAGAGGGGGAGGGGGTTGAGGATTTTGATGGGGTCCTACAGCCCAGTTCAGGGGGAGCAGCCAGCCGGGGGGGTGGGTCATTAACTGGATCATCTTTTTTGGCTCTGTCCCCACAGGCTGCCAGGTCGGGGTGTCCATCGAAGGGGTCCCCAAGGAGCTGGTCGTGAAGGGAGCATCTGTGTCCCTCTCCTGTGCCCCCTGTGGGGAGCGGGGACCCACATCACCCCCAGGAGGGGGCGCCACATGGCGGCTCAATGGGAAGCCGCCCCCAAACTCCACTGGCCTTCGGCTCCTGAGGTCCAACAAGGTGACGATAGGGGATTTCTCCAGCCGGCTCGAGGGTCTGTGGAGCTGCCATCTGCCTGGGGATCCCCCCCGGTCTGGGGGCTACTGCCTGGAGCTTGACCCGGGGGCACACGGGACCCAGGAGAGCCCCAGCCCCCCCAGTCCAGGTGTGTGGATCTCCCCGTGCCCTGCGCCCCCCTCGCTTCTCCGCCCGATTCCAGCTCAGCTGGGGGTCAAGGCGACCGGCCAAGGGGGGCGGAAATTAATGGGCACCTGCCCTGGGCGAAGGCGTTCTCTGCCACTGTTACCCAGCTCCCACCTAGAGGTGGCCGCATCTCAGCGCCGGGCGAGGGATCGCTGCGTAACCAGCCCCCGCGCCCCGCCCCAGACCTGGCCGCATCTCAGCGCCGGGCAAGGGATCGCTGCGTAACCAGCCCCCGCGCCCCGCCCCAGACCTGGCCGCATCTCAGCGCCGGGCGAGGGATCGCTGCGTAACCAGCCCCCGCGCCCCAGACCTGGCCGCATCTCAGCGCCGGGCGAGGGATCGCTGCGTAACCAGCCCCCGCGCCCCGCCCCAGACCTGGCCGCATCTCAGCGCCGGGCAAGGGATCGCTGCGTAACCAGCCCCCGCGCCCCGCCCCAGACCTGGCCGCATCTCAGCGCCGGGCGAGGGATCGCTGCGTAACCAGCCCCCGCGCCCCAGACCTGGCCGCATCTCAGCGCCGGGCAAGGGATCGCTGCGTAACCAGCCCCCGCGCCCCGCCCCAGACCTGGCCGCATCTCGGCACCGGGCGAGTGATCCCAGCTCCAATTCTTTCCCTAGGCCCCAGTCCCACCCTGCTCCTGCCTCTGGTCGGGGGCTGCGTGGGGGCCGCTCTGGGCCTGGTCCTTGTGGGCGTTGTTGTGGTTATTTGCCAGAGGAGGTGCCGGCCCAGGGACGCCAGGTACGGTTTGGCAGTGGGGAGTGGGGCGGTGTTTCTATAGGGGACAGGGGAGCGACTGGGGGATGAAGGGTGGGGTGTCCGATGGGGGCAGGTACATATAGGGCATCCTAGTCTGTAGGGGAAGGGTCCAGGATGGGGGCTATAGGGACCGGGAGGAGTCAGATAACGATGGAGCTCTGTACCCCGGGTTGGGCTACGTCCCATGGGGTGATGGGCAAGGTATGGGGGAGAGTTCGTCTATAGGGGCAGTGATGTGCCTGAGGCCGTGGGTCCAGCCTGGAGTCTATAGGGCAGGGCATTCTCTAGGGGGAGAAAGCAGAAGGGGGCGAGGAAGGCCGGCCGCTATAGGGGGTTATTCCATGGGGCCGAGCCAAGCCCAGGGGTTTCTCTGCTGTATGGAAATTATCTAACGATCCCTGTCACCCCCCAGGGTGACCCCCATGGTGACAGAAATGGACGGGAAATCAGAACAAGCAGGTGAGATGGGGGGCTGGGGAATGGGGCAGGGGCTTCTAGGGGGTGCCGGCTCCCACCCGGCCCCACGGCGGGGACTGGCTGGCTCAGGGGGGCAGGGAATGGGGCAGGGGCCTGTCCCCTCTGGGGGGCGCCGGCTCCCAGTCACGGAGTCCCCGGGCGATGCTCGGGAACTGCTCCCCACGAAGCCGGGCAGGATCTGGGGGAGCCTCCTCTCCCCAGCGTTCAGCCTCCCCTGCCCCACCGGGCGCTTCCCGCAGCGCGTCTGCCCGGGCGGGGTCCTGGGGGGGCCAGGGGGCCCTGCCCTCCAACCCCGCAGACAGACGGGACTCTCAGCCCCCCGGGAGCACCGAAGGTTTCGTCGGCGACAGGAACACGGCGCAGGGCAGAGCTGGTTAGCACAGAAATCGGGGACTTTCAGCCACGTCTGTCTTGGGGAGTCCTGGGCCAGACGCTCGGGACCCCCCTGTCCAGCCCCCCCACGCAGATCCCCAGCCTCCAGCCACCCCACCTCCGACACCCCCTTTGCTCCTCCTTCCCTTTGTCTCGCTTCCCGGGCGAAAGCTGTCACCCGGTCGCGCCCCCCTCCTGGGTCCCAGGTCACACAGGTGCAGACAGCTGGGCAGCCTCTCCTGCCCCCGGGCCCCCGCAAAACTCACCCCCCCAATTCCCACCCCCAAAGTATCGGTGCAGCACACAGGGAAACTGAGGCACACACCGGATTAGTCTAGGACAGGGAGACTCGCATGCAAAATAACGAGCTGAATAACCCCCCCCTTCGTCACACTCCCATCTGGCATCAGGGCAGGGAATGGGGCCGGGGGCCTGGCCCCTCTAGGGGGCACTGGCTCCCATCCAGCCGCAGGGCGGGGGGCTGAATGACCCAAACCCTGGGCTCCGTCACCTTTCGCTTTCTCTCTCCCTTCCCAGTTGAGCATCCGCCGTCCTCTGACCCCCACCCTGTTGATGAGGTAACTCCCCTGGCCGTCAGGGTGGGGGGCTCAGCAGGGGGTGCTGGGAGCGGGACGGGGGCTTGGCCAGGGGCAACAGGGGGCGCTGGGCGGGGGGTAGCAGGGGGCTGCAGGGAGTGGGGCAGGGGGCGCTGGGCTGGGACGGGGGCTGAGCAGGGGGTGCTGGGTGGGGTCTCAGCAGGGGGCTCTCCCCTGGCAGTCAGGGTGGGGGGCTCAGCAGGGGGCGCTGGGAGCAGGGCGGGGGCAGCAGGGGGCGCTGGGCTGGGAGGAGCAGGCTGGGGTCTCAGCAGGGGGCTCTCCCCGGGCACTCAGGGCTGGTTGCAATGCGACCCCCAGGGGGCGCTGTGCCACGGGGCGCTCACTAGGGGGCGCTCTGCCGCCAGCTGGCTCAGGGGGTCGCTCGCCCCCCGGGGCCGTAACACGCCTCTAACGCCCGCTCTCCGCAGGGCCCTGAGGGGATCCAATACTCCACCTTGCGCTTCCCGGCGCCCGCCGGGGCCAGGCCAGAAACCAGCCCGGCCACCATCTACTCCAAACTGGCCACCGGCCACGGCTGAGCACGGGTGCCTCTGGGGCACGGCCAGGCCCCCCGCCTTGGGCAAAGACGCCCCCTTTCCTGGAGACTCCCTTTGACAGCCGTCCCTCCCTGCAGTTAATTCGCTGGTCCTGGTGGGAGTCGGGGAGAACTGGGTTGACAATATTGTAGGTCCTACATTATGTATTGTAAACAAGCCCCCCCACAAGTGGGGCTGGGCCCGCTATGAAGTTTTCCGCTGCTTCAAATGGCCGCAGCCAGGAGGAGGGGTCCCCTCAGACTCATGGCATAGGTCCTACATTATGTGTCATAAACAAAGCAAGGTGTAAATAAAGTGGGCGTTGACGGCAAATGAAATTTTCTATGGCTTGAAACAACAGGAGGGTATAGGGCCGAGGAAACTGTTGCTGAGGAGAATCAGACACGATCCACAAACGTTATGGTAGGTCCTACATTATGTACTGTAAACAAATCAAAGCATAAACAAAACGTGCACGAGTTGCGGGGGGGGGGGGAATGATTCACGTCTCCCATTGGTAGAAGAAGATCAGGGGCGTTTCCCATGAGGAACCAGTCGCCCTCCATTACAGTCCACGGAGAACAATATTGTAGGTCCTACGGGATGTATCGGAAAAAGAGACACTGTAAACAGAGGGAACCTAGTCTTCGCTGGTCCCAAAGGTGGACTACCAGGCAGAGGCGTGGGGCTCCTGCTCAGGGCAGCCAGCGGCCTGCTCCGCGGGACTGCAGAGAAGAAGGGCGTCGGTCCCCCACTGTGTGCTGTACAGAACCCCGCCTGTAAACACCACCCCAAGGGGCGTTTTCTGCCTCTCCCAGTGGCAGCCGGTGTGGGGGAGGGGGGGCTCTCTTATATTGTGGCACCCTGGCTACAAGAGGGTAGGTCCTACACTTTTTTATTGTAAACAAACCCAAACGTCACCGAAAGGGGATATTTTTCATTGACTGCATCATCAGACAGACGGGGGGGGGGGAAAAATCGGGTAGGTCCTACCTTATGTATCCCAAACAAACCAACCTGTAAACGACGACAGGAGTAGGCCGTGCAAAGCACCTTAAGGCTTCGCCAAAGGGGAGGGGAAAGGGGCGTCAGATCCTTCCTGTAGGGCCTACGTTATGTATGGTAAACAAGCCAAGCTGAAAACAAAGTGGGTCAGTGCCGTGTGGACGCAGCCCCTGGGAAGCAGAGGCCTCAGTCCCGCTGGGGCCTGAAAGACAGGAGAGGAGGGAGGCAGAGAAACAGCGGGGCGGGGACAGCAGGGGGCGCTGGGCTGCAGGGGGCGGGGCCTGCAGGGGGCGCTGGCGTTAAAGGGGCAAGTACCTGCCGGCCGGCCGGTCCCGGGATTTCCAGTGCACGTAGCCGATGGCCCCGAGGCTGGCGCTGAGGAGGAGGAAGGCGAGGCCGCAGCGCACGGCCAGCCCCGTCATCCCGCAGCCGCTGCCGGGCCCGGAGCCTGCCACGTGAGAAAGAAGCTTGTAGCAGCCACGAAGCCACCGCTGAGATGCGGCCACCTCTGGGGTGGGGCGCGGGGGCTGGTTACGCAGCGATCCCGCTCCCGGCGCCGAGATGTGGCCAGGTCTGGGGTGCGGGGGCTGGTTACGCAGCGATCCCTCGCCCGGCGCTGAGATGCGGCCACCTCTAGGTGGGAGCTGGGTAACAGCCGCAGAGAACACCTTTGCCCAGGGCAGGTGCCCGTTAATTTCCGCCCCCCTTGGCCGGTCGCCTTGACCCCCAGCTGAGCTGGAATCGGGCGGAGAAGCGAGGGGGGCGCAGGGCACGGGGAGATCCACACACCTGGACTGGGGGGGCTGGGGCTCTCCTGGGTCCCGTGTGCCCCCGGGTCAAGCTCCAGGCAGTAGCCCCCAGACCGGGGGGGATCCCCAGGCAGATGGCAGCTCCACAGACCCTCGAGCCGGCTGGAGAAATCCCCTATCGCCACCTTGTTCGACCTCAGGAGCCGAAGGCCAGTGGAGTTTGGGGGCGGCTTCCCATTGAGCTGCCATGTGGCGCCCCCTGCTGGGGGTGACGTGGGTCCCCGCTCCCCACAGGGGGCACAGGAGAGGGACACAGACGCTCCCGCCGCGATCGGCTCCTTGGGGACCCCTTCGATGGACACCCCGGCCTGGCAGCCTGTGGGGGCCGAGCCAAAAAAGATGATCCAGTTAATGACCCACCCCCCCGGCTGGCTGCTCCCCCTGGGCTGGGCTGTAGGACCCCATCAAAATCCTCAACCCCCTCCCCCTCTTCCAGAGATGGGGAGAACCCAGGAGTCCTGGCTCCCAGCCCCCCTGCTCTAACCACTAGGCCCCCACTCCCCTCCCAGACCCAGGGAGAGAGCCCAGGAGTCCTGGCTCCCAGCCCCCCGGCCGGGCTGTTACCGGGCGTGATGGTCACAGAGGTGGGCGGGGCGCTCTGGCTGGGGCTGGCACAGAAGAAGACCCCCGAGTCGTTCATGTGGAGGGTTTGGAGTTGGAGGACGGAGCTCGGGGATCCCTGACTCGTTAGGAGCCGCAGCCGCGTCTGAAATCTCCCCTGCAGAGCGTCGTGTGCCCCAGCCGCCGTCACTGTGTAGATCGTCTTCATCCCACCGCTCACACCAGCGCAGACCGGGTAGCGGGGGATCCACTGCCAGGTCAGCCGCGGCCCCGTCAGGTTGCAGGGCAGACTGACAGTGGAGCCGGCTTCTTTCGTCACCTCTGGGCCTGCGAACACCAGAGCCGGGTGGCTTCTGCCTACGAGAGGGCAAGAGTGATGGGGACCCCTCGCCTGGTGCTGAGATGCAGCCACCTCTGGGGTGGGTACGAGTTGAACAGAAGTTTGGGACAGGAAGTGTAGGGGAAGGGTGCATCCAGCTGACGCCGCAGGGGGAGATTTGTAGGGTGAGAGGAATGGGCTCACCAGCTCTGGGATTTTGCTGGGACCCTGGGAGTTGGGCTCCTTATTGGGCGCACTGGGGCCAGCGCTGATGGCCACGGGAGAGCATCCGCTGCTGAGCCCCCCACTGCCCCTCCACCCACCCAGTGGGGGATCCCAGCCCCACGGCCTGGTTGGCTCCTTACCTTGCTGAGCCCCCGGTGGCACCGCTGCCAGGAGGGCGAGGGCCAGAGGCAGGAGGGGGGGGGGGCATGGTGGAACCGGGGAGGGGTGTGAGCCGTGGGGCACGGAGAGGGGTCTCTGGGCACAGGATGCATCTGCCTCTGGGCAGGGGCTTTGTTCCCACGGCTACAGGGAAGAGGAAGCTGCAGCCAGCAAACCACAGGATATGACGGGTTCTTGTTCAGTAGCCGTCCCCTGCTGGGACTAGAACCCAGGAGTCCTGGCTCCCATCCCCCACGCTCTAGCCCCTGGGCCCCTCGTCCCTCTCAGAGCTGGGGTGAGAACCCAGGAGTCCTGGCTCCCAGCCCCTCACCCCAACACCCAATTAGCTCCTGGTTTTACCCACTTGCTCAGTTTCCCCCACCTAGTGGTTTGTCCTGTTGCTGCAGCCGCAGGATAATTGTGAACGGGCAGGGTGCAAAGCCGGGGGTCGTGGGTTCAAATCCTGCCCACGGAGGCGGGTGGGCTCAGTGTAAACTCTCCTCCTCGTCAATTGTCCCTCAGTTGGAACAGAGATGCAGCCGCCTCTGGGGTGGGGCGCGGGGGGCTGGTTATACAGGGATTTCTCAGCCAGTGCTGAGATGCAGCTAACTCTGGGGCGGGGCAGCTGGGTGGCACTGCACAGAAGTATGGGGCAGGAAATGAAGGGGATCTGTGTCTGCCTGGACCCCCTCCTCCCCTGCAAGCTTGGGGCCAGGCCCAAAGGGTGGGTTTGTCGAGGACAAAAACGACATCACAGACAAGAGGGTTTCAAGGGCAGATTTTAATGTCACAATCAGTTAACCTGCGGAACTCCCCACCACAAGATTCTAACAGAGATTTACAGCATCTTTCAGCTGAATTTCCCATTACCTGGGAGCCGAGGTGTGAATTGAACTAATGAAGGGGGTGGAGAGAAGAGAGGAGCGGAGCCGGCTTTGGTGGGGGTCAGAAAATAGTGGCATAAACAGTGGCACCGTGAGGGGGAGGGGGTGGGGCACAAGCCACCAGGGGGTGCTGGACTTCAGCGTAAAGCAGGGTGCCTGGGACCTGGGGAGAGAAGGGTTAATGAAAGTTACAGAGATCTCCCCCTGCCCTGCCCCTCACTCCTGACCCACAGCCCCCTGACCCCCCAGCTCTGCCGGTGCCCCTCCCTCCCGACCCACAGGCCCCTGCCAGCCCAGCCCTGCCCCCACCCAGCTCTGCCAGTGCCCCTCACTCCCGACCTGCAGCCCCCTGCCCCCCCCAGCCCTGCCCGCGCCCCTCTCTCTCTCTCACTTTGCTTTCCCCTCTCTGCGGCACGAGGCGTCTTTCGGTCGATTTGGCTCCGAGCCGGGGCTCTTCCAAGGGGGATAAATTGGGCCCGGCGGCTCCTTGGCACAGGATGGAGAGAAGGAGGAAATGGAGAGAAGCAGGGATGGGGGAGGGGGGATCGAACCAAGGAGCCGGTTGACCTGGGGAACTACCCACCCCTGGATTCTTACAGCCTGAACATGGCTGGGAAGGTTACGGACCCAGCGGCTTGGGCAGGGGACCTGGGATGCCTTCTGCACTCAGAGGGGGAGGCGGGACACCGGGGTAGCTGGGCCCAGGGCTCCCGGCCTCTGGTGGGAGCGGTGGGACACCGGGGTAGCTGGGCCCAGGGCTCCCGGCCTCTGGTGGGACACCGGGGTAGCTGGGCCCAGGGCTCCCGGCCTCTGGTGGGAGCGGTGGGACACCGGGGTAGCTGGGCCCAGGGCTCCCGGCCTCTGGTGGGAGCGGTGGGACACCGGGGTAGCTGGGCCCAGGGCTCCCGGCCTCTGGTGGGAGCGGTGGGATACCGGGGTAGCTGGGCCCAGGGCTCCCGGCCTGTGGTGGGAGCGGTGGGACACCGGGGTAGCTGGGCCCAGGGCTCCCGGCCTCTGGTGGGAGCGGTGGGACACCGGGGTAGCTGGGCCCAGGGCTCCCGGCCTGTGGTGGGAGCGGTGGGACACCGGGGTAGCTGGGCCCAGGGCTCCCGGCCTGTGGTGGGAGCGGTGGGACACCGGGGTAGCTGGGCCCAGGGCTCCCGGCCTCTGGTGGGAGCGGTGGGATACCGGGGTAACGGGCCTGCGGGTGGGGCTTGGGTTTATTTCTCTCTCTCACCTGTTTCGTTCTCTCGTTTGTTTCGATTCCGTCGGTTCCTGAAAAAAGAAAACGGGAAAGAGACAAGATGAAAACACGGTTCCCCCCACCCCGATCCCCGGACTCCTGGGTCCCTTCCCCCACCCTATGGGGCTACCACTCCCCAGACTCCTGAGTCGCTCCCTCTTCCTCTCCACCCCAAGCTGGGGCTCTGCTCCCCAGACTCCTGGGTCCCTCTCTCTCTTCCCTCTCCATCCCCTGCTGGGGGCGCCGTTCCCCGGACGCCTGGGTCCCGAACTCACCTGCCCCACCTCCGTCTCCACAGACGCCAAGCACCCAGCCCTGCCCCGATGAGAACCAGAACCGCCGCCGGCACCGCGACCCAGATCCCCCACTCAGAGCCGGGGCCTGTAACAGAGGCAGGGTCAGAGCCGGCAGGCGGCGCCGTGGGGCAGGCAGGGGCGTGTGTGTGGGGTGGGGGGCTACCTGTGGCCCCAAGGGGGGGCACCACGCAGAACTCAAAGCCCCCGGAGGAGGCGTGGAGCAGACGGCATTCCCAGCGCCCCACGGCCGCCCGCCGGGACGGGTCCAGCCGCACAGTAGCCCCCTGCTCCCTCTTGGTAGCCCAGCGCCGGTTGCCCAGGGGCCGGGAGTCGAGGAACCAGCGGAAGGAGGCCGGAGCAGCCAGCGGGGGGCAGCGCTGGCATCGGAGGGTCAGGGCCGAGGGGGACGTCTGGTTGGAGGAGACGGTGAGGTTGTTCCGACAGCCTGTGGGGGCAGATGGGGGTCAGCAGGGGACGCTGTGGGGTGCAGGGCGGGGCCCTGGCTTGGGAGCCCCCAGTGCTGGCGGGGGGGGGGGGGGCTGTGGGGAGCCCCTGGTGACCAAAGCACGGGGGTCTGGCCTCACCTCCTGTCACCTCCAGCCGGATGGGGGGCTGGGCCCCAGACTCCCCGAGGCAGAGGAAGGTCCCCGAGTCGCTCATGCCCAGGTCGCGGAGCAGCAGGGACCCCAGGGCGGAGGGGTGGGGGTCCAGCCGCCCCCTGAACTGCGCCAGGGGGGGCTCCGGCCCGGGGGGCAGCCGGGCGATTTCGAGCAGGTCTCCGGGAACGCCGGCGCATTTGGGGTATCGGGGGGACCAGACCCAGCGCAGCCGGGAGCCCGAGGCCCCACAGGGCAGCAGGATCTGACCCCCGGCCCCCCGCACCTCCAGCTGTGGGGGGGAACCTGGAGGGGGGAGAGGGTTAGCGGTGCCCCTCCCTCCCGACCCGCAGCCCCCTGCCAGGCCAGCCCTGGGCCCCCCCAGCTCTGCCGGTGCCCCTCCCTCCCGACCCACAGCCCCCTGCCAGCCCAGCCCTGCCCCTCCCTCCCAACCTGCAGCCCCCTGCCAGCCCAGCCCTGGCCCCCCCCAGCTCTGCCGGTGCCCCTCCCTCCCGACCCGCAGCCCCCTGCCAGCCCAGCCCTGCCCCTCCCTCCCGACCCGCAGCCCCCTGCCAGCCCAGCCCTGGGCCCCCCCAGCTCTGCCGGTGCCCCTCCCTCCCGACCCGCAGCCCCCTGCCAGCCCAGCCCTGCCCCTCCCTCCCGACCCGCAGCCCCCTGCCAGCCCAGCCCTGGGCCCCCCCAGCTCTGCCGGTGCCCCTCCCTCCCGACCCACAGCCCCCTGCCAGCCCAGCCCTGGGCCCCCCCAGCTCTGCCGGTGCCCCTCCCTCCCGACCCACAGCCCCCTGCCAGCCCAGCCCTGCCCCTCCCTCCCAACCCGCAGCCCCCTGCCAGCCCAGCCCTGGGCTCCCCCTGCACCCCCCCAGCTCTGCCATGCCCCTCACCCCGCAGCGGGCCGGGCGCCAGCAGGGCCAGCAGGACCCAGACGGCCGAGCCCATCGGTTCTGGGCGTCTCCCCGCCGGGGCCCACGTCTTGCTCCCGGGCAGGAACCGAGGTGGGGGGGGCGGATGGGGGGAGCCATCATGGTTCCTGTCCCCGCAGCTGAGTCAGGGACCGGTGCCCTTATCACAGCAGCCCAGACTTCCCCCGGCCCAGCCGCGCCGGAGTCTGCCCTGAGCCTGAACCAGCTGGTCGCTATGGCGTTGACTCTGAACCCTAATGATGGGCATCACCACTGCTGTTCGTGCCTGTGAACGCCCCCTCCAGCGGCCACCGCTTGCCTCTTACTGAACTGCCCTCCTGGGGGCTGAAATGCCCCCCACTGCCCCATCCGCTCCTGCCCTGTTGACAAATGGCAGGGCATCATGGGGCAGAGAGTTCTCCAGGTGAAATCTAGTGTGTCTGACAGCTGCCCCTGCGAACCAGTCCCTTTATTGTGTGGCAACGAGTTCCCCAGGTGAACGAGGCGACGCACGTCTCAGGAGACCAGCACAGAGACATCAGTGGGGTTCTGGGAGGCCCGCAGGCTAATTACAGGCTGGGGCTAGTGGCAGCGAGTTCTCCAGGTTAACAACCGGTCACAAGAGAGCATCCCCCGTCCTGTTTTGATCAGAGGCTTACAGGTTAATTAATGCCTTGGCTTGTGGGAGAGAGTTTGCAGGCTAACGAGGTGCTGAAGGGCGTAAGTGGGTGACCCCCAGGCGAACGGGGCTCAGAACCTATAGTGGAGAAGAGGTCCCACGTGACACGCTGCGGCCAGCCGCCCTGGGAGATAATTTGGCCCCACATCCAGCAGCTGGGAGTTGCCCAGGCCCCCGCAGGTCTGATTTGAAGCAGCTGCCAGGATGAACATTCGACACCCACCTCGCCCCTACTCCGCCCACCCCGGGGCGCGAGAGCCTCCACCCCAGCAGGCCTGTGAGCGAGGTGCTGCCCCCTGCTGGAGGAAAGTGGATCGACTGTGCGTCGGGGCCCCTGGTGGCCGGGCTGTGGATCGAGGCATGGGGGGCTGCCCCCCCCGAGCTGGCTGCATCGCCGCAGACAGACAGACCCAAAGTACAAAAAATACCTTCTTTACTGTTAATTTCTCCAGCTCGGGGGGCCCCCCAGGTTTGGGGGTGGGGGCGGATTTACAGCGTGCGGAGGGCAGGGGTGGGGTCTACACACAGCAGGGATGGAGGGACCCGCTCCATATAAAACAGACCGACGGTGGGGTGGGATGTCAGTGCAATCCACGGGTGTGTGTGTGGGGGGGTGGCCCCCCGGCTACAAGTGCCAGGGCAAGCGGAAGGCGTGGGGGGGCAGTGGGGTACAGTGTGTCGCCTCGAAGTTCCGCAGGTGTTTCCGGGCCTGGGGGGCAGAGAAGAGGGAGGGAATCAGTGAGGGGGGGCAGGAGGGGACGCTGCCAGTCCCCTGCTGCAGCCACTAGCCGGGGAGAGAACCCTGGTGTCCGGGCTGCCAGCCCCGCCTGCTCCAACCCACCAGCCCCCACTCCCCTCCCAGAGCCGGGGAGAGAACCCAGGTGTCCTAGCTCCCAGCCCCGCCCCCCCCGCTCTAACCACTAACCCCCACTCCCCTCCCAGAGGCAGGGAGAGAATCCAGGCGTCCTGGCTGCTGGCCCCCCCCCCCGGACCCCTGGCACTGGGAGGGGGGCTATCGGGGTCCACTCACCAGGAACAGGGCCAGCTGCCGTCGCCCCTCAGGCGTCATGTCGTCCCCTGGGGGAAGGCAAAAGGTCAAAGGTCAGGCAGAGACTGGACCCCCCGCTGGGGCTGATTCCCCTCTAACCCCTCCCCCCCCCAACAGCCCCATTGGCCGCTACCATTCCAATTATCCGCCCCAGCCACCCCCTGGGTGGAGATCCTGCCCCCCCTCTTCCAACGAACCCCGCCCCCCCCCCATGGGCCGATCCCCAGCACCCGCACTGGCTGGTTCTGAGCCCAACGATCCTCCCCCCTATGCCAAGCTGATTGGCTGGAGCTGCGGCCCCGGAATCCCATTGGCCGCTCCCCCACTCACCCACGCTCCAGGGGAAGTGGCCTCCGTGCTCGGCCTGGTAGGAGCTCAGCACCGACAGGCACCAGTCCTCGTCCACCTCGTAGGAGCTGTACACCGAGGCTGCGGAGAGGGGGCTGGTTAGAGTGGGGGGGCCAGGATGCCTGGGTTCTCTCTCTCTGGCTCTGGGAGAGGAGTGGGGGCTAGTGGTTACAGCAGGGGGTCTGGGAGCCAGGACTCCTGGGTTCTCTCTGGCTCTGGGGGGGGAGTGGGGTCTAGTGGTTAGAGCATTTACCTTCCTCCACAGCGCTGGAAGCTTCTAGCCATTCCCGAACGACTCGCGCCCCCTCCTCAGCCATCACCTTGGGGTACCTGGAACGGGGGGAGGAGGGTTAGACATGCAGCGTTCTGCTGGTGCCCCTCACTCCCAACCCCCAGCTCCCTGGGCTCCCCCAACTCACCGGTGCTGGAGGAGTTTCAGCAGCAGGTCATTCCCCCTGTTCGACATGATATCTTCCGGGACCCTAAAGGCACACCAAACAGGGGGCAGAGTTAAGGGTATTTTCCAGACTCTTCACTGACATGAGTTTGACAGTTCTCTGCATTCTTTATATGGCACACTAGAACTCCAGAATCCACTCCCAGAAACCCATTAGACCCCACTTCCCTCCCTCAGCCAGGGATGGAACCCAGGAGTCCTGGCTCCCGCCTCCTTCTCCTCCCGCTCTAACCACTAGACCCCACGTCCCTTCCTGACTTTTACTCACGTGGTTGTGATAATTTCATCCTTTGTTCTTCTGACCAGCAACACGGGCCCCTGGTATCTTGGGAGCCAAAGGAAGAGAAATAAACTGCTAAGCAAGGCCACATGTCCGGGTGGCGTGGGTGCGGGGGAGATGGTGAATTAACAATTATCACGCATCCAAGGTGAGAGACTTCACCAGTGGCAAGCAGTCCCAAGGGATAGTCCAGAGGGCCAAGATCGTGGATGGGTTCAAGGGATACCGTTAACCTGCAGAACTCCCCGCCCCATGATATAGTCCTGATCAACCTGCCACTTGATACCACAGGCCAGGATTCAGGAAGAGGCTTCACTATTGGTTTTCACTGGGCTATGGAGCCAGCTGCCACAGGATACGAGTTTGGCGGGATTAGGGGAAGAAAGAATTTAGCCACTAATATGCATGAAATAACGTGGCAGGCAGTTCCACAGGTTATCAGTAATGCCCAGAGTTTAGCAGGGCTGGGCACAGAGATCGGGCTTCATTTGGATGTTCAAAACCACACCCCATTGCCCGGGGCTGGGTTCTTATGAGCCAAACACCTGCAGAGCGCCACCCTGTGAAGCAGACACTTGTCAGGTCTCAACTTCCCCCAGCCGTCCGCGCCTCAGTTCCCCTCTTTACCTGCAAAGCTGCTCGCCGTTGTTTAAGTTCAGATATTGCCTCACCGTCCTGGTGACCAGCCCTCCTAGGACATGCAGGTTTCAGAGGAATTAGAACTCAAAAACAAAATCGTTGAGAATCGAGTATTCCCTAGCCACAAACACCCAGGGGTGTTTCATCAACACAATGCTTAATAAATAGGTTTCTAAGGAACAAGCAGCATTGAAGCTACCTAGCCAGTGATGCCCAGGCTCTGCTTCCAAACAGGTGCCATGTAGAACATTAGTTGCAACAGTGGTTTTATTTTTATTTATTTATTTTTTTAAAGCTAGATTCAGCCAAGACCTTTCCCCCTAAAATTTCAACCAGGAATTAATTCAGCAGTGTTCTCCAGGCTGGATTACGCAGGAGACCAGACCAGATAACCACAATAGTCTCTTCTGCCTCAGTTTCCAAGGTGTGAAGAGAGAGCTCAGAGGGACCTAAGGAGCTGTGGTGGGGTACCAAATGTGAGCTGCAACAGCAATAAACAGGTTCCAAGGAGTAAGAGATCAGATCAATATAGCCATCTGCGGCACTGATCTGCCTCCAAACAGGTGCCATATAGAACATCAGTTGCAACAGTGATACTGTACCAACGCTCGTTAACTCGCTGCAGTGCGATACAGACCAGGAGGTCTTACACTGCGCATTTCCAGGATCTCGAAGAGCTTTGTGAAGGAGGTCAGTCCCATCATCTCCATTTTACAGATAGGGAGACTGAGTCACAGAATGGTGACGTCACCAAGCAGGCCAGGGAGAGCTGGAAATAAAACTCAGGTCCCAGAGTGCAACACTCTTTCCACTAGGCCACGCTACCTGGATATCAGAGTAATCTAGCCCCACATTGCGGCTGCTGTGCCACCAAGCAGGTGCAATACAGAACATCACTTGCAACAGTGACTGTATATTGCATCTAGACTGAACAACGATCGTTAAGTTGAAAGCGGCTCGTCACTAATGAGCGATAACTGTAGCCAGACGCTGGGAGCTGCTGATCTGATCTCTGGCAACACAGCCAGGTCCATGCATCGCTGCAGGTGCAGGATACAACATTGGTTGTAACAGGGACAGTTGTGTTAACAGTGGAATGACCCATTTTCCGCAAAGGGAGGATATTAATCCCCCGCACAAATGGCTAATGGAACCTCTCACCGGGGAGAAGCAGCTAACCCCCGCCTACCACCTGATAATGGAAGCTTCCTCCTCTTCCGCAGCCAACTGGGTTTGTCCACCCCGACGGCCGCACCACATGGGATGCTCCAGAATAGAAGGGCTCAGGGGGGAATTCTGAGTGGCTGGGTGGGGGTCACATGACCTGCTAGGGGGGTGGAAAGTGGGGGAGCTGTGAGATGGGATAGGCCGGTGGGTTCTCAGGCTAGTCCATGTGTCTGAGGCAAGGGGCCAAACCACACGGGCAGAGGGGAAAGGGGTGGGTGAGGGAAAAGGGCCAAACCATGTGGGCGGCATGGAGGGGAATGGGCTGAAGCATGCGGGAAGAGCTGAACCACTGGGGGGCAGAAGGGAAGGGGGTGGGAGGGGAAAAAGGGCTGAACCATGGGAGCAGAAGGGAAGGGGGGGGGTGTCGCTTACTGCAGCTCTCCGGCATGACCTTGAGCGCCAGGGGGATCAGGTCGTCGAAGGAGGCGTCCAGCACCAGGGCGCTGATGTCTGGGTACGACATGGCCGCCCACGTGGCTGCAGGAGAGAGGGCAGCGTGTCAGCAGCGGGGGGGTAGATCAGCCCCCCTGCCCCCCATACGCTCAACCATAGACACCTGCCTGGGGCAGGGCTTGGATCTGTCTCCCCCTTCCAACCCTCCCCACATATATGGTCCCTCCCCCCCCCTCCCCGACTCCCCCCAGTACCTGTGAAGCCCCCGATGGACCAGGCGTACACCACGATGTCCTCGGGCAGGAAGCCCAGCCGGTGGATGGCGTATTGCATCACCACGTCCATGGCGTTG
Organism: Lepidochelys olivacea; assembly: GCF_965140295.1. NCBI lineage: Eukaryota > Metazoa > Chordata > Testudines > Cheloniidae > Lepidochelys > Lepidochelys olivacea. The sequence goes on from NC_140424.1 coordinate 44,430,320, forward strand.
GCCTCGTTCTGCGGCAGGGGGACGCCCTGCGGGGGAGAGCGGCGGGGTTGGGAGCCCAGACGCCTGGGTTCTCTCCCCAGCTGTGGGAGGGGAGTGGGGCCTAGGGTGAGGCTGGGAGCCAGGACTCCTAGATTCTATCCCACCCCGGGGACCCTTGGACTCACCGTGCTGCCAGCGAAGCCGGGGTGGTTCCATCCGAGCACCGAGTAGCCGGCTGGGAGGGAGAAGCAGGGAGGGGGGTTAACATGGGGCCAAGCGCAGCATGAACAGAACCAACCGGATGGATGCCAGAGAGATCATCAGTTGCAACAATGTGTGGGGAGCTGATGGGTAGTTCCACTGCTGAGTATGGGGGGGGCACAACTCACCCCCTGATATCCTGGAGTTTAGGAAAACCTTTGCCCCCCCAAACTGCCCCCCCCAAACTGGAGTGCCCTTGGGCAGATGGAAGGGTGGCGGCCCCAACCCCCCTCCCTGAATAGAAATGGATCCTTCCCAATCAACCCCATCCCATGCAGAGAAATGGACTGGTCCAAAGAAAGGTTACCCGATTCCTGCACCCCCATTCTGCACAGTGATATGGATTAGTCTAACCAGGACCATGCCAAGGGAAAGTGGATTGGCCCAAATGGGGCTGACCTAACCTGTCCCCCCACATCCAAAAAACTGGATAGGTCTAAAGGCCCTCCACCCCAACCCCCTATCCCAAAGCAGAGGAATGGACTAATCCAAAGGGAGACTCCCTTCCCCCCCCCACCTCCACCCCCATCCAGAGCAGGTAGATTGGTCCAAAAGCAATGACCCCCCCCCCCGCCCCATGCATAGCAGTGAACTGGTCCAAGCAGAGCTGTGCCCCACTCCTGCCAAAGGGATCGGATTCTACCAAAGTGGAAAGCGGGGGGGGGGGGGAATCACCAGTGATGCCGGATCGTACCATCCAGAGGGGTGGGCAGGCAGCCGACCTCATAGAATCCAGCGTTGCCTTCGCAGCAGATCACCTGTGGGGGATGGGGGGGACAGAGGGGACAATGAGGGTCCTGCCTGAACCCCAACTTGGGCACGTCCATGCGGCCTCCCTAAAATCAGATCCAGGATCGCCCCGCCCCAGGACCCACTCTGAATTGCTGCAGCATCACGGGGCGGCTGCTCCCAGCCGCCCCGCCCCAGAGGCAGCTGCACTGGGGTGGTGAGGAAGTCGTCCCTAGGTATTAAACTCCCCCACAGCTGCAGGTCCATTTCAGGCCAGTGCAGGGAGTCCGGTCACTGGCTGGGCGACTGTTCTCAAGTTGTCCCCCCCCCGCCGGCTGGTTGGCGGAGCCCCCCCAGCAGGGGGAATTACGAGTGCAGCGTGAAGACGGGCCCCTCCCTTGGGGCGGGTGAGTTGGCTCAGCCTGGCCAAATTTGGACCCCAGCTGGGCTCCGCGTGCCCCTTACGCACTGGGAACGGAGCTGCTATGGAGACGGTCGACTGGGAGACAGGAAAGCGTTACACCGAGAGAGAGGCCCCCAACCGCCCTGGCCAGGGCTCTTTTTGCTAGGAGTTACTGGCACTTTCTCCCACCAGCCGTCTCCCCGGTGCTACCCCACCTCCTGCTCGATCCGCCCTGCTCCCAGGACGGGGTTCGCCCCTTCACCGGGGATTGCCCCCCCCGCCCGAGTCCCTGCTTTCCGGATCCAGATCCCCCACCCCGTAGGCGCGACCCACATGCCAGGCTCGTGGGTGCGGGATCCCGGCTGCACCGAGCCCCCTCCGCCGAGCAGAGAAACGCTCACCAGTTTCTTGCCGTGGGGCTCGGAGCTTTCCCGACGGTCCATGAACATCGTGTCAATCTCGTTGCCATCGCAGGCTAACAGCTTGGCTCGTTTCCCGTTGTACTGGGCCGCCGGGGGAGAGAGTGGAGCGGGGTTAAACCAGAAAGTCAGGACTCCTGGGTTCTCTCCCTGGCTCTGGGAGGGGAGCAGGGGGAGGGCTGGGAGCCAGGATTCCCGGGTTCTCTCCCTGGCTCTGGGAGGGGAGCAGGGGCTAGTGGGTTAGAGCGGGGGCAGGGCTGGGAGCCAGGATTCCTGGGTTCTCTCTCGGGCTCTGGGAGGGGAGCGGGGGAGGGGCTGGGAGTCAGGACTCCTGGGTTCTCTCCCTGGCTCTGGGAGGGGAGCGGGGGAGGGGCTGGGAGCCAGGATTCCTGGGTTCTCTCCCTGGCTCTGGGAGGGGAGCGGGGGCAGGGCTGGGAGCCAGGATTCCTGGGTTCTCTCCCTGGCTCTGGGAGGGGAGTGGGGGCAGGGCTGGGAGTCAGGACTCCTGGGTTCTCTCCCTGGCTGCACCCCGTGCCTCCTGGACTCACCTCCTCCACCAGGCGGGCCTGGCCCTGCAGGAGCATGGGCATGACGGCTTTCTGCAGCAGGTAGACGGAGCCGGGATACAGCATCCTCCGCCCGAACGTGTGCGCCACCATGTAGCTGGGGGGGCAGAGGGAGGCGGGAGGTGGGGGCGAAGCCATGCCCCAGCCCCTCCCTCAGAAGGGAATCCCCCCTCCCCCCGTGAGATCTGCCTTCCCCGCCCCCCAAGGAGATCCATTTATGGTCAGGGATGAATCTCACACTCCCTCCCCAGCCAATCAGCATCCGGGATCCACAGATCCAATGGCCTGAAAGTCCTGTGTCCCACTTACCCACAGCCAATAAGCAGCAAGGGGCACTCCAGCCAATCAGAAGGCAGAATTCCGCCCCCTCCCTCAACATCCCAAAGCCAGTTGAAGGGGGGGCAACCAGAAGCCACTGAGCTGCACTGCCAGCCAATCGGCAGCCAGGATCCCCTCCCAGAATTCCAAGTCCCGCTCACCAGCCCTCAGCCAATCAGCATCCTTCCCGCTCAGCATTCCAGAACCACCGGGGCCCGCTCAGCCCCAAGGCCAATCAACATTCCAAAGCCAGCTCCCCCTCCACCGACTGACCAATCAGCATCCAGGAGTCCTCTCCCCCCTCAGCATCTCCCGTGTTGACCCCATGACTCCCATAAATGCCTTGGGTCTCCCCAGCTTCCAGGAACCCCTCCAAGCACTCTGCTCCCCTCCTTCCAGCCAACGGGAACCCAGGATCCTGCTAAGCCCCTCCCCCGGGTGCCAGGGGGCGGAGCCTACCTGGCTATCTGGCAGGGCAGCTTCTTGATGGCATGGAGGAAGCCGTTGGCCACGCTCCGGTGTTTGGGCTCCGGCCGCAGCAGCGAGATGCCCCGGGAGTCCGACCTGCGGGGCAGCAAACAAGGGGCTTACAGCTGCGGGGGCTGGGAGCCAGGACTCCTGGGTTCTCTACCTGGCTCGGGGAGGGGAGTGGGGGCTCGTGGTTAGAGGGGGGGGGAGGGGAATGGGAGCCGGGACTCTTGGGTTCTCCCCCCTCACCCACCGGCTAGAGGCCTCGTCCCAGCGGAAGTCCACGGGCCAGCTCCTGAAGTCGAAGTTGTAGCTGGCGAGTTTCTTCTGCAGCAGGGAGAGAGAGAGAGAAAGGAAGGAGGGTCACAGTGACCGAGGGGTGTGCCGAGGCTCCCCCCTGTCCCCGGCTGGAATGGGTCATTCCATCTAGCCCCCCACTCCCCAAGGCAGAGTGAGCAGCACGTCGGCACCCCCTGCTGGCCGGGGGCTGCTATGGCAGGTGAGCTCAACCCCAGCGTGGAGAGGGAGGCCACGCGGGGAACCGAGCCCCATGGGAGGTGCAGCACGGAGGGGCTGGGCCCGTCAGGGATCCTGGGAAATGGGGTGGCACCAGGGGAAGCCACAGGCCACAGACTGGAAATGGCACGGGGGTGGGGTGGGGGGTGGGACGGCCATCATGGGAGATACAGGCAGGGCTGGCCCCTGAGCATTCTGGGAGACCATGGGGGGAAGCGGAGGCAGAAAAGCATCATGGGGGAAGGGTTGCCAGGAGGGGACTGCAGGGCATCCTGGAAGCTGGGTGGGATTGAGCCACGGAGGATCATGGGAGACATCCCCCTCGGAGGAGGGCTGCATTGTTGCCCCCCTGTCGTAGGGAGTGGTCGGGGTCCCCCCCCACCCCCTTCACCTTGATTTCTGGGGTGCCGATGCGGTGGCTATCTTCCAGGATGGTGATGAACTGGATGTACTGGGGGTTGGTCCAGCGCCCAATGCCTGCGACAGAGACTCGGAGTTAAACCCAGGAGTCCTGGCTCCCTCCCCCAGCCCTAACCACTAGCCCCCACTCCCCTCTCAGAGCAGGGAGAGAACCCAGGAGTCCTGGCTCCCAGCTCCCCCACTCTAACCCCCACCCCTACTCCTCACCTCTCAGGCAGGCAACCCCAGCCAAAAGGAGCAGCATGGTCCCAGCGTAGTGCGAGAAAGGAACCACCTTCGACATGGTCAGGTATCCTGCGGGGGGTTGAGAGGCAGGTGTCCATTAGCCAGGGTTCAGCAGGCACCCAAGCTGCGCCCCCCCGGAAGGGGTCAACCTGGAGTGATGCAGCCACCTCTGGGGTGGGGCAGCTGGGGAACAGCTGCACATAATGCTGCACAGGGACGGCTCGCCCAGCACTGAGATGCAACCACCTCTGGGGGGGGGGGCAGCTGGGGAACAGCCGCATGTAACGCTGCACTGAGATGGCTCACTTGGCATGAGATGCAGCCAGCTATGGGGCGGGGTCTGGCAGTAGCCCAACGACACCATTACATTTTGGGACAGGAAGTGAAGGGGAAATCGCAGCTATGAAGATAGCTGCAGGGCGGGACATTTAAGGCAGGCAGAATTGGGAATTGAGCAAGGGCCAGAGGAGAGCGCCCTTTGCTGACCCCCCCAGTCCCGCTCCCGGCAGCGCAGCTCCCCCTAGCACTGCCCTGGGGCCAGCCCTGACCACCGGGGAGAGCGCCCCCTGCTGACAGGGCAACGCAGCACCCCCTACCTTTTCGGTACAAATAGAACATAGCCAGGGGAGAAGTGTAATAGGAAATAGACCAGAGAACCGACGCCTGCAAGGAACAGAAGAGAGGGTCAGTAGGATGATACAGCCAACAAAACCCACCCCCAGGAGGCCTGGGTTCTATCCTGGCTCTGGAAGGTGTGTGGGGTGTAGTGATTAGAGCAGGGCGGGTTGGGAGCCAGGACTCCTGGGTTCTATCCCAGTTGTTGTAGGGAGCGGGGTCTGGGGTTCACTGCAAGGCGGGGATTGCAGGCTGCCACAGGGCTGGAGTATCTAACCGAACCAGGGCCCCTGGGACAGGATTAGAGACAAACATGTTTTCACTGCACGGAGTGAGTCATTGCTTCCCTCTGGGACAGGTTATGGAGGGGTGAGAGGAGCTGGGCAGTGGGGTCTAGTGGTTACAGCAGGGGCTGGGAGCCAGGACGCCTTTGTTCCACTGAATGACCCAGCCCCGAAGGTGCAGGGGGACTCACCAAGGCCAGGATGCTGTCAGCATGTTTCTCCAGCGTCCGCGGCTGGTAGTACGACTCCTGGCGGGAGAGACCCCACGTCATTTTGAGCCCCTGGGGGTTCACGTGACCAGCAGGGTGTGGGAAACTCTGGGAGTTAAGCCTCCAAGTTAGATGGGGGCAAACCCAGACAGATCCCCATCCTGCCACCAAGGAGCCAACAGGGTGTTATGAGTTGGGAGGGAGAGGGGGCATGCATCATAGAGCTGGAATCAACGTGGGGCCCATGGCGGCGAGAGAGACAGCGATACCATGCCAACCTGGACCACTCATCGAAGGACCAGGCGGCCATTTTGCTGAGGTCACATGGGGGGGGTCATGCCAACCCAATACCTCCTGTGTGACAAGACGGCGGCCATACTGGAGACATGCCAACATGACGGCTCCCGGAGGGGAAAGCAGCTGCCGTTTTAGAGTAACGCCAACCTGGCGCTGCGGAGGTTGGAGGGAGGCGGGTGTCAGCCATTTTGGTGACGCCACCCTGGAACTGGGCCAACCTCGTGCCTCTGCGGTGGACATGAAGCAGCCATTTTGGTGACGCCATTTTGCAGTCAGGCCAACTTGGCACCTCAGGGATGGGGCCATGGCAGCCATTTTGTTTACATCGCACCGGAGTCACACCAAAACGGCACCTCTGGGGGATGGCGTCATGGCGGCCATTTTGGCCGTGCCACACACAGGAGTCACGCCAACCTGGCGCCTCTGGGGGATGGCGTCATGGCAACAGGGTGGGACTGGGAACCAAGGTTTGGGGAATATTAATGTCTGGGGGTCTGGGAGATCCCGCTTTCCGCTATCTGATATGGTAAGATGCCCCCTTGGTCCTCTCCTCCCCCCATTTCCTACAATAGTCTGACCCAGGTGGATATTCATACCCTAAGGCATGGAAGAGATCATGCTGGATAATGGGGGGAACTGGATTTCTTCAAGGACCGCACACAGTGGACTGACCCATTGGGATATCAATGCACTAGAGCCTACGAGAGACCATGTACACCCATGTCCCCTGCCACCTTCCTACTGAGTGGTGTCTCCTGAGCGAGTGAGAGCATCGTTATCTCAAAGGCTAGGAGCTACCATATATCAGGTGCAAGAGAGTCGCACCCCCGTCCTACAATGGTTTCTCCAAGGCAGTACCAATAGCCATGGGGCTTGGACGATACCATTGGATAACGGGGGGGGGAGGTCCAACTCTTTGTGACCCCCCCAATTTCCTACAATGGTCTCCCCCAAAAGGTGGTGCCGATCAATACCATATTGGATCATGGAAAAGGAAAGGGGTTCAGCTCACCCCCCTCCATTTGCTACAATGGTCTCTCCCAAGGTAGGGGTATCATTCCCCTGGGGATCCCATACCGGATAACGGGGAGCAGCCCAGAAGACCAACCCCCTCTCATGTTCCATTATGGTATCGACCAGAGGGGTATCAAGGTCCTGGGGCTCAGAAGATTACATGATGGGCAATGGGGAGCTGCCCCTCTTCCCTGCCATAGTCTTGCCCAAGTCCCCATAGGGATAACGGGAGCCCGGGCGATACCATTGCCTCCCGCGGGGGAGGAGGCGGACTCACCCAAGAACCATCCTGGGCCCCCTCGGCTGCCTCGTCCCCGTCCCCAGAGGGCCTGGCCGGCCCCCGGTCCCGATAGACCCGGTAGAGCCGCGGCCCCAACACACAGCTCAGCAGCTTCGCCATCTTGGCCCGGACCAAAGCCGGGGGCCGGGTGGGAGGGGAAAAGGAGCGCCTACTTCCGGGTTCCCTACAGGAGCCCGGGGTGGACAGACTTAACCAGCGGATTTCAGAACGCTTCCCTCTGGGAGACGGCTCTTAAAGGGCCAAGCCGCCGTTTTTTCGTCCCCACACCCTGCTCTTAAAGGGCCAGGCGTCCATTTTCCCCCCTCCCCTCCCCCCCCTCAAATTTAGTCCTGTGGTGGGGGACGAAAGGGGGTGTTGCCACGACTACGGCCTGGGTCGCACCAGCCTGGCACCTCCAGGGTGGGGATGCGGTGGCCATGTTGGGAGTAATGCCAACTGGGCAGCCATTGGGTGCCAGCATAGTGGGGCGGGGGTCACGCCAACTGGGTGGGGGCCTGGCAGCCATTTTGGAGGTGGCATCAACTGGCCGCTGGGGTGGGGACACGGAGGCCATTCTAGAGCGGCTGTATCGGTCTCAGGCCAACTTGGCGGCTCTGAGTAGGGGGATGCGGTGGCCATGTTGGTATCGCCATCTTGGAGCTACGCCAACTTGGCGTCTCTGGGATGTGGCGGCCATCTTGGTATCGCCATCTTGGAGCTACGCCAACTTGGCGTCTCTGGGATGTGGCGGCCATCTTGGTATCGCCATCTTGGAGCTACGCCAACTTGGCGTCTCTGGGATGTGGCGGCCATCTTGGTATCGCCACACTGGAGCTATGCCAAGATGGCGTCTCTGGGATGTGGCGGCCATCTTGGTATCGCCACACTGGAGCTATGCCAAGATGGCGTCTCTGGGATGTGGCGGCCATCTTGGTATCACCATCTTGGGGTTCCGCCAAGTTAGTTTTTCTGGGATGCGTCGGCCACTACAGGGCTCCTGCCAACTCGGCATCTCTTCGGTGGGGATGTGGGTGGCCATGTTGGTGTCACCATATCGGAGTTAAGCCAGGTTGGCCTCTCTGGGATGCAGCGGCCATGTTGATGATGCCCTGTTGGGCTCATGCCCACTCGAGAGCTTCGGGTTCAGGATGTGGTGATCATCTTGGTGCCGCCAGGCGGAAATCTCCGGAACGTGGCAGCCATTTCGGTGGCACCACGTTGAAGTCACACCAATTTTCTAGCTCCAAAGAAGGATCACGGTGGACATTTTGCCGTGCTGACGTGCGACCGTCTCTGGGGTGGGGCAGCTGTTTATACAGGGATTCCCTCCCCCGGTGCTGAGATGCAGCCACCTCTGGGGTGGATCACACCAGTGCTCTTCCTCTGCCTCTCTCACCCCCTTCCCTCTCCTCCGCTGCTGCTGTGCCTCCCTGATAAGCCAGCCACCAAACCCCCAAGTCACTCCGGAGACAGCTACGTCCGGCTCTATTTCGGTCCCTTCCTCCTTGGGCTTGGAGACAGAGCCCCCAGGTGGTGCCCCACAGAAGGACCTTGGCGTTCGAGGCATCATGACCCCCACCTGGATCTTACTCGTCCTCCAGCTGCGATTCACCAGAGAGGAAGGTAAAAACCTGCTTTTTATTGTCCACCCCAGAGGTGGCTGCATGTTAGTGCCGGGTGAGGGGTCCCTGTATAAACAGCCGCCCCACCCCAGAGGCGGCTGCATGTTAGTGCCGGGCGAGGGGTCCCTGTATAAACAGCCGCCCCACCCCAGAGGCAGCTGCATGTTAGTGCCGGGTGAGGGGTCCCTGTATAAACAGCCGCCCCACCCCAGAGGCGGCTGCATGTGTCCCTGTATACACAGCCCCCCCACCCCAGAGGCGGCTGCATGTTAGTGCCGGGTGAAGGGTCCCTGTATAAACAGCCGCCCCACCCCAGAGGCGGCTGCATGTTAGTGCCGGGTGAGGGGTCCCTGTATAAACAGCCGCCCCACCCCAGAGGCGGCTGCATGTGTCCCTGTATACACAGCCCCCCCACCCCAGAGGCGGCTGCATGTTAGTGCCGGGTGAAGGGTCCCTGTATAAACAGCCGCCCCACCCCAGAGGTGGCTGCATGTTAGTGCCGGGTGAAGGGTCCCTGTATAAACAGCCGCCCCACCCCAGAGGCGGCTGCATGTTAGTGCCGGGTGAGGGGTCCCTGTATAAACAGCCGCCCCACCCCAGAGGCGGCTGCATGTTAGTGCCGGGTGAAGGGTCCCTGTATAAACAGCCGCCCCACCCCAGAGGAGGCTGCATGTTAGTGCCGGGTGAGGGGTCCCTGTATAAACAGCCGTCCCACCCCAGCGGTGGCTGCATGTTAGTGCCGGGTGAGGGGTCCCTGTATAAACAGCCGCCCCACCCCAGAGGTGACTGCATGTTAGTGCCGGGTGAGGGGTCCCTGTATACACAGCCCCCCCACCCCAGCGGTGGCTGCATGTTAGTGCCGGGTGAGGGGTCCCTGTATACACAGCCGCCCCACCCCAGAGGTGACTGCATCTCAGTGACAGGTAATCTAACCCCTGTGAGTCCCCCTGTCCCGCAGATGCCTACGTCCAGAAGGGGCAGGACCGGGAGCTCCCTTGCAGCCGGGGCGACTCTTTCTCGGGCGTGGAAGAGTTGACCTGGTCCTACAACGCCCGTGTTGCTGGTACCCCGGCGGTGCCGTTATTCCGGGGCGTGGCGACTCAGGCCCTGAAGAAGGAGGCGGGGGCCTGGGAGCGGCTCTCCGTGCTCCCCAACCACTCCCTGTACCTGCGGGGGGCCGAGGACGGGGACACGGGGACCTACTGGTGTTCGGTGCAAAGAGCCACCCGCGGCACCTACCACTTGAATGTTGTCACAGGTGGGTCGCGGCCGGCGCCCCCTAGAGGGGACAGGCCCCGTGCCCCATTCCCCGCCCCCCTGAGCCAGCCAGTCCCCGCCCTGGGGCCGGATTGGGGTTGGCGCCCCCTAGAGGGGGCAGGGCCCGTGCCCCATTGCCCACCTGTCCCCTGCAGGGACCCACACGGTGCTGCCGACCGGCCATGCCAACATGACTTGCCACCAGTTCTCCTGCGCGATCGCGGACCGGCAGGCGCTGCCGGCGGTGACATGGAGGGTCGACGGGCAGCGGGTGCAGGATGCCGACGGGCAGGACCGGCACCGCGTCTTCTCGGGCTCGCGGGCGTCGCTGCTCCAGGCCTGCTGGAAGAGGAGCGACAAGGGGGCCAGGAGGCAGAAAAGCCGGGTCAGGTGTGAGCTGAAGGGCACGTGGGTCAACTTCAACCTCACCGGTACGGACGGGCCAGGATGCCGGGGTTCTCTGGGCAAGGAGTGTAGAAGAGGGGGTCTAGTGGTTAGAGCAGGGGTGCTGGGAGCCAGGACTCCTGGGTTCTCTCCCCAGCTCTGGGAGGGGAGTGAGGGCTAGTGGTTAGAGCGCGGGGGGGGGTGCTGGGAGCCAGGACTCCTGGGTTCTCTCCCCAGCTCTGGGAGGGGAGTGAGGGCTAGTGGTTAGAGCGCGGGGCCTGGGAGCCAGGGCCACTGGGTTCTGTTCCTCACTCACCCCTTGTGTTTTCCCCGAGCGATGGGAGCAGTGAAGGAGCCCCCCGCCCCCAATGTGAGGGCGCCCACCTGTAGCTCTGCCTTGATCCCCCTGGCCGGGTGCGCAGCGCTGGAGTTCCTCCTCCTCCTCGCCTTGGGGGCGGCGCTGTGGAGGCGGGGGCGGCCGGACCGGAGGTAAGAACTGGTGGGGGGACGGGGGTGGGGTCTGGTGGGTTAGAGCAGGGGGGCTGGGAGCCAGGACTCCTGGGTTCTCTCCTGGGCTCTGGGAGAGGAGTGGGGTCCAGTGGTTAGAGCGGGGGGGGGGGCGGGCTGGGAGCCAGGACACCTGGGTCCAATCGCTGAGGCTCAGAAGGGACGCCCCCTGCTCACTCGTACCCCAATTCTCTCTCTGCAGGTCACACCTGGGCGACCTTCCCACTCACACCCAGCCAGGTAGGTGCCCCGCTGCAGATCTGGGGGGCCCGCTAGGGTTAGGGGCAGCAGCCAGCCTTCACACCTGCCCTATTGTGGGGTGGGGAGCAGGGCTGTGTCCGGTGCCTTCACTCAGGGACCTGGGAGGGCAGGGATTTCTCCCCCCCTCGGGAGCTCCCATCGGTTCTCATGCGGTTTCTTTCCTGTCTCTTATTCCAGATCCTCCCGGTACCAAATCTCCAACGCAGCTGTATGAGAACGTGGGGCTGGGATGCGCAGGTGGGGAGCCGGCGCCCCCTAGAGGGGACAGGCCCCTGCCCCATTCCCCGCCCCCCTGAGCCAGCCAGTCCCCCCCTGCGGCCGGAGGGGAACCGGCGCCCCCTAGAGGAGACAGGCCCCGCCCCATTCCCCGCCCCCCTGAGCCAGCCAGTCCCCGCCCTGGGGCCAGATGGGAGCCGGCGCCCCCTAGAGGGGACAGGCCCCTGCCCCATTCCCCGCCCCCCTGAGCCAGCCAGTCCCCCCCTGCGGCCGGAGGGGAACCAGCGCCCCCTAGAGGAGACAGGCCCCGCCCCATTCCCCGCCCCCCTGAGCCAGCCAGTCCCCGCCCTGGGGCTGGATGGGAGCTGGTGCCCCCTAGAGGGGACAGGCCCCGCCCCATTCCCCGCCCCCCTGAGCCAGCCAGACCCCCCCTGCGGCCGGAGGGGAACCAGCGCCCCCTAGAGGGGACAGGCCCCGCCCCATTCCCCGCCCCCCTGAGCCAGCCAGTCCCTGCCCTGGGGCTGGATGGGAGCCGGCGCCCCCTAGAGGGGACAGGCCCCTGCCCCATTCCCCGCCCCCCTGAGCCAGCCAGTCCCCCCCTGCGGCCGGAGGGGAACCAGCGCCCCCTAGAGGGGACAGGCCCCTGCCCTGTTCCCCGCCCCCCTGAGCCAGCCAGTCCCCCCCTGCGGCCGGAGGGGAACCGGCGCCCCCTAGAGGGGACAGGCCCCTGCCCCGTTCCCGGCCCCCCCGCCAGCCCCGTTTCAGGGGTGACTGTGGGCTCCTGTCATCCCAGCAGGGGGTGCTGATCCTGCCCAGCTGTGATGGCTCCGTCGGCCCCGGTGGAGCGACCGCCGCCCCTCGAGCCCTGTGTCGGGGTCCGGGCGGGGCCAAGCTGCGTGTCAATACCCAGTGCCCCCCGCAGGGCAGGGTCGGGGGCTCCCTGAGGCCACGAGGGGCTTTCCAAGGGGAAGAGCTGGAAGAGGAACCCAGGCGTCCGGCCCCCCGCCTTCTCCGCCCATGGGGGCTGCGGTGACAGATCGGGCCTGGGGGAGGGTAGGGGGGTGTTTGGAGCTGGGAATAAAGGAGAACAGAGCAGAGTTTGTGACGGGAGTGTGGGGCTGAGAGTGGGGACACTGAGAGAGAGAACACACAACCGCACACCCCGAACCAGACACAACCGCAAATGCACACCCACCCACGCACACTCCCTACCAAAACCACATGCACCCCCCCCAGCCACAACCGCACGCACAGACTCAGACACAATCACAGACTCACACAACCATGCACACACACAGAAAACCAGACACAGTAACACAATCGATCACACACAGAAATGCAGATAGACACAATAAAACAACGCCCCACTCACCTATAACTGCGCAGCGAAACCCACACAGAAACCCAGCTCTACACAACACAATCACACGCACACTTACACAGCTACGCCCAGTCACACACACACACAACACAACATGGTGCGGCAACACAACACAACCACACCGTGCCCTGCCCCGCACGCACACCCTGTGCACACGCACACACACACCACTGCACTGCACCCTGCCCCACACGCTCCCCAAGGAGGCAGAGGGTCGGGAGGGAGGGAGGAACAAAGTCACAACCGCCGGGCGCACACAACACAACCTCACCGTGCCCGGGGCCACAATTTCACAGGCACACGCCGCACAGATTCACCAGTACAGACGCACCCAGCATCTCCGCGCCCGTCTCCACAATCTCACCCCCCGCAACCCAGCTCCCAGCCTGTCCGCTCACGCCCGGCTCCGGGCGCTAACTCCGTGTGTGGCATGGAGCTAGCCCAGCTAGCAGGGGCTGTGGGTCGGGAGTGAGGGGCACCGGCAGGGCTGGGCTAGCAGGGGCTGTGGGTCGGGAGTGAGGGGCACCGGCAGGGCTGGGCTAGCAGGGGCTGTGGGTCGGGAGTGAGGGGCACCGGCAGGGCTGGGCTAGCAGGGGCTGTGGGTCGGGAGTGAGGGGCACCGGCAGGGCTGGGCTAGCAGGGGCTGTGGGTCGGGAGTGAGGGGCACCGGCAGGGCTGGGCTAGCAGGGGCTGTGGGTCGGGAGTGAGGGGCACCGGCAGGGCTGGGCTAGCAGGGGCTGTGGGTCGGGAGTGAGGGGCACCGGCAGGGCTGGGCGGGCATGGGGAATTTCTGCTCCCCTCACTCACGCGCCCAGTGTGAACAACACAACAGCACAGCTCTGAGTCACGGCCCGAGCCAGCTCCGACCCACGGGGCATTTCAGAGAGCTGAGGATGGGGGCGGGGGGACCCCAAGGCTGGGCTAGCAGGGGCTGTGGGTCGGGAGTGAGGGGCACCGGCAGGGCTGGGCTAGCAGGGGCTGTGGGTCGGGAGTGAGGGGCACCGGCAGGGCTGGGCTAGCAGGGGCTGTGGGTCGGGAGTGAGGGGCACCGGCAGGGCTGGGCTAGCAGGGGCTGTGGGTCGGGAGTGAGGGGCACCGGCAGGGCTGGGCTAGCAGGGGCTGTGGGTCGGGAGTGAGGGGCACCGGCAGGGCTGGGCTAGCAGGGGCTGTGGGTCGGGAGTGAGGGGCACCGGCAGGGCTGGGCTAGCAGGGGCTGTGGGTCGGGAGTGAGGGGCACCGGCAGGGCTGGGCGGGGGAGCCCAGGGCCAGGCTAGCAGGGGCTGCGGGTTGGGAGTGAAGGAGGAACAAAGTCACAACCGCCGGGCGTTCGGAGCCGAGACAGGATTTATTCTGGACGCGTTTCAGGAGAACATGAGCAGAGAAAGCCGAGGCGCTGATCCTGCCCGCGCCAGCAGGGGGCAGCACCGAGCTGCCGTGCCATTGTGTGGGGTCAACACTCCCGGCCCCCTCTAGCCCCTGCCCAAGCTCCGTGGGCGTCGGGACGAAGAGCAGAGCCCCTCCCCGTCCCGCTCCCCCCAGGCTCCTTCCGGGTGTTCACTACCCCGACGCCAGCCCCGCAGCCGGGCGAAGACGTGGGGCCAGGCGTGGGCGGGGCCAGTGCGGAAGGCAGTGGACATCAGATATCTGTCGTGCCAGTGAGCACTAGGGGTGCGGCCAATTGCAACAATGGGGGCCAGATGTTTGGGGAAGGGGGGGAGGCAGAGGGAGGAATATAGGGGCCTGGACAGCCGGAGCCAGGGCGTCTGGCCCCGGCTGCAGCCCCTGCAGATCCCACCTCTCCCACCAATGGGGCATTGTCAGCTGCAGCGAGGGGGCTCAAAGCAGGGGCCGGGGCCGCAGCACCCCATTCTGAAAAGTGCATTTGTCCGCAGGCCGCGGCTCCCTCATTGACAGTCCCGTGTCATCGGGAGCCGGCAGGGACAGGTGGGAAATTCAGCTGCTCGCCTGGTATTTGTTGTTGTTGTTGTTGGGGTGGGTTACACAAAAATGGCAGTGCGCCAGCTGGGGCCGGTTTCGGGGCTGGAGGCTGCAGCAACGGGGAGCTCAGACCAAGAGTGAGACTTGACAGAAAAGAAATAGAATGAACGAGTGAAAAAGTTCCAGGGGCCACCACGAAAGAAAGGGGGCTAAATTTTCCTTCTCCGGACAGACCCCCGAGGGTCTGTCCCCCTCCTCCCCAGGTTATAATGATTTAAGACAACCAAGAAAAGGCCAAAGATCGGGTCTCACCTCTGGCTAACAAGTGCCCCTTTAAGAAGAAAAGGGGCGGGGCTATTTAAAGGCAATGTCAGGCTGGATTTTTTTTGCCCCACAACAGAAATTATTTCCTCTTCCCTCCCGGCTTCCAGAGCAGGGATTAGAGGGCCCGGGTGAGCCAGGCACCCAGCATGGCCAGCCCTGCGACCAGGGAGAGCTGGGCCCCGGCGCCCGCGGCCGAGTTGCAGAATTCGCCCTCGCAGCACTCGTAGGAGGTGCTGTAGGTGATGCCTGCCCAGGTCGAGGAGTCGTTGGTGTTGCATTTCACTTTGTCAACGCAGTTCTTCTTCATGATCAGCTTGCGGCCGGCTGTGGGGAGAGCGCGAGAAAGAGGAAATTAAAAAGAGACAAATGGAGAGGGAGAGAAAATGAGGGCACGAGACAGAGAGAAGTGGGGAGGGCGGGGTGTTACCTGCACGGCCCCGGATGACAGCGCAGAGCTGCCCGTCCTGGCAGGTGACAGTGGTGGTGTGGCAGGGGATGTCAAACATGGTGAAGTCGCATTTCAGGCACTGCAGGGCCGCTCCTGGGAACAGAGAGAGAGAGGGTGAGACCAAGTCTATCTCCTTTCGGGGGAGGGTGCAGAGCTGGCTGCACTGGTGGCCGGGATGGGATTGGATTCTGTAGCATCAGTGCCAGAAACGGGATTGGATCCCATAGCATTGGTGGCAGAGATGGGCTCAGTGTCTGTAGCATTGGTGGAAGCAGTGGGATCAGATTTACTAGCATTGGTGCCAGAAGTGGGATAGCTAATGACAGTTTTATATTTAGCCCTGCCCCTTTAAAAACAGCTTGATTCTGGAATTCACATGCATCCTGACCTTGGTACCCCAATGATTTTCACTCAACACACAGGAGTTATTTAAAAACACTGAGATGCACAATAACACAGTTGTATAGACACAGACAACACCCAAGCACAATGCTGCACACCACACAAACACAGGGATAGCCTTACAAAGAGATGTGTGTGTACACACACACACCATTGGAAGCGACACAGGTACACACAACAGCCATCCGAAACATGACACAAACACACAAAATACACAGCTGTAAACCAACCATAAAGGCACCCGCAAAAACACGCCAAGAAGGACACACCCACCCAACACAAACATGGGCATACAAAACCCCACAAGGAAAAACAAAACACAAAGGCACACAACTACAAACGAGGCACAAACACAGGCATGCCAAACACGACAACACGTCCACAAAGCCATGGAGACACGCCACAGAGAACCAGTGCAGAACACACGACACAAAGCCAGGCACACACACAAGGACACAAAACACACCCATGAAAAGCTGGGTGTATTTTGGCAAGCGAGATTTCAAATCACGGGAAAAACAGCCCAGCCTGGAAAATTGGACTCAAGTCCAAACCAAATCCAGATTCCTTCCCCGTGTGTCAGGCGTGTGTGTGTGTGTGTGTCCCTGGTGTGTATCCGCTGCACAGAAATTCCCTTGCTCCCTGGGCTCTGGGTCCCCCCCACCTCTGGCCAGCGCCCTGCCTGAGCCTGGACCGAGGGCAAGAAATCTCCCAGATGCCCACTTGGATGGGAAATGGCAGGGATGGGCGACCCGGGCTGGGGCTGGCGCTGGTCCGAGGAGCCGAGCTTGGTGCGTCGCCTGGACTGGTGAGGAAGCAAGAAAACAATCTCGCCCCGACCTATTTCCAAACTGTAGGTTGAAGAAAGGGAGTTGTCTGCTGGAAAAGAACCCAGGAGTCCTGGCTCCCAGCCCCCTCTCCCTGGTCTAACCACTACACCTCACCCCACTGCCAGAGCCAGGGAGAGAACCCAGGAGTCCTGGCTCCCAGCCTGCCCCCCTCCATCCTACTAAACTCCCTCTTCTCTCAGGGCCAGCTCCCCAAGAAGAAACTGGGGTGCAAGATCCGGGCGAGGGAGACAATTTTTAAAGGCAGGTTAAATCAGGGTCGCGGGTGAGTCTGTTGGGCGGGGCACGACCTGGGGGGAAATTAGGGGGTAATCAAAAATAAGGGGGTGCAGTTTCCCACAGAAAATGTGAGTGTGTGTGTGTTGGGGGGGGTTCTGGCTACATCCTGGGACCTCAATTAAATCCACGAGTTTGGGGGACCATCTGCCGACTCGGGGGGCTGGGAAGTAGGCAGACTTGGGGGCTAGCAGAAAGGTTGTGGGGCTGGGCTATTGCCAGCTCCAGATTGTTGTCAGCGGTGGGGTGAATCTTCGCCAATTTGCAGCCAGAGAGAGGAGGGGTGTAATCCCTAAAACCCACGAGCCCCTCTGAACCCCATGGCTGGTGGGGCACTTAGGCCGTTGAACCCCAGGCCTAAAGGGGGGGGGAAAGGGCGCCTTCCCCACTTCTGAACAGCACTGTTCAGAGCCGCTCTTCCCCCACCCCCCCAGTTTGGTTTGTTGAGTGGCACATTTTCCCCCCCGGGCTCCGAAGGGAACCTGGCAAAGACTCAGGGAACGGGGAGATTTTCCGAGGGGAGGAGAGGGAATTGGGGGGGATTCGTGTGGGGCAGGGCTGGGGGCTTACCGATCCCGACAAAGCTCAGGGCGGCCAGGCACAGAACAAGGAGTTTGCCCATGGTCGTCGTGGGGGTGGAAGATCGGACAGTCCTCGGGCTGGGCAGTTGGAGGGGAGGCACTCCGGTTGTGAGCTGTGCCGTTATATATATACATTGGCACACACACACACATGGAGTGGGTGTGACAGGGGCATGGTGCCAGGGAGAGCTGGAAAGGGGGGCAGGACACATGATCGCAGAGGGGTATAAATATAGGCAGACGCCTAGTGACTCAGAGAGAGTCGGGAATGCCGGGAGACTCGGTGTAAACACACACAAACACAACACAGCTACACACAGACCAGTTACAGACAGACAGACAGACACACACACGCCCCAGCTACATGCCAACTACACACACCCAGCTACACACAGAAAACCACCCCAGCTACACACAGACACACGCACACACCAGCTACAACCCAGCTACACATTCACACCCCCCCCAGCCACACACACACACCCAGCTAGACACCCCCCCCAGGTACACACACACACACACACGCCTTAGCTACACCCCAGCTACACACCCACACACACCCAGCTAGACACCCCCCCCAGGTACACACACACACACACACACGCCTTAGCTACACCCCAGCTACACACCCACACACACCCAGCTAGACACCTGCCCCAGGTACACACACACACACACACGCCTTAGCTACACCCTAGCTACACACCCACACACACCCAGCTAGACACCCCCCCCAGGTACACACACACACACACACACACACACACACACACACGCCTTAGCTACACCCCAGCTACACACCCACACACACCCAGCTAGACACCCCCCCCAGGTACACACACACACACGCGTCTTAGCTACACCCCAGCTACACACCCACACACACCCAGCTAGACACCCCCCCAGGTACACACACACACACACACACACACACACACACACACACACACACACCTTAGCTACACCCCAGCTACACACCCACACACACCCAGCTAGACACCCGCCCCAGGTACACACACACACACGCCTTAGCTACACCCCAGCTACACACCCACACACACCCAGCTAGACACCCGCCCCAGGTACACACACACACACGCCTTAGCTACACCCCAGCTACACACACACGCACGCACACACAGTAACAGGTACAAAGACACAAACAGGGATAAATAGGTAAACAAATAGACAAACACACCCACACTGAGAACAGACATGACACCAGAGACTCAGGAGGGGAGGACTAGAGGTTACAGCGGGGGTGGGGGTGGGAGCCAGGACGCCTGGGTTCTCTCCGCGGCTCTGGGCGGGGTGTGGGGACCCGTGGCTGAAGCATGGGGGTGGGGGTGGTGGGCAGTGGGCGAGGCAAAGCCATGATGTCACATGTGGGGGGACCCGTGAGGTCACAGCCATGATGACATCATCGTGGGCACTGTGTGAGAGGTCACATGGTGTCAGCGCCATGGCAACGCCAAGGAGGTCATAGGTCATGGGAGGTCCGCCTCAAGGGGGTGATTAGCCACATGAGGTCACAGCCATGGCAACCCCCAGGGGGTCAGAGGTCACCCAGCCAAAGAGTTCAAAGGCCAAGTGGGGTCACAGGATACATGAGGTCGTTGCTATGGCAACAGCAGGGCGCTCATGAGGTTGGGTAAGGTCAAGGAGGTCATGGGTCGCATGAGGTCATCACTGTGGCAACCACATGGTGCTCGTCATAGCCAGGTTAATGCCATGGCGACACTCAAGAGGTCGCAGGTCCCCACCGTGGCAACGCCAGAGAGGTCAGAGGTCATGGAACCCCACACGGGTCATAAGGCACCTGGATGGCGGGTCATCTCCATGGCAACACCGGGGCCATCATCGCCATGACAATGTGGCGGGGGGGCCCTGGAGACGCCTTCCCCCCAGTCTCTGAGGCCGGGGGTCTGAAGGGGCTGGGGGGGAGCCTGGCTCGGGGAGAGGAGCTGGGCTGGGGCGGGGCGGGGGGCGGGGGGGGCTGGATCTGAGGTCAGGGCTTGGGGGGGATCCAGGCTTGGGGCCGGGGGCTCAAGGCTGCCGGTGACGCCAGGGCCCCAGTGAGGCAGATCAAGGCTGGGAACCTGGGGGCCCCCCATTGCACAGGGGGCTGCGGGTCGGGAGTGAGGGGCCCCGGCAGAGCTGGGGGGACCCCGGGGGCTGCGGGGCGGGGGTGAGGGGCCCCGGCAGAGCTGGGGGGACCCCGGGGGCTGCGGGGCGGGGGTGAGGGGTCCCGGCAGAGCTGGGGGGACCCCGGGGGCTGCGGGGCGGGGGTGAGGGGCGCCGGCAGAGCTGGGGGGACCCCGGGGGCTGCGGGGCGGGGGAGAGGGGCGCCGGCAGAGCTGGGGGGACACCGGGGGCTGCGGGGCGGGGGTGAGGGGCCCCGGCAGAGCTGGGGGGACCCCGGGGGCTGCGGGGCGGGGGTGAGGGGCGCCGGCAGAGCTGGGGGGACCCCGGGGGCTGCGGGGCGGGGGTGAGGGGCCCCGGCAGAGCTGGGGGGACCCCGGGGGCTGCGGGGCGGGGGTGAGGGGCCCCGGCAGAGCTGGGGGGACCCCGGGGGCTGCGGGGCGGGGGTGAGGGGCCCCGGCAGAGCTGGGGGGACCCCGGGGGCTGCGGGGCGGGGGTGAGGGGCGCCGGCAGAGCTGGGGGGACACCGGGGGCTGCGGGGCGGGGGTGAGGGGCGCCGGCAGAGCTGGGGGGACACCGGGGGCTGCGGGGCGGGGGTGAGGGGCCCCGGCAGAGCTGGGGGGACCCCGGGGGCTGCGGGGCGGGGGAGAGGGGCCCCGGCAGAGCTGGGGGGACCCCGGGGGCTGCGGGGCGGGGGTGAGGGGCCCCGGCAGAGCTGGGGGGACCCCGGGGGCTGCGGGGCGGGGGTGAGGGGCCCCGGCAGAGCTGGGGGGACCCCGGGGGCTGCGGGGCGGGGGTGAGGGGCCCCGGCAGAGCTGGGGGGACCCCGGGGGCTGCGGGGCGGGGGAGAGGGGCCCCGGCAGAGCTGGGGGGGCACCGGGGGCTGCGGGGCGGGGGTGAGGGGCGCCGGCAGAGCTGGGGGGGCGCCGGGGGCTGCGGGGCGGGGGTGAGGGGCGCCGGCAGAGCTGGGGGGACGCCGGGGGCTGCGGGGCGGGGGTGAGGGGCCCCGGCAGAGCTGGGGGGGCACCGGGGGCTGCGGGGCGGGGGTGAGGGGCGCCGGCAGAGCTGGGGGGATGCCGGGGGCTGCGGGGCGGGGGTGAGGGGCCCCGGCAGAGCTGGGGCGTCTCTCCCACGGGCCTGTGACGAGCGTGTGACAGGCCTGCCGGGCCGGGTACCCCAGGCTGGGATGACCCAGCTGCGATTACCCCACAGCCCCCGGCCAGGCGAAGCTGGCTGACGATCAGTCACAGCCGCACCCCTTGTGTCATCCCCCCCGCAGCCCAGCTTCAACCCCAGGCACACCCAGCGAGGACCGGCATCGGATCTGTGGCAGACGGCTCCCCCCTCTCCTGCCAGTGCTGCAACAGAACCCAGGAGTCCGGGCTCCCAACCCCCTCTGCTCTAAGCCACTGGATCCCACTCCTGTCCCAAATTAGAAGTAGAACCCAGGAGTTGCTATACAAGGTATGTTAGGGTCTTGTGCCCCTAGAGGGGACAGGCCCCGTGCCCCATTCCCTGCCCCCCTGAGCCAGCCAGTCCCCGCCCTGGGGCCGGATGGGAGCCGGCGCCCCCTGGAGGGGACAGGCCCCGTGCCCCATTCCCTGCCCTATACCTATGGGTGAAGGATCTCTAGAATCCGCCCCCCCATCCCGTTGCATGGACAGACAGGACCTCATTTTCCATCCCCCCTGGGCCAGCCCGGCCTTGGACACTCACCCTCAGCTCACCGTAACTCCGCCGGACACGCACAGCTCCCCGCGGCCCTGCCCTCGGCCGACAGACGCAGTGTGGGACGAGCGCCGTTTCTTCTCCAGCAGACCCCCCCGCACCCGTTCCTTGGGACTGTAGGACAGCGTGGGGAACGATGTGGCCACGGCTGATTGGCCGCTTCCTGGGATGAAATCCGCGGCAGCGAGCTGGTCTCTCTTCCCCAGCAGCCCCACTCCCTGATCTTGGAGCTGGAGGAGCGACTCCATTAGCTGGCAGCAGTAGAAGGCAATTACCCTACTCTGAGCAGTCCCCTCCCCACCCTCCCTCCCCCCCCCCCCCCGCAGCATCTACTGACCTTTCAGCCGTCTCCACCAAGAGCCCAGCCCTCTAAACCAAGAGTGAGCGGAATAACGCCGTTAAGCAGCAGCAGTAGAAGGTTGGCATCCGGCCTCGAACAGCCCCACTCCGCACTGACTATGTGTAGAGCCAGCTCCCTCCTGCCTCGTCCGCATGAAGCGGTGATGTGTTCCGGGTTCTGGAATGTGGCGCTCTAGAGCGCCCACTGTTCTAGAGCATGCGTGCTCTCCCCTAAACCCCAGGAATGGGTAGGGGTGAGGAGAATTAACGGGATTTCCCAGATGCACGATGAGGCCCGGGGTGGGGGTGAGGGGGGGCAAGGCTCCCACATTCTAGAACATTGGATGTCTGAAGGTTCTGAGTTCTAGAGCAATATTTCTCAACGTTTTTAATATCAGGGACCTGCTTGCTGCCGTCCTAAACGGTGTCAGGGAGATCTCAGGGAGTGGCACCGGCCCACGGACTGGTCAGTGCAAAACACTGTCCTAGAGTTCCCGGGGGAGATGAACGCCATGGGTTCTAGACCTCCGGGAACAGAACATTCCCATTTGTTGAGTGACGGGGCTAATCATTCTGTGTTCTAGAGCACATATGACCAAAGGGCTGGGGTTCTAGCATGTCTAGAGCTGGTGTATGTGGAATTTTTGGCTCCAGAACTCATCGCCCCAAGGTGCATGGCTTCTAGAGCTCTAGGCCGCACATTCTGGGTTCTAGAGCGACTACCCTCTAGATCCCACTCCCCTCCCAGAGCCAGGATCGAACCCCAGAGTCCTGAATGGGGAATTCAGAAAACGCTGGGTTCTAGAGGGTGCGGCTTGGAGAGTCAGAGTTCTAGGGTGCCACGTTTTCTGGAAAAAATACTTTCTGAATTCTTGAATGTCATGAAGGGCGGGGATCCACTGAGAAGCACTGAATTCCAGAACCCAAAGATCCCTGCTGCCTCCAAACCGAGGCCGCGGGAGAGATGACGGTTCTGGACTCCAGAACCCTAGATTTCCCAGAGGAGTCAGAGCTCTAGACTGTGCCAGTCCAGAAATGCCCCATGAACCCCAGAGCCCGTTTTGGTTTCCCTGCATTCTAGGAAACGTAATGCTGTAACGGCAACATGGCAGGTCCACCCCAGCCACAGTCGGACCACTCAGAAACTCTGCCAGCTGCCCAGAGTCACCAAGGGCTCTGGGCTGCAGAACGTAAGTGTTCTGCATCCTCCTGCGTCCCAGAAAGACCCGTTTCCTGGTGCTCCTAGAGCACTGTCGTGGTCCCTCGCTCTCGAGGGAGGGCGGCCGCTTCGCCTCACTCCAGGCAGACAGCAAGTAACAGTCGGAGCACAAACAGCCTATGGCTACACAGCCACCTGGCTGGGGGTGAGCCCACAAAACAGTCCAGGCCTTCTGGACAAAAAGAGGGGGTTTAGCTGCCACCCCAGGGTTGAGGTCAGTGATGGTGGTGGGGGTAGAGGGACCCGGGCCCGCCCTACTCCACTGGGTCCCAGTCCGGGGCCCTAATAATGGCGGATGGGTTCACCACTGGGGATCCTCCCGAAACACACCAACTTGCTCTCCGGCCGCAGAACCGGCTTGAAGTCTGGTTCCCGTGGGCTGCTTCCTACCACAGTCTGGGCGTAGGGCTCTGTTGTCCAAAGGTCCTCTGTCTCCTCGGGGTTCTCGGCCGCCGGCAGTCCCCACAGCTCCTTGGGGCATTCCTTGGATGGCGGTCCTGGCCGCTCCTTGGGCTACTCATCCATCTCCTCCGACCGCAGGGCACAGCTCCACTCGGGTGTCCGTCCAGGACCCTGCAAAGATCTCCGCTCCTTGGAAGAGATGTCTGCTCCCTCCGGTGGTCCAGCCCCAACCGAGCTCTGGGGCTCTGGTTTTATACTTCCTGTCCCACCCTGGGACTTCCAGTGCCGGGTCGGATTCGGCTCTGCCTGCCAGAGGGAATGTAGTGGTCCCTCGCTCTCCAGTTCAAACGGAGGCCACTCTGCCTCCCTACAAGCACCCAGACCACCCAATGGTGTGATCTTTTATTGTCCCCTGTGGCTCAAGGTTGCCTTCTTTCTGACTTCTAGAACGTCTGGGTTCTAGGTGCTGCACCCCGTTACAAAATTCTGTTCAGACTTGGGGTTGGCTTCTTGCTGTACTCCAGAAAGACCAGGTTCGAGGCTTCTCCTCATTCCGGAACTTCAAATGATGGGACCGCCTGGAGCTGGCTTCGATTCTGGAATCCAGATGTAGCAGGTTCCAGGAGTCCCCTCGTTCGAGAGCACGTGAATCACCCACTCGGTTAGCAGATGGGACTGGCTTCATTCGGGATGCCAGAGAGACGGGGTTCTAGGTGTCTCATTCTAGAACAAATTCAATTCTAATTCTAATCCAATTCAGTTAGCAGCCAGAGTTGTCTTCGTTCTGGGATTCCAGAATGAAGAGCCACCTAGAACAGCTGTCTCGGGGGGGTCTCGCGGGGTGGGGGGTGGCTCAGCTACAACCGAGGTGTTGTGGCTTCTCAGATTTCCCGGCTTCCAGAACGGGCAGAGACGAGAGGGCTCCAGGCTCTCTTCAGCAGGCCAAGAAACCCAGGCGAGAGGGATCCCAGCCTTGGCAGCTTCCCAGCAGCCCCCATCCTGCCGCAGAGAGAGGAAAGTTTTGACAAGGATAAGAGGAAACCCCTCCCACTCAGAGAACAAAAGCCCCACAGATGTGGCCCAAACATGCTACTTCCCTCCGGGCAAGGCAACGCCCTTGGCACTGATCCAGCCTGACGAACCCGTGTGGGCGGCTGGGGGAGAGAGACGCTCTGGAGGGAAAGTTCTGAGCAAATTGGATGGGGTGGCCATTCATAACCCCCCTGGGGGGGGTAGGGAGGGGCTGGGGACTAACTAAAGACACTAGGTAAGTCAGCAGCATAGGTAAAAAGAGGACCCAGGAGTCCTGGTGCCCAGCCCCCCCCCCGCTCTAACCACTAGCCCCCACCTCCCTCCCAGGGCTGGGACAGAACCCAGGAGTCCTGGCTGTGGAATTCAGACACTTGGAACTCTAAACCTATGAAGACCTCAGATTCGGTTTGGTCCTTGCCGCTCTGGGAACCACTGCGCACCCCTGCCCCATGTCAGCTACCCCCAGAGAATGGCTCCTCCATCCCCTCCACTCCCAGCCCTGCTGGTGCCCCTCACTCCCGATCCGCAGCCCCTGCTAGCCCAGTCCTGCCCCCCCAGCCCTGCCGGTGCCCCTCACTCCTGACCTGCAGCCCCTGCCAGCCCAGCCCTGGGCTCCCCCCAGCCCTGCCGGTGCCCCTCACTCCTGACCCGCAGCCCCCTGCTAGCCCAGCCCTGCCCCCCCAGCCCTGCCGGTGTCCCTCACTCCCAACCCGCAGCCCCCTGCCAGCGAGGGTGCTGAGGAGGAGGGGGACAGCCAGGATGCGGCCAGGAGCTGTTCTCAAGCCAGGAGGAAGGTAGCCAGTCGCAGCGGCCGGTGCTCGGGGAAGGACAAACTCCAGAGGAGGTTCCCAGCAAGCGGCTTTTATTTTGGGAAGGAAGTTGTTGGGGGTGGGCTCTTGGGGCGAGGAGGGTTAGGGCCGCGTGCCTAGATGCGGAATAGGGCGTTGATGAGCTCTCTCACATCGCGGCAATCGGCCTCAGCGATCTCTTCAAAGGTCTCATGCAGAAGCTGGGCAATGGGCTTGCGCAGGTTCCTTGGGAGAGCCCCTGTGGCCCTTGTCCCAGTCAGGCTAACATGTCCCCACCACTGTGCCGCGAGGGGCGGGGGGACCATTGCTGCACACAGGCAAGCTGCAGACGGGCCGGGGCGGAAGCCGCCTTGCCGCAGAAGACCCTCCCTTGCTTCCCAGGTCACCCTCAGCAGCGAGATTTCTTCCAGGACAAACTCATCCTGTGGAAAATGTGGGGACAGTGTTCAGTATAGGGGCCCCCTGCCGCTGTTGGCTCTCCCCGAGGCACAGAAACCCAGAGGACAGTGCGGCCGTGAATCAATCAGTCCCCCTTGCCCCTGTGCTTGCTCACCATTTTGGGGCTCCTGTGGGTTACGTGCGCAA
The DNA here is from genome assembly GCF_965140295.1 of Lepidochelys olivacea. NCBI lineage: Eukaryota > Metazoa > Chordata > Testudines > Cheloniidae > Lepidochelys > Lepidochelys olivacea. The sequence goes on from NC_140424.1 coordinate 44,456,024, forward strand.
GCTTTGGGATGGGCAAATTCTGCCATTGTGTAGACTGTGCGTGTCTACTTTCAGTGCGGGGGAATCATTGCTCTGTCTGGCGTGAACAATGCTGCCTCTGTTAAGTGTTGCATTTTGGCTTTACAGATGCAACCTTGAGTTCCCAGCCGTCCTTGTTATCAACGGCTGAAAGACTCCAAAGAATCAGGAAGCGTATGCGAGAAAGCAAAGAGGACCTGCTGCATGAAGTCATGCAGCCGTCCCTTAATGAAAATCAAAAAGCGCAGAAGTGGTGGGAGAGTGAAAAGAGCGTCCGCCAGCAAAATATGGATTGCTGGCACCAAAGCATGCAGTGGCTGCTAAGCATCATGGAGCGCCAAGCGGACTCGATCCAGGCGCTCGTAGCCATGCAGGCAGAGCAGATCCGCACCTGCCCTCCCACCGCAGCCCTTGTCCCAAAACTCTTTCCCTTGGGCCCCCATGTCACCTCCAACCCACTTTCTCCAACAGCCGGGTTCTTATCACCACCAGCTGCCTCCGACACCTGAAGCTTCACCACCCAGCCCTGCAAACTACGACCCCGACCCACAGCACTCAGCCCCCATCACCAGGCATTTTAGCCAGCCAGAAGTGCAGCACTCATTGCGCAGCACTCCAGACAGGAAGGCTGAGTATGAGAACAGGACAGATGCAAACCTATGATTGTCCCGTTCCCCACCCCGCCCCCTTCCCTACTTCCACACAGCACAGATGTGTCATGCCCTTTCTTTTTCCCAAGCAGTTGTGTTTCTTTTCAATAAATGAATGTTTTGCCTTTGAAAACATTCTTTATTATTGCATTAAGTAAAAGATACCTTAGCCCAGGAAAGAAACAGGCACTGCATGTCAGTGTAGCATTGGAATCACTTCACTTCACTCCTGTGCAGGGCACCTGACATTACTGGTGGCCCCTCTAATAGCCCTGCTCTCTGTTCAAATTCAGCCTCCAGGTGTTGAACCTCCAAGGTTCATGCCTGAGTGAATCTTTCACCCTTCCCTTCACAAATGTTATGGAGGGTACAGCATGCGGATATTACCCCTGAGATATTGTCATCGGCCAGGTCCAGCTTCCCATACAGACAGCGCCAGCGACCCTTTAAACGGCCAAAAGCACACTCCACAGTCATTCGGCACCAGCTCAGCCTGTTGTTGAACTGCTCCTTGCTGCTGTCAAGGCTCCCTGTGCAGGGTTTCATGAGCCACGGCATCAAAGGGTGAGCGGGGTCTCCAAGGATCAAAATGGACATTTCGACTTCCCCTACAGTGATCTTCTAGTCTGTGAAGAAAGTCCTTTCTTGCAGCTTCCTGAACAGGCCTGTGTTCTGAAAGATGCGTGCGACATGCACCTTTCCAGGCCAGCCTGCGTTAATGTCTGTGAAATGCCCACGATGATCCACAAGCACCTGGAGAACCATAGAGAAATACCCCTTCCGATTAACATATTCAGAGGCTAGATGGGCTGGTGCCAGAACTGGAATATGCGTCCCGTCTATCGCCCCTCCGCAGTTAGGGAAACCCATTTGTGCAAAGCCAGCCACAATGTCATGCACATTGCCCAGAGTCACGGTTCTTCTGAGCAGGACATGATTAATGGCCCTGCAAACTTGCATCAACACAATTCCAACTGTTGACTTTCCAGTTGCCAGCTTCCAGGCTGCAATTGCCACCCGCTTCTCCACCATCAGTACAGCTCTCAATCTCGTGTCCTTGCCCCACAGGGTGGGGGCGAGCTCCTCACGCAGTCCCATGAAAGTGGCTTTTCTCATCCGAAAGTTCTGCAGCCACTGATCGTCATCCCAGACTTGCCTGACGACGTGATCCCACCGCTCAGGGCTTGTTTCCCGAGCCCCAAAGCGGCATTCCACGGCGGTGAGCATGTCCGTGGATGCCACAAGGAATCTCGTGTCGTATGCGTTATGCGAGTCGACGTCATCGTCGGACTCCGCAGTCTGTAGCTAAAGGAGTAACTCGACGGCCAAACGTGACGCGTTGGCGAGACCCATCGGCATATTCCTCAGCACTTCGGGCTCCTTTCCCGCAGACCAAAAGGGAAGACAGAGCGCGCAGTGCAAAAACTGTTGAAAGATGGCGCCAAATGTGGATGGAAGCACAGGGTTTGCTGGGATGCGAAGCGATGCATCACAGGGCGTTTGGGACGGGACCCAGAATGCCCCACACCTCCTGCCCCCTTCCCACAAGCCACAGAGCCAGAATGGGAAGAGGGGCTCGGTGGGATAGCTGCCCACAATGCACCGCTCCCAATGCCGCAAATGTGGCCACACCAGTGCGCTGGCAGCCGACAGTGTGAACACACGGCAGGGCTGTCCCTACGGCGCTCTCCGAGGGCCGGTTTAACTCACAGTGCTCTGCATCTGCAAGCGGAGCCATGCCCTGGGCTTCTGCCGGCTTGCCTTTCTCTAAGTATCGCTCCCTGCCAGGCACTAGGGAAGCAGAGAGGAGGCACCAGCTGGGTTTGATGGGAAAGAGGCGTAGAACCGTGTGTGCCACGTACATCTTGATAGAACTACAGCCCAGATTGTTTCATTATTTTCCTCAGCATGACCTACAGGAGGGGCAGCCAAAATCCACCTGGCAGAACGCGCCTGAGAACTGTCTCTGGACAGAGAAGCACTTGATCAAAATCACATTCTCGGATCTCTTGGGGCCAAATCCTGTTCCCATTGAGATCACAAGGAGTTTTGCTATTGAGTTCAATGGGAACAGGCTTTGACATCTGGAGAGGAAAGAACAAAACCACACAAGCAAGGGCTAGGTTGCTTATCCCACAGGTATCAGAGGCTGCTTACTCATGTGAGAAAGTGAGTAGATATCTGATCTTTGTCCCTTGCAAGGGAGAAATCAACAATCAGTGAGGCTAGAACAGCCTCTGTACCAGATCCAACTCGTAAGTCCATCTGCAAAGGATCAAGGAAATATGAAGGCTCCAGATTTCCTTAAAGTCCTCAGTCCCTTGGTTACAATGCTCCCATCAGTAGATGTTCATAGTCCAGAGGCTGGAGCAGGAAAGAGGTAAAATGGAGCTATTTCCAGGCCAGGGCCTTTTAGCTCCTGCCAAGTAAAGGGAAATCTGTTCTCACTGTGAAAGAGTCACATGGGCAAGTTACACGTCCATGGCCCCCACCCACCTTCTAGTTAGAACGTTCACAAGCCGTCCATTCGGTGTAGACAGGCGTTTCCCACTGTGAGCCGAGCGGTCCCGAACGGGCCATTCACCGTGACTCGTCCCTTCACGTGCGGGCTAAATACCTTGTGGGCGTTCCCCCAGGAGCAAACGTGTAGCAAACAGAGCTGTCAAGGTTCCTTCCCCACTCTGAACTCTAGGGTACAGATGTGGGGACTTGCAAGAAAGACCCCCTAAGCTTATTCTTACCAGCTTAGGTTAAAACTTCCCCAAGGTACAAACTTTACCCTGTCTTTGAACCCTATGCTGACACCACCAAGCGTGTTAAACAAAGAACAGGGAAAGAGCCCACTTGGAGACCTCTTCCCCCCCAAATATCCCCCCAAGCCCTACACACCTCCTTTCCTGGGGAAGGCTTGGTAAAAATCCTCACCAGTTGGTACAGGTGAACACAGGCCCAAGCCCTTGGATCTTAAGAACAATGAAAAATCAATCCGGTTCTTAAAAGAAGAATTTTAATTAAAGAAAAGATAAAAGAATCGCCTCTGTAAAACCAGGATGGTAAATACCTTACAGGGAAACCAGATTCAAAACACAGAGAATCCCTCTAGGCAAAACCTTAAGTTACAAAAAGACAAAAAACAGGAACCTACGTTCCCTCCAACACAGCTTATTTACCAGCCATTAAACAAAAGGAAATCTAACGCATTTCTAGCTAGATTACTCACTAACTTAACAGAAGTTCTGAGTCTGCATTCCTGACCTGTTCCCGGCAAAAGCATCCCACAGACAGACAGACCCTTTGTTTCCCACCCACTCCCGATTTGAAAGTAACTTGTCTCCTCACTGGTCATTTGGGTCAGGAGCCAGCGAGGTTACCTTAGCTTCTTAACCCTTCACAGGTAACAGGATGTTGCCTCTGGCCCGGGGGGTTTTTATAGCCCTGTGGACCGAAAAGTGGTTACTCTTCCCTTTATATTTATGACAAGAGCGAATATTCAGAACTTCAGAAACCAAGATGAGACACGCATAGAGATCGCAGACTCATAAGTACCAGCTAGTTCGCCTGCACGACTGTTCCCCAAAGAGATTCTGAAGAAATCACACCCCGGACCTGAGACCGTAGGCGCCGACTTCTACTGGCACCCGTGGGTGCTCGACCCACCTCTGCCCCTGGCCCCGCCCCAAAGTCCCCGCCCCAACTCCACCCCCTCCCGCCCCCATCCCAACCCCTTCCCCAAAGTCCCCGCCCCAACTCCGCCCCCTCCCGCCCCCATCCCAACCCCTGCCCCAAAGTCCCCGCCCCAACTCCACCCCCCTCCCGCCCCATCCCAACCCCTTCCCCAAAGTCCCCGCCCCAACTCTGCCCCCTCCAGCCCCATCCCAACCCCTTCCCCAAAGTCCCCGCCCCAACTCCACCCCCCTCCTGCTCCCATCCCAACCCCTTCCCCAAAGTCCCCGCCCCAACTCTGCCCCCTCCTGCCCCATCCCAACCCCTTCCCCAAAGTCCCCGCCCCAACTCCACCCCCCTCCTGCTCCCATCCCAACCCCTTCCCCAAAGTCCCCGCCCCAACTCTGCCCCCTCCCGCCCCATCCCAACCCCTTCCCCAAAGTCCCCGCCCCAACTTCGCCCCCTCCCGCCCCGATCCCAACCCCTTCCCCAAAGTCCCCGCCCCAACTCCACCCCCCTCCCGCCCCATCCCAACCCCTTCCCCAAAGTCCCCGCCCCAACTCTGCCCCCTCCCGCCCCATCCCAACCCCTTCCCCAAAGTCCCCGCCCCAACTTCGCCCCCTCCCGCCCCGATCCCAACCCCTTCCCCAAAGTCCCCGCCCCAACTCCACCCCCCTCCCGCCCCATCCCAACCCCTTCCCCAAAGTCCCCGCCCCAACTCTGCCCCCTCCCGCCCCATCCCAACCCCTTCCCCAAAGTCCCCGCCCCAACTCCACCCCCCTCCTGCTCCCATCCCAACCCCTTCCCCAAAGTCCCCGCCCCAACTCCACCCCCCTGCCGCCCCATCCCAACCCCTTCCCCAAAGTCCCCGCCCCAAGCTCCAGGGTAGGTGCTGAGGCGGTTCAAAGCAGAACACAGGTTTTTAGGTTTGCAAATCTGTGACCCTCGGCCTCTTTGAGATTTTATGACGATTTATTTTGCTGGTCATAATGTGGGAGGGTGTCCTCTCCGCCCTCTGCTCACGCGGTTACGTGCGTGTCTTGTCGTGCTCTTCCAAACACCAGCCGGAAGGCATTTCTGTTTCAGTAAGTGGGGACTGCGAAGGCTGGTCATTTGTTCAGGTTCACACTGATTAACGCCGAGCTGTGAAGGGGGGACACTAAGGAAGGAAACTGGAATCATGCTTGCTGGAAGTTCACCCATCGAATTGTTTGCACCTTTGGACTTCGGGTATTGTTGCTCACTGTTCATGCGAGAAGGACCAGGGAAGTAAGTGGGTGAAGGAATAAACCCCCTAACAAACACCTTCCGCCCCGGCCTCCCCCCCCCCCCCCCCACCGCTCCCCTCTTGAGCACTCCTGACCAATTTAACAGCACACTACATATGTTAACAAACTTAAACAAAGCCTTTCAGTTTGTTAGCACATGTTCCTTGCTGTTAAAGCCAAAGAATGAATGTCCTCCCCCGCTGTGTTCTGCTCCTTTAAGGAGCAGAGCGCAGCCCCCCCGCCCCCGGAGGAGGGGCTGGCCCCAAGTCTTTCCGGGACCCCGTACCCCCTAGACATCTCTTGCCGGTACCGCGTACTGGAGGGTACCACCCTACGTGCACCCCGGCTCCCGACCCACAGGCCCTGCCAGCCCAGCCCTGGGATCTCTGTCCTGCACAGCCAGACTGAAGCCCCTAAGTGCTCTCCTGCAGCGCCCCCTGCTGGCCCAAGCTTTCTTCGCTCAAAGCCAGAGAGAGTTTAAATAGACGCTTTGTTTTAGAGACTGATTTCTGGAGGGGGGTGGGGGGGGGAGATCACAGCTTTTCAATTCTGCAGCCTGGCTGTGCTTTACTTTGTCAATTCAGCTAAGCGCAGATCCTGGGGGAAAATCTGTTCCACCACTTTTAATTCATTTCACGTTCAATGTCCTGGTGCTCCAACGTCCGGGTTTCAAACACGGCCCAGGAATCTTGGGCTAAGAACTACGTTTGGTCGGCTACGTAGCCTTTAAAAAAAACAAACCTGAAACGTATTGGAACTAGGGGGCTGGCAGTGCAGCACCCCCTGGCTTGAAGTGGTTTTCATCATATACTGGGCCAGCACCGTGGCTGCAGGATCTCTAGATCATTCTTGGGCGTGATATTTTTGGAGCTCTTTCTAATTCATGATGAAAGCCATTGTCAGATGATGTGTTGTACCTCGGTCTTTCACCATGAACATAAATGAGCTGATGCTAAACTACAGGGGTAAGATGAACATTTAAAAGTTTGTCACGGGGGAAAGCAGCATTCGACAGAAAGTATGCGCATTAATTAACAAATGAAGGGTGGATGAAATTAACGATGGCTCAAAAGTAGCCGAGGTACCAAACTTTAACAAAAAAAAACCCAAAACTCTTAACAAGTCACTGTAGAATTAAACGACGGATGTTAGCAGCATGGATCTAGACTATAATATATTTTGGTAACCAAATCTTACAAAGTGTTCAGATTGGCTCGGGTTTACGTGAGCAACTAGCGATGCTAAATCCAAAGGATGATGTTGGAAGGATTTGAGAGACCAAGCAGCACGTCCATGACATTCACAGACGGTCCTCAAGTTTGTGAGACTCTGGCACCCCCAGAAATATTGAGGAGCGCACCAACGGGCGCTAAGGTGACTTCCCAGTTGGAAGAGAAGGACCGACAGCACAGCGGACACAGGGCTAGAAAAGGGCTGGTTGATGGCCAGCAGCTCCTCAGAAAGTATCTGGGAAAAGGGTCCTAGCGAAGTGTGGCCCCACTCGGGGGAGATCTGGTAAGATCAAGGCATTCCCAGAGGAATCACCGTTTGTGTGCGCAGCCTATACGGCCCTAGCTGGTAACCTGACCAAAGCCCAGAGTAGGCAAATGCCGCCCTTGCTCGAGGGACTGGAAAAGCTTTCCCCGTCGGCCAGCCAGGAAAGCCACGGCTGCCACAAGGCCACAATGGAGGGCGGCGCGGCCCCAGGGTGTCAAAGCCTCGTGCTGTAATAATGGGCCGGCTTCTGCTTCCCCCCCTGCTCCTGCGTTACCTGGGGCAAGGACGGTCGCGCGAGAACTGGACTTGTGCGGCCCCTCGTGCTGCACGGTGTGCGCCGACCCAATGGCCGTGGCCCCCGCACCGTCGGCTGCCATGCTGGCCGGTGGCTATGCCGAGCGCGGAGATGGTTTGACCACCGGGGAGACGGACACCAGGACACCACGGCGTTCTGGGTCCTGCCTAGCCAAAAGGAAAATCAGAGCGGAAGCAGCAGAGAGCCACCAGAATTACTCAAGGGCTGGAGAAAATGCCTAACAAGGCCCATGCTTAACTCACCCCAAAAATTGGCCGGTGACTTAGTGTAGAAGTAACTTCCCAGGGAGGAAACAACCTGGTACCACAGAGCTCGTTCATCTAGTGGAGAACCAGCAGCTGGTTATCACCGACACAAACTTCCCAGGGAAGCGGGGGATTGGCCAGCTCCTGATGGCTTCCAACCCAGAACAGCTGCTTTGGTCAAACACGAAGTGACGGGGCTCGCTTGAGGGGGATCGGGGGGGAGATTTGCCAGCCCGAGACAGGCAGGACGTCAGACTCGATTGGTGAGAGTCTCCTCCGGCCTTTAAAAAAAAAAAAATCTTTGGACAATGGCAGAAGGGGAACCCAATGGCTAGAAGATAATGTAGCTAGACTAATCCAGTACAATTTTTTAAACCGGGGGGTCCTGAGCCATGGGAACAGCTTGCCTAGGGATTTGGGAGACGTTCCGTCTCTTGACATTTTGAGCGCAAGGTGGGGTTGGTCTTCCGAGAACAGCCACGTTAGCTCATCCAGAAGTTGACTGGCCGTCTGGAGCAGCCGCTGGGTGGGATCCTGGCCTGGGGCACACGTGGAGGTAGCTAACGGCAGAAGGGTCCATCCTCAGAAGTTTGAGATGGAAGGGGGTGTGGGGAAAAGAGTTCCCAGTTCTGCAGTGGGAGGAAATTGAGGTCTTTGGAAATTTTTTGCCCCCTCCCAATAAACGCCAGAGATTGAGAGAGAAAGAGACGGACCTTAGATCCTGGCGGTTCTGACAGTCAGGTTGAAATCCCGGCATCAGGGAATATTTAATTGTTTGTACCAAGTGGAACAGTGTGAAGAATAGAGACCCACTCCAAACCGGGTGGATGTTCAGCGCGCCTGGAGAGGGGGAGACCCACTGAATCCACGTCTCCCCCATCCCATGTCGGCATCGGGAAAGCCGGAATTTGAACCTTGGTCCCTCCCCAAGCAAGTGCTTTCGCCCTGTGATTCCTCCAAGGGGAGTCGGGGGGGGGGGGAGAACACTTTTTTTTTTTGGACCAGAAATTGTATCCTGGACCTGATGCAAAGGTTTCATCAAATCACAGTGTCTGGCGGGAACATATCTGCCAATGAAACCAATGTTTCCTGCAAAGATAATCCCTGCCCGCCTCTGCCTTGCAAAAGTACTTCTGGCCACCCCACCCCCAGACTGGTCTGGACACAAGATGTTCATTGCGTAGCATCTCCAAGATGCAGCCGTTCCTATCCCTCCACCCGGCTAAGCCTCTGGTCCAGATGTGCATCTTGGTTTCTGGACCATCCTTTCCCCTGGCCCTCACAAACGCAATCTTGTCCGGCTCAGATCTGTCCACAAAGCCACTGCACAGCTGAGACCACGTCAGCCTCCTCTGGCTCCCCCTTCTCCATCGTATCCAACACAAGCTACTTGTCTTCACGTGCAACGCCCGTCACTGACGATTCCCAGCTGACCTGTCGTCCCTCACCTTGGAGGAGCCCGTGCTCCCATTGCCCCACTGAAACATTTTCAGACAAGCCCCTTTGAGCTTTCTCCCTGCTGGCCCTCATGCCTGGGAAAACCTACCTGTAAAGATACACAAAAGTAATTCACTTATCCTTCTCCCCTCTCCTTTGCCATGGGGTCTACAAAAAAAACACACAACCACTGGACTATGCTGATACCACGGTCTGTAACACTGACCAACATGGCCTCCGTGCTCCCCTGCCTGTATTTGGCTGCTGTCCCATGTCTTATATCTCACTTGTGAGCTTCTTGGGGAAAGAGTCCATCTTTTTGTTGCGTGTTTGTACAGCATGGTCCATGACGGAGGCCTTGTTAATTATTTGTATTACCCTAAGAAGTTCTCCAGGTCATGAACCATTCTTGGGGCTCTTCCAAGAGCTCTGATGTCTCCGGGTGAGTGACCACAACCACAGAGAAGACAACTCCGAGACCAGGAAGCCATTTATTATTATTATTATTATTAATCCAGTCACTGTACATACAAAGTGTTAAAAAACCACCCAGACTTCTCGAGGGAAGCGACGCTTTCTGAACAGATGCCACAGCGAGCTGGTTCGGTCCCGGAGACGCCAGGATGGTTATAATGGACACACCAGAAAGGACCCAGTGGGTTTATGCCTCTGTACCCAACCTTTATCCTTCTCCAGCTTTGCCATCTCACCGGCATGCCCCGGGAGGGCTCACAAGCCATCCGCATCTAAGGCGATGATGCGAAGGCCACCTGGTCTCCACTGGAGATTTAGGGCGGCTATTCCCAATGGGAACAAGCTGTGTGGATCTCCTAGGGTCCACAGTTTCAACCTCTGTTCAGGCCTAAAGGACTCAGTTATCCATCAGCTTCCCACAGGTCTTGAGATACTACAGAAGACCCCAAACCAACTCACTGTCTAGTGTCTGGGACAAAGATCCGGGACCTTTGTTCTCCACTGGGGGTGGGGGGTGGCGGAGGAGCTGCCTATGCTTCTTAGCTTGGGGGGCATGCCTTCAGGAGAACTGTGGGTGAGCAAGGGAGATTTGGGGGTACAGCTGCTTCCAACTCAACCTCAGGGCCACGGGGGCTGGTTTTGTCCCACCAGCCTCGGTGGTAAAGCTGAGGACGGTCTCCTGCCCATGGGATGATGGGGTATTCAGACCTGCCGTCCTGAGCTAGGGTTTGCAGAGGCTTCCAGGGAGAAGACTCCCCTCCAGCATTGTGTCTAAAATAGCAAGCGTCTCTCTGCTTTAGCTCAGGGTCGGTCATCACTTCACCCCTTCGAGACACAGGCCAGAAGAGGAGACTAGATTCTAGGGGGGTCAGGGAGGGTCTTGAAACCCTTCAGAAGGCAGGTGGCAGATTCAGGGGGTGCTGAGGTACCCCTCCCCATCCTGTCTGTAGTAGCTGGCTTTCCCTGGTCCCCTTCCTAGGCTGTGGTGGACCTACAGAGGACACGGGAGGGGAGAGGAGGCAGCTACTTATGGGATGGAGAAGACCAGGGAGAAGGCAATAAGGCTTGATGGAAGACCACAGGAAAAGGCAACTTGAGGGGGTGGAGTGGAGCCTGCTAATGAAGAGTGTGGCGAGGAGGACCCGGGAGGGAAAAGTATGTAGCAGAGAGGGAGTGGAGGCTAGGGCTGGGAAGAGGAGAGCCAGGGGTTATTTCAGCAGCCACCACCCCAGCAGGGCTCCCAGCCCAGAGAGCAGGGGAAGCCCGGCTGCCCGGGTGGGGCCAGCAGCATTGCATAGGTTCGTCTCACAGCAGGTCCGGTTGTAGCTGACCTCGAAGATGGTGTCCTTCTGCTCCGTCATGTTGCAGATCTCACGGGTCCGGCTGCAGCCATACTTGGAGAACAGCAGGACCTTGCCTGCAGGGAGAGAATGGGGTAGCCGTGAGCAGGGGTACAGGATTCCTGGGTTCAATTCCTGGCTTGCGGAGGGGCTCCTGTTTTATCCCCAGCTCTGAGCAGGGGAAGTGGAAGGGGGAGGATCTTGCAGTAGCTCTGGGAAAGTGATCCAACCACCCATAAGGTGGATCATCAGCAGGATTTGAACCCTGGGCCTGCCCTCCACCCCTTGAGCTACAGGAGAGACATATCAGTAACTAGCAGTAGTAGGCTGTTATTCTCTAGGGGACAAGTCATAGGAGGGGCAGGGGAAGCAGTCCGGGTGTGTTTTGCCCTTGAGTTATAGGAGCTTTACCCACCACTGACACAGAATCCAAACATCTCCACCAGCAGGTCCCAGTGGCAGGGGACCATGTGAGATGGGGCAGGTGGGTGTCTGAGGTAGACACCTCCAGAACCGACCTCTAACTCCCTTCTCCCACCCCCCTGCGCTGCTTAGAGATGGGAGCAAACCCCACGGGACCTTTCCAAGCACCTGTCCGGAGGAGCTGTCCTTTATCTGTTCCCTCCAGCGCCAAACCCTGGACTCCAGGACGTTCCAGAACACACACACACCCCGCCCCGGATTTGTTAGCCAACTTCTCAAGAGCAAAGGAGGGCGTCCATCTGGAGGGCGCCCCCATTTCAAGAGAGACACCCCCCTTCTCTCTCCAGTCTCAGGACCTCCCTCTCTAGTCCTTCACCTTGAGTTCCTCTCATCTGGCAGTTTGGATGCAGCTCTCTGGAGACCCCTGACCCCCCATGTGAGGTCCCTTGGAGACCCAGCCGCCCTGGGAGGCAACCAAGGCTAGTGCAAAAAAGGGCCCTTTGCTTTGGAGGGATGGACCTCCCCCAGGATCTGAGCTGTGACTGAGGCTACGTCGACCCATCCAGATTGGTTCCTCATCTCCAACAGCAACCAGACGCTGCAGAATAAACTCCCTCTGCTCCTCCCCCTAGATTCAGAGCAGTCCCAGCTCCAGGCTGGGGGTGAGTCTAACACGGAGATTGGAGGGGTCCCTTGGACTTACCAATGTAGGCCTTGGTGGTCTCACAGACTTGGTCTTTCTCTGGCGTGCAGGGGCTGCGGGAGTGGAAGCAGAGAGCGCCCACCTGGAACTTGCAGACCCTGCAAATGAGGCCTTGAGCTGCATGGAAAGACAGGCGGTAAGTCAGCGGAGAGTCACGGGGGGCTGGGAGCCAGGACTCCTGGGTTCTTCACCCCTCACTTTGAGCCGTGTTCACCGTCCCCGTGCCAAGAGAGAACTAAGCCAAGGCACTGGAGTGAGCTGTCTGGGTGCTATTTGCCGTTGCTGTTGTTTTCTTTGCTGGATTGGCAAGGTGCGAGGGGGTGGGATGCACTCTGGCATCGAAACCCTGCACGTGGGCACACCCCCCAGAGGGTGTGTGTGAGAGACTGGGGGGGGGGGGCAGGGCAGGCGGAGAACCAGCCTCAGAGAGGCCCTGACTCACTCGAGTGACTTACCCAGCCCTGGCGATTGGGACATGTAGGAAGCTACCCAACAGCCAAGAGCTCCTCACGCGGCCATGCGGCTGCTTCTGGGGTGGAGGGCGGAAAGCTACCTGCAATCCCGGTGCGCAGACACAGCCTCCTCTGAGCACGGCTGCAATATTTCCCGCTCCATGGCCGGGGCAGGTCCGGATCCTCAAAGGGCTCTTTGTCCCAGGCAGAATGGGGTTAGCCAGGCTGGGAGCCAGCCAGGGACTGGGGCACGTGCCCCAAATCCTGCTACCTGAGGTTTCACATGTGATCACACGCAGGGCGTGGATGAAACACCTGAGCCTGAGCATTATCCCATCAGGGGAAAGCAGGATCGCCGAGCAGGACAGCATGCAGCTGGGGAGGAAGTCAGGACTCCTGGGTTCTATCCCCATCCCTGGGAGGGGAGTGGGCGACTAGTGGGTAGAGCAGAGGGGGTTGGGAGCCAGGACTCCTGGGTTCCATCCCCAGGAATTTAAGCTTTCAGTGCAGCCCTGTGCATGCCAGGGAACATACAAGAATGTTAAGAGTCCCTTAAGTGGGTGAAGAACTCCGAGGTTATCCAAGTTTAGCGTTCAAGCGGGGTGTTTCGAGCGCGCCAGCCACAAGAAAGGGCGCAATCTCCACCCACAGGGACACTCGAGCGAGTCAAGAGGGTTTTGAGTCATTCCAAGAGCCCACTCAATGCCCCCACGGCCCTGAAACCAGTCGCGCAGCTCCACAGGGCCCCTCCCGCCCCACATCCACAAAACAGAGCAGTCGCGGCTCTCCCCAGTGTGCGGCCCGGGGCGGATGAGCAAGGCGGTCACCCCACCCTTGTGGGACCAGTCCGCTTTCCACCTTACACAAGGGACTGACACCAATTTCAGAGTCTCTGGTTATTAAAAGTTAATTGAAAGGAGTCTCCCGCCCCCCTCAAAGGGAAAGCATTTCATACACAACGTGCAAATACACACAGCAGTGAAACGATTTTCTCTCCCCCTCTTTAAACTTGGAGGGGGGAAAAAGCAGTTTCAAGGTTCTCCATCTGGGAAGGGAGCTTAAAGAAAATTCTCCTCGTAATTTCCCCTCTCCTAGAGGAGACAGAAGTCCCCAGTCTGCCCTCAGAACAAAAAAAAAACAAGAAAAGCAACTTCAAGGTCCCCTCTTGAAACTGCGTTTTATTAATGACAGTTTCGAGACCCGCCCTGCCCCTGGGTGAGCTGGGATTCACAGGGAGAAGCCAGGTTGGGGGCAGCCTCGCCCCAAAGAGCTGGAAGCACCCAAGCAAATCCCAAGTTCTGCGCTGGGCAGGGAGACAGGCCAGGGACCCATTTGGCTCAAGACACCCAGCGAGCCGGGAATGGAACCCAGGAGTCCTGGCTCCCAGTCCCCCCTGCTCTAACCCACCACACCCTGCTCCCTTCCCAGAGCTAGGAAGAGAACCCAGGAGTCCTGGCTCCCAGCCCCACCGCAATTTCCACCCTGCGACTCCTGCGGCTCTAACTCAGGATTTACTCAGACAAAAACGCCCTTGACAGACCCGGAGACATTCCCTCCTCCCGTACTCGGGGGGGACACACCCACCCACCCCGAAGCCCCCGGGGGTTTCACGGCAAGCCAAACACCCCCGAGGATCTTCCGCCAGGGTGGGGCTCCCGCTCTCCCGGCCGCTAGCAAAAGCGGAGTCGCTCCGGATTCGCAGCTGGGTCACGGAGCTCAGAACCCAGCCCCGGCCCCAGCCCGAGCCTCCACCCTCACAGCAGATCTTTGGGGCCGCTGGCCCCCCAGGACCCCCCGATACTCACCCAGGGCACCGCACAGCAGCAGGGACAAACCCAGGAGCAGAACTTTGCTCATCCCGGCTCGGTTCAGGGCGGCTCAGGGGAGGCTGAAAGTGACCAAGCGAGGAGGGGAATGAACCAGGCAGGCGAGGCCCCAGCAGGTGGAAAGTGCCACCGCCCAAGTGTTTCCCTGGGGAAACTAAGGCAGGCGGGGCCCATCCTGGGTATTTATCCCTCGGCGGGGCTGGCAGCAGCCAATCAGGGGGCAGGGCCCGGGAGAGGGAGACGCCCAGATGCTGGGAATTGAAAACTAAGACCCAGAGAAAAGGAGGTGACAGGCTGCTCGAGGTCCCGGCCAGCCCCGCCGGTGCCCCCCATTCCCGACCCGCAGCCCCGCTGGTGCCCCTCACTCCCGACCCGCAGCCCTTGGGCTCCCCCCCAGCCCCGCCGGTGCCCCTCACTCCCGACCCGCAACCCCTGGGCTCCCCCCCAGCCCCGCCGGTGCCCCTCACTCCCGACCCGCAACCCCTGGGCTCCCCCCCAGCCCCGCCAGTGCCCCTCACTCCCGACCCGCAGCCCCCTGGGCTCCCCCCAGCCCCGCCGGTGTCCCTCACTCCCGACCCGCAGCCCCCTGGGCTCCCCCCCAGCCCCACCGGTGCCCCTCACTCCCGACCCGCAGCCCCTGGGCTCCCCCCCAGCCCCACCGGTGCCCCTCACTCCCAACCTGCAGCCCCCTGGGCTCCCCCCAGCCCCGCCGGTGTCCCTCACTCCCGACCCGCAGCCCCCTGGGCTCCCCCCCAGCCCCGCCGGTGCCCCCCATTCCCGACCCGCAGCCCCGCCGGTGCCCCTCACTCCCGACCCACAGCCCCTGGGCTCCCCCCAGCCCCGCCGGTGCCCCTCACTCCCGACCCGCAGCCCCTGCCAGCCGGGCCCTGGGCTCTGCTTGAGGAGTGGGAAATGCTGCGTAAGGATTTTGTCTGTTGCCGGCGGCTGCAAACACGCGTGGCCGGTGGCTCGCTCGCAGCTCACAGGGCTGAATTCGGGCTCCGGCTCCGCGCCCACCCCGGGGCTGGGCAGTGACTCATGTCGCCAGAAGGGGGTTGCAGAGCAGTGACCTTCGAGAACTGCAACATCTGACTCAGAAAACCCAGGGAGGGAACCCAGGAGTCCAGGCTCCGTGCCCCCCCTGCTCTAAACACTGGACCCCACTCCCCTCCCAGAGCTGGGGAGAGAACCCCGGAGTCCTGGCTCCCAGACCCCTCCCCCGCGCTCTAACCACTAGACCCCACTCCCCTCCCAGAGCTGGGGAGAGAACCCAGGAGTCCTGGCTCCCAGACCCCCCCCGCTCTAAACACTGGACCCCACTCCCCTCCCAGAGCTGGGGAGAGAACCCCGGAGTCCTGGCTCCCAGACCCCTCCCCCGCGCTCTAACCACTAGACCCCACTCCCCTCCCAGAGCTGGGGAGAGAACCCAGGAGTCCGGGCTCCCAGACCCACCCCGCTCTAACCACTAGACCCCACTCCCCTCCCAGAGCGGGGGAGAGAACCCAGGCGTCCGGCTCCCCGCTCGGCCCACGGGTCGCTGAGTCACATCAACGCTCTCCCGTCCCACGACACTCATTACGGCTCACGCGGGCCGGGGCGGTTTGTGAAATTTCCCGGGGCTGGTAGGAGGAGGCCTCGGCCCTGCGGGGGCGGGGAGGGAAATCACAAACCAAGGGGCCTGGAGACAAGGGGCAGGGAGGGGGTGGCTCAGTCAGGGAGGGTGGAGAAGTGGCCTCCGGGGCTGGGGGGGGAGGGAAATGGGGCACAGGGCCTGTCCCCTCTGGGGGGCACCGGCTCCCATCCGGCCCCAGGGCAGGGACTGGTTGGCTCAGGGGGGCAGGGAACTGGACCCAGACTTTGCAACGTTCTGTCCTCTTTGTATGGAGCCGATGCGTGCCTCGGTTTCCCTCTCTCCGTGGCACTGCTGCCCCGTGGGGGCGAGAGGGTTGCGGCTGCTCCGGGACCAGGGCCAGAGGCCGGCGGGGCGTGTGCCCCCCTGACTGTCCGGGGTGAGGGGCCGAACCCGGCTCAAATCAGACAAGGAGACGCCCCAGGATCGGCCAATCAGCAGGAAACCTGGCCAGGGACCTGGGAGGTCACAAGGGATCGGGGCGCGGGACAAAGGGGATTTGCCGGGGGGCTGAGGAGCCCGGGCCAGGGGAAAGGGGGGACCCCGGAGAGAGGGGGTCAGGCTGGGGCATGGACAGGCCCCGTAACGCCAGCTCCGAGCCGGCCCTGGTGGCAGAAGGCAACACCCCCGCGGTGGGGAGTCGCCCCGTTTCGTTCGGACCCGCCCCCGCCTGGAAGCTGTGGGTCTGACTATCAGTGAGATGTGGCGGGCCCCATTCCCCGCCCCCCTGAGCCAGCCGGTCCCTGCCATGGGGGCAGATGGGAGCCGGCACCCCCTAGAGGGGACAGGCCCCGTGCCCCATTCCCTGCCCCCCTGAGCCAGCCGGTCCCTGCCATGGGGGCAGATGGGAGCCGGCGCCCCCCGGCGGGGACAGGCCCCTGCCCCATTTCCCGCCCCGCTGAGCCAGCCAGTCCCTGCCATGGGGGCAGATGGGAGCCGGCACCCCCTAGAGGGGACAGGCCCCGTGCCCCATTCCCTGCCCCCCTGAGCCAGCCGGTCCCTGCCATGGGGGCAGATGGGAGCCGGCGCCCCCCGGCGGGGACAGGCCCCTGCCCCATTTCCCGCCCCGCTGAGCCAGCCAGTCCCTGCCATGGGGGCAGATGGGAGCCGGCGCCCCCCGGCGGGGACAGGCCCCTGCCCCATTCCCCGCCCCGTGCCCCGTTCCTACCCCTTCGCGCCTCACCCACTGCGTGGGGCCGATAAGAGCAGAGTAAACTTGGGCGTGTTCAGGGCGAACCCGGTTCCAGACGTGCAGCACCCGGCGCGGGACTGAGGCCACTTCAGGCTCCTGCTTCGCCGGGGACCCAGCGACCGACCCCCCCTCCCCGCCCCCCACTGCTCAGGGGGCTGCAGGCGTCCGGCGCCCTCAACCGCCCGCCCCCCGGCGCCATGGGCCGGACCCTGCTCCTCGCGGGCACCTGCCTGCTCTGCTGGGCCACCGGTGCGGGGCCGGGCTGGGGCCGGGGGGCGGGAACGGGGCAGGGGCCTGTCCCCTCTGGGGGACGCCTGCTCCCACCAGACCCCAGGGCGGGGGCTGAGGGGCTCAGGGGGGGGAAATGGGGCAGGGGCCTGTCCCCTCTGGGGGGCGCCGGCTCCCCCCGGCCCCAGGGCGGGGGGCTGAGGGGCTCAGGGGGGCAGGGCGGGTGTCGGGGGGTCTGACGGGGTGTCCATCTCTCCGGGCAGGGGGGGCGCTGCAGTGCCGTGTGTGTGAGGTGGGGAACCCCTACGAGGGCTGCGTGTGGGGCCAGGGGACGTGCACGGCCCCCCCCGGGGGCGTCTGCTGGAGCCACGTCGCCGCCTTCGGTAAGTCCCCACTGGGGGGCGCTGGGCTGGGCCTCGGGGGGTGGGGGGGGAGGGGGCCAGGCCCCCCGGACGATGCAGGGGCCCTGCCCCACTCTGCCCCCCTCCTTCCTCTCTGCTCCCTCCCCTCCTTCCCCTGCCCCCCCCCGCCCCCCGCTTTCCGCCTTGCCCCGTGGCTGGAGGTGTTGAGGTAGCCAGGGCTGGGGGGCAGGAAGGCTGGGGCTCATTGCCGGGGGGCAGGGGGATGGGGGCTGGCGATGTGAGGCCTGGGGGGCAGAGGCCTGGAGGTGTGGGGCAGGGGGAGCTGGGACCAGGGGGTCAGAAGTGGGGGGCTGGAGGTTTTCGGGGGCAGGGGGTTGGAGGTGTGGGGCTGGAGGGCAGGGAGCTGGGGGGCAGGGGGCCAGAGGTGGGGGGGCAGAGGGGGCTGGCATCGTTCTGAGTCCACCCCCCCCGACACAGGCTTGTCTCCCCCCAGGCCCCCTCTTCTCGCTGTCCACCCTGGGCTGCGACCCCCCCGGGGCCCCCTGTGACGCGGCCGGGCTCCTCGACCCCTTCTTCGGCTTCACCTACAACCGCACCTGCTGCAACGAGACCGACCTCTGCAACGCGCCCCCTGCCCTGCCCCCCCGCTGGCCCTGGAGCCGGGCCCCCCGCGCCCCCCACGCCCCCCACGCCGCCCTGCTGGGGACGCTGGTGCTCTGGGCCCTGCACTGAGCCAGAGGCCCCCCCCCGCCCCCCACGACTCCCCCAGCACCCTGCCTTCCCAGGCTCCCCAGGGACCTGGCATCGACAAACCGGCCCCCGAGAGACCCTACAATAACAAACCGGCCTCTGAAGCCCCTGAATGACCCGACAACGACAAACCGGCCCCCGAGAGACCCTACAATAACAAACCGGCCTCTGAAGCCCCTGAATGACCCGACAACGACAAACCGGCCCCCGAGAGACCCTACAATAACAAACCGGCCTCTGAAGCCCCTGAATGACCCGACAACGACAAACCGGCCCCCGAGAGACCCTACAACAACAAACCAGACCCCGAGAGACCCTACAATAACAAACCGGCCTCTGAAGCCCCTGAATGACCCGACAACGACAAACCGGCCCCCGAGAGACCCTACAACAACAAACCGGACCCCGAGAGACCCTACAACAACACATTGGCCCACTGAGTCTCCAACACCCCCAAGAGAGCCTACAAAAAAACCCTGGCCCCTGTGCAAGCCTAGCACTCAAGAAAGACCCTACGATAACAAACCAACCTGTGAAGACCCAGAGAGACCCTAGAACAACAAAACAGTCCTAGAGCCCCACGGCTTACGTGGGACCCTACAATAACGAACCAGGCCAGGCCTGTGCTCACGGACTCTCCCATAACAAGCTGGCCCCGTGCTCAGAAGACCCTACAATAACAAACCGGAATGTCGATGGTCCCGAGAGACCCCCCCAGTAACAAACCGGCTCTGCGGCCTTGGGAGGAGCCTGACCTAAGTAAACAATTGAATGAGCTGACGTGT
Source organism: Lepidochelys olivacea (assembly GCF_965140295.1). Lineage (NCBI taxonomy): Eukaryota > Metazoa > Chordata > Testudines > Cheloniidae > Lepidochelys > Lepidochelys olivacea. The sequence goes on from NC_140424.1 coordinate 44,475,283, forward strand.
CTGGTGCTTTGAAAGGCAAACGGAGCCTGGGGCTGGGTGCCAGGACTCCTGGGTTCTATCCCTGGTTCTGTGAGCTGGGGGAAGGGGTGGGAAAGCCCAGGGCTGGGCTGGCAGGGGGCTGCGGGTCGGGAGTGAGGGGCACCGGCAGGGCTGGGGGGGCCAGGGCTGGGCTGGCAGGGGGCTGCGGGTCGGGAGTGAGGGGCACCGGCAGGGCTGGGGGGGCCCAGGGCTGGGCTGGCAGGGGGCTGCGGGTTGGGAGTGAGGGGCACTGGGGGGGGGGGGGGCTCAGTCCTATTTCCAACACCTCCCTCCCCACCCCTGTTAACTCAGCAGGCTCCTCGCTGCCTCCACCCCCAGCCTGGCGTCCCTGGGGGCGGGGAGGGAAAGGGGGCGTCCCTGGGGCGTCCCTGGGGCGTGGAGGGAAAGGGGGCGTCCCTGGGGGCGGGGAGGGGGGTCTGTGGGATCCCCCAGCTCCATCCCCCAGCGGGGGCTTGTGGGAATGGGAGGGCGGGGGAATGGACCCTCCCGCTTCAAACGATGTTAAACCCCCACTGGCCAAAGGAGGGCTGACCCTTTCCCTGCCCCCCCATCCTAACCTGAGCCCCGGCCAGCCCCCAATCTGCCCCCCTCATCTCCCCAGCCCAGCAGTCCCCCAGCCTTACCCCATCCCCTTAACCCCTGACCCACCCCGACCTGAATCCTGGCCCCTTAGTCCCCCCACCTCAACGCTAGCCCCCGCAACGGTTCCTGCCCCCCCAGGCCCCCCTCCCTGTCCCAGCTCCCCGCCTCATTCCCTGGGGCTCCCTCCAGGGGGCGCTGTCGTGGGGCTAGGGCAGGCCTAGCTGCCCATATGGACCCCCCGGGGGAGCAGCCCCCTATTGCCCGGCTGGGGGGGTCGGTGGGGGGGGGCCCAGTCTCACCTCCCAGGTGCGGCCCTGCAGTGCCTGAAATGCGGCTTCACCGCGTTCGACGCCCCCCGTCAGCTCAGCCCGGTCCCCTGCCAGGCCGGGCAGCTCTGTGCCACCAGCCGGGGCCACGCCGGTAACGGCCCCCTGCCCCCGGCTTCGGGCTGCTTCCCCCTGCCTGCCGCCTGCCCTCGCCCTGGGGCGCCCTCCCTCTCCGTCCCCCGTTCGCCGTCCCCAGGTTCTCCGTCCCCATCCCGTTCCCCCGTCTCCGTCCCGTTCCCCCGTCCCCCATTCCCGGTTCTCCGGCTCCGTCCCCGTCCCCCATCCGCAGTCCCCGGGTTCTCCGTCCCCGTCCCGTTCCCCCGTCCCCCATTCCCGTTCCCCCGTCTCCGTCCCCGTCCCGTTCCCCCGTCCCCGGTTCTCCGGCTCCGTCCCCGTCCCCCATCCGCAGTCCCCGGGTTCTCCGTCCCCGTCCCGTTCCCCCGTCCCCCATTCCCGGTTCTCCGGCTCCGTCCCGTTCCCCCGTCCCTCGTCCCCGGGTTCTCCGTCCCCGTCCCGTTCCCCCGTCCCCCATTCCCGGTTCTCCGGCTCCGTCCCCGTCCCTCGTCCCCGGGTTCTCCGTCCCCGTCCCGTTCCCCCGTCCCCAGTCCCCGGTTCTCCAGCTCCGTCCCCGTCCTCCGTTCCCCGTCCCCGGGTTCTCCGTCCCCGTCCCGTTCTCCCGTCCCCAGTTCTCCAGCTCCGTCCCCGTCCCCCGTCCCCGGTTCTCCAGCTCCATCCCCGTCCCCCGTCCCCGGTTCTCCAGCTCCATCCCCGTCCCCCGTCCCCGGTTCTCCAGCTCCGTCACTCTCTCTCGTTCCTTTTCTTATTCCCTCGTTTTCTCGCTCGCGTTCCCTTTTTCCTTCTCTCTCACACTCTTTCCCTGGTTTCCTCCCGCCGTCCTTTGCTCTCCTTTCCTCCCCCCATTCCCTCTCTCCCCCCCCAGCTGGCCACAAGACGATTGTGCGGAAGAGCCGGGCGGACCAGGTGACACGCAGCACCCAGGACACGGCGACCTGGGCCGGGGTCCCCTACGCCACCGCCTACCCCTGCTGCCAGGGCGACTCCTGCCATTAGGCCGGGGCCCCGGAGCCCCCCCGGAGCCGGCGCCTCTGACTGTCCCCCCTTTCTGGAGCCGGCTTTGCCTTGCATGCCCCCGAATTTCACCTCCCGTAAAAACAACCGGCTGACATCAATACACAGAAGCATCCCAGCCCCGCTTGGAGTGAACAGTTTCGCAGTTTGACCCTGTAATCATGGAATAAATTCATGGGGCTGGAAACACGGTCCTTACATTTCCGCGTCTAGCCTAAGACCATAAGCGCGGCCAGACTGGGTCAGAGCAAAGGCCCGTCGGGCCCCGTGTCCCGTCGGCCGACAGTGGCCAGAGCCGGGTGCCCCAGAGGGAACGGACACAACAGGGGATCACCCAGCGACCCCCGCCCCCCGTCGCCCCTTCCCAGCGCCTGGCCGGATGAACACGGCGTCGTCTGCATGGAACGATAGTTGGGAGAGACTCTGAGTTTGGGCAGGGACCGAGAGCGCGCGACAGAGCCAGAATTTTCCCGGTAGCCAGGTGTCAAACTAGGCGAATAGCGAGAGGAGCTGATGTGCCCCCTGGAAGACTCTGCGTACCCCCCCGGGGGGCGCGTACCCCTGCTTGAGGACCCCCGATCTAGGCATATAAGAAACACAGCAGCCGGCGTGCAAAGGATCCAGTGAGACGGGGGCGAAGCCTAAGGCCGGCAGGCTATTTGGCAGGAAACACCCACGGATTGAAAGCTATTTGGGTGCTTAAAAATGCAGTTGGGTGCCAGGTTCCCGATCCCCCTAACTCTGATTTCTATGGGGATCGGGCGCCTGGACGCTTTTGAAAAATCCCCCCCTCGGCATCTCTTGGGTTTAATAGCTTTAAAACTCTGCCCCTGAGCCTTTATGGACCAGAGTCAAGTCAAGCCTCTGCGTTTCTGAGAACGTCTACTGCTCTCGGGCTGGGCTCCCTGGCTTCGGGGCCCCCAGGAGGCTTGGGACACATGAACGAGCTCCCAGTGGACTAGAAGTTGCCCTTTTTCTGAATTCGCGCCCGCTGGGGGGCCAGGTGGGGGGGGGCGTTTCTCCACCCGGGCCCAGGTTTAAGCGATGGTTTTCGATGTTTCCCCGTGTTTCCTCAAGGTTGGCTTGGACCAACCTGAGCCCGACCGGTTGGTTTTCTATGTCGCGGGGCAAGGACGCCCCGTCCCCCCCACATGGGGTGGGGCAAGGGCGTCGCGGATCCACGGTTACGTCCGCCTGCCTCGAGGAGTCGGGGATGAGCTGCCAGCTGCCAAGGGCGGCCGGGGGGGGCCCGGGCCCTGCCTCTCCACCGGGTCCCAGCCGGGGCCCTGGCAATGGTGAGCGCGCGCGGCATGGAGTCAGCGGGGAGCCGGCCGACACACGCCAGCCCGAGATCCGGTTCGGCAACCGGTCCCCCGGGCGACTTCCTACCGTAGCCCCCAAGGCTGCCGCCTGGAGGCCTCGGGGTCTCGGGGCCGCCGGCTCCCGCGCTCGGGGGTCCGGGCTGCTCCCGGGCTGGAGCCGGCGCGGGGGGTCCTGCCTCCCCGGCGCTCAGCCCAGACTGAGGCGGGGCCGCCCCCTTTTATACGGCGGCTGGCAGTTGGAGCATGCCCAGCAGGGGCCGGGGGGCGTGGCTTCCGCTGCCAGGCGGGCTGGCTTAACCCCTTCCTGGCCAGAGCGGGGCAAGTTCACAGGCTCCCAGAGAAGAAGCTAGAGACAAGGTGGGTCCCATAAAAGATATTCGCTCGCCCGCCTTGTGTCTGGGAGATCCTGGGGCCGACCCGGCTACACCGCCCCCGGCCCACGGAGAAGTAAGTGGCCCACGAGGTTCCCTAGGAAGTCGCATCGCGTTAACGAGCCTGGTACGATCAAATCACCACGCTGGCCGCAGCTGTATCAGTACCGAAGGGCATGCGTCCCCTTTCCACTGGTCGAAGTGGCCCACATTCGGGGTTATACGGGTATGACTATTCACGGACGGAAAACACGGCGAATGCAGAGCTCAAGGCTCCGGGTGGGATCGTGGGCCCTGCCCCAACGCCGAGTGGGGCAAAATGCATCCCTCGGAAATGCAGACTGTCCGCCCAGGTGGCACTTAGCAGTAGCCGGCCGGCTGCCTTCCCTGCGTTAGGAGCGGGGAATCAGCAGGGTGGGGATGAGGATCACAGCCCCTCACCTCAACCCCCCGGGTGTGCGATCAAAGGAAAGAGGTTAACCCCCCCCCGACTGAAAGTTACAGCGGTCAAACTCCCAGGCGTTCGTGAAAGGAAACGGATCTGGGGCGTAGGCGAGATCTCCCGGGAAGAACTGGGGTTTATTTCCCGTGCAGTAATCGGAGGGGGCTTCACTTCCACGTCGGGTACAGTGGAGATTTTACCATCCCATGGAGGACCCCAAGGACACACGAGAAACCAGCCCCGCCCCGTTCGCGGATTAGCCCCGTTCCACACTGAATGGGCGAGACAAACCCCACAAACGCCCGCCCAGCAGAGGAGACGGAGCCCACGCGGGAACCTCCTGCGCTCGTGTTAGGGACCCCGGCCTGCCCGGGGAGGGACTCGGGACGCCGAGCCGCCGGCCGTGTTACACCCGAAGTCCCCGACCCTGGCTCTCTGGCGAGGAGCCAAAGGGGGGGGTCTCCCGCCCAAGCCGCGGCAGGTGGGAAATTCCCGCTTCGCCCAACGCCTGCTCCTCGTGGGACCTGGGGGAGGAACGAGATCATCTCGGCGGGGGTGTGACCGGGAGGGACAAAGATCTGCCGTGCGTGTGTGTTTGGTGTGTGTGTTAGCTACGGGGGGGGCGGTGTTTTACCTACGGCTGTCTTTACACCCTGCGTCTGTCTGTCGAGGGGGGTGTGGGTGTGAGTGTGAGTGTGCGAGTGAAAGGGATGGGAGTGTGTGCGATTGTGAGCACGCCTGTCGTTTATCTCTGCGAATACGTCTCCACCCAGCCCCTGGCTCTGGGCCAGCTTCACACGTCCGTGTGTTGTAAGCTGCGCCCGTCAGGGCCCCGGCGTTTGCTCTACGGCTCCCAGCCCCGCCCGCCCCAGCTGTGTGGGGCAGACAGATTGCACGCAGCCAGACGCAGACTCAGCCGCCAGCCCCCGAGCCCCGGGACGCTCCCGCCGGCCTCGCTAACCCACTCCGCCGTCCGCCTCGCCAGGAGACAACCATGGGCAAAATTCTCCTCCTGTGTCTGGCCGCTCTGACCTGTGCCGGGATCGGTAAGCTGCGAAACCTGGGGGATCATTGCCCCGTCTCCCCTTGTGGTGTATTTCTCCTTTCCCTCCTTCCTCAAGAGATCCCCCTTTTGAGTGTAACTTGCTGCCACGCCAGGCCACTTCACTAAGGAGGATTTAAAAGCTCCATCCTCCTTCCTGACTGCAAGAGTTTAATTCCCCAAACTCAGACCATTGGACAAGAAGCATCCAGAATTAAGGTGATTCTTCCCAATATACCCTTAACTTTGCCCTCCCTTGGCTCAGTGGTGCTCACAGACCACATTCAGGGATCCCAGTGGGTCATGTGAGTGCAGGTTGTGGCAAGCACCATTCTTGTGTGAGCTGGTTAAGATACTCAGTTGTTCTCCCTTCCTATTGACATCTCTCCGGGGGGATCAGACTTATGTGGGAAATGCCCCCTTAACTCTGCCCTTTCCAGCTTTTCCCACCCTTGAGCTTTGCGGAGTTAAACTCTCCTGTTTGTAAGGGAATTTTTGGAGATTAAGCGCCACTGTTCAGTGAACTTGCCCAAGATACTGCTCCCCCACCCCCCACCCCCTGAAATCCTGCCTAACCAAGTGAAGTTCTTAACAAAGTTTTTGAGACTGGAATTTCCTGGGGGTTTTCTAGGGGTTTTTTTTTATCAGGGGATGAAGGAAGCGGTGTAACGGGGGCCTTTGGGGGGTGGCGGACGGCGCTTTAATGGGGACTGGGCAGGGAGGTGGAGTAGCAGGCTGGGAATAGCAGGGTTATTTTTGCTGCCTTAAATACGTGCCCTGTTTACAGATCCCCTCTGATGATTAGCCCCAGGCTTTCGCTGTCAAGGCTTATCAGCCAGCAGCCAGCTATCCCTTGTCAGGAAAGGCAGAGGGCGGGGGGGGAACGGGGGGGGCGCTGACGCTGCCTGACCGGCTGCCAGTTCGCTCACAGCCCAGGGGAAATATTTTGAGCTATGCACCAGTTTTCTCCACCGGTTCTCCGCCCAGAGGAGAGTCGCACTTAGTGCCCCGAGCCCCCACCCCGCCCCCCGTCTCCCCCCACCCTCAGCCCATCCCCATCTCACCATGCCTTCAGCTCCTGGCCTGAGCCCCTCCCTGCAGCCCCAGCCCCTGACCCACACCCCGTCCCCCCAGCCTCTCCCCATCCCCTAAACCCCACCCCATTTCCCCACACCCTCATCCCTGACCTGATTCCGCTTTTCTCAGCCCCCCAGCCTCACCCCATCCCCCCACCCCCCACCCCACCCCTAACCTGACTCACAGCCCCTTATTCCTCTCACCTCAACCCCAGGCCCCCCAACTCCTCCTCTCCCCCGACCCTTCCTGCCTGTTTCCCAGCTCCCTGACTCATTCCCTGGGGCTCCCTCCAGGGGACACGGTCATGGGGCTGGGGCAGGCCTAGCTGGCCGCAGGGACCCCCTGGGGGCGCAGCCCTCTATTGCCCGGCTGCGGGAGGGTCTGTGGGTCTGGTTAGTCTCACCCTCTCTCTCTCTGTTCCCAGGAGCGGCCCTGCAGTGCCTGAAATGCGACTTCACCATGTTTGACATCCCCTGCCACACCACCACTGTCACCTGCCAGGACGGGCAGCTCTGCGCTGTCATCCGGGGCCGTGCAGGTAACACCCCGCCCTCCCCACTTCTCTCTGTCTCGTGCCCTCATTTTCTCTCCCTCTCCATTTGTCTCTTTTTCATTCCCTCTTTCTCGCGCTCTCCCCGCAGCCGGCCGCAAGCTGATCATTCAGAAGGACTGCGTTGACAAGGGGAAATGCAACACCAACGACACCTCGACCTTGGCGGGCATCGCCTACAGCACCTCCTACGAGTGCTGCGAGGGCAAATTGTGCAATGCGGCCGCGGGCGCTGGGGCCCAGCTCTCCCTGGTCGCAGGGCTGGCCATGCTGGGTGCCTGGCTCACCCGGGGCCTCTAATCCCTGCTCTGGAAGCCGGGAGGGAGAGAAAATAATTGCTGCGGGAGGACAAAAAAAATCCATTAAATCCACTAGCCATTGCCTTTAAATAGCTCCTCCCCCTTGCTTCTTAAAGGGGCACTTGGTAACCAGAGTGCAGATCTGATTGCTTTGCCTTTTTTTTGGAATTGTTATAACCCAGGGATGTGGGGGAGGGAAAGGCCCTGAAGGGTGGGGAAGGGGGTGGGGTCTGTCTGGAGAAGGGTGGGTGGATTTCTTCTTTCACTCCACTAGAAAGAGTGCTGAACTGGAGTCACTCCGGATTGACACCGGGGTTACTGAGATCAGAATCCAGCCCTGACTTCACTGACTGCGTTGTGTTTTCCCGCTGCCCCCTGCTGGCTGGAATTAAGCCTGCTGGTCTGTGTACCATAAACCCTAGACTTCTAACAGCTTAAGGAGATAGCTACCTTGCTCATTTTATACCCAGGGGTTGTGTCTCTGAACTCCCCGCCAGCATGGGGTGTGTGTGTGTGTGTGTGAAAATTATACATCCGGCAGCGTGCCGGTTAGCTTTCACAGCCCAGCTCTAACGAACGGGCTTTAATCCACTTTGCTCAGCGTTGTAACGGCCTGGCTCCGAGGGAGAGCCAAGGCTGGGTTAACGCAGGGGCTTAGCAGGGCTCAGGCAGGCTGCCTGCACGCCGTGGCCCCACGCCGCTCCCGGAAGCGGCCGGCTGCTCGAACTGGCCAATGGGAGCTGTGGGGGAAGCACTTGCGGGCGCGGGCAGTGCGCGGAGACACGCTGTCCCCATCCCGTGCAGAGACGTGCCAGCGGCCGGAGCCTGCACCTTACACCCCCTCCTGCACCCCAACCTCCTGCCCCAGCCTGGAGCCCCTCCTCCACCTCAATCCCCTCCCTCAGCCCCCTCCTGCACCCAAACTCCCTCCCAGAAAGAAACTAATATAACAGCTATTCTAAGATAAGACGGGGGCTATGTTGAATTAACGTAACTGTATTCCACGTTTTAAAACTGAAATGTAACCACAGAACGACTTGAAGTTAATTAAAAGGCAGGTTGAGTACAGCGTTAATTGTCTCGATGCCATGATTGTGATCATTTTGTTTTAAATTAGGAAAGAGAAGTGTATACTTCTCTATATAGGAGCGGGGAATCAGCAGGGTGGGGATGAGGATCACAGCCCCTCACCTCAACCCCCCGGGTGTGCGATCAAAGGAAAGAGGTTAACCCCCCGCCCCCTGAAAGTTACAGCGGTCAAACTCCCAGGCGTTCGTGAAAGGAAACGGATCTGGGGCGTAGGCGAGATCTCCCGGGAAGAACTGGGGTTTATTTCCCGTGCAGTAATCGGAGGGGGCTTCACTTCCACGTCGGGTACAGTGGAGATTTTACCATCCCATGGAGGACCCCAAGGACACACGAGAAACCAGCCCCGCCCCGTTCGCGGATTAGCCCCGTTCCACACTGAATGGGCGAGACAAACCCCACAAACGCCCGCCCAGCAGAGGAGACGGAGCCCACGCGGGAACCTCCTGCGCTCGTGTTAGGGACACCAGCTCACACGGGGACTGCGGACAAGTTGATCCGAGCATGAGTGACCAAATCAGCCTGCCCCACTCCCTTCCACTGCCCCCAGGCTGGGTAGCCCGCCCGTCTAAAAGAGCCTAACTTCCATATGCTCATTGACCACCTACCTCCTACTCATTAGCATTTGGGTTAATTAGTTGCCATGGTGCAGCTGTGGTTAGCACACATAGGTTTCACTTACGCTCAACAACCTGGAAACTTTCCCTGAAATCCCGAAGAGATTCGTTCCTCTCTTCGCCTTCTCCCATCACGGACTCCTTGGTTTCCTGGAACACCTGGTGTGTACGGTTACTCAGTTCAGTTCTTGTTAAACGAGGCCTCGGATGTGCTAAGTGAATTGTGATTCAAGCCTTAGGCCTGCAGGACATTACATAATGGCCTGATAGCTACCTCTATCTTATCTCTATTACCCACTGCCAGCTTACAGAAGGGGTGGAGAAAATGCCTTGCCATGAGGGACCAGAGGAGCTCACATGGTTTAATTGAGCACAAAAGGAAAATCAAGAGGCGACTTGATTAACGTATCAGTAACCTTCACAGGGAGAAAATACCCAGTATGAAAAGCTTCTTTAATATAGTGAAGAAAGGCCGATTAAGAACCCGCGGCTGGAAGGTTAAAGCCAGACAAATGCCAAGGAGAAATAAGGCACACATTTTTAACATCAAGGGAAGTGATACCTTCCAATCCAGATCGGTTGCCTTTCTGGAGGATACACATTTGTCAACCACAAGTTCTTGAGCTCAATACAGGGGAATCTGGGTAAAATTTAGGGGCCCGTATTATACAGGAGGTCAGAGTAGATGATCTACCAGCCTGAAACTCTATGAAGCTCTGGAAATCCCATGGGATCACACTGTGGCGCAAGCTAAGCTCTGCCAAGGCAGTTTTCAAAGAGTTGATATACAAGAAGGAGAAATGCAACCTCTGAAAAGAAATCTCACTGCTTCATATTCCTGGTAACCCTCGGCTGGACAGAAGAAGCTGAGTTCTGGTCGCAACTCTGAGCTCAGCAGCTTCGAAGGTTCTCCTTGGAGACTTCAGGTTTGTCATACCCCGATGGGCCGCGCTGCCCTCTGCTTTCTATCGGACACTTGTCACGAGGTGCTCTCTGGCTTCTCTGGTGCTCCAGACAATGTCCAGGAGATGGCGGTGGCGTACCAGAAATACGTCTGATTCAGCCAGACAAGGTGGGCGAGTTAGTTTATTCTACTAGGATCAGGGTGAAAGAGACAAACTTGCCGAGCTCTTTTTCAGAGGCGATTCTCCCATGGGAGGATTTTTCAGTTTCAGTTTCCTCCTTTGCCATTCCTCCCGTGTCTGTATCAACCCGCGCAACTAACAAGAATTCGCCCTGTTAAGCAGCCCCTTTGAATACTCCCAAGCCGGGTGCTTCCACCTTTCCATATTTCCTTCCTCCTTGTGCCATGCAGTTCGTCGCCTTGCCAGCGCGCAGTCACCATTCTGGAGCCAATTAATTCAATTTATCCTTCGTTTATTGTGTGATGTTACGATGAACTAACATGCTATGTCATATATACTCATTGCTTGCTAAATAGAGTTGAGTTTAGGATGATAGAAGTATAAGATTGATCAGTGGTCAAAAGGGATAATTATGTATTAAGTATCTAGGTAATTAGGGCTGAAACACAAGGCCTACAGGCTGAGGTCTGTACAATTGTAGCTTAGCCATTCTAGGCCTTAGGCTTAGAGCTAAGAAATGCTGACATAAGTAAGTGACCGAAGAATAACCTGATGCCCATAAGATTACGGGGAAAAGATGGACCAATGGGTACATGCCAAGATGGGCAGGGACGGTGTCCCTAGTCTCTGTTTGCCAGGGGATGGATCACTTGTCGATGACCTGTTCTGCTCATTCCCTCTGGGGCACCTGGCACTGGCCACTGTCGGAGACCGGACACTGGGCTAGATGGACCTTTGGTCTGACCCAGGATGGCCGAAAAATTAACTGGAGGATTAATTTTGATTACAAGCTACCCGGCAGTCACATTGCTCTAACCCACGTTCTAACTGCAGTCAGAATTACATTATAAAATAAGGTGCCCAGATTGGGAAAGTGGGTTCCCTAGGGGAAAACTCCGGCAGGAACCATCCCTCTACTGATGGTCCGTTGGCAAGGCAGCCATCAGCCGCTAAGGATGGGAGGAGGAGGATAGGTGTACCATGGGCATAGGTCTCGCTAGGATTTCTGGGTGCTTCTGGGTGCTTGGGTGAGCGTAACTGTAAGTCTAACGTTCAGAAAAGTTGTACCCCAACCTGGACGTGGCGCTTGTGACTCTCTGTGTGGTCACTCCCCTTGGTCTTTGTGCGTCCCTAGAGACTCCACCTCTGAAGCCAGTAGCAGACGTGACTTTCGCTTGCTTGAGCTTGAAACTACAGACCCCAGAGCCGAAGCCCCGGGGGCGTCAGACCACAGTACGCAATTCACGGGAAACAAACTCAAAGGCACAGGTTCAAAATGAAAACCCGAACCTAGTCCCTCTAAACGGGGTCAGTTTTACAAATGTTTCTTTGGTTTCATTTTGGAGTTGGGGGTGACTCATGAGAGAGTCACAAAGGGGGGCACCAGCTAAAGGGGGGGGCACATGACCTCCCCGCATGCCCCCCCATGTGACTCCTCCCCGGCATGCTCAGAGTTGGCTCCTGTCCCCAGAAGCTGAGTCTGGGCGGGGGCAGCAGCATGGGGCAGCGTGGCTGGAAGATGAGAGGCTCTGGCCCCGCCCCTTCCTCTCCCCGCCCGGGCTGGCTGCTGGGGTCTCTTGACCCTTTGTGCCCCTCCCACGAATCGCCCCCAAGCAAGACCAGACAGAAGGCACGGGGCAGTTTAAACACACGTAGAAAACGTGGACTGGAGTCATAAAGACGGGCAAAAGTAGGGTTTCCAATTGGGAGTGAAAATATTTGGCGTGGATTTCGGTGGCCTCAGTTAATCCTCTTTATGAATCCTCCTGTTTTCGCTGGCTCAAAGAGCAGCCATTCCTAAGAGGGTTAGCACGGCAATCGTCCAGTCTTGTCTGTGCAATGAACTCTCAGGATACAACCTGTTGCCTCCTTCTTTGTGACAGTCAACAGTATTTGTACCGACGGCCAGGTGACCAGAAGATAAGAAGGTTCTTGTCCCAGAAGCAGACTACCCAGAACTAAACCCCATGAATTCAGTATCTTGCAGGGACCCTCGGGGTGGATGACAAGGACTCGCACACTGAGGACAAAGTGCAGCCTTAGAGATCTTTATTAAACCAAGGAATAAAGGCAGACAAGCGCCAAGCCACGTATGAAGCTAGGAATAGGACAGCTTCGGGGATATGTGGCACCATTCCTTGCATAAGCTCTTAGACCTGCGTACTCACACCCTTCCTGGAGGCCCTGGTGGTAAGAGACGAAGGCCCAGCCCTGTCTCTGGCATGCCCAATGAGTCCGACGGGCCAGGTTCCCCCATGCCCAGGGTTGACGGCAGCGAACAGTAGAGCTGAAAGGTCAAGTGGTGGGAAGGGCTCTTCCAAGCTAAGCTCACCACTGGGTCCCAGCCCAGGGCCCCATAGCGGCAAATAGGTTTGCCGCCCAATCGACGGGGAATCCGCCCGAAACACACCGAAGTTGCGGGGACACTGGCTAGTTCCTCCCTCAGCTACTTCCCACCGTGACTCCTGCAGTTGAAGACTCGGCATCCTTGGAGCCTCCAGGCCCCTTGGGCGGGGCTGCTCCCAGCCACTGCAATCTCCCTGGGGCGTCCGCAGGTACCTGAGCACCTGTCTGGGTCCTGGTGTCTCCTGCTCCCACGGTCTGGGGGTCTGGCTGCTCCCGGGCTGGAGCCGTCACGGCGCACCCTTCCTCCTCGGCGGTCAGCCCAGACTGAGGCTGGGCTGCTCCCTTTTATACTGCAGCCGCAGCCGGAGCATGCCCAGCAGGGGCGAGGGGGCGTGGCTTCTGCTGCCAAGAGTGCTGGCTTAACCCCTTCCTCGCCAGTGTGGGGCAAGTTCACCCCATCACAGGCTCCCACCCAGACAGCCAGGTCGAATATGGTGAGGATTACTGAAAAATCTTGTTCATCATATATGAAGGTCTACCAGTCTCAAGGGATCGGACACATCACCCACCGCGTCAATGAATATTTCAGATCTCACCCAAATATGCGCTTACAGCCAATTCTTATTAACCAAACTAAAGTTTATTAAGAAAAGAAAAGAGAGAACATATTGTGGTTAAAAGGTCATTATAGATATAGATATGACTGTATGATATATGGTGCGTTCTTAGGGCAGGTTCATAGTAGGAATTTTGGCTGATGAGTTGCAAAAAAGTTCTCCCCAGAATCAGCTCATCGGGTTATAGTCCAACTAGGCAGTCCATATACAGAGTTTGTTCAAGTTCTTCCACGAGAACCAGCAGGGTGATCCAGACTGGGGCTGGACACCTCAGCCTTGCGACTCCAGCTCTCCCTGACCAAGTTTAATCAGATCTGAGATCACAGGGCGGGGGCCCGAGAGTTCTTTTGTAGATCTCTGACAGCCTCCTGACAGCAGCTATTCCTTGGTAATCTACGGTGTGGCTTTGCAGGAAAACCTCCTATTGCCTACGTATACAAAGGTGATTGCATTCACCAGCGTAAGGTAATCCTCCATTCAGCCATTCACAGTTTACTACAGGCTTCAAAGAGAAATAGAGACAATAATGACATTGCACCCAAGTTCCATCTAAACGTTAATATCCCCTTTTGATCCCGGAATCAACAGACTATAGTAAGACAGGAACTGTCTGGTTACATTGTTAATCTCTAACAAGATATCGGGAAACACAGACCAATAGAATCACTATCTTCTTCCAGTTCTCTAATAGTATAAGTCTACATTTCAAAGCTCTCGTCTATCTAACCTGGCTTCGTTAGCTATTTATAAGGAATAGCCCTAATGATCATGTACGTACTTTTCTCATATGTCTTTCAAGGTAGAATTTGGGTCATTTAGCCTGCTAGTCACTTAACCCTTTCTGGCCCCGTGTCACCAACTCATTAGCTAGTTCCTGAAACTGAGAGGGAACCATCAGGCCCTCTCTCTATGCGAAAGGTCGCAGTCCTGCCCTACTTAACTAGACTTCTGCTAACTTGCTTAAGCTAATGTCTTACAGGAGGCAGGCCTGTAGTTTCCTTGCGTTATAGCTGAATACAATAAAGGTTAAATAGCCCTACAGGCTAGAAACAAATCGATCTCCACAGGAAAATAGGTATTTAGATTTAGGGTCAAACAGCTTCTCTACAGGGGGAAATTGAAAGGAGAATTATAGCTCTATAGAATTTCTCCGCTTTACACACAGTCAAGGGGTACAGAGTGGCCACATGGGGAATCATGCTGGCGTTGCTAATTATTCCCCTCTAACGATGCTGGTCCATTTCCCCATGTCGACACACTCACAGACAGCTGATCTTTGGTGAGTTTTTTAGCACCTTATGAAGTTAGAGAAAGAAATATACAGATATGTGGATTTCCTAAGAGCTTCCTGACTTAGCTGACCGACAGCAGTTTAAAGGTACAGGGATACACTTAGCTAAGGCAAAGGAAATTCATTTATATATTCCAGTTTCTAGCCACCTCCATCTCTGACCATTTTAAAATCAGGGCTGGGAAGTTGATCGAAGAGATCTTGCCCTAGTCCAAAGAGGAATTAATTCAGGGACGTCCTAGGGCCGATATTAGACAGAAGATGATGATAATGGTGGTTCATTCTGGCCTTATAATATGTAAATCTATTCCTGTAGGAATTCAAATTCCAGCTTCAATTGAGCTGTGTTTCTATACCCTATATGCTATGTATGTTTGGTGTGCGCTGTCCCAGGATCCCTCTACCCTGGTCACAGGGAATCTGGGAGCCAGGACTCCTGGGTTCTCTCCCCAGCTCTAGGAGGGGAGTGGGGTCTGGTGGGTTAGAGCAGGGGGGGCTGGAAGCCAGGACTCCTGGGTTCTCCCTGGCTCTGGCAGGGGAGTGGGGTATAGGTCAGTCACCTCACAACCCTACTACCAGCTTTGGTAGGAGTTGGCCTAAGACTTGGAAGATGAACTTCAGGAAAGTTTCAGGGAGCTCGCGGAGTAGTTTCTGGCACTTCTTAATGACAGTCACCCACATGGTGGCGCTGACGCTGTAACTGACCTTCCCGTCGATGAGGCACACGTTCACTTTATTCTCCCCTTTCCCAGAGACAAAGACCATCTCGCCCCCATCGCACTCAATGACGAGCTGGGCGTTCTTCTGCAGGCAGCCCGGCTCAGCAGAGAAATCCCGAACGGCCACATTCAAGGCCTCCTTGACCTTCTCGGGAGTCCCCGCCAGACCCCTCACCTCCCGCCGCACACCCTCCAGGTTCTCAGTGCTGTGTGGCTGTTCAGAGAGACGCATCCTCTCCCGATACATCGCCCAGCTCTTCACCTTCACCTTGTAGCTGGGTTTCCCGTCACAGCAGGTCACGGAGACCTCGCAGTCCCCATCTTCGGAGATCAGCCGCAGCTTTGTCTCCTCCCAGGCGACGCACATCCTGGGGTTGTCCCGGACACACTCGGGCTCCTTGGGGAATTCCCGCAGCACCAGATCGAAGCAGCGTCTCAGCTCCTTGGTCGTCACCTCCCAGGACTCCAGCCTGCCCCGGATTCTCTCCAGGTTCCCCACACTCAGCCTTTGCGGGCGAGTGCGTAACCTCTCCCGATACACCGCCACTGTGGGCTCCTTCACCCCGTAGCAGGGCTCCCTGTCGCCTTCGGACACAGCGATCTCACATTCCCCCTGGCCCGACACAAACACCAGCTCAGTCTCGTCGCTCTGGATGACCATCCGGGCATTGTGCTGCACACACCGGGGCTCCCGGGGGAACTCCTCCAGGGCCCGCTCAAAGCCGGCTCTCAGGTCCTCGTCCAGCAACTCCCACTTCTCCAGCGCATCCCGCACATCCCGCAGGGACTTGGTGCTCAGCTTCTGTGGACGGGAGCGTAACCTGGCCAGGTACACCTGGGCCGTTGGCTCTTTCACCTCATAGCAGGCCCCGTAGTCAGAGATCCTGATCTTACACTTGCCCTTCCCAGAGAGGAACGTCAGCTCAGTGTCGTCGCCCTGGATGACCATCCGGGCGTTGTTCTGCACACACGGGGGCTCCCGGGGGAACTGCTTCCAGGCCCGCTCAAAGCCGGCTCTCAGGTCCTCGTCCAGCACTCCCTGACTCTCCAGAGTATCCCGCACACTCTGCAGGGTCTCCATGCTAAGCGGCTGGGGATGGGAGCATAACCTGGCCAGATCCATGTCCCCAGTGAACTCTTGAACATGGTTGTGGGGTTTCCCGTTGGTGTAGCCCATTGTGATCTCACACCCGGCCTTTCCAGACCCCTCGGGTCCTGGCAGTGCGTTGCCTCAGCTCATGGGACACGTTCCAGAGGGATTCGGGTTCTCCAGCCGCAATGACGCTGAGCTGCCCGCTGGGCTTCACCCGATGTCCCTAACGCTGGCTCTCCGGTGATGATCTAAGGCATGGGGAAATGCACGAGCCGCGTGCCTGGCAAATTCCTGCTTCGCCCAGCGCCCGCTCCTCCTGCGACCTGGAAGATGAAGGAGATCATCTCAGCGGGGGCTCGACAGGAAGGGACAACGAGCTACTCAGATCGATACAGCCAGATCCCCAGCAGGAGGAACTCAACACCGCTCTGCTGTCAGAGCGACGCCAAGTGACCCCAGCTGGGATTGGGACCCATTGACTCCAATTTACACAGTCCTGCTGGGAGTGGGGGGGTGGGGGGTAGGAGGGTGAGCACCGTTTACATTGTTTTTGTGTGTGTGTGTGGGGGGCAACTCTCACTGTGATACCAGGGGCTAGGTTACAGACACGAGTCGACCTGAAAAACAGCAAAAGCCCACCACTACCCTGCAGGGAACTGCTTCCAATCTTGTGGTCTGGCAACAATTTGGCTGATGCACACGATCCATGTTTCATTACACCCTAACTGAAAGACTGGTTCCTGGGACCCCGCAACTGAGCAGAAGTTTCTGTATTTTTACATTTCCCGTGCACACCTGATTGACGGTCGTTCCAAATTTAGGAGAATTTCAAATATGTTATTGAAAATCTTGGAGCCCGGAGATCAAAACTAAAAATGAAACAAGAGGGGCCACAGTCTGTTCTCATTTAGACAGCTCCAAATTCAGAATCATGGTCGAACCCCAGGCAGTTACTCCAGATTTGCAACAGTGCTAAGGAGAGCAGAGTTTGCCCCTTTCTGCTTGTTAGTTGATATTTCGGGGGGAAGCCATTGCTAGAGACAGCGACGGGGAGGGATTCTCCGCTAAACCCCCTTGCGAAGTGAAGAATTCACTTAGCACAACGCACGGTAAGTGTTAAAGTCTACCTCGTTACTAGCAAAAAGAACAGGAGGACTTGTGGCACCTTAGAGACTAACCAATTTATTTGAGCCTAAGCTTTCGTGAGCTACAGCTCGTGTTTCTTTGTAAAACTGCTTTGAAGTAAAGATTGGAACAAACATGGCCTCCCAGTAACATCAGATCTTTGTGTAGGACCGATTGCAATGAATTAACTATGGGAAAAGGTCCATCTGTATGGACATCATCCACTACAGAACCCTTTCCCTGGGGGGGTGAGGGAAGGGGGTACCTAGATATAAAATTGAACTGGGGGGCTAGGTCCTTAAACACGTACATCCCGCGGTATTCTCATCCAATGCTTGTGCCCAGGGAAATGAAGGTGGTGATGGCTCCCACTCTTTTTGTTGAAGCATTGGAGAGGACACGAGAAGCGGGGGAGATAAACCCCTCTGGATAATTCAGAACTAGCCCAGTGTCGTGCATCACTTCCCGTCTCGGAGCTTTTCCCTCTCATTTCTTCAGGGCTCTGTTCTAGGCATTTCAGAAATTGCGCTACGCCCCGTCCGTGAAAGCACGGTGACTGCCCGGCAGACAGCCATAGATGTCAGCTGTGAAAGGTCAGAAAACTTCTCGAAAATACGACGGACTCAGCAAACGTGACACAGATCCATTGGGCAGATCAGGGCCTGAGAGAGGGCGATCAAACCCTCTGTGGGGGGAATTAGGGGTTGCAATTCGCAGCCCAGAGGATGAAGGAGAGGCAGGATCCAGGGACCAACAATCCAGCCCTGCCCCGTCCACCCCAGGAAAGTTCAGCGACGTAGCTGCCGGGGGTGGTGCAAGCCCAAGGCTTTGGCTGGGGGAGGCAGGGCACGGAGCGTCCGGCGCAGAGCCGTGTGTGAGGGCCAGGCCGGGGAGCCCCAGCCAGGAAATCACAGAAGCCACAGCTGGTTGACACAGCTTAGAGAGGGGATGTGTGACTGTTACACTTACAAAAAGAACAGGAGGACTTGTGGCAGCTTAGAGACGAACAAATTTATCTGAGCATCAGCTCTCGTGAGCTACAGCTCACTTCACAGGACTGCATCCCATGACGTGAGCTGCAGCTCACGAAAGCTGATGCTCAGATAAATTGGTTCGTCTCTAAGGTGCCACACGTCCTCCTGTTCTTGTTGCGAAGACGGACTAACACGGCTGCTACTCGAGACCTGTTACACTTACACACACACACAGAGCGTTGCATGCCTGTCTTTAAGGGCCAGGGCTTGCTTCCTCCACACCCTGGCGGTTGCCACGTCTGAGACGCAAAATTTGGCGACTTGCCACCTCCTAGCAGCAAAACGGGCCCCAGCTCGGGCTCAGTCTCTGCTCCCAGACATACAAGTGTGTTTACTAAGCTCCAGCCTGTCTAAAAGATCATCCTAATGTGCGGGCTGCAGGCAGAGATCACGGGGGGGGGAGAGTTTCCAGCCCTGAGCTGTGCAGACGAGATCATGGGAAGGGCCCTTTGTGGGTTTGACACCTGCGCCAGCCCTGGGGCTTTGCAGGGAATCAGAGCAAAGGCCAGGAGAGAGAAAAACGCAAGAAACATCAGTGCTACTTACTGGGGGGCAGATGGCAGCGAAACTCCCCTGCTTCTTCTGTCTCCTCCCGCGTGCAGTGGCCTGAAGGATTCAGACACACCCCGGATGGGACAATTTCCTCTTTCGCTTTCCGTTGGGCTCACAGCAAACATGCCAAGAAGCCAGAGAAAAGTGAAAACACTCGGGCCGGAAGGCTGCGACGTCACACAACGTCTTCACTGAGAATCGAGAATCAGGCCGGTCCCGAAGGCAGGGGAGCAATAGGTGTGTTCGCCCAGGACGTGGGGGATGGGTGTTCGCCAGGCCGCCACTTTATGAGTCAAATTACCTCCCAGGTGCACAACAGGGGACAGCCTGGCGTGGTCACTCGCTCCCCATTGTCCACCCCAGGGCCGGGGGGAAGGGAGGGGAAGGGCTCCAGCTGTCACAGCGGAGGACCTGCTGACTAATAATCTTAGCTAGCACTTTTCATCTGTAGATCTCAGAGCGCATCACAAAGGAGGGTCAGGACCATTATCTCCAGTTTACAGGGGGGAAACTGAGGCAGGAGAGGTGACTCACCCCACAAGGCGGCGGCAGGAAGGGGAAGCCTGGTCACCGGAGGCTCGGTCCAGTGGTCTGTGCACTAGAAAGTGATGACCCCCCCACCCCCATGGCCATCTCCCAGCCTGCCTTTCCCCTGGGCAGCAGGGAGGCTGGGACAGTATCCCTTTAATAGGGAAGGGAGTAGAGGGTGGAGCCAGAAATTTCCATGGGTGTTGGGCGGGGCTGATGTTTGACAGCTGGGGCAGGGTAAACTGAGGCTGGGTCACTTCACAAGGGGCTGGGCTATGTCCCACCATGACCCAGCCATAGAGTAGGAGGAGAGAGAGTTGATCACTGGATAGATTAACTTCCTCAGCCTCTGGGGCTGTGACTCAGGGCAGCGACTTCCCTCCGAAATGGAGGGGATCTTAGGTCAAACACTAGTGAGAGGGGAAATGGGGCGGATCCGTGAGGAGATTTTCTGTCACTATTTGATCATTGGAGAGCAAAGCAGGATCAGTGGGACGGGATTTTTGTATCCATCTTTGATGACGAGCTCAGGGCCAGATTCTTAGTCTGGCATCTGATCCGAGCCGGATTCTGATCTCAGTGACCCCTCGTAGGAAGGTGAGATCTCTTCCTTTCCTCCCCCTGTCTCCCCCCAATCTAGGATCAACGCAGATATCACCCGTGATAGTCGACAGCCTTAACGCCCCCGAACTAAGAACACTTTACCTCGTGTCCTCTTCAGCTGCTGAAACACAAACAGCCAGAGAGTCTGAGCTAAGCCCCAAGGTCTAGGACCCGGGATCCGGGCTCCTGAGAAAAGTTGGAAGAACTTTGGCCGTTTGTAGGGCTCAGCCTTGCCCTCCCGCTCCGGGAAATCTGGAACGCCCGGGCATTCTGCCTCCAAAAGGACTCTGGGCTTCAACAGAACTTCTCGGCCTTGCCCGGGGTTTTGCAGGACGTGAGTTTTCTTTCCCAACAGGATAGCGAAAAGCAAAGCAGACCTCCCTGACCTGTTGAGTGTCGCCCACCTCCTGAGAGTTCAGGGCAGACTGCAAGCCTGGGGGAAATGACCAACAAGCTGAGAACATACGTGGACCTCGCCCTGCAGGGGTTCAAGGAAGAGCCCTCGGGCATACAGGACAACGCCCAGATATTGATCCAGTGCAAAGGAACGATGTTGGAATTTAAATCTGGAGATGGGGAAACGAGATCTACGTGTATTACAGCAACGGGGTGCCGCAGTACAACATGGAAGAGCCAACCATGGAGGTGTATCTGGCCCGGCTGCGCTCCCACCTGGAACGGCTCCAGGTGGAGAACCTGCTGAGGGTACAGAACCGACTGCAGGCCGGGGAAAAGACGACCGAGCTGCTGAAACGGGTGCGAAAAGGATGGAGACCGCTGCCCTAAGAGAACAAAAGCCATGCAGGTAATGAGACCATTCGAAACAACCAGCCAGGGGGGTTATACAGAGTGTCTCTTGTCAGACACACAAACGAGCAGTTTAAAAATCACCATTTCACCCCCAGTGAAATCTATGTTGGGTTTTGTTAATTCACTTTCTGGCTTCTGAGCCTTACCTTGGAAATGTGACCCTGTGACTGGGGTCCCGGGGGGCCACTCCGAGAGTGCGCAAGCAGGGCAAATGGCAAAGAATGGGGAGAGGATCCCCCAAACTGGTTTATTCTAACAATTAGAGTCACCCAGCCAGTAACAAAACAAACACCTTCCTGGCTACCCAGAAGCCAAAACCGCCGTTCCCTTGACGTAGGGCTTGTCTCTATGGGAGAAACGAACCAACATCGCTGCTCTGGCATAATTATTCCAGTATAATTTAGCTCTTCCAGAAAATGTGATATATACCTGTGACGGGTTTGGTCACAGAGATCCCCTTGGGACTGTCACCTGATGTGCTGAAATTACCACTGATCCTGTTTTCCCTGCTAGTCTAGGCCCCCAGTACCCTGTTTTGCTGAGCCAGACACGCTAGCCCGCTACAACACAGACTGAAGGCCCGGGCCATGCCCCCAAAGCTACAGACCTTAATTGAAAACAGCTTAGCAAGTTACCTATCTCCAGCACTCAGATACCCAGCCCCAAGGGGGTCTAAACCCCAGAAAAATCGGCCTTACACTGTATAAAATTTTGTATGGTACAAGTTCATGTTGGTCGCCCTCTTTATCAAAGAAAGAGAGAGATGCACAAACTGTTTGCTCCCCAAGTAACAGTTACTTACACTGGGTTTATTAATAAGCAAAAGTGATTGTATTAGGTATAAAAGGTAGGATTTAAGTGGTCATAAGAGATAACAGACAGAACAAAGTAAGTTACTCAGCAAAATAAAACAAACATACAAGGCTAAGTTTAATACACGAAGAAACTGGTTACAAATGATAACTTCTCACCCTCGATGTTATTTCAGGTAAACTCTTTCTCAGGTCAGTTGCATTTTCTGACCTGGCTCAAGCCTGTCCTCTCCCACCCCTGTAGTTACCATCCTTTTGTTTCCAGGTGCTTTCAGGTATCTCTTTTGGGGTGGGGAGTCCATCTCTTAAGCCAGCTGAAAACCCTCTTTGTTTGCTTCCCCTGCCTTATATAGAATTTCCCTAAGGCGGGAAACCTTTGTTTGATGTCCCACCTCCCTGTGGAAAAATACCAGCTTCAAGATGGATTCCAGGATCAGGTGACATGGTCCCATGTCTCTGTAAGACCCCAGTCTCCATTATTTATGGGCTGACCCACAGGTACGCAGGAAGGCTTGCAAGTAAACAAAACCATTTGCAGCCCAGTGGGAGCCATCAAGTTCCTAAAGCACCATTAATGGCCCTGAGATGTATCCTTCCTATTCCTAACTTCTAATACAGGAATGATACACACGTACAAATGGGAAAACCACAATTCAGTAGATTACAACTTTCCCAATGATACCTCACATGAGACCTTTCACATAAAGCATATTCCAGTTCTGTCATATCCGTATTCATAAGCAGATTTTCATAAAGCATATGGAGTGCGACGTCAGCATACATCCAAGCCAGGTGTGAAGACACAGCTACACAAGTGGAGAGCTGATAAATGAAGAGATAATTAAATGTGTAAAATGTAGGAATTCTGGTTGAATTGTTTTCCAGTTGCTGGATCATTGAAGGGCTATTGAATCTTCAGAAGCTATTTTACGGAGCTGTGACAGAAGCTATGGAATCAGGGAGCATTCAAAGACTGTCGTGTTAGCTTTATAAACTGTTCGGTGTATCTTGCCGGGTTTGTTACTGGCTGTATTCATGGCTCTAGGCTTCCTGCAAGCTTCGGCAGAGGGATCTGAATGCCAAAGCAACGCAGAGAACAAGAGTTTTGAAGTTTCACCCCTTTGGGGGAAAAATTTCAGGCTGGCGTGACCTGGTTTAAAAAGTTTAAGATGACAGAGGACGTGAAAACTGATCTAAAAATGACAGGGAGAGAAAGAGCTGATGGAGAACTGATAGGCGTGAGACATTGACTCCCAGAACTAGGTGTTATGGGAGGACCCGAGGTCTCTTCCAATCCTAAACTATCATTCTATGTCCTGGTA
Organism: Lepidochelys olivacea; assembly: GCF_965140295.1. NCBI lineage: Eukaryota > Metazoa > Chordata > Testudines > Cheloniidae > Lepidochelys > Lepidochelys olivacea. The sequence goes on from NC_140424.1 coordinate 44,498,062, forward strand.
AGTTAGGCACCCAAAGAAGCTGTTCATTGTTTTAAGATCAGTTTTCTCTGCAATGCTCTTGTCCTGAATAAATAGTATTTTGCTTCATGAAAGCCACCCAGCCACTGGATATCGCTGTAATTGTCCCCAACGATAACAGAACTCCGCCCACAATTTCAACTCCGCCCACCACCCAAGCTCCACCCTCTCACAAAAGATTGCGCGGATTTTAGAATAGGCTAATCCCCTTTTCTTCTTGACTGCTTGGACCAACAGCAAAATAGTTAACCATCAAACCATATAAATAGTCACCATTAGGTTCCAGAGTTAACAACCTCCTGAAGTGAGTCGGAGTAGCTCACAGCCTTCAGAGCTGTTACTGAAGGCTGCCTGCAGATTCAGACAGATGTCACAGCCTCAGTGATACAAGTTTGAATTTTTCATTGTCACCACAAAGGCCAGAGATGAAGTGTTTTAAATGAAAGCAGAGAAGTGGGTTTGTGGGAGTGTGTGTTGAGTCACGTGCGTTCTGAGTGTGTCTCTGCAGTGTGTATTTTGTTATCTGCGGATGGTTAGGTGTATGTTGCATAGCTGATCCGTGTGTGTGTGTTGATCTGTGTCTCTGTTGTATAGATGTGTCATCTGGGTGCACTTTGTATATGTTTTCATTGTGTCTGTGTTGACATTTTGTGTAGGCTGCATGGGGCGGGGGGGGGGTTGATTTGTGTTGGTTTTGTGAGTGAGCGGCCTGTGTTGATCTGTCTGCTGCCTGCAGGCAAGTTGGTCTGTGTGGTGTTTGAGTATTTGGCTGTCCGTGTGTGTGTTAAAGACCCAACACACACTCCCTCTCATGTCCCACCTCCCTCCCCCCGGTAGCTTTGAGCCGGGCTTCCAGCCTGTTTGGCTCGGGGAACCCCCAGCTCCGATTACAGTAACCGGAGTCAGCGCCTGTGTTATTCAGAGCTAAAAATAAGGGTCTGAGAGCTTGACATTTGGAAAGAAAGTGAAAGCATCGGTTGTTGAGAGGCAGGGGACGGAAGCTGGGACAACTCCCCCGGACGCTTCCCCAAACCTGGCAGGTAGGTCACATGCCTCTTCCTTTCCTCATTGTGTCTGTCCCTGCCATCCCAGCTCAGCTCTGCCGTGGTCCCCATGTCCCTTCACCCTCGGGTGCCCTCGGGAACAGGCTAGCTCGTTGTGTGGCCTGAATTACCCCTTGCACTCTGAGCCTGGGGGAGCCGGGAATACAAAGTCCCTTCGCCGTCCTGTCCCACCGCTCAGGGGGCCTCGGGGAAGAGCCACGTTCAGCGTCGCCTCTCAAGACAGCTCTGAAAGTTTAACACGTTTCTGCCCCTCTTCCCGCATTGTCAACATGAACAGGCCTCAGCTGGGAGGGAGGGACCAGGAGCGGGGAGTTCCTGCTGCAGGCAAATGTCTTCGCTTCTCCGTGAACCTTACCCTTAGTTTCAGGAGTTGTGCAGGTGGTAACAGTCTGGTTCAAGGGCTGTACCAGCTATAGGAAGAGTTAAATTAAGACCCCACGCCTGTTCCGGCCGCCTGTTGGGCCCCAGGCCCGTTCTGGATGCCCGAAGGGTTGCCAACCCTCCAGATTGTCCTAGAGTCTCTAGGAATTGAAAATTAATCTTTAATGAAAGATTGTGTCACGTGATGAAACCTCCAGGAATACGTCCAACCAAAACTGGCAACCCTACGTTGGGTTTGGGCCCCGGGCCCATTCCAGCTTCCTGTTGGGTCTAGGTGGCCAGTTTTGGTTGGACGTGTTCCTGGAGGGTTCATCACATGACACAATCCTTCATAAAAGATATATTTTTAATTCCTGGAGACTCCAGGACAATCCTGGAGGGTTGACAACCCTACGTTGGCCATGGACCTCGGGCCCGGTGCGGCCTCCCGTTGAGTGCAGGCCCTGGGATAGCTCTTTGAAGGCCCTCAGAAGTCAGAGTCCAAGTGAGAGGCCTGTTGAGTAACTCGTGGGGGTGGGAGAAGCAAAGGACTTTGGACTAGGTGGCGAGTCGGTCACCGTAGAGGAGGCATGAGATGGGGAGAGCACAGGGGAGCTGGGGAGGACGGGGAGGCGGTGTCTAAATTCAGGGCCCTTCTCAGAACCATCTTCCCTTATGATCCAGCTGGAAACACCAGTCCCAGGACAGGAGGGCAGCTGGGGATGGAGGGACACGGCCCCTTTGCTGGGACCCTGCGTCTAGCTGAGACCGAGGAGACAGACCATCCCTCATGCACACCCAGCAGGCGGCTCCAGGAGCTGGAATTACAGGTGGGAGGCTCAGGCGGGCTGAGGTGAGGGGGATTTGGGCACTGGGAACATCTGCAGCTGGGGACGTGCGGTGGCCATGAGAACCGCTGGGGTGAAGTTGGTGGGTGCCATGAGCTACCGAGGCGACTTTGGTCGGCGCAGAGGAGGCATGGAAGGCTGTGGTTACGAACGAGGAAGGATCATCCCGTGCTTAGCCAGCCAGCCAGGGACTCGAATCCTGGATAGTCCCACACACAGCTGTGCCTGTGTCCCTCACACCTGACCCACAGCCCCCAGCTCGCCCAGCCCTGGGCTCCCCCCACACACAGCTGTGCCCATATGTTGTGGGGATTCCCTATATGGAAGAGCCCCACCTTCTAGCAAGCACCCACGATTAAGAATCACGCTTAACTCACCAGGTCCAATTTCCGTGACATTCACCAACCTCATGGCCCTCAAACTGAGACCATTGTCCCTTGCGGTGTCTTCAGGTCCCGACCTAAGGAATTGCAACAGAGCATGAGCTTGGCTGCGAGGTCCAGGAACCGGGAACCAGAGGAAACCAGAATGAACTTGGGGCTGAGGAGCTGCGTGAGGCTGATCTTTGACTTCCTGTGGGGAACATGGAGCATCCTGGCGCCCTGCATCCGAACTCAGATTTGGCCGATACTCTTGTCCTTCACCAGGGGCTTGAAGGACGTGGTCAAGGGGGTCTTGAGATTGCTGTTGAGCCAAACACATCAGACACTGGTGTTGTTACTGCTGCCTGTAGTGATAGGACTCGCGGTATTTTTCTTTCCCCACATGACAGTGAATTATGAAGCTGGAGAACCAGAACCATTAAGTGTTGCTGACCTGCTGAGAGTACAGGGCAGACTGGAAGCCCGGGGGAAAATGACTGATGACCTGAGAGCCTGCCTGGACCTCGCCCTGCAGGAATTCATGAGGGAAACCCCAAGCATCCAGGACAACGCCAAGATGTTGATCCAGTGCAGAGGAATAATGTTGGAATTTGAATCCGGAGACGGGAAACATGAGATCTACGTGTATTACCGCAATGGGGAGCCCCGGTATGACATGAAAGAGCCAACCATGGAGGTGTATCTATCCCGGCTGCGCTCCCACCCGGAACGGCTGAGCGTTGAGAACCTGCTAAAGGTGCAGAATCGGCTGGAGGCCGGAGGGAAGATGACTGAGGTGCTGAGACGATGCTTTGAACTCGCCTTGGAGAAATTCCCCAAGGAGTCAGTGTACCTGCAGAACAATGCCCGGCTGGTGATCAGCACCGTGGGAAAGAGGACGGTCTTTCTCTCTGGAAACGGGGAGAATGAAATCAATGTGTATCCCGACAACATGGGGCTCATTCAGTACGTGGTCAAAGTGCCGGGATGGTGGGCCTGGGTAGCCAGGAATATGGTGACCATAGCTCTCGTTACAATCCCGGTCTTCATTTGCCCAATGACAATCTATCAGAAGACTAGGCAACGTCGTTAAAAACCACTTAACTTTAGAAAACTCCTGACAAACACAGGGTCCTCTATTCATTATTGCCAACTCTTGTCATTTAATTGCATCTCTCACAATGTATGTACCTTTCCTTAAGGCCGCCTGCCATTCATTGTCTACCTGAGAATTTCAGCTTCCCTTCAAAGTACAAAGTAAGCTTCTAGCTCTTACAGTAGCTGAGAGAGCCATGGGAACGAGACCACTAGCGGCTCAATCCTTAGAAATGGAATGAACAGAATCCAGCACAAACAGAAAACAGGGAATAACTGGCTAGTGGGAAAGTATTTCGGAAAAGGGGGTTATAGTGGCTCACACATTGAATACGAACCAATAATGTGATGTAGGTGCAAGACAAGGCTAATATTTTGGGGTGTCTTAGCAGGAGTGTCCAATGTAAGACATGGGAGGTAACTGCCCTGCTTGGCACTGATGAGGTCTCACCTGGAGTCCCGTGTCCAGGTCTGGGCGCCGCACTTTAAGAAAGGTGTGGATAAATTGGACAGAGTCCAGAGGAGAGCAATAAAAGTGATAGAAGGTTTGGAAAACCTGACCTAGTGAAGCAAATGCCAAGATGTCTCTTGATTTCAGGAAGCGTTCCAACAGGCTCCAAATGCATATCACAAAACCATATACACATTATTCCCAAGAGCTAGTCATTTGATGCTGGTACACGACAAAATTCATTGCCATAGAAGCAATGGCCAGTCGTACATCAAAATCCAACACACACTCCTCCATTCTGAGCATGGTAACTATGTACTGACCAAGCGACATATGGTGATTTTGGTCCATACCTCGTTTCCGGGCAATCCACGGCTCCGCACGCATGTTCCATTTGCTTTTTCGTGCTGTTCCAGCTACTTTGCAGGTACAATTAAAAGAAAAAAACACTTCACTTAAAAGAAACAAAACAAACTTATACTGGGCAGAATAGCGAAACCCGAAAGAGAGTAAGTGAAAAGGACGGACTGATGCTACAGAGATGAGAATATAGATCGATATGAAGAGAATGTGACATGTAGGTATGAAGACACGAAGAAGCATAAATGAATAATATAGAGGGTGCAATAAATGAGAGATAACAAAAGCCTGATATAGACAGACAGGAAGAGAACAACAGTGATCAGAAAGATTGGTGTGGAGACACTGTGATAGACAGATATGAAAAGAGAGTGAAAGATTAGATACATACGGAGAGAGGGATAAATTAAGAGATACAGAAAGTTAGATATATAAAGATACAAAGAGAGAGTGACAGACAGAGCTGAGCATAGAAACATGAGAACATATAAGGATGGTGTAAGTGACCAGGGCGTAGGCGGTCTGGCCTAGTGGACACAGCTGGGCTGAGTCTCCCCACCAGGGACGGGAGTCACCAGGGCAGAGCTGGAAGAATTGCAAGGCCAGGTCCCAGAAACAAGAGTCAGGGTGAGGCCGGCTACCAGGTTAGAATCCAGGGGGAAGAATTAGGGTCAAGTCAGGCTAGAGTTAGAGACCAAAAATTGGGAGATGAGGCAAAGTCCAGCAGGCCATGAGCCATGTGGTTGCTCAAACAACTTCCTGGGCTAACCCCTGCGGTTAAGTAGGGGCCCTTGGCCAATCAGAGGGCTACAGGATGCTGTCACTCTGGGCCTTGTGGGCGGTACTTCCTGCAGGACCTACTCTTATCACTCTCTAGCTGTGCCATCATATGGGCTCCTGGTGGTAGTGTGGGACTATCAACCTCCCTCAAACTGTGTAGAAGTGGGTTCTGGTCCCTAGAAATGGAAGAACGTGGGAATAGCTGGATACAAGAGACTAGCTGAGGCTGTCTCTTTCCGCCATGAAAATTATTCCAGACCAACATAGCGTGTAAATTTAAAGTGGAATGACTACTCCAGAATAACACTGTAAGGGCGGATATTTATTCTGGAGTAAGTCTTGTTTCTGTTTAGCTTTTCCAGTTTTCAAACTGGACCAGGGCACTCTTATTCCAGAAAGCATCCCCCTTCTAAGTGATTCCAGAATAGACAAATTGGATGCGAAGGTTTGGGGATGGATAGATGGGTATAGATGGGAGCGGATGGATAGATAGGCAGGCATGCATGGAGATGGAGAGATTTCTATAAAGCGTTAACAAACTTAGACAAAGACAGGACAATGCCTACTGCTCCAATAACGGAAAGTGGGGTGGATTTTTTTGCTACTCGTCTTCTGATGAATTGCTGATTGTACTAACGAGGAGATTATAGGCTTTACAAAGGGAAAGGGTTAATGAATCGAAAGACATAATCTTGCCTACTGATCCCAATAGCCTGAATACTGAGTCACGAGCCGTCTTACGTTCTTCGGCAATTCATCCCGCTTCTCCACTGTTTGCAGAGGCCAAAGGAGATCGGCAAACTGCTTAAAAATGCAGCCGTTGATTCGCTGGGATGTTGCTGGTCTCTGACGCAGAGCCAGCGAGTTCTCGCTAAGTGCTGGTGGGGTTTGGGAATCCCAGTTTGGTAGGAGCTGTCAATCCAAGCGAGGAAGGAACCAACCCCGCTCCCCCAATTAATGGAATAAGCGTGACGCAATGTCTCTGGGCCCAGTCAAACTCCCGCCCCACAGCCTGAGAGAAACCAGCCGACTGTAACAATGAGACCCCCGCTTTCTGGCGGTATTTTACGGGGAGCGCCTGTCCCCTTCTCAGCTGTGTCTGGTTAGTGAACGGGGCTGGCTGGCCTTAATGGGGCAGCCTTCCCTGTTATCTCAGGGCGCTGGGAGCCCGGACTCCTGGGTTCTATCCCCAGCTCTGGGAGGGGAGAGGGGTCTAGTGGTTATCACAGGGCAGCTGGCCAAGGGAAGCCCTGACCAACCGGATGGCCTTTCTCTCTCTGTCTGCAACATGATAACTTTGGAAAACCGCCTCCGATCCGTTCCCAAATCCCAGGGAACGTTCTGGGCCTGGAGGAGCAGAACCCTGTTGATTCTGGTGGAAATCGGAGAACCGGAAAAGCCTGGATTTCCACTAAAACAAGGCCCACGGCGCGCCCCCCTGCTGGTGCCGGAGGAGGAAGGTCTCTGGCGCCCTCTGCTGCTGTCAGCACAAATCGCTCACTAGATTTTGTGACCTTTGGGTGGGCTAGATCGGTGGGGTTTCAAGCTTTTTTTCATTTGCAGACCCCTAAAAAATTCCAAATGGAAGTGCAGACCCCTGTGGAAACCCAGAATTCAGTCACTGAGGGTTTTCAGCAAGGATCGCACAAATCCAGACAAAGAAAGAAAGGAAGGAATCAAACTTTTTACTTTTAAGTACCCACTTTATAAAGTCTCGTAATGATGAAGAAACATCATAATAACTTCATTTCCACAACATAACATGGACACTGTATAAGCCATCTACATTATCTTCACCGTCCGACAGGAACATAAATAAAGAAAACAAATTGAATCTAGACAGGTCAGTCCCCACAGAAACACAGCGAGAAGAAACTCAAGAGTTCCCAGAATCTTCGGTGGAGTTTACCTGAATCTCTACACTCTATACACTCGGCTGCGTCCAAAGCAAGGAAACAAGATCTTCCCTCCTCTTGCTTGTAGAAATTTCCACCTGGAATCCAGACAGATGCTTCCGCACCCTCTGCTGAAATCAGTTCTCTGGTCAGCCAATTAATTAACCCATGGCGCAGTTTAAGTAGATAGATTCAGAAGGCCTTGTTTCAAGAAAACTACAAACCGGAGACCAGCGAAACCTTGACGACTCTTTCCCCATCATCGCCCCGAACGAAGGGACGAGTTGGTGGCTCAAACCAGTTCAGACGATTTCACTAACACAGTTTGCTATCGCACAACATTCAAAGCATAAAATGAAAATAAGAGAAATGAATTTTCCCTCCCAATTTCTCCCTTCTGTAACGAACACTGCCAGGGATTTCCTGGCAGAGGGCTAACGCTCGGACTAACCTGCTGCAAAAATGCTACAGAGCCTGGGGGAAACCCTGCCTGCTTTCTGCTCCCGTGACTCGGTTTCTCCCGACCCAGCCCAGGGCATGTGGCCTTTTGCAAAGCAGCCGCCCTACGACTCACCCTCAGTGGACTCTGACTCTGGCTACAAGGACCCCAAATGACCGCCCCCGATTCCAGCCACGTCTGGGTGTGGAGGGGCTAATTGTGAATCTGCCTTGCAACAGTGACCCCGACATAACTTCCCCCACTCCCCGCCCCACAGATCTCGCCCTCTTAGGTACCCACCTCCAGCCAAGCTCCCCCAAGCTGGTCACCTGGTCTTTCCCACTCTGGGCAAACCCCCCACAATCTGGGTCCCTTGCCCCCCCCACTGCTGACAAGCTCCCATCCCCCCACTCCAGCCGCCCCCCCCCCAGCCCAGACCCTCCCCCCAATTCTGGCCAATGCCCCCCCACCCAGCCAGACCTCTTACCCCACCCCCACTCCAGCCAAACTTCTCTCCCCACCCCAACCAGGCTCCTCTGTCCCCCACGTTGGCCAAGCTTCCAGCCAGACCCGAATAAGGCCCCAAATAGGAGAGATTCGTGCTGTCTCCATCTGGGCCCGGGTGAGAATTTTCAGCTCCTCGTTTTCTGTAAAACAATAATGATAACGAGCTGCTCGGCCCTGCCCCTCGCTTTCCTAGGGTCTCGCAGACCCGGTTCCTCCTTGGCCAGGTCGCCGTGGCGCCGGGTCGCTCAGCGGCCCGGTCGCCGTGGCGCCGGGTCGCTCAGAGGCCCGGTCGCCGTGGCGCCGGGTCGCTCAGAGGCCCGGTCGCCGTGGCGCCGTGATCAGTTGTTAACTGGGGTGTTTAGCACACACACACGCACACACCTGCCCGTGCACATCCCCTCTCAGAAGCTGAGGGGACCCTGGGCAGGGACCCATTAAAAAGGGAGCGGAGCAGAGGAAGGAGACAGGAAGCCCGCGGTGGGAGCCACTCGCTTCTTGTGACCGCCTCCTACCACCGTAACCTCCATCAGCATCTCTAGCCCGGCCTCTGAGCTTTGTCCTCAGCCCCCGGCGGGGCTGGCTCCTGAAGGATCCCTGCTCTGGGGTGGATCAGCGCCCCCCCGGGGCTTCCTCCCTGGCAAACCTCGGCTGACCCCAGCTCTCCCACCGAGCCACTGCTTCAGTTCGGCCCTATTTTGGGGTGCCCATGTCCAACCTAAGCTGATCCTCTTCCGGGTCTTCGGCTCCCTCTCCGGGCTCATTTAAACTCCCCTTCTCATCCAGCGGCTGGTACAGGGGTGACCCAGGTCCCAACTTTGGGACCCTACAAACCGCCACCACCCGCTGGGTCCCTTTTAACTCTTGCTGCTGCTGCTCCTGTTCCCTGGGCCACTTCCCCGTGGCCCCAGCACCTTCACCCTTAGCTCGGGGCTGAAGTCCTGCAGCCAGCCAGGGGCACCCTCCTTGCTCCTCTGGCTCCGGCCAGCAACTGAAACTGCCCTCGCCAGCAGCTCCTTTTATGTAAGCCTGCTGGATTCTGATTGGCTGCTCCCTGCAGCCTCTCTCTGATTGGCTGCTTCCCGGCAGCGGCTCTAGGCGGCCTGGAGGACTCAATTCTCCTGCTCTTTTCCTGGCATGGGGTGCGGTAGGACCTCTGAGCCTAATACACCTCGTCACAAAGCCCTTGCATTTTTTTGCCATTAACAAAAAGCAAGAAAGGGCTTGCCCCTGATTTATTTTCTTTCTTTGATTGCCAAATTTTAACCATGAATCTTCAAAATCTGGGATACCAGGAGGGCAACCCACTCCCTACCCACGCGCTTAAGAAGTGAAAGTCACGAAAGCTCTGATCTGTAGAGAATTATAGCCGTTTTTATTAAGCAAGTTGTTATAAGTGCAGAATAGTTTTAAAAGTAACAATCTGATGGGAAAAAAGGTCGGTATCGTATTCGTAGGACACCTTCATTGTGAAAATTCTGCCACCATCAGTTACTGTTTCAAAGCCAGATAAACAGTGGTGAGGTTGCATAGGCACCTAGATAAGATCATGTTTTCAAAATCAACCACATATTTTTCATTTCCTCTCAGCCCTCTGCGAACACCAAGCACGGCTTTACGCTAGTCAGCAGCTAATCCATTTCAAAGCTCAATCGGTGTAAATAGATGTAATCGTGCCATTAGTTGCAAGCAATTATCTCTAAGATTTTATCATGGCTTAATTGTGTTTTCTTAACATGAGTCATTAATAAGCACCCTAAAAGCTGTCTTTGACTAATTAATGTGGGATGTTAAAATAATCTTAACGCAGCTCTTGAAGAATATGCTCAGTAATCAATTAGTAAAACATCCAGTCGCAGCGCTGTCCATCTGTCCAACCAGCTCCACCCTTCTATGCATCACTAACTCCATCCACGAGGTGGGGAGGTTTGGTTGACCCAAACTCGTTACAGCGAGGTAAAAGCTATCGTCCTTCGACTTCACTAGGATTTTACAACGAGATTGCTACCCGGGTGTAAAAACACCCTTCTCCATAGTGAAGGCTCGTAACATGGGTTAATTAACTTGGGTTAGTTTGACATATGTGAATAACACGCCTCTCTTTCCTAGCTGAAAAATGTTTAGCTCACGATCACAACTGAAAATGTGTCAGTCTCAAAATTCATTTTTGGTTTTCAGACAGAGGTGATCAAAAAACAAAACCAAACCTCCTGCCTCGCTCCCCCCACCTCAGTTTGACAACTGAAAACAAAGAGGATTGAACACAAAAAAAGGAGACGGTTTTAGCACACATTTCGAGTGTGGCTCTCTGTCCTCCCCTAGTGGTTAGACCACGTAAAGGTCCTTTACTAGCTGAGCTGGGTTCTTTATTATTTGGAAGGCGGCGGGGCGGGGGAAGAGGAGGGTTGTTTGGGGTTTATTTTGCTTAAAACAGTTGAAAATTTTTGAACTGAAAATGGCCAAAAATGTCCAGCCAAAAAGTGCCAAAAATGTGTGATCCGAAACGACACAAACTTTCAGTTTTCTGAAAAAAATCGAAAATGTTCGAGCAAAGTGGATGTTTTTCAAAATTTTCTTTTTGACAAAAATCCAATTTCCTATAGGGAAAAGGTTTCAATGAAAATTTTAGCCCAACCCGAATAATGGATCTAATTTGAGACCTGTCCTATTTTAGATGTAGAGATCATACTTTCGTTCTGCACTGCATCACACTCTGGTGACCAAAAACAAATGGAAAATGAAAACTGAAAGAGTGGGTGTGTGTGTGTGTGTTTAAATTAATGTACAATTAATTTCTTGAAAATTTCTGAAAAAATTAAAAGTTTGGGAAAAAATCTTTTGGAGTCTGTGAAAAAAATATTTTTTGGAGGGCAGAAATAGGCTATTTTTTGTCAAAAAAAAAGAGTTTCTCTTTAAAAAAATTTCAACCATCTCTACACATAGAGTTGGAGGATGTGAAGAAATCCTTGGAAAAGTGTGGATTTCTCCTTTAGTCCCAGTCTTGCCAAGCCCAAGTGATCAAAAATCATGAATGAGGACCCCGAAAGCATGAGATTGGCTTAAAAATGGTGAGATTTTAAACAACAATAACACGTTTCATCCTGTTCACTTACTGCCCTGGTTTTGCAATGTTAGGTGTCACTTTTCTGGCTTTTCCACACAACCCCCATTTTTAAAAAAAATGAAAGCTGAGATTCTCAGGAAATCACTTAACTCCGGAAGCTGGAGGCTTTGAGCATAACATTAAATATGGCGATGGAATGGAGAAAGTTGGTGACACTGGGATCCAGTTAAGATGCTCTCAAGTTGAATCTCATTCTGAAGGTCGAAGCCTCTTGGCAAGTTCCGATTTTGTTTTCTTTTCTTCCTCACTTTCTTGGCGGGCGGTTGGTTTTGGGCATTTTGACGTCATGCGTGAATTCCCCGTCCATGGAGAAGACGGTGATTGTAATCTCCCCTTTCCCAGACTTGAACTTCAGCCTGCCTCCAGTGGTGTCGAGCAACATCAGCGCATTCTCCTGAACACACTTAGGTGTCTACTCCAACGCTTCCAGAGCATATTGAAAGCAGCCCCTCAGCTCCTACGTCATCACCCCAAAGGACTCCAACTTATTCCGAGCCCTCACTACGCTGGGTACGCTCAGAGGCGCGGGGCGGGTGCCGAGCCGCGCCAAATAAACCTCCCCTGTGGGCTCGTTGACGGTGTAGACCGGTTTCCCGTCGCTGTAGGAGATGTTGATCTCACATTCGCCCTTCCCGGAGACGAACGGCAGATTTCTCCTGTTGGTCCGGATCACCAGCTTCGCGTTCTCCTGCACGCACGTGGGCTCCTTCTGGAAGCCCTGGATGGTGCAGTCAAAACAGGTTTTCAGGCTCTTGGGTGTCTCCTCCCAGGAGTCCAGGCTCCTCCGGGCTCCTTCCAGGTTTGCGAGGCTCAGGACCCTCAGGCCAGCTGATATCCTCCCTAGAAAGATATTCAAGCTATGCGAGCTGACACTATAGCTGGGTTTCCCAGAGCCCTGTTTATACGAGACGTTAATTTCGCAGACCCCCTCCGCCGGACACGAACACCCGCGATTTCCCGTTCCAGTGGAGCGTCATCTTGGCGTTGTTCTTCACGCAATCGGGCTCCTTGGCGAAATGCTCCTCCGTGCACTGGAAGATCTCATTCAGCGATTCGTTCATATGCCGCTGGACTCCATTTCCCTTTTCGCCTCCCGCAGGCTACCGGCGCTCAGCTGATGGGTCTTGCCCAACTGAGAACCCATGTTGGCCCCGTCTTAATTGACTCAGACTCTGGCTAGCTAAACGAGGGGATCCCGCCTTGCTGCAGCTGGGCCTGGAAACAAAAACAAAATCAACCCGTCATGGAACAATTTAATTACAGCCGAGCGACGTTGCAGGACTTGCAAAGCGACTTCTAAGAGAACGGGTTGAATTTGAATTCCTGCCACTTCAGAGTTTACTGAAGAACCCAGCGTTGCAGGAGACAGACTTAGATTATGTGCTCTGGGGGTGGGTAAATCGTCTCTGCTCACGACAGCTCAGAAATGCAGCCAGAGGGTGAGGGTGTTAATAAGAACGGAGTTGGCCCTGGCAGAACTGGGAGGGGAGCCCAGAGCTGGGATAGCAGGAGGGCTGCAGTTCAGGATTGAGGGGCCCCAGCAGCGCTATGGGGTGGAAGTCGAGGATTCAAATAGCGCAGGGGGGATACAGACCAAGATCTTTAACCATACGTAATTGCAACTTAACTAAAAAGAATAGAAATGATATTTCTCTTGTCCTTAAGGAGGCTGAGTCTCCCCTTGCCTCACATCTTACATCATCGTTATTCAGGGGTAAATATGAGTTCTCACCAGATCAGGATCCTCCACCTGCTCCTGAGAGCTGATACCTAATTTGCACAGGCTTTGTGCGAGTGTCACGAACACAAGGCGGTAGGAAACAAAGTACCCAAAATTGGGGGACACCAGCTGGGGCAAGTAAAGCACGATCATTACGAATGCCCTGCGGGAATATATGGTCTATCTCTCTCCATCCTGAGAACTGACCATTCATTCCTATCCTTTGATTCTTGTCTTTGAACCAGTCACTGACCCAGGAGAGGACCTTCCCGCGTATCCCATGGCCGCTTACATGACACAAGAACCCACCAGTTGAGCTGAGCGGGGGTTGTTCGGGGATTGCAAGCTGTCACGGAGTCCGGCACCCCCACGTCCTGCGATTCACCGTGACTCTCAGCCAGCCAGTAAAACAGAAGGTTTATTAGACGACAGGAACATGGTCGAAAACCAAGCTTGTAGGTACAGGAAACAGGACCCCTCAGTCAGGTCGAACTTGGGGGGCAGGGAGCCCAGCACCCCACCTGGGCCTAGGCCTCCCTCCATATCCCCAGCCAGCTCCAAACAGGGGGCAGGGAGGCCAGACTATGTCTGTGGCCCCCCGCCCCACGTCCCCAACCAGCTCCAAACGGGGGGCAGGGAGGCCAGACTATATCTGCGCCTCCCCCCACGTCCCCAGCCAGCTCCAAACTGACTCTCCAGGTTCCTCCTCTGGCCTTTGTCTCTTTCCCGGGCCAGGAGGCCACCTGATCTCTTTGTTCTCCAACCCCTTCAGCTGGCATCTTTGCAGGGAAAGGGCCCAGGCCATCAGTTGGTAGGAGACAGGGCGTAGGCGAGTCTCTGAGCGACAGCATCGACTGGCCCTCTTTAAGGCTCTGCACAATCACATCCCCTGATCTCCGCACCTAGATGCTTAAGAAATGCCTAGGGGAAACTGAGGCACCCACACAGCATTCAGAGAAACCATTAAGAACATTCCCACTTCGTCACACCAGCTCAGTGCGGACGTGCTCTTTGCTTCTTCAGCAACCGAGGGAAGGGGATGTGAACCCAGCAGCGAGGCCGTTGGGTGCTGGGTCTTTCGCAAGCGCTGGAATGCAACGCACATTTATTTCAGGCCAAAGAGACCACTGGGGAAAACAGAATTCGTGGCGGTCAGGAGAGTCACACGCATGCCAACTACGTGTGGAAAATCGGCTCACGCCCCGTCTGCTCTCCAGGTACAAGGGCATCCATCTCTGTGTAACACCGCCCCCCGCCCCCGCCACCTCTCACCTGCCAGAGCCCGAAGGCCCCACCCTCATGGCCGGAGGAGCCCTGGACAAACCGCCCCGACCCCTGGGGCCACTGGATGGCCCCAAGCACCAGCCCGACCCTGGGGCCACCCTGGGCCACTGGCCAGCCTAAGTCGCTGACCATCTGAGCCCCAAGCTCTAGGCTGCTGGCCCAAGCTGAGCCCCCGCAGGCTTCGAGGGAGATGGGGAGTGTGGGTGGGGCGACGGCCTGGGTTAGGGGAGGCTTACGCCTGCCCTGGCCTGTGATACCCACCGCCCGTGATCAAAGGCAACAACAGGGGAGCTTAACCAGCTTTGTAATAAGTCCAGACGCTCTGGTTACCGTCTCCAGACCCGGAGAAGAGCTCTGTGTGGCTCGAAAGTGCTCGTCTCTCTCCCACACAGCAGTGGGTCCAATAAAAGATATTCTCTTACCTACCTTGTCTCTTTCAAGAGAACACGAGTTAACTTCAGCTCCCTGCTGTAGAAGATGGTTCTGTCCTTCAAGCTCTCGGGGTACACCCGCCTCACTCTGGGGGTTACCGATTGGATCCCTGACATCGACCAAGACAGCAGTTGGTATCTCTGAGGATTTGGCCCTTTGATTTGAGCCTTATTCCACTGACATTTGAAGGAGGGAATCATCAATGACCCTAATTTTTGCAAGATGTATATGCCTCTTCCACCGGGAAATGCACTTCCTGTCAGTTGGAAGCAGAATCGAGAAGGAAAGAGGAAGACCGAGAAAGCAAGAAAACTCGCCTACTCACCCAGCCGGGGAGGATCCGAAGAGATGAGACACGCTCTGTGCTTTCCCCCTCTTCTCGGCACACACAGACGGCGGAAAAGATTCAGCTGCACCCAAAACACACGACGTGCCCTTTTAGTTTCCGAACGATGCAGACATTTGTAAACAGCTTACAAAATACGATTTTCTATCTTGAGGTTTTACTGAGAGGAGAGAGGAGAAGAAAAGCCAGTTCCTGAAATGTCCCTGGGGTCAGGGATGAACTCTGCTCTCTGTGATCTTGCTGTAACTCCAGAGCAGGGCTTCTCACGACACATTTTTTGGTGGCCTCCGAGTGCGGCCACCAACTCTGGCTGGTGGCCAGTAGGACAATTTATCCTAAAATACTTAATTAGCTTTAGGGCAAAGAAAGAAATGTGTCCCTACGCACGGCCAAATCATTGTCATTTATTTATTGCCAGCTAGTTAGTCCCCTGCTGTGAAAAGTGACATTAACAAACATACAAAGATGCTTCTCACAGTTCAGCCCCAGCAAGTCCCGGGGACAAATTAAACCCTGGATGGGGAGGTGGGCGGGGAGGCAGCGGGGTCGGGGCGACAGGGGGGTGGATGGAGGTCTGCGGGAGGCAGTTGGGGCCAGGGGTGATGGGGTGGGGGAGTCGGGAGAGGCAGCAGGGAGCTGGAGCCCGAAGCCCCGCGGCCAGGAGACGGGACCCAGGACCAGAGCCCGAAGTCCCGCGGCCAGGGCCCGAAGCCATCACTTTGTCCAGGTTCGCCAGGCTCAGCGCCAACATCCTGCTGAGCGGCCCCTCTGCGGGGGAAGCCGCGCTCAATAGCAGAGTGCCCCCCGGACGTAGGGGACCTGGAGGGTGCTCCCACCCTGGCCCGAGAGGAACGTCAGCTGCTGCTCCTCGCCGCGGATCGCCAGCCGGGCGTTCTCCCGCAGGCAGCCAGCCTCCCGCCTGAACGCCAGCAGCGCGGGGTCCAGGCCCTCCTCCACGGGGCGAAAAAGGCCACCCAGGGCCGCCACCCGCTCCCGTCCCTTGGCGACGTTCTCCCCACTCGGCACCTCCGGGCGGGTGGAAATCAAGGCCCGGGAATCCGTCGTCGGTCCCTCGGGCTGCTCCCAGGTGCCGAGGGGGGCCGGGGCTGGATGGAGACACGGTGACAAACTCACTGGCTCTGAAAGGGGGAGCGGAAACCGGTCAGGGGCTCTGAGATCTCCCTTTGAGGCACAGGGGAGATGAGTGTGGGCAGGACTCCGCCTCGCTGCGGGGATGGAGCCGGTGGGAAAATGAAACGCTGGGCCTGATTTCTCCCGGAGTTACACTGGAGCAATTCCACCGGCTTCTGGATTTACACCAGAGTCACTGAGATCCGAATATGGTCCCGATCTCCATCCCTAGGAGGCCTAAATTCTAACCCAGCTTTGGAAGGGTAGTGGGGTCTGGTGGGTTAGAGCAGGGCGGGTAGAGGACCGGGAGCCAGGACTCCTGGGTTCTATTCTGGCTCTGGAAGGGGAGTGGGGTCTGGTGGGTTAGAGCAGGGCGGGTAGAGGACCGGGAGCCAGGACTCCTGGGTTCTATTCTGGCTCTGGAAGGGGAGTGGGGTCTGGTGGGTTAGAGCGGGGGGGGGGGTAGGGGGCCGGGAGCCAGGACTCCTGGGTTCTATTCTGGCTCTGGAAGGGGAGTGGGGTCTGGTGGGTTAGAGCGGGGGGGGGGTAGGGGGCCGGGAGCCAGGACTCCTGGGTTCTATTCTGGCTCTGGAAGGGGAGTGGGGTCTGGTGGGTTAGAGCAGGGAGGGTAGGGGGCCAGGAGCCAGGACTCCTGGGTTTTATTCTGGCTCTGGAAGGGGAGTGGGGTCTGGTGGGTTAGAGCAGGGAGGGTAGGGGGCCGGGAGCCAGGACTCCTGGGTTCTATTCTGGCTCTGGAAGGGGAGTGAGGTCTGGTGGGTTAGAGCAGGGGGGGGTAGGGGGCCGGGAGCCAGGACTCCTGGATTGTATTAGCACTTGGCTACACCTGACACCTAATCTGGATTGAGGCCAGGTACCAATGTGAAGCGCAGTTGCTCTTCCAGGCTCCGTCCTGGCCGTTCTCACCCCAGAATCGCTCCAGGGGTCTTCAAGCCCTTTTCTCCTCCCCTGCCCCGGGCGGGCGACAGAAACCAGGGAGTCTCGATGACTTCGGGGCCTCCGGGAGGGGCCTGGGTGAGGTCCCAGCTCTGCCCTCAGAGGTTCAGAAAGAGCGAGCTCCTTCCCTGCGGGCGGGATATGTGCGGGGGTCCGTGCGGGGTCGCCCGCTCTGCCAGCCGCTTCCCCTCTTCCTCTCTCAGAGCCCGAGCGCAGGAGCTTGGGAAAGGAGGAAAGAAACTTTGAGGGAAAGCAGAGAAGTCGCCCAGATCCCCCTTGGGTCGCTCCAAACCCCACCGCAGCGTGTGTGGGGCAGCGTCTTCGCCTCAAGCTCAGCCCAAAGCTCCTTTCCCGCGCCCCGCTCTCCTCCCTCCGCCGCACCCCACACACAGCCAGCGAGGCCCCGAAGTCCAGGGGGGCGTCGGGGCACGTTCCCCTCCCACGAGGCTGGGGCGGGGAGAGACGGCACCTTGCTCATCCCACTGTCCATCCCGCCAGCCCCTCACCGCCCCACTGTCCATCCCGCCAGGCCCTCGCCGCCCCACTGGCCACCCCACCAGCCCCTCGCCGCCCCACTGGCCACCCCACCAGCCCCTCGCCGCCCCACCGTCCATCCAGCCAGCCGCTCGCCGCCCCACCGTCCATCCCGCCAGCCCCTCACCGCCCCACCGTCCATCCCGCCAGCCCCTCGCCGCCCCACTGTCCATCCCGCCAGGCCCTCGCCGCCCCACTGGCCACCCCGCCAGGCCCTCGCCGCCCCACTGGCCACCCCGCCAGCTCCTCGCCGCCCCACTGTCCATCCCGCCAGCCGCTCGCCGCCCCACTGTCCACCCCGCCAGCCCCTCGCCGCCCCACTGGCCACCCCACCAGCCCCTCGCCGCCCCACTGGCCACCCCACCAGCCCCTCGCCGCCCCACCGTCCATCCAGCCAGCCGCTCGCTGCCCCACCGTCCATCCCGCCAGCCCCTCGCCGCCCCACTGTCCATCCTGCCAGGCCCTCACCGCCCCACTGGCCACCCCGCCAGGCCCTCGCCGCCCCACTGGCCACCCCGCCAGCTCCTCGCCGCCCCACTGTCCACACCGCCAGCTGCTCGCCGCCCCACTGTCCATCCCGCCAGCTGCTCGCCGCCCCACTGGCCACCCCGCCAGCCCCTCGCCGCCCCACTGGCCACCCCGCCAGCTCCTCGCCGCCCCACTGTCCATCCCGCCAGCCGCTCGCCGCCCCACCGTCCATCCCGCCATCCCCTCGTCGCCCCACCGTCCATCCCGCCATCCCCTCGTCGCCCCACCGTCCATCCCGCCAGGCCCTCGCCGCCCCACTGTCCATCCCGCCAGGCCCTCGTCGCCCCACCGTCCATCCCGCCATCCCCTCGCCGCCCCACTGTCCATCCCGCCAGCCGCTCGCCGCCCCACTGTCCATCCCGCCAGCCCCTCGCCGCCCCACCGTCCATCCTGCCAGCCGCTCGCCGCCCCACTGGCCACCCCGCCAGCCCCTCGCTGCCCCACCGTCCATCCTGCCAGCCGCTCGCCGCCCCACCGTCCATCCCGCCAGCCGCTCGCCGCCCCACTGTGCATCCCGCCAGCCGCTCGCCGCCCCACTGTCCATCCCGCCAGCCGCTCGCCGCCTGCTTCTCTACTGTGACCCTGCAGGTCGATCTCTTGAGGGTCCACCCGACTTTCAGTTACTTTCAGCTGTTAGTGGGGGAACCTGTCAGGGGGCACTAACGCCGTCCCGCCGCCCGTGATTTCAGCTCCCGGGAGCACTGAACAAAAGACTCCCAATGGAGCCTTCCTGAGCTTGGCCTCTGACCCGTGGGGAGGGGGCAGGTTAAACCACATCGGGGGCTCTCAGGCCGTGTCCGCACCTCCCAGCAGGGACACCTGCCCCCACCCCTTCTTCCGCTCCAGGGGTGTCTGGCACCCAGCAAGTCCAGGCCAGTCTAGGGTGAGGCCCTCAGGCCAAGAACAGCTCTTCTCCCCGACACTCGGACAGAAAGGACAATATCATTTCCCTGCCCCGGCATTCAAATGTACATTTTCAATGTAAGCTACCATTAAAATGATCTAATACACAGGGCAAGGAAAGAGTCTTTCTACATCTGGGGCATAATGCTTACAACGATCCAAAATTTTGGTATAAAAGTCGTCAAACGCGTGGTCTGTATAATCTGCAGTATCCCAAAGTAAGGTTAATACATTGAACGGTGCAGTCAAGAGATTAGCATGCAAATATTTTGGCACATCACCTATCCCAAGTTATACTGAGAGCGGTTTGTGGAGAGCCACGGTAGTCGTGAGTGTCGCTTGTAAGCCAACAGCAACCGAAGTGGATCAGCTCCGTCTGCTGGATACCTGGGCACAGAAGGTGTGTTCAGCTACAGGAAACACTGCCTGGGCCTGACGCTTTCCCCCCGCCCCAGCTCCCTGCCTGGGGAGAGCTCATGCAGACCCTGCTTTCACCCCCATCAGCCGGGCGCTGATCCTTGCATTTCAGGGCCTGTGGCTCTCAAACTTTTGGGGGGCTGCGGTTTGTGGGGAATCTGAAAGCCAGCAGGGGGAATTTTCCAGATCAGAGCAAAACCGGATTAGGAGAAAAGCCAAATCTCCTGTGAACGGCAAATCCCAGGAGAGCCAGATGGAGCTGGGAGTCTGGGACACGTCCCCCACCCCCGCTGGGGAACAATGGGGGGGGGCAGGGGCCCCCTGGGCAGGGGACGAGGTGGGGGAGACACAGATCATGAGGGGGAGAGGATGGACAGACCAGGGAACCAGCTGTCTCCTGCCAGCCCCGGCCTCAGCTCCAGGGGAAGAAAGGAAACCGAAACTCAGAGGAGAAGTGGTGGGGGGGGGGGGGGGAATTTTCATTTATTCTGTGGCACAGCCAGAGCCAGAGAACCACGCTGTGCTGAGAGAACAGGAGAGACGGGAAGTGCTGGGGTACGAATATCCCTGACAGCCCCCCACCCACATCTGCTGGTGCCTCTCACTCCCGAGCTGCAGCCCACGCAGGGCTATGGGGAGCCCAGGGCTGGGCTGGCAGGGGGCTGCGGGTCGGGAGTGAGGGGCACCGGCAGGGCTGTGGGGGTCCCAGGGCTGGGCTGGCAGGGGGCTGTGGGTCGGGAGTGAGGGGCACCGGCAGGGCTATGGGGAGCCCAGGGCTGGGCTGGCAGGGGGCTGTGGGTCGGGAGTGAGGGGCACCGGCAGAGCTGGGGGGGGTCCCAGGGCTGGGCTGGCAGGGGGCTGTGGGTCGGGAGTGAGGGGCACCGGCAGAGCTGGGGGGGATCCCAGGGCTGGGCTGGCAGGGGGCTGTGGGTCGGGAGTGAGGGGCACCCAAACTGATTCAGTCTCCTTCCCGTTCCTTAGGGACCAGGCCGCAGCCGGGCTGCACTGAGCTGGTCACCCAGACACTGAGTTGCGCTGACCCCTCCCGCAGCCGGCCGTGCTCGGGCACTGGAAGTCCATGGCTCACTGGAGGACCATCAGCCACCGCTGGGCCATTAACTGGCTCCACTGGTTGCTCCTGGACTGGGCCAGGAGGCAGCTGGGCCACCTGTTGCGAATGTGTCTCGGGGTGGCCTTGGCCGTGATGCTGGTCTTCATCATCCTCTGTATCCTCGCTCGTGGGCTGCAACAGGAGATGCTGGGCCTTTCCCCCCTGAGTGCCGGGGACCCCACGGCTCTGATGGTCCGTCCGCCAAGCCTCCCCCAGGGTGTCCTCAGCCTCCTCCGGGATGCCTTGTTCCACGTTGCCGCCCTGCTGTCCTTCCAGGAGCCTCTAACCATCGCCAACCTCCTGAGGCACCGGGACCGGCTGCAGGGCCTGGACGAGGCGAGCTACGAGCTCCGGGAGTGTCTCGAGCGGGCCGTTGAGGAGTTCAGCAAGGAGCCGCCGGCGGTCCAGGCCAACGCCTGGCTGAGTGTCCAGTGTGCGGGGCGGGTGCTGGAGTTCCTCTCCGGCCAGGGGGACTGCAAGATCTCGGTCTATCTCCTCCACCACCGTGTCCGGTACAGCGTGGAGGTGCGGACGGCTGAGCTGTACCTGGCCAGGCTGGCCGTGCGCCCGGAGCCGCTGAGCGTGGACGCGCTGCTGAGGGTGCGGCGCCGGCTCCAGGCCTGGGGGGTGCTGACCGAGGAGCTCAGAGGCTGCCTGGACTTCGCCGTGCAGAAATTCACCGAGGAGCCGCTCTGCGTCCAGGACGATGCCAGGATGGTGGTGGACTGCGCCGGGCGGGCGCTGAGCTTCTCCGCAGGAGCTGGGGGGAACCAGATCAACGTCTACGACGACCGGGACGGCCGTGTCCACTACCGAATCCAGGCGTCGGGGCTGTGGGCCCGCACCGCGCGGTTCCTCAATGGCAACTCGCCCCACCACACCCTGAACGTGGGCCCCCGGTGGTGAAGGCTGCCAGGGGAGAGGTTCTGTAGCCAGCTGGAGTGATGGTCAATGGGCCAGGGGTGTCCTGGGGGGCCATGATCCTGTTCTGCAGCAGAGGGGGCAGAGAGGGTGTTAGCCAAAGAACCCAAGCCTGGACAAAGTTGCCTTGATCTATTTAGCGGTTTTGGATTTATTCAGTTAGTAGTAATTTGTTTTATAAACTTGCCCATGTGACTCCAAGCTCCATTTTGCTCTAATTTTCCAGAGTAAGAACAAAGAGGGGTTCTTACACCTGGAAAAGACTGTAAAAGGCTGATGCCTCATCTCCATCTGGTCTTCAATCCTGCTTCATACCTCTGGAGGGACTTTGCTACAAGCGGAAGCTCTGAGCCAAGGACTGATGACCCCTCCCAGCTGGGGATGTTCTCCAGAGACTTGATTTGAACCTGCCGTTTATTCCATCACTGCCACAAGCCTGAACCAAGAACTCTGCCATGACTGTGTGTCATTGATTCCATTTCACCAATTCTAGCTCCCACCTGTATCTTTTCCCTTTTATGATTTTAGATTCTAAAGGATGGGCCACAGCGCGATTTGTGGGTAAGATCTGATCTGTATATTGACCTGGGTCTGGGGCTTG
Organism: Lepidochelys olivacea; assembly: GCF_965140295.1. Classification (NCBI taxonomy): domain Eukaryota; kingdom Metazoa; phylum Chordata; order Testudines; family Cheloniidae; genus Lepidochelys; species Lepidochelys olivacea. The sequence continues at coordinate 44,520,244 of NC_140424.1, forward strand.
GTCCTTTGGGATCGAGGGAACCTTTTTTCTGTTACTGGGGTGTTGGTTTTCAGAACCGTTCATCCCCATAACAAGTGGCACGGTGGTGATACTGGGAAACTGGGGTGTCTAAGGGAATTGGTCGTGTGACTTATGGTTAGCCAGTGGGGTGAGACAGAAGTCCTCTCTGTCTGGCTGGTTTGGTGTGCACAGAAACCCCAGCCTTGGGCGGTAACTGCCCTGCTTTAACTTGTCCTGAATTGGCCCTCTCAGCTGGGTCCCACCAGAAAAGGAAAGGGATCTGGGGGTCATAGTGGGCCACAAACTAAATATGAGTCAACCGTGTAACGCTGTTGAAAAAAAAGCAAAGGTCATTCTGGGCTGTATTAGCAGCAGTGTTATCAGCAAGATGTGAGAGGTAATTCTCCCGCTCTACTCCGCGCTGATTAGGCCTCAGCTGGAGTATTGTGTCCATTCCGGGCGCCACATTTCAGGAAGGATGTGGACAAATTGGAGAAAGTCCAGCGAAGAGCAAGAAAAATGATTAAAGGTCTAGAAAACATGAGGTCTGAGGAAAGATTGAAAGAACTGCAGAAGAGAAGACGGAGAGGGGACATGATAAGAGTCTTCAAGTACCCGAAAAGTTGTTACAAGGAGGAAGGAGAAACATTGTTCTCTTTAACCTCTGATGATAGGAGAAGAAGCAATGGGCTCAAACTGCAGCAAGGGAGGTTGAGGTTGGACATTAGGAAAAACTTCCTAACTGTCAGGGTGGTGAAGCACTGGAATAAATTGCTTAGGGAGGTTGTGGAATCCCCATCATAGGAGATCTTTAAGGACAGGTTGGACAAACGCCTGTCAGGGATGGTCTAGCTGGTGCTTGGTCCTGCCATGAGTGCAGGGGACCGGACTTGATGACCTCTCAAGGTTCCTTCTGGTTCTATGGTTCTATGATGTTCTGTTACAAGCGTGTTCGTTAGAAAATTGTTTAACAGCCCCTGTGCCGTTTCCGCTAATTGCTGGGTAGAAGAATGGGAGGACTTGTGGCACTTAGAGACTAACCAATTTATTTGAGCATCAGCTTTCGTGAGCGACAGCTCACTTCGTCGGATGCATTCAGTGGAAAATACAGTGGGGAGATTTATATACACAGAGAACATGAAACAATGGGTGTTGCCTTACACACTGTAACCTGAGTGATCACTTAAGGTGAGCTGTTACCAGCAGGAGAGCGGGGGCCAGAGGAGGAACCTTTTGTCGTGATAATCAAGATGGGCCATTTCCAGCAGTTGACAAGAACATCTGAGGAACAGTGGGGGGGAATAAACATGGGGAAATAGTTTTACTTTGTGTAATGACCCATCCACTCCCAGTCTCTTTTCAAGCCTAAGTTAATTGCATCCAGTTTGCCAATTAATTCCAATTCAGCAGTCTCTCGTTGGAGTCTGTTTTTGAAGTTTTTTTGTTGAAGATTTGCCACTTTTAGGTCAGAAATCGAGTGACCAGAGAGATTGAAGTGTTCTCCAGTTAGATTGAAGTTGGGCTGACTTGAGCAACGATACAGACCGGTACCTACAACCCCAGCTGCAGACCCTTTTTGGTGTGTGTGTGTGTAAAATATACGCACACACTGATTTTAATACTTGTGTAGCATTTTAAATAAACACGGCGTGTTGCCTTGTCCCCTGAAAAAGAGTCCGTGAGTCTTTACAAGCATCACAATGGCTCCAGCCTCTCCCCTTGTCTCGGGCCCCCAGGTTCGTTGCATTGACTCAGCGCACCTGGAGCTCCCCAGCCACACGGCCTCTCCAGAAAGGTCTCTGAGCCCTGGCTCCCGGCCCGTCCGGCTCAGCATCCCTGTTGGGTTGCGCTAGGGCACTCCCTGCCCTCTCCAGGGGCTCCCTGAGCAAATGCGGCTGCCTCTGGGGCGCAGATCCCCCCACTGTAACACGAGTCCAGAGCTTGGGTTCTGCTGAGGGTCAGCTTCCATCCTGGGTTAATGTCCTGCATGTGGCCAGGGAAGGGAGCCTTTGCCTGGACACCCCGGGGTGGGACGGGGCAGCCCAATACCTGTGGTTAGAGCTGGGCAGGTTCCAGGGCTAGGTGCCAGGTATCCTCGCGAGGAGGAAACAGGATGGACTCAGGGTGCCGGGTTCACTCCCTGCTCCGGGAGAATCATCTCGCAGAGACCCCGATCCCCCCGCTTGGAGCCCGCTGGACACAGGAGCAGCCATGAGTCCGGGAGGGTCCCTCCCCCGCGTCTGACCCCCGACCCCCTCCAACCTTGGGCTCCCCCCCAAACTCTGCCAGTGCCCCTCCCTCCCAACCTGCAGCCCCCTGCTACTGCCTAGCCCCCTGGAACATGTAACATTTCAGCAGCAGGTCCCAGCCCATCTGTTGAAGCAGTTTTGCACTTTGGGAGCCTCAAACCACAGGAGTTTTGTAAATCACCTCAGGCTGGAGTCCGATGGGCCAAGAGCCCGACCCCGATTCCTTCGCCGGGCCCTGGATGCTCCGCCCGGAGCCCGAGGGGATTCAGGGAGGCGCCGAAGGCGGGGAGCTGGGGTTAGAACCTGCGGCCGGCTGAGGCCAGCTCATGGCTCTGGGAGAGCTCCCGCCAGCCGGGGCCAGGGGCGCGAGCATTTCCACAGGACAGAGGCAGCCATGGTACGGACACGCACCCGTGCACACGCGTGTGCTCTCTCCCTGGCCCCAGCCAGCAGCGCGGGACGGACACACAGACAGACAGACGCTCCCCGCCAGCAGGGACGGAGAGATGGAGCCCCCCGCCCGCTTGCCTGCCTGCCAGGAGCTCACACGCTCAGGTGTCTCCCTGACTCCGTAGGACCCTTTCCGTGGCACTGACTGGCCCCATATTGGGGGACGCCGGGGGCTGATGGGGCACCTCTGTGCGTTGCCCCTGGTGCTGGCCACGGGGCTGACGCTGCTGGGTCCGGCCCCGCAAAGGGCCCCATGAGCTGGAGTCGCACGAGGCCGAGCGGGCCCGGGCCATGCTGGCGGAGACGAGCCTCGGCTGGCCGACCTCCCTGGCCCGTATCTGCCCCGGCATGGAACAGCTCAGCCTGGGCAGCCCGGAGCCGGCTGGAGGCTGACGCCGGAGCTGGGCGAGCGTCTGGATCACGCCCTGGAGACCCTGGCCCGGGAGCCTCCTGGCATCCAGGAAAACGCTCGGCTCACCGTCCACCCTGCTGGAGTTCGTCTCCGAGGCCGGGGGGAACGAGACGGCGATCTACCGCAGCGGAGGGGAGATCCGGTACCGGGTTTACATCCGGAACGCCTTCAGCAAGAAACCCATGGCCCCAGCGGAGCCCTGGCTTCTAGCAGGGGCGTGGGGTCCGGTGGTTAGAGCAGGAGGGGGCTGGGAGCCGGGACCCGTGGCTCTCTGAACTCAGTGCTCGTAGGCAAGAAGCGCCAGCAGCCACCAAACTCGGGGGAGTCTGATCATCCCTCACTGACCCCCAGGAAGATGGGAACCCCCTCTTCCGGCACCCCTGGTGTGTGTCCCCAGGCTGGCACTGCGTGTGCCCGTGTAAAGAACAAGACAATTAAAAGGCAACAAAGCATAGCACAAATGGGCGGGCCTGGATGCCTGGGTTCCCCTCAGAGAAACAGCCCAGCCTGGCTGCTGCGGTGTGAAATCGACACCCGCCCCGGGGGTGGGACTGAACCCAGGAGGAAGGTGAATCACTCTCCACGGGGAAATCGAAAGTTAGATGCAGGCTGGGGGCGGGGACTGGGTAGAAGTCGTGGAGGTGGGTGGGAGGGCTAGTTATGGGGGGACAGAAGATGGGGGGGTTGGGTACAGGACATGGGGGGCTGAAGGATGGGAGGACAGAGGGCTAGTCACAAGGTTTGGGGGCTGGGTATGTGTAGGCTGTTGGAGCAGGGACTGCAGGGCAGGATGTGGGGGGGATGAGGGCTCTTCCCAGACACCCTCCCTCTCTCTGGGGTGGGGGAGGGACATAGAGTCCCCTCGGACTCCTGGGTTGGAGTCAATGGGGCCAGATCCCAGCTCGGGTCAATACAACTTTCTCTGAACATTTTCCTCCAGTCTTTCCGTGTCAGACCCGTTTGCTGAGGAGAGAACCCAGGAGTCCTGTCTCCGGCTCTCAGTCCACCCTGCTCGCAACACCAGACCCCCCCTCCCCTCCCAGAGCCAGGATGGAACCCAGGCGTCCTAGGGATGGAGATCAGGGCCAGATTCCAATCTCTGTGACCCCAGTGTGAACCCGGAGGCCGACTGATTCACTTCCACATAAGTAAAGAAAAACTCTGCCCCAACGTTTCGTTTTTCCAGTGGGGCTGAGTCCTCCACAAACTCATCCCTGCTGTGCCTCAAAGGGGAGCTGAGAGCCCACGACCGATTTCCCCCCATCCCCCAGAGTCTCCCAGCTGCATCCCAGCACCCTGAACCTAACCGCCTGCACCCAGCTCCCGCAAACCCTCTGCCTCCCTGCAGTACCCTGTCCTCATCCCCCCCCAGCAGCTCCTACCCCCCAGAGCCCTGCCCTCTTGGGCCCAACTCCCCACCCAGTGCAGGCGGCTGGTAACGGGACAGACAGACACTAACTCAGAGCCCCTGCCTCCCTGCGTCTCTGGCCACAAGTTGCTGTTTGTGAACCCCTCAAGATGTCCCCAGAACACTCACACACAGACACACCCTTCCCAGAAGACCTTAACTTTCAATTTCCCCGTCAAGGGTAATTCAGACTCCTCCAGGTTTCTGCCTCTCACCGGGAAGGGGTGGAGAAAAGGGCCTGTTGAAACGTGGAGTGATTCTGCGATGAGAACAGGTCTGGATGGAGTCACAGAGCGTGAAGGAAGTTCACATATGCACCTGGCCCTCATCCAAATTAGGCTTCAGTGTAGCCAAGTTGTAACAGGACCCAGGAGTCCTGGCTCTCAGCCCTACCTGTTCTAACCCACCAGCCCCCACTCCCCTCCCAGAGCCGGGAGGCAGGGAACCCAGGAGTCCTGCCTCCCAGTCCCCGCCTGCTCTAACCCACCAGACCCCACTCTCCCTGTGAGAGGTTGTATCAACCCTCCCACTCGGATGATGCAAGTGCCTTGGGGCCAAGAGTCCACACCCCCTCACCCTTGCTGGGCATGTGCCCGGTGGCGGAGGGAGCGTATAAAAGGGAGCAGCTCGGCTCAGTCTGCACTGGCTGGAGAGGAGAGTGGACGTGCGCCGCGCGCCGCGAGCCCCTGCCGAGAAGCCGCCAGGATACCAGACCGCCAAAGCCGAACCCCCAGACTGCGGCGCGGGAGCCCTGTCAGTCGCGGGCCCCGAAGGGGACGTCGAGCTGCTTCCGGTGGGAGAGACGCCCGAGACGGGACTAAGGGTAGGAAGTGGCCCAGCAGATGTCTTTGAGTATGCGGAGACCTGACCCCGGGTAACGGGTTTCATAGGGTCCTGGGTTGGAACCCGGAGGATAGGGTGGGCCCGGGTTCCCCCACCCTGCCCAACTTGTGCCAATAGGCAACGCTGACTCGGGAGAAAGGGCGGCTCCTTTGAACCCCTGCCAGTAGCACCGCGGCTGCTGAGGTAAGCTGCCAGAGAGGGGTCAGCCCCTGTGACAAATAAAGTCTGGGGATACCTCCCTTTCATGGACACCCAGCCAGCCAGTTAACTGTAAAATCCCTCTTGGTAGCTGCGTCACCTCCATTTCCCCAGCCAGCTCCAAACTGAACCCCCCTCCAGCCCTGCCAGGGTTCCTTCCCCACTCTGAACTCGAGGGGAGAGATGTGGGGATCCTCATGAAAGACCCCTTAAGCTTATTCTTACCAGTTTAGGTTAAAACTTCCCCAAGGCACAGATTCCTTTCTTGCCTTGGGATCGCTGCCACCACCAAGTGATTTAACAAACAAACTATCAGGGAAGGGAACCACTTGGAGTCCTATTCCCCCCAAATATTCCCCCATGCCTACACCCCCTTTCCTGGGGAAGGCTTGACCACATATCCTCACCAATTGGTTATAAAGGGACGACAGGCCCAAACCCCTGGGTCTTAGAACAATGGGAAAATCAGTCAGGTTCTTCAAAAGAAGGATTTTATTTAAAGAGAAAAAGGTAAAAGAATCACCTCTGTAAACTTAGGCTGGTAGTTAACCCTACAGAGTAGCAGAAAATTCAAAGAGCCCAGAGGAACCCCTCTAGCCTTAGTTTCAAAGTGACAACAAAACAGGGATAAACCTTCCTCTAGCAAAGGGAAAATTCACAAGTTGAGAAAACAAAGGTAAACGAAAACACCTTGCCTGGCTGTTACTTACAAGTTTGAAATATGAGAGACTTGTTCAGGAAGATTTGGAGAACATGGATTGATGTCCGGTCCCTCTTAGTCCCAAGAGCGAATGGCCACACAAACAAAGAACCCAAAACAAAACCTCCCCCCTGCCCCCCCGCCACCAGATTTGAAAGTATCTTTTGTCCCCATTGGTTCCTTTGGTCAGGTGCCAACCAGGTTACTTGAGCTTCTTAACCCCTTACAGTTAAGGAGGAATTTAGGCTCCCTCTAGGGTTATGACAAGCCCCTCCTCTGGCCTTTGTCTCTTTCCCGGGCCAGGAGGCCACCTGATCTCTTTGTTCTCCAACCCCTTCAGTTGGCACCTTGCAGGGGAGGGGCCCAGGCCATCAGTTGCCAGGAGACAGGGTTTCAGCCATTCTCTGTGCAGACCCCTGCCCTCTAAGGCTCTGCAACAAGCACACACCCTTATCCCACACCTAGATACTTCAGAAATGCATGGGGAAACTGAGGCACCCACACAGTATTCAGAGAAAATATTAAGAACATTCCCACTTTGTTACACCTAGAAACCAGGCCTTAGAGAAACCCAGTGCCATGGAAACCAGGCCTCAGGGAATCTGGGTGCCATGGAAACCAGGTGCCACGAAAACCAGGCCTCAGAGAAACCAGGTGCCACGAAAACCAGGCCTCAGAGAAACCAGGTGCCACGAAAACCAGGCCTCAGACAAACTAGGTGCCACGAAAACCAGGCCTCAGAGAAACCAGGTTCCGTAGAAACCAGGCCTGAGACAAACTAGGTGCCACGAAAACCAGGCCTCAGAGAAACCAGGTGCCATAGAAACCAGATGTGACGAAGTGGGCCTGTTCTTAATGTTTCCTCCGAATATTGTGGGGGTGCCTCAGTTTCCCCTAGGCAGTTCTTAAGTATCTAGGGGGTGGGGTAAGGGTGTATGATCATTGCAGAGCCCTAGAGGGCAGGTGTGTGCAGGGGTCTGGACACAGAGAATGGCCAACACCCTGTTTCCTGGCAACTGATGGCCTGGGCCCTTCCCCCCCCATGCAAGGTGAAAGCTGAAGGGTTGGAGAACAAAGGAATCAGGTGACCACCTGGCCCAGGAAAGGAACAAAGCCCAGGGGAGGAGGGGCTGGAGGGAGTTTCAGTTTGGGGCTGGCTGGGACATGGAGTGAAGGGCAGACGGGGTTGTCTGGCTCACTGCCCCCAAAATGGACCCAGCTGAGGGGTCCCGTTCTCTGCACCTGCAAGCTCTGTTTTAGACCATGTTCCTGTCATCTAATAAACCTTCTGTTTTACTGGCTGGCTGAGAGTCACGTCTGACTGCGGAGTTGGGGGGCAGGACCCTCTGGCTTCCCCAGGACCCCGCCTGGGCGGACTCGCTGGGGGAAGCGCACGGAGGGGCAGAGGATGCTGAATGCTCCGAGGTCAGACCCAGGAAGGTGGAAGCTGGGTGAGCTGTGTGTCCTGAAGACAGGCTGCTCCCAGAAAGGCGACTGCCCCAGAGTCCTGCCTGGCTTCATGGGGAGCAGTTCCAGAGCATCGCCCAGGGACTCCATGACACCAGGCCTTAGACAAACTTAAGTGTCATGGAAACCAGGCCTCAAAGAAACAAGGTGTCATGGAAACTAGGCCTTCGAGAAACCAAGTGCCATGGACACCAGGCCTCAGAGAAACCAGGTGCCATGGAAAGCAGACCTTAGACAAACCAGGTGCCACGAAAACCAGGCCTCAGAGAAACCAGGTGCCATGGAAACCAGGCTGTACAGAAACTGGGCCTGAGAAACCAGGCTTCAAGGACAACGAGCCTCAGGGAAACAGGCCCACAAAGAAGCTGGGTGCCATGGAAACAAGGCCTCTGGGAAAACAGGCTGTGTAGAAACCAGGCCTCAGAAACCAGGTTTCAACGACAACAGGCCTCTGGGAAATTGGGTGCCATGGAAACCAAGCCATAGGGAAGCCGGGCGATACAGAAAGCCGGCATCAGGGAAACAGGGTACTTTGGCAGCCAGGTGTCAGGGAAATCATGTGTTATGGCAACCAGATCTCAGAAACACTGGGCCATGGAGAAACCCGGCCTCAGGGAAATTGGGTACCATGGAAACCAGGTGTCAGGGAAAGGGGGCAGCAGAGAAAAATATTGCCCCAAAAAGGCCAGCGAGACACCAGCCCCCAGGGAAAGCAGCTCATGGAGTCAGCGGCCAGACAGCGAGACTGTTTTTATTACTATTTGACAGCAAACAAGGAGCCGGGCACTGTAGGTAACCCCACGTAGGGCCCAGTAACGGGTGATTGTATAGGACCGTGGTTCACAGCCAGGGTTCCGGGGCCCCCTGGGGGGCTGCGAGCAGGTTTCAGGGGGTCCTCAAAGCAGGGCCAGCATTAGACTCACTGGGGCCCAGGGCAGAAAGCCAAGGCCCCACTGCATGGGGCAGAAGCCTGGGGCCCTGAGCTGTGCCACCGGGGCTGAAGCCAAAGCCTGAGCAACTTGGGCTTAATTCACCTTTCTCTCCCCAGGGGGTCTGGGCTTCCCCTCTTTCTCTGTTCTGAGATCCCCCACAATTTCTCTCCTTCATTCAATCCTACTCTCTCTCCTTCGGGAAGGCATTTGACTTAGGTTTTAAAGCTATGTCAACACAGCTACGTCGCGCAGCAGTGTGAAAAGTGTACACCCTGGACCAACATAGCTATGCCAACAAAACCCCAGTGTAGATGCAGCTATGTCAACGGAAGAGGGTTTCCATCAACATAACTAGCTTTGTTCAGAGAGGTGGTGTTCCTGCACTGACAGAAAAACCCTTCTGTGTGACCCTGTCTGCACTATGGGGCTATGCCGGGATAGCGATACCAACATACCTAAGCCGATATCGTCTCTGTAGTGTAGACATACCTGTAGACAGCAGGACATTCTGATTAAAAAAACTAGCTTGACACAAAACAATATTGTCCATATTAAATTGAATTAAAACTGGCTAATTGATCCCCAAATGTAATTCTTACTGGGGAATCATCACTTAGTGGGGGTGTTTTTAGAGAGGTCTCACTGGGATTTGTTCTACTCAAAATCTTTATCAATGATCTGGAAGATAACATAAAACTGTTGCTGATAAAATGTACAGATGTTACAAAGACTGATGGGGAGGTGTATACTGGTGAAGACAGGTCACTGATACAGACCAATGTGGATCATTCAATAATCTGGGTGCAAACAAAACCCCTGCATTTTAACATCAGCAAATGCAAGGTCAAAGATCTCGGAACAAAGAATGTAGGCTACACTTACAGGGTGCAGCCGTGTTAATCTGTATTCGCAAAAAGAAAAGGAGTACTTGTGGCACCTTAGAGACTAACAAATTTATTTGAGCATAAGCTTACAGGGTGGGGGACTGTCCTGAAAAGCAGGGACTCTGAAAAAGACTTGACTAAAGAGAGCTAATGTGATCCATGGATGTATCAAAAGAGGAGTGGACAGAGGATATTACCTCTCCGTCTATGGCACTGGTGAGGCCAATACTGGACACTATGGCCTGTTCTCAGGTCCACATTTTTAAAAGGACAGAGAAGACATATGAAAATAAAAACAGAAGTAAAAATATATAGAAAGATCAATCCACAAAGGTAGTGAGATCCCTAGTTTCCATCTGGGTTAGAGAGATTTAAGAAGCTCAATCTGTTTATATACGATCCTACACAAGGAGTAAATCTCTGATAGTAGAGGGCACTTTAATCAAGCAGACAAAGGCTGAACAAAATCTGAGGACTGGAAGTTGAAACTAGAAAAATTCAATCAGGAAATAAGGCACAGATGTTTGACGATTAAGGGTAATTAACCATTGCAACAGGTTATCATGTGGTATGGTGGGATCTCCATGATGGGAACTTTTAAGTTAAGATTGGATTGGTCTTTCTAAGAGATATGCTCTAGTTCCACCGTAAGTTATTAAGCTTGATTCAGGAGTCACAGGATAACATTCTCTGGCCTGTGTGATACAGGAAGTCAGGCTAGATTATCACTGTGGTCCCTTCTGGATTTAACATCTATGACAAATGGACAAGATGAGTTTAAATCTTCTAGTTATTGGGAATGTTTTTGTTTTAGGGTCAGAATTGAGGATGTTTGGGTGTGGATCATTGACATCAGCTGACCTGTGGTGATTGACACCAGTTGAGGATCTGATCTGACTGGTTAGGTTGATGTCAAAATTGTTTGTTACGTCACCTTATCTTGCAGTTACCTTAGTGGGCAGTGTTTGGGTGCTTTTAGCCAGGGTGGGATTGTTTTGGCTGGTTCTGAAAGGCATTCAGCAAACTTAACTCTAAGTGACGGAAGTTATTTGTGTGGGAGAATAACTAATAATAACTAATCCCAGTCAGGCGGCTGGAATTGCCCTCAGAGGGAGCGCAGCTGGGAGCGGGGAGGAGGCTCCCTGTATCCAAAACAGCTGATGTTACAGTGCCTGGCCCAGGCTCCCAAGGGGAATTTCCATGTCTTCCATATGTTGTTGTCCCTTCCGTTCAGAACCAAAGACCTTGGACGGGAATATCAGGCAACTCGGGCCGGGTGAAGGGCCTTACACCCAGCGCTGTGTCTTTCCCCTCCCAACACAAGTGGCAGGCACAGACCAGAACTGACCCTCCTTTCCCTAACTCTGTGTCTGCAATAAGTGACACAGCAATAGTTGAAAGTGGATAATCCAGTTTTGCAGGTCTCATTTGATTTCAAAGTCCATGTTGATCAGAAAAAGCCCAGCTCCAGTTCTGAGCAGCCTCTCTCAGGTGGTGTCTGGTGTCATTTGGAAACTGAAAGTTTAATGAGGATAAAGGCGTTGGCCGTTCCCAGGCTGGGGGAGAGGACAGAAATTGGGGAGATTTCAGGGCTCCCTGGAGCCCACCTGTAAGCAGATCACATGTCTTGGGGTTACTCTCTCTTTGTCACCATCTAGTGGAGTTGCCAAGTCTCCAGGATTGTCCTGGGGTCTCCAGAAATTAAAGCTTAATCTTTAGTTAAAGATTATGTCATGTGATGAAACCTCCAGGAATATGTCCATCCAAAACTGGCAACCCTACATCTCATGTTCCCCTCTCTTCTCACGGAGAGAGGTGCAGCCAGAATTGGACAGGTGAGAGTACAGCACCCACCATGTGGGGACATCTGAGCTCATCCTGTAGATTGTTTTTAACCCTGATTTGGGGCAATTCTCTGAAGTTGTGGCGTCCCATGAGGCCCTTCTTCCTCCAGCCATGCCCATTTCCACCATCAAAGAGGCTCTTGCTGCCTGCAGAGACTTGTGGGTCACCCCTCTGCTACTTCATGGTTTAGACAGAAGTGGGGACTTATCTCAGCGATGGACCATGGAGTTCAGGTGTTCCTAGGAGTGACACAAAGGGCAGAGATAAGGTTGCTTGGGTGGCCTCAGCTGTGTATTTCCAAACATACCACGGTTTGTTTCTTTCCTTGAGGACCGGGCTCTCTCCTGTTTTCAGTTGTTCTAAGGAGGGTGACACATAGTTGTTTGGGTGAACTTATCTGGCATTTCTGGTGTTTATCTCCTCGAGCGTAGCCATAACTTGCAACGTCCAGGTTTTCTCTGGTCTTTCCCTTCCTTCGCACAAAGCACAAACTGCAGACAGCTCCCTCCCCAGCCCAGATCAGCAGTCCCAGCCAGTGACCCACCGGGCACCTGCTTGTGAGCAACAGAGCTGGCTGGTCACAGGGTACTGCTGGTACCCTGGCAAAGTGTGTCCCCCTCTAGCAGCTGGTCCATATAGCAGATAACAGCCCATCACTGCTGACAGCTCATGGTATAAGCCAAACTCTAAAGCTCCTTAAAGCAGGATCCAGTCCCCCTGCTCCAATGACTCTTCAATTATTTATCCACTGTGCACCCCTCCCATTGGCTGGCTTAGGTGGCCCCCTGCCCAACCTGCTGGCTTTTGTGAATCGCTGTCTCTGTGCCCGGCTCTCCCCAGGCGTTGTATAGGAGACCAGATGCCAAACTCAGGAGCGGTGAATGGCAGGGATCTGCCAGACACCAGAAACTTGGGCGTGGTGACACGCAGCGTCACCGCCCTTCGTTCCTTTGGTGCCTCTGCTCCCAAACCCTGCACAAGCTGAACATGTCCTGCAGCCACGTAAACGCAGATCCTGCTCTCAGTCCACCGCCTCCTCCAGAGCCCCACCCCTACCTGCTTCTTCCCACTCCTGCCCCTCCTCTCCCCCAAGTGCACCGTGTCCTTGTTCCTCCTCCTTCCCCCCCAGAGCCCCCAGCACACTGCAAAACAGCTGATGGTGGTGGGCGGGAGGTGCAGGGAGGGAGGGGGAGGCGCTGATCTGCGGGGCCCACCAGCGGGCGGGAGGCATTGGGGGAGTTGGGGGGGAAGCTGATAGGGGGGCTGCTAGTGGGTACTCAGCGCACCCACCATTCCCCCCCTTGGCTGCTCCAGACCCAGAGCACCCACAGAGTCGGCGCCTGTGCCCCTGACCAGCCCTAATGTTCTTCAGTTGAAATGGGCGTCTCTCGTTTCCTTCTCAGGACCTGCTGGAGCAGGGCAGGAGAGAAGCTGAGCAGAGCCCTTGGGAGGAGGACGCCCCAGAAGGACCAAACTGAATCCCTGTGACCTGCGTCTGCTCTGCCCTGCGAATGCGACGGATGAGCTGAGAGCCTGTTTCAGCCCCACTCTGCAGGACTCCGACCTAGAGCCCCACTCAGGGCAACACAAAACCGGATCTTGGCCCGTGGCGCGGGTGCGTCAGAGGAGAGAAGGCGAGTGGAACGGACAAGTGACCAATAGGGCTGTGGATCGGCCTTCATCAGGGTCCAACCCAAAATCTGTGAGTGGGATAAGTTGCAGATCACAGTGCAGAGAGTGACTCACCAGCAGGAAGCACCCAAATCCCGGAGAAGCTGCTTCGACTCAGTCCAGCAGGGAGCCCTCGTGTGTGGGGGCAGCCCCAGGATGGCCGACCGCAGCGAGGGGGCAGAGCTGACGCTCACCTCAGGGGAGGAGGAGTGTGAGATGCGTGTGTGTGACACCGATGGGGAGCCCCGGGGCCACGTCGCAGAGCCCACGGGGGACGTGTATCTGGCCAGGTTACGCGCCTGCCCCCAGGCGCTGAGCATGGAGACCCTGCAGGGAGCGCGGGACGGACTGGAGCAACGCGGGGAGCTGGGCGAGGAGCTGGGCTGCTGCCTGGACCTTGCCTTGGAGAGGTTCTCCCGGGAGCCCCGGTGTGTGCAGGAGAACGCCAGGATGGGGATCCGGTGGGAAAGGGGGAGCCTGGAGTTCCTGTCAGGGGAGGGGGAGTGTGAGATCTCCGTGTGCTACAGGGATGGGAGACCCCAGTACGATATTGGGGAGCTTCCCGTGCACATGTACCTAGATCGGTTACAAGCCCACCCAGAACCACTGAGCACCGATACTCTGTGGAGTGTGCGGGACAAACTGGGGTCCTGTAAGGGGGACACTGATGATCTTAGAGCCTGTTTTGACATAGCCTGGGAGGGTTTCCGCCAGGAGCCCCGGTGTGTGCAGGACAACGCCAGGCTGCTGATCTGGTGGGGCAGGAGGCAGGTCACATTCACCTCGGGGAAGGGGGAATGTGAGATCACAGTGAGCTATGAGGACGGGAAACCCCAGTACCGTGTGGTGAAGATCCCAGAGCACGTGTACGTGGCTCAGCTACATGGCCGCCGCCTGTCACTGAGCGTAGACACCCTGCGGAGAGTGTTGCATGAACTGGGGTCCTGTCATGGAGACACTGGTGCCCTGAGGGCCTGTTTTGACCGAGTCTGGCAGGGTTTCCGCCAGGAGCCCCGGTGTGTGCAGGAGAACGCCAGGCTGCTGATCCAGTGGGGCAGGGGAGAGCTGAAGTTCGTCTCCGGCCAGGGGCAGTGTGAGATCTCCGTGCTCCTCACCACTGGGGAACCCCAGTATCGCATCACAGAGCTGGGAGGGGACAGGCCAGTGACTTGGTCACACGCCAGCCCAGAGCCGCTGAGCGTCGCAGACCTAGCGAGGGTGCGGGACAGACTGGGGCACTGGGGGGCTCTGGGCAAGGAGCTGAGCAGCTGCTTTGGGGAGGCCATTTCCCAGTTCAGCCGGGAGCCCCGGTGCGTGCAGGGGAACGCCAGAGTGAGGTTGTGTTGGAGCGGACAGAGCCTGGCGTTCCTGTCAGGGGAGGGGCAGTACATTTTCTCTGCTTCCTATCAGGAAGGAAATCCCTGTTATTGTCTCCATGTTGAGACTCTCCCAGTGCACTTGTACGTGGCCCGGTTACGTTCCTGCAAGGACCCGCTCAGTGCTGACAGCCTGTTGAAATTTCACACTGAGCTGGGTCTCTGTCAGGGGGACACTGCTGCGCTGAGGGCCTGCTTGCACGAAGCCTGGGAGGGCTTCAGACGGGAGCCCCGGTGTGTGCAGGAGAACGCCAGGCTGCTGATCCGCTGGGACTGCGGGGAGCTGGAGTTAGTGTCTGGCCAGGGGCAGTGTGAGATCTCCGTGCTCCTTGCCGATGGGGAACCCCAGTATCACATCACAGAGCTGGGAGGGGACAGGCCAGTGACATGGTCACACGCCAGCCCTGAATCCCTGAGTGTCGCAGACCTAGCGAGCATGCGGGACAGATTGGGGTGCTGGGGGGGGTTGGGCGAGGAGCTGAGCAGCTGCTTTGAGGAGGCCATTGCCCGGTTCAGCCGGGAGCCCCCGTGTGTGCAGGAGAATGCCAGGATGAGGTTGTCTTGGAACAGGGGGAGCCTGGAGTTCCTCTCAGGGGAGGGGCAGTACATTTTCTCTGTTTCCTATCAGGAAGGAAATCCCCGTTATCATTTTCATGTTGAGACTCTCCCAGTGCACTTGTACGTGGCCCGGTTACGGTCCCACAAGGACCCGCTCAGTGCTGACAGCCTGTTCAAATTTTACACTGACCTGGGTCTCTGTCGGGGAGACACTGCTGCGCTGAGGGCCTGCTTGTACACAGCCTGGAGGGGATTTGGCTGGGAGCCCCTGTGCGTGCAGGAGAACGCCAGGCTGTTGATCCGCTGGGATGGGGGGGAGTTGGAGTTCGTCTCCGGGCAGGGGCAGTGTGAGATCAGCATGTCCTGCAGCGCCGGGGAGCCCCAGTACCACATTACAGAGACAACCCGGGACGTGTTTGTGGCTTGGACACACTCGCACCCAGAGTCGCTGAGCATCAGTAACCTGGAGAGGGTGCGGGACAGACTGGGGTGCTGGGGGGTGCTGGGCAAGGAGCTGAGTGGCTGCTTTGGGGAGGCCATTGCCCAGTTCAGCCGGGAGCCCCCGTGCGTGCAGGGGAATGCCAGGATGAGATTGGATTGGGACAGGGGGAGCCTGGAGTTCCTGTCGGGGAAGGGGCAGTGTGAGATCTCTGTATCCTGTCAGGAAGGAAATCCCCGTTATCATTTTCATGTTGAGACTCTCCCAGTGCACTTGTATGTGGCCCGGTTACGTTCCCGCAAGGACCCGCTCAGTGCTGACAGCCTGTTGAAATTTCACACTGAGCTGGGTCTCTGTCGGGGGGACACTGCTGCGCTGAGGGCCCGATTGCACAAAGCCTGGGAGGGCTTCAGACGGGAGCCCCGGTGCGTGCAGGAGAACGCCAGGCTGCTGATCCAGTGGGGCAGGAGGCAGCTCACGTTCACCTCGGGGAACGGGGAATGTGAGATCTCCGTGCGCAATGGGGACGGGAAACCCCAGTACCATGTTAGGAAGATCCCAGTGCATGTGTACGTGGCTCAGCTGCGCGCCCCCGGACAGTCACTGAGCGTAGACATCCTAAGGAGAGTGTGGAGTGAACTGGGGGCCTGTCACGGAGACACTGGTGCTCTGACCGCCTGTTTTTACCGAGCCTGGGAGGGTTTCCGCCAGGAGCCCCGGTGTGTGCAGGAGAACGCCAGGCTGCTGATCCTGTGGGACGGGGGGGAGCTGGAGTTTGTCTCCGGCCGGGGGCAGTGTGAGATCTCCGTGCTCCATGCCGATGGGGAACCCCAGTATCGCATCACAGAGCTGGGAAGGGACAGGCCAGTGACTTGGTCACACGCCAGCCCAGAGCCGCTGAGCGTCGCAGACCTAGTGAGGGTGTGGGACAGACTGGGGCACTGGCGGGGGCTGGGCAAGGAGCTGAGCAGCTGCTTTGGGGAGGCCATTTCCCAGTTCAGCCAGGAGCCCCGCTGTGTGCAGGGGAACGCCAGGATGGGGATCAGGTCTGATGGAGGGACCCTGGAGCTCCTGTCAGGGGAGGGGCAGTGTGAGATCTCCGTGTGCTATACGGATGGGAGACCCCAGTACAAGGTTGGGGAGCTCTCCGTGCACATGTACCTGGCTCGGTTATGTGCCCGCCCAGAACCACTGAGTGCTGACGGCCTGCAGAGAGTGTTGAGAAAATTGTGGTCCTGTCAGGAAGACACCGGTATCCTAAGAGCCTGTATTTCCCACGCCTTGGACCAATTCGTTCAGGAGCCCCGGTGCGTGCAGGAGAACGCCAGGCTGCTGATCCGGTGGGGTGGGGAGGAACTGGAGTTTGTCTCCGGCCAGGGGCAGTGTGAGATCTCCGTGCTCCTCGCCGATGGGGAACCCCAGTATCACATCACAGAGCTGGAAGGGGACAGGCCAGTGACTTGGTCACATGCCAGTCCAGAGCTGCTGAGCGTCGCAGACCTAGCGAGGGTGCGGGACAGACTGGAGGACTGGGGGGCGCTGGGCAAGGAGCTGAGTGGCTGCTTTGGGGAGGCCATTTCCTGGTTCAGCCGGGAGCCCCCGTGTGTGCAGGAGAACACCAGGATGAGGTTGTGTTTGGACAGGGGGAGCTTGGAGTTCCTGTCAGGGGAGGGGCAGTACGTTTTCTCTGTTTCCTATCAGGAAGGAAATCCCCGTTATCATTTTCATGTTGAGACTCTCCCAGGGCACTTGTATGTGGCCCGGTTACGTTCCCGCAAGGACCCGCTCAGTGCTGACAGCCTGTTGAAATTTCACACTGAGCTGGGTCTCTGTCGGGGGGACACTGCTGCGCTGAGGGCCCGATTGCACAGAGCTTGGGTGGGTTACAGCCAGGAGCCCCAGTGCGTACAGGAGAACGCCAGGCTGCTGATCCGCTGGGACTGGGGGGAGGTGGAGTTCGTCTCTGGGCAGGGGCAGTGTGAGATCAGCGTGTCCTGCAGTGCCGGGGAGCCCCAGTACCACATCACAGAGAAAACCTGGGACGTGTTTGTGGCTTGGACACACTCGCACCCAGAGCCGCTGAGCATCAGTAACCTGAAAAGAGTTCGAAACAGACTGCGGTGCTGGGGGGCGCTGGGCAAGGGGCTGAGCGACTGCTTTGGGGAGGCCATTGCCCGGTTCAGCCGGGAGCCCCCGTGCGTGCAGGAGAATGCCAGGATGAGGTTGTGTTGGGACAGGGGGAGACTGGAGTTCCTGTCAGGGGAGGGGCAGTACATTTTCTCTGTTTCCTATCAGGAAGGAAATCCCCGTTATCATTTTCATGTTGAGACTCTCCCAGGGCACTTGTATGTGGCCCGGTTACATTCCCGCAAGGACCCGCTCAGTGCTGACAGCCTGTTGAAATTTCACACGGAGCTGGGTCTCTGTCGGGGGGACACTGGTGCGCTGAGGGCCCAATTGCACAGAGCTTGGGTGGGTTACAGCCAGGAGCCCCGGTGCGTACAGGAGAACGCCAGGCTGCTGGTCCGCTGGGATGGGGGGGAGCTGGAGTTCGTCTCTGGGCAGGGGCAGTGTGAGATCAGCGTGTCCTGCAGCACCGGGGAGCCCCAGTACCACATCACAGAGAAAACCTGGGACGTGTTTGTGGCTTGGACGCACTCGCACCCAGAGCCGCTGAGCATCAGTAACCTGGAGAGGGTGCAGGACAGACTGCGGTGCTGGGGGGCGCTGGGCAAGGAGCTGAGTGGCTGCTTTGGGGAGGCCATTGCCCAGTTCAGCCGGGAGCCCCGGTGTGTGCAGGAGAACGCCAGGATGTGGTTGTGTTGGGACAGGGGGAGACTGGAGTTCCTGTCAGGGGAGGGGCAGTACATTTTCTCTGTATCCTATGAGGAAGGAAATCCCCGTTATCATTTTCATGTTGAGACTCTCCCAGGGCACTTGTATGTGGCCAGGTTACGTTTCCGCAATGACCCGCTCAGTGCTGACAGCCTGTTCAAATTTTACACTGAGCTGGGTCTCTGTCGGGGAGACACTGCTGCGCTGAGGGCCCGATTGCACAAAGCCTGGGAGGGCTTCAGACGGGAGCCCCGGTGCGTGCAGGAGAACGCCAGGCTGCTGATCCAGTGGGGCAGGAGGCAGCTCACGTTCACCTCGGGGAACGGGGAATGTGAGATCTCCGTGAGCAGTGGGGACGGGAAACCCCAGTACCATGTTAGGAAGATCCCAGTGCATGTGTACGTGGCTCAGCTACGCGCCCCCGGACAGTCACTGAGCGTAGACACCCTACAGAGAGTGTTGAGTGAACTGGGGGCCTGTCACGGAGACACTGGTGCTCTGACCGCCTGTTTTTACCGAGCCTGGGAGGGTTTCCGCCAGGAGCCCCGGTGCGTGCAGGAGAACGCCAGGCTGCTGATCCTGTGGGACAGGGGGGAGCTGGGGTTCGTCTCCGGCCAAGGGCAGTGTGAGATCTCAGTGCTCCTCGCCGATGGGAGGCCCCAGTATCACATCACAGAGCTGGGAGGCGACAGGCCAGTGACTTGGTTACACTCCATCCCAGAGCCGCTGAGCATCGCAGACCTAGCGAGGGTGGAGGACAGACTGGGGCGCTGGCGGGGGCTGGGCGAGGAGCTGAGCAGCTGCTTTGGGGAGGCCATTTCCCAGTTCAGCCAGGAGCCCCGGTGCGTGCAGGAGAACGCCAGGCTGCTGATCCAGTGGGGCACGGGAGAGCTGGAGTTTGTCTCCGGCCAGGGGCAGTGTGAGATCTCGGTGCTCCTCGCCGATGGGGAACCCCAGTATCACATCACAGAGCTGGGAAGGGACAGGCCAGTGACTTGGTCACACGCCAGCCCTGAGCCGCTGAGCGTTGCAGACCTAGAGAGGGTGCGGGACAGACTGGGGCGCTGGCGGGCGCTGGGCAAGGAGCTGAGCAGCTGCTTTGGGGAGGCCATTTCCCAGTTCAGCCAGGAGCCCCGCTGTGTGCAGGGGAACGCCAGGATGAGGATCAGGTCTGATGGAGGGACCCTGGAGCTCCTGTCAGGGGAGGGGCAGTGTGAGATCTCCATGTGCTGTAGGGACGGGAGACCCCAGTACGAGGTTGGGGAGCTCTCCGTGCACATGTACCTGGCTCGGTTATGTGCCCACGCAGAACCACTGAGCACCGACATCCTACAGAGAGTGTTGAGAAAATTGGGGTCCTGTCAGGAAGACACCGGTATCCTAAGAGCCTGTATTTCCCACGCCTTGGACCAATTCGTTCAGGAGCCCCGGTGCGTGCAGGAGAACGCCAGGCTGCTGATCCGGTGGGGTGGGGAGGAACTGGAGTTAGTGTCTGGCCAGGGGCAGTGTGAGATCTCGGTGCTCCTCGCCGATGGGGAACCCCAGTATCACATCACAGAGCTGGAAGGGGACAGGCCAGTGACTTGGTCACACGCCAGTCCAGAGCCGCTGAGCGTTGCAGACCTAGCGAGGGTGTGGGACAGACTGGGGTGCTGGGCGGGGCTGGGCAAGGAGCTGAGTGTCTGCTTTCGGGAGGCCATTTCCCGGTTCAGCCGGGAGCCCCCGTGGGTGCAAGGGAATGCCAGGATGGGGATCTGCTGGGACAGAAATAGACTGGAGTTTCTGTCAGGAGAGGGGCAGTGTGAGATCTCTCTGCGATATAGGCACGGGAGAGCCCAGTACGAGGTTGGGGAGCTCCCAGGGCACATAAACCTGGCTCAGTTACACACTCCACCAGAGCCAGAGCACGAACCCCCTGAGACGCCGCATGATTGAAATCGGACCGTATGTCTTTGCTGCTACCACTGTTGAACCATTGCACCAAAGCTTGTAAGAAGTGCATCATGTAAGGAATCAAGGGAAATTTACTATCAAGTGTGATTCTCCTATTCATAGACCTGTATCATCCTTGTCCCCGAAGTGATAAATATTGACTCTCTACTGGCATCCTACCCGCGTGCTGTATTCCTGAGCAACACACGCAGGGCAGTTACACCCAGGCTACCAGCCACTTTGAATGGACTGTTCAAGTTGATGGCCCGTTAAAGAACACTTAACTCTCTCCATGGGCCACAGAAGAAGCTTGTCCCGGTCCCATGAGCCTTCCAGTGGACGCTTTAGCCAGAATATGGATAATGGCTGCTTCTGTGACTCATCGAAGGGCCTGTGACTTGCTCATGTGACCTTGGACTCCATCTTGTGCCTGCAATTTTGCATAAACTAAGGCGGAGAGCATCCCCTCCACATGGGAGAAGGTTTAAAAGACCCTGGAAGCATCTCCATTTTGCCTCTTTCCTGCTCTGATCTCTGACCTTACACTAAAAGGAACAGATTGACTATGGACTGAGGACCTTCCAATCTGTAGGAAGTTACCAGAGACTGTACAAGCCAACAGTCCATAACATCACTGCTACAAACCTGATCCAAGAACGTTGCCATGATGATATGTACATGATTTCTTTGACCATTTTAATTCTCTCCTCTTTCTTTTTGCTTGTGTAACCCTTCTGCCCGTCAGAGTTGGCAGCAACAAGGGCCGGGTTCAATATCTAGGGGTTCCATTCCAATAACACAATGCAAACCGGCTCGAGCCCCCACCCAGTGACCTGGGACAAATATATACCACCCCCGCTGGGCGCCTCCAAGAGGCAATACTTCCCCTCTCGCAAGCACATAGTCTGAGTGTAGCAAAAGTCTTTTAATAACAGAGAGAAACAATGTGGCATTATGTTGGGGAAACACCACCAACCGGATTCATAACACAACCCATGAGCAAAAGCAACCCCGCCCCAGGCAAATTGGGGCATGCCCTTTTCCCTTTGGTTCTTGAGTCCAGCAACCCCAAAAGTCCAATGCCCCAAAAGTCTCTGTCCCTGGTCAGGGCAGCCCCAGAGTTCGAAAGTTTATCGGCGGAGCTTTACCTCCCAACCTGGGTGGAAATGGGACGGGGGTAAGAGGCACCTTACGTGATCTGAAGCTGACCGCCCCATAGCTCCGTAGCGGCGCTCCGCTCCGCTCCGCCAGCCGCCCCACAAAACTCCTTCGCGCAGCTGCACTCCGCTCCGCCAGCCGCCCCACGAACTCCTTCACTCAGCTGCGCTCCGCTCCGCCAGCCGCCCCACGAACTCCTTCGCTCAGCTGCGCTCCGCTCCGCCAGCCGCCCCACGAACTCCTTCACTCAGCTCCACGGCCCACAAGCAGCTCCTGCCATCCACACACTGCTCCATGTCGAACTGCTTCACCAGCCGTCCCGCAAACTGCTCCACAATATATCTTCAGGCTCCCCCACTGCTTAACACAACACTCAGTGATTTCAGCTCTTAGGTGAATTCAGCTTGTAGTAGGGGAGCCCCAGTGCTGGTGCACTGTCAGCCCAAAGTGAGCTCAGCAGCCTATAACTAGACTTCTAATGAAATCAAAATTAGCTCTGATATTCCACAGTGGAGAGAGGAGAAAGTGCAATCAGCATGTAAGGCCCTCACCAAGGGGCCCATGCCACCAAGTATTAATACTTGTCCCCAGCCTCTCTCCATTCACACGGTTTTGGAACCCATGACCCTTGCCTAGCGAGTGCTACTTAGATGATGGTGAATCCCTCCATCGTAACAAAAGGCCAAGTACAGTTCCAAGCACAGTTCCCATAATCAGGGTAATAACAATTTATTCTTCCTGCCCCAATAACAGAGACACTGGGGATCCCACAGCAGCCAAAGTGACCATTTGGGCAGCTATGGTCTCATTCTAGGCGTGGTGGGTGTGCCTATGCAAATGAGATCGGCCCCTGAAGTTCTTTTCCACAACTTGCCACACCTCACCACCAGATGTCAGGGTGGAGCTCATCCTGACACTGCTTACACTTGTAAATAAACCTTCAGCTATTAGCTACTAAACGATTGGCAGCAGTCCGGTTATTGGGTAAGATCTGAGTGCTATACTGACCCGGCTGTCTGGCTGATCTCTCGGGATTAGAGGACCCTACCTGTGATGAAGTTGGTTTTCGGTAACCACTCACCATAGAGTCCAGTGTCTGGGTGTTGAAGCCAGGCCTGGAATGCCGAAGGAGGCTGCAGTTCTGACTTCTTGTTCGCCAGTCAGAAGAGGAGTGGGAGGGAGTGGGGCCTCGGGGGGGGGGCAGTGGGGCCCGTTCTGAGTGTGGCCCCGGCACCACTGTAAACTCCATCCTGCTCAAGGCCTTCCTCTCTGTGGCCTCAGGCAAACTAGGTGCCATGGAAACTAGGCCTCAGAGATACCCAGTGCCCTGGAAACCAGGCCTCAGAGAAAACAGGTGCCCTGGAAACCAGGACTCAGAGAAACCAGGTGTCATGGAAACGCAGCCTTAGACAAATTAGGTGCCATGGAAACCAGGCCTCAGAGAAAACAGGTGCCCTGGAAACCAGGACTCAGAGAAACCAGGTGTCATGGAAACGCAGCCTTAGACAAATTAGGTGCGAGGGACACAAGGCCTGAGAGAAACCCAGTGCCATGGAAACCAGGCCTGAGAGAAACCCAGTGCCGTGGAAACCAGGCCTCAGAGAAACCAGGTGTCATGGAAACCAGGCCTCAGACAAATTAGGTGTGAGGGACACAAGGCCTGAGAGAAACCCAGAGCCATGGAAACCAGGCCACAGAGAAACCAGGTGTCAAGGAAGCCAGGCCTCAGAGAAACCAGGTGTCATGGAAACCAGGCTTTAGGCAAACTATGTGCCAGGGAAACCAGGCCTCAGAGAAACCAGGCCCCAGGCGAACCGGGCCACAGGGAAACCAAACCTCACGGACCCTGGGCCACCAGGAAAGTCAGCACCGAGAGGATGCTGCTCAGGACAGTGGGTTGATGGGTGCATTTTTCCGGCCCTTTCTCCCTGCCCAACTCCGCAGCGATGCCCAGGGCGGGCGGCTAGCTGGCTGCGTGCTGGGGTTGGGGCAGACGCCAGCTGCAGGGGGCAGACACCAGGAGAGGGTTACCAAAAATACAGGACAGAGCTCAGCTGTCCCGTGTCTTGACTTGAGGCCCTTGGGGGGCCACTCCCCCCTTCTCCTCTGTCCTTCCTAGGGGGGTCTCTCTCTCCAGCTCTGGGTGCTGCAGCCACCCCAGGGTCTCCGGCGCTGGCTGGGCAACCGCTGGGGCTCCTTTTCAGGTTCTGCGTGGGTGCCGAGCCAGGGGCTGAGGTTGCTGGTCTCTGCCCGCTGCAGAGCTGGGCACGGCCGGGGGTAGGGGCTGAAAGAAGGGGTGCGGACCGGAGGAAGGTAGCAGCTGGAGAAAGCTTTGCTCATGTGACCCTGGACTCCATCTTGTGCCTCCAATTTTCCATAAACTAAGGCGGAGAGCATCCCCTCCACATGGGAGAAGGTTTAAGAGACCCTGGAATCATCTCCAGTTTGCCTCTTTCCTGCTCTGATCTCTGACCTTACACTAAAAGGAGCAGATTGACTATGGACTGAGGACCTTCCCTGCTGTAGGAAGTTACTGTAGGAAGCAACGGGGCCTCACTTCAGATTTCAGTGGGAAGGGGGCAGCTTTTGGAGGGCCGAATTTGGTGCCACCGGGCCGAATTTGAGTGGCCTTGCGACCCTGTGCGCCTGTCTGTGTTGCCAGTCTGTGGCACTTTGCAAAGTGAGCTGCTGGAGGTGCAATGCTGGATTTCAGGTGCCGGAGGGAGATGCTGGGCCTCTCTGCCAGCACTTGGCTACCCCCTGCGCCCAGCTTGAAATATGGGATAAAAGTCATCCCGTATCGATTTGTGACGTGGGACTGATGGCAACCTTGCACCAGGGCCACAGCAGCCCCTGCTGGCCAGAGACTGGAGGAGCAGGATTACTACAATTATTCCCTCTACTTCCCCATCACCGGCTTCGCAGCTAAGTCCTGGACAGCTTTAGAACCAGCCCAGAGGGCCCATGAGTAAGAAATCAGCTGAGAGTAAAATGTCGCTGATCCTCATGCACCCAAAAAGTACCCCTGCCCCAGAAGGCACTGTGACTCGCTCCCTAGACGGGCCGAGTTTATGGAAAAACCAGAGCAAATCTGACTGTGATTTCAGCAAACACCTGACCCGCTCCCCAATGCTGTTGAGGCAGAGTCTGGTCCTGGCTGGGACGATGTCTCTGAAATGCCGGCACCAGAAAGGGATATTAAGGGACACAGCTGCAGTGACTTAGTGTTGCCATCTATCATTATTTTATTGCGGGTCTCATGATGTTTGATGATTTGAATCCCCAGCTCCTGGAGTCCTGTGATTCTAAAAAAAATCTCCGCTAACTTATTTTTTCATTGAACGTTTCTAGCCCTTTTAGTTCCGCAGAAAAGCTTGAAAACATGTACTAAGTGTATCCGAAAGGCACAGAAAGAAGAAGGTAACTAAAAAGAAGAGGAAGTTACTCACCTTGTACAGTAACGATGGTTCTTCGAGACGTGTGTCCCGATGGGTGCTCCACTGTAGGTGTCTGTGTGCCCCTGTGCCTCTAATTGGAGATTTTTGGTCGCAGGGTCCCGTTGAGCCAGCACATGTGCCCTTCTTCTCTCGTAGTCTGCCTCGAGGCTATTTAGCACTGCATGGAGCTTTTGGATCTTTCTGTGGACAAAAGGAAGAGTTTAGGGGATTTCCTGAAGTTCTTAATCCTGTCCAAGGAGCATGCTCATATCCTTCTAATATCTAGCATATGCACAATTATCTCCCAGTTGTCACAATGTGGTTTTGGGAAAAAACAGGGAGATGGATCTGTTGATTCATATGGAAAGTGCAGAGAAAGTAGGAAGAAACTTGGGATATGGCCTTAGAGTTACTCTGTCTTTAAAAAAAAAAAAGGCCATGAACGATGGATGTGCCATCAGGGCTGCTTTTTCTCCTATGTGCCTAGCTAAGGTGATGGCAATTAGAAATGCTGTCTTCATGGACAGGTGTAAGAGAGAACAAGTTGCCCTGGACTTGGAGGGAGGTTGAGTCAAAGCCCTGAGAACAAGGTTAAAGTCCCAGGCTGGAGCGGGTGGTGTGACAAGCGGGAAGAGATTCCCATTGCCCTTGAAGAATCTACGCATTAGTGGGTGAGCAAACACCAAGTGGGAAGCCGATTTCGCCACGAGATGAACCTTAAGGGAGCTGAGTGAGAGTTTAAAATGTAGTGCAAAATCAGAGGGAGGAAAGATGAGGTTGGTGTGTTTGAAATGACACAAACTTGGAGTCGTTTCCATTCTGTAGATAAGTATGTCGAGTGGTCAACTTTTGGTTGTGTTGCAACACATCTTTCAGCTTGTCAGAGCATTCTGCCTCAGCCTTGGAACTAAGAAGGAGCCAAGCCTGGAGGCGGAGGACCCGTGGGTTGG
Source organism: Lepidochelys olivacea (assembly GCF_965140295.1). Lineage (NCBI taxonomy): Eukaryota > Metazoa > Chordata > Testudines > Cheloniidae > Lepidochelys > Lepidochelys olivacea. Next base: position 44,545,988 of record NC_140424.1, read on the forward strand.
GATGGAGGGTCAGCCCATTGTTTTGAGAGATCGGGTGAGGGATGAGCTGAAAAGAAACAGGAGGGCATATCGCCATCTGTGTCAGGTAAGGGAGCCAGACTTGTCATGGTCAAGAGGGGCAATCAGAATAACTCTCGCTTTGTCTCGTTGAATTTTCAACAGAATCTTGGATAGAGTAGGAAACTGGGAAAAGACATACAAGTGGGCCCTGTCCCATGGGAAGATGAGGGCAACTGCCAGTGAATGCTTCCCCAGGCCGTTCCTGGAGCAGTAACAAGGACGTTTCTTTTTCCGTTAAGTAACGAGGAGATCCATAGGCAGGGTTCCCTAAAGGGCAGATATATCTTGGAGCACCTCTGAATTCAGTACACACTCACTGTTGTGAGAAAATTGCAACTGAGACTGTTGGCTGTGACGTTCTGTATCCCTGGTAGATAGACAGCTGAGAGGAGCACATTGTGATGTGTGCATCAGTTCCAAAGTTTGAGTGCTGTCTTGTAGAGGGAGGGAGATCTGGCAGCTCCTTGGCAGTTTACACAAACCATACAGGTCACATTAAGTCCGTCATTACCTTTGTGTGTTGCTTTTGATGAAAGGCAGAAAGTGTGCACAGGGACTCCTGACAGCCCTTAGCCCCAAAAGAGTGATATGGAAGGTCATTTCCGTGGAAGGCCATTTGTCTTGAACCTTGTGGTTGTGTAGGTAATCTCCCCAGCGTATTAGGGAGATGTGTGTTCCAGGGTGGTGAATGTGGATAGCGAGAGAAATGCTCTCACATGTACTGCATCAAGGTTGGTCCTGATAAAGTCTAGTCACTGTACCGGGGTTAGTATGCCACTACAATGAAGAGAACCTTGGAGAATACCCTGTGTGGAGCAGTCTGTGCTGAAATTGATCCTGCCCCAAAGGTAAGCAGTAGGAAATCTCCTGTACGATGCTTGTATTGAGATATGGAAGTAGGCACCCCATAAGTTCAGGGCTAGAAATCAATCCCCTTGCTCTTGAGCTGGTCCTAACTGCTGTGAAGTAGGGCAAGGTGACTTCTGAGTGGCGTGACAGGTGTATAGATGGCAGCTGATGCTGTAAGGTATCATTGTTCAGGCCCTCGACCAGCTCATCAAAAGTGCTTATGTAACCCTTCTGCCCGTCAGAGTTGGCAGCAACAAGGGCCGGGTTCAATATCTAGGGGTTCCATTCCAATAACACAATGCAAACCGGCTCGAGCCCCCACCCAGTGACCTGGGACAAATATATACCACCCCCGCTGGGCGCCTCCAAGAGGCAATACTTCCCCTCTCGCAAGCACATAGTCTGAGTGTAGCAAAAGTCTTTTAATAACAGAGAGAAACAATGTGGCATTATGTTGGGGAAACACCACCAACCGGATTCATAACACAACCCATGAGCAAAAACAACCCCACCCCAGGCAAATTGGGGCATGCCCTTTTCCCTTTGGTTCTTGAGTCCAGCAACCCCAAAAGTCCAATGCCTCAAAAGTCTCTGTCCCTGGTCAGGGCAGCCCCAGAGTTCGAAAGTTTATCGGCGGAGCTTTACCTCCCAACCTGGGTGGAAATGGGACGGGGGTAAGAGGCACCTTACGTGATCTGAAGCTGACCGCCCCATAGCTCCATAGCGGCGCTCCGCTCCGCTCCGCCAGCCGCCCCACAAAACTCCTTCGCGCAGCTGCACTCCGCTCCACCAGCCGCCCCACGAACTCCTTCACTCAGCTGCGCTCCGCTCCGCCAGCCGCCCCACGAACTCCTTCGCTCAGCTCCACGGCCCACAAGCAGCTCCTGCCATCCACACACTGCTCCGTGTCGAACTGCTTCGCCAGCCGTCCCGCAAACTGCTCCACAATATATCTTCAGGCTCCCCCACTACTTAACACAACACTCAGTGATTTCAGCGCTTAGGTGAATTCAGCTTATAATAGGGGAGCCCCAGTGCTGGTGCACTGTCAGCCCAAAGTGAGCTCAGCAGCCTGTAACTAGACTTCTAATGAAATCAAAATTAGCTCTGATATTCCACAGTGGAGAGAGGAGGAAGTGCAATTAGCATGTACGGCCCTCACCAAGGGGCCCATGCCACCAAGTATTAATACTTGTCCCCAGCCTCTCTCCATTCACACAGTTTTGGAACCCATGACCCTTGCCTAGCGAGTGCTACTTAGATGATGGTGAATCCCTCCATCGTAACAAAAGGCCACGTACAGTTCCAAGCACAGTTCCCATAATCAGGGTAATAACAATTTATTCTTCCTGCCCCAATAACAGAGACACTGGGGATCCCACAGCAGCCAAAGTGACCATTTGGGCAGCTATGGTCTCATTCTAGGCGTGGTGGGTGTGCCTATGCAAATGAGATCGGCCCCTGAAATTCTTTTCCACAACTTGCCACACCTCACCACCAGATGTCAGGGTGGAGCTCATCCTGACACTGCTTACACTTATAAGAGGCAGTTTGAGAGGTCACGGACTGGGGTGCAGACTGTTCCCACTTTTGAGCCCTGGGCCTCTTACACTGTGGCTCACAGCAGCACTGAGATGGTGGGTATTGAGAAGATTGTGATCTGTGCTGTGGTTGAGAGGTTCATCTTCTCTTCTGTCCCACAGTGTAGATTCCTAAGGAGTGTAATGTGGCCCGAGAATCCTTTAGGATCTGGAGAGAAAATCTGTCTTCTCCGCAAAGAGTTTGGCCCTTCAAACTGGAAGTCTGTAGCTCTTTGGACAATCTAGAGGGGTGTAGCCAAAAACAAAACAACACAACCTGCCTCACTACCACTGTCATGGAGACTGGGTGGGCAGCTGTAACAGCTACATCCAGTGCTGTCTCTAGGACCAGTCTGGCTATTAACTGACCATCTTCTCTAAGAATGGTCTGAATCTGTTCTTTTTGTGTTTCCAGTAATGTTCCAGAAACACACTGGGTTTCCCATAATTAATAAAATTGTATTTGGCCATGACAGTTTGGTAATTTATGACTCTAAACAGTAATGCTGTCAATGAATACGCCATCTTGCCAAGCCTGATTGTATGGAGTTGACTTGGCATCGTGTTGCTTACTTTATGCATTAACCACATCCACTATGATGGAGTTGGGTTGCGGATGTTGAAAACAAAGTCTGCCTCTTTGGGTAGAGATGTAGGGGTTTTGGTGTGTTTTTGTTTGTTTGTTTTGGTTCGTTTGTTTGTTTAAACTCTGTTGCTGGATGGTGCGATGGAGGCTGGTGTCTGCCAGATGACTGGGAGGATCTAGAATCGCCTCATTAATTGGGAGGTCAGTTCTAGATGAGAAGGTGGTGTGCAGAATTCCCACCAACTTGTGACGTGTATCTGCCACCTCCTGTAGGGGAATCTGCAGCTCATCTGCCACCCTCTTGGTAAGATCCAGAAAGTTCTTAAAATCTTCCCTGTGTGATGAGGGGTGGGCAGCACAGCCTCGTCTGGGAGCGATGAGGAGAAGTGTGCAGGAGGGGGAGCTTCCTCTTTGGGTCCTTTTTCCCTGTTCTGAAAAAGCTTCCTCCTGCCCTGACTCAGGTGCTCTGGACAGCCAGGCTGCAGCAAACCAGCTGGTGGACTCTCCCTGAGAGACACTAGGGATGGTTGCGACGTGTGTGTACATTGCCCAAGAGGAACAATATGGCCTTGGGGTGGAGAGGGAGGAAGGCGGGCATGGGCGGTGGGCTTACCTCAGTGGGCCCGTACCACCATTGTAGGTTGGCTTGATGGAATTGGGGAGGACCCTTGTAGTGTGACGGTGGGCCACGATGAGGGGCCAGGGAATGATCTCCTCCTGGCCACTGTCAGATTCGTCAGTGAGTAAGGATGCCGCTGACTGGGGTATTGGCAGTATACAGCCCAGTGCCAAGAGCGATTCTCGCTACCGGGGTCCTGGTACCGAGTAATGGGGATTGTGGTTCTTCCCCAGTCATCAGGTCTCCAGGGTACCAGAGCTCATGCAGTACCATGGCTTCATTTGGTACCACAGAGGAGTGTCCGTGGCACGTTGTCAGTACAGATAGTTGGGCAGAGCACTCCCTAAATGAGAGTTGTGTTGTGCCCAGCACAGAAAGTTTCTTGGTGCCACTATTTTGGAGACGGGACGGTAACTGTCTCTCTCTGGGTACTGAGACCACAGGTCTCCAGAGTCCCAGAGCGCGTGTGTCCCCGCGGTGGGCTCGCGGGGTCCCACAGGGGAGTGTCTGTGACGTGCGGGAAGGTGCAGAACACGTCCTCCATGGGAGTTTTGTTGCACCTGGTACCAAAGGCTTTCTCTGTGCTGCTCTTTTAGAGATGGTACGGTCATTGTCCCCTCTCCTTAGGGGGCTGCGGACGCCCCTGGCCTCTCCCTGGGGAGGGTGCCACAGAGCAGAGCTCACAGCAGGGGGTCCCGTGTCGGTGTTGGGGCTACAGGTGTCTCCCACTGAGGGGGCCGCTCTGGGGAGCCCCACTGCCTGGCCAGCTGCTCGGAGCCCTTTTACCAGCCTTTCCCGGGGGAGGCTGCTGTTCTCCTCTCCTCTCCACGGCTGGACCCCTTCGGGGATGACCTGGGGTCAGCACCCACGGGAGTCCCCTGTGGACTGAAGTGTTTTCTCCATAGGGAGGAGTTTTAAGGGCTGCCGTGTTAGCTGTGGCAGGTGAAGCCCAAACACTACTTATGTAGAAGGAAGTGAGGGGGGTTCGCCCGTGCAGCGCTAAATAGCCTCGAGGCAGAGCAGGAGCGCGCAGGCGCGGGGTTCAGCGGACACTGCTCCCAAAAATCTCCGATTAGAGGCACAGGGGCACCCAGACACCTAAAGTGGAGCACCCATAGGGACACTACTGGAAGAAGAATTTGTTCCACACTGAAATTAGGCTGGCTGCTCTCTAATTCCCTTGATCTGCCTTTTTTCAGATAGCAAACATCACACCTTTCTCCAGTCCTCTGGGACCTAACCAATCCTCCTGACGCTCTTGAAGATACTTCCTAAGGGTTCCAAGATGGCTTCAGCTGATTCCTACGGTCTTCAGGACCCACAAGCTTAGATGTATTTAACTTATCTGTAACCCTTCTGCCCATCAGAGTTGGCAGCAACAAGGGCCGGGTTCAATATCCAGGGGATTCATTCCAATAACACAATGCAAACCGGCTCGAGCCCCCACCCAGTGACCTGGGACAAATATATACCACCCCCGCTGGGCGCCTCCAAGAGGCAATACTTCCCCTCTCGCAAGCACCTAGTCTGAGTGTAGCAAAAAGCCTTTTAATAACAGAGAAACAATGTGGCATTATGCTGGGGAAACACCACCAACAGGATTCATAACACAACCCATGAGCAAAAAACCCACCCCAAGCAAATTGGGGCATGCCCTTTCCCTTTGGTTCTTGAGTCCAGCAACCCCGAATCACCCAAAGTCCCAAAAGTCCAATGACCCAAAAGTCTCTGGTCAGGGCAGCCCCAGAGTTCGAAAGTTTATCTGCAGAGCTTTACCTCCCAACCTGGATGGAGATGGGGGGGGGGGGGGGAAGAGAGGTAAGGGGCACCTTACATGATCTAAAGCTGACCGCCCCACAGCTCCATAGGCCTTCGCTCCGCTCCGCCAGCCGCCCCACAAACTGCTTCACTTCGCTCCCCACAAGCAGTCCCGCCGTCCCATGAACTGCTCCGCGTCCCACCGGCAGCTCCCGCCGTCCTATGAACTGCTCCACCAGCCTGTCCACAAGGCGCTCCAGCCCTCCCGCAAACTGCTCCACAATATATCTTCAGGCTCCCCCACTGCTTAACACAACGCTCAGGGATTTCAGCTCTTAGGTGAATCCAGCTTGTAGTAGGGAACCTCAGTGCTGGTGCACCGTTAGCCCAAAGTGAGCTCAGCAGCCTGTAACTAGACTCCCAATGGAATCAAAATTAGCCCTAATATTCCACAGTGGAGAGAGGAGGAAGTGCAATTAGCATATAAGGCCCTCACCCAGGGGCCCATACCACCAAGTATTAATACTGATCCCCAACCTCTCTCTCAATTCACAGAGTTTTAAAACCCCTGACCCTTGCCTAGCGACTGCTACTTAGTTGATGGTGAGTCCCTCCATCATAACAAAAGGCCAAGTACAGTTCCAAGCACAGTTCCCATAATCAGGGTAATAACAATTTATTCTTCTTGCCCCAATAACAGAGACACTGGGGATCCCACAGCAGCCAAAGTGACCATTTGGGCAGCTATGGCCTCATTCTAAGGTGGGGTGGGTGTGCCTATGCAAATGAGATCGGCCCCTGAAGTTCTTTTCCACAACTTGCCACACCTCACCACCAGATGTCAGGGTGGAGCTCATCCTGACACTGCTTACAAAACTAAAGGACAAATGGTTTAAGTTTTTGAATCAAAACATGCTTTTGTGAGTCTTGGCTTCTGAAAAAGTGAAACAACCTTGGCATTGTGGGGAAGTCTGCTCACTTTTCCTTCTCTCCTTCCCCCCCCCCCGCACATTTCCCAGTGGAAGGGAGAGAAAAGGCAGAGCGAAAAGTGGGGGAGGGGGGCGGGGGAGAATATAACAACCAAAGAACTGAAACGTTTTGTTAAGTTTGGTTTAATTTTTTTCAACTAAGGAAAATTCCACACAAATTGTCCAACAAAACAGCACTTTTTAAATTTCCTTCCATTTAAACATTTTTAAAATTAATTCGGCAGAGACAATATTTTTCTCCTAGCTCTAAGAAGCAGCACCTGCCCTGCGGCCCTCAGGAAACGCTGACTCGTACAACAGTCGTTTACTCATAAAGAAAGTGAAATCTGTACCGTGACTGACAACGGTCAGCCCAGCGGTGAAACTTTATAACACAATCTGCCAGTATTAGCTTTGCCATAAACACTGGCTACGGGAACAATCACTTCAACCTCTCAATTCTTTCACGTGTGCTGGCAAAGAGACGATTCCTCGGTCGAGCTTCGGGATTCCACAGGGTATTGAGCTGTTTGTTCTGAGGAGAGAGCTCACGGCACCGGATATTGAAAGGCTCAATCCCTCTGAAACATCTGGCCCACAGACCAGTGTCCGATCCCTCCCTTGCCTCTGTGTCAGGAACCGCAGATCTCACACGCTGGCCCACAGGGCGCTTAGGAGCTCGTCAGTCCGAATCCGCCACCCCGTGTCCTGCTCACGCCTGCTAGAACCGCAGCCGAAGGGTAGCAGAGGACTCCAGTCCTGGGCTCTGATTGGTGGACCCCTGGGGGGCCCGACTGGTCCCCAGCCTCTCTGTCCCCCAAGCCAAGGGGCAGGACCTCGTCTGGGCAGCTGGGTCCTCCCTGCTCAGCTCTGCTTCCCCGGCAACACCTGCTCCTGATCTCCTGGGAACCTCTCCCCGCCTGACGCCCGGGTTGCCCTCTGGTCTGTCCTCCCCCCGCCCGCCCCCACCCAGCCTCTTCAGCCGGCCTCCCCCCTGCTCTCCCCACGCCCCAGTTGAGGGGTCTCTCCCTGGCCTTCGACTGAGCCCCTCTCCCACGGGGGGGGGTCCCTCCTTCCTTGGTGGGACCCCCCCACTCCACACAGAGTCGGCCTCCAAGGAGCAGAGAGACCCAGCCTAGAGCGCCACCTCACACAGACCTCCACAGCCATAGAGCTGCGGGGAGAGCGTCACCCCCTTCAGCCCTGTCTGTGCGGGGGGGAGGACTGGCGGAGTCCTCCAGGCCATAGAGATCAGGGGGGTGGGGGCTAGAGGAGCCGCATGCTAACACCAACCCAGAAGAGCGGGCGGATTCTCTCCCCGGCGAAAGCGGCCGGCGGGAAAGTGACGATCGGGTCCCCGCAACCAGCATCGAAAAACGCCACCCGCCCCCCGTCTTAGTCCAGATAAACCTGGATCCTGCGGGGTGCCTGGCTCGGGGACAAGGGCGTGCTCTGCCCAGGGGACGTGAGAGCCCGGGACTGATCCTCACTGCACAGCACAGCCCAGATCCCCTCCTCGGGGTTAGGGCGGATCCGTCCCTTCCACCCCCACAGCACAGACTCCCATCGCCTCCACCCCCACCTCCACCTCCCAGTAATGTCGTCCCGAGGTGAATCCCTCACAGCCCAGCACACAGGACTTAGTGTCAAATCTCTCAGGGTTGTCAGGCAGATCCTGCCGTGTGTCTCCCCATCTCACACGTCTCCGATCCGCAGACACGGTGAGGTCAGGATGGGCCGTGTCTGGATCCAGAGTCACGCTGGCTGCAGAGAGAGAATCAGAGCGTGAGGGGCAGAGCTCAGCCCTGGGGCAGAGTCTGATCGTGTCTGTACAGAACCTGCCCCAGCTGGGGAGTGAACCAGGCAACCTCCCCCGTCCAGGATTTACCCAGCTCTGCATGGGGAGCAGCGCTGAGATCTCAGCCATGTGCAGGGGGGATTCACACCCCTGACAGAGCCAGTTCAGTGACAGAGTGAAAGGATCAGCTCAGCTCAGCCAGGCCCCCAAACCCAGAGTCCGATTCTCAGTGATTCCATCCTTGTGCTTGGGGTAAAGACAAGGGGGTTAGAGGGGGGTGGTTTTAAGCCACCTTTGTCCTTCCTTTAGTCTCCCTGGCCCCTAGTTACAGGGGCCTCAGGGCTGCAAAGCAGAGATCAGCCATAGTGTGATGCCTCCTGTCTATGCCCCCAGCAGAGCCGTCCCTTGGGGAGGGCGAATCCGGGCAACCGCTTTGGGGAGCCTGTGCGATTGGCTGGCGCGGTCGGTCCCAGAAGAGACGAATCTGTCACTTCCGCCCTGGACCCCCTAGAGCCGGCCCTGGCCCCCAGCATGCCCCAAACCCACTCCTACAATAAGAGCTGGGGGCAGAGTGCTGAAGAGCCCCTCTGTCAACTTCACATGGACGGGACGGGGCGGGACAGGGCCGGGGGCGGGCGCTCCCTTGCACCGGAGCTATTTCCTGGGGACAGTTGCCATGCAAATTGAGGCCCCTTTGCTCTGACAGAGCAGCATAAAAGGGCCAGACGATCAGGCCCATGGAATCTTTCCCCACCTGCACCCACCTCTCCCCACAGATGTGATTAGAGACCCTGGCACCAGAGGAGGCTCCCAGCAGATTACAGGGAATCCAAAGTCCCCCTGTCCAAAGATGCGACTCTTCACACCCCGTCTCCTTGCAGAGCCCCCCCCTCCTAAAGATCAGCCAGCTGAGCAACAGAAAAACTGCTTTTATAGAGACCCCACTGGCCCCCCATGACTCTGTAGCTGCGGTGTGGGTGAGGACACCGCACACTTACTGAGTGGCTGCTCGTCTTGTGCTGGTCTATCGGGGACTTTCCAAACTCCACACTGCTGGCCCCAAGGCTATGCAATGGCTAATACAGGATTGCCAACTTCAAGAGATCAAATCTCATGAGACTGGCCCAACAATCCTGACATTTTAAACAGGATTCTGTTGTCGTTTTTAGGTCAGTCTCTTGATGTTTGAACTCCCCTGGCCCCTCCCCAGGGTGTGAGCAAGTGACAATTAGTGTTGCCCACTCTCCCATATGTACTGGAGAAGGTGATTTTGGCTCCTGCTGCAGGAGTTCTCACCCCCACATCTGCCCATCTCCTGCCCAGCAATTAATCCTGTCCCCCAGCCCCCCATCCATTCTGTCCTCATCCAATGCCCCCATTCAATCCCCCAGCCCCCATCATCACTGCCCCATCAATTCAGCACCCTTACCCCACTGCCCTCAGTTCACCCTCTCAGCACTCACCCTATCTGCTCAGAACCCACCATCAATACAGCCCCCCCAGCCCATCAGCCCCCCACTCACTTCAGGCCCCCTGCAGCCCCCAGGCCATAATAAAGCCCTCCCAGCGTCACCTCTGCTCCTCCTAGGGTTTGTCACCCTCCCTAGGCCTGGGGGCTACCGTGCGGTCCCCTCTCCCACTTCCCAGGCTGGCTGGGGAGCAGCCGCACTGGGTGGCTGACAGCGGGAGCCCCAGCCGCGCCCAGGGCCGCTGACAGGATTTCGAAGTAAAATTAAGCCTCAGTTTTAGAGCTCTCAAATGTCGGGATTTTTTTTTTCAGCCACAGCTGAGAGCTCTGTCACGAGATCATGAGCGAGGCTTCATTTTATTCAGAAATCGCATCTCTCACCATCAATTCAAACATTTTTTTCCTTTTGACTGATAAAGTAGAGAGAAAAAACCGAAATGTCTATTTTTGTAGGTTGAATTTTCCCAGTCTTCACTGTACCACTTGTGCATTTGCTCCTAATAATCATATGGCCAGGGGATGTGATGTACGCGCATAAAGAGTTCTGAGAATGAGGTGCGATGTTCCTCTCTCATTTTCCAAAAGGCTCATTTTTAAACTCTTAGATCTACAGAGATACACTGCTCGCCCCCTCCCCGGCACCGCAGCCCATCTGGCTACCAACCACTAGTTACAAATCCTAAATTCAAACAGAGAAAAGAATCGACTTTTCCGTTTTTAGGAAAGATCTGGGCAGCCACCAGCTATACGGTGTTCAGCTCCTGTCAAATGCAAACTTGAAACAAACCCTGAACTATGGTGCTGCCAATGACCCACCGTAATTCATATAAAAATTTTCACTCCCCCCTTTGATCCGAGAAACTTACTTTTGTGCAACCGCTGGCTAGACGACAGTGAGTCTGTAGGAAGAAAAGGGTGAAAAAGATGAAATGTCGTGTTGTCATGTTGATGAATATATTCACATTGTTAATGTGCTAACACAAAAGCAAAATGAAAGGAAAACTATAACTTAATAAAGTTTGTTAAGGAGGTTAAGTGCAGTTCACACCAATACAAACCATTACACACCTCACTAAAAAATAACCACAAACATCAGAAACTAAGGACAGGGCTCAACCTTCCTGACAGCCCTGGTGGTCTCATTCTCTCCAGCTCAGGAGGATGCAAGGTGGAGAACCTCTAAAGCAGGGGCGGGGAACCTACAGCCCACCGGCCAGATTTGGCCTGTTGCTAAATTTCATCCGGCCCGCAGCACCACTCCCCTCCCCCACCGCGGGGATGGAGCCACAAGTGCCGATTCGCCCCGCCATGGCGGGAAGCCCCAAGCCTCTGCGCAGAGCCACGATGTAGCGAAGCGAAGGCTCACCGGTGCGGCACCTCCTGTGGGTCCTCTGGGAATGAGCTCTTTTCCAGCCTCGGAGCACCCTCTGCGGGCCGATGTCTCGCCTGTCTCAGGCCCCATGTCCCTCCCGGACCTCGGTGCCCCTAAACCTGGGGTTCTGCCCACCACAGCACCCCACGCTCTGGGTCTCCCCTCCCTCCATCCCTACCTTGCCTCGGTGGCTACTGCCAATCCTCATCTGGCCCCCTCTCATGGGGGCTAACTGCAAACAGTAATGGCCACTCATCATGGGCAAGGGGGTCAGACCAGGTGCCTCTGCCTAACCCCGGGATACACCTCTGCAGCCGCAGCACCTGCTTTGCAAGACCTGCAGCCTGGGGATTTGCCAGGCTGGAGCTCCCCAGCTCCTCTTGCCTTTCCCTAGCCCCGCTCTGCTTCAGGTACCCTAGAGAGAGACTGACTCAGTGTCTGGCTCATAGCCCTTTTATAGGGCCAGCTGTGGCCTGATTGGGCGTGGCCCCAGCTGTGGCTGCTTCCCCAATTTTTCCACCAGAGCGGGGTAACTGCCCCGATACACACGGGAACTAGGAGCGCGGAGGGTGCTGCAACACCCCCCAGGTTTTGCACGGGGTCCCAGCCGCCGGCCCTGTGCCCAGGGTCCTGGCTGGCTGCCGTACCCCCGCCCGAGCTCTGCCCCCAGTGCCACAGGCAGGCTCCCATCTACTGGCCCCGCACTCGAGGCTCTGCTCCTGCCCCCAGCTGTGGTCCCAGCCTCAGCCCCCTTACCCCTGTCTGTGTCCCAACCCCCCTCCCGGAGCCATGGCCCAGTCTTGGGGAGAGGAGGCACAGACAGGGATAAGGGGGGGTGCCCGGTAAAAAGTTTGGGGACCACTGGCTTTCGGCACCCCCACTGTAAAATTTGTTACAGGCTCAGCCTGCTGTGGGGGGAAGCCCCGAGCCTCCATGCTCCCTCTCTGTCCCCCTGCGGGTGAGTGGCCTGCGACTGATTTTTTTCTGGGGGTCAATGATCCGTGATAGAAAAAAGGTTCCCCAGCCCTGCTCTAGAGCGAGAGCGGGACTGTGAGGACACAGGAGGCCTTGCAGACAGAAAATCCTAACACAGTTCAAAACCAGTTAATTCTGCAGGAAGCTCAAGCAAAGGTTCACGTTCATGGCTGCTGAGAAAGGAGAAACCCCAGGGAGTCCGAATGTAGGACCCTAACCCAGAGCGTCTGTGCCGTATTGAGAGCTGAGTTGGGAATTCATAGGTTCCAAATGATTAGTTGACTATCTCCAGCCACAGTTATTGTCCCTAAGGGATTTCCCCAGATCTGTCAATTATCCGTGTAATGTACCTGAGAAAATTCCCCAGGTGACAGTTTATTACCTTTGAATTTCGTCATTCTGGTCTCCAGAGATGCATTTCTTTGAGGAAATTCCCAGATTCTCCATTTCAGGTCCGAAGAAAAGGCCACTGGGTTCTGAAACTTCTCCCTCTCACTTCTGAAAGAACAACCCAGTGTTACTCCTTGTGGAGTCCGTTCATATTTGTGTTTTACTAAAATGTATTTTATTCTAGCGAATGGTTGTAGCTCAGCCGACCGTGGGGGATTAAAGTCTCTCTGGCCCCAGGAATACGTCCAATACCAGCTTTGACACGACAAGCTTCCCCTTCATTTTGGTGAGACCGACATTGGAAAACTGCATCCAGGTCTGGTGTCCCCATTTTAAAATGGACGTTGAAAAAGTGGAGACGGTGCAGAGAAGACCCACAAAAATGATTTGAGGGCTGGTAAAAATGCCTCGCACGGAGAGCACCCTGGCACTTGAGTCTGGGGTACAAATACCGTCATGGGGAGAACAGACGTGGGCTCCTCAGTTGAGCCGACAAAGGCACAACAAGGACCAATTGCTGGAAGCTGAAGCCAGAGAAATTCAAATGGGAAACTGGACAGACATTTTTAAGAGTGTGGGGGGATTAACCTTGGAAGAAACTGCCAAGGCAAGTGGTGGATTCTCCATCTCATGACAGGGGCGCCAGAACAGGGGGGGCACGGCCCCATCACTTTTACAAGTGGGAGAGCTCTGCTCTCTCCCTTTGTACCTGCCTTAAAGACAAGTGATGGGGGGAGGGGGTGGAGAGGAGTGAGTAGTGGGAGGGGTCTCAGGGGAAGAGGCGGAGCAGGGGTGGGGCCACGGTTTGGGCACTGGTGGCCCCCACTTCCAGGGAGCTTCAAGCGTTACTGTCTGTTGATGTCTTTAAATCTAGACTGAATGGCTTTGTGGAAGGTGCTTTAGTCAACACATGTTAGGATTTAGTCAAATACAAGTTATTTTGCTGAATACAGGAATAACTGGGTGAAATTTAAGGCCCTGTGATACAGAGGCACCGAGTCCGTGGGTGCTCCAGGGCTGGAGCACCCACAGAAAAAAAATCGTGGATGCTCAACACCCACCAGCAGCCCCACAGATCAGCTTTCCCCCCAGTCTCCAGTGCCTCCCGCCCGCTAGCTGGCCTTGCCCATCAGCTCCTCCCCCTGCCTCCCAGCGCCTCCCACCCACCACGGATCAGCTGTTCAGCAGCGGGCAGGAGGTGCTAGGCGGGGGGGATCAAGGGTGGGAAGAGGCTGGGCAGGGCGGGAAGAGGCAGGCTGGGGCCTTGGGGGAAGGGGTGGAGTGGGGTCAGGGCCCGGGGCAGAGCCGGGGTCAAACACCCCCAGGGGAATGAGAAAGTCGGAGCCTGTGCTGTGATATACAGGAGGCCAAATGTGATAATCTTATGGTCCTTTCTGGCCTTCAACTTTATGCATTTATGAAACTCAGTAATACCATGTGGCAATGAGTTCCACAGGTTAATGAATTGTGTACAAAAAAGTATTTCCTTTTCACAGCTATACACTAGTTGCCTTTCAGTGGCACTGAACATCCCCTTGGTCTTGTATTGTGACTGTGGGAAGCAGGATCACCTGACTTACATGCTGTACACCATTTAAGGGAGATAATTAGGGACAATCCTTGTGGGGATGTCGATACCCATCGTACCAGAACCTGGAGTGAGACCCACTAACCCATTTCAAAGATAATTTATGTTTTTATCTAGTTCTTTGGATACATACAATGGTCAGTCCACTAGCACAGGGGTTCTCAGCTTACAAAGGCTGGCGCGTGTCCACCCCACACTGGGGAAGGCAAACGACTTAATGAACTTGCACTTGATTTAATTGGGGATTGGTCCTGCTTTTGCGCAGGGGGTTGGACTAGATGACCTCCTGAGGTCCCTTCCAACCCTGAGATTCTATGATTCTATGCCCCAGGGAGCCTTGAGCAGGGTGAGTCGGTGCAGTTCTGGGGGGCAGGGCTGGAGCTGGGTGGAACTGGCTGGTGCCTTCTATTGCTGGTTCATCAATGGCCGGGAGCGGAGTCGTGTAACACAGCTGGGCGTGTCCCTGCCCGTGGGCGTCTGTCTCAGCGCAGGGCCGGCCAGGCTTGTAGCTGGACATCAGCATCACAGGGCGAGAGGCAGCCCAGGCTGGGGATTCGGAGGGCTCAGCAGTCCCACCGTCCAGGCTGCACCCCGGGAACCCCGTCCCACTAATGTAAATCTCCCTTGTTGCAAATGAAAGCGATTACTCCTTGTTCTACCCCCACTGGACTTGAAGCACAAGTGATCACCACTCTGTGTAGAACAGCCTCAGACATATCTGAAGACTGTTATCAGGCCCTCCCACTTCTTCCCCCCCCACACACTTTTCGCTTTGCCTTTTCTCTCCCTTCCATTGGGAAATGTGGGGGGGCGGGGGGGAGAGGAGAGAAGGAAAAGTGAGCAGACTTCCCCACAATGCCAAGTTTGTTTCACTTTTTCAGAAGCCAAGACTCACAAAAGCATGTTTTGATTCAAAAAATTAAACCATTTGTCCTTTAGTTTAATCAAAAAACTGAAAAATCAAAGGGATGAAAAATTTCCCGCCACAATCTTCGTTTCCCTGGAGAAGCCAGTTTCCCATGAAAGAATTCTAACCAGTACTACTGCGCCTGAAGGCTGAAGTGTGGGATACGTATTCTGCTTCAGGTCTTTACCAGAACAGTTAATTGTGACCAGATGCTTAATATTAACACGGGGAAAGGATCTCAAACAAAAACAGCGAATGAACAGATTATAGAATATTTAGATAAGTTAAATACATCTACGTTTGTGGGTCCTGAAGAATTTTCACCCTAGGAACCAGCTGAAGCCATCTTGGTACCCTTAGGAAGTATCCTCAAGAATGTACAGAGGATTGGTTAGGTCCCAGAGGACTGGAGAAAGGCACTATGTTTACCTATCTGAAAAAAGGAAGATCAAGGGAATTAGAGAGCAGCCAGCCTAATTTCAATTCGCAGAAAGATACTGGAACAAATTATTACATGCTCAGTTTGTTCAAACCTAGAAGATAATAGGGTTATAAGAAACAGCCAACGTGGGTTTGTCATGAACAGATCATGCCAAACAATCTGATTTACTTCTTTGACAGCATAACCAGCCCAGTGGATGGCAGAAAGCAGCAGGTGTGTTATATCTAGACTTTATTAAAGCTTTTGACACAGTTCCACATGACAGTCTCATAAGCAAAGGAAATATGGTTGACGTGACATTACCATAAGGTGGGTGAACAACTGTGTGAAAAACTGTTCTCAAAGAGAAGTTATCAATGGTTTGCTGTCAAATGGGAGGACATATTGAGTGGGGTCCCATAGGGCTCTCTGTCCTAGGTCTGGTACTATTCCATATTTTCATTAATGACTTGGATAATGGAGAGGGACCTTGGAGAGGAGAAGATGATTATAAAATGAGAAGATGACACCAAGATGGGATAGGTGGCAAGCACTTGGGAGGACAAGATTAGAATTCAAAACAACGTTTACAAATTGGAGAATTGGTCTGAAATCAACAAGATGAAATTCAATGAAGACAAGTGCAAAACGTTATATTTAGGAGGGAAAAATCAAATGCACAAACACAAAATGAGGAATCACTAGCTAGGCAGCAGAACTGCAGAAAAGGATCCGGGGCTTATGGAGGATCACAAATGACATATGAGTCAACACTGTGATGCTGTTGCGAAAAAGGCAAATTCCATTCTTGGATGTACTAACGGGAGTGTTGGGTGAAGGATGCAGGAGATGATTTTTCCACCCTATATGGCACTAGGGAGGCCTCGTCTGGAGTACTGTATCCAATTCTGGGCACCACACTTTAAGAAAGATGTGAACAAATTGGAGAGAGTCCAGACAAGAGCAGCACAAATGGTGGGAGGCTGAGCACACAAGACCTGTGAGGAAAGGTTGAAAAACTGGGCATGTTTAGTCTAGAGAAGAAAAGGCTGAGTGGGGACATGATGGTCTGCAAATATGCTTAAGGCTGCTGCAGAGAGGACAGTGATCAATTGTTACCCACGTCCAGCCAGGGTAGGACAAGAAGTGATGGGCTCAGTGTGCAGCAAGCGAGATTGGGGTTAGACCTTAGGAGAAACTTTCTAACTCTAAGGCTAGTTAAGCATCAAAGTGGTTACCTAGGGAGGTTGTGGAATCCCAATTATTGGAGGTTTTTAAGATCAGGTTGGACCAACACCTCTCAGGGATGTTCGAGGTTTACTTGGTCCTCTCTCAGTGCAGGGGGAAAGACTAGAGGACCTCTCGAGATCCCTTCCAGCCCGACATCACTTTGATCCTCCAGTCACACCTTAAGCAAGAGTAATTTAGGCTTATCTCAATTTAAATTAAATGGATCTCTTACCAAATTAAGTTATAATGATATAAAACACTTGGACCAAGTCCCAAAATCGATGTAAGCCATGTGTAAACCAATGTAATGTCTACACTATCGCTGTAAGTCGACCTACGCTATGCAATTCCAGCTACATGAATGACCTAGCTGGAGTCAATGTATTTTAGGTCGAGTTACTGCGGGCTCTACACCATGGGGGGTCGATGGGAGATTTTCTCCCATCGACTTACCTTACTCTTCTCATCCGGGGTAGAGAACAGGGGTCGACTGCAGAGCGATCTACAGTCGATTTGGCGGGTCTTTACTAGACCCACTAAATTGACCGCCAGCGGATCGATCTCAGAGCGTGGATCTGGGCTCTAGTGTTGACCTGCCGTTAGTGTCTACAAATGGGTTTACACTTCTGTGAGCGGGGTCTGACTGAATGCTGCCCTGACAGCTAGCTGGGAGGAGAAGAGAAGAGCGTGTGTTTATGTAAATACAGTTTGCTCCTGCACTGATTACATATTCAGCAGATACAGCGGTGTCAAAGTGATCAACTTGGGCTGGTGTTGGGTACAAATCACCTTAGTACTGAATGCAGGGTAGTGAAATATGGTTACCAAGGTTGTAATTATTGTAGGAATACAGGAAAGCAGGACTGCGCTTAACCTGTCCCAAATGAGAGGCCACCCGCAGTTGAAAGAACATGGTTAAGCCAGGGGCTCGAATGTCAGAGCCCTGTGAAAGGAAAAGGGATGGGGACAAGTATCCTCAGTCAGGAGGCTGCAGACCCTCATCAAGGGTCCTTCCTAGATGGGTTAATCTGTGACCTAGTTTGGTTTCCGTGGCGCCTGGAATACACTGAGCCAGTAGATTACGTGGCCCCTTCTCTGTCATCCCACAACTCTTCCTCACACCGCCTCGTTCGGGGCAGCCAATAGGCAGACCGTGGGCCACATCCGGACCACCAGACACTTTTGAACGGACCATGAAATCTGTTTATTTACTTATTAGTATCATTCTTGTTATGGCGGCATGGAAAACGTTTCTGTGGAGTCTGGACCTTGACTGTACCTGAAAATTTGGACCTTGACAACAATAACTGACTACCCCGGCCTAGTTCTTCTGCACCCCTCTCCCAGCACCCCGGGCCCATCTGAGTCTGTTTCTCCCCCGTTCCTTAGAGAATCCCGGCCATGGATCCCGGTTTCCCCACCTCCCAGCTTTTCAGGGACGCTCAGGGTGGGGTGGGCAGGCCGCTGTGCATTGCAAGAAGGAGGTGATGGGGCCAGCTGCGGGAGCACAGCCGCCCAGGCTGGCCACAAGCTGGAAGAGCAGCATTACTATAAAACCCCGTTCTGCACGGGGATCTCCGTCTGGAGGGTGAGCTGGGCAGGGAGCGGCCCCTGGGGGCTCTCCACAGCAGCAGAGATGTCTGGGTGTTGGGGAGGGGTGGGAGGGTTTAGCATGGCTGTGAATGGCATTTATCAGCTTTAATTCTAAGCTAACGAGCTGTGCAGGCAGCATGATGGTTGGTGCAAAGGGTACATGACAGGCCGATAATTAACAACAGCAAATCCCAGCTGAGTGGCAGGGGCTGGAGCCGGCGTCTGAAATGGGACACATCAGCATGGGAAATCCAGGACTGCTGGGCCGGGCTCCCATGGGGTGTGTCTCTTCTCCCAGTCACTTGTTTATCTCTTTCCCCTCCACCTGGAATCAAAGTCCACCGGGGAAGTGTATCAGGGCAGGCGAAAGGCCCTTAGTCCTCCACTGCGTGTCTCACCACGCCCAGCCCAGCTGCGGGCATAGGCCAGCTGTAACCTGAGCTCAAAGTCTGTGCTGAGCAGGAAAAGGCTCCGGCACCATTTAGAAACCAAGACGTGTCATGAGGATTATGGCAGATTTGGGGCCAGAGCAGAGCCCGTCGGCCGAGCCCTAGAAGAGAGGAAGGAATCGGGGAGATTTTAGGGTCCTTCTGTGGATCCCCCAAACCCGGTAAGCAGGTGACCTTGTCTCAGGGTCTCTCTGTTCCTGCCTCTCGTTCCCTCTCGTACATGGAAAAGGATGAAGTCCAGGGCCCAGTGAAGTCAGTGGAAAAACGCCCAGGATTTCACCCAAGGTCTTCACAGAGCGGGCCGAGGCGCTGGCTTTAGGAGATGGGAATTGGGCAGGGGGGTTGTTCAGGGAAATGTTGCCTATTTTCCATATTAAATGGGCCCTCTCGGGGTTTGGGGTGAGTCTCTGAGCCAGTAGTGACCCTTTATCAGCCACCCATGATCCCCCAACCCCACCAACTGCCCCCACGGCTGAGTTGTTTCTTGTTCCCTGTGGGAGGCCCCTCTGCTGCGTCCGACACCAGGTATGGAATGAGCTGTCTCCACTTCCCAAATCGTGAGCCTCAAGGAAGAACAGACAGAGCCGCGTTTCTCACACTGGGGGTTCCAGCCCAAAAGGCAGTTGCATGATGATTGTAGGGGGGTCGCAAGAGCAGTGGCTGAAAATTGGGTGCCCAGCTCTGAAGGCAGCGCCGCGGCCAGCAGCAGCGCAGAAGTAAGGGTAACATGGTATGGGGGGGGTCGTCACTTTTTGAGGGGGGTGTTGTCACAGCCTGGAATATTTTCAAAGCGAGTCCCAGGAAAAGAAGTTTGAGCATCTCTGAGATAGAAGATGATGTGAAGGAGGAGGACTCTCGTTTGGGGCGGGAGGTTAGTTATTTCAGGCACAATTAACCGATCAACAATAACGACTAGAGGGCAGAGTTAAGGTTGTGTTGGTGTCTTGCATTGTGTGTTTGCAAACTTTCCAATGTTTGTTTCTGTAAGGGTAGGATTATTTGCTGTTTTCAGTTGTTCTAAGCAGGGTGACACAAAGGGCAGAGTTAAGGTTGTTCGGGTGAGTTTGTCAAGCCTGATAGGGGTTGCTGTTACGTGTTTGGGATTGAGGTGGAGCCGGTAGTATCATGTGGATCAGACTCTCTGGCCCTATCTAGTAAGAACATTTCTCAGGATCAGGATGATGAAGGCCCAGGGTCCAAGGAAAGGGTGGGGATCGGTAGCCATGATGATGACAGCCTCCGCCTGTTCTTCTGTATTTTCCCCTGAAGTCTCTCTCTTCGAGGACCCAAAAAGGGAGTGATGGGAGGAGTAGCCCATCCCCTCATTATTTTGTCCACCCATTAGGCCTAATATCCAACCCACCAATTTTGGTTCATTAATTTCCGGACCCATGTTTTCTCATTTACCAAGCAGTATTTTAACAGCATCCTTGAATTATATCAGGGTTCCTTTTTGTTTGGACTAACGCCCGTCTTTCTGTCTCTCCTTCGTACCTTTTCCTTTCAGCATTTCTTATTATAGTAACATCTTATGGACTTTCGCATACGAATTACAGTTGAGCTCACAGTGAGGGTTAATTTCAGGCCCACTGATCACAAGAGAACTCCGCATTTTGCATCCTTTTTTCCACCTGCTCTGCTCAAGGAGGACAGGACAGCGACTCCCTTCCCCAAACCCACCTGCTTTAGAGCCCCCTCACCCCCTTAAACCCACTGCTGCTGGCTTTAAAGCTGCAGCCCTCCACCACCACTAGTGGCCCAGCCTTTCAGAGACCCATCCACGGGGGATGTGTGTATTTAGGCCCCTTTGCTAAACGGCGGGTGTGGAGGAAGCTGAGGAGGGAATGCAGGTGACATAGCTAGCAGGGAAACGCGTGTAGGTGGTGGGGCGAAGCGGGGTTCAGGCAGCAGAGACGCACGTACGGGGATATAGAAAGTTTCAGACCACATGGGAGGAGGACAGAAGGCGAAGAACAGAAGGAGACACAGTGGGATGTGATGTTCTCAAACAAGTGACCACGCTTGTGGCAGGGGTGTCAGACTC
Source organism: Lepidochelys olivacea (assembly GCF_965140295.1). NCBI lineage: Eukaryota > Metazoa > Chordata > Testudines > Cheloniidae > Lepidochelys > Lepidochelys olivacea. The sequence continues at coordinate 44,566,643 of NC_140424.1, forward strand.
CTTCAGAGCACAGGGCCGGGTTCCCTCTCGGGCTGTGATCCATGGGCTGGGGTGTAAATTCTGGACCACACCCTCCCCACAATGCACAGCGGGGCTCCCACTCAGGTCAATGGCAGGACGTGGCCTTTAGGTAATAGATTTTGAGGGGCTGGTGGTCCCCTACCCAACCTGCTGGCTTCTGTGAATCAGGATCATCCTTAGGATTTACGGGGCCCTACGCAGTATTATTAAACTGGTGCCGGTCTGCGTGTGAGAGAGACAGTGTGTGTGTGTGTTAGGGAAGTGTGAGAGACAGCGAGCACTTTAAGTCCCCCCGCACTGACTCGCGTGGAAGTTTTGCTCCTCCAGGCAGGGTCCAGGGAGGGATTCTGCTCCGGGCCGCCGCGCTGCCAGTGGCCGGCCGCGCCGTTATGGGCTCCCTGGGGCTGGGGCCGCAGAGCCGGCCGGCTGAGGAGCGAGGGAGGGAGGGGGCTGGGATGGGGTTGGGGAGAAGCCCCCCGGCCCAGCGCAGGGGAGGGGCCAGAGAAGAGAGGAGACCAGTTGTGACAAAGTTCCTGCTCTACCTTGGTGGGTCTTGCGCTTATTGGCGGATTTGCTTGCCTTGGAGCTTCACGGCCGCCCTCAGCTTGGCCGTTTTTCTGAACCCACAGTCCAGGTCGACTCCTCCTGTGTCTGACCAGGAGTTGGGAGGATTTGGAGGGAACCCGGGCCAGCCCTCTGCTCCGGGTCCCAGCCCAGGGCCCTGTGGGATGCAGCTGTCTAGAGTGACTCCTGGAACAGCTGTGCAACAGCTACAACTCCCTGGGCTACTTCCCCATGGCCTCCTCCCAACCCCTTCTTTATCCTCACCACAGGACCTTCCTCCTGGTGTCTGACAATGCTTGTACTCCTCAGTCCTCCAACAGTCCGCGTTCGCACTCTCAGCTCCTAGTGCCTCTTGCTCCCAGCTCCTCACACGCGCACCACAAACTGAAGTGAGCTCCTTTTAAAACCCAGGTGCCCTGATTAGCCTGCCTTAATCGATTCTAGCAGCTTCTTGATTGGCTGCAGGTGTTCTAATCAGCCTGTCTGTCTTAATTGTCTCCAGAAGGTTCCTGATTGTTCTGGAACCTTCCCTGTTACCTTGCCCAGGGAAAAGGGACCTACTTAGTCTGGGGCTAATATATCTGCCTTCTATTACTCTCCTGTCGTTTGACCCTTTGACCATACTCATGTCCCTATTATTTCATTAGTTGTCCCCCGGATTTATTTGGTATCCAGGTCCTGTGGATCCCCCTCTTAGGCTGGGGGGGGGGATCCTTTAGTAGTGGACAGGCTTCGCCCGCCCACTTCCCGGATCCCAATAGGATTACTCTCTTGTAGCCATCTGGCCCGACCCTGTCACATCAGCCACCGCCAGCGAGGGGAAAAGGTGCCCCAAATTTTCAGGTGCCCCGTGCAGCCGCGTGTGCTGCGTATGCCTAGGGATGGCCCTGTTGCGAATCAAAGTCTCGGGGATCTGGCTCTCCCCGTTCATTGTATAGGAGCCCAGGCGCCGAACTCAGATGCGGTGAATGGCAGGGATCTGCCAGACACCGGACAGTCGGGCGTGGTGACACTTAGCGTCATGGCGTCTCATTCCTTTGGTGTCTCCGCTCCCAAACCCTGCACAAGCTGAACATGTCCTGCAGCCACCTACACGCAGAGCGAAGGCTGGATCAGCCCCGGGCTGCATGTTGGACAACCTGCCTGGTGCCATTAAGGACAGAAACACTTCTCTCCTGTCTCTGCTCCATGAGCCATTGCCTGGGGCTGTGACCTGAAATCTACAGCTCGGGGAGACTCCAGACTCACCCCCCTAACCAGCCCTAATGTTCTCCTGTTTTCTTCTCAGGACCTGCTGGAGCAGGGCAGGAGAGAAGCTGAGCGGAGCCGTTGGGAGGAGGACGCCCCAGAAGGACCTAACTGAATCCATGCGACCTGCCTCTGCTCCGCCCTGGGAACTTGGTGGAAGCTGCAATCCCAGGGGGGAGCGACGGATGAGCTGAGAGCCCGTTTCAGCCCCGCTCTGCAGGAGTCCGACCTAGAGCTCCACTCAGGGCAACACAAAACCAAACTGTGACCCAGAGCTCGGGCCCGTGGTGCAGGTGCGTCTCCATGAACAGAGAGGGGAGAAGACGGGAGGAACGGGCAACTCACCAATGGGGCCGTGGATCGGCCTTCAGCCAGGTCCGACCCAAAGTCTGTGAGTGGGATAAGTTGCACATCACAGCGCAGAGAGTGACTCACCAGCAGGAAGCATCCAAATCCCGGAGAAGCTGCTTCCACTGAGTCCAGCAGGGAGCCCTCGTGTGTGGGGGCAGCCCCAGGATGGCCGACCGCAGCGAGGGGGCAGAGCTGACGCTCACCTCAGGGGAGGAGGAGTGTGAGATGCGTGTGTGTGACACCGATGGGGAGCCCCGGGGCCACGTCGCTGAGCCCACGGGGGACGTGTGTCTGGCCAGGTTATGTGCCCGCCCCCAGGCGCTGAGCATGGAGACCCTGCAGAGAGCGTGGGATGGACTGGAGCGACGCGGGGAGCTGGGCAAGGAGCTGGGCAGCTGCCTGGACCTCGCCCTGGAGAGGTTCTGCCGGGAGCCCCCGTGCGTGCAGGGGAACGCCAGGATGACGTTGAGTTGGGCCGGGGGGAGTCTGGAGTTCCTGTCGGGGGATGGAGGTTACACAATCTCTGTTTTCTATCATAAAGGAAATCCCTATTATTATCTCCATATTAAGGATCTCCCCGGGCACTTGTATGTGGCCTGGTTACGTTCCCGCAAGGAACGGCTCAGTTCTAACAGTCTGCTGGCGTTGTTCACGGGGCTGCGTTTCTCTCAGGGGGACACTGCTGCGCTGAGGATCTGCTTTCACAGAGCCTGGGAGGGCTTCAGACGGGAGCCCCGGTGCGTGCAGGACAACGCCAGGCTGCTGATCCGGTGGGGCAGGGAGGAGCTCGTGTTCATCTCCGGCCAGGGGCAGTGTGAGATCTCCGTGCTCCTCGCCAATGGGGAACCCCACTATCACGTCACAGAGCTGGGAGGGAACAAGCCAGTGACTTGGTCACACGCCAGCCCAGAGCCGCTGAGCGTCGCAAACCTGGCGAGGGTGCGGGACAGACTGGGGCACTGGGGGGCGCTGGGTGAGGAGCTGAGCAGCTGCTTTGGGGAGGCCATTGCGCAGTTCAGACGGGAGCCCCGGTGCGTGCAGGAGAACGCCAGGCTGCTGATCCGGTGGGGCAGGGAGAAGCTGGAGTTTGTCTCCGGCCAGGGGCAGTGTGAGATCTCGGTGCTCCTCGCGGATGGGGAACCCCAGTATCACATCACAGAGCTGGGAAGGGACAGGCCAGTGACTTGGTCACACGCCAGCCCAGAGCCGCTGAGCGTTGCAGACCTAGAGAGGGTGCGGGACAGACTGGGGCGCTGGCGGGCGCTGGGCAAGGAGCTGAGCAGCTGCTTTGGGGAGGCCATTTCCCAGTTCAGCCAGGAGCCCCGCTGTGTGCAGGGGAACGCCAGGATGAGGATCAGGTCTGATGGAGGGACCCTGGAGCTCCTGTCAGGGGAGGGGCAGTGTGAGATCTCCGTGTGCTATAGGGACGGGAGACCCCAGTACGAGGTTGGGGAGCTCTCCGTGCACATGTACCTGGCTCGGTTATGTGCCCACGCAGAACCACTGAGCACCGACATCCTACAGAGAGTGTTGAGAAAATTGGGGTCCTGTCAGGAAGACACCGGTATCCTAAGAGCCTGTATTTCCCACGCCTTGGACCAATTCGTTCAGGAGCCCCGGTGCGTGCAGGAGAACGCCAGGCTGCTGATCCGGTGGGGTGGGGAGGAACTGGAGTTAGTGTCTGGCCAGGGGCAGTGTGAGATCTCGGTGCTCCTCGCCGATGGGGAACCCCAGTATCACATCACAGAGCTGGGAGGGGACAGGCCAGTGACTTGGTCACACGCCAGCCCAGAGCCGCTGAGCGTCGCAGACCTAGCGAGGGTGCGGGACAGACTGGGGCGCTGGGGGGGGCTGGGCAAGGAGCTGAGTGTCTGCTTTCGGGAGGCCATTTCCCGGTTCAGCCGGGAGCCCCCGTGGGTGCAGGGGAACGCCAGGATGGGGATCTGCTGGGACAGGAATAGACTGGAGTTCCTGTCAGGAGAGGGGCAGTGTGAGATCTCTGTGCGATATAGGCACGGGAGAGCCCAGTACGAGGTTGGGGAGCTCCCAGGGCACATAAACCTGGCTCGGTTACACACCCTGCCAGAGCCAGAGCACGAACCCCCTGAGACGCCGCATGATTGAAATCGGACCGTATGTCTTTGCTGCTACCACTGTTGAACCATTGCACCAAAGCTTGTAAGAAGTGCATCATGTAAGGAATCAAGGGAAATTTACTATCAAGTGTGATTCTCCTATTCATAGACCTGTATCATCCTTGTCCCCGAAGTGATAAATATTGACTCTCTACTGGCATCCTACCCGCGTGCTGTATTCCTGAGCAACACCCGCAGGGCAGTTTACACCCAGTTTACACCCAGTTATGACCCAGTTTACACCCAGGCTACCAGCCACTTTGAATGGACTGTTCTAGTTGATGGCCCGTTAAAGAGAACATTTATTTCGGGTTACCATATTTCAACAATCAAAACAGAGGACATGGGGGGGGGAGCCCCGCCCTAAACCCACCCTAGCCCTGCCCCCACCCGGCCCCCATCCACTCCCTCTCACTTCCCGCCCCCTGACTGCCCGCCTCAGAACCCACAACCCCCCCCAGCTCCTTGTCCCCTGACTGCCCCCTCCTGGGACCCCCCCACCCTAACCGCCCCCCAGGACCCCACCCCCTACCTAAGCCTCCCCGCTCCTTGTCCCCTGACTGCCCCCTTCTGGGACCCCCCCCACCCTAACTGCCCCCCTAGGACCCTACCCCCTACCTGTCTCCTGACTGCCCCAACCCTTATCCACACCCCTGCCCCCAGACAGACCCCCAGGACTCCCATGCCCCATCCAACCGCTCCCCACCCCCTGACAGGACCCCCAGAACTCCTGACCCATCCAACCCCCTGCTCCCTGTCCCTTGACTGCCCCGATCCCTCTCCACACCCCCGCCCCCTGACAGCCCCTCCCCCCCCAGAATTCCCGACCCAGCCAACCCTCCCCCTGCTCCCTGCCTGCCCCCCAGGACTCCCCTTACCGACTTCCCCTTTCCCCTGTGGGTGCTTGACCCCCGCTTCTGCCTCTGGCCCTGCCCCCACTCCACCCCTTGCACGAGGCCCCGCCCCAGTCCCGGAGCACCCACGGAGTCGAGCTTGGTACCCACCACCCTGCATTTCAGTTACGAGTCTGGATTTTCATTTAAATTCCATTCCAAGAAGACCAAACAGCAAAATACCTCGACTGTCATTTTAAATTATTCGGCACTTTCACACCGGCAAATCAGACATTGTTTGCCACTCGTTCTCAAGCGAAGTACAGTGGGAAAAGATCAAAGTTAGAACCGATAACTAACATGTTATTTGCCCTCAAAGTCTTTTTTAAGAGGTAAGTAAAATATTTTTCATTATGAACGGGCCTGGTAAAAGGCAACTAGCTGGGCTATCTAGGCAGGCTAATTTTCATGACCATTTTACAAAGGTAGTGGTAAGGCCCTGAAAGGGGAGGGATAGCTCAGTCGTTTGAGCATTGGTCTGCTAAACCCAGGGTTGTGAGTTCAATCCTTGAGGGGGCCATTTGGGATCTGGGGCAAAAATTGGGGATTGGTCCTGCTTTGAGCAGGGGGTTAGAGTAGATGATCTCCTGAGGTCCCTTCCAACCCTGGTATTCTATGATTCAATCATCGTTGCAAGCCATTTTCCCTCTACCTACAACCCAAGGTTACCAGCAGATCTATTTAAGACTGAACGTCAGCATAGCAAACCCGGACCCTTTCCCCTCAGCGTAGTCGGTTCACGCTTCCTTCTTCTTTCCTCTAATAAATGAAGTGACTAAATTCAAAAGCCCATGAATAATACGTGAGACCCCAAGTGGTTGAAGGCAGCTGCCCAGCTGAGTCCCAGAGTCCTCGATTAGAAGGAGCCTCCATGCTATTGCCCAGCACGGCAAGGAGGAGCACGGGCCACTGGCTACACAGAGGTGAGGGACCTGCAGCTCCCCCCCGGGACACGGCTGCACCCGGCGACCTTGCCACAGCCCAAGGGCTGGGCCTGCCCCGCATCCGTCCCCAAAACACCCCAGGGCCCTGCCGCTCCTCGCCAGGTGCACCGTGATGGCAAGGGAGAGGGACGGTCTCTCATGCATGCCCAGGCCCGCTCCCTATTCTGCGAGGTGGTGATTTTTGTCTCCCACCACCCCCCCTGATGCCCGAACCAACACGTGTGCTCAGGAACGCTGCCCAGGAGGGGCACAAAGGTCTCCCCTGCTTCTGCTAAAGTAAGTGTAAGCGGGGCGGGGGAACTTTCCCGGCTTGTACATGACGCCGGTGAAGCGGGCTGGCGAAAGGATCCGAGTCCTCGCTCCCACTCCCGTTACCCAGAGCCCTGCCTGACCACGAGGGCTTCCCCTTGTCGGGTTAGGAGGACTCTGCCACACAGGAGAGTCCTCCTAACCCCGACAAGCCGGGGCCCAGGATTCCTGGGGGGCTTGAACCCCATCCTCGTCGTGGTCACCTAGGGCAGGGGCTAGGGTGTCCCCGCTCCAGGTGCTCGCTCCGCACTGGACGCTTCCCTGACCCACTGATCATCACACACAGTTCAAAGCACATACGATTTGTTAAACAGCAACCAGTTTTATAAAAAATAAAGAAAAGCCGGGAAAGGTGAAAGGAAAACCCGTCGCCCCGCTCTGCGGCCCGGGGACGTCACAGCCAGCGTCTCTGGAGGGTAAGGGCAGTTCACAGTCTGTCCCTCACATGTCCCAGGCCTCCTTCCTCAGAAGCAGGTCTGATCTCGGGGCTGCTTCTCTGGGTCTCTCTGGCTTGCACAGCTCTGTGCCCCAGCTCAGCTTGGGCCCCCTCGCTCCTCAGCTCGGCCCCACTCTGGCCCAGGTGATTCCGGCTCACACGGGACCCCCCCGGCCTCCTGATTCCCCCATTAGCCTGCCTGCCCTGTCCATCAGGCTGACCTGGAGCATTGGCCTCTCCCCATTGCTCCTGGGGACTAGATTAAGGGCCTGGTTTCCCGTCAACCCTTCCCCTTCCTTTTGGTACTGGGAGGTAGCCAACATAAGAACGGCCAGGATGGGCAGGGATGGCGTCTCTAGCCTCTGTTTGCCAGAAGCTGGCAATGGGCGAGAGGGGCTGGATCAGTGGGTTAACATGGTGCATAGCTGATTCTTAGCTATGTGATGTCTGGCAACCCGAGCTCTGCTTCCCAGTCATCGGAGCGATACTTGGATTCCTCCAGGGTTGCTATTTACTGAGCGACGTCTAGGGTTAACTCTTTCCCTGAGTCATCTAGTCCCTGCGCTACAAGAGAGATGAACAGCCTCTGCCTTGCCTTTTGAATGGCCACAGGTCCGGGAAGCGTTATTTTACTGTCTTATTCTGGTGCCTCAGAGCCCGAGTCAGACCCTGGCCTAGGCGTTGCACAAATAGAGTCCTGAGGAGGAGGGATTTGAAGGTGGCTACTGAAGTACCATTTTGGATGTTTCCAGGGAGTTCTTCCCGAGCATGAGAGGTAGCCTGGGAGATGCTGGAAGGGGCTTGTGTAACGATGCTGGCTTTGGTGGGACACTTCTGAGAGTATCAATTCAGGACAAATTGCTTAGAGCAGGGCAGTCACAGCCCAAGGCTGGGGTTTCTCCACCTCTAAGGCAAACCCAAACCAGCCAGCCAGAGAGGACTTCGGTTTACCCCACTGGCTAACCACAAGTCATACAAGCAATTCCCTCAGACGCTCCAGTTTCCCAGTCTCACCACCAGTGCCCCTCATTATGGGGATGAATGGTTATGAAAACCAACACCCCAGCAAAAGAACAAAGGTTCTCCCGATCCCAAAGCACATGGCATGACAAAATTTTAGAGTTCTGTCCATAGGCCATGTCCCTGCAGGCCTTGCTGAGTCCCCAGGCGTGTCTGCCTTCTCTCAGTGGGTCAGTTGTGTCGCTGATGGTCCTCAATGGACCATCAGGCAGGCTAGGTGGTGCTGATGACAAACTGTCTGGGGTGTCCCCCAGAAGCACAGCACAAGTAACAAGCGGGCAATCACGTGCTATCACGTGCCAACCAGCGGCATGAATGAGGGATGATAAGTTGGGTGGGAATCAGCTGGGCCGGGCCTTGGAAGTGAAGGCAAGCCGCTGGTGTTTGACGCTATAGGGAAAGGGGAGCCAGGGGAGGGATTCAAAGAGGGGGGTGACCTGGTCCACGTGACGGGCTAAGAGAAGGATCTTTGCAGCAGCTCTCTGAATGGATATGAGCAGGGCGAGGTTGCATTTGTCAAGGCCAGGGAGAAGGATGTTGCTGTAGTCCATGTTACCCGGGGTTCTTTCAACCCAAAGCTCTTGGTAACTTTTACTCTGTGTGAGGTGGTATCAGGAAATCAATCGGGGAGACACGGCCGTCCGACCGATAGATGGCTGGCACAAACAGGACAACACAAGACTTCTTTCACTTAAAGCTAAACTTTATTTAGTCTCAAGCACTTACAAACATCCGCAACAGGTTAGTAAAATCAGGATGGGTAATTAGATTCAAAACATAGAGAATCCCTCTTGGCAAAACCTTAAGTTACAAAAAGACACAAAGACATTCCTTTCAGCACAGCTTAATTCCTCAGCCATTTAAAGAAATCAGAATCTAACGCATCTCTAGCTAGATTACTTACTAAATTATAAGACGCCATTCCTGTTCTGTCCCCGGCAAAAGCATCACCCAGACAGACCCTTTGATTCTCCCCCCTCCAGCTTTGAAAGTATCTTGTCTCCTCATTGATCATTTTGGTCAGGTGCCAGTGAGGTTATCCTAGCTTCTTAACCCTTTACAGGTGAAAGGGTTTTTTCCTCTGGCCAGGAGGGATTTGAAAGGTGTTTACCCTTCCCTTGATATTTATGACACGGCCCCAATAGACATACATCCTGCTCTTCTAAAATGCATGTATCAGCAACTTCAGCACAATTCTTATCGGGAAGGACGCAGGGTCAAGCTGCCCTTTCTGCGGCACCCAAAACCCCCTCCCCTCCTGCCTTGGTCAAGCTGAGACTGCTGAATGGCCAATTTACAGCCTGCTGACTTGGCTGCTTTTAGCAATAAGCCATAGTGGTTTCAGACACTTTACTGGTTTGCCAAAATCTCCTCGTACAGTCCACACACGAGATGAGGAGAGCCTGGATGAGAGTTTCAACCTGGTGGATGGACAGGGAAGCCTGGATCTTAGAGATATTCTGCAGAAAGAATCAGCCAGATTTAGGCATATCCTGGATTTGGAGACCTAGAGAGAGTCCAAGTCCAATATGACACCCAAATTATGGGCCTGAGTGACAGGCAGGATGAACTATATGAAAAGTTTATTCAGTGAAAAATGCAGCTTCAGTTGAACTAGTCACGACGTCGACGCAAATTTGCTGACCAGTTTTTTGCCAAAAAATTCTTTGTCAGGACTTGGATGCCATTCACAGAATGGAGGAGGTCTCCTTATCACTTTGACGCTGGTGGTTAGAGTATTCACCTTGGATATGACAGACCCAGGTTCAATTTCCCCCTTCTGCTTGAATGTGGAGGAGGGATTTGAACTTAGGGAGGTCTCAGGTCTCACATCCCAGGGGAGTGCCCTAACCCCTGTGCTAAAAGATAAAAGAAGGATAGCTCCTTTTCCAGGTGTCTTGTGAATCTAGCCTTTTAAAAATGCTCGGAACATCTTGTTTCAGGTCAAATGTTCGTTTAATCCAAAATACATTTATTTATTTATTTGCAATTTAGCAACATTTTCAATTGGACTGGATTCAAATCAATTTTTGTCACTGCCAGTGACCTGAACAATCAGTTATTTTCCCAGTTCTAATTCCCTGGAGGTTTTTGTTTGTTTGTTTTTTGCAGCCTTCTTCTAGTTAAAATCTGGCTGACCCTGCCGCTTTAAAACAAACTGGCAAGCATTTTAAAAAGGTATGCCCCCCATCCCAGCACTCGGCTCTCATAACGGGGTTTGCCATCCTCCAGGTATACCATGAATTCATTCTCCCCATTCCCTGATACAAAATGAAACTCCTTTTCCTCATAGCAGATCACCAGCCTTGTGTTCCCTTGTATGAAGCTGGGTTCTTGGCGAAAATTCTCCAGGGCATGTTCAAAGCAGGTTCTCAGCTCGCTGGTCATGCGCTCCTGGGATTCCAGCCTGCTCATCGCACTCAGTAGGTGTCTGATACTCAGCAGTTCTGTCTCGGGGGGTGACGGACACAGGTACCTATCACTGTCCCTTTCTTTTCCAATATACGGGGGTTCTCCATTGTGGCAGAAGACAAAGATCTTGTCTTCTCCATCGCTGTAGAGATATTTCAGGTCTTCCTGATTGCACTTGATCACCTTCTTGGCGTCGTTCTGGACAAACTCGCGTTCTTGGACCATCTTCAGCACACCGTTGAAGTGGGCTCTCAGCTCCCTGGTCATCTTCCCCTTGGACTCCAGCTTGCTCCGCATTTGCAGCAGGTTCTCTACGCTCAGAGGTTCCAGGTAGCAAGATTTGCTGACAAGGGAAGGCCCCTCCATCCTCCTCTTCTCACAGCTTCTGTCTCCCTCCCTAAAGAACAGGAGCAGCTCTCCCGCACCAGCTCCCTGAAGATCTAAAAGAATCAAATAGATTAACAAATAAATCATTATCCAGGGCCCCGAACTCGAACTACAATTCAGCCGGGGTGGTAAGAAAGGAGGGAGTTAGACACCCAACTTCCATTGAAGGCAACTCCATTTGGTGCCTTGGGAAAACCCCTCCTGTATTTAGTCCTAATCTAGCTACACAATTCCAAGACTGTTGCTCTGTGCACGGGTCACTCTGAAGCCTAGAACCTCTGAGCCAATGTGAAGCGATGGAAGCTGCTACCAGCATGGTTGAGGCTATTTTTGTTAGACTATCACCAGGTGCAGTCACCCCTGACGTTCACCATCTGACACCTTCCTGTTTTTAGAGGAGCAGCCGTGTTAGTCTGCATCCGCAGAAAGAACAGGAGGACTTGTGGCACCTTAGAGACTAACCAATTTATTTGAGCATCAGCTTTCGTGAGCTACAGCTCACGTCATCCGATGCATTCAGTGGAAAATGCAGTGGGGAGATTTATATACACAGAGAACATGAAACAATGGGTGTTATCTTACACACAATGCCATCCACAGCCTCAGAAACAACTCTGACATCATAGTCAAAAAGACTGACAAAGGAGGTGCTGTTGTCATCATGAATAGGTCGGAATATGAACAAGAGGCTGCTCGGCAGCTCTCCAACACCACTTTCGACAAGCCATTACCCTCTGATCCCACTGAGAGTTACCAAAAGAAACTACAGCATTTGCTCAAGAAACTTCCTGAAAAAGCACAAGATCAAATCCGCACAGACACACCCCTGGAACCCCGACCTGGAATATTCTATCTACTACCCAAGATCCATAAACCTGGAAATCCTGGGCGCCCCATCATCTCAGGCATTGGCACCCTGACAGCAGGATTGTCTGGCTAAGTAGACTCCCTCCTCAGGCCCTACGCTACCAGCACTCCCAGCTGTCTTCGAGACACCACTGACTTCCTGAGGAAACTACAATCCATCGGTGATCTTCCTGATAACACCATCCTGGCCACTATCGATGTAGAAGCCCTTTACAATATTCCAATATTCCACACAAAGACAGACTACAAGCCGTCAAGAACACTATCCCCGATAATGTCACAGCAAACCTGGTGGCTGAACTTTGTGACTTTGTCCTCACCCATAACTATTTTACATTTGGGGACAATGTATATCTTCAAATCAGCAGCACTGCTATGGGTACCCGCATGGCCCCACAGGATGCCAACATTTTTATGGCTGACTTAGAACAACGCTTCCTCAGCTCTCGTCCCCTAATGCCCCTACTCTACTTGCGCTATATTGATGACATCTTCATCATCTGGACCCATGGAAAAGAAGCCCTTGAGGAATTCCACCATGATTCCAACAATTTCCATCCCACCATCAACCTCAGCCTGGTCCAGTCCACACAAGAGATCCACTTCCTGGACACTACAGTGCTAATAAACGATGGTCACATAAACACCACCCTATACCGGAAACCTACTGACCGCTATTCCTACCTACATGCCTCCAGCTTTCACCCTGACCACACCACACGATCCATCGTCTACAGCCAAGCTCTGCAATACAACCTCTTTCCTCCATTGGTATTTCCTCCAACCCCTCAGACAGAGACAAACACTTACAAGATCTCTATCAAGCGTTCTGACAACTACAATACCCACCTGCGGAAGTGAAGAAACAGATTGATAGAGCCAGAAGAGTTCCCAGAAGTCACCTACTACAGGACAGGCCCAACAAAGAAAATAACAGAACGCCACTAGCCATCACCTTCAGCCCCCAACTAAAACCCCTCCAACGCATTATCAAGGATCTACAACCTATCCTGAAGGACGACCCATCACTCTCACAAATCTTGGGAGACAGGCCAGTCCTTGCCTACAGACAGCCTCCCAGCCTGAAGCAAATACTCACCAGCAACCACATACCACGCAACAAAAACACTAACCCAGGAACCTATCCTTGCAACAAAGCCCGTTGCCAACTGTGTCCACATATCTATTCAGGGGACACCATCACAGGGCCTAATAACATCAGCCACACTATCAGAGGCTCGTTCACCTGCACATCCACCAATGTGATATATGCCATCATGTGCCAGCAATGCCCCTCTGCCATGCACATTGGTCAAACTGGACAGTCTCTACGTAAAAGAATAAATGGACACAAATCAGATGTCAAGAATTATAACATTCATAAACCAGTCGGAGAACACTTCAATCTCTCTGGTCACTCGATTTCTGATCTCAAAGTGACTATCCTTCAACAAAAAAACTTTGAAAACAGACTCCAACGAGAGACTGCTGAATTGGAATTAATTTGCAAATTGGATACAATTAACTTGGGCTTGAATAGAGACTGGGAATGGTTGATTCATTATAAAAAGTAACCTATTTCCCCTTGTTTATTCTTTCCCACCCCCCACTGTTCCTCAGACGTTCTTGTTAAATTTGTGCTGGAAATGGGCCACCTTGATTATCATACACATTGTAAGGAGAGTGATCACTTTAGATAAGCTATTACCAGCGGGAGAGTGGGGTGGGGGGAGAGAAAACCTATTGTAGTGATAAACACCCATTTTTTCATGGTCTGTGTGTATAAAAACATCTTCTGTATTTTCCACTGAATGCATCCGATGAAGTGAGCTGTAGCTCACGAAAGCTTATGCTCAAATAAATTGGTTAGTCTCTAAGATGCCACAAGTCCTCCTGTTCTTTTTACCATACACACTGTAACCAGAGTGATCACTTAAGGTGAGCTGTTACCAGCAGGAGAGCCGGGGTGGGGGGGGGAGGGGAACCTTTTGTCGTGATAATCAAGGTGGGCCATTTCCAGCAGTTGACAAGAACCATTTGGACTTTAGGTATTACAGTCACGTGACTTCACGGCACGTGTCTATGCCGTGGCCTGAGGCCTAGACCGTTGCGGTAACAGAGGTAACTCAAGCAAACATTCCACAAAAGAACAGCCAGACTGGCTGAGACCGATGGTCCATCTAGCCCCGTGTCCTGTCTCTGACAGTGCCAGGTGCTTCAGAGGGAATGAACAGAACAGGGCAATTATCAAATGACCCATCCCCTGTCATCCAGTCCCAGCTTCTGACAGTCAGAAGTTTAGGGACACCCAGAGCCTGGAGTTGTGTCCTTGCCCACCCTGGCTAATAGCCACTGATGGACCTGTCCTCCAGGAACTTCTCTAGTTCTTTATTTAACCCTGTTATAGTCTTGGCCTTCACAACAGCCCCTGGCAACGACTTCCACAGAGTACGTTCTTGTGTGTGTTTTAAACCTGCTGCCTATGAATTTCATCAGGTGACCCCCTGGTTCCTGTGGTATGTGAAGGGGTAAACGACACTTTCTCCACATAATCCATGATTTTACGGCCCTCTGTCACATCTTCCCCTTAGTCACCTCTTTCCTCAGATGACCCGTCCATGTCTTTTTTATCTCTCCTCGTACGGAAGCCGCTCCAGACCCCTCGTCATTTTTGTTGCCCGTCTCTGCACCCTTTCCAATTCCGATCTACCTTTTTTGAGATGGGGCGACCCATCTGCATGCAGCATCCAAGAGGTGGGCGTCCCATGGATTTATAGAGAGGCAACACAGTATTTTCTGTCTTATCCGCTATCCCTTTCCTAATAGTTCCCAGCATTCTGTTGACTTTGTTGTCTCCCGCTGCACACTGAGTGGATGCTTTCAGAGAACTCTCCACAACGATGCCAGGATCTCTCCCTTGAGTGGGAACAGCTCATTTTGATCCCATCATCTTGTTGGGGTTATGTTGAGATTATGTTTTCCACAGCTCGTTCGTACAACTCACCGCAAGGGCCCCTTCCCAGCCGCCGCCCCGCTACAACTCATCACAAGTGCCTCATTTTCAGAGATAAAGCCCAACAACAAAAAGCCACAAAAATCCTGCACGCCACCCATGCACAAATGTGTGACAGCACAGGGTTTTACTGATGAGTTTCAGTTCAAAAGTCCTAATCAGGAATGTTGAAAGACACACATAATCCCCCCTTCCCCTACCCGCCCCAAAAATGCCACCATTATTTTAACCACTCAGGGAGGGGAGTGGGGACGAGTGGTTAGAGCGGGGAGGCCTGGGAGCCAGGACTCCTGGGTTCTGTCCACAGTTCTGGGAGGTAAGAGCCATGCTTGGTTTGCTAGCGCTGTGGTTAGCTTGGTGCTGGCTGTGTGATTCGCTTTCATATTTGACTCCTTAGAAGGCTGCATTTTTAAAAAAATAAATAAACAAAAGCAAGCCACACTGCAGGCAGGGCATTTGCCACAGACTTTGGATCTGTCTTTTGCCATGGGACACACAGGGTCTTGGTTGTTGTGAGCCTGTTACAGCATTAACTCTGATTAAATGGTGTTAAGCATCATAGCTCTCTTTCCAACCGTGGATCTCTGTTGATTTCCACCACCCCCGACACGGCGTTCTTTCCGCTATCAGGTTATGCCTTATACAAATGCCGTGCTAGTCTCTCTTTCATACATTCATAGATTCCAAGGCTAGGATAACACAGGCCAGAGAACTGCCCCACAATAATTCCTCTTTCGATTAGAGCAGATCTTCTTTGAAAACTTTCAGTCTTCATTTAAAAATGTCCAGTGACGGAAAATCCACCATGACCCTTAATAAATCATTCCAGTGGTTATTTATCGTCCCCATTAACAATTCCTTTGGTTTTGAAATGGGGGAACGGAGTAAAATTTTCACCGTATTTGTTCCGACAGATGATCAATGCTAAGTTTTTCCCCTCAAAAACATTGTTGTCAAGAAGTGCTGTTTCACTGAACATGAAAATTTTGGTAACCGACAGTTTGCTATTGTAAAACCAAGTCTGATGGAAACGTTAATCAAAAAAACAAAACAAAACAGAATCTGTTGGCTCTTTGGGGTAGTTTTTCTTCTCGGCTTTTGACACCTTTGGTAAGGTCACTGATCCTGTTTTGTGCATGTGTGTGATTGTTCAGACACCATGCTGCTTCTAGCCTCGTTTTTATGTATTCTATCATTGCTTCTCTTGGTTTCTCTTTTCTGCGTTCATCTATTGAACATTTCTCTTTTTGTGCATTTGCTCGGTCAACAGTTTGGGGAGTACTTATTTTGTGTGTATTTGCTGTCTTTCACTCCCTTCCCCAGAATTTCATTCTTCTGTGATTTTTTTTTTATCACAATGTTTAACTTTTGAAAAGGTAATGTTGCTATTTTGAAATGGAAAATGTTCTTGTTGGGAAATCTGATTTTTGACGGGGTAAAAAAGCTTCCGTTGTTGACTGGTCAAAACTGGAGGTGCAGAAAACCTCCGCAAACCAAAACAATTCTGAAAAACAGCAATCAAACGCATTTTGGACACGATTCTGTCACGGCAAAATTCGGCAAAATTCACAGAATTATCATGGTACAAATGTAGAAAACCAGAGTATGGACATGGTGGAGCTAAAGTTGATGTCAAAGAACTCATGGACATCTCTGAAAATCGCAGAATCCCTGATCTCCATGACAGAATCGTAGCCTAATACCCCTACAAATGCCTCCAACCGGTGACTGAGCAACTGCACAAAAAGAGAAAAGTTCAATGAATGAATGCAAAAGAGAGACAAAGAGAAGCAACAGTAGAATGCCTAAAAATAGAAGCATGAAAAGGTGGCTCGAAGAAGCATGGTATCTGAACACGCTCACGCACAAAAAGTAAGGAGCAATGACCCTAACAAAGGTAACCACCAACTTAGAAGAAAAATTACCCCCAAACAAACTTTCACCAAAATGCCCATGTTCAATAAGAGGGCATTTCTTAACAAAAACCTTCTTGAGGGGAAAAATGTAGGTGGGATCATCCATCAGCATGAATGCACGCATCTGCTAGTCCAAAATTTGGCTTCAGGCCTGCGCCTTAATTTGGATGTCCACTTTCAATGGTTTTACCACTCTCAGTAATATTTAACTCCTATACCAGATAACTTATCCAAAAGTCCCATTATTCTGCTTTCTCAGTAGGGTTTTACTTTCTGAGGCAGATTTCACAGCAAGACCTTGGGCAGGGCATACATACCA
This sequence comes from Lepidochelys olivacea, assembly GCF_965140295.1. Lineage (NCBI taxonomy): Eukaryota > Metazoa > Chordata > Testudines > Cheloniidae > Lepidochelys > Lepidochelys olivacea. The sequence continues at coordinate 44,583,478 of NC_140424.1, forward strand.
CTCAAATCCCACCAAAGTCCAGTCTTGAGGGCTTCAGAGATGGGATGGTGAATTCCACTGGGAGAGAGTCAGTCCCAAAGCTGTGACCAGAGCCCTGAGTTTGGGCTTTCAGTTTTCACTAGCCTACAAAGCACTCCCTTTCACGGGATGGAAAATCACGTAGGTGGGGGACTGAGCCTTATTTTCCGAAAATATTTTGAGTCATGAGCTATCTCCTTTCCTACTCACTCATATATCAGCCATTTCCCCGAAGCACAGAGCCACCCTCAATTGCCTTACTGTAAATAACTACAGAGGGGGTTGTCTGAATAACAGGAAAGGACAATCTCCAGGGTTGTGGGGAACATCAGCCCAAGAACCTGGGCTTACCATAGTAGAATTCTCTGCAGTATCTTGAAGTCAAATAGGGAAATTTGTCTTGCAAATAGGACACGGTACTAATTGGGACCAGGGCCAGATCAGATGATCAAAAATTTGGATAATCTGGAGAATGGGCAAAGAGCTTTCTATCCATTATTTTAAGATGCAGAGTTGCTTTTAAACTAGCTGTAGCTTCCTGGCATACACAAATAAATAAAGAAGAGTGCTATTGTTTTAATGCTTTGTAATGATTCTGTGTGTGCGTGTTGGTTGTTCAGTTAATCTGGAGGGTCAGATAAACGGGATTCTCCTGTACGTACAACGGAATCCTTGAATGGCAAGTACCAACTGCTTCAGGGGTTTATGTCCCTTACAATTTTGTATTTTTTAAAAAAAGCCTATCCCGATACAGAAGAAAGATAAGCATACTAAAAGACCAATATGACTCTAAAATCAAATGGAAATGCTAGGAAGAGTGGAAACATGGACAAGCTGCTAAGGATGAGTGCATAAAAGACAAACATCTAGGGGCAACATCAGAAAGGCTAAGGCACAAAATGAGTTATACCTAGCAAAGGCCATAATATGCAATAAGACGAGGTTCTATAAATGCATTAGAAGTAAGAGAAAGGTGAAGGGAAGCATAAAGCCTCTACTTAGTGGGGAGGAAGTGCTAATAACTGACAGCATCAAGAAGGCTGAGGTGTTTAATGTCTATTTAGCTTCAGTCTTCACTAAAAAGGTTAATGGTGACCAGATATGCCCACGAAACAAAACCCACTCTGCTGTTTTTTCCTGCAATATATAGTTGTTCATCTGTCTTCACAGGGTTGGGCAGGAAAATGGCAAATTGCAATTTTCATTTGTATTATAATTTCTACAGATAATGTTCATTTTAAGCATTTTTAATGGTTTTAACCCATTTAATTTTTCATAGTAGCAGAAAATGTGGCAAGGGGGGCAGGCAATGGGGTGGCAGACAATTATTTAATAGATGTAGACCCTGAGAGTCAGGAAATTAATGTTTCGTAGGTGTTAAAACACAGATTGTCAACATTGCATTTCAAAATGTACAAAGTAAAGAGCCTGAAATCAAAGTATTTCTGAAACAACACTTCTCTTACATTGCCTATCTGTACATTTCTATTAGTACTGATGGAAAAATTTTTTTTTGTCGGTTTCTGCATGTATGGTGAACTTGACATTTACCACTTAAAAACTAACCTTTCCAAGCCTAGACATAACAGCCCCAATTCTATTAGACAGAAGTAACCCAGATGTCTATAAAACAAATCATTTGCAAATAGCCACCTCCAGAAAAGCACAAGCAGATACGGACAAAATCAAAAAGCCTAAGGCAAAAAATGAGTTACACCTAGCAAGGGCCACAATACGCAATAAGAAGAGGTTCTATAAATACATTAGAAGTAAGAGAAAGATGAAGGAAAGTATAGAGCATCTACTTAATGGGGGAAAAGATCAAATAATGGATGACACAGAGAAGGCTGAGGTGTTTAATGTCTTTTTTGCTTCACTAATAAGGTTGTGACCAGTTGCTTAAGTTACCACAATTAATATTAACAAGAGGCGAGGTTCTTAGGCTCAAAAGTAGGAAAAGAACATATTAAAGGCTATTTAGATAAATTAGATTTATTCAAGTTGGCAGAGGCTGATGAATTTCACCCTAACTCTAAGGATAGTTAAGCTCTGAACAGGCTTCCAAGGGAGGCAGTGAGATCCACGTCACTGGAGGTGTTAAACAAATTCCTGTCAAGGATGGTCTGTGCAGACCTGGTGCAGCAGGGATGGAATCGATGATGACCTCTTAAAGTCCCTTTCAGCCCCACATTTCTATAATTTCTGTGATTTTCAGAAAAGAAAATCTACTTATTAAAAACAAAAAACTATTTACAGAGAGGAAACATAAGGATAGAGACAGCCTGAAAAATGAACTGAGTTTTCAGAATAGTTAAGTCAGTCAGACTTGGGTCATGATTCGGCAAAACTTTTAGGATTCTGCTTACCTTGCATTGACTTCAGGAGGGCTAACGCACATGCATAAATTTAAGCATGTACTTAATTGCATGGCTGAACTGGGACCTCAGTTCATAAGAAGACTTTAGATATAAAACCAAAATAATCACAGATCACGCAATAGCAGTCTCCTTACTATTCCCATCACAGCTACAATTATACACCACATAATTCCTAGAGCAGATGTTTCAGCAAAACATCAAACCTTGATTGAAAAATTGCCAGTGACGGAGAATCCACCATGACCCTTGGTGAATTGTTCCAGTGTTTAATTACCTTCCCTGTCAAAAATGTAGCACGTAGGCCTTATTTCCAGTCTAAATTTGTCTAGCTTCAACTTCCAGCCATTCGATCGTGTTAAGACCTTCCTCTGCAAGACTGTAGAGCCCATTAGTAAATATTTGTTCCCCCTATAGACTGTGATCAAGCCATTCCTTAACCTTCCCAATGTTTAAGCTAAATAGACTGAGCTTATGAGTTTATCACACTAAGTTCACATTCATGATGTGAAGAATTGTAACGATTAAGTCCAGTGAAGTCCTACAGACTCTTAAACTGGGGGTAGATGAACTGTGCACAGATAAGCTGGAGATTTTGAAAAGCAAGGGGCCAACATTTTTAAAAATAGGAGAGACTAAAGTTAGATGCCCAAATCCTTGAAAATCTCACTGAAGCCCTTACTTTGGTACTTAATAAGCAGCCTGATGTGCATAACCGGTGAGCACTTAGCAGCAAGGACAAGGTATAATCATTGAGGATTAAATACAAAGCTAAAGTAGAAAAAACGTACAAAGAAAATGGCCTAGCTACTCACATATCAACCTTAATAAAATGTATATAAAAGTATAGGTCTAAGGATGTGTAGCTGTTTGTCTTAGCTACATGTCTGTTAAATGGTAGGGGAGAACAATTAGAAAATTATTTCCTTCTCAACAGTTGTATTGAGGGGTTTGCCCCGTTGTTGTTGTTTTTTTTTCAAAATCTCCCCTCAAATTCTCCTCTGGATCGACACAGAGGATGAGACATTTCAGACAAAAAGTATCTAGCCAGCCAAATGTAGACTGGAAAGTCTCTTGCAACCTTTGCTAGGAACGATTATATATCGAGCCTAACAATATTCTGAACTTGTAGAGTGGCTTTTCCCCAAGCCCCTCAAAGGCTTTAAGCCTTTTACACAGGTGGGTGTTATATAGCATTTATACAGAATAGATGAGGAACCTGAGATACAGAGAAGACCACTGGGAAAAAAGAATGGTGAATAGAACCCTGGAGTCCTGATTCCCAGCTCCCCTCAACCCACTCGACCTCAGTCCCCTCCCAGATCTGGGGATAGACCCCAAGCATCCAGACTCCCCGTCCTGCCCCCAACCCACTAGACCCCACTCCCTTCCCAGAGCTGGGATAGAACCCAGGAGTCCTGGGTCCTAGCCCCCCTCTAACCATTAATTCTCACTCCCTTGCCAGAGCTGGGAACATGGTGCACTCCATATCCAAGGCAGGAATAAATGCAGAAGTAGGAGGCAGAAATTCACACAAAAGGGACAAAGTCTCACAAAACTGAAACCGACTTACATTACTGCACCTTGTCTGACTTCAAGCTGCAAGATACTGTGAGCTGATTTCCTGCCCTCTTCTGCTGCTGACACTGTGTTTCCAGACCACATCAAATCAGATCAAATCATACACATTGTAAGGAGAGTGATCACTTTAGATAAGCTATTACCAGCAGGAGAGTGGGGTGGGAGGAGGTATTTTTTCATGCTTTTTGTGCATATAATAAGATCTTCTACACTTTCCACAGCATGCATCCGATGAAGTGAGCTGTAGCTCACGAAAGCTTATGCTCAAATAAATTGGTTAGTCTCTAAGGTGCCACAAGTCCTCCTGTTCTTTTTGCGAATACAGACTAACACGGCTGTTACTCTGAAACCTATCAAATAGCACGAGTACATGTCTGCCGTTCAAGAGTAGGGGTATATCCAAGGGCCCAGTGCAGCCTGGTTTTCGGCACAGAAAACTCTGCTTGTCCTTGATTGAAAACCAAAAAACTTAGCCAGCACTGAGTTGCAGAGTATGTACTAAAATTATATATATATATATATATATATATATATATATATATATATATATATATATATATATAAAAATAAATAAAAGGTGAGTTCCTAACCCAGGTTAAAATCGTGGTGACATGGCTTTTAACGGGGCCTTGCAGCTTGGGTTCAACCCCTGGCAGATCGATAAGCATTTTTTTGCAGTGTAGACTTTTTCTCAGCTGAATCACTTACTCCACACCCACAAGGAAAGTTTTCTCACCAAGACCCCGATCCTACAAGCTGACCCCTGCCCCCACAGGAGACCTATTGATTTAATAGATTTTCATAGCTTCCTAGAGTTTAAAGCCAGAAGGGACCATTATATGATATTTTAGTCTGACCTCCAGCACAGCACAGGGCTTCACATTTCACCCTGATTCCCTTGACTGAGCCCACCACCTCATGTTTAGCTAAAGCATCTTCCAGGCTGTGACATCTATTTTCAGTCTCTCCACTCGCTGGTTGTTTCTACACACTGCTGGCAATGGAGCCTGAGGCCGTGCGAACCAAAGAACGATTCTCCGTCCCCATTAGCCATCTTTTGTTGAAAAGAGGCCGTGATATAATCGACCCTTCCAGAATTGGATGACCTTGGGTGGAGCTAGAAGAAGACACAAAGAATTAGACACCTGGGTTTACACTGGCCAGCTAGTGTAACTCCGTCAACTCAATGCAGCCAGATCCCCAGCTGGTGTCAATTGGCCGAAGCTTCACTGAAGTCAGCAGAGAACCTGGCCCATACATGTTATTCTGTCCATAGCTGTGTCACTGTGCTTCATTTGCAATAGTGGTTTAGGCAAATCTTGCATTTAGAGACCTGGACAAAAGTCATGTAGACAGGGATCTGGAGAGAAAATTAGCCATGACTTTGACTCTTCTGCCACCGTGTTTTATTGCAATCTAATTGCTGTTTCAGATTCAGAAGCCTCCATGTGATAATTAGGGAGGTAATTCATGGGAATGAGCAAGATGGGCAAATTTGGTGGTGCACAGGGCCCACAGGCTCCATCTAAAGCCCTGACCCAAGCACTGATGTCACCGTGCAGGGATGTAGGAATGGAATAATAGTGTGGTACTCTCTGAAGAGGGTGAACCTTAGCAAGGGCAAGGGAATTGCTCGGAAAGGCCTGAGCGAAAGACTGCCTGCAGGGCTGGCCCGGCCTGAGCCGCTGTCCCAAACCCTCCCTCCCACACAGGGCTGGCTTTGCCATTCACCCCCGCACCCTCCCCAAACCTGGGCATTTGTCTCATTGGCTCTTGACAACTGATGATCGAGTTGGCAAGAGTCAACGGGACAAATGTCCACTTTTGCCAAAAAAGTTGCGATGGCCAGGACAGGGCTTAAAAAAGGGACGGTCCCGGGCAAAACAAGATGTACGGTCACCTTGCTGCCTATTCTCTTCTCTCTTTTTGCCCTCTCTCCACGCCTTCACTTTATGTGATCACACATCCTGGTGTTCACGTGATGGGATGTTTCTTTCACTGCAATTCATCAGAGTTGTTTCTCTCTGCAGAAGACTTGTGGTCTTGTCCAGCTCTTCAAAATCTAGTAAGTAGCTCACATTTACTCAAACTTTTCCTTCTTTGTATGCTTCTGCTTCTCTCTCTGTGTTCCTCACGTTGCATTTTCATCACTTTGGGAGCAGCCTTCTCCAGATAAAAAGGCCAGTGCCGGTCTAGGCAGATGAAATTATGGCGGCGCAGGTAGATTACAGACTGTACAAGAACAAGGTGGAGAGCGAACATGCATAAGCCCCATACAAGAATAAAGAAGCCCAACCATTGAAGCCAGAGTTGAATCAGCGGCAGAAAAAATACTAGTCATTTAGGGTCAAGCCTTGCGGGAACTAGGCCCCCAAACACCCACATTCACAAGCGCATTGGCGTATAGAAAGTGAGTCGTGTGTAAAAGAAGGTGGAAGACAAAAGGTGCTGCCCCTATGACACACTCGCAAATGCAGCGGCGCCGGGGCCTTGGTTTTGTGACTCAAGGGTTGAAGCTGAATGCTCTTCTCCATTCTGATATTGCGGCGCCCCTATTGTATGAACGACTCAGGGAGTGGGGAGTTCGTGAAACTGAACATCTCAAAATTATATTAAGTAGCGTGCAAATGGCAATTTATTAAGCGCCCGGTGATCATGTCCATCAGACATAGTAATAAATATCTACAGCGTACCTATTACAATCTTGCGAGAGACAGGGTAGGAGAGTTAATATATTTTATTGGACACAAGTTTTTGAGTGCTACGGAGCGCTTCTTCTACTCTTCAACCTCTTCAGCTCTACTTCAGGTCTTCTGCTTGAAGAAGAGCTCTGTGGTGCTTGAAATCTTGCCTCTTTCACCATCAGAAGTTGGTCCAATAAAAAATATTACCTACCCACCTTGTCTCTCTCATATCCTGGGACCAACATGGCTTCAACAACATATTACACTGAGTAATCTTGTAAGTACATAGTGTATCTGTGAACTTTATTGATTGGGGGATATGATTATTTTTTCCGGTTGGGAAAAATGGTGCATTAATCAGTTGCTCATAAGATTAGGGTTCTAACTATCCTCCATTCTAACCCTGTTAATAACTTTTTGGATTAAAATATCTAATTGGCCTAAAATATATCAAGAGAGAGTAACTTACTGATGGAAAATTAATGCTAAATCCAACAAGCCGTTGTTAAGTGCGAGGACTTTCTGGAAGAAAATGGCTGCCCTGAAAAAATGCAAGTCATTGCTAGGCCTGAATTCTCAGAGAGAATCAATTCAGCAAAGTCTACCTTAAAAATGAAAAAGAAGAATTAAATAAACCTCGCTGGGAGAAAAAAATGTTTACAAAGGATTCAGAGTGCTATATAAATAGGTTTGGAAGAATTATATTTTATTGGTAAATAGCAATAAATGTTGATTTCTCTGCACACACGCCAACCGACAAACAACTACTGTCCTTGATAATAACTGAAATTTACCGACATGCAAAGTCAGAAAGATGTTCCTTGAGAAGGCACTGCTGATGGATTTCAGGTTATTTCCTTTGTATATTTTGACAGGTGGTTTTTTTTGACAATTTATATTTTAACCGTCAATAAAGCTTTAACTTTTTGAATCTCAATCTCTACGGTCATTAAATACATATTGACTGATCCCCGCCCATCGTCTGATCCCTCATGAATTCCCGCTACTGTAAAAATGTAAAGTGATTAAAGTCCAATATAAGCTAAACACATTAGAGGATTTGGGCCCTTGTACCTCACAGAATGGGGCCCCAATCCTGCATGAGCCTCCGGGCACCAGTATAAAATAGTGGTCCCCTCACGCCTGACCCGAAGTGCCCCCTTCTGCTATCCCAGCCCTTAAAGGCACCCCCCTCAAAGAGCTCTGCTGACCCCCTCATTCTGAGCCTACAACCCCCCCTTGTGTCCAGTCCCGGAGATTCTCTTGAGCAGTGTCGGGTGCCTCTGAGGTGGAAGCAGTTACTAAACTAGGATCAGGGACCACAACTTCCAAAACCGACTGCTAATTTTAGGGGCTTTGAATTTGTACAATCTATTTTTAGACACCTTAGAGTGGCCTGATTGTCATACCGATCCCGCCCACTGAAAGTCAGGCACCTGGAAGTTGAGCACCCCTTTTCTGAAAATCTCTGCCAAACTCACACATCCTAACCAAGTCACCCCTGTCGTCTGTGGAAGGCAGGATGGTGAACTTCCTTGGCTTAATTTATCTGAGCTCCAAGGATTTCGTTCTGCTTCATTTTCAGGCTGGAAAAGGGGTTTTGTCCAGAATCGAAAGCTATCCTAAAGAGATCCAGATGGGCTTGATTTTCAGCAGACCACCCGGCCTACGCCCACTGAGTGTTGAAAGTCTCCTGAGAGTGAGATCTCGTTTGGAGTCTCAAGGGAAAATGACCAACGAGCTGAGAAGCCTCTTTGACAAAGTGCTGCGGGTGTTCCCTCAGGAGTGCATGGGTGTTCAGGAGAATGCCAAGGTGGTCATCCAGAGCCGCAGTGACATCTTGGAATTCATCTCCGGGAAGGGTGAATGTGTGTTTACCTTCTTCACCATCGACAGCCAGCCCCATTATAACTTGAGGAAACCAGCCAGCTTCCTCACTCAATTACGCCATGATCCAGAACCTCTGAGCACCATGCATCTCTTACGGATGAGGAGCAATCTAGAAACCCAGGGGCAGATGACGGACGAGCTGAGAAGCTGCATGGATCTCGCTCTCAATGAGTATCTCCAAGAGCCCAAGTTTGTCCAGGAGAATGCAAGGATGGTGATCCAATCCAGAGGTAAATTGCTGGAATTTAGTTCAGGAAGGGGTGAATGTCAAATCTGTGTGTTCTTCTTTGCTAATAGAGGAGCCCAGTATGACTTAACAGCCTCGCAGCTCATAGCGGTAGCTAGAATGTTAAATAGGAGAAGAGATACTATACTCAACTTGATCCTACAGTGGATGAGACCATCAATCCCAAATTTAATACAATTAATTTGGGAGATAAATTGGCGCTGATAAAATTCAGCACCAAACCAAAATTAGAGTGGGTCATAATGCTGAGAACAAACCTTGTTTTATCAAAAAACAGCTCATAAAAAATGTAAATCTTCCTGGCAAATTTTTGGACTTTTTTGGAATTTTCCATTTTTTCAATGAAACCTGTAAAAAAATGTTTTCCATTTTTCATTTTTGCAGTGGTTCCCTCCCCACTCCTTTTTCCATAGCAAAATGGGGGAACACAACTGAAAGCTGCTGTGGGTTTTATTTTTGTGGGCAAGCAAAACAGCATTAATCTTTCTTCTTCTCTCCACCTATAACATTTGTAAAAAGAAAAGGAGGACTTGTGGCACCTTAGAGACTAACAAATTTATTTGAGCATAAGCTTTCGTGGGCTACAGACAGAAAATACCTGTGTTAAAATTCTCTGAATGTATGATGTTTCACTAAAGCTGTCTAGAAGTCACACTAAATCAACAGGCAATTGCAAATGTTGAACTGGGAGAAACTCATTATACTAATTAATCTTAGCATGCTAAATAAGAGGAAACTGCTTCAACCATGGCAAAAGTTACTGTGAAAAATCCCAATTGTTTCAAAAGGTTCAAAGCCTAAAGTCACACAGATTTTCTAGGGGAAAGAACGGCCAGTTTCCTTGAAAAAAGTGGAAGAAACTTTGGCTTGGCCTGTAAGCGAAAGATTTCATCGGCATTTGAATTTTTGGTGAAAGTAGCATCAGTGTTTACAGCACCCGTGAAATTCCAGAGAGAAATGGCATCAAAATCATCACCTGCACATTTTGTTTTGGCTTTTGTGTTATTATTTGTATTACCATAGCTCAGAGATGCTCCAGTCATGGGCCAGAACCTCACGGTGCTAGGTGCTGTACACTCACAGAACGTAGGTGTGGCTTGGAAGGATTTGCTTTGATTTTTATTGGTAAATGTTGGTAAACATCAACTTCACCACACACACATAAATGGATGAAAAAACAATTCCATCAATAACAACTGAAATATACAGATAGGTGCAGTAAGAAACATGGTGCTTGAGAACTTAGTGGAGTTTGATTTAAGGCTAAAAGAAGAGGAGGACTTGTGGCACCTTAGAGACTAACAAATGTATTTGAGCATGAGCTTTCGTGGGATAAAACCCACTTCATTCTATGCATCTGATGAAGTGGGTTTTAGCCCACAAAAGCTCATGCTCAAATACATTTGTTAGTCTCTAAGGTGCCACAAGTCCTCCTCTTCTTTTTGTGGCTACAGACTAACACAGCTGCTACTCTGAAACCTGATTTAAGGCTATATACTTTGTATATTTTGACATGTGATGCTGACTATTTGCGTTTTAACAGAGACAAAGCTTTAACTTTCTTTAACTATCCCTGTAGATAAATCTCTGTATTAAGCATCTTCACATAACTTTCATATGACTTTGTATTATGCCTCTTCATATAACCTTGTATTAAGCCTATCCATATATAACCTCTATTTTCATACAACTTTGTATTGAGTCCTTTGATATAGGAACTTTGTATCAAATCCTTATATAGAAACTTTGTATTGAGCCTTGGTATAATGTTATAGCCCCTAAGGATAGTTAAGGTAGGAGAAAAATGTCTTTTCGCTAGAAGTAGAATAAGATCTCCGCCCCGCCACCCCCAGTTAATCAATTGCCCTGTTGAATGAACGAGGTGTGAATGAGTAAGGTGTGGAAGACAAGCACCTCCAGACAGCTGCAACAGAGGAAGAGGGGATGGAAGCCAGACCCAAGAACAATAAAACTTGTCAAGTGGGCTCACTAAAGAAGATCAGACATGTTGACGGCCTTGGGAGTTAAAAGCGAGCACCTTCTTTTGAAAACACCCTCTTTGAAAATAAATGTGGCAGCATTAAGACGACACCCAGAAGGAAACGCCACAAAGGACCAATGGACACAGACACAGATTTCGTATCTGTTATAGATTTGCATGAGAGGGAAGCTGCTATAAATGTGAGGCGTCTTGCAGAGGACCCCGGGTCCCCGTCTTGTCAACATCGGAGCATCGATCCGGATTGCCAGAAGCCTGGCTCCACCCCTCCCCCATCTAACTCACCTGACCAGTGAAGTTAAGGGGATCAACTAGTTGGTAACAACAACAAGACAGAGTGTGTTTGTGTGTGTATGTGAGTGCATGAATGTAATATATATCATATGCATATTGTGACAAAGTTCCTCCTCTACCTTGCGCTTATTGGCGGATTTGCTCACCTTGGAGCTTCATGGCAGCCCTCAGTTTGGCCATTTTCATGAACCCACAGTCCAGGTCGACTCCTCCTGTGTCTGACCAGGAGTTGGGAGGATTTGGAGGGAACCCGGGCCCGCCCTCTGCTCCGGGTCCCAGCCCAGGGCCCTGTGGGATGCAGCTGTCTAGAGTGCCTCCTGGAACAGCTGTGCGACAGCTACAACTCCCTGGGCTACTTCCCCATGGTCTCCTCCCAACCCCTTCTTTATCCTCACCATAGGACCTTCCTCCTGGTGTCTGATAATGCTTGTACACCTCAGTCCTCCAACAGTCCGCGTTCGCACTCTCAGCTCCTAGTGCCTCTTCCTCCCAGCTCGTCGCACGCGCACCACAAACTGAAGTGAGCTCCTTTTTAAACCCAGGTGCCCTGATTAGCCTGTCTTAATCGATTCTAGCAGCTTCTTGACTGGCTGCAGGTGTTCTAATCAGCCTGTCTGTCTTAATTGTCTCCAGAAGGTTCCTGATTGTTCTGGAACCTTCCCTGTTACCTTGCCCAGGGAAAAGGGACCTACTTAGTCTGGGGCTAATATATCTGCCTTCTATTACTCTCCTGTAGGCATCTGGCCCGACCCTGTCACAATATGTATTATCAATAAATGTGGCGCTTTGCCTTATTCACCCTGAAGAGATCCTGACTTTAAGTACAACATCATTACAGCATTACTTTAAGTACAACATCCCAACCTCTACTGTCATTCAATAATTATTGTCCGAGCCCTCTCCCACCCCCAACCCCCCATTTCCCACAATAGTGGCTATTTAAAATCAAGTAAAAAATTAAAAATGCTTAAAAATTAACTTTGATATTATCCATCAAAATTATAAAATTCTTCCATGCCTATAGGTGCGATAGTTTTATACATTTATAAGAGCCAAAGTCTGGCTCTGAGCCTCAGCCTTGCAAGGTCATTTTTTGAGTGAAATTGACATTGTTTGATAATTCAGTAATGTGTCAAAATTTCTAAATCCTAGCTGACAATCATTTGGTTGAACTGACATAAGCAGTCCCATAATTCCACTGGCAAATAAGCTTGATTGGAGATAAATAAGAATCTCTACTTAAGGATCTATAATTCCATGTTGACAGGAAAATCACCCACTCAGATTAGCACAAAACCAGGATAAATTTTGGGTCTGTGACAAAGGTGTGATAAAGTCCTGGTGTTAATTGAAGTGCCTTTTGATCTCTTTTGATCTTCAGGGATTGCATGGAGGGTGCACAGTCTCTCAAAGGTGATGAAATATTCAGCAATATTGCTGGATTCATCATCCTGTGGACATAGTCGCTCCCATTTGTGGATTTTTGGGGAAGTGGAGCCAGCAGCTGGAGGGTTTTGTCTCTTCCACTCCATAACAGCCAGTTCATGCTTCTGGGCCTCAGTAGCTCTCTTGTGGGCAGCTTCCTCTGCATTAATTTCTTATTGTTTTAATTTGATCAGTCTTTTATGTTCATTTTCTTTCTCAGCCATTTGCAACCTCTGCAGCTCTAGCTTTGTCTGAGCCTCGCTCTCACTCATGTTGCTGATTTTCCTGCCTCTATTCCCTTCCCCGAAATAAGCAAACAGAAAACAACAAACCAGTAACCACTTTGTCTGTTCTCCAGCTACCACACCTGCTAGGGGGCTTATTCTTTCACCCACTTACTTCCCTGGTCCTTCTCACATGAACAGAGAGCAACAATACCCGGAGTCCAAAGGTGCAAACAATTCGATGTTTATTGGGGTGAACTTCCAGCAAGCATGATTCCAGTTTCCTTCCTTAGTATCCTCCTTCCCAGCTCTGACACCACAGAGCCTTACACCTGTGTCCCTGATCCCATTCCTGCCCTTAGCCAAACATGATTCCAACTTCCCCACCCCCATTCCCTGTTCCCATTTCCCCCCCCCAACCCACACACTTCCTGATTGACTACAGACTATATAGTAAAACTTGAGTTCTGCTTAGCTATACCTTAACTAATCATTTTACTGAAATTTAACTAACCAATCCCAACATATTGTAACATGATTATTTAACCAATTATATTCCACCACCTTAGTTAGTTTACACCCAGCAAAATTAATTATACAGCAGACAGGAACAATCACAGATCCAGACAGAGATTATACAGACAAACAATAGGGAAATGGGGACTACAGTGATAGAACAAACACAGAAGTGAGGATTTCACATCCCCGCTATTGATAAGTGAGTTCTTGCCAGACAGGATGCTATCAAACTAAGTTTCCTTTCACATCTTCTAGGCACTTCCCTTTCTCTGGAGGCGATAGGCATTATCAGGACAGGATTGTATTCCTAACAGCCCAATAGCACCTGATTTCAATGTGACTAGTTTGGAATGTGAGGAGGTGACCTGTCGCTTCCCAGCTTATGGCTGCCCCTGTTGCTTAGCCAAAGGCCTTAGCCTAAGAACAGGGCCTCAGACTGTCACAGGGAGAGAAGGCCCTTACACTGGCAGACAGTGATTTTGATTCTTTCTTTTATACCTCTATAACTAGCTAAGTGATAAGAATACACCTAAATTAGAGTATAGGCCTTTACAGACGGGCCTGAATATGTATATCCTAACAACACCCAAAACTCACTTAAAATCACTACCAGTATCTCCAAGCAATCAGCTGTGTGCAGACCCTGCTCGACTATGCCACTGTGACGGGTTGGATCACAGAAACCCCCTTGGGGTTGCCAACTGATGTGCCAAGCCTACTTCTGCCCCTGCTTTCCTGCTCTGGTAGCTTGGGACTTCAGTGCCCTGCCTGGTTTGAGTCAGACTTGCTAGCCTGCTAGAAACCCAGACCCAAATCTGAACCATGTCCCCTAACAGCGGTAGGCTCAATTGAAAACAGGTTAAGAAGTGTTCCTGTCTTTAACACTCAGATGCTCAACTCCCAATGGGGTCCAACCCCCAAATAAATCCGTTTTACTCTGTATAAAGCTCATACAGGGTAAACTCATAGATTGTTCGCTCTATATAACACTGATAGAGAGATATGCACAGCTGTTTGCCCCCCCAGGTACTACTGATACGTACTTCGGGTTAATTAATAAGTAAAAAGTGATTTTATTAAATACAGAAAGTAGGATTTTAGTGGTTCCAAGTAGTAACAGACAGAACAAAGTGAATTACCAAGTAAAATAAAATAAAACACGCAAGTCTATCTCGAATACAGTAATAAAACTGAATACAGATAACACCTCACCCTCAGTGGTGTTCCAGTAAACTTCCTTTTACAGACTAGTCTTCCCCTAGCCTGAGTCCAGCAAACACTCACACCCCCCGTGGTTACTGTCCTTTGTTCCAGTTTCTTTCAGGTATCCTTGGGGGGTGGAGAGGCTATCTCTTGACAGCTGAAGACAAAATAGAGGGCTCTCCCAGGGGTTTAAATAGACTTTCTCTTGTGGATGGATACCCCTTCCTCCCCCTGTGTAGAATTCCAGCTACGAGATGGAGTTTTGGAGTCACATGGGCAAGTCACATGTCCATGGATGACTCAGAACTTACAGATAGCAGCCATGGTTCACATGCTACCTTGAAAGTCCTCAGGTAGACTTCTTATGTGGATTGGAACCTCCCAAGCTTTATTGTCTGTTAAGTGCTTCTTGACTGGGCACTTAACTTGCACATTCCTTTCTCAAGAAGCTGACCAAATGCTTTTACTAAGGCTACTTAGAAATCAAGCAAGTACACAGCCAATATTCATAACTTTGAATACAAAAATGATACATGCCTACAAATAGGAGGAATAGATTCAGTAGATCCTAACCTTTACAGAGATATGTTACATGGCATATGTAGCATAAAACATATTCCATTTATGGCAGATATATACATTCATAAGCATATTTCCATAGAGCCTTATGGGGTGCACCATCACAGTAGAATTATGTTAAAAAGAATAACTGCACTTAACAGTAAAACACAGTAAAACTTTAGAGCCTACAAGTCCACTCAGTCCTACTTCTTGTTCAGCCAATCGCTCAAACAAAGATGCATTCAGTGCTGGGGGGAGGACAGGGGAGGGGGAAGGAAGCAATGACGTGTGCCAGAGGAGGGTGAGGGGGTGTCTTGCTGTTGCTTCTGGAAGGGTGGTTTCTGGTACTTGTAACCAGGGAAAAATTAAATCTCCCTGAACCCCAATGTGCCTCTCTGTTTCCCTTTTCCAGGTATGGGGTCTTGGACTTGCTATCGGGTCTATCACCTGAGGAAGGAGCTCCTGTGTCCCACCCTCCCTCACAACCATTTTTAACACCAATAAGGACCCAGAAAAGTCAGTTCTGAATTGCCCAGGGGCTGAAATGTGTACCTATAGCCCAGTGCTGTTACAGTGGGACTGCTGCTGACCTGGGCCACAGATTCTGCTAGAAATGAAAAACATCTTGTGTGCATGTGTTGTGCACTTGTCAGGAATCGGCGCCGACACAGGAATGGCTGGGTTTTCCTGTAAAAAGGCACATGAAGGGGGAGAGGAAAAGTCTCCCAGCTGAAATGTGGCCTATGAACAAGTGAAGTTGGCTTCAATATTGTCACCTCTTAAAAAATATCAGTAACATTTTTTATTTCTTGTGTATTTTTAAGAAGAGTCACTTTCATGTGCACAGCTGAGACATTAGAGTCTGTTATTTTTCACTGGTAATTTTTAGAGAGGCCTGAATGTTTCTGCTCCACAACTTTTGACAGTTCAGGCGGCATTGTACGACCATGAGATCTCAAGGGATATTTTCCCATATTCCTATAGGGCACACATGGGTCAGGTGTTTTGTCTTGTCCCAAATAATGAACAATCACTTTGTTCACATTTCCATCAAGAACTTCATATCCGTATCTGTGACACAAAACCTCATCTGTATTGGTCAGCCTTCAGAAATATCTCTTCCTTACCCGAGGCTCCCCCCATTGGGAAAAGATGTCTTCCTCTGTGCATCCATTTGTATTGATCACACCTCCTGTCATCTTTTTTGTCCTTTTGCCCTTCATAACTGTATGCAAGCAGCTGTCCATTTTTTGGCTTAGAAGCTGGAAGAGTCGATATTTTGTCTTTTATAGGATTTCTTAAAATGTCCAGTGCTTCTTGCACTGAAAGTGGTCCCAATTTATACATAGAAACTAAACTACACAGACTGGAGGAAAGAAAGACTATACAATCTATTTTATTATATTTGTGCACCTGTGAACTTTAGGTTTTGTTAAATCTTCTGCAAGGCTTTGCGCAAATCAGATTAGAGTTACGGGTGAGACACACCACCAACTGGGCAATTGTCGAGACGCAACCGATGATAGAGTAGGATGATTAAAGTAGAATAACGTATTGCATTTAAGCAACACACCCTACCAACTCAATGATTGGCAACAATGATAGGGACCTAGGAGGTTAGTGGCCTATTCCGAACCTACTTATGTGCCATGCAACTGTACACACAGGGGATTTCCACACCCTCTAAGCAGCTCTGTGCATTCTCGACACCAATTGGGAGCTACGTGCAGGGGGAAGATCAAGGTTCCAAACTGCAGAGGAACAGAGGTGAAAACAGGATGAAAACAGGTGTTCCCAAAGGTACATGCATTCTGAAGCAGCAAGAAAGTGAATATTCGCCCCCTGGGAATACCCACACTGTCCCCCTTGCTGCCTGCTCCCTGGCCCCATTTCCGTGGTAACATCTGAGCTGGTCTAGGAGTGAGCACTGATGGAAAAGTGAGATCAGAGTAAGGAAATGGACTTGCAGGGGGCAGAGAGACAAGGTGGGTGAGGTAATATCTTTGGTTGGACCAACTTCTGTTGGGGAGACAAGCTTTCGAGCTTACACAAAGGTACACAGAGAGAGGCAGCAAATCAGCTTCAAAGCAAAAAGGAGCAAGAGAGACTCAGAATATTTAACCAGAGCCAGGCAGTAGGAGGCAAAAAACTCACTTCCATCCTCTGGGACACTTCGGAACAGTGTTTTATTCATAATTAACGCCATCATTGCACAGAGCAGGCAGTTAAAGGCTGGTTTGGCCGGTGTTTTCCGTAGTACCATGCTGCTCTCCCTTGTATTATATGCATCATTTTTGTCCCCTGTGTCACTTTGGACCAGGTGTTCTGGGTGGGTTTAGTAATAAAGCTAATTATCACCCGAAAACCCGGGTTAAAGGTCGGTTCAGACAAGTTTCTCATTAGCATTATCTCAGTCTCACCTATATGTGCTGTATGTAAAACTTGGTCCCCCGAGCCACTTCAGAACTGACTGTTCAGGCTCCTCCTTGGTTTTAAAAATGGTTCTGAGCTGGAATGGGTTAATGACAGTCAGCTGTTAATCAGTTCTTATTCCTAAACTATTGTCCTCAAGGTAATGTGCTGTATGTATAAATTTTGTCCCTTTGCCACTTTGGAACTGTGTATTCCTGGTTCCTAGTAGCGTTCAAAAACTGGCTCTGGGCTGGAACAGGTTAATGACAGTGTGCTAGTAATCAGTTGGGGATTGGTCCTGCTTTGAGCAGGGGGTTGGACTAGATACCTCCTGAGGTCCCTTCCAACCCTGATCTTCTATGATTCTATGATCAGTTCTCAGCGGTAAAATATTGTCCTCAAGGTCTTTTTGGGGTTTTTTGGGGTTTAAAATATGGTTTTGAACCAAAATGAGTTAATGACAATGTTACTCCTGCACCAAAAATTCTGCACCAAAAAAATTAAAATTCTGCGCACAATATTTTAAAATTCTGCAAAATTCTGAAAATTTTATTTGTTAAAACAACAACACTATACAATCACACCAGTTTCAATTATTTTTGTAATTTATTTCAAAATACCTGTCAGCAAGAATGTCTGTAACAATACAGACACAAAATTCCTCCCCCCGCCCCCAGGAATAGGGACTTAAGAAACCCCTACAACAACCCAGTTCCTGCTTCTCTGCCTCCTCCCCCGCAGAGCCCAGCTGGGAGGCCAGACACTCACAACCCCTCCCTCCCAGGGCCCAGCTGGGGACCCCTCCCCAGCCCAGACACTCACACTCCCCTCTCCCCCCAGAGGCCAGCTGCAAGGTTCCCCCCAGCCCAGACACTCACAGACCCTTCCTCTCCAGAGCCCAGGGATCCAGAAGGAGAAACAGCCTGATGCTTGCACAGAGTTTCCTGCTTGCTGCTGCCCCTGTCCTTCCCTCGGGGCGTGTTGGCAACTGCAACAGCTGCTGGGAACACTCCAGGGCCCTCCCCCTGTCATTGTCTTCTATTTGTGAGCTGGGCTCTGCCAAGCCCAGCAGCCCCTAGTGGTGGTCAACATCTCTGCAGCCCATTTCTGTGGGGAAAAAAGGAAATTTTGCTTGCCCAACATTAATTTCTGCAAAATTCTGCATTGTGCAGTGGCTCAGAATTCCCCCAGGAGTACAATGTGTTATGAGTCTGTTCTCATTACTAAAATATTGCTCTTAACCATCTGTAAAAGTACCTGCTGGTCTTTGCAACAATTTTATTGACTAAAATGTTGTTCTGGGTCTTTCTGGCTCGTTCCAGCTTTTACACCATCTCTATATTTCTAGGCATGCACACTGCAGTGCTGCCTCCCTCTAGGCATCCAGACACCTATTTCCCACCTAAGCCCTAGAGCGATTCACAGTCTGGAGGAAGATAGGCATTCAGCTGCCTAAGTAGAGTGTGGGGCACAACCTGGTAGGTGGCCTCTGAGCACACCTGCCAGACCAGGCCCCACAAGCTAGTACACACAGAGGCAGCCTCTCTCCTAACTTGTAGCCCAGGGGTTAGGGTACTCACCTGGGAAGTAGGAAACACTGGTTCAAGTCCCTCCTCCACCTGATGAGGAGAGGAGATTCGAACAAGGATCTGCCATCTCTCAGGGGAGTGCCCTAACAGTGAGCTATTGTGATGTGGGGCTCCCTCCTTCTCCCCTGGAGAAGCTATTCCACTGGGGATAAAATGTCATTTGGGCCAAAGAGAGAGAGACCACAAGCATGAGAGTGACGGTATAGTCGTGTGGTTAGAGCACTCACCCATTTTATTATGTATTTGATATTCTTGCAAATATAAAGAAATGGGGGGAAATCCTCCAAAAACAACCAAAACTAAACCAGTTTTTCTTTTGTTAGGACCAAATTTGGAGCCGTTTGGAGATTTTGAAGAAAGAGAGAGAAGCGATTCTGTCATTTAAACTGAGTGAGGAAAATAAAAGCCCTGACCTGCTGGTAGGTGCCGTTATTACTCAGAAGCAAACGTGCACAGGGACGCTGTCAACACAGTGCTTAGTCTGAGTGTCATCAGTCATTTACACCCTGGAGAAGAGAGGAGAAGCAGGGGAGCTTTTCTGGTCTTTTCGCATCATCCCCACCTCAGTAAGTAGGTGACATTTCTTACATTAACAGGTTTCAGAGTAGCAGCCGTGTTAGTCTGTATTCACAAAAAGAAAAGGAGGACTTGTGGCACTTTAGAGACTAACCAATTTATTTGAGCATAAGCTTTCGTGAGCTACAGCTCACTTCATAGTATGCATCCGATGAAGTGAGCTGTAGCTCACGAAAGCTTATGCTCAAATAAATTGGTTAATCTCTAAGGTGCCACAAGACCTCCTTTTCATTTCTCACATTCTCTCTTTTGCTCCAATTCCCTGCCAAGGGTCATGGCTCTCCCGGATGTTAGAGCCAGAAGGGAGCCTTAAGATAAGATTATCTGAATAGCACAGCTCTATAAAATCCCCGCCCCCCCCCCCAAGTGATTCTCGCATACCCACCCCATGTCCGCAGATGCTCCCTTGTGCCTGTCTCTCCATTTGTCTTTGATGTGTTAAGATCCCTAAGTAACAAATCAAAATCCCTGTCAGTCCCTGTTTATATCACATCTGTATTATACTTCAGCAGCTGTGTCCGTTTTCGATCAATATTCAAACACTAAGGCAAAACTCAAGGAGAGTAAATCAGATGTTCTATCGATACGGGATAATTGGAGGGAGAGGGAGTCATAGAGCCCTGCATGTATTGGGCTAGAAGTTCCGCTGGCATCAGTGAACATAGTTCCATTGAAGTCTGAGCTAGGATGGCTCCCACTAGCTGAATTTCTGGTCCCACAATGGAGTAACGATGGTTTCTACTAGCCTGGGGGTGGGACCTGGGCCATTTTTTTGGTGAGCCTCTTCATTGCTCATTGTACTTGGCTTGTGGAACCCCAGAGGACTTTCTGCCCCAGTAGCTAGAACTGCACCATCTTCTTCAGATATTCCAAAACCGATCCAGTCGGGATGTAGTTAGTCATCTCTGTCATGGTCTTCGCAATGTCCCTGCTCAAGACTCTGGCCACAGAAGTGTCCCACCGGCCTATTTTAATACTGTACTGGATCTTCTCCTCCAGAGAGAACACTGATATCTCATTCTCCTCTGTACCGGAAACAAAGACCAGCACCGTGGCCTTACTTTGGATGGTCATCCTGGCGTTCTTCTGGATGCAGAGCGGCTCCTGGGAGAACTCACTCAATGCCAGGTTGAAACAGGCCTTGAGCTCCTTGGTCAGCCGCTTCCGGGACTCCAGACGCCCCCGGACCTGGAGGAGTTGTTCAATGCTCAAGGGTTCTGGGGTAGTGGATTTAGGCACACACCCACCCATGCTGCTAGCACTCAGTCATAGGAGAACAGTTTAATCTACAAAGAAAAGAAATCAGAGCTAGATCCCTGGAGGACTGGGTTCATACCCCTCCCCTGGCCACAAGTGAGATGAGTTTTCATCAAGTCTCAGCTAGTTCAGTTAGTGGACCTAGTTGAAATAAACTGGTAACCAAGTAGACCCCCCTTGTGACACAGATGCTTCTTCTGAGTTCTAGGTTATTTCTGTTTTCTATTTAAAGGAATCTAGTGGTTAGAGCAGAGGGCCAGAGAGCCAGGACTCCTGGGTTCTATCCAAGGCTCTTCCACTGACTATATAAACTTCCCATTTTACAGATGGGAAAATGGAGGCACAGAGGGGGACCAATACCAGCCACCTTTGTCAAGTGCCTTAAGATCTCCCAAGGGAATGCACCATTCTGTGGTCTTCAAGCCATCACCCTTGGGACCCCCAAGTGGGTCACGAATGGGAGTTGGAACCTGAACACTAGAGCTGGCCTTAAATGGTTTTACCCTGCTGAGATTTCAAAAAAAATCCCATTCTACTCCATGCCCCTGCCCTTCCCATGTTGCTAGGGTTGGGCGTCATGAGTGCCTGAAGGGAAGAGACCAAGCACTGCATCCCTATCTAGCTCGAAGAATGCTACTAGTTCCTCTTCAAGGTAGAGTTTCCCAAGAGCGCTCCTGCCAACAAACAGCAGCTACACTGCGCGCCTTCTAACAGCACAGCTGTGTTGCTAAAAGCTGCGTAGTGTAGACAAAGTCAGACACTTTCCCTCAACCCCAGGCTGTTCATTCTCACCCATAATCTCAGGTACTTTCCCCCTTATTCCCACACACTTTTATTTGCTACTTAACATCACATGAGGGGATCAGTTCCTCACGCAGAAATTAGGGTTAATATCCCCTTTAGCTATTGGATTTACTTAGACTACAAGCTTTATAGGGAATAGACTGTTTAGGAGTCCTCTGAGCTCAGACGGGAAAACTACTCAGGAGTCCTGATTCCCCTCCACCCCCTCTTCTAGCCCACTAGACCCCAATCTCCTTCCAAAGGTGGGAATAGAACCCAGAAGTCCTGATGCCCAGCCCCCACTAGAACCACTAGACACCCCCCCACACACACACTTACCTCCTACAGCTAGGAATAGAGCCCATAAAGCCTAACCTTAAGCACTACCGTAATACAAGTGTATAAAGCAATCCCTCAATTTAAATACCCCCCCCCAAATCCCAAACAGAATACGAGCAGATACAATGGTTAAGTAACCAGCAATCTTTGAACCCAACCCTTCCTGCAGAATGTTTCAGTTTCCACTAACTTTTTTTTCTGTCCTAATTCCCACCCACCTGTTCTACTCAGCGCCCCTACTCTTCCCACACTGCTGCTGGGGTGGGGCACTGGGAGTGCCAGAAGGGAAGAGACCAAGAACTGCTTCTCCGTCTAGCTGGAAGAATACTACTAGTTCTTCTTCAGGGCAGCGTTTCTCCAGCGTCTTTTAGTCACATACTTTCCCTCAACCCCTGTTCATTCTCCCCCGTAATCTCAGGTACTTTCCCCATTATTCCCACACACTCTTATTTGGTGCTTAGCATCACACGAGGGGATCAGTTCCTCCCACAGGAACTAGGGTTAATATCCCCTTTAGCTATCGGATTTACTTAGGGGATGTCTACACCGGCAGAGTTTCTCCGCAGGCAGTTACATCGCCACTCAGAGAGCGCTGAAGGGAAACCGCTGTTGTGTGTTCACACTTGTCATCTGCTTGCAGAGGCATTCGGAGCAGTGCACTCTGGGCAGCTATCTGACAGAACTGCCAATTGGAGTCCTGCCTCTGACCCACCCTCTCCTCTAACCCACTAGATCCCACTCTCCTTCCAAAGGGGGAATAGAACCCAGGAGTCCTGACTCCCCCTCGCCCCTTCACCCCTTCCCTCCTAAAGCCAGGAACAGACCCCAGAAATCCTAACCTTAAGCACTACAGTAATACAAATGTCTCTATTTAAATCCCTCTATTTAAATATCCGGCAACTTCATAACAGAATACGAGCAGTTACAATGGTTAAATAGTCAGCCAAAAAAAAAAATCCCCCCATACAAAACACCCCAAAGAGTAACCCATATTCAGCCTCTTACCACTTCAAGGAACTCTCCACTTCTTTCCAGCCAAAAGAAACCCCAGACAACACATTACCGGCTTACACTACCACAGCAGCTCACAAACACACAAAGTGATAGACTGGAAACACACCCAACTGCAGCCTTTTAATAGGCAAGGCAGTCGGCAAAAGGCTCACTTTGGACAGGACAGGCAGCTGATTGGACAGGGAAGGAAGTGGGAAGGAACCTAGGTACAATGTATGTAGTACACAGGTCTCCTCAGTGCAAGTCTGCCACACAGACAGCTGTGTCTCAAATTCAAGTGGCCATGCCCCTTCCTCTCTGATTGTTCAGTTTCTTAGGGCTCAGCCTTTTTGATTGGTCAAAAGTGAGGTGTCCCAGCTATCTAGAGCTCATGGGTGGGTTAAGCCCTGTCTGGACCCATTGGATGGGGCGTTGAATTTCTAGCTGCAATGGCGTGGGAGAGTCAGCTGGGACTGGGAGTGGGGTAGGAGCTCTGGTGGGGGGGAAGAGTGGACAGCTGGGATGTCTTAGCTGCTCCCCTGCCCTGGGCTGGGCATGCCCTCGCCACCCTTGGTTGATGCAGGGAGGCTGTGTGAATTCAAAGTGACGCCCACCTTTGCCCCCCACTAAGCTGTGGCAGTGGTGGTGAGAGCCAGGTTGTACCTCCTGATAGCCAAGTCCAACTTTGAAGTTCTGAGATCCCCATGAGGGGTGACAGTCTAGGTACTCTCGGTCACGTTTGAGGGGTGGCCCATGTGTAGTGTGCCGGGAGGGGGTCACATCCTTGTCAACTTCCTCCTCTCTCCTGGGGCTGGATCAGAGCTGGTATCCCCTAGAGGGGAAATGCTCCGTGTCCCATGTCCTGCCCCCCTCCCTGTCTGAGGAAGAACCCTGCTGTTAGGTGTTGATTGTTTAGTTGGGGCGTCTTTGTGTTGCTGGACCCTCTGATCTGGGTCGGTTTCACCATCCTGGGAGGGGTTGCAAGCACTTTGGAGGGCAGGATTCGAATTCAAAATGCTCTTGATAAATTGGAGAAATAGTCTGAAATCTCTAAGATAAAATTCATTAAAGACAAGTGCAAAGTACTACGTGTAGGAAGGAAAAAAAATCTAATACAGACACTCCCCGAGTTACGGAAACCCGATTTACGCAAATCCAAGTTTACGGAAAAAGTTCCATAAGCTAAAAATAAGAGGGGTTGGGGTTTTTTCCCCACGTACTGGTCAGAGATACCTTTCCGACTTACGCAAAATTCGATTACGGAAGGCATTCCAGAATGGAATGCTTGCGTACGTCAGGGAGCATCTGTATGCCATTACAGAAAAGGATCTGGGGGTTATAGTGGATCACAAATTGAATGAGAGTCAGCACTACAAAGCTAGTTAAGTTCTGGAACAGACTTCAAAGGGAGGTTGTGGAATCCCTATCATTGGAGGCTTTTAAGAACAGGTTGGACAGGGATGGTCTAAGGTCACTTGCTCCTGCCTCTGAACAGGGGTCTGGAGTTGATGACCTCTTGAGGTCCCTTCCAGTCCGACATTTCTATGACTCTACGATCCTCCAGTCACTGCCTAGTCAGTCTAAAATAAAAGTGCAGGGAAAAGTGCATGAATATTATCTAAATAAGTTACTGGAAGCCTGACATTGCTTGTGTAATGTTTTACCCTACCAGAAATGAAACTAGATGAAGATGATAACATTCATAATCACCGAATTAGCTCGCCCTCTGAGCCCAAGACATGTTATGGGAATGTGGAACCAAAGCGAGACTTATCATGGTAAAAGAATTCTGAGCACCATGCCAAATCAATTCATTCCCTATTAAATGGACTAAAAACTGGTTAATGGATAGATCTCAAAATGTAATTGTAAGTGGGGAATCATCATCCAATGGGGTGTTTCTAATGAATTCGTGAAGGGATCTGTTCTCAGACAGTGCAATTCAATTAACTTAACACTGCCAAATGCAAGGTCCTACATCTAGAAACCAAGAACACAGGTCACAGTTGCGGGATGGAGGACTGTATCCTGGAAAGAAGTGATAGAGAAAACAGGATGAGCGGCTTCATGACATGTAGAGGGGAAATTGCCATGTTATGAAGGATGTCAATCTGAGTGGCATATGCTGAATGTTTTTTTCCTGCTGTCATTTCCTCAAAATTAGAGATGACTAGTTCCTAACTCAAGACGTTACATCCAACACGGGGCAATTCTATATCAGATTTCATCTGGACAGACAATGAGGAATTGAGAACTGAAAGGTAGGGCTGTGGGGTCCAAGTGATCATGACTTGAGTACATTTATTATGTGCAAACAGAATGAAGTCCAGACTGTGTCTATTGAAGTAATATATATTGTGACAAAGCTCCAACCTTGTCTTAATGGGTCCCGCGCTTCTAGGCAGATTTCGCTGGCCTCAGAGACTTACTGTGACCCTCCATGTAGCCCTTCTCTCTAGAGGCAAGGGTCACAGCTTACTGAGCCATTTTCAACATAAGCCAACAAGGGAGGTGGGAAGAAGCAACCCTCCTTTGCACAGTCTCTGTGATTAATCAGGGGGGAGTGGAGGGAGGGGAGCCCGGGCCTGCCCTCTACTCCAGGCTCCAGCCCAGGGACCCTAATAGTAGCAGCTATTGGTAGCTGATCTTTTGAAACAGGACAGGTACAATTCCCTGGGCCATTTCCCCACAGCAGCTCCCCACTTTCTCAACACGTACTTCACCCTTACCTCAGGGCCTCCTTCCTTGTGCCTGATAGGATTTGTACTGCCCAGTTTCTCCAGCAGCACGGCTTCCTCCTACAGCTCCTGATATGCCCCACTCACTGACTAACTGGGAGGCTTTTAACTAGTTCCAGAAAGCCCTTGATTGGCTTCAGGTGACCCTATCAACCTAGCTGTCTCCACTGCTTTCTAGAAGGATCTTAATTGGCCCCAGGTGTCTTAATTGACCTGGAGCAACTGCCATTTGGCTACCATGGTAACAGGGATTGGTTTAGCCTGGGGCTAATATACCTGTTTCTCACGACTTTCCTATAGCCCTCTGGCCTTGCCCCGCCACAATATACATGCACAAGGTGCTTTGGGAGAAAGGATTTAAAGTGAAAAATGTGAATGATAATTGGGAGCTGTTAATGAGCATTTGACTAAATGCCCAATAAGCCACAATTCTGCAACTGAGAAGGAAAGCTATACTAGCTAGGGGGAACTCCCCACCCCCCACAATCTTGCTTAGAGGGGAGGTGAAAAAAGGTGCTATAAATAATAATAAATAAAATAAAATAATAATAATAATAAAAACTATAACAGAGAAAAGGGGGAATGGATAGTGTCACATTTATATTCACTGTTAGGAATCACAGAAAATTGATGAGAGGCAAGAGGACATGAGAAAGCTATGGCCAGCAGACCTGAGGACACTGAGAAGGAATGTTTTGCGTATAAGTATTGTTATGCCAGGTGTTGAGTGAAATCTCTTCAAAGCTAGGGGGGGTAACAGCCAGGGATAAATGTCCCCCTTGCTCCACACAACACCAGCACCATGTTCATACAGCACAACAGCCCATGCTCTGTACAGCACCATCCATTAATTACTACTGATTGGCAGAGTGTCATGACACAGAGGCAAGAGAGGGACCAGACACCGATCTGAGGGCCAGATTTTTCAAAGGTATTTAGTCTTTAAATATCTAGTGCTGTGAGCTATCTCCTCAGATGAACAAACAGCTCCCCACCCTGTGTAGTCCCGAAACTCAGCCGAGGCATCGTCCCTTTCTCTTTCAGTGAAAGTGAAATAATTAAGATGCTGAAATGACTGTGCCCTGAGACAGTGTTTAGGGCAAAGCTAATATTGACAGATTGTGTTATAAAGTTTAATGTTGGGCTAACTGTTAGGGTACAAATTTCACATTCTTTATGATTAATCGACTGTTGTATGAGTCAGCATTTTTGCAGGGCTCCAAGACAGGTGCTGCTTCTTAGAGCTAGGAGAAAAATATGTTCTCCGCCAAATTAATTTTAAAAATTAAAAAATTGAATGAAAAACACTGTTTTGTTTGACAATTTTCACGGAATTTTTCCCAGTTAAAAAAAAACAACAAATTTAACAAAAAAATGGAGTTCTTTTGTTGTTATCTCTCTCTCTCTCTCACACACACACACGCACACACCCCCTAATGCTCTGCCTTTTCTCTCCCTTCCAGTGGAAAATTGGGGAGGGAGGGGGGAGAAAGAAAGGTGGGACAGACACACCCAAAACTCCAAGTCTGTTTCACTTTTTGAGAAGCCAAGACTCACAAAAGCATTTTTTTTATTTAAAAAAGTAAACATTTTGTCATTTAGTTTCATTAAATATTGGAAAATTTCAAAGGAATGAAAAAAATTTCCCACAACATTTTTCATTTCCTTTGAAAAGCCAGTTTGCAATGAAAAAATTCTAACCTGTGCTACTGTTTCTGAAGGCTGAAGTTGAGGATACGTATTCTGCTTCAGGCCTTTACCAGAACGGTTAATTGTGACCAGATACTTAATAGTAACAAGGGAAAAGGATCTCATACCAAAATAGGGAAAGACCAGATTAAAGAATATTTAGATAAATTAAAAAACAACAAAGAGTCCTGTGGCACCTTAAAGACTAACAGATTTATTTGGGCATAAGCTTTCGTGGGCAAAAACCCACTTTGTCAGATGCATCTGTTAGTCTTCAAGGTGCCATAGAACTCCTCGTTGTTTTTGCAGATACAGACTAACACGACTACCCCTCTGATAGATAAATTAACTACATCTTAGTTTGTGGGGCCTGAAGAATTTTCACCTTAGGAACCAGCAGCAATTATCCTCAAGGAGGATGTGTGAAGTCCCAGCAGACTGAAGGAAGGCAAACATAGCACCTATCTTTAAAAAGGAAGATCAAGGGAATTAGAAATCTGCCAGCCTAATTTCACTACCCAGAAAAATACTGGAACAAATTATTACACAATGGATTTGTTCAAACCAAGAGGATGATAGGGTTGTAAGAAACAGCCAACGTGGGTTTGTCATGAATAGATCATGCCAAACCAATCTGATTTCCTTCTTTCACAGCTTAACCAGCCCAGTGGATGGCAGAAAGCAGTAGGTGTGTTATATCTAGACTTTATTAAGGCTTTTGACACAGTTCCACATGACAGTCTCATAAGCGTATTAAAGAAATATGGTCTATGTGAAATTACTACAAGGTGGGTGAACAACTGGTTGAAAAACTGTTCTCAAAGAGAAGTTATCAATGGTTTGCTGTCAAATGGGAGGATGTATTGAGTGGGGTCCCATAGGGCTCTGTCCTAGGTTTGGTACTATTAATTATTTTCATTAACGACTTGGATGATGAAGTGGGACCATGGAGTGGAGAGTATACGTATAAAATGTGCAGATGTCACCAAGCTGGGAGAGGTGGCTAGCACTTGGAAGGACAGGATTAGAATTCAAAACGCCCTTTACAAATTGGAGAATTGGTCTGAAATCAACAAGTTGAAATCCAATAAAGACACGTTGTAGCCAGACAGCCAGCCCCCCCCCCCCCCAGACCAGCATTGCTGGAAACACAGGAGGAAGCCGGAACAGGGCACTTAACATATATTCCAGCACAGCCTTTGAAGCTGTGAAAGCACAGGTGTGCTGCTACAATGTGCCTCTGGGAACAGATACGATTAAGCTCACAGCAGGCAGAGGCCCTGTGACAGACATGGCTCTTAGCCCCTACTAAATAGCGTGATGCACACACACCAACATCCTAGGTGGGAAAATATTTACCCTGATAAAAGAAATGTCCAGTAGTCGAAACTTATTGTTTCTCTCCCTTGCAAGTGTAAACTACTCTTGTGAAAGCTGGCGTCACCCCGACAGACCAGCCTCAATTTGGCATAAGAAAGGAGAAAGAGAATAAAGGAGTACAGAGGTATAAGTAGGGGACCTACAGCACCATGATTTTTGAGTGCTTTTCACTATCTATCTGCTGGTCAGATAAGTGACAGCCTCCCAAGGCTTCTGCAGCTAAGAGGGTCCCTACGCCTTGTCCCTTATTCGTCTTTCCGCGGAATTGAGTGACCGATCCTGGCTTGGCACCGCTGGAATCGAGAGATGCAAGGAGGGTAAGAAGCACCCACACCTGATCTCCTACCTTTAGTGTACACATATTTTGAAATAGAGCTCTATACTTTGCTTTCTTTCTTTGGGATTGTGGCTTCAGTTTTGTAACTTGTTTGTGTATGTAACATCTCTACATTTAAATAAGTAGGCACTAGCAATTTTGTAACCACATGATTAGAATCTAGCTTAATAAATTTTGGTAACCATTTATGCATAAGCCTGACTTGTTTTCTCTGGTTTACTGTAAAGCAGCCAACACAATTAAAGAACCTCAGCCGTTTTGGCTCTAAAGCCTGGCCATTAGGTGAGAGTACTAAGAGCCTAGCGTTGAGTTGTGCCGCCTCCACGGGGCAAACTCTTGGGGCACCTGTCAGTCAATCCTGGCTGCCCGCTGCGAAGGAGCTCTGAGCTCTAGCAGTTAAAGTCACGGGTGTGGAGAGGCTCTTAGTGCTGCCATTGGGGCACCTGTCAGTCAGTATTGACTGCCCGCTGCGAAGGAGCTCTGAGCTCTAGCAGTTAAAGTCACGGGTGGTTAGGACCTTGGGGCATCCGTCAGCCTAGCCCGGGCTGCCCGCCGCGAAGGGACAGTGCGTCCTAGCGGTTAAAGTCACGGATGGTATAAACGGGCATAGCTGGCACCTCACCAAACATCCTTGGCCGTCGGCTAACACACGTACAAAGCATTATATTTAGGAAGGAAAAATCAAATGCACAAACACAAAATGAAGAATAACTGGCTAGGCAGCAGTACTTCAGAAAAGGATCTGGGGGGTTATAGTGTATCACAAAAGGCATATGAGTCAACACTGTGATGCTGTTGCAAAAAAGGCAAATTTCATTCTTGGATGTACTAATAGGAGTGTTGGGTGTAACATAGCCCTGATCTACACTAGGAGTTGAGGTCGAATTTAGCAGCGTTAAATCGATTTAACCCTGCACCCATCCACACAATGAAGCCCTTTTTTTCGACTTAAAGGGCTCTTAAAATTGATTTCCTTACTCCACCCCCGACAAGGGGATTAGCGCTGAAATCGGCCTTGCCGGGTCGAATTTGGGGTACTGTGGATACAATTAGATGGTATTGGCCTCCGGGAGCTATCCCAGAGTGCTCCATTGTGACCGCTCTGGACAGCACTTTCAACTCAGATGCACTGGCCAGGTAGACAGGAAAAGGGCCACGAACTTTTGAATTTCAATTTCCTGTTTGGCCAGCGTGGCAAGCTGCAGGTGACCATGCAGAGCTCATCAGCAGAGGTGACCATGATTTAGTCCCAGAATCGCAAAAGAGCTCCAGCATGGACCGAACGGGAGGTACGGGATCTGATCGCTGTATGGGGAGAGGAATCCGTGCTATCAGAACTCCGTTCCAGTTTTTGAAATGCCAAAACATTTGTCAAAATCTCCCAGGGCATGAAGGACAGAGGCCATAACAGGGACCCGAAGCAGTGCCGCATGAAACTTAAGTAGCTGAGGCAAACCTACCAGAAAACCAGAGAGGCGAACGGCTGCTCCAGGTCAGAGCCCCAAACATGCCACTTCTATGATGAGCTGCATGCCATTTTAGGGGGTTCAGCCACCACTACCCAAGCAATGTTGTTTGACTCCTTCAATGGAGATGGAGGCAACACGGAAGCAGGTTTTGGGGATGAGGAAGATGATGATGATGAGGTTGTAGATAGCTCACAGCAAGCAAGCCGAGAAACCGTTTTTCCCAACTGCCAGGAACTGTTTCTCACCCTGGACCTGGAGCCAGTACCCCCCGAACCCACCCAAGGCTGCCTCCCGGACCCGCCAGGCAGAGAAGGGACCTCTGGTGAGTGTACCTTTTAAAATACTATACATGGTTTAAAAGCAAGCATGTTTAATGATTAATTTCCCCTGGCATTTGTGGCTCTCCTGGATATACTCCCAAAGCCTTTGCAAAAGGTTTCTGGGGAGGGCAGCCTTATTCCATCCACCATGGTAGGACACTTTACCACTCCAGGCCAGTAGCACGTACTCGGGAATCATTGTAGAACAAAGCATTACAGTGTATGTTTGCTGGCGTTCAAACAATATCCATTCTTTATCTCTCTGTGTTATCCTCAGGAGAGTGATATCATTCATGGTCACCTGGTTGAAATAGGGTGCTTTTCTTAAGGGGACACTCAGAGGTGCCCATTCCTGCTGGGCTGTTTGCCTGTAGCTGAACAGAAATGTTCCCCGTTGTTAGCCACGGAGAGGGGGGAGAGGGGAGGGGCTAGCCACGTGCTGGGGGGAGGCAAAATGCGACCTTGGAACGAAAGAGTGTAGCCACTGTTTTATAAAATGTGTCTTTTTAAATACCGCTGTCCCTTTTTTTTCTCCACCAGCTGCATTTGTTTCAATGATCACAGGATCTTCTCCTTCCCAGAGTCTAGCGAAGATTAGAAGGCGAAAAAAATGCACTCGTGATGAAATGTTCTCTGAGCTCATGCTGTCCTCCCACACTGACAGAGCACAGACGAATGCGTGGAGGCAGACAATGTCAGAATGCAGGAAAGCACAAAATGACCAGGAGGAGAGGTGGCGGGATGAAGAGAGTAAGTGGCAGGCTGAAGAGAGGGCTGAAGCTGAAAGGTGGCGGCAGCGTGATGAGAGGAGGCAGGATTCAATGCTGAGGCTGCTGGAGGATCAAACTCATATGCTCCAGCGTATGGTTGAGCTGCAGGAAAGGCAGCAGGAGCACAGACTGCCGCTACAACCCCTGTGTAACCAACTGCCCTTCTCCCTAAGTTCCATAGCCTCCTCACCCAGATGCCCAAGAATGCAGTGGGGGGGCCTCTGGCCACCCATCCACTCCACCACAGAGGATTGCCCAAGCAACAGAAGGCTGGCATTCAATAAGTTTGAAAGTTTTAAACTTTTAAAGTGCTGTGTGGCCTTGTCCTTCCTTCCTCCACCACCCCTCCTGGGCTACCTTGGTAGTTATCCCCCTATTTGTGTGATGAATGAATAAAGAATGCATGAATGTGAAGCAACAATGACTTTATTGCCTCTGCAAGTGGTGATCGAAGGGAGGTGGGGAGGGTGGTTAGCTTACAGGCAAGTAGAGTGAACCAAGGGGCAGGGGGTTTCATCAAGGAGAAACAAACAGAACTTTCACACCGTAGCCTGTCCAGTCATGAAACTGGTTTTCAAAGCTTCTCTGATGCGCACCGCGCCCTCCTGTCCTCTTCTAACCATCCTGGTGTCTGGCTGTGCGTAACCAGCAGCCAGGCAATTTGCCTCAACCTCCCACCCCGCCATAAACGTCTCCCCCTTACTCTCACAGATATTGTGGAGCACACAGCAAGCGATAATAACAGTGGGAATATTGGTTTCGCTGAGATCTAACCGAGTCAGTAAACTGCGCCAGCGCGCTTTTAAACGTCCAAATGCACATTCTACCACCATTCTGCACTTGCTCAGCCTGTAGTTGAACAGCTCCTGACTACTGTCCAGGCTGCCTGTGTATGGCTTCATGAGCCATGGCATTAAGGGGTAGGCTGGGTCCCCAAGGACAACTATAGGCATTTCAACATCCCCAACGGTTATTTTCTGGTCTGGTCTGGTCCCTTCCCGCAGTTTTTGAAACAGACCAGAGTTCCTGAAGATGCAAGCGTCGTGTACCTTTCCCGGCCATCCCACGTTGATGTTGGTGAAATGTCCGTTGTGATCCACCAGTGCTTGCAGCACTATTGAAAAGTACCCCTTGTGGTTTATGTACTCGACGGCTTGGCGCTCTGGTGCCAAGATAGGGATATGGGTTCCGTCTATCGCCCCACCACAGTTAGGGAATCCCATTGCAGCAAAGCCATCCACTATGACCTGCACATTTCCCAGGGTCACTACCCTTGATATCAGCAGATCTTTGATTGCGTTGGCTACTTGCATCACAGCAGTCCCCACAGTAGATTTGCCCACTCCAAATTGATTCCCAAATGACCGTCTGGCGTTGCAAGCTTCCACAGAGCTATTGCCACTCGCTTCTCAACTGTGAGGGCTGCTCTCATCTTGGTATTCATGTGCTTCAGGGAGGGGGAAAGCAAGTCACAAAGTTCCATGAAAGTGCCCTTACGCATGCGAAAGTTTCGCAGCCACTGGGAATCGTCCCAGACCTGCAACACTATGCGGTCCCACCAGTCTGTGCTTGTTTCCTGAGCCCAGAATCGGCATTCCACGGCATGAACCTGCCCCATTAGCACCATGATGCATACATTGGCAGGGCCCGTGCTTTCAGAGAAGTCTGTGTCCATGTCCTCATCATGCACGTCACCGCGCTGACGTCGCCTACTTGCCTGGTTTCGCTTTGCCAGGTTCTGGTGCTGCATATACTGCTGGATAATGCATATGGTGTTTAATGTGCTCCTAATTGCCAAAGTGAGCTGAGCGGGCTCCATGCTTGCCATGGTATGGTGTCTGCACAGAAAAAAGGCGCGGAACGATTGCCTGCCGTTGCTCTGACAGAGGGAGGGGCGACTGACGACACGGCTTACAGGGTTGGCTTACAGGGAATTAAAATCAACAAAGGGGGTGGCTTTACATCAAGGAGTATTTCAGGCAGGACTTCACGGAGGGACGGAGGGAGGAGCAAATAAATACAAAACAAATCTGGTCTATTTCTTGTTTTGATCCACTCCATCTTTTACATCTTTGGCTGGCAGCAGACGGTGCAGAAGGACTGCAAGCCATCCTCATCTCCTGCCTGCCCAGCAGAAGATGGTACAATAGGACTGCTAGCAATGTTCAGGGGTCAATACAACTTTCTCTGAACATTTTCCTCCAAACTTTTCATGTCAGCCACATTTGCTTCACGTTCAACTCGCAGCCCCCCAATTTCAGAGGCAAGACTCCAAGCTGCAGCTCATGAAATCAGTAGCTTGTTGGACGTGCCTCCATTTGGGCTCTGCAGTTAGGACCCATCCCTCCCATGTCTCAGGTCTCACCCCCTGGAAACAGCCCCACACCATGGGGTTCAGACAGAGCCAGAGGTTTATTGCAACCAAAGGGTGAAGAAAAGCCAGGTGCGGAGATACAATCCCCCAGTCCAGTCACAGCCTTGCCCTGAGTGTAATTAAAATCCCCACACACACCTGTGTTTGCAGCTAATCCAGCTCCCTACCCCCTGCTGTAACCCACCAGCCCCCACTCCCCTCCCAGAGCCAGGATGGAACCCAGGCATCCTAGGGATGGAGATCAGGGCCAGATTCTGATCTCTGTGTCCCCAGTGTGAACCCGGAAGCCAACTGACTTACTTCAATAAAAGTAAAGGAAAACTCTCCCCCAACGTTTCATTTTCCACTGGCTTCATTCTCCCAGTGGGGCTGAGTCCTCCACAAACTCATCCCTGCTGTGCCTCAAAGGGGAGCTGAGAGCCCGCGGCTGATTTCCCCCCATCCCCCAGAGTCTCCCAGCTGCATCCCAGCGCCCTGAACCTAACTGCCTGCACCCAGCTCCCTCAAACCCTCTGCCTCCCTGCAGCACCCTATACTCATCCCCTGCAGTAGCCCCTACTCCCCAGAGCCCTGCCCCCTTGGGCCCAACTCCCCACCCAGTGCAAATGGCTGGTAATGGGACAGACAGACACTAACTCAGGGCCCCTGCCTCCCTGTGTCTCTGGCCACAAGTTGCTGTTTGTGAACCCCTCAAGATGTCCCCAGAACACTCACACACAGACACACAGACAGACCCTAACTTTCGATTTCCCCGTCCAGGGTAATTCAGACGCCTCCTGGTTTCTGCCTCTCACCAGGAAGGGGTGGAGAAAAGAGACTGTTGAAACGTGGAGTGATTCTGCGATGAGAACGGGTCTGGATGGAGTCACAGAGCGTGAAGGAAGTTCACATATGCACCTGGCCCTCATCCAAATTAGGCTTCAGTGTAGCCAAGTTGTAACAGGACCCAGGAGTCCTGGCTCTCAGCCCCACCTGTTCTAACCCACCAGCCCCCACTCCCCTCCCAGAGCCGGGAGGGAGGGAACCCAGGAGTCCTGCCTCCCAGTCCCCGCCTGCTCTAACCCACCAGACCCCACTCTCCCTGTGAGAGGTTGTATCAACCCTCCCACTCGGATGATGCAAGTACCTTGGGGCCAAGAGTCCACACCCCCTCACCCTTGCTGGGCATGTGCCCGGTGGCGGAGGGAGCGTATAAAAGGGAGCAGCTCGGCTCAGTCTGCACTGGCTGGAGAGGAGAGTGGACGTGCGCCGCGAGCCCCTGCCGAGAAGCCGCCAGGATACCAGACCGCCAAAGCCGAACCCCCAGACTGCGGCGCGGGAGCCCTGTCAGTCGCGGGCCCCGAAGGGGACGTCGAGCTGCTTCCGGTGGGAGAGACGCCCGAGACGGGACTAAGGGTAGGAAGTGGCCCAGCAGATGTCTTTGAGTATGCGGAGACCTGACCCCGGGTAACGGGTTTCATAGGGTCCTGGGTTGGAACCCGGAGGATAGGGTGGGCCCGGGTTCCCCTACCCTGCCCAACTCGTGCCAATAGGCAACGCTGACTCGGGAGAAAGGGCGGCTCCTTTGAACCCCTGCCAGTAGCACCGCGGCTGCTGAGGTAAGCTGCCAGAGAGGGGTCAGCCCCTGTGACAAATAAAGTCTGGGGATACCTCCCTTTCATGGACACCCAGCCAGCCAGTTAACTGTAAAATCCCTCTTGGTAGCTGCGTCACCTCCATTTCCCCAGCCAGCTCCAAACTGAACCCCCCTCCAGCCCTGCCAGGGTTCCTTCCCCACTCTGAACTCAAGGGGAGAGAGGTGGGGATCCTCATGAAAGACCCCTTAAGCTTATTCTTACCAGTTTAGGTTAAAACTTCCCCAAGGCACAGATTCCTTTCTTGCCTTGGGATCGCTGCCACCACCAAGTGATTTAACAAACAAACAATCAGGGAAGGGAACCACTTGGAGTCCTATTCCCCCCAAATATTCCCCCATGCCTACACCCCCTTTCCTGGGGAAGGCTTGACCACATATCCTCACCAATTGGTTATAAAGGGACGACAGGCCCAAACCCCTGGGTCTTAGAACAATGGGAAAATCAGTCAGGTTCTTCAAAAGAAGGATTTTATTTAAAGAGAAAAAGGTAAAAGAATCACCTCTGTAAACTTAGGCTGGTAGTTAACCCTACAGAGTAGCAGAAAATTCAAAGAGCCCAGAGGAACCCCTCTAGCCTTAGTTTCAAAGTGACAACAAAACAGGGATAAACCTTCCTCTAGCAAAGGGAAAATTCACAAGTTGAGAAAACAAAGGTAAACGAAAACACCTTGCCTGGCTGTTACTTACAAGTTTGAAATATGAGAGACTTGTTCAGGAAGATTTGGAGAACATGGATTGATGTCCGGTCCCTCTTAGTCCCAAGAGCGAATGGCCACACAAACAAAGAACCCAAAACAAAACCTCCCCCCTGTCCCCCCGCCACCAGATTTGAAAGTATCTTTTGTCCCCATTGGTTCCTTTGGTCAGGTGCCAACCAGGTTACTTGAGCTTCTTAACCCCTTACAGTTAAGGAGGAATTTAGGCTCCCTCTAGGGTTATGACAAGCCCCTCCTCTGGCCTTTGTCTCTTTCCCGGGCCAGGAGGCCACCTGATCTCTTTGTTCTCCAACCCCTTCAGTTGGCACCTTGCAGGGGAGGGGCCCAGGCCATCAGTTGCCAGGAGACAGGGTTTCAGCCATTCTCTGTGCAGACCCCTGTCCTCTAAGGCTCTGCAACAAGCACACACCCTTATCCCACACCTAGATACTTCAGAAATGCATGGGGAAACTGAGGCACCCACACAGTATTCAGAGAAAATATTAAGAACATTCCCACTTTGTTACACCTAGAAACCAGGCCTTAGAGAAACCCAGTGCCATGGAAACCAGGCCTCAGGGAATCTGGGTGCCATGGAAACCAGGTACCACAGAAACCAGGCCTCAGAGAAACCAGGTGCCACGAAAACCAGGCCTCAGAGAAACCAGGTGCCATGGAAACCAGGCCTCAGAGAAACCAGGTTCCGTAGAAACCAGGCCTGAGACAAACTAGGTGCCACGAAAACCAGGCCTCAGAGAAACCAGGTGCCATAGAAACCAGATGTGACGAAGTGGGCCTGTTCTTAATGTTTCCTCCGAATATTGTGGGGGTGCCTCAGTTTCCCCTAGGCAGTTCTTAAGTATCTAGGGGGTGGGGTAAGGGTGTATGATCATTGCAGAGCCCTAGAGGGCAGGTGTGTGCAGGGGTCTGGACACAGAGAATGGCCGACACCCTGTTTCCTGGCAACTGATGGCCTGGGCCCTTCCCCCCCCCCTGCAAGGTGAAAGCTGAAGGGTTGGAGAACAAAGGAATCAGGTGACCACCTGGCCCAGGAAAGGAACAAAGCCCAGGGGAGGAGGGGCTGGAGGGAGTTTCAGTTTGGGGCTGGCTGGGACATGGAGTGAAGGGCAGACGGGGTTGTCTGGCTCACTGCCCCCAAAATGGACCCAGCTGAGGGGTCCCGTTCTCTGCACCTGCAAGCTCTGTTTTAGACCATGTTCCTGTCATCTAATAAACCTTCTGTTTTACTGGCCGGCTGAGAGTCACGTCTGACTGCGGAGTTGGGGGGCAGGACCCTCTGGCTTCCCCAGGACCCCGCCTGGGCGGACTCGCTGGGGGAAGCGCACGGAGGGGCAGAGGATGCTGAATGCTCCGAGGTCAGACCCAGGAAGGTGGAAGCTGGGTGAGCTGTGTGTCCTGAAGACAGGCTGCTCCCAGAAAGGCGACTGCCCCAGAGTCCTGCCTGGCTTCATGGGGAGCAGTTCCAGAGCATCGCCCAGGGACTCCATGACACCAGGCCTTAGACAAACTTAAGTGTCATGGAAACCAGGCCTCAAAGAAACAAGGTGTCATGGAAACTAGGCCTTCGAGAAACCAAGTGCCATGGACACCAGGCCTCAGAGAAACCAGGTGCCATGGAAAGCAGACCTTAGACAAACCAGGTGCCACGAAAACCAGGCCTCAGAGAAACCAGGTGCCATGGAAACCAGGCTGTACAGAAACTGGGCCTGAGAAACCAGGCTTCAAGGACAACGAGCCTCAGGGAAACAGGCCCACAAAGAAGCTGGGTGCCATGGAAACGAGGCCTCTGGGAAAACAGGCTGTGTAGAAACCAGGCCTCAGAAACCAGGTTTCAACGACAACAGGCCTCTGGGAAATTGGGTGCCATGGAAACCAAGCCATAGGGAAGCCGGGCGATACAGAAAGCCGGCATCAGGGAAACAGGGTACTTTGGCAGCCAGGTGTCAGGGAAATCATGTGTTATGGCAACCAGATCTCAGAAACACTGGGCCATGGAGAAACCCGGCCTCAGGGAAATTGGGTACCATGGAAACCAGGTGTCAGGGAAAGGGGGCAGCAGAGAAAAATATTGCCCCAAAAAGGCCAGCGAGACACCAGCCCCCAGGGAAAGCAGCTCATGGAGTCAGCGGCCAGACAGCGAGACTGTTTTTATTACTATTTGACAGCAAACAAGGAGCCGGGCACTGTAGGTAACCCCACGTAAGGCCCAGTAACGGGTGATTGTATAGGACCGTGGTTCACAGCCAGGGGTCCGGGGCCCCCTGGGGGGCTGCGAGCAGGTTTCAGGGGGTCCTCAAAGCAGGGCCAGCAATAGACTCACTGGGGCCCAGGGCAGAAAGCCAAGGCCCCACTGCATGGGGCAGAAGCCTGAGGCCCTGAGCTCTGCCACCGGGGCTGAAGCCAAAGCCTGAGCAACTTGGGCTTAATTCACCTTTCTCTCCCCAGGGGGTCTGGGCTTCCCCTCTTTCTCTGTTCTGAGATCCCCCACAATTTCTCTCCTTCATTCAATCCTACTCTCTCTCCTTCGGGAAGGCATTTGACTTAGGTTTTAAAGCTATGTCAACACAGCTACGTCGTGCAGCAGTGTGAAAAGTGTACACCCTGGACCAACATAGCTATGCCAACAAAACCCCAGTGTAGATGCAGCTATGTTGACGGAAGAGGGCTTCCATCAACATAACTAGCTTTGTTCAGAGAGGTGGTGTTCCTGCACTGACAGAAAAACCCTTCTGTGTGACCCTGTCTGCACTATGGGGCTATGCTGGGATAGCGATACCAACATACCTAAGCCGATATCGTCTCTGTAGTGTAGACATACCCGTAGACAGCAGGACATTATGATTAAAAAACTAGCTTGACACAAAACAATATTGTCCATATTAAATTGAATTAAAACTGGCTAATTGATCCCAAAATGTAATTCTTACTGGGGAATCATCACTTAGTGGGGGTGTTTTTAGAGAGGTCTCACTGGGATTTGTTCTACTCAAAATCTTTATCAATGATCTGGAAGAAAACATAAAACCAGGGGTCTCAAACATGTGCTTATTTGTGTGGGGGAATAACTAATAATAACTAATCCCAGTTAGGTGGCCAGAATTGCCCTCAGAGGGAGCGCAGCTGGGAGTGGGGAGGAGGCTCCCTGTATCCAAAGCAGCTGATGTTACAGTGCCTGGCCCAGGCTCCCAAGGGGAATTTCCATGTCCTCTGTATGTCACTGTCCCTTCCTTTCAGAACCAAAGACCTTGGACGGGAATATCAGGCAACTCGGGCCGGGTGAAGGGCCTTACACCCAGCGCTGTGTCTCTCCCCTCCCAGCACAA
This sequence comes from Lepidochelys olivacea, assembly GCF_965140295.1. Taxonomy (NCBI): domain Eukaryota; kingdom Metazoa; phylum Chordata; order Testudines; family Cheloniidae; genus Lepidochelys; species Lepidochelys olivacea. Next base: position 44,623,199 of record NC_140424.1, read on the forward strand.
GTGGCAGGCACAGACCAGAACTGACCCTCCTTTCCCTAACTCTGTGTCTGCAATAAGTGACACAGCGGTAGTTGAAAGTGGATAATCCAGCTTTGCAGGTCTCATTTGATTTCAAAGTCCATGTTGATCAGAAACAGCCCAGCCCCAGTTCTGAGCAGCCTCCCTCAGGTGGTGTCTGGTGTCATTTGGAAACTGAAAGTTTAATGAGGATAAAGGCGTCGTCGGTTCCTAGCCCAGGGCAGAGAGACGGAATCGGGAGATTTCAGGGCTTTCCCCTGGAGCCCACCTTTGAGCAGATGACATGTCTTGGGGTTACTCTCTCTTTGTCACTATCTAGTGGGGTTGCCAAGCCTCCAGGATTGTCCGGGTCTCCAGGAATTAAAGTTTAATCTTTAAAGATTATGTCATGTGATGAAACCTCCAGGAATATGGCCAGCCAAAACTAGCCACCCTACATCTCATGTTCCTCTCTCTTCTCAAGGCTTGTTCACTGCCCGGCCTGGTTTCCATGGCATCTGGGTTCACTGGGGCCTCGTGGCCCTTAGCAGCCGTGCCAACTCTCGTGAATCTTTCACGAGAGACATGATTTCTGAGATAAATTAAGCCTCACTCATGGTCTCGCGCTAGAACTCTTAAATGTCAGGATTTGTTTGTTTCAGCCCCGTGAGGCTGACGGGGGAGCCCAGCTGCCCAGGGCTGACAGCGGGAGCCCTGTCAGCCCTGCGCACAGAGGCAATGGGGGCGGGGCAGTATGCAGGGTCATGTGCCCCCCCCCCCCCCAGATTTCTGCCAGGGTGGTTGTCAGACTGAGCATGGCTGCGGGGGGACGTGCCTGGGAAAGGCACCCACACCTCGCACTCCTGCTGAGCCCCACGAGGAGGTGCCCGGAACAGGGTTCCCTGTAAGCTGTAAACACATATGGCTGAGCAGTGATCTTGTCACAACTGCACACATCACATGGCTGGGAGCATGGCCGGCACCTGGGTCCTCCTCTGCAGGCCGGGCCCTTCTGAAACCATGGCGTTGTCTCTTGGTGCTGAGGGCTGGGAAGTGGGAAGGACCCAAAGCTCGTTGGCAGGGGTAAGGAGCGGGGTAGGAGAGGCAGGGGTCCTAGGAGGGGGTGGGTGTAGAGGCTTATGGGGGAACATTAGCTGTAGTTGTCACTAGGACGCTTCATGTATCAGCGATCAGACACAGACCCAAACACAGGGCTTGATTCGCTACGGTGTTACTCAAGGTTTACACCAGTTAGAGTCCGTTGTAAATCAGAGGAGTTATACCCGTGTGAAACCAGAGTCACACAGCGAGGAATCAGGTCCATCATATGGATACAAAACGTTGGACTCTGGAGTTACTCTAGATCTACGCTGCTATAAATGTCATCAGAATTTAACCCAGTGTGTCTACGAATATTCAGCAAAACCAGACTCAACACTAAACCCGAAGCAGGTTATTCCACTTGCCTACACGGGAACAAAGGGCTTCCTGGCCGGCCGCCCATTCACAGCCAGGACGGCCGCACCAGGCCTGCAAAGAGGGTCTGCCCAACCAGCCCTTGTCCTATACAATCACCTGCTGCGGGAGGAAATCAGACACCTGGGCCCGCCTTGGGAATTATCTACAGTGCCAAGCACCTTATTTGCTGTGAAATAATAAAAATAGACTCACTGTCAGGACAGCTGACTCCATGAGCTGCTTTCCCTGGGGCCTGGTGTCTTGATGGCCTTTTGGGGCAATAATTTTCTCTAATACCCCCTTTCCCTGAAGCCTGGTTTCCCTGGTACCAGTTTCCCTGATGCCTGGTTTCTGTATAGCCTGTTTTCCCTGTGGCTTAGTTTCCATGGCACGCAATTTCCCACAGGCCTGTAGTCATTGAAACCTGGTTTCTGAGGCCTGGTTTCTAGACAGCCTGTTTTCCTTGAGGCCCAGTTTCCCTGAGATCTCATTTCCATGGCACCCTGCTTCTTTGTAGGCCTGTTTCCCTGAGGCTCACGTTGTCATTGAAGCCCATTTTCTGTACAACTTGGTTTCCATGACACCAGGTTTCTCAGAGGCCTGGTTTCCATGACAAGTGGTTTCTCTCAGGCCTGGTTTCCACAGTGTTTTGTTTCTCTGAGGCCTGGTTTCTGTGGCCCATGATTCCTATGGTGCCTGGTTTCCATGACACCTCGTTTCTCAGAGGTCTGAATTCCCTGGGTTTTCCTGAGGCTGGGCTCCTGTGGCACCTGTTTCTCTGAGGCCTGGTTTCCATGGCACCTCGATTCCCTGTGGCCTAGTTTGGTTTCCGTGGCGCCTGGAATACACTGAGCCAGTAGATTACGTGGCCTCTTCTCTGTCATCCCACAACTCTTCCTCACACCGCCTCGTTCGGGGCAGTCAATAGGCAGACCGTGGGCCAAATCCGGACCACCAGACACTTTTGAACGGACCACAAACCTTTTTATTTACTTATTAGTATCATTATTGTTATGGAGGGTGAAAAAATGTTTCTCTGGAGTCCGGACCTTGACTGTACCTTGACCAAGAAATTTGGACCTTGACAACAATAATTGACTACCCCGGCCTAATTCTTCTGAACCCCTCTCCCAGCACCCTGGGCCCATCTGAGTCTGTTTCTTCCCCGTTCCTTAGAGAATCCCAGCCATGAATCCCAGCTTCCCCTCCTCCCTCAGGGACGCTCAGGGTGGGGTGGGCAGGCCGCTGTGCATTGCAAGAAGCAGGTGATGGGGCCAGCTGCGGGAGCACAGCCGCCCAGGCTGGCCACAAGCTGGAAGAGCAGCATTACTATAAAACCCCGTTCTGCACGGGGATCTCCGTCTGGAGGGTGAGCTGGGCAGGGAGCGGCCCCCGGGGGCTCTCCACAGCAGCAGAGATGTCTGGGTGTTGGGGAGGGGTGGGAGAGTTTAGCGTGGCTGTGAATGGCATTTATCAACCTTCATTCTAAGCTAACGAGCTGTGCAGGCAGCATGATGGTTGGTGCAAGGGATACATGACAGGCCGATAATTAACAACAGCTAATCCCAGCTGAGTGGCAGGGGCTGGAGCCGGCGTCTGAAATGGGACACATCAGCATGGGAAATCCAGGACTGCTGGGCCGGGCTCCCATGGGGTGTGTCTCTTCTCCCAGTCACTTGTTTATCTCTTTCCCCTCCACCTGGAATCAAAGTCCACAGGGGAGATGTATCAGGGTAGGCGAAAGGCCCTTAGTCCTCCACTGCGTGTCTCACCACGCCCAGCCCAGCTGCGGGCATAGGCCAGCTGTAACCTGAGCTCTAAGGCTGTGCAGACCAGGAAAAGGCCCCGGCGCCATTTGGACACCGACACGTGTCATGAGGATAATGGTGTATTTGGGGCCAGAGCAGAGCCCGTCGGCTGAGCCCTAGAAAAGAGGAAGGAATTGGGGAGATTTCAGGGTCCTTCCGCGGATACCCCCAAACCTGGTAAGTAGGTGACCTTGTCCCAGGGTCTCTCTCTCTGTTCCTGTCTCTCGTTCCCTCTCCTACATGGAAAGGATGAAGTCCAGGCCCCACTGAAGTCAGTGGAAAAACTCCCAGGATTTCACCCAAGGTTTTCAGAGAGTGGGCTGAGGCGCTGGCTTTAGGAGATGGGAATTGGTGGGGGTAGGGGGGATCGTTCAGGGAAATGTTGCTTATTTTCCATATTAATGGAGTCCCCTCAGGATTTGGGGCAAGTCTCTGACCCTGTGGTAACCTTTTATGAGCCACCCAGGGTCCTGCAGCCCCCCCGAAGTGCCTCCCACCCCCAGTGAGGAGTTTCTTGTTCCCCATGGCAGCTTGCAGGAGGCCCCTCAGCTGTGCCCGGCACCGGGCATGGAATGAGCTGTCCCCACTCCTCAAACCGTGAGCCTCTTCCCACCCCTCGGCATTTTCAGGGGCTTCCCCAAAGCCTTCTCCTTTCCCTTCTCAGCTTGTGGTAAAGGGGAGTGATGGGCTGGATCACAGAAACCCCGTTGGGGACTGCCACCTGATATGCTGAGACTGCCCCTGAGCCTGTTTCCCCTGGCAGCTTAGGAGTTCAGTGCCATGCCTGGTTTGAGCCAGACACGCTTGTCTGCTGCAAACCCAGAACCAGATCTGAACCGTGTCTCCCAACAGCTGCAGGCTTAACTGAATACAGCTTAGGAAGTGTTCCTGTCTCTAGCACCCAGCTCCCAATGGGGTCCAAACCCCAAATAAATCCATTTTACCCTGTATAAAGCTTATACAGGATAAACTCACAAATTGTCCACCCTCTATAACACTAATAGAGAGATATGCACAGCTGTTTGTCCCCCCGCCCCAGGTATTAATACATGCTCTGGGTTAATTAAGAAGTAAAAAGTGATTTTATCAAATACAAAAAGTAGGATTTAAGTGGTTCCAAGTAATAACAGACAGAACAAAGTGAATTACCAAACAAAATAAAATAAAACACGCAAGTCTATGCCTAATAACAGTAAGAAAGTGATCACAGATGAAATCTCACTCTCAGAGATGTTCCAGTAAGGTTCTTTTACAGACTAGGCTCCTTCTAGTCTGGGTCCAGCAATCACTCCCACCCCTGTAGTTACTGTCTTTTGTTCCAGTCTCTTTCAGGTAACCTTTGGGGGTGGAGAGGCTATCTCTTGAGCCAGCTGAAGACAAAATGGAGGGGTCTCCCTCAGGCTTAAATAGACTTTCTCTTGTGGGTGGTCCCCCTCCTATCCCGAATTCAGCTCCAAGATGGAGTTTTGGAGTCACATGGGCAAGTCACATGTTCATACATGACTGAGTTCCTTACCAGCCAGGCCACATTCCTGGGAAAGTTCAGATGTGGATTGGCATCTCCAAGTTCATTGTTGGCTTAAGTGTTTCTTGATTGGGCACTTACTGAGAATGGTCTTTTCTCAGGAAGCTGACCAACTGCTTCACCGAGTCTACTTAAAATTAAACAAGTATACGGCCAATATTCATAACTTTGAATACAAAAATGATACATGCATACAAATAGGATGACTATATTCCGTAGATCATAATCTTTACCAAGATATGTTACATGGCATATGTAGCATAAAACATATTCCAGTTATGTTGTATATACATTCATAAGCATATTCCCATAAAGCATTATGGGGTGCAACGTCACAAGGGGTTCTCCCGTTTCTCTGTCTCCTGAGAAGACATAGGGCTTACCCCACCCTCTTCCTATGGTGCTCCAATCTTTTGCTGCCTTTGAGGTCTCCCTCATTTCTCTTCTTTAACTCCCATGGTCTCTCTTCCCCTTTTATGTCGGTCCTCATATGTCCCCCATATTTTGTCCCCCTACATTTCTGTCCTCCCATCTATTTCTGCCCTCCCAGCCCCCTATATCCCAGCCCTGAGATACCCTCCCTCCTTCAGCTCCACCAGTACCCCTTAATCCTGACCCACAGACACCTGCTCTCCCAGCCCTAGGCTTCCCACGCCTCTGCCAATGCCCCTCACTCCTGCCCCGCAGCCCCTGCTAGCTCAGCCCTGGGCTCTCCTGACACACAGCTCTGTTTAAGTACCTTCTTGTCACTTGACAATATTAACTGGTTTGTTGTTTGTTTTTTAATGAATAACTCTGGTTTGGGGAGAAGAGGGAAGGATTAAAGTTTTTTTGTTGGTTAGGAGAGACAGTTTTAGGGTGGACAGCGAAGGTTGGTTTAGGTGTTGTCCCATAGTAGGTGGACACGTTTTGTTGCAGGGGCACAGTTAAGGCTGTTTGGGCACAGAACATTAGGATTGTCACCTTAGCTCATGATGCCCTTAGTTGTTTGGGTGTTTTTAGTAAAGGGGCTGAGATGGTTTAGCTGGGCTGGGAACAGAGCTCAGCAGATGACACTGTGAGTTATCAGAGGGTTTTGTGGCTACACAAATAATAACCAATCCCTGAGCTGAGCTGCAAGTGTCTGTGCTGGGAGGGGAAGGGGCTAGGAGGAGGCCCCAGTGTCCCAATGGGAGATTTTATAGGGGTAGGAAGGGATTCCTACTCCGGGATCCCATGAGGAATTTCTCTTCTCCCAGTTGTGTGTGTCACCCTCCCCTCCATCTGGAATCACAGTCCCCAGGGCAGGAATAACAAGCTTTTCAGATATCCTCAGCTGTGTGTTTCCCCTCCTGCCCCGAGCAGCACGGACGCAAGTGATAGGCTGCTTCCCCTCTTGCCAATCTAGATTCACACCAACGTAATGCCAATGACTTCACTGGAGTCAGGGCTTGTCTACATGGTGGGGTGGGGGGGGGCGTTACAGAGGAGCTCTTCCCAATTAATTCCATATGTGGATGCTCTTTGTCCAATAAGAGTGTCTTATTCCAAATTAGCATTATCCACTGCATGAGGCTAATTCGGAACAAGGCACTCCTGTTCTGGACAAAGAGCAGCCACAAGAGGAGTTAGTCAGGAGCCCCTCTTCTGAACCAAGAGTATCCACGCATGCAGTTAATTGAGAATAGCTAATCTGCTTTAAATTCACATCCTACCTTCTTCCTGGGACTAGCCCCCCCACTTGGTTTAGACCTGGTGTCAGTGGGAGGAGCCGGGCTCAGCGTATAGGACTAGCCTGATCCCAAAGTCTGGGGTGTTTAGAAAATGCCCAACCCCAGCTCAAAGCAGCAGCTGCTAGATGAGCTGTAGAGTCATTTGGAAACCAAAAGTTCGGTGAGGCTAATGGCAGCCCATGAGCCCCCAACTACCCCCATTTTCCCCATTAGAGAGGCTCTTGCTACCCGTGGTATCTTGTGGATGACCCTGCAGCTAAGTGATGGCATAGAGAGAAGTGAAGAATCATCCCACCAGTGTGTCCTGGGCTCAGATTGTGGTTGGTGGTGTTTTATACACACTTTGCTCAGGTGTGAATGACTCCAACTAGTAGCCAGGCAAAGGAGAAACAGATCCAGGGTCGTTTTGACCCTGTAAAGGGGTTCACACTCACCCCTGCGGCACCTCCTGCTGGTCGTTCTTAGGAATTAGCTCACTTGCCAGCCCAGAGCGCCCTCCGCAGGCCAGTGATCTGCCTTACCACTGACCCCCGTATCCCTCCCAGACCTGGTGCTCTTGCCTTGGGTGCTGCCCCCCTGGCAGTACCCCCACTCCCTGGGTCTCCCCACCCCAGGGAACCCTCACTGACTATCCCCCCATTGCCTCAGTAGTGGCTACTGCCAGTCACCATCTAGCCCCCGCACCCTGGGGCAGACTGCAGCGTAAAAGCCCATCATCACAGGCAACAAGGGGTTTGGACTGGCTGCCTTTACCCACCCTCAGGCTGCCCCTCTGCAACCCCAATACCTATATGGGCCTGGGACCAGGCCCTGCAGCCTGGGGAGTTGCTAACCTAGGGCTTCCCAGCTTCTGAGGCCTTTCCCTAGCCCTGCCTCACTCTGGGTCCCCTGCAGCCAGGCCTATCTCTCCTGCCAGAGAGACTCTGGCTGAGCTTCTGGCTCCCAGCCTTTATAAGGGCCAGCTGGGCCCTGATTGGCACATGGCCCAGCTGCGGCTACTTCCCCAATAAGCCCAGCTTCTAGCCTACAGCCCTCTCCAAGGGCTGGCTTTTCAGCCCTTCAGGGCAAGAGTGGGTGACCACCCCACTACAAACCCTTTGCCTGACTCTTTTCTCTCATTCTAGGGCTAAGAGCTACATTTCAGAGTGGAAGGATATGACAAGTAAATCCTCCCCCTTCAACAGTGGTGGTTAAAACATGAAATGAGACTCTCTCATTTCATTTGTGCCCTCTGTCACTTCACTAGAGCATAACCAATCTGCCTGAAAAGTGGCAGAAAGGGTTTCTAGAAGGGGAGAATGTTCATGGAAAATTTGAGGTGAAACAGACAAGGCATTACTGAGGTCCAGGGGATACAGGAAAAAGCTCTTCTGGAGTTTCAAAAAGTTTCCAAACATTCCCTTCATAGCTTGGATAAAATGGGTTTGGCCTAGAGACTCTACATTTGTTTTCTGATCTGGCTTCAGAAAGGAAGAACAGATAGAGCCGCGTTTCTCAAACTGGGGGTCCCTACCCTAAAGGGGGTTGCAAGACTATTGTAGGGGGGTTGCAAGAGCAGTGGCTGCTAATTGGACGCCCAGCTCTGAAGGCAGCACTGCGGCCAGCAGCAGCACAGAAGTAAGGGTGACGTGGTATGCGGGGGTCGTCACTTGGGGTGGGGGTTGTCCCAGCCTGAAATATTTTCAAAGGGGGTCCCAGCAAAAAATATTTGAGAACCCCTGAGATAGAGGAAGATGTGAAGGAGGAGGACTCTAGTTTGGGGAGGGAGGTTAGTTATTTCGTGCACAATCAGCCGATTAACAATAATAACTAGAGGGCAGATTTAAGGTTATGTTGGTGTCTTGCACTGTGTATTTTCAGACTTTTCAATGTTTGTTTCTATAAGGATAGGATCATTTGCTGTTTTCAGTTGTTCTGAGGTGGGTGACACAAAGGGCAGAGTTAAGGTTGTTTAGGTGAGTTTGTCAGGTCTGATTGGAGTTGCTGTTATGTGACTAAAGGAGTACTTCTAGCACCTTAGAGACTAACCAATTTATTTGAGCATGAGCTTTCGTGAGCTACAGCTCACTTCATCAGATGCATACTGTGGAAAGTGTAGAAGATCTTTTTATACACACAAAGCATGAAAAAATACCTCCCCCCACCCCACTCTCCTGCTGGTAATAGCTTATCTAAAGTGATCACTCTCCTTACAATGTGTATGATAATCAAGTTGGGCCATTTCCAGCACAAATCCAGGGTTTAACAAGAATGTCTGGGGTGGTAGGAAAAAACAAGGGGAAATTGGTTACCTTGCATAATGACTTAGCCACTCCCAGTCTCTATTCAAGCCTAAGTTAATTGTATCCAATTTGCAAATGAAATTCCAATTCAGCAGTCTCTCGCTGGAGTCTGGATTTGAAGTTTTTTTTTGTTGTAATATCGCAACTTTCATGTCTGTAATCACGTGACCAGAGAGATTGAAGTGTTCTCCGACTGGTTTATGAATGTTATAATTCTTGACATCTGATTATTGAAAGCTTATGCTCAAATAAATTGGTTAGTCTCTAAGGTGCCACAAGTACTCCTTTTCTTTTTGCGAATACAGACTAACATGGCTGTTACTCTGAAACCTGTTATGTGACTGAACTCTTTGCCAGCTGGGACTGAGGGGCTGTTAGGGTCCCAACTAACTTTGGAGTTTATTGCCTCTTCTCTCAGGGACAGGGGACTGGGCAACATGGACCACAGGTCTGATCCCATCTGGGAATTCCTACGTTCCAAGAATTGACAAGGGTTTTAAATTTAAATCGTCTCCCTTTGATGAAGTATCAGGGGGTGGCCATGTTAGTCTGCATCCACAAAAACAACAAGGAGTCCGGTGGCACCTTAAAGACTAACAGATTTATTTGGGCATAAGCCTTCGTAGGTAAAAAACCCACTTCTTCAGATGCATGGACTGAAAATTACAGATACAGGCATAAAAATACTGACACATGAAGAGAAGGGAGTCACCTTACAAGTGGAGAACCAGTGTGGACAGGGCCAATTCAATCAGGGGGGATGTGGTCCACTCCCAATAATTGATGTGGAGGTGTCAATACCAAGAGAGGGAAAATTGCTTTCGTAGTGAGCCAGCCAGTCCCAGTCCCTATTCAAGCGCAAATTAATGGTGTTAAATTTGCAAATGAATTGTAGCTCTGCAGTTTCTCTCTGAAGTCTGTTTTTGAAGGTTTTTCTGTTGCAGGCTGGCTACTTTTAAATCTGTTATTGAATGTCCAGGGAGATTGAAGTGTTCTCCTGCTGGCTTCTGTATGTTACCATTCCTGATGTCTGATTTGTGTCCATTTATTCTTTTGCGTAGAGGCTGTCCGGTTTGGCCAATGTACATGGCAGAGGGGCATTGCTGGCACAGGATGGCAGCTAAGTGATGGCATAGAGAGAAGTGCACATTGGTAGATGTGCAGGTGAACGAGCCCCTGATGGTGTGGCTGATGGGGTTGGGTCCTCTGATGGTGTCGTTAGAGTAGATATGGGGACAGAGTAAACAACGAGGTTTGTTACAGGGATTGGTTCCTGGGTTAGTGTTTCTGTGCTGTGGTGTGTAGTTACTGGTGAGTATTTGCTTCAGGTTGAGGGAGCTGCCTGTAAGTGAGGACTGGCCTGCCTCCCAAGGTCTGTGAGAGTGAGGGATCGTTTTCCAGGATAGGTTGTAGATCGTTGATGATGTGCTGGAGAGGTTTTAGCTGGGGGCTGTATGTGATGGCCACTGGCATTCTAGTATTTTCCTTGTTGGGCCTGTCCAGTAGTAGGTGACTTCTGGGTACCCGTCTTGCTCTGTCAATCTGTTTCCTCACTTCGCCAGGTGGGTATTGTAGTTGTAAGAATGCTTGATAAAGATCTTGTAGGTGTTTGTCTCTGTCTGAGGGATTGGAGCAAATTTGGTTGTATCTTAGAGCTTGGTTGTGTACAATGGATCATGTGATGTGCTCTGGATGAAAGCTGGAGGCATGTAGGTCAGTATAGCAGTCAGTAGGTTTCCAATATAGGGTGGTGTTTATGTGACTGTGACGAAGTGGGACTGTTCTTAATGTTTCCTCTGAATAGTGTGGGGGTGCCTCAGTTTCCCCTAGGCAGTTCTTAAGTATCTAGGGGGTGGGGTAAGGGTGTATGATCATTGCAGAGCCCTAGAGGGCAGGTGTGTGCAGGGGTCTGGACACAGAGAATGGCCGACACCCTGTTTCCTGGCAACTGATGGCCTGGGCCCTTCCCCCCTGCGAGGTGAGAGCTGAAGGGTTGGAGAACAAAGGAATCAGGTGACCACCTGGCCCGGGAAAGGAACAAAGCCCAGAGGAGGGGGGGCTGGAGGGGGTTTCAGTTTGGGGCTGGCTGGGACATGGAGTGAAGTGCAGACGTGGTTGTCTGGCTCACTGCCCCCCAAAATGGACCCAGCTGAGGGGTCCCGTTCTCTGCACCTGCAAGCTCTGTGTTAGACCATGTTCCTGTCGTCTAATAAACCTTCTGTTTTACTGGCTGGCTGAGAGTCACGTCTCACTGCGGAGTTGGGGTGCAGGACCCTCTGGCTTCCCCAGGAGCCCCACCTGAGTGGACTCGCTGGGGGGAAGCGCACGGAGGGGCAGAGGATGCTGAATGCTCCGAGGTCAGACCCAGGAAGGTGGAAGCTGTGTGAGCTGTGTGTCCTGAAGACAGGCTGCTCACAGAAAGGCGACTACCCCAGAGTCCTGACTGGCTTCATGGGGAGCAGTTCCAGAGCATCGCCCAGGGACTCCGTGACAACTGGTGGCAGCGGTGGGATGTACTGCACCCCGTGGATGGCGCTTCCTGCAGTAAGTGACTGGGGAGCAGTAACACGAAGGGGGATTGCCGAGGACCAGGCCTGCTGAAGGCTCAGAGAGGAGCGGTTTCGGGGGGCGGTTAACCCCTGGGAGTGTGTGACCAGCGAGAAGGACTGTGCAGTAATGGGGTCCCCCTGGGAACTGCAGTGAGCAGTCTCAGGGGCGGAGGAGCCTGCAGCTTGGCCCGGGGAGAGAGAAGGACTTTTGCAGTAACAGGGTTCCCCTGGGGATTGCAGCGAGCGGTCCCAGGGCGGAGGAGTCTGCAGCTCGACCCTGGCAAAGAGGGGGTGACCTCGAGAAGGGCTGGCACACTAGGGTTTCTCCCTGGAAACCGTGGGGAGCTGAGAACACACGGGCCTGTGAGTCCACAACAACTTGGGAAGAGCGGAGTGATGGTCTGTCACCGTCTCCTTAAGAAGGACATTGTAACCCTGTGCAAAAAGAGAGGGTTGAGCGTTGGAAAGTTCACCAAAGCAGAGTTAATCGTGCAGCTGGAGGAGGATGACCGCTCTAAGGAACAGATTCCTGACCCCAACTGGGGCTATAGCAGGATCTGGGAGCAGCTGAAGCGGGAGCCAGGCATCCCCAAGACTCCTGTCCCCGACCAGACGGGGGTCTTCACGATCAGGTTCCACATCGGGGGATCGAGACGGACGGGACTGGAGCTGAGCCCGAGAAAGAGCTGCAGGAGACGCAGCAGCATGAACTGGCGGTGGGGGAGTGGAGAGGCCTAGGGGACCTCCCCGGGGTGAGTGGGGATAGACCCCGGGGGGCCAGTTCCGCAGGGAACCTCGAGACTAAATTGCTGCCCCTGGTTAAGGAGGGGGGTGTGTGGATGCCCACCTCAGTGCCTTTGAGCAGGCTGGCGATTTGAACCAAGGGGACCCTGCGGAAAAGCCCGGTGTCTAGCTCCCTTGCTGGGTCCCAAGGCCATAGACTCCGTCATCCAGATGGTTGGGGATGTGGACAGGCTCCCACTCCTGACCTCAAACTATGTCTGTGTGGAGTTTCCTGGGGCCAGGCCCCTCGGACCTCCAGTGGGAGCAGAAGGTGATGGTCAATGGGGAGACATTCTTGGGGTGGCCAAAGGGCATGGGCTGCATAAACCTTCCCACATGCGGCCTGCGAGTGCTATCGACCACCCCTGACCTAAGGGAGGGCGTGAAACTGGAAGGGCCTGGTGTAACTCCTACCAAGGAATGGCTGGGGCATCCATGGGAACGTTGGTGGCTTCGAACTTCCCCAGGTCACCGGCTAAAGTGACCCCGCTCAGTTCGATCTCGAAGGGGGGAGAGATGTGACGAAGCGGGACTGTTCTTAATGTTTCCTCTGAATAGTGTGGGGGTGCCTCAGTTTCCCCTAGGCAGTTCTTAAGTATCTAGGGGGTGGGGTAAGGGTGTATGATCATTGCAGAGCCCTAGAGGGCAGGTGTGTGCAGGGGTCTGGACACAGAGAATGGCCGACACCCTGTTTCCTGGCAACTGATGGCCTGGGCCCTTCCCCCCTGCGAGGTGAGAGCTGAAGGGTTGGAGAACAAAGGAATCAGGTGACCACCTGGCCCGGGAAAGGAACAAAGCCCAGAGGAGGGGGGGCTGGAGGGGGTTTCAGTTTGGGGCTGGCTGGGACATGGAGTGAAGTGCAGACGTGGTTGTCTGGCTCACTGCCCCCCAAAATGGACCCAGCTGAGGGGTCCCGTTCTCTGCACCTGCAAGCTCTGTGTTAGACCATGTTCCTGTCGTCTAATAAACCTTCTGTTTTACTGGCTGGCTGAGAGTCACGTCTCACTGCGGAGTTGGGGTGCAGGACCCTCTGGCTTCCCCAGGAGCCCCACCTGAGTGGACTCGCTGGGGGGAAGCGCACGGAGGGGAAGAGGATGCTGAATGCTCCGAGGTCAGACCCAGGAAGGTGGAAGCTGTGTGAGCTGTGTGTCCTGAAGACAGGCTGCTCACAGAAAGGCGACTACCCCAGAGTCCTGACTGGCTTCATGGGGAGCAGTTCCAGAGCATCGCCCAGGGACTCCGTGACAGTGACTATCACTTATTTGCACTGTAGTGTCCAGGAAGTGGATCTCTTGTGTTGCCTGGTCCAGATTGAGGTTGATGGTGGGGTAGAAATTGTTGAAATCCAGGTGGAATTCTTCAAGGGCCTCCTTCCCGTGGGTCCATATGATGAAGATGTCATCAGCGTAGCGCAAGCAGAGGAGGGGTGCTAGGGGATGAGAGCTGAGGAAGCGTTGTTCTAAGTCAGCCATGAAAATGTTGGCATACTGTGGGGCCATGCGGGTACCCATAGCACAGCTGCTGATTTGAAGGTATACATTGTCCCCAAATGTAAAATAGTTATGGGTGAGGACAAAGTCACAAAGTTCAGCCACCAGGTGTGCCGTGGCCTCATCAGGGATGCTGTTCCTGACGGCTTGTAGTCCATCCTCGTGTGGAATATTGGTGTAAAGAGCTTCTACATCCATGGTGGCCAGGATGGTGTTTTCAGGAAGATCACCGATGGATTGTAGTTTCCTCAGGAAGTCAGAGGTGTCTCGAAGATAGCTGGGAGCGCTGGTAGCGTAGGGCCTGAGAAGGGAGTCTACATAGCCAGACAATCCTGCTGTCAGGGTGCCAATGCCTGAGATGATGGGGCGTCCAGGGTTTCCAGGTTTATGGATCTTGGGTAGCAGATAGAATACGCCTGGTCGGGGCTCTAGGGGTGTGTCCGTGTAGATTTGTTCCCGTGCTGTAGCAGGGAGTTTCTTGAGCAGATGGTGTAGTTTCTTTTGGTACTCTCAGTGGGGTCAGAGGAAAGTGGCCTCTAGAATGTGGTGTTGGAGAGTTGCCTGGCAGCCTCCTGTTCATAATCCAACCTCTTCATGATGACAACAGCACCTCCTTTGTCAGCCCCTTTCATTATTGAAGTTTGTTAGTTCTCTCTCCTCCTCTGTTTGATCTAAAATTATATTCAACCCCCCATAATCCTAAGGGGCTAACAGAATGGTTTCGATCTATGAAATGACAATAGGGGAGATGGTACCTCCCTGCCTAACAGCAGATTGATGGTCAGCAATTCTCCATAGCAAAGGACCGGTGGTCTCTACTATGTACAATTCAAAAGTATATTTCATCTACATAATTAGGAAAGGGTCATGTGTTATCTCCCAGCCAATGGAAATCCTTCTGCCAGGGAAAGGATGGTTGAAATTTGTACTTTGAATCATACGGATGCAATGACTATATGATGAGGAGAAACTCCAAGGAGTAGGATTAGATAAAATGTTCTGGTTTTACATAACCAATAGGGTCAGCATGTACCGGCAAACCATATCACTTCTTCTCTCTTGTATAAGAAACCACTGGCGATTTTTTAAACCAGCAGTGTTAATATTTGACAGCAAATACAATAGTATTTAAGTGTAGTACAGTCTAACGTTTCCCAGTAATTTTACTCATCTTCTTAGAAAACAAAATTCCCCCTAATTCCCATCCATTTTTTGTATGTTTCTCTCATCAACTTTTCATCGGGACCCCTGTGTATGAACCTGTCACACATTTCAGCCCCCCTTAGTGTGCGCTGTGTCTAATTAGAACCACGTCTCTGCCTTCTGGAGAACTGAGAGTCTGGCAAACCCCTGTGCAGGCTTTCGGGTTGAAAATAATTGAGAGCAGGCTATTGGGGGCTAGATCCAAGGGAGCAAGGAGAAAGGAACCAAGTGGCAGGGAAGCATGTAGAGGGGGAGAGGACGACCAGGGCTCTCAAGTGCTTCACATTCTAGGTGGGGCCTGCGAATTAATTTAGAAAGAACATGAAATACAAAGGTGTTATCATAACCCAGCCCCTGTCCAGAATTATGGTTTGGCGTTTGGTCTCCAGAGACATCAGCCTGCTTAGTCTCATGGCAAACACCCCATTAAAAATCCTTTTAACCTTTCTTTAAAGGCAAAGAAAAGAAGGAAAAACAGTGAAAGCCCTGGAAATGGAAAGCATTAAGTAAGGCTTTCATCATAACAATATCCCTTGTTGACTTTCCCTTTAGCTGGAGAGAGTCTTTAAAGAAAAAACCTGTTTGTTTGACAGTCTATTAGAGGGTATCGAAGATGGTAATAACTGTCCCTTGGGGAAAAGAGAAGAAGTGAGTTGAGATGGACTGGAGTTGTTGTTAAAGTCCGATCCCGTTTCATCTCCAGTGGTGATTGGGATTCAGGAGGAGTCGGTAGGGTGGCGGTGTTATCTGGATCAGACTCTCTGGCCTGGTCTGGTCAGAACATTTCTCAGGATCAGGATGATGAAGGCCCAGGGTCCCAGGAAAGGGTGGGGGTCAGAAACCATGATGATGACAGCCTCCGTCTGTTCTTCTGTATTTCCCCCCTGAAGTCTCTCTCCTCGAGGATGCAAAAAGGGAGTGATGGGAGGAGTAGCCCATCCCCTCATTATTTTGTCCACCCATTAGGCCTAATGCCCAACTCACCGATTGTGGTTCATTAATTTCCAGACCCACATTTTCTCATTTACCAGGCACAATTTTAACACCATCCTTGGTTTGTATCAGGAGGCATTTTTTTGGGATTAACTTCCATCTTTCTGTCTCTTGTTTGTACCTTTTCCCTTCAGCTTTTCTTACTATAGATTGTAACATTTTATGAACTTTCGCATACTAATTACAGTTGAGCTCACAGTGAGGGTTAATTTCAGGCCCACTGATCACAAGAGAACTCCGCATTTCGCATCCTTTCTTCCACCTGCTCTGCTCAAGGAGGACAGGACATTGACTCCCTTCCCCAAACCCACCTGCTTTAGAGCCCCTTCACCCCCTTAAACCCACTGCTGCTGGCTTTAAAGGACCACCACTAGTGGCCCAGCCTTTCAGAGACCCATCCACGGGGGATGTGTGTATTTAGGCCCCTTTGCTAAACGGCGGGTGTGGAGGAAGCTGAGGAGGGAATGCAGGTGACATAGCTAGCAGGGAAACGCGTGTAGGTGGTGGGGCGGAGAGGGGTTCAGGCAGCAGAGACGCACGTACGGGGATATAGAAATGTTCAGACCACATGGGAAGGGACAGGAGATGAAGAACAGAAGGAGACACAGTGGGATGTGATGTTCTCAAACAAATGACCACGCTTGTGGCAGGGGTGTCAGACTCCTTCAGAGCACAGAGCCGGGTTCCCTCTCGGGCTGTGATCCTTGCGCTGGGGTGTAAATTCTGGACCACGCCCTCCCCACAACGCACAGCGGGGCTCCCGCTCAGGTCAATGGCAGGATGTGGCCTTTAGGTAACAATTAATGCCCAGATTTTGACAGGTATTTAGGCACCTAACTTCCATTGAAATCAGTTTCCCAACCGTGGGGGTGAAGCCCAGAGGTCAGAAATTGTGAATTGTGGCAGGGAAGGAAATAAAGCAGAGATGGAAGTTCAGCACCGAAATACATTTCAAAATCTGGTCTTAGGGCCACATTCACTGCTCAATGAGAAAATCTGCTTCCCTTACAGCCTCCCTCTATGTTTGCCCTTCGTTTCTCTTCCTTCCTCGTTGTCTTTTCTGTGCAAGTCTCTGTTCTCAGCTCTGCCTTTCCTTCTCTGAGGGAATTCTCCATTTCCCTTGCTATGGGCTTCCACTCCCACCCCTTTCCCAGTGCAATCTGTTGAAATGATCAGCAGTGAAATCGTTACGTTTGATACTGAACTGTTATCAGCCCCGGGCTTTAGAAGTGAATCCAGGGCAGAAGCATTCACTTGGGAATGGTTTCAGGCTCTCTGCAGACTCCGGCAGACATCACTGGGCCAGTTATATGCTGTTCCTTTTTGGAAGGCTATTTCTGCTGCCATCAGGGCTAGAAATGTAGGCCCTGAAGTTAGGTAGCAAAACACCTTTGTGGAGCTGGGCCTCACTCTTTATTTGTAAATGAAAGCCCTGGCCTGGATGCACAAACGGAGCCAGGCAGTTAAATCCCAGTTTTAGGCTCCACGGAGATGCACACAACTCCTGCTGAGCCCTGTAAGCACCTAAACTCCCTCAGCACCTAGGTATTTGCCATAAAAGTTCCCTCCACACCTATGTGTCTACCTCTAGTGCCGGGCTGCCTAGTTCCCATCTGACCCCAGAGTGATTCACAAACCGGGGGGAAGACAGGCCTTCATCGGCCTCACTCACCTGCAGAACGCAATCCGGTAGCTGTGCTCAGCGGTGGGAGACCCAGGATCCAGTCCCCCTGTGCCAATGACTTTTCAGTTATTTATCCACCGTGCACCCCTCCCATTGGCTGGCTTAGGTGGCCCCCTGCCCAACCTACTGGCTTTTGTGAATTGCTGTCGCTGTGCCCGGCTCTCCCCAGGCGTTTTGTAGGAGCCCAGGCACCGAACTCAGGTGCGGTGAATGGCAGGGATCTGCCAGACACCGGAAAGTCGGGCATGGTGACACACAGCGTCACCGCGCTTCGTTCCTTTGGTGCCTCCGCTCCCAAACCCTGCACAAGCTGAACATGTCCTGCAGCCACCTACACGCAGAGGAAGGCTGGATCCGGCCCCGGGCTGCATGTTGGACACCCTGCCTGGTGCCGTTAAAGACAGAAATACTTCTCTCCTGTGCCTGCTCCATGAGCCATTGCCTGGGGCTGTGACCTGAGATCTACAGCTCGGGGAGACTCCAGACTCACCTCCTTGACCACAGGCGCTGACTGTACAATGTGCTGGGGGGTTCTCAACCCCTGGCTCTGCCCCAGGCCCTCCCCTGCTCTCAGACCACCCCCTCCTCCAGAGCCCCACCCCTACCCGCTTCTTCCCACTCCTGCCCCGCCTCTCCCTCAAGCACACCGTGTCCTCGTTCCTCCTCCTTCCCCCCAGAGCCCCCAGCACACTGCAAAACAGCTGATGGCGGCAGGCGGGAGGTGCAGGGAGGGAGGGGGAGGCGCTGATCTGCGGGGCCCACCAGCAGGCGGGAGGCATTGGGGGAGTTGGGGGGAAGCTGATGGGGGGCTGCCGGTGGGTGCTCAGTGCACCCACATTTTCCCCCCGAGGGTGCTCCAGCCCCAGAGCACCCACAGAGTCGGCGCCTGTGCCCCGACCAGCCCTAATGTTCTCCAGTTGAAATGGGCGTCTCTCATTTCCTTCTCAGGACCTGCTGGAGCAGGGCAGGAGAGAAGCTGAGCGGAGCCCTTGGGAGGAGGATGCCCCAGAAGGACCGAACTGAATCCATGCGACCTGCCTCTGCTCCACCCTGGGAACCTGGTGGAAGCTGCAATCCCAGGGGGGAGCGACGGATGAGCTGAGAGCCCGTTTCAGCCCCGCTCTGCAGGAGTCCAACCTAGAGCCCCACTCAGGGCAACACAAAACCAAACTGCGACCCGGAGCTCGGGCCCGTGGTGCGGGTGCGTCTCCATGGACAGAGAGGGGAGAAGACGGGAAGAACGGGCAACTCACCGATGGGGCCATGGATCGGCCTTCATCAGGGTCCAACCCAAAGTCTGTGAGTGGGATAAGTTGCAGATCACAGTGCAGAGAGTGACTCACCAGCAGGAAGCATCCAAATGCCGGAGAAGCTGCTTCCACTGAGTCCAGCAGGGAGCCCTCGTGTGTGGGGGCAGCCCCAGGATGGCCGACCGCAGCGAGGGGGCAGAGCTGACGCTCACCTCAGGGGAGGAGGAGTGTGAGATGCGCGTGTGTGACACCGATGGGGAGCCCCGGGGCCACGTCGCTGAGCCCACGGGGGACGTGTGTCTGGCCAGGTTACGTGCCCGCCCCCAGGCGCTGAGCATGGAGACCCTGCAGGGAGCGCGGGACGGACTGGAGCAGCGCGGGGAGCTGGGCGAGGAGCTGGGCAGCTGCCTGGACCTCGCCCTGGAGAGGTTCTGCCGGGAGCCCCAGTGCGTGCAGGAGAACGCCAGGATGCTGGTCCGCTGGGATGGGGGGAGCTGGAGTTCGTCTCCGGGCAGGGGCAGTGTGAGATCAGTGTGTCCTGCAGCGCCGGGGAGCCCCAGTACCACATCACAGAGAAAACCTGGGACGTGTTTGTGGCTTGGACACACTCGCAGCCAGAGCCGCTGAGCATCAGTAACCTGGAGAGGGTTCGAAACACACTGGAGTCCTGGGGGGCGCTGGGCAAGGAGCTGAGCGGCTGCTTTGGGGAGGCCATTTCCCAGTTCAGCCGGGAGCCCCCGTGCGTGCAGGAGAACTCCAGGATGAGGTTGTGTTGGGACGGGGGGAGCCTGGCGTTCCTGTCAGGGGAGGGGCAGTACATTTTCTCTGTATCCTATGAGGAAGGAAATCCCCGTTACCATTTTCATGTTGATGATCTCCCAGGACACTTGTACGTGGCCCGGTTACGTTCCCGCAAGGACCCGCTCAGTGCTGACAGTGTTAAGGAAAAGTTAGCACATGTGACTCCATTTTGGTTTGGGGCCCACCATTGTTTAAATGCCAGCACATCATACACCAGGAGGAGTAATCCTTAGATATTGAATCCCTGTGAAAATCCTCCTCCTTGTCTCCAGCCTGCCTTGACTCCCAGTATCTGGTTTTTGTCAGTCTCTAACTCCCTGTCTCTTGACCTTGATGTGAGGCCTCCCATCCTAATAATAAAAGTTACTGATGCATAGCTTTAGGACCATGCTGTGTAATTAACATACTGGTATTGCACGAGGAATGCACCAAGCAGGGATAGGTGGTAGATAAGACAAGGGTTTGTTTATTGGCTAAGGTTTCCGATGCACGAGGGCAACATGCTTTGCTAAAAAGTATATAACCTTTGTATAATCTGCATTCAGGGTTCCCTCCTGGCTAGCAGGGGGGCACCACGCTCGAGCGTAATAAACTTAGTGTCTTTTGGGAACTCTGCAGTTGTGGACTTTGTTTCTGTGCCTCAGCCTAGTTTCGAACTGTGCGTGACCTATCAGGTATAATTCGCAGCACTGGTGTGCGTGTCCTACCAGGTGTAATTCGTAGCACTTGTGTGCGTGTCCTACCAGGTGTAATTCGTAACAACAGCCTGTTCAAATTTCACACTGAGCTGGGTCTCTGTTGGGGAGACACTGCTGCGCTGAGGGCCTGCTTGCTCAAAGCCTGGGAGGGCTTCAGACGGGAGCCCCGGTGTGTGCAGGAGAACGCCAGGCTGCTGGTCCAGTGGGGCAGGGAGAAGCTGGAGTTTGTCTCCGGCCAGGGGCAGTGTGAGATCTCGGTGCTCCTCGCCAATGGGACGCCCCAGTATCACATCACAGAGCTGGGAGGGGACAGGCCAGTGACTTGGTCACACGCCAGCCCTGAGCCGCTGAGCGTCGCAGACCTGGCGAGGGTGCGGGACAGACTGGGGTGGTGGCAGGGGCTGAGCGAGGAGCTGAGCAGCTCCTTTGGTGAGGCCATTGCCCGGTTCAGCCGGGAGCCGCTTAGCATACAGGGCAACACCAGGTTGCTGATCCGGTGGGGCGGGGGGGAGCTGGAGTTTGTCTCCGGCCGGGGGCAGTGTGAGATCTCCGTGCTCCTCGCCAATGGGGAACCCCAGTATCACATCACAGAGCTGGGAGGGGACAGGCCGGTGACTTGGGTCCAGTGCAGCCCGGAGCCTCTGAGCACCCAAAACCTAGTGAGAGTGCAGGACAGACTGGGGCACTGGGGGGTGCTAGGCAAGGAGGCGAGTGGCTGCTTTGGGGAGGCCATTGCCCGGTTCAGCCGGGAGCCCCGGTGCGTGCAGGGGAACGCCAGGATGGGGATAAGTTGGGATGGGGGGAGCCTGCAGTTCCTGTCAGGGGAGGGGCAGTGTGAGATCTCCGTGTGCAGTAGGGATGGGAGACCCCATTACGAGGTTGTGGGGCTTCCCGTGCACATGTACCTGGCTCGGTTACGCGCCCACCCAGAACCACTGAGTGCCGACACCCTACGGAGTGTGTGGGACAAACTGGGGTCCTGTAAGGGGGACAGAGGCAATCTTAGAGCCTGTTTTCATCACGCCTGGGAGGGGTTCAGCCGGGAGCCCCCGTCTGTGCAGGACAACGCCAGGCTGCTGATCCGGTGGGGCAGGGGGCAGGTCAGGTTCACCTCGGGGAAGGGGGAATGTGAGATCACAGTGAGCTATGAGGACGGGAAACCCCAGTACCGTGTTGTGAAGATCCCAGAGCACGTGTACGTGGCTCAGCTACGCGGCCGCTGCCTGTCACTGAGCGTAGACACCCTGCGGAGAGTGTTGCATGAACTGGGGTCCTGTCATGGAGACACTGGTGCCCTGAGGGCCTGTTTTGACTGAGCCTGGCAGGGTTTCCACCAGGAGCCCCGGTGCGTGCAGGAGAACGCCATGATGCTGGTCCAGTGGGGTGAGGAGGAGCTCGTGTTCATCTCCGGCCAGGGGCAGTGTGAGATCTCGGTGCTCCTCGCCGATGGGGAACCCCAGTATCACATCACCGAGCTGGGAAGGGACAGGCCAGTGACTTGGTCACACGCCAGCCCAGAGCCGCTGAGCGTCGCAGACCTAGCGAGGGTGCGGGACAGACTGGGGTGCTGGGGGGGGCTGGGTGAGGAGCTGAGAATCTGCTTTGGAGAGGCCATTGCCGAGTTCAGCCGGGAGCCCCGGTGCGTGCAGGAGAACGCCAGGATGGGGATCCGGTGGGAAAGGGGGAAGCTGGAGTTCCTGTCGGGGGATGGAGAGTATGAGATCTCCGTGTACTACAGGGACGGGAGACCCCTGTACGATATTGGGGAGCTCCCCGTGCACATGTACCTAGATCGGTTACGCGCCCGCCCAGAACCACTGAGCGTTGACACCCTACGGAGAGTGCGGGACAAACTGGGGTCCTGTACGGGGGACACTGATGATCTTAGAGCCTGTTTTCACTGCGCCTGGGAGAGGTTCAGATGGGAGCCCCGGAGTGTGCAGGCCAACGCCAGGCTGCTGATCCAGTGCAGGAAGTGGCAGGTCAGGTTCACCTCGGGGAAGGGAGAATGTAAGATCGCACTGAGCTATGAGGACGGGAAACCCCAGTACCGTGTTGGGAAGATCCCAGTGCATGTGTACCTGGCTCAGCTACGCGCCCACCGGCCATCACTGAGCGTAGACACCCTGCGGAGAGTGTTGCATGAACTGGGGTCCTGTCATGGAGACACTGGTGCCCTGAGGGCCTGTTTTGACCGAGCCTGGCAGGGTTTCCGCCAGGAGCCCCGGGGCGTGCAGGAGAACGCCAGGCTGCTGATCCGGTGGGGCGGGGGGGAGCTGCAGTTTGTCTCCGGCCAGGGGCAGTGTGAGATCTCGGTGCGCCACGCCGATGGGAGACCCCAGTATCAGATCACAGAGCTGGGAGGGGACAGGCCAGTGACTTGGTCACACGCCAGCCCAGAGCTGCTGAGCGTCGCAGACCTAGCGAGGGTGCGGGACAGACTGGGGCGCTGGTGAGGGCTGGGCAAGGAGCTGAGCAGCTGCTTTGGGGAGGCCAATTTCCGGTTCAGACGGGAGCCCCCGTGCGTGCAGGAGAACGCCAGGCTGCTGATCCAGTGGGACGGGGGGAGCCTGCAGTTCCTGTCGGGGAAGGGGCAGTGTGAGATCTCCGTGTACTACAGAGACGGGAGACCCCAATACAAGGTCGGGAAGCTTCCCATGCCCATGTACCTGGCTCGGTTACGCGCCCTCCCAGAACCACTGAGTGCCGACACCCTACGGAGAGTGCGGGACAAACTGCGGTCTTGTAAGGGGAACAGAGGCAATCTTAGAGCCTGTTTTCACCACGCCTGGGAGCGTTTCTGCCAGGAGCCTTGGTGTGTGCAGGCCAACGCCAAGCTGCTGATCCAGTGGGGTGGGGAGAAGCTGGAGTTTGTCTCTGGGCGGGGGGAGAATTTAATCACTGTGTGTAAAGGTGAAGAGGGGAGAATCCAATACATGGTTCGGGTGTCAGGATGGTGGCCATGGATTGCTAGACTTCTCATAAGCTGCAAAGTGTTGGGAAGAGACTAAATATGCATCTACACGGGGGCTTGAATCCGAAGCTCTTTGATGCATCGGGTAACTTGCAGGATGCAATGGCGTGCCCACGCACGGCCCGTTCTGTTTTCAGATCACATCATGGGAATGCACGGCAGCCGTTTGCTGCAAACTGAGGGTGTAACTTCCTCCAGGGACATCCCATGGTCCTTTGCTTCACTCCTGAGCAGCGAGCATCCTGGGGTTGTTTTTTCTGTGCATTGTGGGAAGCCAGCTGGGTTCAAATGTTTTTTTCAAGAAGTCCCACGTTTCTGCTGTCTGCACCCCCGTGGTTCCTTTTGCCCTGGGCTTGTGCCATTGTCAACTTGCTCCCCTCCACCATGGTGGCAACCGCCAGTGCACAGAGGTTGCTTGGTCTGTATTACAGCAGCCAAAGCCGGACGAATTTGGCCTTGGACTTCGCCCATTGCACCACCGCGCAGATGAGGGGGGAGCAGGAGATTATTCTCTGGCAGAGACCGCGCTGCGTTGGCGGCAGCAGGAGGCAGAGGACGACACTGAGCTGTCAGAACTAGAGGGCCGGCTCCTGGACCAGCTACACAGCGTTCAGCGCCGTTGCTGGGCCTGGGAAGCCAGCATGGGTCGGTGGGAGAGGACGGTTCTGCAGGGCTGGGGCGACCCAGCAGCGGTGAGACGGTGTCCGGCTGGGGACGGTTACCTCTTCTGGGCTCGGTGCAGAACCGACTCCGGAGCCTTCAGCGGCACGTAGCGACACGCGGTGCCCAGACCCCTGGGGAAGCGGCTCACCACTGCCCTCTGGACGTTGGCCATCCCACGACGTTACTGGCCTGTAGCCAACCCAGCCGGCTCGGGGAGATCAACTGTTGGGGCCACGCTGGGGCAGGTCGGCTGTGCCATTGACAAGGTGCTGGCCAGCCAGGTCACGACGCTGGGTAACGCTCAGGAAATCACTGGTGGCTTTGCACGCACGGGGTTCCCAAACTGTGTCGGGACAGCCGATGGGACCCATGTGCCTGTCATTTGCCCCCGTAACCAGGGCACAGAATTTATAAACACAAAGTGGTATTTCTCCATTGCGTGCCAAAGACGGACAGGCAGGGTGGTTTGGGAGAGTCCGTGCTGGTAGGATCTTTCAACACTCAATGCTGTTTAAATTAATGGAGGAAGGGCTGTTTACCCCTAGGAACACGATGGACATTAATGGCGTGGAGGTTGATCCCATTATTCTGGGAGAGCCGGCTTCCCCTCTGATACCCTGGTTAATGAGGCCACATGCAGGCCATGTGGACAGAAAGAAGGAACATTTCACTCTGGCCCTGGTAGCTGCAGAATGGCGGGGGAGTGTGCATTGGGCCACCTGACGGGCAGATGACACTGTTTAAGGGACAGGCTGGAAGCAGCAGGAAAAATTCAGAACACCGTAACTGCGTGTTGTGTTCTGCACAATAGCTGTGAGAGCAAAGGGACAGCCTTAACAACGGCTGGGAGGCAGAGTAGCCAGTCGCAGAAAACACCGACACCCGGGGGAGTAGCGTCAGGGATGCCTGTTGTTAATAGTTTGAGCCCCATGCCTGTACGTGTGCGGTGGTGAGGCCGTGGAGAGGGGTGTAGGGACTGGGGCCTTGCAAGCGCTGGGGTACGGTGGATGGGCGGGGGAAGCGGACCATTCTCTCGGTGCTTTCGTAAAACGCTGTGAATTATTTCTCCTTTAGTTAAAGGATTTTCTGGAGGCTTGTTGCATTATAAAAACTATTTACAATCCGCCCACGAGGAGGCCTGAGTGCATTTAACTCGGGGGTTTGTCTGCAGGGGGCCAGCCAGAAAAGTTAATCAGCGTTTACTGAAGCTATGTCCACACTAGCCCCTTTATCAGTAAATGGCCAGAGGTGTGGGGAAAAAGCCACCCCTTGCCCCCACAAAGGCCGGTGTGGACAGCGCTAGTTCCCCCTGAACTGGTCCGGCTCACCGCTCCCCCCACCTCAAATGTTCCTCTGCACCCCCAAAACCTTTGAGGGCTCAGGTTAGCCCTGCACAGCAGGTCTTGGGGAAGGAGCCCCACCTCTAGCCCCTCCCCACCCCAGTCTGCCAAAATCGCAGGGGCACGGCCGAAGAGAGATTATCTGCCACCCCCCCCTGCCTTTCGGGGGGGCTCACAGCCATGACTCCATGAGCAGACAGCAGCTAGCCAAGGAGACGCTACATCAGCGCCAGGGCCCCATGGAAGGCACAAATGTGGGGGGGGCAGGTATGTGACACCCCCCCCCCCCCGAATGCAGGTGAGCAGGGAGGTTTTTCTCCCCATAGCATTTTGCAGAGCCCCTGTGCAACGGCCACGGAGCCCCTGGGGCCACAGTGTGAGAACAGCTGGTTTAGGTAGTGGGACATGGGGCCTGTTTCCATCTAGGTGGCCTGGCTCTAGTCTGGCCCCAGGGTGGGGACACTGGCTGGCTTGAGGAGAAAGGTCCCCCCTACCCTGAAGTGGCTACTAGACATTGAGAAGGTCAAGATAAAAATATCTCAAAGTGGGAGAGGAGAAGGTAAAGAGGGTGAGACACCCCCTGTCCTCTCCCTCCAGCAAGAGATTTCCCCTACCATGGCCAGGCAAGAACCCAGGAGTCCTGGCTCCCAGCACCCCACTCCATCCTGTAATCCCCAGACCCCACTCCCCTCCCAGAGCTGGGAGAGAACCCAGGAGTCCTGGCTCCCAATGATGTTCCACGATTGCACCCCTAGATTCCCCCATCCCTTGTATGGGTCCCAGACAGACCCATGTCTCCAAAGGAGAATCTCCCCCATACATCCTGGTCTAGCAGCCTCTCCCTGCCCGGCCTCCACCCAACCAGCTCCCCTGGGCCAGGCCCCCAGTCCCAGCTCCCAGGCTGCACTGGGGTGAATAACGAGCCCAGGGACAGTGCAGGGTGACCAGCAGATTATGTTTATTGGTAGATTTCAACCCCCCATGGAGGGGGTGGAGCCAGCAGGGAAGGGGCGGAGCTACTTGAACTTGATGGACTTGACCCTGAAGTCTCCCTCCACCGAGAAGAATTCGATGGCCTCCAGCCCCAGCCTGTTGGGGAACTTGAGCTGCTGCTCCCCCGGCAGCGCCACCGTCAGCTCCTGGGCATCGAAGGAGATGCCGATCTGGGGGAGGAGCCAGAGGGTGAGGGGCGGAGCCAGAGACACCTGCCCCCTACAGGGTTAAATATCATCCCAGCCTTACACACACTCCCATCCCAACCAGGACAGGAGACATCCCCACCAGCAAGAGACTCATCTGCTCGAGATGGGGTGGCTGCGGTCTTCCCCACACAGTGCCCTGCCCCCTTTCCCCCTCCACCCAGCTGACCCCAGCAAAGGGAAGCTGGGATCTTCCTCAGTCTCCCAGAGATTGGAGAAGGCTGCCTTCAGAGAGAGCGAGTCCTGCCCCCAAAACATGGGATCTACCCCCACCTCACAGTGCCCTTCCCCCCACCCCCTCCCAATTCACACCAGGAATGGGAGCTGTGATCTTCCCCTGGACAGTGCCCTGCACCCCACCCTAGCTAGGTGAGAAGGGGGCTGAGCTCTCCCCCAGAGAGGAGCTCACAATTCATCTCCCACCCCACAGAGGGAGAGCTGGGATCTTCCCCTAGGCAGTGCCCCGCCTCACCTTGGCATCCTGCCCCGGCTGGAAGGGGAAGTCCGGCTCCCGCTGCTCTTCCCCCCACTCCCCGCCCTGCAGCGAGTTGCAGATGATGATGCGGGTGTCCCCGTGGCTCTCGAAGCGGGGGTTGAAGTGAAGGGCCAGGTCCGAGCCGGCCCGGCCCATGTTCAGGGCAAAGCTGGAGGGGAGAGAGACACAGGCTGGGACCCCACTGGGCCAGGCAGCTTCCCCAGGGGCCAGCAGGGATCCTGCCCCAGGGGCAACCAATTGCTTTGCATTGTGGGAAGCCTCCAGCCAGCCCTCTGCCATGCAGAGCATCATGGGAAATTCCCCTTCACCATTGGAGAATCCCCCAGAATCCCCTCTGCTCTGAACTGGTGCATTGGGGGAAGCTTCCCAGCATCCTCTGGGACAGCACCACATCATGGAGCCCCTTCAGTGACACGCTTTGCATCATGGGAATTCCCCCAGCATCCCCTGCTGTGACCCCCCACAGGCTCCAGGTCATGGGCAAGTCTCCCAGAATCCCCTGGGCTAAAGCTGCAGCCCTGCAGGAAAGTTTCCCAGCATCCTCGGCAGCAGGGTCACCTGCTAGGCATCACCTGGGAGCTTCCCACAATGCACCAGCCTATGGGGCAGCTTTCCCAGCATCCTCTCTGCTGCCCTCCAGCCCCTTCCCAGGGTGGAGGGGAGCACTGGGGGGACACCACCAGCCCCGGGTCCCCTGCAGCCCCCCACGGTGCTCTGACCCACTGAGCTCACCCCATGTAGGGGGCTCAGAGCCAGCCCCCCAGGGGAGACCAGTTCCCCCATCCCATGGGGAAGCCCACTAGCACATACCCCCTTGAGGGGGAGCTGTGGGGATGGGGGTCAGGGCTGAGACATGGATCCCTGGAGGATTCAGGGGGGCTGAGACGATGCAGATCCAGGGAGTGAGGGGCCTGCAGGGAGATGCTGCCCCCTTGCAGGGGCTAAGCCCCATCCATGGGTCCCAGAGACTCCCCCACTGTGCTGTTTGGCAGCAGGGGGACCCCAGCATTGGCCCCCCCCAGGATCAGGTTAACCCTTCCCTCCCCGTACCCATCAGCCCAGACTCACCTCTTAGCATCCGGCAGCACCGTCCCCTTCACGGCGATGCTCTCGCCAGGCTGGACCTTCAAGTGGGTCAGAACCATCCCCTGGTGGTGGGGGAAGGGCAGAGGTGAGCACCCCCCAGCGACTCCCCCACCACCCCTCCCCAGAGGGGACAGGGAATGGGGCACAGGCCCCCATCCAGCCCTCAGGCATGGGACTGGCCAGCTCGGGGGGGGGCAGGAAATGGGACACAGGAGGAGCCAGCTCCCACTAGCCCCACAGCAGGGACTGGCTGGCTCAGGGGGGCTACGAATGGAGCACATCCCCTCTAGGGGGGCACTAGATGGGGAAGCAGAGAAGGAATATGAATTTCCCACAGGTACAGGTGACAAAGCCTTGACCCCCCCCCCAGCCCACTACACCTGGGCCCCCCTCCCTCCAACATGACCCTCTCAGCCCTAGAGGATCCCATCACCCACCCCCAACCTTGGGTATCTCACAGCTTCCCAGTCACAGGGCAGGGGGGTTGGCTACCAAGAGACAGACAACTCACCCCATACAAATAAGGGGCAGGACTGGGGATCATCCAGCCCAGGGAGAGAAATTAAAGACACTCCAAGAACCCAACAACCCCCTGCCACCAGACTTCCTGCTCCACATATCTACCAATCTCTTCCCACCGCTATCATCCCACCGCCCAGAGAACCAGCCTTAATTCCCCTCCACCCCCCACAACTTACACACTCCATGGCAGCTACTCCAGAAACAAGACAAGACAACACCCAGCTCCAACCACCATAGGGGCAGAACCCACCCATGAGCTTTAAATAGCTGGGACACCCCCCTTGGGACCAATCAGGCACCCCAAGCCCGAAAAAACTGACCAATCAGAGAGGAGAGGGGTGTGGCCAGTGGAACCTTGAGACCCAGCTGTCTGGGTGGGCTGGGCCAATCACAGCCCAGCTCATACCCTGGATCGGGAAGAGCAGAAAAGACCAATGGAGTAGGTAGATGGTGGTCTAGGGCCCGGCCCGCTTTCGTTCCCAGGCCAATCAGAAATGGAGCCTTTTGCAAATGGGCTAAGAAACTACAATTCCCAGCATTCCTAGCTCCCAACTCCCAGCCTCCCTTGGGAGCTACTTGCTTATAAAAAGGACACAAGAGGGGCTGTTTCTATGCTATTGCTGTGTGTGTGTGTGTGTGGGGTTAGAGGGGTATGTGCGGTCTGGTCTTTCTTTTGTCTGGAAGACACAGGAGAGTCCCCTGTCCTGGTAAGGGGTTAAACAGGGGCTAGGATTTGGGGGGTTTTTAGAGGGGGTTCTGATAACCTTGTTGCTGTTATTTAACCCTTGTAACTTTTAGTATTGTGTTCTCTTTCCTAGGACTGCTTTAACTTTTCAATATGTCTTGATGAGTGTTTTTAATAACCTGTGGAACCTACTGCTGTAGGATAGCCCTGTCTGGGGGGTACTTTACCTGAGGGACTGTTGTATATAAGTGTATTCCAGTAGGGCTTAAGGTTAGGATTCCTGGGTTCCCTCCTTGACTCTGGGGTGGGGGGGGGGGGCTCTATTGGTTAGAGCAGGGGGCTTGGGAGCCAGGACTCCTGGGTTCTCACCCCGGCTCGGGGAGGGGTCTGGTGGGTTAGAGCAGGGGGCTTGGGAGCCAGGACTCCTGGGTTCTCACCCCGGCTCGGGGAGGGGTCTGGTGGGTTAGAGCAGGGAGCCAGGACTCCTGGGTTCTCTCTCTAGCTCTGGGAGGGGAATGGGGGCTAGTGGGTGCGAGGAGAGCACATGTGGGGGTCAGGATTCCTGGGTTCTAGTCCCATCTGAGCTTGCAGGACCTGCCATGCTGTGCAGAGACCGTCTATGCCCTGAGTCGCTGTTAATCCAAGTAAATCAGCTGGTTAAATGGGGGCTGATCCCTAGGGTGTGGGGGAGGATCTGACCCCTGGCTTCATGCTAAATAGCAAACAAGAGTGTGTGGGAATGAGGGGGAAAATTCTGGGGTTCTCGCTGAGCATGAACAGCCTGGAGTGGAGGAAAAGTAGCTGACCACGGGTATGTCTACATGGCAATGAAAGACCCCTGGCTGGCTTGGATTAGCTGACTGGGGCTTGGGCTGGGGGCTATAAAATTGCAGGGTAGATGTTCCGGATCCGGCTAGACTTGGGCTGAACCCTGTGGCGTGGACGTGTCTCTAGCCCAAGCCTAATGTCTGCACATGTCGCTCCGAGCCCAAGCCTGGGCCTCCAATTCAGTGCAGCAGGTTGGCACTGCAGTGTAGACGTAACCCTTAGTGACCCTGGAGAAACTCTACCGAGGAGAGGGGCCAGTAGCTTTCTTCCATGTAGCTGGAGCAGGACTTTAACCCTCCTACCCCAGCAGCTGGGAAGGTGCAGGGGCAGCAAGCAGATCGGGCTGGGAATTTTGACCCCCAAAAGTTAGTGGAAACTGAAACTTTCTGCCAGAAGGGGGCAGGGTCAAAGACAGCTTCGTTGGGAAGATTGCTGGGGTCCACGATGGAATTTTTGGTCAAAATAAGGGGGTGGGTCCATACCGGGTGCCTCTCTCTGGTTTTGCACAGAGGACTCAGAAAGGGCTCACTTTAGTTCAGGTGTAGAACAGCAAATTTTTCTTGAAATCTCAGATGTTTCTGGGATGGGAAAAACATTTTGGGCCCACCCCTAGTCTCCAGGTTCTGACTCCTGTTTCTGACCCCCTTGGAAGTCTCAAGGGTGGTGACTGAAAGACCATGCAATGGTGCATTCCCTTGGGAGATCTTAAAACACCAGCCACCTTTGTCAAGTATCTTCCCCACTCTGTGCCCCCATTTCTCCATATGTAAAATGGGACATTTATACAGTCAGTGGAAGGCCCAGAGATAGAACCCAGGAGTCCTGGCTCACAGCTGCGCCCCCCACAACCCACTAGACTCCTCTAAGTGGAGACCAAAAATGATGATGAACTCGGCAGCATTCATGTCACAAGGGGGTCTACTGAGTTTTGAGTTTATTTCAACTAGGTCTACTAACCAAACTAGGCTGAGACCAAATGAAAACTCATCTCACTTGTGACAGGGGGTGGGTGTGAACCCAGGTCTCCAGGGAACTAGCCCCAGTTTCTTTCCTTTGTAGATTGTATTAGTCTCCGGTGATCAAGTCCCAGCGAAGGTCTGGGGATGACCCATGGGTGGGTGTGTGATTAAATCCAGCCTCCCAGAACCCCTAAGCATCGAGCGGCTCCTCCAGGTCCGGACGCGTCTGGAGTCCCGGAGGCGGCTGACCAAGGAGCTCAAGGCCTGTTTCAATCTAGCGCTGAGCGAGTTCTCCCAGGAGCCGCTTTGCGTCCAGCAAAACGCCAGGATGACCATCCAAAGCGAGACCACGGTGCTGGTATTCGTGTCTGGCACGCAGGAGAATGAAATATCCATCTTCCATGTGGAAGGGCAAGTCCAGTACAACATCAAAATGCCCCGGTGGGACACTTGTGTGGCAAGAGTCTTCAGCAGGAACATCGTGAAGACCGTGGCGGAGATGGTCAACTACATCCCGGCTGGACCGCTCTTGGAGATGGTGAAGAAGATGTATTAGCTACTGGGGCGGGGGGCGTTAGCTCTTCAACAAGCCCAGCACAATGAACAAAACGGGTTAATTGTTGAAGAGGCTCACAAGCAAAATGGGCCAGATTCCCCATCCCCCAGATAGTAGAAACCATTGTTGCTCCATTGTGGAAGACATTCATGGGTGAGATATATTGAGTATAATTCTAATGGGTCTTGGGGGGGATACAGGCGATGACCCGGATTCTGCTCTGTGCTTTGCTGGGGTTGGTGAGTTTGACCCTCTCTCAGTGAGGGGGCAACCAGAGTGACTCAAGTTGACGTGACTTAAGGATTGCCTCCATTGACGTTGGTGGACTCGCTCTGGATTCATCCTGGGGTTCTAGGTCAGGATTCAGCCCTGTCTAACGGCAACTGGTGCCTTTTCAGGACTGGATTCTGACCTCGTTTCCACTCAAAACAGGGTTAATCCTGATTTACACCGGCATATTCATCACTGTAGCCCTCTCCAGCGACCTCTGTCCTCGCGGCTATCTTCACTTCCTTTGGAATGGAGTCTCGTAGCTGTAATTGCTTCCCGGGGTGGACATTGGACCCCAAATGGGCATCTACTTCTGCTGCAACAGATCTTAACCCCATGTAAACTTCCTTTTTGGTTTTTAGCATTTCCAGGCGACCTGGGCATCATTCAGGCGCCCTCAAATAAAGCTTGAACATCTGTTGTTTGGATGTGGATTTGGTGTCTGTCTTTCCATTGGGGGGGTCTTCCCGACAGCCCCATGGCTGGGCTCAGACAGGGTCCGCAGCTGGTGTGAATGGGCCGTGGCTCTGCTGGTGTGACTCCTAGTATTAGAGATCTCCAACATCCTCAGGGGGAGCTACCCTGTGAGTTGAAACTTTGCCCCTGGAGAGCCACGTTTTTCTTCTCTGACATGGCTCCTGGATGTCCCTTAATAAGTGGCCCAAGAGTCCCTGCTGGGTGGGCTTACGGGGCTCAGTGTAGCAGCATGGAGGGATCCCTGCATTTGTGCAGATGGTGGGATCTGGGGGGGATCCTCCAAATTAGACCCATCCCCCTCTCTGGTCCTCCCTCCCCCACTTACCCACCTCCCCTCTCTTCCCTAGCCTTACATGACCCCCCTATTTCCAGCCCCAGCTCAGACTGTCCAGGGAACAAAACTACTGTGATAAGGGACAAGTGTCCCAGGACCTGCTGTTCAGCAGGGGATTAGGGCAGTGGGTGTAGGGCTGGGAGCCAGGACTCCTGGGTTCTCTCCCTGGCTCTGGGAGGGAAGTGGGGTTAATGGTTAGTGCAGCGGGAGAGGTGGGGAGCCAGGCTACATTAGTCAGAATGGGGTCTAGGGGTTAATACAGAGAGAGGCCCCCCACTTTCCTTGAGGGCTGTTTGGCTGGGTACAGGAGTGAGGGGCCAGGGGGGGTCTGTTTGCAGAGGAAACAGCAGGACTCACCCAGCTGCTGGGGGAGGGATAGGGCAGGAGCTGAAATGCAGGGAGCCCCATAGAAACAGGGTCCCCTCCCTTCCCCATAAAGAGGGCATTAGGCAGCCAGGGGGTCAGACCTGCCCCCAGGCCTCCCCCGCAGCCCCTTAGCACAGGGCCCTGTGTAGAGACCACTCACCCAGCAGTGGGGAGGGCAGGGCCCTGTGGGAGGGCACTGCCTGCCTGCCCCTCTCCTGACCTAGGCCCAGCAGCTGCCCCCAAACTGCATCCAGGAACCAGCTCTACACATGTGAGCCTCACCCCGTCCTCGTGTCCTGCCCTGACACAGAGCAGTGGGACCTGCTGCCATCCAAGGTGGGCAAGGGACCCAGGTGGGCCAGCCTGGGCTCCCTGCTGGTGCCATGGGGCTAGCAGCTGGTGGCTCCTCTGCAGAGCCATGGGCACAGGTGCGTCCCCAAGGCCTTAGCCCCTTTCGTGGCAAGAGGGAGAACCTGGCCCCCCTCTCCATCAATCTGCAACCTGGCACAACCCAACCAGGACCCCCTGCAAAGCCAGAGGATCACCCCACCAGCCTCCCCTGGGTGCCAGCCAAGATGCCCCCCCCTTGGGATGTTGGGGAGATCTGTGAGGGTGGGGGGGTCTATTTCCAGTCCCTGGCACTGTCGTGCCTCGGGGCAGAGCAGAGGGGTCTCTGCTCCCTGTCCTCCTCTGGAGCCCTGACCTTCCTCCCGCTTCTGTTCTCTCTTCCCTTGTCCCACTGTTCAGCTGAAGCCTGGGCTGAGGCCTGTACTGGGGGGGCCCCCCCAACACCCCAGGGCTTTCACATAGTTGCTAGAGCCAGCAGCCCCCAGACTCCCCCATGAGAGCCAGGCCGGAGGGTGAGAACAGCTGGCCCCGAGCCCCAGGGAAGAACACTAGATCCAGCGACCCCGGCAGCCAGAGCGAGCAGGCTGGGGCCAGGAAACAGCTGCTGGGTACAGGATCCAGGCTCAGCCAGGTCCCGAGAGGGGTTGGGGGCAGAAGCCCTGGCTCCCAGCCTCCCCTGCTCTAACCACAAGCCCCCACTCCCCTCCCAGAGCTGGGATAGAACCCAGGAGTCCTGGCTCCCCATGATGTTCCACGATTGCACCCCTAGATTCCCCCATCCCTTGTATGGGTCCCAGACAGACCCATGTCTCCAAAGGAGAATCTCCCCCATACATCCTGGTCTAGCAGCCTCTCCCTGCCCGGCCTCCACCCAACCAGCTCCCCTGGGCCAGGCCCCCAGTCCCAGCTCCCAGGCTGCACTGGGGTGAATAACGAGCCCAGGGACAGTGCAGGGTGACCAGCAGATTATGTTTATTGGTAGATTTCAACCCCCCATGGAGGGGGTGGAGCCAGCAGGGAAGGGGCGGAGCTACTTGAACTTGATGGACTTGACCCTGAAGTCTCCCTCCACCGTGAAGAATTCGATGGCCTCCAGCCCCAGCCTGTTGGGGAACTTGAGCTGCTGCTCCCCCGGCAGCGCCACCGTCAGCTCCTGGGCATCGAAGGAGATGCCGATCTGGGGGAGGAGCCAGAGGGTGAGGGGCGGAGCCAGAGACACCTGCCCCCTACAGGGTTAAATATCATCCCAGCCTTACACACACACTCCCATCCCAACCAGGACAGGAGACATCCCCACCAGCAAGAGACTCATCTGCTCGAGATGGGGTGGCTGCGGTCTTCCCCACACAGTGCCCTGCCCCCTTTCCCCCTCCACCCAGCTGACCCCAGCAAAGGGAAGCTGGGATCTTCCTCAGTCTCCCAGAGATTGGAGAAGGCTGCCTTCAGAGAGAGCGAGTCCTGCCCCCAAAACATGGGATCTACCCCCACCTCACAGTGCCCTTCCCCCCACCCCCTCCCAATTCACACCAGGAATGGGAGCTGTGATCTTCCCCTGGACAGTGCCCTGCACCCCACCCTAGCTAGGTGAGAAGGGGGCTGAGCTCTCCCCCAGAGAGGAGCTCACAATTCATCTCCCACCCCACAGAGGGAGAGCTGGGATCTTCCCCTAGGCAGTGCCCCGCCTCACCTTGGCATCCTGCCCCGGCTGGAAGGGGAAGTCCGGCTCCCGCTGCTCTTCCCCCCACTCCCCGCCCTGCAGCGAGTTGCAGATGATGATGCGGGTGTCCCCGTGGCTCTCGAAGCGGGGGTTGAAGTGAAGGGCCAGGTCCGAGCCGGCCCGGCCCATGTTCAGGGCAAAGCTGGAGGGGAGAGAGACACAGGCTGGGACCCCACTGGGCCAGGCAGCTTCCCCAGGGGCCAGCAGGGATCCTGCCCCAGGGGCAACCAATTGCTTTGCATTGTGGGAAGCCTCCAGCCAGCCCTCTGCCATGCAGAGCATCATGGGAAATTCCCCTTCACCATTGGAGAATCCCCCAGAATCCCCTCTGCTCTGAACTGGTGCATTGGGGGAAGCTTCCCAGCATCCTCTGGGACAGCACCACATCATGGAGCCCCTTCAGTGACACGCTTTGCATCATGGGAATTCCCCCAGCATCCCCTGCTGTGACCCCCACAGGCTCCAGGTCATGGGCAAGTCTCCCAGAATCCCCTGGGCTAAAGCTGCAGCCCTGCAGGAAAGTTTCCCAGCATCCTCGGCAGCAGGGTCACCTGCTAGGCATCACCTGGGAGCTTCCCACAATGCACCAGCCTATGGGGCAGCTTTCCCAGCATCCTCTCTGCTGCCCTCCAGCCCCTTCCCAGGGTGGAGGGGAGCACTGGGGGGACACCACCAGCCCCGGGTCCCCTGCAGCCCCCCACGGTGCTCTGACCCACTGAGCTCACCCCATGTAGGGGGCTCAGAGCCAGCCCCCCAGGGGAGACCAGTTCCCCCATCCCATGGGGAAGCCCACTAGCACATACCCCCTTGAGGGGGAGCTGTGGGGATGGGGGTCAGGGCTGAGACATGGATCCCTGGAGGATTCAGGGGGGCTGAGACGATGCAGATCCAGGGAGTGAGGGGCCTGCAGGGAGATGCTGCCCCCTTGCAGGGGCTAAGCCCCATCCATGGGTCCCAGAGACTCCCCCACTGTGCTGTTTGGCAGCAGGGGGACCCCAGCATTGGCCCCCCCCAGGATCAGGTTAACCCTTCCCTCCCCGTACCCATCAGCCCAGACTCACCTCTTAGCATCCGGCAGCACCGTCCCCTTCACGGCGATGCTCTCGCCAGGCTGGACCTTCAAGTGGGTCAGAACCATCCCCTGGTGGTGGGGGAAGGGCAGAGGTGAGCACCCCCCAGCGACTCCCCCACCACCCCTCCCCAGAGGGGACAGGGAATGGGGCACAGGCCCCCATCCAGCCCTCAGGCATGGGACTGGCCAGCTCGGGGGGGGGGCAGGAAATGGGACACAGGAGGAGCCAGCTCCCACTAGCCCCACAGCAGGGACTGGCTGGCTCAGGGGGGCTACGAATGGAGCACATCCCCTCTAGGGGGGCACTAGATGGGGAAGCAGAGAAGGAATATGAATTTCCCACAGGTACAGGTGACAAAGCCTTGACCCCCCCCCCCAGCCCACTACACCTGGGCCCCCCTCCCTCCAACATGACCCTCTCAGCCCTAGAGGATCCCATCACCCACCCCCAACCTTGGGTATCTCACAGCTTCCCAGTCACAGGGCAGGGGGGTTGGCTACCAAGAGACAGACAACTCACCCCATACAAATAAGGGGCAGGACTGGGGATCATCCAGCCCAGGGAGAGAAATTAAAGACACTCCAAGAACCCAACAACCCCCTGCCACCAGACTTCCTGCTCCACATATCTACCAATCTCTTCCCACCGCTATCATCCCACCGCCCAGAGAACCAGCCTTAATTCCCCTCCGCCCCCCACAACTTACACACTCCATGGCAGCTACTCCAGAAACAAGACAAGACAACACCCAGCTCCAACCACCATAGGGGCAGAACCCACCCATGAGCTTTAAATAGCTGGGACACCCCCCTTGGGACCAATCAGGCACCCCAAGCCCGAAAAAACTGACCAATCAGAGAGGAGAGGGGTGTGGCCAGTGGAACCTTGAGACCCAGCTGTCTGGGTGGGCTGGGCCAATCACAGCCCAGCTCATACCCTGGATCGGGAAGAGCAGAAAAGACCAATGGAGTAGGTAGATGGTGGTCTAGGGCCCGGCCCGCTTTCGTTCCCAGGCCAATCAGAAATGGAGCCTTTTGCAAATGGGCTAAGAAACTACAATTCCCAGCATTCCTAGCTCCCAACTCCCAGCCTCCCTTGGGAGCTACTTGCTTATAAAAAGGACACAAGAGGGGCTGTTTCTATGCTATTGCTGTGTGTGTGTGTGTGTGGGGTTAGAGGGGTATGTGCGGTCTGGTCTTTCTTTTGTCTGGAAGACACAGGAGAGTCCCCTGTCCTGGTAAGGGGTTAAACAGGGGCTAGGATTTGGGGGGTTTTTAGAGGGGGTTCTGATAACCTTGTTGCTGTTATTTAACCCTTGTAACTTTTAGTATTGTGTTCTCTTTCCTAGGACTGCTTTAACTTTTCAATATGTCTTGATGAGTGTTTTTAATAACCTGTGGAACCTACTGCTGTAGGATAGCCCTGTCTGGGGGGTACTTTACCTGAGGGACTGTTGTATATAAGTGTATTCCAGTAGGGCTTAAGGTTAGGATTCCTGGGTTCCCTCCTTGACTCTGGGGTGGGGGGGGGGGCTCTATTGGTTAGAGCAGGGGGCTTGGGAGCCAGGACTCCTGGGTTCTCACCCCGGCTCGGGGAGGGGTCTGGTGGGTTAGAGCAGGGAGCCAGGACTCCTGGGTTCTCACCCCGGCTCGGGGAGGGGTCTGGTGGGTTAGAGCAGGGAGCCAGGACTCCTGGGTTCTCTCTCTAGCTCTGGGAGGGGAATGGGGGCTAGTGGGTGAGAGGAGAGCACATGTGGGGGTCAGGATTCCTGGGTTCTAGTCCCATCTGAGCTTGCAGGACCTGCCATGCTGTGCAGAGACCGTCTATGCCCTGAGTCGCTGTTAATCCAAGTAAATCAGCTGGTTAAATGGGGGCTGATCCCTAGGGTGTGGGGGAGGATCTGACCCCTGGCTTCATGCTAAATAGCAAACAAGAGTGTGTGGGAATGAGGGGGAAAATTCTGGGGTTCTCGCTGAGCATGAACAGCCTGGAGTGGAGGAAAAGTAGCTGACCACGGGTATGTCTACATGGCAATGAAAGACCCCTGGCTGGCTTGGATTAGCTGACTGGGGCTTGGGCTGGGGGCTATAAAATTGCAGGGTAGATGTTCCGGATCCGGCTAGACTTGGGCTGAACCCTGTGGCGTGGACGTGTCTCTAGCCCAAGCCTAATGTCTGCACATGTCGCTCCGAGCCCAAGCCTGGGCCTCCAATTCAGTGCAGCAGGTTGGCACTGCAGTGTAGACGTAACCCTTAGTGACCCTGGAGAAACTCTACCGAGGAGAGGGGCCAGTAGCTTTCTTCCATGTAGCTGGAGCAGGACTTTAACCCTCCTACCCCAGCAGCTGGGAAGGTGCAGGGGCAGCAAGCAGATCGGGCTGGGAATTTTGACCCCCAAAAGTTAGTGGAAACTGAAACTTTCTGCCAGAAGGGGGCAGGGTCAAAGACAGCTTCGTTGGGAAGATTGCTGGGGTCCACGATGGAATTTTTGGTCAAAATAAGGGGGTGGGTCCATACCGGGTGCCTCTCTCTGGTTT
The DNA here is from genome assembly GCF_965140295.1 of Lepidochelys olivacea. Classification (NCBI taxonomy): domain Eukaryota; kingdom Metazoa; phylum Chordata; order Testudines; family Cheloniidae; genus Lepidochelys; species Lepidochelys olivacea. The sequence continues at coordinate 44,661,861 of NC_140424.1, forward strand.
TGCACAGAGGACTCAGAAAGGGCTCACTTTAGTTCAGGTGTAGAACAGCAAATTTTTCTTGAAATCTCAGATGTTTCTGGGATGGGAAAAACATTTTGGGCCCACCCCTAGTCTCCAGGTTCTGACTCCTGTTTCTGACCCCCTTGGAAGTCTCAAGGGTGGTGACTGAAAGACCATGCAATGGTGCATTCCCTTGGGAGATCTTAAAACACCAGCCACCTTTGTCAAGTATCTTCCCCACTCTGTGCCCCCATTTCTCCATATGTAAAATGGGACATTTATACAGTCAGTGGAAGGCCCAGAGATAGAACCCAGGAGTCCTGGCTCACAGCTGCGCCCCCCACAACCCACTAGACTCCTCTAAGTGGAGACCAAAAATGATGATGAACTCGGCAGCATTCATGTCACAAGGGGGTCTACTGAGTTTTGAGTTTATTTCAACTAGGTCTACTAACCAAACTAGGCTGAGACCAAATGAAAACTCATCTCACTTGTGACAGGGGGTGGGTGTGAACCCAGGTCTCCAGGGAACTAGCCCCAGTTTCTTTCCTTTGTAGATTGTATTAGTCTCCGGTGATCAAGTCCCAGCGAAGGTCTGGGGATGACCCATGGGTGGGTGTGTGATTAAATCCAGCCTCCCAGAACCCCTAAGCATCGAGCGGCTCCTCCAGGTCCGGACGCGTCTGGAGTCCCGGAGGCGGCTGACCAAGGAGCTCAAGGCCTGTTTCAATCTAGCGCTGAGCGAGTTCTCCCAGGAGCCGCTTTGCGTCCAGCAAAACGCCAGGATGACCATCCAAAGCGAGACCACGGTGCTGGTCTTCGTGTCTGGCACGCAGGAGAATGAAATATCCATCTTCCATGTGGAAGGGCAAGTCCAGTACAACATCAAAATGCCCCGGTGGGACACTTGTGTGGCAAGAGTCTTCAGCAGGAACATCGTGAAGACCGTGGCGGAGATGGTCAACTACATCCCGGCTGGACCGCTCTTGGAGATGGTGAAGAAGATGTATTAGCTACTGGGGCGGGGGGCGTTAGCTCTTCAACAAGCCCAGCACAATGAACAAAACGGGTTAATTGTTGAAGAGGCTCACAAGCAAAATGGGCCAGATTCCCCATCCCCCAGATAGTAGAAACCATTGTTGCTCCATTGTGGAAGACATTCATGGGTGAGATATATTGAGTATAATTCTAATGGGTCTTGGGGGGGATACAGGCGATGACCCGGATTCTGCTCTGTGCTTTGCTGGGGTTGGTGAGTTTGACCCTCTCTCAGTGAGGGGGCAACCAGAGTGACTCAAGTTGACGTGACTTAAGGATTGCCTCCATTGACGTTGGTGGACTCGCTCTGGATTCATCCTGGGGTTCTAGGTCAGGATTCAGCCCTGTCTAACGGCAACTGGTGCCTTTTCAGGACTGGATTCTGACCTCGTTTCCACTCAAAACAGGGTTAATCCTGATTTACACCGGCATATTCATCACTGTAGCCCTCTCCAGCGACCTCTGTCCTCGCGGCTATCTTCACTTCCTTTGGAATGGAGTCTCGTAGCTGTAATTGCTTCCCGGGGTGGACATTGGACCCCAAATGGGCATCTACTTCTGCTGCAACAGATCTTAACCCCATGTAAACTTCCTTTTTGGTTTTTAGCATTTCCAGGCGACCTGGGCATCATTCAGGCGCCCTCAAATAAAGCTTGAACATCTGTTGTTTGGATGTGGATTTGGTGTCTGTCTTTCCATTGGGGGGGTCTTCCCGACAGCCCCATGGCTGGGCTCAGACAGGGTCCGCAGCTGGTGTGAATGGGCCGTGGCTCTGCTGGTGTGACTCCTAGTATTAGAGATCTCCAACATCCTCAGGGGGAGCTACCCTGTGAGTTGAAACTTTGCCCCTGGAGAGCCACGTTTTTCTTCTCTGACATGGCTCCTGGATGTCCCTTAATAAGTGGCCCAAGAGTCCCTGCTGGGTGGGCTTACGGGGCTCAGTGTAGCAGCATGGAGGGATCCCTGCATTTGTGCAGATGGTGGGATCTGGGGGGGATCCTCCAAATTAGACCCATCCCCCTCTCTGGTCCTCCCTCCCCCACTTACCCACCTCCCCTCTCTTCCCTAGCCTTACATGACCCCCCTATTTCCAGCCCCAGCTCAGACTGTCCAGGGAACAAAACTACTGTGATAAGGGACAAGTGTCCCAGGACCTGCTGTTCAGCAGGGGATTAGGGCAGTGGGTGTAGGGCTGGGAGCCAGGACTCCTGGGTTCTCTCCCTGGCTCTGGGAGGGAAGTGGGGTTAATGGTTAGTGCAGCGGGAGAGGTGGGGAGCCAGGCTACATTAGTCAGAATGGGGTCTAGGGGTTAATACAGAGAGAGGCCCCCCACTTTCCTTGAGGGCTGTTTGGCTGGGTACAGGAGTGAGGGGCCAGGGGGGGTCTGTTTGCAGAGGAAACAGCAGGACTCACCCAGCTGCTGGGGGAGGGATAGGGCAGGAGCTGAAATGCAGGGAGCCCCATAGAAACAGGGTCCCCTCCCTTCCCCATAAAGAGGGCATTAGGCAGCCAGGGGGTCAGACCTGCCCCCAGGCCTCCCCCGCAGCCCCTTAGCACAGGGCCCTGTGTAGAGACCACTCACCCAGCAGTGGGGAGGGCAGGGCCCTGTGGGAGGGCACTGCCTGCCTGCCCCTCTCCTGACCTAGGCCCAGCAGCTGCCCCCAAACTGCATCCAGGAACCAGCTCTACACATGTGAGCCTCACCCCGTCCTCGTGTCCTGCCCTGACACAGAGCAGTGGGACCTGCTGCCATCCAAGGTGGGCAAGGGACCCAGGTGGGCCAGCCTGGGCTCCCTGCTGGTGCCATGGGGCTAGCAGCTGGTGGCTCCTCTGCAGAGCCATGGGCACAGGTGCGTCCCCAAGCTCTTAGCCCCTTTCATGGCAAGAGGGAGAGCCTGGCCCCCCTCTCCATCAATCTGCAACCTGGCACAACCCAACCAGGACCCCCTGCAAAGCCAGAGGATCACCCCACCAGCCTCCCCTGGGTGCCAGCCAAGATGCCCCCCCCCTTGGGATGTTGGGGAGATCTGTGAGGGTGGGGGTCTATTTCCAGTCCCTGGCACTGTCGTGCCTCGGGGCAGAGCAGAGGGGTCTCTGCTCCCTGTCCTCCTCTGGAGCCCTGACCTTCCTCCCGCTTCTGTTCTCTCTTCCCTTGTCCCACTGTTCAGCTGAAGCCTGGGCTGAGGCCTGTACTGGGGGGGCCCCCCCAACACCCCAGGGCTTTCACATAGTTGCTAGAGCCAGCAGCCCCCAGACTCCCCCATGAGAGCCAGGCCGGAGGGTGAGAACAGCTGGCCCCGAGCCCCAGGGAAGAACACTAGATCCAGCGACCCCGGCAGCCAGAGCGAGCAGGCTGGGGCCAGGAAACAGCTGCTGGGTACAGGATCCAGGCTCAGCCAGGTCCCGAGAGGGGTTGGGGGCAGAAGCCCTGGCTCCCAGCCTCCCCTGCTCTAACCACAAGCCCCCACTCCCCTCCCAGAGCTGGGATAGAACCCAGGAGTCCTGGCTCCCCATGATGTTCCACGATTGCACCCCTAGATTCCCCCATCCCTTGTATGGGTCCCAGACAGACCCATGTCTCCAAAGGAGAATCTCCCCCATACATCCTGGTCTAGCAGCCTCTCCCTGCCCGGCCTCCACCCAACCAGCTCCCCTGGGCCAGGCCCCCAGTCCCAGCTCCCAGGCTGCACTGGGGTGAATAACGAGCCCAGGGACAGTGCAGGGTGACCAGCAGATTATGTTTATTGGTAGATTTCAACCCCCCATGGAGGGGGTGGAGCCAGCAGGGAAGGGGCGGAGCTACTTGAACTTGATGGACTTGACCCTGAAGTCTCCCTCCACCGAGAAGAATTCGATGGCCTCCAGCCCCAGCCTGTTGGGGAACTTGAGCTGCTGCTCCCCCGGCAGCGCCACCGTCAGCTCCTGGGCATCGAAGGAGATGCCGATCTGGGGGAGGAGCCAGAGGGTGAGGGGCGGAGCCAGAGACACCTGCCCCCTACAGGGTTAAATATCATCCCAGCCTTACACACACACTCCCATCCCAACCAGGACAGGAGACATCCCCACCAGCAAGAGACTCATCTGCTCGAGATGGGGTGGCTGCGGTCTTCCCCACACAGTGCCCTGCCCCCTTTCCCCCTCCACCCAGCTGACCCCAGCAAAGGGAAGCTGGGATCTTCCTCAGTCTCCCAGAGATTGGAGAAGGCTGCCTTCAGAGAGAGCGAGTCCTGCCCCCAAAACATGGGATCTACCCCCACCTCACAGTGCCCTTCCCCCCACCCCCTCCCAATTCACACCAGGAATGGGAGCTGTGATCTTCCCCTGGACAGTGCCCTGCACCCCACCCTAGCTAGGTGAGAAGGGGGCTGAGCTCTCCCCCAGAGAGGAGCTCACAATTCATCTCCCACCCCACAGAGGGAGAGCTGGGATCTTCCCCTAGGCAGTGCCCCGCCTCACCTTGGCATCCTGCCCCGGCTGGAAGGGGAAGTCCGGCTCCCGCTGCTCTTCCCCCCACTCCCCGCCCTGCAGCGAGTTGCAGATGATGATGCGGGTGTCCCCGTGGCTCTCGAAGCGGGGGTTGAAGTGAAGGGCCAGGTCCGAGCCGGCCCGGCCCATGTTCAGGGCAAAGCTGGAGGGGAGAGAGACACAGGCTGGGACCCCACTGGGCCAGGCAGCTTCCCCAGGGGCCAGCAGGGATCCTGCCCCAGGGGCAACCAATTGCTTTGCATTGTGGGAAGCCTCCAGCCAGCCCTCTGCCATGCAGAGCATCATGGGAAATTCCCCTTCACCATTGGAGAATCCCCCAGAATCCCCTCTGCTCTGAACTGGTGCATTGGGGGAAGCTTCCCAGCATCCTCTGGGACAGCACCACATCATGGAGCCCCTTCAGTGACACGCTTTGCATCATGGGAATTCCCCCAGCATCCCCTGCTGTGACCCCCACAGGCTCCAGGTCATGGGCAAGTCTCCCAGAATCCCCTGGGCTAAAGCTGCAGCCCTGCAGGAAAGTTTCCCAGCATCCTCGGCAGCAGGGTCACCTGCTAGGCATCACCTGGGAGCTTCCCACAATGCACCAGCCTATGGGGCAGCTTTCCCAGCATCCTCTCTGCTGCCCTCCAGCCCCTTCCCAGGGTGGAGGGGAGCACTGGGGGGGACAACACCAGCCCCGGGCCCCCTGCAGACCCCCATGGTGCTCTGACCCACTGAGCTCACCCCATGCAGGGGGCTGAGCACCAGCCCCCCAGGGGTCAGTCCTGGGGAGACCAGTTCCCCCATCCCATGGGGAAGCCCACTAGCACATACCCCCTTGAGGAGGAGCTGTGGGGATGGGGGTCAGGGCTGAGACATGGATCCCTGGAGGATTCAGGGGGGCTGAGACGATGCAGATCCAGGGAGCGAGGGGCCTGCAGGGAGATGCTGCCCCCTTGCGGGGGCTAAGCCCCATCCATGGGTCCTAGAGACTCCCCCACTGTGCTGTTTGGCAGCAGGGGGACCCCAGCATTGGCCTCCCCCAGGATCAGGTTAACCCTTCCCTCCCCGTACCCATCAGCCCAGACTCACCTCTTAGCATCCGGCAGCACCGTCCCCTTCACGGCGATGCTCTCGCCAGGCTGGACCTTCAAGTGGGTCAGAACCATCCCCTGGCGGTGGGGGAAGGGCAGAGGTGAGCACCCCCCCAGCGACTCCCCCACCACCCCTCCCCAGAGGGGACAGGGAATGGGGCACAGGCCCCCATCCAGCCCTCAGGCATGGGACTGGCCAGCTCGGGGGGGGGGCAGGAAATGGGACACAGGAGGAGCCAGCTCCCACCTAGCCCCACGGCAGGGACTGGCTGGCTCAGGGGGGCTAGGAATGGGGCACATCCCCTCTAGGGGGGCACTAGATGGGGAAGCAGACAAGGAATATTAATTTCCCATAGGTGCTGGTGACAAAGCTGTGACCCCCCAGCCCACTACACCTGGGCCCCCCCTCCCTCCAACATGACCCTCTCAGCCCTAGAGGATCCCATCACCCACCCCCAACCTTGGGTATCTCACAGCTTCCCAGTCACAGGGCAGGGGGGTTGGCTACCAAGAGACAGACAACTCACCCCATACAAATAAGGGGCAGGACTGGGGATCATCCAGCCCAGGGAGAGAAATTAAAGACACTCCAAGAACCCAACAACCCCCTGCCACCAGACTTCCTGCTCCACATATCTACCAATCTCTTCCCACCGCTATCATCCCACCGCCCAGAGAACCAGCCTTAATTCCCCTCCGCCCCCCACAACTTACACACTCCATGGCAGCTACTCCAGAAACAAGACAAGACAACACCCAGCTCCAACCACCATAGGGGCAGAACCCACCCATGAGCTTTAAATAGCTGGGACACCCCCCTTGGGACCAATCAGGCACCCCAAGCCCGAAAAAACTGACCAATCAGAGAGGAGAGGGGTGTGGCCAGTGGAACCTTGAGACCCAGCTGTCTGGGTGGGCTGGGCCAATCACAGCCCAGCTCATACCCTGGATCGGGAAGAGCAGAAAAGACCAATGGAGTAGGTAGATGGTGGTCTAGGGCCCGGCCCCCTTTCGTTCCCAGGCCAATCAGAAATGGAGCCTTTTGCAAATGGGCTAAGAAACTACAATTCCCAGCATTCCTAGCTCCCAACTCCCAGCCTCCCTTGGGAGCTACTTGCTTATAAAAAGGACACAAGAGGGGCTGTTTCTATGCTATTGCTGTGTGTGTGTGTGTGTGGGGTTAGAGGGGTATGTGCGGTCTGGTCTTTCTTTTGTCTGGAAGACACAGGAGAGTCCCCTGTCCTGGTAAGGGGTTAAACAGGGGCTAGGATTTGGGGGGTTTTTAGAGGGGGTTCTGATAACCTTGTTGCTGTTATTTAACCCTTGTAACTTTTAGTATTGTGTTCTCTTTCCTAGGACTGCTTTAACTTTTCAATATGTCTTGATGAGTGTTTTTAATAACCTGTGGAACCTACTGCTGTAGGATAGCCCTGTCTGGGGGGTACTTTACCTGAGGGACTGTTGTATATAAGTGTATTCCAGTAGGGCTTAAGGTTAGGATTCCTGGGTTCCCTCCTTGACTCTGGGGTGGGGGGGGCTCTATTGGTTAGAGCAGGGGGCTTGGGAGCCAGGACTCCTGGGTTCTCACCCCGGCTCGGGGAGGGGTCTGGTGGGTTAGAGCAGGGAGCCAGGACTCCTGGGTTCTCACCCCGGCTCGGGGAGGGGTCTGGTGGGTTAGAGCAGGGAGCCAGGACTCCTGGGTTCTCTCTCTAGCTCTGGGAGGGGAATGGGGGCTAGTGGGTGAGAGGAGAGCACATGTGGGGGTCAGGATTCCTGGGTTCTAGTCCCATCTGAGCTTGCAGGACCTGCCATGCTGTGCAGAGACCGTCTATGCCCTGAGTCGCTGTTAATCCAAGTAAATCAGCTGGTTAAATGGGGGCTGATCCCTAGGGTGTGGGGGAGGATCTGACCCCTGGCTTCATGCTAAATAGCAAACAAGAGTGTGTGGGAATGAGGGGGAAAATTCTGGGGTTCTCGCTGAGCATGAACAGCCTGGAGTGGAGGAAAAGTAGCTGACCACGGGTATGTCTACATGGCAATGAAAGACCCCTGGCTGGCTTGGATTAGCTGACTGGGGCTTGGGCTGGGGGCTATAAAATTGCAGGGTAGATGTTCCGGATCCGGCTAGACTTGGGCTGAACCCTGTGGCGTGGACGTGTCTCTAGCCCAAGCCTAATGTCTGCACATGTCGCTCCGAGCCCAAGCCTGGGCCTCCAATTCAGTGCAGCAGGTTGGCACTGCAGTGTAGACGTAACCCTTAGTGACCCTGGAGAAACTCTACCGAGGAGAGGGGCCAGTAGCTTTCTTCCATGTAGCTGGAGCAGGACTTTAACCCTCCTACCCCAGCAGCTGGGAAGGTGCAGGGGCAGCAAGCAGATCGGGCTGGGAATTTTGACCCCCAAAAGTTAGTGGAAACTGAAACTTTCTGCCAGAAGGGGGCAGGGTCAAAGACAGCTTCGTTGGGAAGATTGCTGGGGTCCACGATGGAATTTTTGGTCAAAATAAGGGGGTGGGTCCATACCGGGTGCCTCTCTCTGGTTTTGCACAGAGGACTCAGAAAGGGCTCACTTTAGTTCAGGTGTAGAACAGCAAATTTTTCTTGAAATCTCAAATGTTTCTGGGATGGGAAAAACATTTTGGGCCCACCCCTAGTCTCCAGGTTCTGACTCCTGTTTCTGACCCCCTTGGAAGTCTCAAGGGTGGTGACTGAAAGACCATGCAATGGTGCATTCCCTTGGGAGATCTTAAAACACCAGCCACCTTTGTCAAGTATCTTCCCCACTCTGTGCCCCCATTTCTCCATATGTAAAATGGGACATTTATACAGTCAGTGGAAGGCCCAGAGATAGAACCCAGGAGTCCTGGCTCACAGCTGCGCCCCCCACAACCCACTAGACTCCTCTAAGTGGAGACCAAAAATGATGATGAACTCGGCAGCATTCATGTCACAAGGGGGTCTACTGAGTTTTGAGTTTATTTCAACTAGGTCTACTAACCAAACTAGGCTGAGACCAAATGAAAACTCATCTCACTTGTGACAGGGGGGTGGGTGTGAACCCAGGTCTCCAGGGAACTAGCCCCAGTTTCTTTCCTTTGTAGATTGTATTAGTCTCCGGTGATCAAGTCCCAGCGAAGGTCTGGGGATGACCCATGGGTGGGTGTGTGATTAAATCCAGCCTCCCAGAACCCCTAAGCATCGAGCGGCTCCTCCAGGTCCGGACGCGTCTGGAGTCCCGGAGGCGGCTGACCAAGGAGCTCAAGGCCTGTTTCAATCTAGCGCTGAGCGAGTTCTCCCAGGAGCCGCTTTGCGTCCAGCAAAACGCCAGGATGACCATCCAAAGCGAGACCACGGTGCTGGTCTTCGTGTCTGGCACGCAGGAGAATGAAATATCCATCTTCCATGTGGAAGGGCAAGTCCAGTACAACATCAAAATGCCCCGGTGGGACACTTGTGTGGCAAGAGTCTTCAGCAGGAACATCGTGAAGACCGTGGCGGAGATGGTCAACTACATCCCGGCTGGACCGCTCTTGGAGATGGTGAAGAAGATGTATTAGCTACTGGGGCGGGGGGCGTTAGCTCTTCAACAAGCCCAGCACAATGAACAAAACGGGTTAATTGTTGAAGAGGCTCACAAGCAAAATGGGCCAGATTCCCCATCCCCCAGATAGTAGAAACCATTGTTGCTCCATTGTGGAAGACATTCATGGGTGAGATATATTGAGTATAATTCTAATGGGTCTTGGGGGGGATACAGGCGATGACCCGGATTCTGCTCTGTGCTTTGCTGGGGTTGGTGAGTTTGACCCTCTCTCAGTGAGGGGGCAACCAGAGTGACTCAAGTTGACGTGACTTAAGGATTGCCTCCATTGACGTTGGTGGACTCGCTCTGGATTCATCCTGGGGTTCTAGGTCAGGATTCAGCCCTGTCTAACCGCAACTGGTGCCTTTTCAGGACTGGATTCTGACCTAGTTTCCACTCAAAACAGGGTTAATCCTGATTTACACCGGCATATTCATCACTGTAGCCCTCTCCAGCGACCTCTGTCCTCGCGGCTATCTTCACTTCCTTTGGAATGGAGTCTCGTAGCTGTAATTGCTTCCCGGGGTGGACATTGGACCCCAAATGGGCATCTACTTCTGCTGCAACAGATCTTAACCCCATGTAAACTTCCTTTTTGGTTTTTAGCATTTCCAGGCGACCTGGGCATCATTCAGGCGCCCTCAAATAAAGCTTGAACATCTGTTGTTTGGATGTGGATTTGGTGTCTGTCTTTCCATTGGGGGGGTCTTCCCGACAGCCCCATGGCTGGGCTCAGACAGGGTCCGCAGCTGGTGTGAATGGGCCGTGGCTCTGCTGGTGTGACTCCTAGTATTAGAGATCTCCAACATCCTCAGGGGGAGCTACCCTGTGAGTTGAAACTTTGCCCCTGGAGAGCCACGTTTTTCTTCTCTGACATGGCTCCTGGATGTCCCTTAATAAGTGGCCCAAGAGTCCCTGCTGGGTGGGCTTACGGGGCTCAGTGTAGCAGCATGGAGGGATCCCTGCATTTGTGCAGATGGTGGGATCTGGGGGGGATCCTCCAAATTAGACCCATCCCCCTCTCTGGTCCTCCCTCCCCCACTTACCCACCTTCCCTCTCTTCTTTTCTAGAAAGCTGGCTAGATTGTTGGGCTCAATGGGTAGTGATCAATGGCTCCATGTCTAGTTGGCAGCCGGTATCAAGTGGAGTACCTCAAGGGTCAGTCCTGGGGCCGGTTTTATTCAATATCTTCATAAATGATCTGGAGGATGGTGTGGATTGCACTCTCAGCAAATTTGCAGATGATACTAAACTGGGAGGAGTGGTAGATACGCTTGAGGGGAGGGATAGGATACAGAAGGACCTAGACAAATTGGAGGATTGGGCCAAAAGGAATCTGATGAGGTTCAATAAGGATAAGTGCAGGGTCCTGCACTTAGGACGGAAGAACCCAATGCACAGCTACAGACTAGGGACCGAATGGCTAGGCAGCAGTTCTGCGGAAAAGGACCTAGGGGTGACAGTGGACGAGAAGCTGGATATGAGTCAGCAGTGTGCCCTTGTTGCCAAGAAGGCCAATGGCATTTTGGGATGTATAAGTAGGGGCATAGCGAGCAGATCGAGGGACGTGATCGTTCCCCTCTATTTGACATTGGTGAGGCCTCATCTGGAGTACTGTGTCCAGTTTTGGGCCCCACACTACGAGAAGGATGTGGATAAATTGGAGAGAGTCCAGCGGAGGGCAACAAAAATGATTAGGGGGCTGGAGCACATGAGTTATGAGGAGAGGCTGAGGGAGCTGGGATTGTTTAGCCTGCGGAAGAGAAGAATGAGGGGGGATTTGATAGCTGCTTTCAACTACCTGAAAGGGGGTTCCAAAGAGGATGGCTCTAGACTGTTCTCAATGGTAGCAGATGACAGAACGAGGAGTAATGGTCTCAAGTTGCAGTGGGGGAGGTTTAGATTGGATATTAGGAAAAACTTTTTCACTAAGAGGGTGGTGAAACACTGGAATGCGTTACCTAGGGAGGTGGTAGAATCTCCTTCCTTAGAGGTTTTTAAGGTCAGGCTTGACAAAGCCCTGGCTGGGATGATTTAACTGGGAATTGGTCCTGCTTTGAGCAGGGGGTTGGACTAGATGACCTTCTGGGGTCCCTTCCAACCCTGATATTCTATGATTCCCTAGCCTTACATGGCCCCCCCTACTTCCAGCTCAGACTGTCCAGGGAACAAAACTACTGTGATAAGGGACAAGTGTCCCAGGACCTGCTGTTCAGCAGGGGATTAGGGCAGTGGGTGTAGGGCTGGGAGCCAGGACTTCTGGGTTCTCTCCCTGGCTCTGGGAGGGAAGTGGGGTTAATGGTTAGAGCAGGGGGGAGAGATGGGGAGCCAGGCTACATTAGTCAGAATGGGGTCTAGGGGTTAATACAGAGAGAGGCCCCCCACTTTCCTTGAGGGCTATTTGGCTGGGTACAGGAGTGAGGGGCCAGGGGGAGCCTGGGATGGAGGTGGTGGGGTCTGTTTGCTGGGGGAGGGATAGGGCAGGAGCTGAAATGCAGGGAGCCCCATAGAAACAGGGTCCCCTCCCTTGCCCATAAAGAGGGCATTAGGCAGCCAGGGGGTCAGACCTGCCCCCAGGCCTCCCCAGCAGCCCCTTAGCACAGGGCCCTGTGTAGAGACCACTCACCCAGCAGTGGGGAGGGCAGGGCCCTGTGGGAGGGCACTGCCTGCCTGCCCCTCTCCTGACCTAGGCCCAGCAGCTGCCCCCAAACTGCATCCAGGAACCAGCTCTACACATGTGAGCTTCACCCCGTCCTCGTGTCCTGCCCTGACACAGAGCAGTGGGACCTGCTGCCATCCAAGGTGGGCAAGGGACCCAGGTGGGCCAGCCTGGGCTCCCTGCTGGTGCCATGGGGCTAGCAGCTGGTGGCTCCTCTGCAGAGCCATGGGCACAGGTGCGTCCCCAAGGCCTTAGCCCCTTTCGTGGCAAGAGGGAGAGCCTGGCCCCCCTCTCCATCAATCTGCAACCTGGCACAACCCAACCAGGACCCCCTGCAAAGCCAGAGGATCACCCCACCAGCCTCCCCTGGGTGCCAGCCAAGATGCCCCCCCTTTGGGATGTTGGGGAGATCTGTGAGGGTGGGGGTCTATTTCCAGTCCCTGGCACTGTCGTGCCTCGGGGCAGAGCATAGGGGTCTCTGCTCCCTGTCCTCCTCTGGAGCCCTTATGAGCCCTGACCTTCCTCCCGGTTCTGTTCTCTCTTCCCTTGTCCCACTGTTCAGCTGAAGCCTGGGCTGAGGCCTGTACTGGGGGGCCCCCCCCAACACCCCAGGGCTTTCACATAGTTGCTGGAGCCAGCAGCCCCCGGACTCCCCCATGAGAGCCAGGCCGGAGGGTGAGAACAGCTGGCCCCGAGCCCCAGGGAAGAACACTAGATCCAGCGACCCCGGCAGCCAGAGCGAGCAGGCTGGGGCCAGGAAACAGCTGCTGGGTACAGGATCCAGGCTCAGCCAGGTCCTGAGAGGGGTTGGGGGCAGAAGCCCTGGCTCCCAGCCTCCCCTGCTCTAACAAGCCCCCACTCCCCTCCCAGAGCTGGAATAGAACCCAGGAGTTCAGGCTCGAACGCCCTGGACCTCACTTTCAGAGCTGAGAGCCAAATCCTCCTCCTCGATGTATTTTTGAAAAAGGAGTCGAAAATACTTCTGAACTTTTTCTGAGTTTTATGTGTGTTTTTCTGAGAACGAAATATTAATTTAAACAACGCACCGGAGACAACTAAAATCAGAATCGACAGAGGAAAGCGGGGATGGGGGGGACTCAGACCAGTCCAAGGGGACCCAAAAAAAATCAAACCAAAGTGGCTCCGTCCCAGGGGGAAATGGTGGAGGGAAAGGGGCTGGCTTAGGAGATGGGGACCCAGGCGTCCAGGAAGAGGATCAGCGGATGGTTTTAACAGGGCTCTTGAAGTTGCTGGCAGCCTGCAATTGCAGCTGATAAGCCATGGGGTGGATCTTAAAGCCGTAGAGCCTACCAAAAGGAGAGAAAGAAGTTAATATTTGGGAGGAAGCGGTGGGGGTTACCCAAGCCCTGGCCATGCCCACAAGCCGCCCACCACAGCCCCCACTGATGCTAGGAATTTCTGCCAAGCTGGTGTCCGTGGTGACATCAGTAGGTTCCAGAGTGAACACATCTGTAGGAGAAGGAAGAGCCGGAACTGAAGTAGTCGTGCCCACTGGCATGGACTCTGGCTGCAGCCCCAGTTAGTGCATGGGAGAAGGAAGAAACGGAACCAGATTTCCATATGCCCTCTGGAATGGAGCCCAGCTGCAATCAGCAGCAAGGGGAAGTACAGGAGCCGGATCCCCCTGGAATGGAGTCTGGCTGAAGCCACAATGGGGGAGGGAGGAGAAAACCTGGAGCCAGATCCGTGTTCCCAGCTGGAATGGACTCTGGACACTGCCCCATGTGGGGCAGGAGGGAGGGGCCAGGTCCCCAGGGGGATCGATGGAAGACCTAGATGTCTGGATCCACTGGAATGGGCTGCCAGATACAGCTCTCCAGAGGAGATGGAAGAGCTGGAGGCAGATCCAGAATCCACTGGAACGGACTCTGGCCGCAGCCTGCGGGGGGGCGGCGGGAAGAACTGGAGTCTGGCTCCCCCCCAGCACGGACTTGGGCTCCAGCCCATCAGGAACGGGTGAAAACCCGGAGCTGGATCCCCCAACCCGCCGGGACCGGACTCTGCCCCAGCCAATGGCCGCGGGCGGCAGCTCACCTGGGGACGAACTGATTGGCTGGCCGCTTGGGCCTGTACTCGGGGTGCACCATGAAGAGCATGTGGGGGAAGCCGGTCCCGAAGTAGGCGCCGTCCGTGTGGTGGTGGCGGGAGGACTTGGGGGTGTAGACGTCCATACACTTGGGGCAGTAGAGCTTCACCATGGCCTCGCCGGGGATGTCGGACAGGCCTGGGGGGCGGGGGAGGGGTCAGGGAGAACCCAGGAGTCCTGGATCCCAGCTTCCTTCCCCCACTAGCCCCCACTCCCCTCCCAGAGCCAGGGAGAGAACCCAGGAGTCCTGCCTCCCGGCATCCCTCCCCCCCCCCCAGGCTCTAACCACCGGTCCCCACTCCCCTCCAAGAGCCAGGGAGAGAACCCAGGAGTCCTGGCTCCAGCCCCCCAAGTCTAACCACCAGTCTCCACTCCCCTCCCAGAGCCAGGGAGAGAACCCAGGAGTCCTGCTCCCAGCCCCCCACCCCCCTGCTCTAACCACTAGACCCCACTGCCCTTCTGCGCTTACCAATGGGCAGCATGGGCTGGTTTTCACAATACACACGAGGGCAGTAGCCGAAGTCCCCCTGCTGGTACTTCTCAAGCTGGGAAGGAGAGAGAGAGAGAGAGAGAGAGAGAAAGAATGAGACACCCGGCTGGGAATGAGACTTCTCTCCTCTAGGGGGCGCCAGCTCCCCTCCGGCCCCAGGACAGGGACTGGCTGGCTCAGGGGGGTGGAGAATGGGGCACAGAGCCTGTCTCCTCTGTGGGGCACTGGCTTACATCTGGCCCCATGCTGGGGACTGGTTGGCTCCGGGGGTGGGGAATGGGGCACGGGGCCAATCCCCTCTAGTGGGTGCCGACTCCCATCCGACGCCAGGGCAAGGGACTGGCTAGCTCAGGGGGGCAGGGGGCCGGCACTCACCATCTGAGCGATGCCGCGGTTGGTGAGGATGTACCGGGCGTGGATCAGCCCGTACAGCATCTCCGCCGCCTGTTCGATCAGGTCGCTCTGGTTGGGGTTGTCCTCCAGCTCCTCATCTGCAAGGAAATGGGCTGCATGAGAGAGACGGGAGGCGGTGGACCCCACAGAGACAGAGGGCGGGGAACACCGGGTGCTCGGGGTCACCCCCGCCGGAAGGGACCGCCAGGGCCACAGCGACTGTACAGTCTGAGCTCCTATCACAGACCATAACGACTGCCCGGAATGAATTCCTACGGCCGATCGGAGAGAAAAACCAGCCCTTCTGGATTTAAACATCGCCAGCGACCGTACATCCACCCCGACCCTTCGCAAATCACCCTCCTCAGTGCTAACAATGCGTGTTACTTCCCCTCTGAATTCATCTAGCATCTGTCCACCTCCGCCCATGGGGTTCCCGTCTGCTAGATCGGAGAGCCCACTGCCAAATCTCTCCTCCGCAGGGGAACATCCAACCAGGATCAAATCACCCCTTCGCCTTCCTGCTGTGAAGCAGAGCTCGGCAGCGGGGCTGGGATCCACTGCCATAATAGCAGGAGTGGGGCAAACGGACTTCGTTGCGGGCAGGATTGGATGGGCAAAAATACCAGACCGTGGGAATTTGCGGGAAAACAAAAACGCACGTTTAGCTACTTAGCTTGAGACTCTTTTTCAGATTTATTTCGACCCAAAACCCTAGCGCTGGGGGCAGGTTTCCTGGTAAATGTTTTTCAAGAAGCCACAATAATTCCGACATATAAATAACTTGAACGCTATGTTTCCACGGTCTAAAACCGGTGCTAAAGTGGTTTAAAAAACTCCCAGCTTTTTTTAAAACTTATTATTCATAAGCATTAAAAAAAACTGCACTTACGGCAAAAGAGTGGCATAATTTGGTTTGATGTGCTGGGCGAGCTACACACCGCAAGAGTTTGTCATACATCAAATTTCAGCAGCGTAAAGCAAGTGTTGTGTGTTTTTAAATAAAGGTTTTAACATTTAAATTGTAGGGACTGATAGAAAGATTTGAGGTCTGTTATAACAGGAGTTTTTTGGGTTTTTTTTTAACATGGCTTAAGCATGATTTGTTTTATTCTTTTAGAGGTCAAAATTGTGTCTGAATTCTGTGTGTGTGTGTGTATTTATATATATAAAAAAGACCATGGGGTCTTTTGGTTTTGGTAGCGTGAGGGAAAACTGTCTCGCTCGCAGGATTTGCGGGATCTAAGGTTTTTGCAGGTGGAAGCAGGATAAAAACGCAAGAACCAATGCGGAAGCAGGCGGGAGTCGGATTAAAAGAGTACTCCCGCACAGGGCTCTAAAGCTCAACCGAGCGAGCGCCTGGAATCTCCGTTTTCCAATCCTTTATTCGTTCCCGTGGCTCTTCTCCGGCCCCTCACCAATCGACCACCCTCCTTCCGGAATCGCGGCCACCAGAACCGGACGCAGGATCTGAGCAGCGGTCGCACCAGAGGGAAAAGAACCTCGCGATTCCCCCGTTTATATCTGGCATAAATGTGTACCAGGGAGCGCAATGAACCATTGGCACAAATTCGAGGGTCATGGGGGATTCTCCATCACCAGCCATTCGGCAGTCAAGACGGGATGTTTTTCTAACAGATCCGCGCTAGGAATCATTGGGCTCCGGCCTGCGTGATCCGGGAGGGCAGGTGAGCTGAGCACCGTGGTCCCTTTGAACCCAGGAGTTGCTGAATCAACGACTCCCCTGGCCTTGAAATCTCTTAATCTCCATCCCAGCCTCGCATCCACCCGCGTTGCACAGGGAGTTCCCGTTCAGCTGATTCTCCCCCGGGATCCCCGTTGGCCGGCGGTCTTTATTCCTGGTCGTACGGGCTTATATTTGGCCATATTAAAATGGAAGGAGGAGGCGGGAGAGGGTTGGCCCCCAGTCCCAGTGATGGGGGCAACGGACACCCCCGAGCTCAGCCCGTGGCATGGCTGAGACCCCCACGCCGCTTTCGCACAACTGGACGGGTGAGAGTGCGGCCACTGCCCCCCACCCCCCAGTGTGATACGCACAAGCTGGGGCTCCTTGCGCACGAGCGAAGGGGCAGCTACACACGTCAGACCCTCGTGTCGTGCAAAGGGCAGGCACGTACAATTCAGGCCCTCACAGTTGTGCAAGAGGGGACAAGGAGCTCAGAGCCAGGGGTGCCGCATGCATCTGTTGTCCACAAAGAACCATGCGATGGACCCGCACACACCCCTCCTCCACACTTGGGAAAGAGACACACTCGCTGTGCAACACACGCACCCACCTCCGCGCGTCTGCAAGACACACAACTCTGCGATCAACACACAACCCTGTCCTCCAGGCTTGTGCGACACACACGCATGCTGGGCAACACACAAAATCATGCAATGAGGGGACACACACCTGTCCTCCAGGCTGGTGCAAGACACACACAACCATGTAATGAACACACACACACCTGTCCTCCACGCTGGTGCAAGACACACACAACCATGTAATGAACACACACACACCTGTCCTCCAGGCTTGTACAAGACACACACACACACCCTGCCACACACACAACCGTGCCACACGCAGCCTGGCCTGTCAGTCGTGCGAAGGGCAGGTTGGCTCATTCGGTGGGGCGAGGGCAGTGGCAGGGCCTGCCCGCAAGGAAGGAGACAAAGGCCACGCGCAAAGCGGGGGGGGGAGCTGATTGGGGCCGGGGGCTCAGACGGGGACCCCTCTCCATGCCAGCCCTGGGACCCCCCGGCACCTGGCTCCAAGTCGAGGATCATGTCGAGCGCCTGGCGATAATGGGGGACCTGCTCATTCAGCCCCGTCAGGTTAAACTTGTCCTGGATGTAATCCTCGTCCACCTGGGGGAGAGAGACAGGCTGAGAACCCAGGAGTCCGGGTGCACCGCTCCCCCAGACCACTAGACTCCCCTCCCACAGCCAGGAAAGTCCTGGCGCCCAGCCCCCTCCCCTCCCAGACCCGGGGACAGAACCCAGGAGTCCCAGCTCCCAGCCCCCTCCCCTCCCAGACCCGGGGACAGAACCCAGGAGTCCCAGCTCCCAGCCCCCTCCCCTCCCAGACCCGGGGACAGAACCCAGGAGTCCCAGCTCCCAGCCCCCTCCCCTCCCAGACCCGGGGACAGAACCCAGGAGTCCTGGCTCCCAGCCCCCTCCCCTCCCAGACCCGGGGACAGAACCCAGGAGTCCTGGCTCCCAGCCCCCTCCCCTCCCAGACCCGGGGACAGAACCCAGGAGTCCTGGCTCCCAGACCCGCCGCTCACCTCACAGAAGAATTCATTTCCACGCAGGCCACAGAACCAGGAAATCCAGGACACTTCCTCAGAGCTGCTCATCTTCCCGTCCTCTGCAGAGAGACGCGGCATCAGCCCAGCCCACACCAAAGCCCTGCTCACTTGTGTGATGAGCGTGGGGGGGGGGGGCTCAGCCTACAGCCCCACAAGCCAACACTCACGCAAGCTCCCAGCACAGACAGTACAAGGTCTCCCAGCCAGTGCTGAGATGCGCCCCGCTCTGGGCAGGGGGCTAGTTATAAGGGACCCCACACCCAGCACTGAGCTGCAGTTATATGGGGATCCCTTCCCTGGCGCCGAGACACTGCTGCTTCTGGGGTGGGCCCGTTATACAGGGACCCCTCACCTGTTGTAGAGATGCGGCTGGCTCTGGGGAAGGGAAGGGGGTCAGTTATACAGGGACCCCTCACCTGTTGTAGAGATGCGGCTGGCTCTGGGGAAGGGAAGGGGGTCAGTTATACAGGGACCCCTTGCCCGGCACTGAGATGAGCTGGCTTTGGGGGGGGCTGACCCCCCTGAACCAACACAGGGTATTACCACTGGCTCAGGAACGACGAGGCACCCCTGCCTCTTTCACCCTCAGGCTGGGGACTCCCCATTCCCAGCCACATGGGGGAGGGGTGCTCCCTGAAGCATCCACCCCTGGACAAGGGGTCCCCCCGGGCTGTGCAGTAGAGGGAACTCCTGCCCCCTCAACGACCCTCCCCACCTTCCGCAGTGCGATGGGGGGTGGGGAGATCACCCGCCTGTGGTTCCCCCATGGAGCACTGGAGGGTAAATCACCCTGCCCCTCCAGAGGGGGGGGGAGGTGAATGGCCCTTCCCCCCATTAGCCCCCCCCAGGTGCACAGGCAGAGGTGAGGGGTAAATCCTGCCTTGCATTGCACTGGGGTGCAAATCCCCCTGCCCCCTTCGCACTGGAGGGTCAACTCCCGCCTCCCCCACCTTTGCACTGTGGGTCGGTGCCCCCTGCCCCCTTTTACACAGGAGGATCAACTCCGTCCTCTCCCCCGCCCCGGCACTAGGGAACAGCTCCCCCGCTCCCTGCCCCCTTTGCACTAGGGCAGCTCCCCCCTCCCTGCCCCCTTTGCACTAGGGCAGCTCCCCTGCCCCCTTTGCACTAGGGCAGCTCCCCCGCTCCCTGCCCCCTTCGCACTGGAGGGTCAACTCCTGCCTCCCCCACCTTTGCACTGTGGGTCGGTGCCCCCTGCCCCCTTTTACACAGGAGGATCAACTCCATCCTCTCCTCCGCCCCGGCACTAGGGAACAGCTCCCCCGCTCCCTGCCCCCTTTGCACTAGGGCAGCTCCCCCCTCCCTGCCCCCTTTGCACTACGGCAGCTCCCCTGCCCCCTTTGCACGGGGGGATCAGCTCCCTCCTCTCCCGCCCCCTTTGCACTACGGCAGCTCCCCCGCCCCCTGCCCCCTTTGCTCGGGGGGGATCAGCTCCCTCCTCTCTCTCCCCCCCCCCAGGCACTAGGGGGCAGCTCCCCGCCCCCTTTGCACTAGGGGGCAGCTCCCCCGGCCCCTGCCCGCTTTGCACGGGGGGGGGGGGGCGCGTCCCACTCACCGCCGGGATCTCAGCTCGCGTTCAGCTGCAAGAGGTGCCCAACGCGCTCAGGCCCCGGCCGCCCCGCTTGTCCCCCGCAGCGCGCAGACGCGGAGGCGCGCGGGGCATCACGGGGGATGTAGTTTTACAGTCGGAGGCGCCCCATAGGAGCAGACGGGAGCGCGGCCGCTCGGGAACTGCCGCTCCCACAATGCAAATCGGGGAGACGCACGAGGGCGAGGGGCGGGGAATGATGGGAGGCCGCAGGGCATGGCGGGAGATGTAGTTCTCCAGCGACCCCAGGTTCCTTGGGATGATTGGGCAGCGGGGCCCCTCGGAACTACATTCCCGGGCGTGGGGGCAAAGGGGGAGTCCTCCGTGTCTTTTGACTATTCACCAAGGCAGGAAGGGGGCCTGAGCGACGCGGGGGGTGTGCCGCATGGCATCATGGGACTTGTAGTGCCTGCATTCCTTGAGCTCCAGGGGGATGACTGGGGCTTTGGACTCCATCAAACTACAACCAGGGTGATAGAAAGTGTCCGGGGAGGGGGGGGGCACAAGCAGGGGGTGTAACCGCAAGGCACCATGGGAATTGTAGTCCTGTAGCTGCCTGGGCCTGGCTGGAGTGAATGGGGAGAGGGACACTGTGAAACTACAAAGCTCAGAGGGAGGGGGCAGGGAAGGGAGGGACCCTGGGGCAGGGGCGCGGAGCATCATGGGAGGGGCCCCACGGAGGCTCATAGGAACAGGAGACCAGAGAACGACAAGACAGACGCATGTTCGGGGGCAGGGGGCCCGGACTCCTGGGTTCTGTCCTGGCCCTGGGAAGGGGGTGGGGTCTGGCAGGTCAGAGCAGGGTGGGACTGGGAGCCATCAGAAATAGGCGTGGCCTCATCCAAGAGGGGCGTGGCCTCTCTGAAAGGCCTGCACATAAGGAGGCGTGGCCTCATCCAAGAGGGGCGTGGCCGCTCTTAAAGGCCTGCACATAAGGAGGCGTGGCCTCATCCAAGAGGGGCGTGGCCTCTCTTAAAGGCCTGCACATGAGGAGGCGTGGCCTCATCCAAGTGGGGCGTGGCCTCTCTTAAAGGCCTGCACATAAGGAGGCGTGGCCTCATCCAAGAGGGGCGTGGCCTCTCTGAAAGGCCTGCCCATCAGGGGGCGTGGTCTAAGCTCGATGAGGGTGTGGCCTCTACTGCGATGGGTGGGGCCTGCCCAAAGGGGCGTGGCCTGCTCAATGAATGGGCGTGGCCTAGCCCTCTCAGTGGGTGTGGCTCCCCGAAGGGGCGTGGCCTCCTGAGCCCCTCCGCCTTCTTTTACCGTCTCTGAGGCTGGCGCTGCTCCGCCGGTTGCTGGCTCTGCTGTACTCCATGGCGCCCGTTTTGCTCATCCCTCGCCAGGCTGTGAATCAGCACCAAGCATCCCCTCTTAGTAAACTGCCTGGTCCCCTACGGAGCCATTATGAATATGTTAATTAGACCTCGATCCCTAGGCAGAGTTCGACTCCACAGCCCGGGTACGGTGAGATAAAATAGGGTCAGTTCCTGAAGCGAGGTTTGGGCAAAGTCGCATAGTTACTGGCAGCTAATATTTTTAGCTCATATTTTTTGTTAATTTTCTCACTGAAATGGGGTTAAAAAAAGGCGCTATTTGGCGGCGTTTGAGGAGGAACGGCACGCTGGGAAATATGCAAATTAGTTAAACGGCCGCAACGACAGGAGAAGGCGGCGGGGACAGGCGCCTCGCGCTGCGCGGCAGCGGCCGTTAGGGGGCGTGACAGGGGTAGTTGGGGGCGGGATGCGTACGCATGCGCTGTGCTAACCCCTAGGTAGCCCACCGGGGTGCGCATGCGCCTGATTTCAGTTTCGGTTCCCTCCACAGTCGGCGGCACGTGCGCCCACTCGTTTGGTTTCATTGCGTTCCAGTGCGCATGCGTCTACCCCTCCCTCTCACAGGGATTATTCCCCAGTGCGCATGCGTAAAAGCTGCTCTCCCCCCCGGCACACTATGCGCATGTGCAGTCGCCACTTCGGGGGCGCTTAATACGCTTGCGCGGTGATCGCTATTCGTTGCCCAGAGTAACCAGCCCACAGGAGAACATCCGAGCCTCCTTCCCTATTGAGCATGCGCATCCAAATCCCGCGACGCTTCCCGGGCCCCAATGCGCATGTCTGGAGCAGAACCCTGCGGTTGCGTACTCCTCTCCGACCGGCGTCCGCCCTCACGCGCCACCGCCGCGACGGGGTCTAACGCGCGTGCGCCTCCAGCTCCCCAGCGCCTTCTAATGCGCATGCGTTGGCCCTTCGTCTGGGGACGGCGGCGGGCTGCTCCGGCCTCCGGCGTCTCTATGGTGAGTCGGGCCCCGGAGGCTTCTGGGTGAAGGCCAAGGGGAGCGGGAGTTTGGTCAAGGCCGGGGCCAGCTTCCAGCCCCGCCCCCCACCGCCCCAGGGACCTAGCCCCGCCCCTCTGGGTCCCAGCCGTTCCCCCCGCCCCCCAGACACTTAACCCCTCCCCCACGGCCCTGGCCCCGCCCCCCGAGACCTAGCCCCGCCCCCTCCCTTCCCCGACCCCATGTCCCCAGCCCCGCCCCCAGAGACCTAGCCCCGCCCCCTTCCTTCCCCTGCCCCCCATGTCCCCAGCCCCGCCCCCCAGAGACCTAGCCCCGCCCCCTTCCTTCCCCTGCCCCCCCATGTCCCCAGCCCCGCCCCCAGAGACCTAGCCCCGCCCCCTTCCTTCCCCTGCCCCCCCATGGCCCCAGCCCCGCCCCCCAGAGACCTAGCCCCGCCCCCTTCCTTCCCCGCCCCCATGTCCCCAGCCCCGCCCCCAGAGACCTAGCCCCGCCCCCTTCCTTCCCCTGCCCCCCATGTCCCCAGCCCCGCCCCCAGAGACCTAGCCCCGCCCCCTTCCTTCCCCGCCCCCATGTCCCCAGCCCCGCCCCCAGAGACCTAGCCCCGCCCCCTTCCTTCCCCTGCCCCCCATGTCCCCAGCCCCGCCCCCCAGAGACCTAGCCCCGCCCCCTTCCTTCCCCTGCCCCCCCATGGCCCCAGCCCCGCCCCCCAGAGACCTAGCCCTGCCCCCTTCCTTCCCCGACCCCATGTCCCCAGCCCCGCCCCCCAGAGACCTAGCCCCGCCCCCTTCCTTCCCCTGCCCCCCCATGGCCCTGGCCCCACCACCCAGGGACCTAGTCCCACCCTCTCCCTTCCCCTGCCCCCCCATGGCCCTGGCCTCACCACCCAGGGACCTAGCCCTGCCTCCTCCTTTTCCCTGCCCCCAGAGACCTAGCCCCGCCCCCTCCCTTCCCCTGCCCCCCCATGTCCCCAGCCCCACCCCCCAGAGACCTAGCCCCGCCCCCTTCCTTCCCCTGCCCCACCATGGCCCTGGCCCCACCACCCAGGGACCTAGTCCCACCCTCTCCCTTCCCCTGCCCCCCCATGGCCCTGGCCTCACCACCCAGGGACCTAGCCCTGCCCCCTCCTTTTCCCTGCCCCCAGAGACCTAGCCCCGCCCCCTCCCTTCCCCTGCCCCCCCATGGCCCTGGCCCCACCACCCAGGGACCTAGTCCCACCCCTCCCCCTGCCCTCCAGGGTCCCGGCCCCGCCACCCAGGGACCTAGCCCTGTCCCCATCCCATGGAACTTGCCCTGCCCCCCAGGGCCCCTGCCCCACCCCTGTAGGGATGTAGCCCTGGCCCCCAGAGACACCTGCCTTCCCCCACCTTTCCCCCAGGGACCTGGCCCCATCTCCCACCCTCCTCAAGCCCTGCACCCCCAAGAGCCAGACCTGCCCCACCCCATGGCCCTGTCCTCTGTTCCCCCAGGGACACTAGTGCCCCCTATGAGGATCACCACTCAGTGTCCTTCATTTGCTGACTTTGTTCCTGCCCCCAAACAGGCTGATCCCACCCAGTGACCCACCTCCATCCCCTGTCTCCACCGCCAGCCATGAACCACGGCCCCCAGCTCATCACCTTCACCCGTGCCCGGGAGGAATCGGACTGCTGGAAGGATGGGCAGCTCCGGAAACGGGTCGGTTCCCCTGCCAACCGCCAGGAAAAGGAGGGGGACATAGAGGGTGAGGAAGCCCGGAGCTTTTATGAGAGTCTCCTGGCCTCGGGCGACAGCTCAAGCCTCCCACGGAAACGCAAGGCCCCACTGAGGCCCCTGGGGGTGCCTGAGCCATCCATCATCCGGCCAGGTCAGACGGACCCTCGAAGGGGGAACCTCCTGCTGAGATCGGCCCAGGAGGGCGACATGGGGACCCTGCAGCGGCTGCTGGAGAAGGAGGGGTGCGATGTGAACTACCGGGATGGTTACTACTGGACGGCAGTGATGTGTGCTGCTTACGCAGGCCAGGGGGAGGCCGTGAGGTACCTGCTGACCCGGGGAGCCGCGTGGGTGGGAGTGTGCGAGTCGCAGGGGCGGGACGCGGTGGACCTAGCCGAGGAAGCCGGGCACCAGGACGTGGTGAGGATCCTACAGGAGCGTGAAACTGCGCAGCCAGAGGAGAGGATGGCCAGGTGAGTTTTCTGTTCCCCTGCCCTGGACCCAGCCAGTCCCCACCCCACCCTGGGGCTGGATCGGAGCCAGCACCCTCTAGAGAGGAAAGGCCCCATGTCTCATTCCCCTCATGCCTGAACCAGCCAGTTCCCCCAACTTGGGGCTGGATGGGAACCAGCGGCCCCTAAAGGGGAAAAGCCCCATGTCCCATTCCCTACCTTCCTAAGCCAACCAATATGCTCATCCTAGAAGCCCCTGACCCCATTGTCTCCCCATCAGGAGGACTCCAGCGGAGAGGAAATACTGCGCCGTGTGTCAGACACATTACAGCAAGGATAGCATGGAGCTCCATGAACGCTCCACTGCCCACCTCTTCAACCGGCGTGACCCGCTCCCTCCAACCCGCTACCACATCCCCGAGAGCAACGTCGGCTTCCAGCTCATGGTCAAGGGGGGCTGGGACTGCGAGGCCGGGCTGGGGCCTGAGGGCACCGGCCGTAAGTTCCCCGTCCAGACCATCCTCAAGAGGGACCAGAAGGGCTTGGGCTTCCATAGCGACCTCCGGCCCAAGGTCACCCACTTCAACGCCAATGACTCCAGTGCCGTGGCGCGGCCCAAGGAGCAGCAGCCTAGGACGGAACGGGCAGCTACAGTGGGGAAGAGAGAGGCCCGTCGCAGAGAGGCCAAAGCAAAGGCCTGGGAGCGTGACCTCCGAACCTACATGAACCTTGACCTTTGAACTCTTGGGATCAAGAGTCTCTATAGTCGTTTAGCTACTGGGGTTGCTTGGATGGTGCACCTACATGAACTTTGACCTTTAACCGTTTGTGATCAGTAGCCCCTATAACCATTCAGCTATTTGGATTGCCGGGATGGTGTGTCTACATCAACTCTGACCTTTAACCCCCCCAGTGGCTAATCAATAACGCTAAAACGGTGTCACCAGTTGGATTAACTAGATGGGGTACCTTCCAGGAACTTCGACTTGTGGTACTTCTGACACCTGCACCATCAACCAACACACTTACAGCCCCTGAAAATGTTTAGCCAATCAGATCCCTCATGTCTACACGAGCGTTGACCTTTAACCTGTGATGTCATCTCTGTGGTGCACCATTAACCAATAAATGCACGGTCCTTGAAAGTTGTCAGCCAATTGACTTCCTTGACTGGTTGGACGCAAACCCCTAACGCAAGATTGACTATTAACCGGGGGCATCTCAGTGGCATCTCTGTACCTTTAACCAGTGAGCCTACAGCCCTTTAAAGCATTTGGCCTGTTGGATTCCTGGATTGGCAGGATGATATGACATCACTTTTCTTAAAGGGCCAGTTGTGATCAGCAAAGAGACACATCTCTGCATCCCTGAGGGTCTTAGAATGCCAGATCTCCTGACCAGAGCAACATGCAGAAGCTCTCCTTCCTGTAACCCAAGAGGAGACAATCCAATGATGGGAATGTGGCCTGTGTTCTGGTCTCCCTTCCGCTTAGAAAGCCCTGAGATATTTGGGTGGGAAAAGACACCAGGAGGACTTTTGGATCTCTGGAGATTTTGCTGCATTGACTGATCTGGGGGAAAACGAATCTCCTCACTTGTTAGGATTCGGTTTGATCTGAAATCTTTGAGAGAGAATAAATATGGTCCCTCACTGGTTGTTTTATGGCTCTAACAATTACCCCTGTCAAAGCAATCTGGATTTCCTAATTTATCTAAGATCAGACACCAGCCCTGACTCCATTACGTTCCAAATTTACCCCGTGTGTCACTCTAGATTCAATGAGGGCAGAACCTGGCCCTGGCTGCATTGACATCAGTGGGGACACTCTGGATTTAGCTCAGGGTCACTGAGATCAGCATCTAGCCCTTTCTTTTTTATTTTTGTGTAAAGTCTGCAAAACGAGCCTTTTATGTCCTTGCGTCCAGATGCTTTTTCTTGCTGCTGCTGCTTTCTCTGCTTCGTTCAGAAACCCTGACCTCACGCTCTCGGTCTGTTTGATTTTGTGTTTGATAAAGACACAGAAACTCATTCACTCACAGCCCACTGCGTGGCTATATATAACACCCAGCGGAAGCCATCAAGTTGGTCGTGACCGAGAAACGTCTTTTCGCTGGTCAGTTTTATTCTTTCAAGAAAGAGGCAGCACCAAAAAAAAATAAAATGGAATCTCAGCTTTAGAGTTGATGGAGAGAAAAGGATTTTTTTTTTCCACAGAAAATTTCGACAAATAAATTTTACACTCATTAATTATTTTCGGCAGAGAATTTCAACTTTGTGGCAAAAATCTCAAAACCCGAACTGTTTTGATTCAAAGCAGGGCTGTGTAGGAGTTGTCATTCCAGGCCTCGTTCTCTTTGGGCCAGAGTGTATATTCTATGATGCATCCCTGCTAGGGACTCCCATAACACCGTCCCCTCATCGAGAGAGAACATGGTGCATCATGGGAGATGTAGTTCTTCCAAGGGGCCTGCCTCGTAGAGAATGAGGCACCTGAACTCCTGTGGGGCACCACTTGGAAGTTTGGGTGCCTCCTTTCCTGTGGGCCAGGCTCCCGGGCTGAACTCTGCCTCCCCTCCTGGTGAGAGGAGTGACACCAGTTCACACCAGCTGGGGATCTAGCCCCATCAACACCCATGGAGCAACAGATGATTGACCCCAGCTGGGGATCTGGCCCACAGCCTCACACATCTATCCCTACGGTCATCTGTAAGTAACTGTCCAGAAGCAAAAGGCTCAGCGCGTTGACTAAGCGAGCACTAACCCTGGGAGATGCCTCCAAGGTTGTATGATGAAGGGATCTCCTGCCGTTCCCTGCCTCTCCCTTTGCTGCACAGTCAGATCTGACTCTTCAGAGCTGCTGGGTCAGGATGGAGGCGTATTCTGTGTGAGCCGGAGCCTTGAAAGTGATCTTGGCGTAGTGCAGATCCTCGCTCGTGTTACCACCAGCTCTGCTGTCCCCCTGTTGAAGACACAAATCAAGTCACCAGGGCTCCATCTCCCGCTGCCCCCTTTCCAGCCCCTTTAGTGCATTTAAGGGGGAAGTGGGTAAAATGGGGACCCTGGCTTTGTGGTGGGGGATTCGTGTGTGCTATTGTCCCCAGCACACATAGCCTCAGGCCGGTGTGACTCAGCCCCCAGAGGGACCCCCCCAGTTGGCTACAGCTTGGGATTGAGAGGCACCGGCAGAGCTGCGTGCGGAAAAGGGAGCCCAGGGCTGGAACAGCAGAGGGGCTGCGAGTTGAGATTTTATCAGTCCACCTGTCTTTCTGCACCCTGATCTGTACATACGTACATGTCTGCCTATCCCCATGTGCACGTCTGTCTGTCTAGATCAGTGGTTCTCAGCCTCTCCAGACTACCGTACCCCTTTCAGGAGTCTGATTTGTCTCGCATTCCCCAAGTTTCACCTCACTCAAAAACTACTGGCTTAAAAAATCAGACATCAAAATACAAAAGTGTCACAGCTACACGATTACTGAAAAATTTCTGCCTTTCTCATTTTTACCATATCATTAGAAAAGCTCAATTGGAATATAAATATTACATTTCAGCGTGGAGTGTACAGAGCAGTATAAACAAGTCACTGTTTGTATGATATTTTAGTTTCTAGTGATTTTGCTGGTGCTTTTTATGTAGCCTGTTGTAAACTGGTGCAAATATCGAGATGAATTGATGCACCCACTGAAGCCCTCGGTGTTGAAAACCACTGGTCTAGATGATAGATAATCTGGTACTCTTTTGCAGCTTCTGTGACTGTAATATTTAAGGGCTAAAGCACCCCGAACCCTCTCCTGTGTTCCGTTGGTCAGGTTTCTACCAGAGTCACAGGGACCACGCCTCAGCACGGTCTTGAAATCAACACTGCCACCCAGTTGAACTCAGGCTCCAATTTTCATGGTCTCACCTTTGCCGGCTGCTGGCGTTGGGTGTCTGGGGAGGAAAAAGGAGGCATGGGTTATTGTTCGAGGAGATGAATGGAGGTGTACGAACTGAACAGAGGACTGGAGAATGTAGATCGGAGGCTCCCATTCCCCCTTGCACCAGTGGGACGGAAGAGAAGTACATTTTGATTGCAGAAAGAACGGGCAGATGGAGTGAGCACGGGAGGAGGAGTAAATACCTTTGCGTCCGCGCAGCAGGAGGTTGGTAACTAAGAGGATGATGCTGACGCCTGCCAGAGCAATCGTGGCTCTGTAGATGGTGAGTTCTGTGCTGGTATCCCGCTTCGATTCCTTTCTGTCGTCTAAATAAAAGGAAGGATGTTAATGTTCCCAGTTCTCTCCTGGGAAGAGCCCTAGGAAGCCATTTCTGGTGGTTTTTGTTGCACTGGATTCTGATCTCACTGGTACCATATCGGTGTGAATGCAGAGTAACTCCGCTGATCCTAATGGAGGCAGGGCTGGATTCTGATCTCAGAGCTCCCAAAGTGAATGTGGAGTAACTCCATTGCAGTGAATGGAATCCAGTCTGGATTCTGGTCTCCGTGACCCCAGTGTGAATCCAGAGTGACCCCACTGATGCCAAGGGAATTGGGGCCATAGACTGATCTCAGTGATTCTGGGGTGACCCCAGAGTGAGCCCACTGACACCAATGGCGTCACTCCTGATTCTGATCTCAGTGAATCTGGAGTGACCCCGGTGATGTCTGTGGAGTTGCTCCCAAATGGAGGCCACAGAGGAGGGTCCGGTTCGGTTGGTGCAGCGTGTTAGTGGCCAGCTGCCCTCCTGGGGTCTGGGCTAATAGCCAGCAACCTCCATTCATACATGGGACCAACGGGAGCGAATCTCAAGAGACTGGCACACCAAAGAGCGTGGTGGGGCCGTGTGGGTCACGGGGCCATTCTGGTCTCTCTCTGGGTCAGCGGCTGCGTGTCTATGGGGCTGTGGGTGTCTGATTTCTGGCACTGTGTGCGCCTGTCTGTGTCTATGGATCTGGGGTCGTGTGTGCCCTTCACTCACCCCTGCATTCAGCAACCAATTTCCTGTTCAACAAACACTGCAAGAAAACTCCCCCAGTCTCCACCAGCGCTTATTAAAAGGCCCTTCGCAGCTGCCAGTATGAGTCTGATCTTCCCGCAGTGAGTCAGCAGGGCCGGGTCATACCTCACCTGCCGCAGGCCAAAGAGCTCAGAGCCAACCCGGGCCAATAGCGAGAGCACAGAGAGAGAGACGTCTCTGAGCGCATGGGAGAAGTGGGGGTCCGGGTTTCTAACCACCTCTCTCACCCCGAGGCACTGACAGGATGTGAGACACACCAGAGCTGCAGTTAGAACAACTCAGCAGACAAACTGCCTCAAATCGCAGGGAGATCGTTCCACATAAACCTGGTCCCCCCCACCCCCACTCCCCGCATGATCATCGCTCAGATATTCCTGATCTCCACTCCAGCTTGGAGCCAGCCCCATGTCCCATTCCTCGCTCCCTGAGCCAGCCCGTCCCCTGCCTTGGGGCCAGAGTGGAGCCAGTACCCCGTAGAGGGGACAGGCCCCGTGTCCCATTCCCTGCCCCCCTGACTCTCACCAGTCGCACTCTGGTTTCTCCGCATCACTCTCAGCGTGGTGCCTCCTCCCATCCCTGTCTCCCCACGGTCGAGTTCGATGCAGCACTGATAGAGGCCGGAGTCCCGCTCCTGCAGCTCAGCCAGGGTCAGCGTTGCCTTCCCTTGTCTGTGCTCGTCCAGACTGGACACACGGAGCCGCCCCCGGTAGAAGGGGTGGTTAGAATCCAGCTCCAGATCCTCTCCGGATCCCCTGAGCCAAAGCACCTTGGTTCTCTTGCTGTCTCTGGTCTGGAAGGTGCAGCTCAGGGTCATGTTCTCCCCGGCTGTCATGTGGAGGGACCTGGGCTCCTGGGAAACTCCCAGACCAGCTAGGGAAGAAAGAGAATCTGCATCATACACCAGACAGCACCGTGCAGCTGGATAGACCCGTCCTGGCCTTTAGAGAGAGCATCAGCCACTGTATTCCTGTGTGTAGAGCTAATCTTCCATCTCTCTCTAGTTTAGTAGCAGTTTCTGTCTCTCTGTTCCCTGATTCTCCTTCATCCCTCCACCCATCCTCTGATCCTAGATCCATCCATCTATTCTCCTATCCTAGCTCCATCCATCTGTAGACCCAGCTGGTCATAGACCCATCTCCAGTCCTAGATCCGTCCATCCAAACTCTCATTCCTAGATCCATGTCTGTCAATCCATTCATCCATTCTCGTCCCTCGCTCCCTAGATCCACATCCATCTGTCTATCCCCAGGGAAGATCTGCAATCCCAGATGCTGGATAAATCCAGTAATTTGCTCACCTTATCAAGAGCCGTATCGCTGAGCTCTGTGGCAGACTCACCTGGTTTCTGGGCAGACGCTCCAACATTTGGGATCTGCACTCTCTTGCAACCGGCTGGAATTTCTGCGACAGCTTCGTTTGAATGAAAAAACAGGAGTGGGTGGGTGAGGATCTGTGGCCTGCAAGGTGTAGGAGTTCAGACCAGATGATCATGATGGTCCCTTCTGGCCTTAATGGCTATGAGAATATTTTAGTGCATTTCTGATGGCCACCATCTTGGCCAACACCCTGCGGATTGAACTGGGGACCTCAAAATCTAAAAGCACAAGTTGCTACAGCTTGAGCTAGAAGAGCTGGGGGAAGTAGCCATTTGTATTCTGGGTAGATCAGCAGGGAATGTGATCTCTTAACTCTCACTCTCCAGTGAGTGACACATTCAGTACGGAAATGAACGATCCAGTCTGCACAGCAGCCCTGGGTTGGCAAATCCGATGTTAAATCCAGTCTAGTTGACACTGGCTCCACGTGTTCTGTTTGCAGCATGCTAAAGATTTGTGTGGGGAGCGAGAGATTAGAGACATCTCAGGAAGGGAGGGATAGATCCTATGGGGAGAAGGATGGAGGGACAAGTATTGTCGAGGGAAGGATTGATGGAGGGAAGGATGGGTGGATGGATACTGCACAGGGGTGGATAGAAAACAGAGGGGAGGGTGGATGGATTAGTTTAGATAGATGGGGATGTATAGGGATGGCTAGATACGGCTGTGGGGATGGGGAGGGATGGACAGATGGAGCTGGGGGACTAGACAGACCGACGCCCAGGCTAGCTAGCCAAAAAGTTGCTGACATACCTGCTGCCCAGGTGGGGATGAGGAGGACAATGCAGAGGACGGGGCTCAGAGCTAGCAGCTGCTTCATGGTCCCCGCTGTCTTGGGCAGCTCCGCAGGGCCCGCTCAGCTCCGCCTCAGCATCCTCCGGAAGCGTCAGCCTACGAGGGCCGGTGGAAGCATTTGTGGTCAGCACCTCTGAGATGGGCCGGATAAGGGGGGGAGGAGAGTTACGTGTGCGTCTGTGCTATTAAACGTGACAGGGGCCTGTGTACGTGTCGGTGACCATGTGCGACCCCTGCTGGCATGGATCAGCCCCGCTCCTCTGTGTGTCCTGGACCCCAGACCACCCACAGCTGTGGGGGATTCCCCTCTACTCAGAGCTGGGGTGGCCTGTGAATCGGGAGCAGGGGGAGTGGGGTCCCCGTCCCCACACCTCCTTGTAGCTCCCCGTCAGCCTTGGGATGTAGCAGAGAGACAGCTGGCCTGTCTGTAAGGTAGGCGGGTTTGGCACCGTGTGTTTTATTGGGGGGGAGGTGGATGGAAGAGGGTGGAACGATCCGTCCTCAGCGCTTTCGGTCTGTCTGTCAGCAATTCATCCTGTCCATCTGTCTGTGGAGAAGGCCCTGTCTGCATCCACCCATCTCTCCATCCATCCACCACTCCATCCATCTGTCTGTGGTAGGGCCCTGTCTGCATCTGTCCACCCATTGCTGTGTCCATCCATCCATCGCTCTGTCCATCTGTCTTTGGTAGGGCCCTGTCTCCATCCATCTGTCTGTGGTAGGGCCCTCTGTCCGTCCATCCATCCATCCATCTGTAATACACTCTCTATTTGTCTATAGTGCTGTCCCCCTCCCCTCTGTAATATGCTCTCTCTTTTCATCCCGCACATCCCATTTTCCCAATCCACCCCCGTCACCTCCAGCTCCCCCCTGACAGTGGAAACCCCCCAGTGATCCTGTCACCGACACGTAGCTCCCAGCTGTCCCTGGGATAGCTGATCTCCTCCAGCGGTCCCTGGAATCAGCAGCTCCCTCCGGGATCCACTGGGGGATCATTTCGGGGCAGTGAGAGGGGGCTGGGACCCACGGAGCGATAAGGAAACCATCACCACTGGGGGGCCACAGCCCTAAGGCCAGCGGCTGCGTCAGAGAGGCCGAGGGCCCCGGGGATGCAGAAATGAGCCCGTCCTCCTGCTGAACCCAACACCCCTGGTCAGTTTCGCTTTCACACCCACCTGTGCACAGGCCCAGTGACCTCCTGGCTGCCTGGTATCTCAGCAGGCGCCTCCCCCCTCGCCAGCCACAAGAGTTTCCATCTCGCGCCTGGGCTGCTCGCTCCAGAGCAGCCGTTTCTTGTCGTCCCTGGGTCCCGTCTGCTCGATGATCCCGGTCTGCGACTCCTGGGGCGGCTCCCAGCCTGCGAAGAGCATGGGGCGGCTGCCGGCCCCTAGCATCATCTGCTTCGTCTTCCTCGTCCCCTCAATAGCAGCTGGTGAGACAAGCTCAGAGTTATGCGGGCACTGGAGATAGACTCCAGGAGTCGTGGCTTCCAGGCCCCTTGCTCTAACCCACTAGACCCCCACTCCCCGCCCACAGCCCGGGAGAAAACCCAGGAGTCCTGGCTTCCAGCCCTCCCTGCTCTAACCCACTAGACCTGCACTCCCCTCCTAGAGCCCAGGACAGAACCCAGGAGTCCTGGCTCCCAGCCCCCCTCCCCTGCTCTAACCCACCCCCACTCCCCTCCCATAGTGGTATGGAGAGATGGTTTCAGAATACATAGACAGCTGAGGACAGATGGATGGAAAGGGAGAGAGGGGAGGGGTGTTTAGGGGAATAGATGGATAAAGAGAGATGGAGTGGGTATTTGGGGGTGGATGGATGAAAAGGGAGAGAGATGGAGGGGGGTGGATGGATGGAAAGGGAGAGAGGGAGGGGTTGTTTGGGGTGGATGGATGGATAGATAGGGGAATACGTGCAGGGGTTGTACCGGGATGGATAGGTTTATTCTAGAGGGTTGTCTGGCCTACCATCGTTAAGGTTTAGACCAGCTTTGCCTTTAAAGCTTGACTCTCCTAAGTGCTCTAAAGTCCGCATGGTTACTTGCATTGCCTTGAAATGCGATGTGCTTCCCGGGGCTGCAGGCTGGGGTTCGTGGGTAGCAGGGTGTGGAGGGGAATGGGTGGTTCAGGTTAGCGGTGGATGCATGGCTAGGCGGACAGAACTGAGCATGGATGGAGGGAAGGCCAAATAACTGAGGACAGAGGGATGGACAAAGCTGAGGGTGGATGGATGGAGGGAGAGATGGATGGATGGATGGATGGAGCTGAAGACAGACGGACGGATGGATGGAGCTGAAGGTGGATGGATGGATAGGTGGAGCTGAGGACGGACAGACGGGTGGATGGATGGACAGACAGGTGGATGGACGGAGATAAGGTCAGACAGACGGGTGGATGGATGAGAGAGCTGAGGATGAATGGACGGACAGACAGGGCTGAGGATGGGTGGGTGGATGGACAGATGGATCTGGGGGTGGCTGGATGGCGCAGGGGATAAACAAGTGGATGGATGGACAGATGGACAGAGCTGAGGACGGATGGATGAGGCTGTGGACAAATGGGTGGGTGGCCAGACAGATGGACAGAGCTGAGAACGAACGGATGGACAGAGCCGATGGTGGATGGACAGAAAGTGCTGAGGACAGACGGGTCTCGGGCTGGGTAGAGCGGTCGAGTGATAGATGATAGACAGACAGACTCTGCTGCGGGAAGGCCAGGGGGACAGACAGACGGACGCGGCCAGCGCCCCGTGACAGCAGCACAGTCCCTGCCCTGTGTCCATCACATGGCTCGTTCTCCCTGCAGGTCTCGGGGTTCAGCAGCTGCCCCCCACGGCAAGCGTCCTGGCCGGGGGCAGCATCACCCTGAGCTGCACCTTCCACAGCCACAACCAGACCGGGACACAAGTCACCTGGGCCAGGGGCTCCCAGGAGGCCATCGTGCTGGACCCCGACCACCCCTTCTACCAGGGGCGGTTGGCCAAGAGCCAGCGGAACCAGCAGGGCCGGGCAGAGGCCACGGTGACCCTGTCAGAGCTGATGGAGAGGGACACAGATCTCTACCACTGCTACATCACCCACCCGCAGGGCGAGCAGGCGAAGGGCACGGGGACCACCCTGACTGTGACGGGCAGAGGTGATTTGGGGGGCTTGGGACATGGGGTCTTTCCTTCTCGGAGGGTGCCGGCTCTGATCTGGGCCCAGGGCAGGGACTGGCTGGCTCAGGAGGGTGGGGAATGGGGCATTTCCCCTCTAGGGGGTGCCAGCCCATGAATCTCCTAACCCCTCATTTCCGTTGTCTAGAGTCCCAGGGGGACGGGAGCTCTGTTCCCAGAACAGCCAACCCGGGGCTGCTGGGTGGTCGGGTCATTCACTTTGCATTGACTGCGCTAAATTCTTCTCTTATTTTTAATTCAAACGAAGCTGTAACAGAAATTCCAGCCAGCTGCAAGAGAGCGTTGGTCCCATATGTCGGAGCATCTGCCCAGAAACCAGGTGAGTTTGCCCCAGAGTTCAGGGTAACTGCTCAAATGACTGGATTTATCCTGTCTCCAGCATTGCCGCTCTTCTCTGGGGGTAGACAGAGCAGTGTGGATGGAGGGCGGGAGGGATAGAAAGGGAGGATGGATGTAGAAAGGAAGGGTGGATAGGTAGCAGGATGGATGGATGGCTGCAGGACTGGAGAATGGATGGACGCACCAAGGAGAGTCTGGGAACAGAGAGACAGACACGGCTACGGAACTAGAGAGAGATGGAGGATTAGCTCTACACACAGGAATGCAGCGGCTGATGCTCTCTCTAAAGGCCAGGACGGGTCTACCCTGCCGCACGGGGCTACCCAGTGTGTGATGCGGGTTCTCTCTCTTCCCTAGCTGGTCTGGGAGTTTCCCAGGAGCCCAGGTCCCTCCACATGACAGCCGGGGAGAACATGACCCTGAGCTGCACCTTCCAGAACAGACATGGCAGCAGAGCCAAGATAATTTGGCTCAGGGGATCCGGAGAGGATCTGGAGCTGGATTCTAACCACCCCTTCTACCGGGGGCGGCTCCGTGTGTCCAGGATGGACGAGCACAGACAAGGGAAGGCGACGCTGACCCTGGCTGAGCTGCAGGAGCGGGACTCCGGCCTCTATCAGTGCTGCATCGAACTCGACCGTGGGGAGACAGGGATGGGAGGAGGCACCAAGCTGAGAGTGATGCGGAGAAACCAGAGTGAGACTGGTGAGAGTGAGGGGGGCAGGGAAAGGGGCACGGGGCCTGTCCCCTCCAGGGGGCGTCATCCCAGGAATCTCCTAACCCCTCATTTCTATTGTCTAGGGGCTGCAGGGGAACGTGAGCTCTGTCGGGTCTTTGGGCCCCTCTTTTACCGAGCCATCATCTCCCTGTCATTCGTCGTTCTCTTCTCCCTGGGAATCATCCTCAGCCTGCGGCCTTGGAACGGTACCGCCTCCACGCGGGTTCTGCCTTCACTTCCTGTCCCAAACAGTTACATGGCATCATTGCACGGGCTGGTAACCAGCCCCTGCCCCACCCCAGAGCAGCTGCTTCTCAGCACTGTGCGAGGGATCCCCATATTACCAGGCCCCACAACCCACTCCAGAGGGGCCGTGTCCCAGCGCCGCGTGAGGGGTCCCTGTATAAA
This sequence comes from Lepidochelys olivacea, assembly GCF_965140295.1. Lineage (NCBI taxonomy): Eukaryota > Metazoa > Chordata > Testudines > Cheloniidae > Lepidochelys > Lepidochelys olivacea. Next base: position 44,697,861 of record NC_140424.1, read on the forward strand.
CATCCCCTGCGTTCTACCCCAGAGGTGGAATGAGTCTCTTTCTGGTATTTATTGGGCTCCATCCCCGTAGCGTTTCCCCCCAGTCTGTTCAGTGACGCTCTTGTTCTGTTTCCCAGCTGTCCCCGTGGATCCCGCAGTGGGTGCTGGCTCCAAGCCGCCCCCGGCACCGGGACAGGTGTCTCTTATTTAGCCCCTCAGGGGGCCAGTCACCGGCCGGATTTTCCCAGCTCCAGGTTCAGAAGCCGTCAGACTTCGCTGGACTCTGAGCCACCTGCCGGGGGCTTCTGCGTGGGCGGGGCTTCTCCGCTCTCCTCTGCTTCTGTCTGTGGGTCTGACCTCCACATCATGGGTGTGAGAAGAACAGTAAAGAAAAGGAAATATTTCTCCAGATTCATTCCGTGTTGGACAATATTTTTCCTTTTACGAATGTAAATTACATGGTGTAATGGAGTCAGCTGCCAGAGAAAACCGAATTCTAGAGAAAAGGTACCTGGTTTATACAGGAAAAACCGGTCTGGAGCAGGCTTGATTTGTCAGAAGGAATTCGCCGATTCAAAGAGACACGTGTTGCAAAAATAGATATATTTCAATGTGTGGAAATAAAATCCATTACGTGAAAATTCCTTTATTCACAATCATGTTATTCCTCGTAGAAAATAAATGACAGGGCGGGGAAGGAACATGGCCCAAGATGAGACACTGAACTGAGGACAGAACCCAGGAGTCCTGGCTCCCAGCACCACTGTACCCACTAGGCCCCACTCCTGTCTCAGAGCCGGGGAGAGAACCGAGGAGTCCTGGCTCCCAGACTGTGCCCTCCGTGCTCTAACCATTAGACCCCACTTCCCTCCCAGTGGGGTGCAGCTACGCACACTCACCAGCCAGCCCCTCACACTGTGCATAGCACCCCCCGCCACCCCGCATCCATCCCTTGTCCCCGGCCTCTCGCTGCAGCCGTCTCAGAGGTGCTCAAAACAAACCCTTCCACCGGCCTCCCCCGGAGGTGACATTTCCGGAGGATGCTGAGGCTGAGCTGAGCTGGCCCCATGGAGTCGCCCAGAGGGCGGGCCTGAGCCCTGTCCTCTGGATTGTCCTCCTCACCCCCACCTGGGAGCGGGTATGTCGGCAAATCCCCCACCTCATGCATCTTTAGCGCACTGCAAACGGGAAGTGTGGAGCCAGCGTAAACTAGACTGGACTGAACATCAGAACATCGAACCCGGGGCTGCTCGGTGGTTGGGTCGTTCATTTTTGACCCATTCCCTGGTGGAACCGTATCTCTCTCTTTCTCGCTGGAATTTATAGAGCTCCATCCCCGTAGCATTTCCCCCCCCCAAGGGGTTCAGTGACGCTTTCACTCTGTTTCCCAGATACACCTCCGCGTTCTTATTGGCTGGGCAAAAACTCGCGGGCAGTGGGGCCGGAGGCCCCCTGCACCCCCAACAATGGCGCCCCTGTCGAGCGGCCCCGGGGAGCGAGCAGAAGGGGCTGTGCAGGAGCAATGGGTACCCGGGAGCTTTGTCACCCCCTAGTGGCCGCTGCCGTTATCGTTCTCCTTGGTACAGGAAACGGCCTGTGGCTCCGGGCGTCGGGCTCCTGGGTGTGGGCAGAGGCGGATTTACAATCAAACACACAGTGCTCCGGCATGGGGCCCCCCAACTACAAGGGGACCCCGGGCCGGGCAGCCCAGCACCGTCCACGACCCCCTGCGGGGGGACCCTTGCGGGGGCAGAAGCTGCGGGGGAGAGCAGGGAGGGAGCCATTTAAGGGCCGTGCTGGAGGTGTGGCGTGCGGGGCGCTCGCCCAGCTGGTGAGCCGGGCTCCTGCTGGCTCCCGGGGCTCCTGCTGCTGGCTGGTGCTGGCGGCCAGGTGAGGCCCCCACACACCCAGCCCCCTGCCCTCGCTCCTGACCTCCCCACAACCCCAGCCCTGACTCCTGCACCCCCCTCACACACCCCCAGCCCCCCGACCTCCCTGACTCCTGCACCCCCCCCATCTCCACCTGCACCTCGCGCACCAAACAGAAGCTGCCCCAGGTAAGCGCCCTGCCCCCCAACCCTCTGCCCCAGCCCTGAGCCCCCTCCCGCATCCTAACTCCCTCCCAGACGCTGCACCCCAACCCCCAGCCTGCTCCTGCACCCTAACTCTCAGACCCCACACCCCAACCCTGAGCCCCCTCCCACACCGTAACTCCAGACCCTGCACCCCAACCCCCACCCCGCTCCTGCACCCTAACTCCCTCCCAGACCCTGCACCCCAACCCTGAGCCCCCTCCCACACCCGAACTCCTGGCCCGACCCCGCACCGCAATGGTTTTTTTTATAAAGCGCTCTTATCCAAAGCACTTTACACTAGTTGGCTAACGGTACAAACAATATTTGGAAAGATCGTTAAGTGTCCACCGAGACCCTTAGCAATTTTCAAGTGGTCTGTGAAAAAAAAGTTCGACGACAAAAGCCATCGAGGTCCCTCACTTGATTTTCATTTACTTCCTATTCCTTATACTAGAGGAGGAGGAGGAAGAAAAAAAAGAACGAAAAACAGGGATGGGGGAGAGAAGAGAGAATTTTTTTCTTGGCTGGGTCCTGAGGGGGGGGCCCCAAAAATGAAGCTGAGCACAGGGCCCCACTAACTCTAAATCCGCCACGGGGTGTGGGTGGGTCTGGGGAGGGGACTGTGGCCCCTGCAGGGCTGCTGGTGTGATCCTTCTTCAGAGATCTCTAGGGCCAGGCCCCAGGTGGTGTCAATCGTCTGTAGCGCATCTGACTTCAGTGGAACGGGTTCCCAGAAGCTCATGATCTGGCCCCATTGAGGTCAGTGGCCGCGCGGCCGCTTGACACCAGCTGGGATCCGGCCCAGAGGCTTTGACAGCATAAATTTTTGTGACCTGGTCTCGGGGTGGGGCTCGAGCTGGGCAGAGTTACATTTTCGGAAGGAACCCTAGAAAATCAAACCTGAATCGGCCCTTTATGCTCGCCAGACGGTGACGTACACGGGGAGGCGAGTGGGGTCTTGTGGGTTCAGAGCAGGGTGTTGGGAGCCAGGACTCCTGGGTTCTCTCCCCAGCTCTGGGAGAGGAGAGGGGTCCAGTGAGTTAGAGCCCCCCTGAGCCAGCCCACTCCGATCACACTTGGGGCAGCTCTCCCTTCCCAGAGCGACCAGCTCAGGGTCTCTGCAGACTCAGGCATGGGTCCCACTCGCCCCTGGCTGGAGAGATTTCTTACACCCATGAGAGCTAGAAGCATTTTTGGCTCTGCAAGCTGAGCGCCTGGAGGTCGACTCCAGCTCGCGGGACGGAAACCGTGGTCAGTTATTTGTGCATCACACCCGGCCCCGACTCCGACACATCTGTCGCTGACTGTAAATCACCCCCCGCCCCGCCTGCAGCTGCCTTTGCACAAGCGGCGGCCTCGCCCGATGCTGAATTTCCTGTTTGTCACCACGACCCCCAGGAGCTCAAGTGCAGACAGAGCCCCGAGCCAATCGGCGCGCTCCGGCCTGCCACAGAAACGGCAGCGAGTACCACAGTAGCAAATGGAGCCCCACTCCCAGCCCCACGGACCCAGGCACGGCACAGGCCCCTCTGACCTGGGGCCTGGGAGCCAGGACTCCTGGGTTCTCTCCCTGGCTCTGGGAGGGGAGTGGGGGCTGGTGGGTTAGAGCAGGGGGGCTGGGAGCCAGGACTCCTGGGTTCTCTTCCTGGCTTTGGGAGAGGAGTGGGGTCTAGTGGTTAGAGTGGGGGGGGGGCTGGGAGCCAGGACTCCTGGGTTCTCCTCCGGCCCGAGGGGAGTCACCCAGAGGAATAAGCTTAGCCCCAGCAGCCGGCACAGTCAGGCGGGGGGTAAGGAGGATGGAGCCGGGGGCCAGCAGCCTCCCCATGCTCACCTGCCGCCCCTGCTCAGACCCACAGCCCAGGTGAGCCGGGCGTCAGCAGGAACCCAGGGCTGGGGGCCGGGGGTGAGTCAACCCTGACAGCTGGCCCTGCCCCCCGCTCCCTCAGGGGAAGGAACATGGCCCAAGATGAGACACTGAACTGAGGACAGAACCCAGGAGTCCTGGCTCCCAGCACCACTGTACCCACTAGCCCCCACTCCTGTCTCAGAGCCGGGGAGAGAACCGAGGAGTCCTGGCTCCCAGACTGTGCCCTCCGTGCTCTAACCATTAGACCCCACTTCCCTCCCAGTGGGGTGCAGCTACGCACACTCACCAGCCAGCCCCTCACACTGTGCATAGCACCCCCCGCCACCCCACATCCATCCCTTGTCCCCGGCCTCTCGCTGCAGCCGTCTCAGAGGTGCTCAAAACAAACCCTTCCACCGCCCCCCACCCCCCAGAGGTGACATTTCCGGAGGATGCTGAGGCTGAGCTGAGCTGGCCCCACCGAGTCGCCCAAAGGGCAGGGACCATGGAGCTGCTGCCAGTCCTGAGCCCTGTCCTCTGGATTGTCCTCCTCACTCCCACCTGGGAGCGGGTATGTCAGCAAATCCTGGCTAATTTAATCTGTCCACCTGCCCCATCCCTAGATCCATCTCTGTCCATCCGTCCATCTACCCCACCCCTAGATCCAGCTGCATCTGTTCTCTAAGTCTAGATCCTTATCTATCTACTCATCTCACCCCACCACTTCATTTATGTGTTCATCTGTCCATCCTCCATCCCTACAGCATCCATACCGATCTATCTATACATCTGTCCGCCAGCTCCATCCCTAGATCTGTACCCTTCCTTTCATCTAACCCCACCCCTAGCTCCGTGGCTGTCTACCTAGCCCCATGTACACCCATCTATCCACTCTAACCCACCTCCTTCTGCAGGATCTCCCCATTTCTCTGCGGTCTCGACCCATCCCTCCCACCCACAGTGTCTGTCCGTCCATCCCTCCCGCCTCAAGATCCCCTCATGCACCTCTAATGCATCACAAACAGGAAATGTGGAGCCAGCATCAGCTAGACTGGACTGAACATTGGAACATCGAACCCGGGGCTGCTCGGTGGTTGGGTCATTCATTTTTGACCCGTTCCCTGGGGGAATCAGAATCTCTCTCCCTCTCTCTCTCTCTCTCTGGTATTTATAGGGCTCCCCGTAGCATTTCCCCCGCCCCCCCCAGTAGGTTCAGTGACGCTCTCGTTCTGTTTTCCAGGTGTGCCCATGGATCCCGCACCTGAAAAATCTAGGGGTTTTTTTGCAGATAATAACTTAGAAATTAGACACAGTGCTCCTGTCAGCTAGTTCCTATATAAAAAAAGGAAACACCAAGTAATGTTCAGATGACGTGTAATTTCAGAACAGGAAACCACGTCTGAAATTCTTCCAAACTGCAGCAGTGTGGGTATCACACCCGGGCCCGTTTGAACTCAGGAAACTGGCACCCCGAGCGAATGAATTTCCTGCTAAAGTGAAGAGCGCCATGAGGTGGCGGGTTACGGGATTCGTAGGAACAGACTGGGCAGAATTGGGTTGCCGGATTTCTACTGCATGAATAGCCCAAAGTCACTTAAAAGCTAGCCCCACGGTAGCCCAATCTGTTCATTGAAACAAAGTTTTTTTTGTGAACGTATTGGTCTGTACCTTTAGAAAGAATCACTATCTAGGGTATTAATAAAGGCTGGATGTTAGCAGCATTGACCTATAACGAACAAGTTTTGGCAGCCAAATCTTACAAACTGTTCAGATTGGCTCGGGTTTCTGTGCACGGAAGGTTTATACAAATAGTGATGATAAATACAAAGGACTCAGTAGGAAGGAGGTTTCCAGTGTGTTAAGAGCACCGCAATGAAATCCACTGTTGCTACTCAAGTCTGTGAGACTCTCCTGTGCCCTCAGAAATATTAAAGCACACAGGAGCTACGAATATTTACCAGCCAGATGAGAAGGAGATGTAGAAGACAACTGCAAAATGTCTCCTTGAGGGCAGCAGTCAAGGGCAGCAGCGCCTCAAAAGGTATCTGAGAAAAGGTCCTAGAAAACTGCAGCCCCGCTCTGGGGAGATTTGGTCAAATCCCGGCATTCACAGAGGAATCGGTGTTTCTGTGCCACGGCCCGTGGACCTGACCCAAAGCCCATTGTGGCCCAATTCGAGGTCTAGGTGCGTGGCTGGTTTGTCTGCGGGTCAATCTGGCCCTGAGCCAGAATCTGGCCCTGGCCCTGAGCGGGGGGCGCTGTCCTCAGGCAGCCAGGACTGGCCCCATTGCCCCAGGGCGGCGCTAGGGGCCTGTGTAGCCTATAGTTCCGTCCCGCCCCCCCGTACTACGCGCTCTGTGTCTTCACCCCGCTTTCCCTTTGACCCCCATCATCTCCAGCTCTGCCTGCGCACCGGTCTCCGCCCTGACAATGGAAAGCCCTGGATGGTCCTGCCGCTCCCAGCTCGCTGCCAGCTGCCCCTGGGACACCTGCCCTCCTCTGGCGGCCCCTGGGGCCAGCAGCTCCCTCTGGGGTCCACCGGGGGATCGTTCCAGGGCCGCGAGAGGGGGCTGCGACCCACAGAGCCGTGAGGACACCACCATGCCCTGCCCCCTCCCCTCTTTGCACAGGGGCAGATCATTCGTCGCTGGAGGGCCTGTGCCCCCTTTCCCCCATTTGCACTGGAAGATCAACTCCCTCCTCCCTCCTTTGCACTGGGGGGGCAGCCCCGGTTGCTGGCTCCGCTGTGCGCCATGGGGCCCGTTTTGCTCATCCCTCACCGGAATGTGAATTAGCACCAAGCGGGTCGGGTTAGTAAATTAACTAGTCCCCTAAAGCGTCATTATGAATATTTTAATTAGACCTTAATTCCTAGGTGTATTTCGACTACATAACGAGCTTAGGGTGAGATAAAATATTGTTAGTTAATGAAGTGAAATTTGGATAACATCACATAGTTCTTAGCAGTTAATATTTTTAATTTTTTTTTCTTAATTTTCTCCTTGAAATGGGTAAAAAAGATGCTATTGGACGGGGTTTGAAGGGAAACGGCACGCTGGGAAATATGCAAATTAGTTAAACGGCCGCAACGACAGAAGGCGGCGGGGACAGGCGCCTCGCGCTGCCAGGCAGCGGCCGTTAGGGGGCGTGGGAAGGGTAGTTGGGGGGGCAGGATACGTACGCATGCGCTGTGCTAACCCCTGGGTGGGCCACCGGGGTGCGCATGCGCCTGATTTCAGTTTCGGTTCCCTCCAGAGTCGGCGGCACGTGCGCCGACTCGTTTGGTTTCACTGCGTTCCAGTGCGCATGCGTCTACCCCTCCCTCTCACGGGGATTATTCCTGAGTGCGCATGCGTGAAACCAGCTTTCCCGCCTCTTGACTGCACAAGATTCGCATGGGCAGCCGCCATTCCGGGGGCGCTCAATACGCATGCGCGCTGACCGCTCTTCCTTGCCCAGAGTAACGAGCCGGCGGGAAGCCGCCTCCGAGCCTCCTTCCCGATTGAGCATGCGCATCCAAATCCCGCGCGGCTTCCCGGCCCCCAATGCGCATGTCTGGAGCAGAACCCCGCGGCTGCGCACTGCTCTCCCAGCGGCGGCGGCCGCCCTCTCGCGCCACTGCCACGGCGGGTCTAACGCGCGTGCGCTTCCAGCGCCCGGCGCCTTTTAATGGTCCCCAGGGACATAGCCCCGCCCCCCCGGGACATAGCCCCGCCCCCACCCCTGAGACCCTTAACCCCGCCCCCAGGGACCGAGCCCTAGCCACCTCCCCCTCCGGGCCAAGCCCCGCCCCCCAGGGACATAGCCCCGCCCCCACCCCTGAGACCCTTAACCCCGCCCCCAGGGACCGAGCCCTAGCCACCGCCCCCTCCGGGCCAAGCCCCGCCCCCCAGGGACATAGCCCCGCCCCCACCCCTGAGACACTTAACCCCGCCCCCAGGGACCGAGCCCTAGCCACCTCCCCCTCCGGGCCAAGCCCCGCCCCCCAGGAACATAGCCCCGCCCCCACCCCTGAGACACTTAACCCCGCCCCCAGGGACCGAGCCCTAGCCACCTCCCCCTCCGGGGCCAAGCCCCGCCCCCAGGGACTTAGCTCCGCCCCCCGGGACCCAGCCCCGCCCCCCAGGGACATAGCCCCCACCCCTGAGACACTTAACCCCACCCCCTAGGGCCTCCTGCCCCCCGGGATCCCAGCTCAGCCCCCCCCATGGCCCCAGCTCCCCCCCCCCGGGCTGCCTGCCCCCCAGAGACACAGTCCTGCTCCAACCCTCCCCTGGGCCCCAGCCCCCCAGGGCCCCAATCCTGCACCCCCAAGAGCCAGACCTGCCCCTGCCCCCCCAAGGACGCTAGTGACCCCCCCCGTGAGGATCACCACTCAGGGCCCTTCATGCGCGGGGTAAAGGCTCTGCGGCGTCGGAGCCGGGAGGGGGGGCGCGGGGTAAAGGCTCTGCGGCGTCGGAGCCGGGAGGGGGGGCGCGGGGTAAAGGGTCTGCGGCGTCGGAGCCGGGAGGGGGGGCGCGGGGTAAAGGGTCTGCGGCGTCGGAGCCGGGAGGGGGGGCGCGGGGTAAAGGGTCTGCGGCGTCGGAGCCGGGCGGGGGGGCGCGGGGTAAAGGCTCTGCGGCGTCGGAGCCGGGAGGGGGGGCGCGGGGTAAAAGCTCTGCGGCGTCGGAGCCGGGCAGGGGGGGCGCGGGGTAAAAGCTCTGCGGCGTCGGAGCCGGGCGGGGGGGCGCGGGGTAAAGGGTCTGCGGCGTCGGAGCCGGGAGGGGGGGGCGCGGGGTAAAGGCTCTGCGGCGTCGGAGCCGGGCAGGGGGGGCGCGGGGTAAAGGGTCTGCGGCGTCGGAGCCGGGCAGGGGGGGCGCGGGGTAAAGGCTCTGCGGCGTCGGAGCCGGGCGGGGGGGCGCGGGGTAAACGCTCTGCGGCGTCGGAGCCGGGAGGGGGGGCGCGGGGTAAAGGCTCTGCGGCGTCGGAGCCGGGAGGGGGGGCGCGGGGTAAAGGGTCTGCGGCGTCGGAGCCGGGAGGGGGGGTGCGGGGTAGACGCTCTGCGGCGTCGGAGCCGGGCGGGGGGGCGCGGGGTAAAGGCTCTGCGGCGTCGGAGCCGGGCGGGGGGGCGCGGGGTAAAGGCTCTGCGGCGTAGGAGCCAGGCGGGGGGGCGCGGGGTAAAAGCTCTGCGGCGTCGGAGCCGGGCGGGGGGGCGCGGGGTAAAAGCTCTGCGGCGTCGGAGCCGGGCGGGGGGGCGCGGGGTAAAGGCTCTGCGGCGTCGGAGCCGGGCGGGGGGGCGCGGGGTAAAGGCTCTGCGGCGTCGGAGCCGGGAGGGGGGGTGCGGGGTAGACGCTCTGCGGCGTCGGAGCCGGGCGGGGGGGCGCGGGGTAAAGGCTCTGCGGCGTCGGAGCCGGGCGGGGGGGCGCGGGGTAAAGGCTCTGCGGCGTCGGAGCCGGGCGGGGGGGCGCGGGGTAAAGGCTCTGCGGCGTCGGAGCCGGGCGGGGGGGCGCGGGGTAAAGGCTCTGCGGCGTAGGAGCCAGGCGGGGGGGCGCGGGGTAAAAGCTCTGCGGCGTCGGAGCCGGGCGGGGGGGCGCGGGGTAAAAGCTCTGCGGCGTCGGAGCCGGGCGGGGGGGCGCGGGGTAAAGGGTCTGCGGCGTCGGAGCCGGGCAGGGGGGCGCGGGGTAAAGGGTCTGCGGCGTCGGAGCCGGGCGGGGGGGCGCGGGGTAAAGGCTCTGCGGCGTCGGAGCCGGGCGGGGGGGCGCGGGGTAAAGGGTCTGCGGCGTCGGAGCCGGGCAGGGGGGGCGCGGGGTAAAGGGTCTGCGGCGTCGGAGCCGGGCAGGGGGGGCGCGGGGTAAAGGGTCTGCGGCGTCGGAGGCGGGCAGGGGGGGCGCGGGGTAAAGGCTCTGCGGCGTCGGAGCCGGGCGGGGGGGCGCGGGGTAAACGCTCTGCGGCGTCGGAGCCGGGAGGGGGGGCGCGGGGTAAAGGCTCTGCGGCGTCGGAGCCGGGAGGGGGGGCGCGGGGTAAAGGCTCTGCGGCGTCGGAGCCGGGAGGGGGGGCGCGGGGTAGACGCTCTGCGGCGTCGGAGCCGGGCCGGGGGGCGCGGGGTAAAGGGTCTGCGGCGTCGGAGCCGGGAGGGGGGGTGCGGGGTAGACGCTCTGCGGCGTCGGAGCCGGGCGGGGGGGCGCGGGGTAAAGGCTCTGCGGCGTCGGAGCCGGGAGGGGGGGCGCGGGGTAAAGGCTCTGCGGCGTCGGAGCCGGGAGGGGGGGTGCGGGGTAGACGCTCTGCGGCGTCGGAGCCGGGCGGGGGGGCGCGGGGTAAAGGCTCTGCGGCGTCGGAGCCGGGAGGGGGGGCGCGGGGTAAAGGCTCTGCGGCGTCGGAGCCGGGAGGGGGGGCGCGGGGTAAAGGCTCTGCGGCGTCGGAGCCGGGAGGGGGGGCGCGGGGTAAAGGCTCTGCGGCGTCGGAGCCGGGAGGGGGGGTGCGGGGTAAACGCTCTGCGGCGTCGGAGCCGGGAAGGGAACACTGGGGAACAGATTATCACATACAGAGATAAGCCCGACTGGTGCAAAGGGCTTTGGAATATTCTTGCTTGGAAATGAACCCCAATAAACGTTGCATTGTCTGCGCTTAGGACTTCTGGTCTTCTGCTTCCTGTCTGCATGACAAGAACCAGGGGAGGGGGTGAAGGGGAAAGCCCTCTGCAAAGCCACCCAAGACAGCGGGGACCATGGAGCAACTGCAGCCCTGAGCCCCGTCCTCTGCGTCCTCCTCTTCATCCCCACCTGGGCAGCAGGTATGTCGGCAAATCCTGGCTAGCTAGCCTGGGGGTCGGTCTGTCTACTCCCCCAGATCCATCTGTCCATCCCTCCCCATCCCCACAGCCATATTGAGCCATCCCCATACATCCCCATCTATCTAAACTAATCCATCCACCCTCCCCTCGGTTATCTATCCATCCCTGTGCAGTATCCATCCACCCATCCTTCCCTCTATCTATCCATCCAGCCTTCCCTCGACAATATGTCCCTCCATCCTTCCCCCCACAGGATCTATCCCTCCCAGGGCCATCCTTAGGCATATGCAGCATATGCACCCAAAAATTTGGGGCACCCCTGGGTCTTAATGTCCTCCCTCCTGCCTCTTCCTATCCCTTTTTGACCCTTCCTGTAGGCTCCCACCACAGCTGGCTGCTGCTGCAGCCTGGTGAGTCTTCCTCCAGAGGGGATCCAATACTTAAAAGTGAAAAAGCCTCCAGCCTGCCAGACCTATTAGCACAACATTGAAACTGTTAAAGAGCCATTCATGGGGTAATGAAGCCATGTGACAGGCATTTGCCAATCCGCAGGTATATACGGTTAGTTTCTGAATTTACTGACCAAAACAGTTGTGCATTACTGTAATATTTACTCGGAACTTGTTAGTCTACAGGACCTTACTTTAAAATTTACTTTAAAAATATTTAATTAGTGTGTTGCTGAAGATTGTAAAATCACATCTCTAAAAAATCCTTGCATAGATTTATAGATGCACCATCTGAGTATTCATCTTTAGCCTTAAATGCTTGGATCTTCAGACATATAGTTTTTTAAATAAATCCTTCAAAAGACCACCCTTCTCTAAAATACACATTTTAATGACTATAGGACAAAAAAACTTGCTTCCAAAGTCTTCCTGTCCTTTCTGTCCATCCCATTCTCCCTTCACCCCCCCTGGTGAAGAGCGCCCTTAACACCCCTTTCCTTCCAGATAGCTGGACAAACGAGTTTCCCTTTCTTCTGACTATCTGATGAACTAGTTTTAAGAGAACGCTCCAGCAAAATCAGTACCTTAGTAAGATATAAAATCCTTTGTTATGCCTAAAATCTTTGAAAACATGTTTTTTAAAGTTGGTGAAATTTCATAAACACGTCTATTGTTATGGAGATCACACAAAGTAAATTAGTGTTCCCTTTTTCTAAAAGGAGTGAACGTTGTTATGAACACACGAAACCTCTGTGATCAATTAATTTAAAATAATGTCTTTGTGTCAGTGAGTTAAATATGTAGTAATCTGGAATGATTACTTTCTGAAGGCTTAAGAGTACATTTAGAATATAAAATCAGGTTAGAAATACTGAATAAGAAAATGTAAAACAGAGAAGAGCTGCCTCATGTATCCCATAATATTTAACGCTGTGTTCAGCAGGGCAGCTGACTCACCCTTACTACAAAGCTTTTGCAAATAAATCTCTGACAAACTTCAGGGTATATCAAAATCCCTGTGACTGACATTTTTTATTCCCAAATGTAGTGCTTTTAATTAGGTACCTTCTGCATGTCCAGTCTTCACCATCGGGCCTGCAGTGGGAAACATGCTCCATTTTCTTTAGAAAGAAATGGCGGAAGAGTGGTCTTTTCAAATGTCATTTGCTTCATTTGAGTTCAGGGGTTTGGCTGGAAGGGGATGAGCAGGGAAGAGCGGAGGGAAACAGTGGGGAGAGGGCGGGGCCTGGGCAGAGTGGGGGCGGGGCCTGGGGCAGAGCAGGGGTGGAGTATGGGCGGGGCCACAGGTGGGCTGGGGAACGAGCCTCCCCAAGTGGCAGCTTCACCCCCACCCACGACAGCAGGTAAGAGTGGGTCGGCTCCCGCACACCCAGTATGCGCTGCAGTGTCTTAGGCAGGGGCCGTATTCACAGAGCCGAATGAACCGGCACCGCGCATTCTGCATGAGGCAGAGGGTCCGGGGGTCTCTGCGGGGAACCGTGACGCTCCGCCGCTATGAGGCAGGCCAGGCGCCTCGGTGTCCTTTGCTGCCTCGTCCCTCCCCCCGCAGGGCTGCTGTCAGGCCTAGGGGCACTAGTTTCATAATACTGCGTAGGGCCCCATAAATCCTAAGAACGGCCCTGGGTAGCACCACACTGGGCTAGTTACCCTTCCTGGGGGCGTAGGAGGAGAGGGAGGCGGGTTAGGGGCAGCAGGGAGACCCTGTAGCCTGGGAGCGTTAAGGAGACAGACTCATTAATTTCAGCAACTGCATGTATCCTGACAGGGTGAATCGGGGCAAAAAGTTGGGGCCAGATCCCAGCTGGTGTCAAGCAGCCACACCTGCACTGACCTCAGTGGGGCTAGGTACTAAGTCTCTGTAAATCAGTTCCATTGAAGTCAGAAAAGCTAAAGACGATTGACACCAACTGGGGGTCTGGCCCCCTTGGACTCCGATGGAGCTACAGCTGATTGACACAAACTGGGGCTCTGGTCCCATTGCTTCCAGTGGAGCACTGGCCAGCTGACCCTAGCTGGGATCTGGCCCCATTGACTTAGATGGAGCTAGAACCGATTGACCCTGCTTGCTGACTGTTTCTCCTGCGCTCTCTCTCTGCCTCCCTCCGCTGCTGTGTTCTCCTTGGGTTTCTGCATCTTCTCCCTCTGCTGCTGGACAGGACAGGACAGTGTCCTGCAGCTCCCTCAGCTCTCCATTCGGCTGTCGGACAGATGGACCGCTCAGCAAGCTTCTCTCTGCTTTTCTCTCCTTCTCATCACTGTCCACTCGCTCTCCACCTACTCCTTGGCTGTCTGCTGACTCACTGACTTTTATACAGCCCTGTCAGGACTGTCTTGCGCATGACAACTGCCCACATTCCAAACGGTCCGTTCTGTTTTTACCCTGCAGACGTTGTGTACCTCAGAGTTATGATCTGCTGACCTTTCCCCTACTTTGGCCAATTCTGTTTTTAGAGCTCTGTGACCTGCAGCTTCAAATTGAGGAGAGATTCTTGCTTACTTAAAATGGACGCTAGGGGAAGTGTATTTGTTTCATGTCCCGCAGGATTTAAAGGAGGGCGGGTGAAACTGGGGTTAACGCTTCAAAGAGAGGGGAAGACAGTGGAAGTGGATCTCAGTGAGGGTGGAAAGAAACCGGAAGTGGCATCGACCCCTCTAACATAAACAAACAACTTGCCCATAGTTCTTTATGGGGTCCGGGTGGGAAACAGGAGCTGCATTGGAAGGTTCCGGGATGTATTTGGGGGGTATCAGAAAGGGAGTGAGTCCCCTTCCCCAGGTCAGGAACAATGGGGAGGTGGGGGGGCAGGGGAGAAAAGTGCGGGAGGGACAAAAATCCCACAAAAATGGCAAATACCGAAAGGGGAAAAAATCAGAGACCAATTTCCCCCCTGGTGTTTCAATTACTTCTCGACATTGCTGGTTGATTTTCCCCAGTGATTTATATTCAGTTCCTTCTTTTTCTCTCTTTTTTCCTTCTCCCCCCACTCATCATTTTAAAAAACAACATTTGAAGGGGGGGCAAAATTCCAATTTACAGGGGAGAAAAGATTTTCATGAAAAAAAATATTGTTTTGTGGGGGAGGGGGGAGGGAAGTGTCCCCATTTTCAGGAATAAAATGAAACATTTTCACGGGGGGGGAGGGGAGGGGAGGGAATGATGTTCCAGAACAAAATGTCAAATTTTCAGGAAAGTATCATTTTTTTTCAAAAGGGGACAAATGTTGATTTTCTGAAAAGCAAAATTTCAGAAATGATTGTAAGATTTTGGACCACGACAAGGAGACTGAAGAGAAGAGGGAAGTGAGGGAGAAAAAGCAAAAGTTTATACCCAAACACATTTTTTCAAAAAACCGCTGAAAACAGACAATTTTTCACACAAAGAAATTATTTTATTTTTAGACCAAAAAAAAATCACTTTCTTTGAGACATTCCAGCTGGCTGGAGCAGTCACGCTGGTCACTCAGACCACTTCAACCGCCCACACGATGCTGAGCTGGGCGAACGTTTCTCTTTATGCTCAGTTAGGAAGAGGGACCAGACGCTGCGTTAATTACCCCCAGCTGGTCACGCTCCACAGGGAGGCGTTGCAATCACTCCGGAGAGGACAGGGAAATAACACACAGGGACGTGATATAGTTATATCCAGGAGGCCCCGGAGAAGGCATTTCCTGAGGGTCAGACCATGCCCTAGTTGATTATTCCGTGCCGTAGAGAGGGCTAGTGGGGTTTTGTTGGGGTTCACACGGACCTTCACACCCATAATTTTCTTCTGCTCTCCCTCAAACCCTGTGAGGGTCTCCTCCTGTGGGGAATTCCCTCCTGGCGGCGTGGCTGTGAGTGTGAGGGACTCAGGTGCTGCTGGGTGCGGAGGGACTCAGCGCCGCTGGGCGTGGTTGGAGGTGTGTTCCCTGCGTCCTGGAGTCTGGATTTTAATCTCTGCGTACTGTACGCTCTCGCTTTCCTCGGCCCCCCGGCTGCCGTGGCCCTGTGTTGGACAGACACACTGTGAGGACGCCGTCACCCCAGATCTGGTCTCTTAATTCAGGCCAATTTAGGCAGCTCCCAGAGAGCAAATCCCACAGTGTTACCCCAGATCGGAGGGGTTGGGAGTCAGAACTCCTGGGTTCTATCCCCACCTCTGGGAGGGGACTGGAGACTATGGGGTTAGAGCAGGGGGGATGGGAGCCAGGACTCCTGGGTTCTATCCCCAGCTCTGGGAGGGGACTGGGGGGTTAGAGCAGGGGGGATGGGAGCAAGGACTCCTGGGTTCTCTCCCCTCACTGTATTGTACCAGTCCTTATTGGCACCCGGAGACCAGATCCAAGCACTGTATGGAACAGGGCCCAGCCTGCATTGTCTCACCTTCGGCTGCCGCTGGCGGGGCTGCGAGGGGGGCGGCGCTGCGGAAGAAGGGAGAAGAAAGGAACGTTAAAACGGAGGAGTGTGAGAGAGAGTCTGGGGTGAAGAGGGAAGCTGCAGAGATCTAGGGACGAGAGGAGAAGGAAGGACATGGGGGGTTCGTTATATGGACAGACAACCCAGCATGGACCCAGAGGACAGACGGCCGCTAGGGTGCGTTCACTAGCAGAGTCCCTGGCCCATAGAGGCCAGGAGTTTAGCAGGGGGAAGGCTCCGGTTTGGTACCTCAGCATCTCTTCAGGAGGACGGTGGCCACCAGGCCGATGATGAGAATCTGCCCCAGGGCGATGGCGACCTGGTACAGGAGCTCCCGGCCGCAGCACCCTAGGGGGGCAGGTTCTTTCCCTGAGCAATGGAGAGGAGCGTTAGGGGATTCTCAGCCCCTTGAGCCAGCCAGTCCCCTGCCCTGGGGCCGCAGAGGGGGAAGGCTCCATGCCCCCATTCCCCACCTCACCTGTGTCACTCTGGTTTCTCCCCATCACCCGCAGCTCGGTGCCCGCTCCTGTCCCGCTCTCTCCCTGGCGGATGCTGATCTGACACTGATAGAGACCAGAGTCCCGCTTCTCCAACTCCGACAGGGTCAGCGTGGCCTCCCCTTTCCGGAGCAGATCCAGGTCGGACATATTGAGCCGTCCGCTGTAGAAGGGATGGTGAGATTCCAGTATGACTCCGGGTACTCTAGTCCACGTCGCTTTGGCCACGGTACCCTGTCTGTACTTGAAGGAGCAGCTGAGGTTAACGGTCTCGCCGGGGGAAGCTCGTAGGACAGCGGGGCTCTGAAGCACTGTGAGACCTTCGTGAACTAGGACAATAAACATTATAGCATCAAAGGAAAATGACAACGAGTGGTATCAAGACACTCCCTAGCTGCCTAAAACCTTAGCAGCACAGAGAGAAGAAGCTAAGGGGAAAGAAATGTGCGTTCCCGTCCACCTTGCCATTGCTCACAACACTCGATAACACACTGCGCAGGGCTTTCCCTTCCACCCCAGCAGAGACCCACCATGAACACTGCTCTGTGCAAGGCAGATGCTCACAGAGACGTTAGATGTCAAATCACTCAGGACAGCTAAGTCCAAAGCAGACTGCGAGGAATTACAAAGGGATCTCACTAAACTCAGGGACTGGGCAACAAAATGGCCGATGAAACTCAAGGGTGGTAAATGTAAAGTCATGCACATTGGAAAACAGAATCCCAACTATACATACAATCAGATGGGGTCTCAATTAGCTGTTACCACTCAAGAGAGATCTTGGAGTCGTTGTGGATAGTTCTCTGCAAACATCCACTCAATGTGCAGCGGCAGTGAAAAATGTCACCAGACTGTGAGTATCCATTCAGAAGGGGAGAGATAAAAAGACAGAAAATATCCTATTGCCTCTATATAAATCCATGGTACACCCGCACCTTGGACCCTGCATGCAGTTTTGGTCACCTCAAATCAAGTAAAGATACATTAGAATTGCAAAAGGTACAGAGAAGGGCAACCAAAACAATGAGGGGTATGGAACGGTTTCCCCCTTACAAGGACCAGGAAACCCCCTTACAAATTAAAGTGGCAGCTTGTCATTTTAACCCTTTTAAATACACCACAAACACATGCCTCCACTTTATACAATTTGTTCTTCAAACTAGAGGGGTCAGAATTCATCCTGACAGAACGTTTTCCTCTTGGGAAATGCCGTCTCGTCGACAGGGTGACAATTGTTTTAAAACTGGGGGAGAGAAAGAGTTTTTGATAGGGTCAAAAGGGAATGATTTGATTTTGCATTTCCAGACTGGTTTGACTTGATATTATTAAGAGGAGTCAATACTGAAATGAAAAATTTATTTTATGGAAACAGAATACTTCTCATTGACCTGATGGGACATATCCTTATTTATCAATGCATCCATCCATGCACTCATCCTCCACCCCTAGATCTATGTTGATAGATAGATAGATAGATTAGATATTCTTTTTGGGGTGGGATGGATGGGTACATAGATAAACAGATAGATGAGATGTAGGGGTAGGGCTGAATGAGTAGACAGAGATGGATCTAGGGGTGGGGTAGGTCGATGGATGGACACACAGAGATGGATCTAAGGGTGGGGTGGGTGGATGGATGGACACACAGGGATGGATCTAGGGGTGGGGTAGGTGGATGGATGGACAGACAGAGACAGATCTAGGGATAGGGTATATGGACAGATAGGGCTGAATATAGTGGAGTGGGGAAGAAGGACAGATGGACAGACAGAGATGGATCTAGGGGTGGGGCAGATGGACAGACGGACAGACAGAGATGGATCTAGGGGTGGGGTAGGTGGATGGATGGACACACAGAGATGGATCTAGGGGTGGGGTAGGTGGATGGATGGACACACAGAGATGGATCTAGGGGTAGGGTAGGTGGACATCCCCCTGGAAGCCCTAGACAATAGAAATGAGGGGTTAGGAGATTCCTGGACTAAAGCCCCATAGAGGGGACAGCCCCGTAACCCATTCCCACCTCCTGAGCCAGCCAGTCCCCCACCCTGGGGCCGGATCGGTGCTGACACCCCATACAGGGCGAAGGCCCCGTGCCCCCATTCTGCACCTCACCTGTGTCACTCTGGTTTCTCTTCATCACCTGCAGCTTGGTGCCCGCTCCTGTCCCTCTGACTCTCTGGCCGATGCTGACATGACACCGATAGAGACCAGAGTCCCGCTTCTCCAATTCAGACAGGGTCAGTGTGGCCTCCCCTTTCCGAAGCAGATCCAGGTCGGACATACTGAGCCGTCCGCTGTAGAAGGGATGGTAAGATTCCAGCACAACCCTGGGTGCTATGGTCCAGATCACTTTGTCCACGCTGCCCCATCTGTACTCGAAGGAGCAGCTGAGGTTCATGGTCTCGCCGGGGGACGCTCGGAGGACAGCTGGGCTCTGACGCACTGTGAGACCTTCGTGAACCAGGGCAATAAACATTATAGCAGCAAAGGAAAACGACGAGGAGTGGTATCAAGACACTCCCCAGCCACCCAAAACCTTAGCCGCACAGCGAGAAGAAGCTAAGGGGAAAGAATTGTGCGTTCCTGTCCACCTTGCTATTGCTCACAACACTCTCGATAACACACTGCACAGGGCTTTCCTTCCACCCCAACAGAGACCCGACATCAACACTGCTCTGGGCACGGCAGATGCTCACAGAGACGTTAGACGTCAAATCACTCAGGACAGCTAAGTCCAAAGCAGACTGCGAGGAATTACAAAGGTATCTCACTAAACTCGGTGACTGGGCAACAAAATGGCCGATGAAACTCAATGATGGTAAATGCAAAGTCATGCACATTGGAAAACAGAATCCCAACTATACATAGAAACTGATGGGGTCTCAATTAGCTGTTACCACTCAAGAGAGATCTTGGAGTCGTTGTGGATAGTTCTCTGCAAACATCCACTCACTGTGCAGCGTCAGTGAAAAAAGTCACTAGACTGTGAGTATCCATTAGGAAGGGGAGAGATAAAAAGACAGAAAATATCCTATCGCCTCTATATAAATCCATGTTTCGCCCGCACCTTGGACCCTGCGTGCAGTTTTGGTCTCCTCAAATCAAGTAAAGATACATTAGAATTGCAAAAGGTACAGAGAAGGGCAACCAAAACAATGAGAGGTATGGAACGGTTTCCCCCTTACAAGGACCAGGAAACCCCCTTACAAATTAAATTGGCAGCTTGTCATTTTAACCCTTTTAAATACACCACAAACACATGCCTCCACTTCATACAATTTGTGCTTGAAACCAGAGGGGGTCAGAATTTGTCCTAACGGAACATTTTCCTCTTGGGAAATGCCATCTCATCGAAAGGGTGACAATTGGTTTAAAAATGTAGGGGAGAAAGCGTTTTTGATAGGGTCAAAAGGGAATGATTTGATTTTGCATTTCCAGACTGATTTGATTTGCTATTATTAAGAAGAGTCAATACTGAAATGAAATATTTGTTTTATGGAAACAGAATACTTCTCATTGACGTGATGTGACATATCCATATCTATCTATGCATCCATGCACGCATCCTCCACCCCTAGATCTAGATAGATATAGATATTCTTTTTGGGGTGGGATGGATGGGTACATAGATAAAAAGATAGATGGATGTCGGTGTAGGGCTGAATGGGTAAACAGAGATGGATCTAGGGATAAGGTAGGTGGATGGATGGACACACACAGATAGATCTAGGGATGGAGTAGGTGGATGGAAGGACAGACAGAGATGGATCTAGGGATAGGGTAAATGGACAGATAGGGCTGAATATAGTGGAGTGGGGTAGAAGGACAGATGGACAGACAGATGGATCTAGGGATTGGGTAGGTCGATGGATGGACACACAGAGATGGATCTAGGGTTGGGGTAAGTGGATGGATGGACACATAAAATTAGTACCTGCTCCCCAGGTGGGGATGAGGAGGACGGCGCAGAGGACGGTGCTCAGGGCTGGCAGCTGCTCCATGGTCCCTGCTCTCTGGGGAGCTCCGCGGCCCAGCTCAGCTCAGCCTCAGCATCCTCCGGAAATGTCACCTGGGGGGGGGTGGAAAGTTTTGTGGCCTGAGCTTCTGAGATGGCTGCAGCAAGAGGCTGGGGACGAGGGCTGGACGGGGGTGGGGGGGTGCATTCCTCTGGCCCGTGCTGGGAGGGGAGTGGGGTCTAGTGGTTAGAGCAAGGGGAGATGGGGGGCTGAGAGCCAGGACTCCTGGGTTCAGTCCTCAGTTCATTCTCTCATCTTGGGTCATGCTCCTTACCCTCTCTGGTATATTTTTTCATGAGGAATAACATTATTTTACAGAAAGGAATTTTTGCTTAATATCTTTTATTTTCACACCCTGAGGTATATTTATATATATAAATATTACGTATCTCTTGCCATCAGCGTATTCCTTCTAAAAAACCAAACATGCTCCGGACAGTCTTTATCTGCGTTATACAGAAATGTTTTGTACAGAAATGTTTTCCGACGAAGTGAGCTGTAGCTCACGAAAGCTTATGCTCAAATAAATTGGTTAGTCTCTCAGGTGCCACAAGTCCTCCTGTTCTTTTTGTATGAGAAGGGAAACAGGAACACGACCATATTGCTTTCATGGCTAAATGCCAAGATTCCTGTACTATAAACAACAGTAATATCTACATTAAGTTGATGTTAATTGGGTTCCAAACGTTTGCCGGAGCTTGTATGGATAAAGTAGCTCTTTTCTTTAGCTCTTGGGAAGATCACATGAGACATACGGGAATCCTGCTGCAACAGCAGATCCAATCCACTATTCTTCTCACCAAGTTTTACCTTGAGTTTATAAAGAGATTCAATCGTGTTATTGAACGTGATTTGGAGAAACCATTTCTGTTCTACACTGGTACGGCTTCTAACCCAATACTTGCTGTAGTAAATCAGAACCAAGGGTGGGGAGCTCTTGGGATGCACTCAGCGATGTTTTGTCATCCCTTCCTGCATCAATTTTGCATTTGGGGTGTGACGTTAGGAGTGTAATATATCTCAGAGAAAGGAGACAGGGCCAGAAAGAATCAATGAACTCCCAGACTGACCTGATCCAAGGCCGAACTTTAGAGACTGGTTAGAAAGATCTGTAAATGAACAGAGCTCTGAAATGCAACGAGGCCAGGCAGTTTAAGGGAACTGCGTTCTTTGGGCTTCTGAGTAACCAGGGAGCTCGTACAGAGGCTGTTTGGGGCTGGCTGGGTAAATCTCAGTATTGGAATATTCACCAGCTTTTGGGGTTTGTCTTCCTCGTTCTGTTTGCCGTTCACCCTGATTGAGTGACCTCAGCTGGCTCCCACGGGCACCATCCTCACACTGCAGCTGTGGGGAGAGAGTGAGGAGAGGTGGAGCCGGGGGGAGGGCTGGGAGTCAGGACTCCTGGGTTCTATCCTAAGTTCTGGTTCAGTGTGGTCTAGCAGAAAAAGACTCCCATGCCCCCTAAATCTAACCCCCTAGTCCCCACTCCCATCGCAGAGCTGGGAGAGAACCCAGGAGTCCAGACCCTTTGTCATCCTTCAGTTCAGGTCTGTGCAGAGCCTGGCACGACAGGGGTCCCGATCTTTCCCAGAGGGGAGGGGTCTGTGCAGCACTCAGCAGCATGAGGGAGGGTCCATTTGCGACTGGAACTTTCTGCAGTTTCTGTGGTGGGCTGAAACGTGCCGAGTTGCTTGGGGCTCTGTCTTCACTTTCACCCCTGCGCATCGTGGTGAAAAACAGGAAATTCAGCCTCTTTCAGGGCTGCAGCTTCTGCAAAGGTGGTAGCTGGGAGGGAAGCGGGGACCAGGGGTGAGTTACAATCAGCTACAGAAGTGTCGGAGTCAGGGCCGGGTGCCACGCACAAATAACTGACCACGGTTTCCGTCCCATGAGCTGGAGTCGATCTCTAGGTGCTCAGCTTGCAGAGCCAAAAATACTTCTAGCCCTCACAGGTGCAAGGAAATCTCTCTAACCAGGGACGGGTGGGACCCATGCCTGAGTCTGCAGAGAGCGTGAGCTGATCGCTCTGAGAGGGGGGAGCTGCCCCGAATGTGATCCAGGCAGTGATGGGAGTGGGCTGGCTCGGGGGGGGGTCTCTCCTGCTAGAATTTTACTTTCCACCCAAATTTCCAATATTTCACCTTTTTGTCCCAATTCAGGAGAAAAACAAGTGTTAAAATATAGATGGAAAATCTGTTTTCTGAACATCTGACCTGGGAGCGCTTGAAATCCCACCCAACACCCCTTCCTCATGTAGTCTGAGACGGGGTGAACAGCCTTATTTTCTAGCCTTCTATCACCTCCTCTTCTCTGTTTCAATCTCTCCTCCTACACCGAGTCGGGACCTAGGGTGTTTTCAAAACAAACATTTGCACTGGGGAAAAGTCAGAAACTCACTCCGTTCGTTCTGCTAGAACTTTCCTCTCAGCAAGGTGAGTCGTCCATTCCCAAGACAGATATATTTCCGAGTGCAAACGTGTTTGTTTCAATAACGTTGATATTTACGTAAGAAGAAGCAAATATGTTTTATAAATGCAGCTTGCAGTGGGGTGGAGAATATTGTGTCAGCTATTATATATAGATGTAAACACACACACAGATATACGCAAATGCACACACACAGTTTTTGGGTTTCTGCGTCTCCTCCCTCTGCTGCTGGACAGGACGGGTCAATGTCCTGCTGCTCCGTCGGCTCCCCATTCGGCTGTCGGACAGATGGACCGCTCAGCAAGCTTCTCTCTGCTTTTCTCTCCTTCTCCTCACCGTCCACTCACTCTCCACCTACCCCTTGGCTGTCTGCTGACACACTGACTTTTATACCGCCCTGTCAGGCACAGGCACCGTTCTGTGGGTGCTCTGGGGCTGTAGCACCCATGGGGGAAAATTAGTGGGTGCTCTGCACACACCAGCAACCAAGCTCCCCCCCCACCCCACCTCACCTCACGTCACCGAACCTCCACCTCATCGTCTGAGCGCGCCGCGTCCCTGCTTCTCTGCCCACCTCCCAGCACTTGCTGCCGCAAAACAGCTGTTTCGTGGCAGAACAAGCTCCGGGAGGGAGGGGGGAGGAGCGGGGACTCAGCGCACTCAGGGGAGGAGGCGGAGAAGAGGCAGGGCAGGGGCGGGGATTTGGGGAAGGAGGTTGGAATGAGGGCAGGGAGGGGGCGGAGTTGGGGCGGGGCCTTTGGGAAAGGGGTTGGAATGGGGGCGGGGCAAGGGTGGAGTCGGGGCGGGACCGGGGGCAGACGGGGGTCGAGTTGGGAGGCCGTGGTTGGCTCCTCTGCTGCCCAGCTGCCCGCCTTCCAGACGGTCCGTTCTGTTTTTAGCCCGCAGCCGTTGTTTCCCTCAGCGTTCGGATCGGCTGACCTTTGCCCCACTTCGCTTTTCCCGCCAATTCTACCTGTTAGCGCTGTGGGATCTGCCGCTCCGCGCGTGGGCCTGACTCTTGCTTGTTTACAATGAAAGCCAGGGATACACCATGGAGCCCGGGGGATTTCTCTGGCATCAGCATCCTCCACGCAGGTGTTCGACCGGCAAGTTATTGCACCTGGTTTCTCACGTTTAGACAAAAAGGGAAGCAGCTCAGGGGGTAGCATAAGGAAATCTCAAAATGCAAGGTCAAGAGTTCATCAGTTTCTGGTGCGTTACTCAAGTGAGTTTCGTCTCCATATTTTTCAAAGGGGACGTGTGTTTGTTTCATCACTAGAGAGGAACTGACTGATTTGCGAACACTTCAGCTGTGTCTGTAACAACCTGATGTTCCAGGAGAGGAGAAGTGGAGGGGAGGCCAGGAGGCCACAAGGAGGGCGGAAGTGACGTGGAAGCGGTGTCACGCCGCCTGCCACGATGGGGCGTTTGCCCACAGCCTTGGTGCAAAGCCCGACAGGGTCCGGGTGGGAAACAGGAGGCCTCGAGGGAAAGTTTCGGGGTGTGTTTGGTTCTGCAGCGGTTAAATGGTCCCAAGGAGAGCAGGTGATGGGGGAGGGGGACAGAAGACCGTCCATGAAGTGGGCCCAAGACAGGGCGGGAGTGGACCGGATGTGGCGTCAGGACTATAGCCATAGATGACTTGCCCACAGTTGGGTGCCACGCTCTCGATGATCCAGGTGGGAAAGACGAGGGGGAGGGTTCCGGGGAGTGGTGGATCCCCCAGGATTTAAAGCGGGGCGGGGCGGGTGAAACTGGTATTAATGCTTCAAAGGGAGGGGGAGACAGTGGAAGTGGATCTCAGTGAGGGCGGAAAGAAACCGGAAGTGGCATCGACCCCTCTAACCTAAACAAAGGACTTGCCCATAGTTCCTCATGGGGTCCGGGTGGGAAACAGGAGCCGCGTTGGAAGGTTCCGGGATGTATTTGGGGCGGGGTATCAGAAAGGGAGTGAGTCCCCTTCCCCAGGCCAGGGACGATGGGGAGGTGATAGGTGGGGAGGGGAGAAAAGTGCGGGAGGGACAAAAGTCCCACAAAAATGGTAAATACCCAAAGGGGAAAAAATCAGAGACCAATTTGCCCCTTGGTGTTTCAATTACTTCTCAACATTGCTGGTTGATTTTCCCCAGTGATTTCTATTAAGTTCCTTCTTTTTCTCGCTTTTTTCCTTCTTCCCCCACTCATCATTTAAAAAAATAACATTTGCAGGGGGGGCAAAATTCCAATTTTCAGGGGAGAAAAGATTTTCATGAAAAAAGTATTGTTTTGGTGGGGGGGGGAGGGAAATGTCCCAATTTTCAGGGATAAAATGAAACATTTTCACTGGGCGGGGGGAGGATGATGTCCCAGAACAAAATATCATATTTTCAGGAAAATATCATTTTTTTATACGGAAAAAGGTTCATTTTCTGAAAATCAAATTTTCAGAAATGATTGTAAGATTTTGGACCACGACAATGGGACTGAAGAGAAGAGGGAAGTGAGGGAGAAAAAGCAAAAGTTTTTACCCAAACACATTTTTTCTAAAAACTCTGAAAACAGACAATTTTTCACACAAAGAAATTATTTAATTTTTAGACCAAAAAAAAATCACTTTCTTTGAGCCATTGGTTGGAGCACTCACGCTGGTCGCTCAGACCAGTTCCACCGCCCACACCATGCTGAGCTGGGCGAGCGTTTCTCTTCGTGCTCAGTTAGGAAGAGGGACCAGACGCTGTGTTAATTACCCCCAGCTGGTCACGCTCCACAGGGAGGCGTTGCAATCACGCCAGAGAGGACAGGGAAATAACACACAGGGACGTGATATAGTTATATCCAGGAGGCCCCGGAGAAGGCATTTCCTGAGGGTCAGACCATGCCCTAGTAGATTATTCCCTGCCGTAGAGAGGGCTAGTGGGGTTTTGTTGGGGTTCACACGGACCTTCACACCCATAATTTTCTTCTGCTCTCCCTCAAACCCTGTGAGGGTCTCCTCCTGTGGGGAATTCCCTGCTGGCGGCGTGGCTGTGAGTGTGAGGTGGTGCTGGGTGCGGAGGGACTCAGCGCCGCTGGGTGTGGTTGGAGGTGTGTTCCCTGCGTCCTGGAGTCTGGATTTTAATCTCTGCGTACTGCATGCTCTCGCTTTCCTCGGTCCCCCGGCTGCCGTGGCCCTGTGTTGGACAGACACACTGTGAGGACGCCATCACCCCAGATCTGGTCCCTTAATTGTGGCCAATTTAGGCAGCTCCCAGGGAGCAAATCCCACAGTGTTACCCCAGATTGGAGGGGTTGGGAGTCAGGACTCCTGGGTTCTCTCCCCAGCTCTGGGAGAGGAGTGGGGTCGAGTTGGGTAGAGCAGGGGGGCTCGGAGCCAGGTCTCCTGGGTTCTATCCCTGGCTCTGGGAGGCAAGTGGGGGCTGGTGGGTTAGAGCAGGGGGGATGGGAGCCAGGATGCCTGGGTTCTCTCCCCTCACTGTATTGTACCAGTCCTTATTGGCACCCGGAGACCAGACCCAAGCACTGTATGGAACAGGGCCCAGCCTGCATTGTCTCACCTTCGGCTGCCGCTGGCGGGGCTGCGAGGGGGGCGGTGCTGCGGAAGAAGGGAGAAGAAAGAAACGTTAAAACGGAGGAGTGTGAGAGAGAGTCTGGGGTGAAGAGGGAAGCTGCAGAGATCTAGGGATGGGAGGAGAAGGAAGGACGTGGTGGGGTTAGATATATGGACAGACAGCCCAGCATGGACCCAGAGGACAGACGGCCACTAGGGTGCGTTCACTAGCAGAGTCCCTGGCCCATGGAGGCCAGGAGTTTAGCAGGGGGAAGGCTCCGGTTTGGTACCTCGGTGTCTCTTCAGGAGGAGGGTGGCCACCAGGCCAAGGATGAGAAGGAGCCCCAAGGCAATGGCGACCTGGTACAGGAGCTCCCGGCCGCAGCACCCTAGGGGGGCAGGTTCTTTCCCTGAGCGATGGAGAGGAGCGTTAGGGGATTCTCAGCCCCTTGAGCCAGCCAGTCCCCTGCCCTGGGGCCGGAGAGGGGGAAGGCCCCGTACCCCCATTCCCCACCTCACCTGTGTCACTCTGGTTTCTCCCCATCACCCGCAGCTCGGTGCCCGCTCCTGTCCCGCTCTCTCCCTGGCGGATGCTGATCTGACACCGATAGAGACCAGAGTCCCGCTTCTCCAACTTGGACAGGGTCAGTGTGGCCTCCCCTTTCTGGAGCAGATCCAGGTTGGACATATTGAGCCGTCCGCTGTAGAAGGGATGGTGAGATTCCAGCACAACCCCGGGTGCTCTAGTCCACTTCACATTGACCATGCTGCCCCATCTATACTTGAAGGAGCAGATGAGTGTCGTGGTCTCGCCGACGTACGCTCGGACAACGGGGCTCTGACGCACTGTGAGACCTTCGTGAACCAGCAAAAAACATTACAGCAGCAAAGGAAAACGACGACGAGTGGTATCAAGACACGCCCCAGCCGCCTGAAACCTTAGCAGCACAGAGAGAAGAGGCTAAGGGGAAAGAATTCTGCGTTCCTGTCCACCTTGCTATTGCTCACAACACTCTCGATAACACACTGCACAGGGCTTTCACTTCCACCCCAACAGAGACCCGACATCAACACTGCTCTGGGCACGGCAGATGCTCACAGAGACGTTAGGCGTCAAATCACTCAGGACAGCTAAGTCCAAAGCAGACTGCGAGGAATTACAAAGGGATCTCACTAAACTGGGTGACGGGGCAACAAAATGGCCGATGAAACTCAAGGGTGGAAAATGCAAAGTCATGCACATTGGAAAACAGAATCCCAACTATACATAGAAACTGATGGGGTCTCAATTAGCTGTTACCACTCAAGAGAGATCTTGGAGTCGTTGTGGATAGTTCTCTGCAAACATCCACTCCATCTGAAGCATCAGTGAAAAAAGTCACCCGACTGTGAGCATCCATTAGGAAGGGGAGAGATAAAAAGACAGAAAATATCCTATCGCCTCTATATAAATCCATGGTACGCCCACACCTTGGACCCTGGGTGCAGTTTTGGTCGCCTCAAATCAAAAAAAGTTACATTAGAATTGCAAAAGGTACAGAGAAGGGCAACCAAAACAATGAGGGGTATGAAACGGCTTCCCCCTTACAAGGACCAGGAAACCCCCTTACAAATTAAATTGGCAGCTTGTCATTTTAACCCTTTTAAATACACCACAAACACATGCCTCCACATTATACAATTAGTGCTTCAAACCAGAGGGGGTCAGAATTCGTCCTGACGGAACGTTTTCCTCTTGGGAAATGCCGTCTCATCGACAGGGTGACAATTGGTTTAAAACTGGGGCAGAGAAAGCGTTTTGGATAGGGTCAATAGGGAATGATTTGATTTTGCATTTCCAGACTGGTTTGATTTGATATTATGAAGAAGAGTCAATACTGAAATGAAACATTCGTTTTATGGAAACAGAATACTTCTCATTGACCTGATGTGCCATATCCATATCTATCTATGCATCCATGCACACATCCTCCACCCCTAGATCTAGATAGATAGATACATAGATAGATATAGATATTCTTTTTGGGGTGGGATGAATGGGTACATAGATAAAAAGATAGATGAGATGTAGGGGTAGGGTGAATGGGTAGACAGAGATGGATCTAGGGATAGGGTATATGGACAGATGGGGCTGAATATAGTGGAGTGGGGTAGAAGGACAGATGGACAGGCAGAGATGGATCTTGGGATTGGGTAGGTGGATGAATGGACACACAGAGATGGATCTAGGGATGGGGTAGGTGGATGGATGGATGGACAGACAGATATGGATCTAGGGTTGCGGTAGGTGGATGGATGGACAGACAGAGATGGATCTAGGGGTGGGGTAGGTGGATAGATGGACACGTTAAATTAGTACCTGCTCCCCAGGTGGGGATGAGGAGGACGGCGCAGAGGACGGTGCTCAGGGCTGGCAGCTGCTCCATGGTCCCTGCTCTCTGGGGAGCTCCGCAGCCCAGCTCAGCTCAGCCTCAGCATCCTCCGGAAATGTCACCTCGGGGAGGGGCCGGTGGAAAGTTTTGTGGCCTGAGCTTCTGAGATGGCTGCAGCAAGAGGCTGGGGACGAGGGCTGGACGGGGGCGGGGGGGTGCATTCCTCTGGCCCGTGCTGGGAGGGGAGTGGGGTCTAGTGGTTAGAGCAAGGGGAGATGGGGGGCTGAGAGCCAGGACTCCTGGGTTCAGTCCTCAGTTCATTCTCTCATCTTGGGTCATGCTCCTTACCCTCTCTGGGATATTTTGTCATGAGGAATAACATTATTTTACAGAAAGGAATTTTTGCTTAATATCTTTTATTTTCACATACTGAGGTATATTTATTTTTTGCAACACGTATCTCTTGCCATCGGCGTATTCCTTCTAAAAAACCAAACATGCTCCGGACAGTCTTTATCTGCGTTATACAGAAATGTTTTGTACAGAAATGTTTTCTGATGAAGTGACCTGTGGCTCAGGAAAGCTTATGCTCAAATAAATTTGTTAGTCTCTCAGGTGCCGCAAGTCTTCCTGTTCTTTTTGTATGAGAAGGGAAACAGGAACACGACCATATTGCTTTCATGGCTAAATGCCAAGATTCCTGTACTATAAACAACAGTAATATCTACCTTAAGTTCATGTTAATTGGGTTCCAAACGTTTGCTGGAGCTTATAGATATTTAGGTCGGAAGGGACCATTATGATCATCTAGTCCGACCTCCTGCACAACGCAGGCCACAGAATTTCACCCACCCACTCCTGCGATAAACCTCTCACCTGAGTCTGAGCTATTGAAGTCCTCAAATCCTGGTTTAAAGACTTCAGGGAGCAGAGAATCCTCCAGCAAGTGACCCGTGCCCCATGCTGCAGAGGAAGGCGAAAAACCCCCAGGGCCTCTTCCAATCTGCCCTGGGGGAAAATTCCTTCCCGACCCCAAATATGGCGATCAGCTGAACCCTGAGCATATGGGCAAGATTCACCAGCCAGATACTACAGAAAATTCTTTCCTGTATGGATCCAGTAGCTCTTTTCTATAGATCTTGGCAAGATCACGTGAGATATACGGGAATCCTGCTGCAACAGCAGATCCAATCCACTATTCTTCTCACCAAGTTTTACCTTGAGTTTATAAAGAGATTCAATCACGTTATGGACCATGACTTGGATAAACCATTTCTCTTCTACACTGGTATGGCTTCTAACTCAATACTTGCTGTAGTAAATCAGAACCAAGGGTGGGGAGCTCTTGGGATGCACTCAGCGATGTTTTGTCATCCCTTCCTGCATCCATTTTGCGTTGGGGGTGTGAAGTTATGACTGTAATATATCTCATTGAAAGGTGACAGGGCCAGAAAGAGTCAATGAACTCCCAGACTGACCTGATCCAAGGCCGAACTTTAGAGGCTGCTTAGACAGATCTGTAAATGAATAGAGCTTTGAAATGCAACGAGGCCGGGCAGTTTAAGGGAACTGCGTTGTTTGGGCTTCTGAGTAACCAGGGAGGTCGTACAGAGGCTGTTTGGGGCTGGCTGGGTAAATCTCAGTATTGGAATATCCACTAGCTGTTGGGGTTTGTCTTCCTCGTTCTGTTTGCCATTTACCCTGATTGAGTGACCTCAGCTGGCTCCCACGGGCACCATCCTCACACTGCAGCTGTGGGGAGAGAGTGAGGAGAGGTGGAGCCGGGGGGTGGGCTGGGAGTCAGGACTCCTGGGTTCTATCCTAAGTTCTGGTTCAGTGTGGTCTAGCAGAAAAAGACTCCCATGCCCCCCTGACTCTAACCCCCTAGTCCCCACTCCCATCGCAGAGCTGGGAGAGAACCCAGGAGTCCAGACCCTTTGTCATTCTTCAGTTCAGGTCTGTGCAGAGCCTGGCACGACAGGGGTCCCGATCTTTCCCAGAGGGGAGGGGGTCTCTGCAGCACTGAGCAGCATGAGGGAGGGTCCATTTGCTACTGGTACTTTCTGCAGTTTCTGTGGTGGGCTGAAACGTGCCGAGTTGCTCGGGGCTCTGTCTTCACTTTCACCCCTGCGCATCGTGGTGAGAAACAGGAAATTCAGCCTCTTGCATGGCTGCAGCTTCTGCAAAGGTGGCAGCGGGAGGGGGGGGGGCTGGGGGGAGGGGGGACCAGGGGTGAGTTACAATCAGCTACAGAAGTGTCGGAGTCAGGGCCGGGTGCGACGCACAAATAACTGACCACGGTTTCCGTCCCGTGAGCCGGAGTCGATCTCTAGGCGCTCAGCTTTCAGAGCCAAAAATACTTCCAGCCCTCACAGGTGCAAAGAAATCTCTCTAACCAGGGATGGGTGGGACCCATGCCTGAGTCTGCAGAGAGCGTGAGCTGATCGCTCTGAGAGGGGGGAGCTGCCCCGAGTGATGGCAGTGATGGGAGTGGGCTGGCTCGGGGGGGGGTCTCTCCTGCTAGAATTTTACTTTCCACCCAAATTTCCAATTTCTCACCTTTTTGTCCCAATTCAAGAGAAAAACAAGCGTTAAAATATAGATGGAAAATCTGTTTTCTGAACATCTGACCTGGGAGTGCTTGAAATTCCACCCAACACCCCTTCCTCATGTAGTCTGAGACGGAGTGAACAGCCTTATTTTCCAGCCTTCTTTCACCTCCTCTTCTCTGTTTCAATCTCTCCTCCCACACCGAGTCGGGACCTAGGGTGTTTTCCAAACAAACATTTGCACTGGGGAAAAGTCAGAAGCCTGAAGAAACTCGCCCCGTTCGTTCTGCTAGAACTTTCCTCGCAGCAAGGTGTGTCGTCCATTCACAAGACAGATATATTTCCGAGTGCAAACGTGTTTGTTTCAATAACGTTGATATTTACGTGAGGAGAAGCAAATATGTTCCATAAATGCAACTACCACTGGGGTGAAGCTTGACAGGTGTTATTATATAGAGAACAATATTTTTATCAAGAAAAATCATGAATTTCCATAAATGCAGCTAGCACTGGGGTGGAGCATATTGTGTCAGCTCTTATATATAGAAGTAAACACACACACAAAAATGCAAATGCACACACACAGTTTTTGGGTTTCTGCGTCTCCTCCCTCTGCTGCTGGACAGGACGGGGCAATGTCCTGCTGCTCCGTCGGCTCCCCATTCGGCTGTCGGACAGATGGACGGCTCAGCAAGCTTCTCTCTGCTTTTCTCTCCTTCTCCTCACCGTCCACTCGCTCTCCACCTACCTCTTGGCTGTCTGCTGACACACTGACTTTTATACCGCCCTGTCAGGCACAGGTGCCGTTCCGTGGGTGCTCTGGGACTGTAGCACCCATGGGGGAAAATTAGTGGGTGCTCTGCACACACCAGCAACCAAGCTCCCCCCCCACCCCACCTCACCTCACGTCACCGAACCTCCACCTCATCCCCTGAGCGCGCCGCGTCCCTGCTTCTCTGCCCACCTCCCAGCACTTACTGCCGCAAAACAGCTGTTTCGTGGCGGAACAAGCTCCGGGAGGGAGGGGGGAGGAGCGGGGACTGAGCGCACTCAGGGGAGGAGGCGGAGAAGAGGCAGGGCAGGGGCGGGGATTTGGAGAAGGGGGTTGGAATGGGGGCAGGGAGGGGGCGGAGTTGGGGCGGGGCCTTTGGGAAGGGGGTTGGAATGGGGGCGGGGCAAGGGTGGAGTCGGGGCGGGACCGGGGGCAGACGGGGGTCGAGTTGGGAGGCCGCGGTTGGCGCCTCTGCTGCCCAACTGCCCGCCTTCCAGACGGTCCGTTCTGTTTTTAGCCCGCAGCTGTTGTTTCCCTCAGCGTTCGGATCGGCTGACCTTTGCCCCCCTTCGCTTTTCCCGCCAATTCTACCTGTTAGCGCTGTGGGATCTGCCGCTCCGCGCGTGGGCCTGACTCTTGCTCGTTTACAATGAAAGCCAGGGATACACCATGGAGCCCGGGGGATTTCTCTGGCATCAGCATCCTCCACGCAGGTGTTCGACCTGCAAGTTATTGCACCTGGTTTCTCATGTTTAGGCAAAAAGGGAAGCAGCTCAGGGGGTAGCATAAGGAAATCTCAAAATGCAAGGTCAAGAGTTTCTGGTGCGTTACTCAAGTGAGTTTCGTCTCCATATTTTTCAAAGGGGACGTGTGTTTGTTTCATATCTAGAGAGGAACTGACTGATCTGCGAACACTTCAGCTGTGTCTGTAACAACCTGATGTTCCAGGAGAGGAGAAGTGGAGGGGAGGCCAGGAGGCCACAAGGAGGGCGAAGTGACGTGGAAACGGTGTCACGCCGCCTGCCACGATGGGGCGTTTGCCCACAGCCTTGGTGCAAAGCCCGACAGGGTCCGGGTGGGAAACAGGAGGCCTCGAGGGAAAGTTTCGGGGTGTGTTTGGTTCTGCAGCGGTTAAATGGTCCCAAGGAGAGCAGGTGGTGGGGGAGGGGGACAGAAGACCATCCATGAAGTGGGCCCAAGACAGGGCGGGAGTGGACCGGATGTGGCGTCAGGACTATGGACGACTTGCCCACAGTTGGGTGCCACGCTCTCGATGATCCGGGTGGGAAAGATGAGGGGGAGGGTTCCGGGGAGTGATGGATCCCCCAGGATTTAAAGCGGGGGGGGGCGGGTGAAACTGGTATTAACGCTTCAAAGGGAGGGGGAGACAGTGGAAGTGGATCTCAGTGAGGGCGGAAAGAAAACGGAAGTGGCATCGACCCCTCTAACCTAAACAAAGGACTTGCCCATAGTTCCTCATGGGGTCCGGGTGGGAAACAGGAGCCGCGTTGGAAGGTTACCCAAACACATTTTTTCAAAAAACTCTGAAAACAGACAATTTTTCACACAAAGAAATTATTTTATTTTTAGACCAAAAAAAATCACTTTCTTTGAGCAAGTCCAGCCGGCTGGAGCAGTCATGCTGGTCACTCAGACCAGTTCCACCGCCCACACCATGCTGAGCTGGGCGAGCGTTTCTCTTCGTGCTCAGTTAGGAAGAGGGACCAGACGCTGCATTAATTACCCCCAGCTGGTCACGCTCCACAGGGAGGCGTTGCAATCACGCCAGAGAGGACAGGGAAATAACACACAGGGACGTGATATAGTTATATCCAGGAGGCCCGGAGAAGGCATTTCCTGAGGGTAGATCCATGCCCTAGTAGATTATTCCCTGCCGTAGACAGGGCTAGTTGGGTTTTGTTGGGGTTCACAGGGACTTTAACGTCCATAATTTTCTTCTGCTCTCCCTCAAACCCTGTGAGGGTCTCCTCCTGTGGGGAATTCCCTGCTGGCGGCGTGGCTGTGAGTGTGAGGGACTCAGGTGGTGCTGGGTGCGGAGGGACTCAGCGCCGCTGGGCGTGGTTGGAGGTGTGTTCCCTGCATCCTGGAGTCTGGATTTTAATCTCTGCGTACTGCACGCTCTCGCTTTCCTCGGCCCCCCGGCTGCCGTGGCCCTGTGTTGGACAGACACACTGTGAGGACGCCGTCACCCCAGATCTGGTCTCTTAATTCAGGCCAATTTAGGCAGCTCCCAGGGAGCAAATCCCACAGTGTTACCCCAGATTGGAGGGGTTGGGAATCAGGACTCCTGGGTTCTATCCCCAGCTCTGGGAGGGGACTGGGAGCTTTGAGCAGGGCGGATGGGAGCAAGGACTCCTGGGTTCTCTCCCCTCACTGTATTGTACCAGTCCTTATTGGCACCCGGAGACCAGACCCAAGCACTGTAT
Organism: Lepidochelys olivacea; assembly: GCF_965140295.1. Taxonomy (NCBI): domain Eukaryota; kingdom Metazoa; phylum Chordata; order Testudines; family Cheloniidae; genus Lepidochelys; species Lepidochelys olivacea. Next base: position 44,732,004 of record NC_140424.1, read on the forward strand.
GGAACAGGGCCCAGCCTGCATTCTCTTACCTTCGGCTGCCGCTGGCGGGGCTGCGAGGGGGGCGGCGCTGCGGAAGAAGGGAGAAGAAAGAAACGTTAAAACGGAGGAGTGTGAGAGAGAGTCTGGGCTGAAGAGGGAAGCTGCAGAGATCTAGGGACGGGAGGAGAAGGAAGGACGTGGTGGGGTTAGATATATGGACAGACAGCCTAGCATGGACCCAGAGGACAGACGGCCGCTAGGGTGCGTTCACTAGCAGAGTCCCTGGCCCATGGAGGCCAGGAGTTTAGCAGGGGGAAGGCTCCGGTTTGGTACCTCGGCGTCTCTTCAGGAGCAGGGTGGCCACCAGGCCAAGGATGAGAAGGAGCCCCAAGGCAATGGCGACCTGGTACAGGAGCTCCCGGCCGCAGCACCCTATGGGGGCAGGTTCTTTACCTGGGCGATGGAGAGGAGATTTAGGGGATTCTCAGCCCCTTGAGCCAGCCAGTCCCCTGCCCTGGGGATGGAGAGGGGGAAGGCCCCGTACTCCCATTCCCCACCTTACCTGTGTCACTCTGGTTTCTCCCCATCACCTGCAGCTCGGTGCCTGCTCCTGTCCCGCTCTCTCCCTGGTGGATGCTGATCTGACACTGATAGAGACCAGAGTCCCTCTTCTCCAGGTCCGACAGGGTCAGCGTGACCTCCTCTTTCTGGAGCAGATCCCGGAAGAACACCTTGAACCGTCCTTTATAGAAGGGATGGTGAGATTCCAGTATGACTCCGGGTGCTCTAGTCCACCTCACATTGACCGCGCTGCCCGGTCTGTTCTCAAAGGAGCAGCTGAGGTTCACGGTCTCGCCGGGGGACGCTCGGAGGACAGCAGGGCTCTGAAGCACTGTGAGACCTTCGTGAACCAGGGCAATAAACATTACAGCAGGAAAGGAAAATGACAACGAGTGGTATCAAGACACGCCCCAGCCGCCCGAAACCTAAGCAGCACGGAGAGAAGAAGCTAAGGGGAAAGAATTGTGCGTTCCCGTCCACCTTGCCATTGCTCACAACACTCTCGATAACTCACTGCACGGGGCTTTCACTTCCACCCCAACAGAGACCCAGCATCAACACTGCTCTGGGCACGGCAGATGCTCACAGAGATGTTGGATGTCAAATCACTCAGGACAGCTAAGTCCAAAGCAGACTGCGAGGAATTACAAAGGGATCTCACTAAACTGGGTGACGGGGCAACAAAATGGCCGATGAAACTCAAGGGTGGAAAATGCAAAGTCATGCACATTGGAAAGCAGAATCCCAACTGTACATACACACTGATGGGATCTAAATTAGCTGTTACCACTCAAGAGAGATCTTGGAGTCGTTGTGGATAGTTCTCTGCAAACATCCACTCAATGTGCAATGTCAGTGAAAAAAGTCACCAGACTGTGAGCATCCATTAGGAAAGGGAGAGAGAAAAAGACAGAAAATATCCTATTGCCTCTTTATAAATCCTCTATATAAATATAGATAGATAGATTAGATAGATATTCTTTTCGGGGTGGAATGGATGGGTACATAGATACATAGATAGATGAGATGTAGGGGTTGGGCTGAATGGGTAGACAGAGATGGATCTAGGGATAGGGTAGGTGGATGGATCGACAGACAGAGATGGATCTAGGGATAGGATATATGGACAGACAGAGACGGATCTTGGGATGGGGTAGGTGGATGGACGGATGGACACACAGAGATGGATCTAGGGGTGGGGTAGGTCAATGGATGGACACACAGAGATGGATCTAGGGGTTGGGCAGATGGACAGGACAGACAGAGGTGGATCTAGGGTTGGGGTAAGTGGCTGGATGGACATATAAAATTACCTGTTCCCCAGGTGGGGATGAGGAGGACGGCGCAGAGGACGGTGCTCAGGGCTGGCAGCTGCTCCATGGTCCCTGCTCTCTGGGGAGCTCCGCAGCCCAGCTCAGCTCAGCCCCAGCATCCTCCGGAAATGTCACCTCGGGGGGGGCCGGTGGAAAGTTTTGTGGCCTGAGCTTCTGAGATGGCTGCAGCAAGAGGCTGGGGACGAGAGCTGGATGCTGTGGGGGTTTGCATTCCTCTGGCCCATGCTGGGAGGGGAGTGGGGTCTAGTGGTTAGAGCACAGGGAGATGGGGGGGCTGCGAGCCAGGACTCCTGGGTTCAGTCCTCAGTTCATTCTCTCATCTTGGGTGATGCTCCTTACCCTCTCTGGGATATTTTGTCATGAGGAATAACATTATTTTACAGAAAGGAATTTTTGCTGAATATCTTTTATTTTCACACCATGAGGTATATTTATTTTTTGCAACACATATCTCTTCCCATCGGCGTATTCCTTCTAAAAAACCAAACATGCTCCGGACAGTCTTTATCTGCTTTATACGGAAATGTTTTCTTTAGAATTTTGTTTTCTCTTATGGCTGACTCCTTTACAGCATTTAATTTTCATTTGTAAATGGAAAAATATTGTCCCACAAGGAATTAATCTTGAGAAATACTTTTCTTTCATGTTATTGGCATACCCAAGACATACAGGACAGATCCACAGCGGGTGTAAATAGGTCTTTCTGAGTTTATTCCAGCGGAGCTACGGCCGATTGACCCCAGCTGGGATCACACCAGGAGCCCTGCAGGGCGCACATTCCCCTCCCCAGACCCACCCACACCCAGGAGCCCGACGCCCAGAGCCACAGGCCATTTCCTGTACCAAGGAGAACTATAATGGCAGCAGCCACTAGGGGACGACAAAGCTCCCAGGCACCCATCGCTGCTGCATGGCCCCTTCCCTGGGTGCCCTGGGCCGATCGACCCACAGACAGAAGCAGAGGAGAGCGGAGACGCCCAGGCCCCGCAGGAGCCCCCGGCAGGTGGCTCAGAGTCCAGCGAAGTCTGACGGCTTGTGCCCCAAGAGCTGGGAAAATTCTGCCGGTGACCAGCCCCCATAAGCAGCTAAAGCAGCGTCACCCGCCCCTGTGCCGGGGGCGGCTTGGAGCCAGCACGCACCGTGGGATCCACGGGGATGCCTGGGAAACAGAACGAGACCGTCACTGAACAGACTGGGGGGAAACACGACGGGGATGGAGCCCAATCAATACCAGAGAGAGACTGATTCCACCAGCGATGAAATGCAGCCACCTCTGGGGTAGAACGCTGGGGCTGTTTATACAGGGACCCCTTGCCCGGTGCTGAGATGCAGCTGGATCTGGGGTGGGGCAAAGGCTGCTTACCAGCCCACACAGTGATGCCATGGAACCATTTGGGACAGGAAGTGAAGGCAGAACCCGCATGGAGCCGGTACCGCTACAAGGCCGCAGGCGGAGGATGATTCCCAGGGAGAAGAGAACGACGAGCAAAAGGGAGATGACGGCTCGGTAAAAGAGGGGCCCCGAGTCCCGACAGAGCTCACGTCTCCTACTTGGAGAACACTTCAATCTCTCTGGTCACTCGAATACAGACCTAAAAGTGGCAATTCTTCAACAAAAAGTCTTCAAAAACAGACTCCAATGAGAGACTGCGGAACTGGAATGAATTTGCAAACTGGATACAATTAACTTAGGCTTAAATAGAGACTGGGAGTAGATGCGTCATTACACAAAGTAAAACTATTTCCCCATGTTTATCTCCCCCCTCCACCACCGTTCCTCAGACGTTCTTGTCAACTGCTGGAAATGGCCCACCTTGATTATCACGACAAAAGGTTTTTTTCTCTCCTGCTGGTAATAGCTCACCTTAAGTGATCAGTCTCGTTACAGTGCGTATGATAACACCCATTGTTTCATGTTCTCTGTGTATATAAATCTCCCCACTGTATTTTCCACTGAATGCATCCAATGAAGTGAGCTGTAGCTCACGAAAGCTTATGCTCAAATAAATTTGTTAGTCTCTCAGTTGCCACAAGTCTTCCTGTTCTTTTTGTATGAGAAGGGAAACAGGCACACGACCATATTGCTTTCATGGCTAAATGCCAAGATTCCTGCACTATAAACAACAGTAATATCTACATTAAGTTGATGTTAATTGGGTTCCAAACGTTTGCCGGAGCTTGTATGGATAAAGTAGATCTTTTCTTTAGCTCTTGGGAAGATCACATGAGACATACGGGAATCCTGCTGCAACAGCAGATCCAATCCACTATTGGTCTAACCAAGTTTTACCTTGAGTTTATAAAGAGATTCAATCATGTTGTGGAACGTGTCTTGGAGAAACCATTTCTGTTCTACACTGGTACGACTTCTAACCCAATACAAGCTGTAGTAAATCAGAACCAAGGATAGGTTAAGAGTAACAAGAAGGGTTTCTTCAGGTATGTTGGCAACAAGAAGAAAGCCAAGGAAAGTGTGGGCCCCTTACTGAATGAGGGAGGCTACCTGGTGACAGAGGATGTGGAAAAAGCTAATGTACTCAATGCTTTTTTTGCCTCTGTCTTCACGAACAAGGTCAGCGCCCAGACTGCTGCGCTTGGCATCACAGCATGGGGAGTAGGTGGCCAGCCCTCTGTGGAGAAAGAGGTGGTTAGGGACTATTTAGAAAAGTTGGAAGTGCACAAGTCCATGGGGCCGGATGCGCTGCATCCGAGAGTGCTAAAGGAATTGGCGGCTGTGATTGCAGAGCCATTGGCCATTATCTTTGAAAACTCGTGGCAAACGGGGGAAGTATCGGATGACTGGAAAAAGGCTAATGTAGTGCCCATCTTTAAAAAAGAGAAGAAGGAGGATCCTGGGAACTACAGGCCAGTCAGCCTCACCTCAGTCCCCGGACAAATCAAGGAATCAATCCTGAAGCACTTACACGAGAGGTAAGTGATCAGGAACAGTCAACATGGATTCACCAAGGGAAGGTCATGCCTGACTAATCTAATCGCCTTGTATGATGAGATTACTGGTTCTGTGGATGAAGGGAAAGCAGTGGATGTATTGTTTCTTGACTTTAGCAAAGCTTTTGACACGGTCTCCCACAGTATTCTTGTCAGCAAGTTAAAGAAGTATGGGCTGAATGAATGCACTATAAGGTGGGTAGAAAGTTGGCTAGATTGTCGGGCTCAACGGGTAGTGATCAATGGCTCCATGTCTAGTTGGCAGCCGGTGTCAAGTGGAGTGCCCCAAGGGTCGGTCCTGGGGCCGGTTTTGTTCAATATCTTCATAAATGATCTGGGGGATGGCGTGGATTGCACTCTCAGCAAATTTGCGGATGATACTAAACTAGGAGGAGTGGTAGATACGCTGGAGGGTAGGGATAGGATACAGAGGGACCTAGACAAAGTGGAGGATTGGGCCAAAAGAAATCTGATGAGGTTCAATAAGGATAAGTGCAGGGTCCTGCACTTAGGACGGAAGAATCCCATGCACCGCAACAGACTAGGGACCGACTGGCTCGGCAGCAGTTCTGCGGAAAAGGACCTAGGGGTGACAGTGGACGAGAAGCTGGATATGAGTCAGTAGTGTGCCCTTGTTGCCAAGAAAGCCAATGGCATTTTGGGATGTATAAGTAGGGGCATAGCCAGCAGATCGAGGGACGTGATCGTTCCCCTCTATTCGACATTGGTGAGGCCTCATCTGGAGTACTGTGTCCAGTTTTGGGCCCCACACTACAAGAAGGATGTGGATAAATTGGAGAGAGTCCAGTGAAGGGCAACAAAAATGATTAGGGATCTAGAACACATAACTTATGAGGAGAGGCTGAGGGAACTGGGATTGTTTAGTCTGCGGAAGAGAAGAACGAGGGGGGATTTGATAGCTGCTTTCAACTACCTGAGAGGTGGTTCCAAAGAGGATGGTTCAAGACTATTCTCAGTGGTAGCTGATGACAGGGCTCCCAGTCTATGCCTTAGGGATCTAGATGCTCACAGACCCTTTAGAGCTAGGGGATCCGTCTTAGCCTCTTACATGGCCTCCTTGAGCATAGTATTTAAGCCCCTTGCAATCTTTAACATATTATCCTCACAACATCTCTGTGACATAGGGAAGAGCTATTGCTTCCATTTATTCACAAATGATGAACAAAGGCAAAGAGAGAGTAAGGGCTGGATGCTCAGAAAGATTTCGGCATCACAACACCTAACTGGAAAAAATCACTGTGATTCTGCAGGTCTGAGTTTGGTGCCAGATTCCCTAGACAATGAATGGGGCGAGATGGGCCCCTTAGACTAAGCCAGCCAATGGGCAATGCTGACCACAGGGATGTGTGCTGAGCCCCACCCATGTCTCAGAGACAAATGCCTATCTCTGCTTGTGATCAGTCTCTCCTATAGAAGCTGTTGTTCTGCGGATAATAATTAGAGCCATCGGAATGAGGGGACTGGATGCTGGGTGTCCCACATCTTAGGCGTCTGCTGTAACTACTGGGCTAAAAGTTGAGGGAAGTCCTCAGACTTCCTCCCCCGGTTGTTTTGCACGGAGCCAGGCAGCCCCTGGGCATGTCTGTCAGATCGGGCCTACCCACGACTTAGATGACCAAATGCCTATCTTCCCCCAGTTTGGGAATCACTCTGGGCCTGAGGCAGGAGGAAGGCCCCTGGGTGCCCCTAGGCAGCAGCAGTGTGCATGCCCAGAGGCAGAAAGTTTGGCACCTTGGGAATGTTTACTGCAAAATCTTAGGCCTGGTCTACACTACCCAGCTGTGTCACCAAAAAACTGCCTTTCGGTGACAAAACAGCCAGAGCGTACACACTACAATGGGACGTCTGTTGCGAAAAATGCCCAATTTTGGTGACAAAAAGCTTCCACTCCTACGAGAGACTTTTGTCTTTTCCCCTCCCCTTTCAAAGCTCCGGGAAGTATCTGTGTGCTGCTCCCTTTGGGGAACAAACAAAGAGCAAATCGTTGGAATGCTCCTGTTCTGCCCTGCACTAGGATCACAGCAGAAGACAGACTGCTGTCGTGGGGTGGGAGACTGCTGTCGTGGGGTGGGAGACTGCTGTCGTGGGATGGGAGACTGCTGTCGCGGGTGGGAGACTGCTGTCGCGGGTGGGAGACTGCTGTCGTGGGGTGGGAGACTGCTGTCGTGGGGTGGGGTGGGAGACTGCTGTCGTGGGTGGGAGACTGCTGTCGTGGGATGGGAGACTGCTGTCGTGGGATGGGAGACTGCTGTCGCGGGTGGGAGACTGCTGTCGTGGGGTGGGAGACTGCTGTCGTGGGATGGGAGAGTTGCTGTCGCGGGTGGGAGACTGCTGTCGTGGGTGGGAGACTGCTGTCGTGGGTGGGAGACTGCTGTCTTGGGGTGGGAGACTGCTGTCGTGGGGTGGGAGACTGCTGTCTTGGGGTGGGAGACTGCTGTCGTGGGATGGGAGAGTTGCTGTCGCGGGTGGGAGACTGCTGTCGTGGGTGGGAGACTGCTGTCGTGGGGTGGGAGACTGCTGTCGTGGGATGGGAGAGTTGCTGTCGTGGGTGGGAGACTGCTGTCGTGGGGTGGGAGACTGCTTTGACATGCCTCAGCACGGCGAGCTCCCCGAGCTACTCATGATGCTGCTCTCTGCAGTTGAGGGCGGGGGCTGTAGGAGAATTCGGAGAGAATCCCAAGATGCGCATCGATCAGCTCTTCCTTCTCGCAACACTGCACTGTGGGGAACATACCCACGGTGCATTGCTCACCCTGTCAGTGGACATGGTCTGCCCTCAATGCCCCTCCCTTTTGAATTCCACCTAGTTTTAACCCCTTGGCTGCCGTCTCTCTCCTTGGCGTTCACATGCTGAAGTGACTTAAGGATGGTGAACTTTGCCTGGAAGTCATTCAGCACCTAGATGCTGGGCATTTCAATACCTCAGTTGTCCCCATGGAACACATGGCTGCCCATCACCAGCACATTTGGGTAAAGAGCATTGAGATCTAGAGATGAAAACCACTGTAGAAGAGCTAGATATTGTTCTCCACTCCACAGAGTCTGGCATGGTTAGTATCTCTGGGTGTCTGCACTGAAGAGGCCTGGGCCTGCATATTCGAGGCCTCCCCATCTCCCTCTTAAATGATCTCCTTTCTCGAGGGGAAACAAGAGAGAAAAGTATTGGGTGTAATGTATTTCAAAAGCAGTCCTACACATTTTCTCTAGGTAGCAACTAGTTCAGTGATAAACGTCACAAAAAACTGTACTACTGAGCACTATCCCATTCCCTTGTAGAGAGGAAACATTATCTAGTGGTAGTGGTTCGAGCAGGGGGGCCCTGGGAGTCAAGACTCCTTGGTTCTATTCCCTGTTTTGGGAGGGCAGTATGGTCCAGTGGTAAGCAGGGCCTGGGAGTCAGGACACCTGGCTTTTATTCCCCGCTCTGCAAAGGTTGAGAATATAATCAGAGGTTAGAATATGGGGGGAAATTTGGTTCTAGTGTAGTTGGGGAGGTAGTGCTTAGAGAAAGGCACCAATGACGATGAGATGGGCTTCAAATCCCTTTGGAAGAGGACTTTGGGCCCCATTGTTGCCAATGGTTTCACACTAGAAAGCAGTACGGTGTTGCCTGGAATGATGGGAGGGGAGTCCCAAATGGGAGAAGGGCATGGAAGTTTTACTCTTTAACCTGCCCATTCCAAAACCCTCCCCATATAGTAACTAACCTGTAAAGCTGGTTTCAGGAACATGGAGACCGGAATTATTATTAATTGGTTTTATAAAGCTCTAGGTTCTATAATCACAGAATCATAGGAGTAGAAGGGACCTCGAGAGGTCGTCTAGTCCAGTCCCCTGCACTCATACATTAAATCCACGAGATCCACGTTAGGCACTGCTGCTAACCTTGGTGGGTGATAAAATAGTCGCAGCGTGGTAACTAATGATGAGGAGAGGGCAGTGACAGAGAGCAATCGGATCCCTTGAGAAGCTGGACCCATTCAAAGAAAACCAATTTGAAAAGAACCAAAGGAAGGGTCCTATCACAAGCAGCAAAGCACACCTACAGAATGGGGCAGTGTATCCAGGAAAGCACAGACTGTGAAGAGGATTTCGGGGCCATGCTGGGCAAGCCATTCAACAAGAGCCCCAGGGTGATGCTGTGGTGAACGGGGCTAAAGCCATCATTAGATGTATGAAAAGCGCAGTGAGGAGCACAGGGAGGTGACACACCATGCGGAAGACTGATCACGGAATCCTGCATCCAGTTTTGGCATCCACCTTTGAAAAAAGATTTGGAAATATTGGAGATGGGGCAGCAAAAAGCAATGAAACATTTTGAGGGCTGGAGAAAAATGCCTGCTCGTGAGCTATTGAAAGAGCTCAGCCTGTTTAGATGATAAAAAAGATCAGGAGGTGACGTCATTGAAGTGTTGAAGTGACTTCATGGAGAGAAACTATCGGGTATTAAAGGGCTCGTTGATCTAGCAGAGAAAAGCATAACAAGACCCAGTGGCTGGAAACTCAAAAGAGACCGATTCATATGAGAAGGAGGGCACACATATTCAACCGTGAGGATGAATCACCAAAGGAACAAACTAGAAAGGGAAGTGGTGGGAATTCCCCACCTCTTGATGTCTTCTAATGAAGACTAGATGCCTTTCTGGAATGTGTATAGTCAAAAACTAGCTCCTATGCTCTACAGAAAGCATGTGATATGCAGGGGGTCAGCAGACACGCTCTAATTGTCTCTTCTGTCCATAAAGTCTGCTAATTTATGAAAAACTGAGCTTTGCATGGGGAGAAGCCTCTGATGTTTTACTGTGTTCGGCTTGAGCCTACAATGAACGCTCATTGCGTGGGGTGATCAAGGGGAAGCAGCTCAAACATCCAGTGTGGACAGGGGCAGGACATCAGCACTGCAGGGGAGGGCTGGGTGTGGCAGTGACGTCACAAGGGTCTTTGGCAGGACCTCAGCCGATTGGACAAAGGTGGTAGGGAGGCGATGACCTCACAGAGAGATCTTGACATCAGCCAGGCAGGACAGGGGTGCAGGACAGGGGCCACCTCGGAGATCCCTGTGGCTTTGCTTCAGCACGTCTCCTTCTCGAGGTCTCTCCTGGAGGACTGAGAGAGCATTCACTTGCACGTTCCTGAGCGCAAGGAGGACCCTCTTCGGAGTTTTCTCCTTTTCTTTTAGTTGTTTTGCTCAAAAACAGACGTCCCTCTAGAGAAGGTAAGAGCCTCGGAGAGCTTTGGAACCAGTTCAGTCTGATCCATCAGGTGCCGGCTGATTTTTAGGAAAGGAAAACACTACATTGTGGGGGCAGAATTTTATTTCCGACCTAGGACTTTGTCCCTTAGAATGACTGGGGACATTGGGATTTCTCCTTTTTGTTTTCCTGTCTCTCCCTCCTTTCTCGTCTTCTCTTGTATCTTTGTCCTTTTCCCCTGCTTTCCTTTCACCACCAGGACTGTCTGTGCGTGTGGAGTTGGGGATGGGGGGTTGCACTCCAACTCTCATTGCGGGAGGCCCTCCCAAAGACATGTGGCTGGAATGGTGCTCTAAGAGTGACTCCCTCCGGTGGTGACCCGGGACATCTGGTGAGAACTCCCAGCTTTCTGCTTCTCAGAGTCTCAATGCTGATTGGGGGAGCTTGGGGCTATTGTGAGGGAGGAGGCTCAGGTCCTTGTTACCCTCTTTTAAGACCAAGGAAATAGGCCGTAACCAAACATGTATTTGATTGCTCTTGCCGCTTTTCTCCATTCATTGTCTTTGAGTAATTCACAATTCTCTCTCTAATGGGCTAGTTCTTCTAAAATACTTACTAAAGAATTAGGTTTTAATAAAGCCAAATGCAACCCCATACGTCCAGTAACAAAGGAGTCAGGCGGCACCCTACAGAATGGGGGACAATCCGCTGGAAAGCAGTGACCCTGAAAAGGATTTCGGGGCCATAGTGGATGAGCTGCTCAGCATGGTCTGTCAATGTGAAACGGTGGTAAAAAAGGTTAAAGCCATTCTTGGATGGATAGAGTAGTGAGGATGGAAAGGGAAGTGAAACAGCATTGGTGAGACTGATGTTGGAATGTTGAATCCAGTTCTTGTGTCCACATTTTGAATATTATGTTAAAACAATTGGAGAGGGTACAGAAAAGATTCGAAATTGAGTGATGGGGATGATGCCTTCTAATGAGACATTGAAAAAGCTCAATCTGTTTAGTAGATACAAAAGACAAATGAGAGGTGAGTTGCTTGACTTCATGGAGAGAAAATGTCGAGTATAAAAGGGCTCTTTTATGTCGCAGAGAAAGGCATGACAAGACCCCATGGATGGAAGCAGAAATCAGAAAAAGTATAATGACAATAAGACCCAGATTTGTCAGAGGGTGGTTCGTCCTTGGCACAAAGTACCAAGAGAAATGATGGCTTCTCCATCTCTTGATCTCTTCGAATAAAGACTAGATGCCTTTCTGGAAAATGTTTGAGTAAAAGAAAAGCCCAGCTCTTCTGACATACAGGAGGCCTTCGGATACGCAGGGGATCAGATTAAATGCTCTAACGGTTCCTTCTGGCCATAAAGTCGACTAACTTGTGAAAAGCTAATTGCGGCCTGGGGAAGAGACTCTGTGTTCGACTGTGTGGTCGGTGTCATCCCCACAATGAACGCTCATTGCGTGGGGTGATCCAGGGGAAGCAGCTCAAACATCCGGTGTGGCTGGACAGGGGCAGGACATCAGCACTGCAGGGGAGGGCTGGGTGTGGCAGTGACATCACAAGGGCCTTTGGCAGGACCTCAGCCGATTGGACAAAGGTGGTAGGGAGGCGATGACCTCACAGAGAGATCTTGACATCAGCCAGGCAGGACAGGGGGGCAGGACAGGGGCCACCTCGGAGATCCCTGTGGCTTTGCTTCAGCACGTCTCCTTCTCGAGGTCTCCCCTGGAGGACTGAGAGAGCATTCACTTGCACTTACGTGAGCGCAAGGAGGACCCTCTTCGGAGTTTTCTCCTTTTCTTGTAGTTGTTTTGCTCAAAAACAGACGTCCCTGTAGAGAAGGTAAGAGCCTCGGAGAGGTTTGGAACCTGTTCAGTCTGATCCATCAGGTGCTGGCTGATTTTTAGGAAAGGAAAACATTAGATTGTGGGGGCAGCATTTTATTTCCGACCTAGGACTTTGTCCCTTAGAATGACCGGGGACATTGGGATTTCTCCTTTTTGTTTTCCCTTTTCCTCTGTCCCTCCTACCTTTCTCTTCTTGCTTCCTTTGTCCTTTTCCTCTGCTGTCCTCCCACCACCAGGAGCTCTGTGCGTGGAGCGGGGGCCGGGGGGGTTGTGGGAGGCCCTCACAGAGAGGTGAGACTGGACTAGTGCTCCGAGAGTGATCCCCTCGGTGGTGACCTGGGCCATTCTTTGGGCTATTTGGTGAGACCCCTTAGCCTCCCACCCCTCAAAGTCTCAACCTTGATTGGCTGAGGAGGGGGCTATTGACTCTGGTCTTTGTTGTCCTCTTTTCTGACCAAGCAAATAAGTCACAACCAGTTAGATGCTTGACCAATGTGGATGCTGCTCTCCATTCATTGTCTCGGAGCAGTTCATGATCCTCTCGAACATTCCAATTCTTCTGAAATACTTGCTGAATAATTACTATGAACAATTGTTGGTCTGTAGCTCATTTGAGAGCAACTCTGCTACTGACTGGCTGCATCAGCTAAGACAAGTCCCTGCTCCTTTCTCAGCCTTCGTTTCTCCTTCTGTCAAGGACGAATAACAATCCTCTCCCACCTACCTCGCCATGGGTGGATGCTGGGGATCCACTGAAGAGTGTCACTCGGAGCAGTGCAGACTCGGGGATGTCCTATCACACTGAGCCATAGCAGATTATGACCTAATATTTGATTTGATTTGCATTTTATTCTTTTGAAATTGTGAAGAGCAGCAACTACTTAGCTCAGACTGAAGCATCTCGTCTAATTTTCCAGAGCGTCGTGTCTCCCCTTTGTGTACGAGGAGACAGTTTAATGTGCTGTGACGGACAGGAGATGCTCTTCTTTTGCAAACAAATATTTTTGCAAAGAATTTTCATCTTACTTGTTATGATTTCAAGAAACAAAGTGGTTTCGCCTGAATGCGTTTTCTGACAGAAAACGGTTTCCATGAAAATGTTCACACCTTATCTCCTGGGCTCTGGAAGTGCTGGGATGTCAGGATCCTGGAGGCACTGTCTCCTCCGCCCTAGGGCCGTGTTCTGCACCCCCCTGCTGCTGGCTGAGTTTCTCTGTCCCTTGGCAATAAGACAGACTCTTGTTTTCACAGCCAGTCGATCGCCCTCGTGTCATCACCCTGCCTGCTGGCTGGGCAGGGTAACTCCTGAGGTCACCACCCTCTCCAGCCTGCCTTGGGCTTGGAGAGTGAGGAGGAGGGCGAGGGACGTCTGCTGACCCTGAACATCCGCCATCCATCATACCATCATTGAGAGCACGTGAGTGGCATTCGGGTTCCTCGGTGACTTCCCCTGTCTGTGTGGGGAGAGGCAGAAACAGGGGGAGAGAATACCTCCAAAGGGGGATTTCATTTGCAAACAGCCCCCAAGAGCCCCTCACTCTTAGACCGGGCAGGGGCTTCTCCAGAGCCGTCTCCAGTGTGTTTGGAAAGGTTCCAGCAATGGGGCTCCCAGCCCTTCCCTTGTGGGACACTGTTCCCCAGGCTGAGAGTCTCTGAGCTGGGCCAGAGCCTGTGAGCTGCTGAGCCTGGAAATCAAGGGGGAACGAGGAGGGCCCTGGTCTTCCTGTGCCTAGGGTCTTTGTGACCTTGACGTGGGAATGGTTTCCCAGGAGAAGTCCGGACTCCTGGTTTCTCTTCCTTCTCAAGCCTGGGTGGGAGTGTGGCCTGGGATGACAGGAGGGGGCTGCTTGTCCAGAGGAAGCGATGGTCTTTGGGACTGACCCCATTGCTGGAAAAGGATGAGACTTCCTGGCTATTGCAGCAGCAGGGATTACGAGGGGGAACGTTGGGAGCAGATCGTGCAATGAACTCCTGCCCGTGTGTGTAGATGGCTCTCCCTGCACTCCTGTGGGGACAGAGGGGGCGGCCGTGGTTGGAGCAGGGAGGAGGAGGGCCGGAAAAGGCCCAGGAGGGAAAGGCTGCCTTGAGCCCAGACTCAGCCCTGCTCCCCGCTCGGTTCCAGGATGGCCAGGCTCCTGCGGATGTTGCGGAGGAAGGCTCTGCAGGTGACCCCAGAGCCTGAGGGAAGCAGCTGCCGCCTTCCCGAGGGGCAGAGCAAGCCCTGCGTCCCCGCTGGCGGGGAAGCAGCTCCCGTCCAGCCCAGACGGCGGAAGTGCCCGGCCTTCTGGAAAAGGACCCCGGCTCCCGGCGCAGGCGCCGAGCTGGGAGCGGCCCCGACCAGGCCCCGGTGGAGCTGGCCCAGGCTGCGGTTTTGCAGACAGGACCCAGCCCAGGAGGGGCGCCGGGCAGGGTGGCTCTGGGGCTGGTTGTGTGGGCAGCAGCGGCCCCAGGAGCCCAGCCCTCCTTCCCATCAGGAGGCCTCGCCCTGCCCGCTCTCTGAGGTCCTTCCAGCCCCCGCCGGCCAGGAGGTGGAAGGTCCCTGGCCCAGCACCGGCAGCTCAGCCTGGGACCGCGGCAGCACCTGGGTCTTTGGCAGCAGCCAGGCCGACGGGCGCCACGGCTTTGTGCCAGGTGAGGAGCCGGGCTGGGCTCCGGGAGGGCTGAGGACGGGATGTGAACCCCCTGGGCCCAGACGCTCTCCCAGGGAGACGGGGGGGGGTCCCCAGCCCAGGTGTCTGGCCTGAGCCCCGCGAACCCCACGGACAGCAGCAGCCGTCACACAGCTGCCCCTTCGCACGGGGACCTGGGGGTGGGGGCGTGAAGAGCTGCTGCCACCTTGGTCCTGGCAGCTCCGGGCGGGGGGAACAGGCCCCTCCCCTGGGGTCCTGGGCAGGGGAGGGGGGCTCTGCTCTGGGCTTCGGCAGCTGTTGGGGGCTGACGGCATCCCTGAGAGGGAGGTCTGGGGCCCGATCTGCCCTGGGGGCCTGAGGTGGGAAGGGGGGTCTTGAATCCTGCTCTGCCCACCACGCCCCCGTCCACCCCCCATGTGGCAGCAGGCATCACCCTGTTCCCTTCTCTCCTGGGTGCAGGGACCCCCCTGGATTCGGAGCAGGAGGAAGGGGTGGACGTGGCCAAAGATGAAGCTGCTCTCAAGGTCATCCGAGAGCAGCTCCAGTGCAGAGATAAGGTACAAATGTTCCCCACCTGGGCTGGAACCAAGATGGCCCTGTCCCTTCCCAGCATCCCCACCCCCTGCCGAGGGTCCTGTCCCTCCTGATCCACCACCCCTAATGGGGCCCTTTTACATCCACGATGTGGGACCCCCAAGATGGGGGTGTTTGTCCCACAACAGCCGAGGTCGTCTCCCCCCACAGGCACTGGCCCGGTTCCTGATCCTGCTTGCGTAGGAGTGGGGGGGGATTTGGAGAATAGGCGGGTCCCCACAATCCCCCATTGAGGCCTGAGCCCTGGATCTGGTGTGGGTGGGGCAGGAAGGTCCCTCACTAACAGGTTCTCTCTCGCTATACCCCACTCCTGGTGGGTCCAGGATGAGGGGCAGCAGCTCCTGTTCCTTCAGGCCGTCTACCCCGCCTGTCTGGCTGCACGGGAGAGAGGGGAGGACACGCTGGAGCCGCGCTGCTGCAAGGCGGCTGTGGCGAAGAGGATCGTGGTGAGTGAGACACGCCATACGGCAGCCGGCGGGAGGAGAGGGATCCCGCTGGCCATGTGGGGCACTGGCTGTGTCATCTCCTCACTGGGAGGTGTCAGTCGGGCCTGAATCTCACACGCTCCTTTGTCTCCTTCGCGTCTCACAGGAGCTCATCGAGGAGCTTCCCGACGACTCGTCACCCAGCGCCGTCCTCGCCCACTCCCTGGCTGCAGTGGGCAACCTCTGGTACGGAGACAGCCCCACCCCCCACCCCGCCGGCTCCCCTCACCCCAGTGCTGCTCAGGCCCAAGGCTGGGAGTCACTGTCACTGTCCCGCCCAGGTCACCTCCCAAGAGTGGCGCCTCTGGCAGAGATGGTGGGGTGGGAAGGGTCACTCTCTCCTGGCGGGGCTCTTCTTTTCACTCCCATCACATGACCGGGGCCCTGGGGAGGGGCTCACTCCCGGGCTCAGATACAGGAGGGCCCGCAGGATCCAGGGAACAGGAGCTATTCCTGTCCCCACTGTCTGTCTGGGACGCCTTGGCCTTGTCATTCCCGAGCTCAGTGCCTCAGTTTCCATTCTCGCCAGCCTGTGCCTCTATCCCTGTGGGTTGGTGTCCGTGTTGGCGACAGTCCCACCCCCGTACTGCACAGTCTAACACCAGCTCCTCTCTCTTGCCAGCACCATGAAACCTGCCCTGGAGCCAGACCTAGAGACCCACCTCTTGCGAGCTGCCCTTCACTCCGTCTTCACCCTGGGCACGGAGAAGGACACCACCGGCATCCAGGTACCTCCTCCTCCTCCATCCTCCTCCTCTTCCAGAGTGGTCCTCGGTCCTGCTCCCTTGATTCGCTGGAGCTCCAGATTTAGGGGTGGGGTAGCGGAGATGGAACAAGCTGCAGGGCTGGATCCTTCCCTCCAGCAGGGAAGAGATTACGCCTCTCTGGGGGATTTCTTTCTTTTTCTTTCTTTCTTTCTTTCTTTCTTTCTTTCTTTCTTTCTTTCTTTCTTTCTTTCTTTCTTTCTTTCTTTCTTTCTTTCTTTCTTCCATAAGCCGTGTTTTGCCCAGAAGCCCAGCTTCCATCCATAGCCACTTGGCTGTTTCATACTCTTCTGCCTACAAGGCCCTCTGCAGAGACCTGCTAAGCTCATGGATCAAAGGTCCAGGGGTCATCAATTCTTGCGAATTGCCTGCAGTGGGATATGAAGGAGAGAGGCCAGGAGATGTGTTTGGGAGTCTCCCCAGTGTTTCCCAGAGACCCCTATTCCAATCCTGTGGCAGGTGTAGGCTCAGGTTCCCTAACTCTGACCCATGCTTTGCAGGCTCTGCACAAAGTCATCCCAGAGGTCCTGGATGCCATGCTGGGGAATCTGCTGGCAGAGTCCCCAGACACAGACAGGCTCCACTTCATCTTGGAGGTGAGCCGCATTTCACCTAAACTCTTTGGGGGACTGGTAAGGAGAGACTGGAAGATCCATTTTCTACTCTGTCCTCCTAGCTGGGTCCCCAGTGGGCCGTCCTTGGTTGGGGAGGTCAGTGCAATGCAGTGTCAGGTCCTTCCTTCTTGAGGGACAGAGGAAGGAGCTGGGACTTCAAGCCAGAGCTCTGCCTGGTTCTGCTGAGCACTAACCACAGGGCTCCTGGCTGCCTTGGGGAGTGAGAGTCTGAAAACCCACCCTTCCCCCACCCCTCCAACACACACACACCCATGGGAGATGGTTCTCAGAGAAGAGGCACATGCTCCTTCCTAGAGAAACAGGAGGACCCCAGGGAATTAGCCCTTCCCTCTGATCTGCTCTGAAATTCCTGGGGGGATTGTGCTCTCAGTCACTCCCTACACCCCCCCAAGGATTTGCGTAGCAGGGAAGGGCCGAGGGTTCAGTCTCCTTTCTGGTGAACTGTTCAGGAATCAGGAGTTCTGGGAGGAGGGGACCGGCCCCGACCCCGAACATTGTCCCAATCTAGAGAGACGCTGACAAGTTGTGACCTGCAAGGTACAAGCTGTGTCCTGGGGGAAAGAATCCCCTTCTAAAGCTCTGCCATCAAGGCCTGAGATATTCCCCCCTGCGCAGAATGTCTCAGGCCCCTGGGGCTGGGGGCGTGGGGGGCTCATTTGCAAAGAAGGTGCACCTAGCCACTGAGTCTGACCTGCCTCCTTTCCCCACAGCATGTCAACTTCTGGGTCGTGTCCAGGGTGTCGCAGGAGCGAGCCAGGGCCATCAGGAGCAGCACAGCCCTGCTCAGATACACAGTCTCCCTCCCTGAGTTTGACGTAAGTGAGCTCCGACCCCAGCTTGCTGGCTCCCGGCGGAGGCGGGCTGGCTCCGGCGGGCTGCAGGATCTGCTGCTGCCGGGGCCGTGGCTTAGGAGGGTTCTTCATGGGGAGGCAGGGTCAGAGCAGGGACTGAGGTCGGCTTGAGTCAAGTTCTTCTGGTCCTGGATCAGTGTTGTCCCTGGGCCTTTAAGGGGACCATGCTCCACCCCTGCTTGGCATCCCAAAGCAGCTCCGGGCTCCCTCGGCAGCAGAGCAAATGAAGGGTCGATCTCAAGCTCCTCTCCCCCAGCATCTCCTGCAGAGGGGCTAAGGGGAAGGAGCCCTCTGGCCCAGGGGGGACAGGGAGCTGACAGGAAAATGCTGATGGAGTCCCCTCTCCTCTCCCTTCCATTAGATCTCAGCCGAGTTCCCCAGGATGGGGCACCATGTGGCCCAGCTGGCTCTATTTGTCAGCGATCCAGACAAGGACATCAGCCGGCAGGCCAGGGAGGGGACTTACCGGCTCTACCAGCTGCTGCTCCGACAGAGGGGTAAGGAACCCAGCTGGGACACGCAACCCAACAGGGGACTGAGAGTGACCACAGGTGGATAATGGGACCCCAGACCATTTCTCTCCGACTGACCCCAGCTGGAGGACAAGTCTCTCTCTGCCTCTGGTCTTCTCCACTCCACTGTGGAGCCACCAATGGGATTGGAAGGACACTGGAACTGCAACCAGAAGGAGAAAAGTCTCTCTCTCTCTCTCTCTCTTCCAGGCCTGACCATACGTGACGCGGAAGATCTCTGGTGCAATGACTGGCACCAGGACAGCAGGCTCTTGGGCTACAAGAATACAGCCAGAGTGGGGGAGGTAAGGGCACTGTGCCAGGGCATGACACAGCCCGGGGAGTGGGGCTGGCTAGGTTCCCTGCAGTGGATGCCTCCTGGAGACAGGAGAAGAGCCCGCTCCTTATTTCCAGCTCAGAGCTCCTCCTCCAGCAACCAGTGGGACAGGCTGGTGCTAAAGGTCCCACATTGGCACCTCGCTAGTTGCCGTGATTTGAGTGTCTTACATGGCTGGGTTGCTCCGTGGCATAAGGAGGATCCCCGGGTGGGTGAGTTAATATAGGATTATGGCTCTGGGTGTCTCTCTGCTCAGGGTCCCCTGTCGTCTCTGTGCCCTGCACAGCAGAGTGGGCCTGCTCACACACATTAGAGATCCATTTCCAGCCCATCCTGGCCCCTGCCAGAAATTGCCCTCCCGAAAGAGCCACTGGAGGCTTTGGTCCCTCAGCACCTGCGACCTTTTAATAAAGGGGCTTCCCTGAGCCCTGGGACCCTGAAAGCCTCCTGGGGAATGAACTGCCTTGGCCACAGCAGCTCTCTTCCCCGCCCTTTGGGGCACTAGACGGTGATGCCATTGTACGGCCAGGACTTGGAGGCTGGCTCTGAGCAATCTGCTCGAGCCTCGTGTCCTCTTGGTTCTAGGTCTTTGGAAAATTCTTCTGCGACGGGCAGAAAAGGTCCTTTCTGCAGACAGCAGTCCTGGCCATCCACGACCCCCTGCTGCGTGTCAGCCAGGCAGGGCTGGTGCTCGTCTACTCCCTCCTGGGGGAAGCCCAGCAACTGATGGGGGTCACGGTAAGCAGCTGCAATCGACTCAGGAGCTTGGGGTGGGGCCCAGGGCCTCATTCCCATCCGATCGCCATTCGCTGGCCTGGTAGCAAGGAGCCTAGTGGGAACTTCTGGACTTCATGGACTTCTCTTCTTAGGATGTGCTGCTCTGCTATGACTCCTGGAAAGGACAGGAAAGTCCCCTAAGTGCCCTCTGGGAACTTTTCCTGCCCCACAGAGCTGCACCCATTTCCTCATGGCCTAGTGTCCATGTCACCCGAGCCACCATCGAGAGTTGCTCCCATCCCTGGCAGCCTGGGAGGCCAAGGCCTGACTGGTGATGGCAACTGACCAGCAAGGGCTGAGGCACATGGGCGTGGGAAGCTGGGTCTTGCTGCTGGTAGGGCTGGACCCGCTCTAGAGCGATTGGGAGGATTCAGTCAGCAGGGGCTGCTGACCTGCCCCCTTCACCAGGGCTGCCATCCTGTGGCTTCGGCTTTTGTCCCTGGGGTGACTTGGGGAAAGGTCTCAAGCTCTCCCCATCCCACTTCACTGCTGCCAGAATCCCTCCTGCCCCCCGCCACCCTGCTACAGCCCCCTCCCTGCCCTACCTGGGTGGGGATGGAGGTAGGGGTGGAGGAGAGGGTTCTACGAACTTGAGCGGTGTCCCCAGGTGGGTTGGAGGTGGAACAGCTGTCAGGGGCACGGATGGGGAGGTGGAAGGAGCTCACCGTACAAGGAGGGGGGTTGGACTGGAGGTCACTAGAGAGGACAGCAAGCCTCCATCCTGGGGGTCGGGAGGGTGAATCCACCACTCAGACATGAGCAGCTGCTGGGTGGAAATGATGGCGCTGGTTCCAGGTGCCCTTCATCCTCCCTGATTCCTGGGGAGTGTCTCCCACTCTGACATGTTCTCGTTCCCCTGCAGCACGAGGATGTCACAGCCAAGGTCATGGGCCAGCTTCACATCATCCGGCACTTGCACCAGATGCCCGAGGCGCTGCAAGGGCTGTGGCTCCTCTGATGCTCTGAAAGGTTCCCCTCCCTGTTCAGCAAGTCCCGCTCCCTGCTGCAGGTACTGCTCTGTCTCACTGTAATTGGGGGGCTAGTGGAAGCGGAAATGGAGGCCCCTGGCACTCACAGAAACTCTCTCCCCTCTCTGTGGAGCCGGGTCCTTCCCTCGGCCCCCCAAATTCCTTCATCTGGGGCAGGAGCTCTTTCCTTCACACCCATACACCTCCCCTCTTTCCTTGATCTCACCCCCATCCCATTCCCCATGCTCCCAGGCAGAGATCTTCCTGCCCCATACGGCACAGAAGGACCTTTGGGTCAGGGCTACGGACTGTCTGCCCAGCTGAAGCTCAGGAAGCTCCACATTTGAGGAGGTGAGGATGGGACAGAGGCTCAGGGCTAGCTTCATCTCCTGCCCTTTATTCTTCCTTTGGCCCTTCTCTGGGCTCTCAGAGTCTGACATGAAGAGGAGCCTCCTCCCCCCGTGTCTTCTAGGCCCTGGGGTGTGTGACAGCCTCCCAGATGGCTGCAGTCAGAAGCTGAACCACCTCAGGGAGCAGTGGGGACAGGTCCCTTGTCCGAGGAAACCAAGCAGTGGTAGTTCTCAAAGAGGCTGAGAGGGAAGACCCCGCTCCCTCATGGAGGTAAGAGCCATTGACTTCTTTGGGCATATGGGTTTCTTGGGGGAGAAATGGGATCCCTGCTGCATAGCCTGGCTGGGAGCTTCCCCCATCCCTGGGACAGAGACATCTCCATCAATGTGCCACCCTTGTTTTTTCCTAGCAAGAGGCTCCCCAGAGATCTCCTCAAACCTGTTCTCCTGGGAGCGTTTCTGGGAGGAGGCTCCCGTCCCTCAGTCTCCAACTCCATCATGCAGCCTCATTCACATAACATCTCCGCTTTCCAGCTCCACTTCCCGCAGCAGGACAAACGGACATTCAGCTCTGACCTGGAGTGGAGTAAAGGCCAGTCACCTGGTTGGAGGGCTGAGTTCCCAGCCAACAAACTGCAAGAGTGAGTATCAGCGGGGTTGCTAGCCCAGCGAGAAAGCAGTGACACGAGGCCTGGCCAGCATCTAGCGGTGAGTGAACTCTGGTACGCGCCTGCTTCCATTCTGGAAACAGCCTGGTATTGGAGAGTGGGTGGGGAGAGCAGGGAGGTGGGACGGGTTCCTGAGGCTGGGGTGGGGAGGAAGCTGTGGGGCTGGGAGGGGAAGGACATGGCCCTGCTTGTGGGAGGGATCCTGCTGCTGTGTCTGGAGCCCTGTGTAGCCTCTTCTGTGGGAAGTTCCCATGGGTCAGTGGGGCCTGAATCTCTCCTGCTCCTTTGGTCTCTTTGGGCTTCACAGGAGATGTCTGGTGAACTGCCCTTGGACTCTGGGCCCAGCAGCGCTCAGAAATTATTCGCTACCTTCAGAGAGACAGGGCACAGCTCAGCCTGTTGGGTAGGCTGGAGACTCACGCTTCACTCGAACACACAACGCTGAGGTGCTTTGGGAAGCACAGTAACAAAGAAGAGATTTAAGTGACACTAAGCAAGAGAAAGAGACAAATTTCAAACAGACAAACAAAACACAACACACTTTGTAGTGACTAAAACTGAATCTTAACAAGTCACAATCTTTGCCTTAGCAGTTTCCACACTAACATCTCAGCTTTCCTAACAGACCTTCTTTGATGTCCCTGTAGGTACAAAACTTCTCTGTCGAATCCGCGGATTTGATTGCTTCGTCTTCTGGTTTCAGACCCTCTGTTCTCCTTCTGGGCTGCCTGGACCCTGACTGTAACATCTCTCTGGCCCAGCCTCTTACACAGATGCGTGCTGCAGCCAGCCCAGCGCAGGGAGCAGTGGGGACAGATGATCTCATACTGTCAGACCAAGAAACAGGGGTCCCAAAGAGGCTTAGATGGAAGATCCCAGGCATCTCCTGGAGGTAAGAACCGTCCACTCTTCCGGGCACTTGGGGCTGTTGCAACAAAGAGGGGGCTCCTGTTCCATAGCCTATTTGTCCTCATGACTGTGTTTTTTTATTCTCAGAAGATGCATCCGGGACCCTGGAGACTGTTTTGTGGAGGAGGTTTGAGCGGGGAGAGATCACTCACTGTCATGGGTCATTAACCCGGGTCTGCAGGGTTCCTGGGAGCAGCCACCCTCCAGCACGCCACCTGGAAGCCTACGAAAAACTGCTTACCTAGGACTGACGAAGTCCAGACCCAGTTTGAGGCTCCATCCCTGAGGCCCATTGGCAGAGTCCCAGAGCAGCTAATCGGCCCCCGGGACCTCCTTAAACCAGCAGCGGGAACAAGGAGCTGTCTGAACACCCGAGTTCCTCCCCGGCTCTGGACCCTGTGTTGGCTGTTCCTGCTCCCACTCCCCAGGCTTGATTTCCTGGCACCCGGACTCGGGGTGACGCATCTGACTTGAGGTGCTGAGCACAATTTCATCTTTTGCTTCTGCTCTTCCAGTGTCCTGACCCAGCTGACTCTCGACTCCTGCCTTGTGAGTGTGGACTCTGCCTCTGACCACTAGGTCCGGCTGCCCATGACCCGGCCATGACACTGACATTTCGACAGTTCCTCCAGTGCCCTTTCCTGCTCTCCAGCCCTGCTCTCCCAGCAAGACACACCGATCCCTGGCTCCCGGAGTCCTGCTTGCCTGATATTCAGGGGCTCCGGGGGAGAGCTTGTCTTGCCCCCTCCCCTACCACGGCTGCTTTTCTCGGGGGCTCTCCCTAGCGCAGAGGAGAATCCATCCTGGCAGCAATTCAGGAAGTCACGGAAGGGACGGTCTGCTCAGCTCCCTCTGCAATGCCACTGCCCGAGACCATCACGAGTGGGTGCCCAGTGACTGCGCCGGCAGCTCCTTGAGAGACTCCTGGGGCAGGGCAGTCGCGTTTCCCGGTGACCGCGGGAAGCCATGCAAAGCGTGCGGCGTTGAGGAGACTCTCCTGCTGTCCCAAAGGGTTTCTGTTCTCCTGCACGGTCAGACCGTGGGGCCGGCTGGCAGAATGGGGAAGAGCTGGTTGGTGATGAGTCGGAGGATTCACCAAAGAGGTGGCAGCAGCTGCAGATGCTGGAGTCCCTGTGGTCGGGTTACCATGCGTCCGGATTTTCCCGGACATGTCTGGCTTTTGGGGTTTTGAGTCGCCCTCCCGGAGGAATTTGTAAAACTCTCCAAAGGGCCGGGATTTCCCTCCCAATGCAGCACTCTGGGGGCAGGGGGTGGGAGCTGTGCGCTCTGCGGGGGAGCATGGCACTGTGTCTGGCTCCGCACCCCAGACACACTGCTCTGAGCAGCAGGGTACGGGGGCCGGGGGGCTGGAGAAGGGGCATGGGGTCCCAAGGGACAGTCAGGGGACAGGGAGCAGGAGGGGTTGGATGGGGCGGAGGTTCAGGGGGGAAGTCAGGGGCAGGGAGCGGGGCGGGTTAGATGGGTCGGGGGTTCTGCGGGGGCAGTCAGGGGACAGGGAGTGCTTGGATAGGAGTGGGAGACCCGGGGCTCTGCCAGGGGGCGGGGGTGCGGATAGGGGGTGGGGTAGTCAGGGGACTGGTAGGGAGTGGAGTTCTAGGGGGGCAGTTAGGGTGGGGGGGTCTCAGGAGGGGGCAGTTGGAGACAGGGAGAAGGAAGGCTTAGATAGAGGACGGGGTCCTGGGAGGGGGCGATCAGGGGACTAGGAGCGGGGGGGGTTGGATGGATGGGCGGTTCTGTGGGGGGCAGTCAGGGGGCAGGAAGTGGGAGGGAGTAGATAGGGGGCAGGGCTACCACTCCCCCCGCCCCACCCCGGAGTGTCCTCTTTTTGGAAAGTTCAAATATGGTAACCCTACCCTATGGGCCCAGCCTCCACCCCTGAGATTTCAGGCAAACCTGCCCCTGTTCTCAGGGAGTCTTTGGCTTTGGCGGCTGGGCCTGCCTGCCGAGACAGAGGACTCAGTGTTTCCATCAGGCTGCTCAGCTGCAAATGCAGCCACCCAAAGCCGTGAAGAATGGAAGCGAAAGAGCAAAGCTGGACCCTCCGCTGACTCCTGCCATCAAGTGAGCCCAGCCGGGGAGAGACGAGGGAAAGCTCCAAGGTGGCTGGTGGCTGCAGGAATCCAGGGGAGGAGAAATAAATCATTAATGATGAATCCTACGGGCTTTGTCTTGTGTGGTGAAGGGTTTAAAATGGGTCTAGTTACTATCACATTCAACTTTACAATCGCTGCGTCTGATTGAAGGGCAGGTCTGGAAAGATCAGAGGTCACTCGAGGAGATTCAAGTCTCCGATTCTGTCCCTATTGCCTGCTTTGACCAGCTGATCTCAACCCAACCCATCCCTCAGGTGTTCGCAGTGGTGAGCTCTTTCCCTCTTTTTCTGGATGAGCCGCCAGCATGGGGACGGGATACATGTGGCCAAGGAAATGGAGAGACGTGGGGGTCACTTGCAGAGGCATGCAGAGAACTTGCAGAGTTGCCTGTTGATGCAGCTCCTCTCGGGGAGCACGGTAGGGTCCCGTGCACTCAGGAGCACCATTTCAAATTTTGGTGGTGGCGGGGAGGATAAGTTCACCATGATTCCAGGGGCTACTTAGGCACCTGAAAACTCTCGTGTTTTGGCAGATAACTTAGCAAAGAGCTGACAGGAACACTTGCCAGACTGCTTTCCGGGGAAGACAGCTATAAGAATGGATCCAGGGAATGGTTCTGCATCTCTGAGCTGTTTGGACACTTTCAGGGAACATTCCCGATTCAAGACAGAGATCCCCAAAGTTATCCTGGGTAACCCTGAGAGACTTATGGAAAACTCGCAGATACCACATCTCTGCTGTCACCTTGCACTGACAAACTTGGACTGTCCGAACCTGTTCATGTATTTTACCTGCTTTAAGCTCTCGATAACTTTCACATATAAAAGAAAGAAAATTAAATAAATGAGTGACGTAGTTACACTGATATAGGGCCGTAGCGTAAACCCGACCTCAGAGTTGTCCCATTGAAATGGAATTATTCACAGCAGTCATTAAAGTTAAACATGCACGTGTCAAGGATCCTTCCCCACTTTGAACTCTAGGGTACAAATGTGGGGACCTGCATGAAAACCTCCTAAGCTTACTTTTACCAGCTTAGCTTAAAACTTCCCCAAGGTACAAACTATTTTACTCCTTGCCCTTGGTTTTCCACTGCCACCGCCAAACATTTCTCTGGGTTCCTGAGAAAACGTTGTTTGGAAATATCTTTCCCCCCAGAAATCCTCCCAGCCTTGCACCCCACTTCCTGAGGAAGGTTTGGTAAAAATCCTCACCGATTTGCATAGGTGATCACAGACCCAAGCCCTTGGATCTTAGAACAATGAATAAAGCAATCAGTTCTTGAAAAGAAACATTTTAATAGAAGAAACAGTAAAAAGAAAAGAATCACCTCTGTAAAATCAGGATGGTAAATACCTTCCTTACAGGGTAATTAGATTCAAAACATAGAGAATCCCTCTAGGCAAAACCTGAAGTTACAAAAAAGACACACAGACAGGAATATTCATTCTATTCAGCACAACTTCTTTTCTCAGTCATTTAAAGAAATCAGAATCTAACACATATCTAGCTTGATTACTTACTAAGTTCTAAGACTCCATTCCTGTTCTGTCCCCAGCAAAAACATCCCCCAGACAGACACAGACCCTTTGATGTTCTCCCTCTTCCCAGCTTTTGAAAGTATCTTGTCTCCTCATTGTTCATTTTGGTCAGGTGCCAGCGAGGTTATCCTAGCTTCTTAACCCTTTACAAGTGAAAGGATTTTTCCTCTGGCCAGGAGGGATTTTAAAGATGTTTACCCTTCCCTTTATATTTATGACAGCACGCAAGTGTTTCCAGGGCCAAGATTAAGGCCACAGCGTACGAGAGGTGCAGACGCAAGAAGAGAAGAGCGGTGCAAAAACTGAATTACCACGTGGAACTTGGCCCAAACAATGCAGCATGAAAAATAAACTCATCTTGTTATACAGTAATAGAGCTGGTTCAGAATGGTTTTACACTCACAATGCAACCTTTGAACTAAAAATGCCACTTTGGATTACATTGATCATTTGAAAAAAGTTCCCTTTCTAAAAAAAACATTTTGGATTTCTCTGCCCACTTGAGAGCGAACGTGGAGTTTTTCCCACCAAAACTAAACAAAAGTTTGATAATTCAAAAGATTTGCAAATAAGTTTGAAGAATATGGGGGGGAAGTGGTTTCTTCTTCAGTTTTCATAACCCTCCCCACCCCAGCTATTTTTGACCAGTTCTAATTATGAAGAAATGTCTGTCTGTCCATGAATGATAAATATGTCTGCTCCTGAAACATTTACAAACAATGGCTCTCATCAGGAGCCCTGAGGTCACATTACGCAGAGAAACACCCAGGCCTGCAGGGTTCACATTCACAAAGACATAAACCGCCCCAGGACGGGAATGTCACACACAACACAGCGTGACTGGCCCGGGTTGGTGAGGTGCGTGTTTTGCTGTTGCTGGCAAATTGTGCTTTTTTGAGGTGGGGGGGAGTTATATTTGAAAGGAGTTCTTCATCCTCTCCCACTCTCATCCAGGGGAGACCAGGGCCCACCACTTTTTACTGGCCATAAGTGTGAGCGACTGGATGAGGGGGAAGAGAAGGGAGAGGGGGGGCAGTGTTTTGGGGGCAAGGGGCGGCGTGAAGTGGGAGCTCAGGGAGAAAGATGACATGAGGGGGGGCCTCAGGGAAAGGGGCGGTTTGAGAGGGCAGGACCTTGAGGAGAAGGGGTGGCACCGGGGCTGGGCCGCAGTTTGGCTG
Source organism: Lepidochelys olivacea (assembly GCF_965140295.1). Taxonomy (NCBI): domain Eukaryota; kingdom Metazoa; phylum Chordata; order Testudines; family Cheloniidae; genus Lepidochelys; species Lepidochelys olivacea. The sequence goes on from NC_140424.1 coordinate 44,759,205, forward strand.
CCAGCAGCCCCCCCACTTTTAGGAAGCTTTTGCCCATCCTGCCACAAAGGACATTTTTAAACAAAAAATTGTTTCAAGCTGAAAAATCAAAATGGTTTGTTTGGAAAGTGTCTAAACGAAATGCTTCGACTTGTTAAGAACTGCGGGGAGGGGCTGGACATGAACAATTCAGCAGAACGGATACGAATTCGCAAACTGCTGAATCTGCATTTTTCTCCTAAAATTGGTTTAGATGAAAAGTTTCGGCCAGTCTAGTCCCCACCATTGAGGGGCACCGTAAGAGGGATCAGCTCTTCTAGCTGGTTCCCCAGCCCAAGTCTGTCTCCATTTAATGGGTCCCTCCCCACCACACCGGTTTAAGGTTGCCAATTTTAATTGGACGGATTCCTGAAGATTTCATCACATGCCATAATCTTTAATTAAAAATTAATCTTGAATTCCTGCAGACTCCCGGTCACCCTGGAGGATTGGCAATGCTGCTCCAGTTTCCTGGGCCACACCCGTGTCCCCACCTAATGGACCCCTTCCTCTGGGTTCCTGGGTGAAGCGTCTGTCCTCCATGAGCAGGTCTCCTTCCCCCTTTTCCAGGACTGGGTCTGGATTCCTGTTTCTGGTTCCCTGGGCCTGGTCCCCGTCCCTGTCACACACTGCGGGGAGCTCAGATTCCTGTCGCTCAGACCAGTTCCACCGCTCACACCATGCTGAGCTGGGCGAGCGTTTCTCTTCGTGCTCAGTTAGGAAGAGGGACCAGACGCTGCGTTAATTACCCCCAGCTGGTCACGCTCCACAGGGAGGCGTTGCAATCACGCCAGAGAGGACAGGGAAATAACACACAGGGACGTGATATAGTTATATCCAGGAGGCCCCGGGGAAGGCATTTCCTGAGGGTCAGACCATGCCCTAGTAGATTATTCCCTGCCGTAGACAGGGCTAGTGGGGTTTTGTTGGGGTTCACAGGGACTTTCACGCCCATAATTTTCTTCTGCTCTCCCTCAAACCCTGTGAGGGTCTCCTCCTGTGGGGAATTCCCTCCTGGCGGCGTGGCTGCGAGTGTGAGGGACTCAGGTGGTGCTGGGTGCGGAGGGACTCAGCGCCGCTGGGTGTGGTTGGAGGTGTGTTCCCTGCGACCTGGAGTCTGGATTTTAATCTCTGAGTAGTGCACGCTCTCGCTCTCCTCGGCCCCCCCGGCTGCCGTGGCCCTGTGTTGGACAGACACACTGTGAGGACGCCGTCACCCCAGATCTGGTCTCTTAATTCAGGCCAATTTAGGCAGCTCCTAGGGAGCAAATCCCACAGTGTTACCCCAGATCGGAGGGGTTGGGAGTCAGGACTCCTGGGTTCTCTCCCCAGCTCTGGGAGAGGAGTGGGGTCTAGTGAGGTAGAGCAGGGGGGCTCGGAGCCAGGACTCCTGGGTTCTATCCTTGGCTCTGGGAGGGGACTGGGGACTGGTGGGTTAGAGCAGGGGGGATGGGAGCAAGGACTCCTGGGTTCTCTCCCCTGCGGAAGAAGGGAGAAGAAAGGAACGTTAAAACGGAGGAGTGTGAGAGAGAGTCTGGGGTGAAGAGGGAAGCTGCAGAGATCTAGGGACGGGAGAAGAAGGAAGGACGTGGGGGGGTTAGTTATATAGACAGACAACCCAGCATGGGCCACAACGGACAGACGGCCATTCGGGTGTGTTCACGAGCAGAGGCCCTGGCGCATGGGGGCCAGGAGTTAAGCAGGGGGAAGGCTCCAGTTTAGTATCTCAGCATCTCTTCAGGAGGAGGGTGGCCACCAGGCCAAGGATGAGAAGGAGCCCCAAGGCGATGGCGACCTGGTACAGGACCTCCCGGCTGCAGCACCCTACGGGGGCAGGTTCTTTACCTGGGAGATGGAGAGGAGATTTAGGGGATTCTCAGCCCCTTGAGCCAGCCAGTCCCCTGCCCTGGGGCCGGAGAGGGGGAAGGCTGATTCCACCAGGGATGAAATGCAGCCACCTCTGGGGTAGAACGCAGGGGCTGTTTATACAGGGACCTCTCACCCGGCGCTGAGACATGGCCCCTCTGGGGTGGGGTGCAGGGGCTGTTTATACAGGGAACCCTTGCCCGGTGCTGAGATGCAGCGGGCTCTGGGGTGGGGCAAAGGCTGGTTACCAGCCCACACAGTGATGCCATGGAACCGTTTGGGACAGGAAGCGAAGGCAGAACCCGCGTGGAGCCGTTTCCGTTCCAAGGCCGCAGGCTGAGGATGATTCCCAGGGAGAAGAGAACGACGAGCAAAAGGGAGATGACGGCTCGGTAAAAGAGGGGCCCCGAAGCCCGACAGAGCTCACGTCCCCCTGGAAACCCTAGACAATAGAAATGAGGGGTTAGGAGATTCCTGGACCAATGCCCCATGGAGGGGACAGCCCCGTAACCCATTCCCACCACCTCAGCCAGCCAGTCCCCCACCCTGGGGCCGAATCGGTGCTGGCACCCCATAGAGGGGAAGGCCCCGTGCCCCCATTCCCCACCTCACCTGTGTCACTCTGGTTACTCCCCGTCACCTGCAGCTCGGTGCCCGCTCCTGTCCCGCTCTCTCCCTGGCGGTTGCTGATGTGACACTGATAGAGACCAGAGTCCCTCTTCTCCAACTCCGACAGGGTCAGCGTGGCCTCCCCTTTCCGGAGCAGATCCAGGTCGGACACATTGAGCCTCCCCTTGTAGAAGGGATGGTGAGATTCCAGCACGACTCCGGGTGCTCTAGTCCACGATGCTTTGGCCACGCTGCCCTGTCTGTTCTCGAAGGAGCAGCTGAGGTTCACGGTCTCGCCGGGGGACGCTCGGAGGACAGCAGGGCTCTGAAGCACTGTGAGACCTTCGTGAACCAGGGCAATAAACATTACAGCAGGAAAGGAAAACGACGACGAGTGGTGTCAAGACACGCCCCAGCCGCCCGAAACCTAAGCAGCACGGAGAGAAGAAGCTAAGGGGAAAGAATTGTGCGTTCCTGTCCACCTTGCCATTGCTCACAACACTCCCGATAACACACTGCACGGGGCTTTCACTTCCACCCCAACAGAGACCCGACATCAACACTGCTCTGTGCACGGCAGATGCTCACAGAGACATTAGACGTCAAATCACTCAGGACAGCTAAGTCCAAAGCAGACTGCGAGGAATTACAAAGGGATCTCACTAGACTGGGTGACGGGGCAACAAAATGGCCGATGAAACTCAATGGTGGTAAATGCAAAGTCATGCACATTGGAAAACAGAATCCCAAATATACATAGAAACTGATGGGGTCTCAATTAGCTGTTACCACTCAAGAGAGATCTTGGAGTCGTTGTGGATAGATCTCTGAAAACATCCACTCACTGTGCAGCATCAGTGAAAAAAGTCACCAGACTGTGAGCATCCATTAGGAAAGGGAGAGAGAAAAAGACAGAAAATATCCTATTGCCTCTATATAAATCCATGGTATGCCCGCACCTCGGACCCTGCATGCGGTTTTGGTCGCCTCAAATCAAATAAAGATACATTAGAATTGCAAAAGGTACAGAGAAGGGCAACCAAAACAATGAGGGGTATGGAACGGCTTCCCCCTTACAAGGACCAGGAAACCCCCTTACAAATTAAAGTGGCAGCTTGTCATTTTAACCCTTTTAAATACACCACAAACACATGCCTCCACGTTATACAATTTGTGCTTCAAACTAGAGGGGGTCAGAATTTGTCCTGATGGAACGTTTTCCTCTTGGGAAATGCCGTCTCGTCGACAGGGTGACAATTGGTTTAAAACTGGGGCAGGGAAAGTGTTTTTGATAGGGTCAAAAGGGAATGATTTGATTTTGCATTTCCAGACTGGTTTGATTTCATATTATGAAGAGGAGTCAACACTGAAATGAAACATTTGTTTTATGGAAACAAAAAACTTCTCATTGACGTAATGTGACATATCCATATCTATCTATGCATCCATGCATGCATCCTTCACGCCTAGATTTAGATGGATGGATGGATGGATGGATATTCTTTTTGGGGTGGGATGGATGGGTACATAGATAAAAAGATAGATGAGATGGATGTCGGGGTAGGGCTGAATGGACAGACAGAGATGGATCTAGGGATAGGTGTATGGACAGATAGGGCTGAAGATAGTGGAGTGGGGTAGAAGGACAGAAGGACAGACAGAGATGGATGTAGGCATGGGGCAGATGGACAGAAGGACAGACAGAGAGGGATGTAGGCATGGGGCAGATGGACAGAAGGACAGACAGAGATGGATCTAGGCATGGGGCAGATGGACAGAAGGACAGACAGAGAGGGATCTAGGCATGGGGCAGATGGACAGAAGGACAGACAGAGAGGGATCTAGGGATGGGGTAGGTGGCTGGATGAACACTTTAAATTAGTACCTGCTCCCCAGGTGGGGATGAGGAGGACAACGCAGAGGACAGGGCTCAGGGCTGGTGGTGGCTCCATGGTCCCCGCTCTCTGGGCGGCTCCGTGGGGCCTGCTCAGCTCAGCCTCAGCATCCTCCGGAAGCATCAGCCCCAGGGGTGGTGGAAAGTTTTGTGGTCAGCGCCTCTGAGATGGCTGCAGCGAGAAGCCAGGGACAAGGGCCGGATGCGTGTGTGTGTTTGAGCATGTGCTATTCACTGTGTGAGGGACTGGCTGGTGTGTGTGTGTGTGTACGTGTGTGCGTGCACACATCCCACTGCCCCCTAGAATCAGCCGCATTCATCTGTGTCTCCTAGCCCCTCTACTGCGTATGACTGAGGAGGATTCCCCTTACTTGGACTGGGGCAGTTGGGGTGTTTAGAGCTGGGGCATCTGGTCTGATGCCCCGCCCGGCTGCCCTGGTGCAGGGGGCAGAACAGCAGCAGCTGGCATCTCCGGGAGCATCCTGGCTTAGTGGTGGTCCCCAGGAACAGCTCCCCTACCAGGGCTGCATCCTACACTGGACCACAAATCCCTGCTCTGCTCTCAGACCAGGGGGACCAATGGGCTTGAATTCCCACCCTGGGTTGGCGATCCGGCCCTGTCAATTTTCCACGTCTTGTTCATCGGCTCTGTCACAAGACATTTCTAACCAGACATTGTCCTTAGTGGCACGACCTTGAATGGTTGGCCGATAGCTACACCACACCGCTGGCTAGCGATATTCAGAGGAGCTGTCAGGATGCGGGTAGTTGTGATGGGGATTTAGGGTAATTTGAAGCCATTATCTGTCCAAAACGACCCCGCCAAATTGTACACGCGGCTGCGGGTGGGTAAAATCTTCCCCATCAGCAGCTGCATTTCAGTCACCGCCCCCTGGGGTCGCCTCCCATCTCCCTTTATCTCCAGGAAGTCCTATTTTCTTGCATGACCTTATCTCCGCTGGCTGAGACATGCCAATGCGCCATCGCTCCCATCCACCCCCGTGCCCATCAGCCCCAGCTCAGGTGGCCAATTTTGGTGGGACGTATTCCTGGAGGTTCCATCCCATGACATAACCCTTAATTAAAGATTATCCCTGAATTGCTACAGTCTGCAGGACAATGGTGGAAGATTGGCAACCCTAGGCCTCAGATGACAGCGTGGTTGTGGACACGGGTGGGTGGAGAAGGGATGGCGCCTAGCGACCCAGAGTGAAGGTGTCGGCTGGTAGGTGGACTCATGGGAAGGGGTCTGAGAGTGGAGGGGGAGACGGGGCGCTTGTGTTGAGGGGCTGTAGTTCCTTGCTTTCGTGGGGTGTTGTTTTGTCCACTGACCCTGGTCATTTCACAACCTGCTCTGGGTGTTAAATTTGACAAGAGGTGCTTGTGAATTTCTACCCGTGGGAAAAGCTACCTTATGAGTGTAATATCATATCTCATTGAAAGGTGACAGGGCCAGAAAGAGTTAATTAACTCACAGACTGACCTGACCCATGGCTGAACTTTAGAGACTCGGTTAGGAAGAGAGTAAATGAATAGAGCTGTGGTAGAAGGGGAGATGTTTGCTCAGGTCTTGTGATGTCAGCAAACAAGTCTTGTCTATTGCTATGGCTTTGATTCAAAGATCAAAAAAGGAATATTAACATTTATGATGACACTTGAGTGAAACAGTATTATTGTCTCTATGAACGTTGTGATAAACTGTATCTGAACTGTTTAATGGATAAATTACACTAGGCTAATTGCCAGGATGGTTGGGAGACAGAAGATGAAGCTTATTCTCTCAGGCCAAGAAGCTGCTGGAAAATGTATAAAATCCCTGGGACGCCATCTCGTTTTGTCTCAGATTTGCTTTGGGTTTCAAGAAGGGGAAACCCTGAGCCATAAGAATGGAGATCCCCAGTCACTGACTGGAGTCACCCTGAACATGGACATTGCACTATAATCTCTGGACTATTTCTAAAAGGACTTTTGGCAACTACAGACTTATCTGTGCTCTGTATCTGAACCTCAAGAATTGAATTCGTGTCTGTCTGTATATTGATCTTTTAACCAATACTTTCTCTCTCTTTTCCTTTTTAATAAATTTTAGTTTAGTTAATAAGAATTGGCTGTAAGCTTGAATTTTAGGTAAGATTTAAGTTATAATTGGACCTGGGTGTATGGCTGATCCTTTGGGATTGGAAGGACCTTTTCTTTTCTATGATGAGGTAAGATTTTCAGTAATCATCATCATATCTGACATGTGTGTCTGGATGGAGGCCGGAGGCTGGGCAGTTTAAGGGAACTGCGTTGTTTGGACTTCTGAGTAACCAGGGAGGTCGTACAGAGGCTGTTTGGGGCTGGCTGGGCAAATCTCAGTATTGGAATATCCACCAGCTTTTGGGGTTTGTCTGCCCCGTTCTGTTTGCAGTTCACCCTGATTGAGCGACTTCAGCTGGCTCCCACAGGCAGCATCGTTACAATGGTGTAGTCGGCAGGATCCACAGAACCAGGTCAATTAAGCTTTGGGTCAGAAGCCCACACTATGCACATTTGAATTTTGGTATTGAGAGTTTGGTTGGTTAAAGAACAGTTGCAGTGGGTGAGCAGAGAGCATAGGAGGGCCTTGACAAAAAGAGCCCTGGAAGATTTGTGTTCAGAAAAGGGGATAAGCTGTAGAAAAAAAGCTACAAATCAAGAACTGAGAGATCTCCTCATGGCCAGTGATCAGGAGGCAGGAGCACAGCCCTTGCCTGAGGCTACAGAAGCTGCAGAAGCAATTAGAATGCAAAAGGCAGCAAATAAACTGCAACCTGAGCATGAACAGAAACTAGCAGATCTTCGATTGCTGGAAAAGCAAAAGATCACTGAGTTCGAAAGAGAAGCTGCTGAGAGAGAGAAAGAAGCTGATAAAAGAAAGAAGGAGGCTGATGAGAGTGAAGAAAGGGCTCGTCGGGGGCGCATGGAGCTGTGGGCTGCAGAAGAGAAGGCTCACCCACTTCATCTCCAAGTCATGGACGAGTGGAGAAAGTCATCCCCACCTGGTACTCCACTTCCCCACCACCACGAGAAAACTGGGAAAGGATGTTTCCAATTTACAATGATACTGAGGATATAGAGGAGTTTTTGTCTACCTTTGAGTGCCCCTGCAATCTGTACCAGATCCCCGATGCTCAGCGAATGCCTGTCCTGCTGAGCAGGCTGACTGCAAAAGCCAGGGAGGTATTTAATGAATAGGGGGAAAACTCAGATTAAAGCTGAATATGGGGAAAATACTGCAGAGTTTATTAGCCGTGCAGAAGTGAATGGAGTGAGGTGCATGGCATGGAGGGACCCCGCAGCAGATATTCCTTGGGTTAAAGCGAGTCTTGTCAGGGAGGAAGATTATTCGCCAGGTGAAAGTGTAACCGTGGTAGCCCTATCTGAGTATTTTGTCAGGGCGCCTTTGGCTAAAATCCACCTTAAAGGGAAGGGATTTGAGGGCACCATGGTTGTGGGAGTGAAGAACACAGTCCCTAAGGATCTTATGTTGGACATGATATTAAAGCTATGTTCAGTCAAGTTAACACAAACCAGGCACAGGGGAGGATTAATCCCGAGGTTGTGTCTATGGAGGGTTTCTCCAAACGTTTGTCTTTAGAGAACAGTTGTTTGGCTGTGAATGAAGTTTCTGAGTGTCTGTCTAATGTCTCAGAGGTAAATCTGGAATTAGGTCAGGACAAGGGAGAGGAGGACAAGGAGATTCTGGAGGAGCCTAGGCAGCCTTGTGAGCTGATGGTTTTGTCTAATCAGCAGTTTGGGAAGGCCAGGATAGTGGAAGATAAGAGTCCCTATACCTTACCTGTTTTCTGGGTGGAGAATTGGGACAGTGAAGGAAATGTGCCCATGTCTGTCAGGGGTATTGACTTGCCTATGGAGGGAGCTACCCCGGTCTCCAAACAGTTGTCTGTGAATGACCCTGTGCGCTGGGACAAGGGAAATGAGATCCCAAGCTGGGTGTCTGGGAAAGGGGAAGGTTTCTCCAGCTCTTCTTTGTCTGTGGAGCAGACAGAAAGGGTCTTTCAGCCTGTGATGGATGAGGATAGTGCAGATATCTCAGAGTTGGTTCTGGATTCAACTAAAGCCCAGGAAGGGAAGGGTCCTAAGTTTGTGTCCGCTGGGGAGAATGGCCCTGTAACTAGGTCGCATCCCGTTAGTGTCATGGAAAAATCCCAGAAACCAAACAATTCTGGTGCTTGTATTTTGCCTGTTGCTAGTGTGTGGTTGGAAAAGGATGTAGCAACTCGGTCTAATCAGGGTGAGATCCTAGCCAGGGCACAAGAAAAGCATAAAGGTGATTTGATTATGTTACCTAGTGACAATTTAACAACTTGTAGCAAGAAGGAAAAGATTCCTGAACTTGTGTGTGGCAAATGGAAGGAGAAGGCTTCTAGCCTTTTATCTAGGAAGTCTGTAAGTTTGCCTGAAAGGGGATTGCGTAGGAACCTGCCTGATGGGCCAAAGGTGATCCTGGATGTAAGTGAAACCCAGAAAGAGTCCGTTGTTGCTCAGAAAAGTGTTCCTCTAGAGCAAGTCCTAGGTGAAGAGGGTAAAGGCAGAATTTCTGAGAGGGGTGAATTGCTGCTTAGAGAAGCTCCTAGGGAAAGGAATCCTCACGGTAATCTGTGCACGCAATATGCTGCCACTGAAGGGTGTGACAGTGATTTAATCAAGGAAGTTTCAGTTCCTAACAGCCAGAAAGTTTCTGCTGTGAATGGATCCACTGACTCTCCTGTTGAAAGATCCAGTGTGGAGAGCTTTGAGACGGTCTGAGATGGCGTAAAAGCTGTTAAGGATTCAAACAGCCCCATGACCAAGTGGCCCTGTTTGGCCAGCTTGTTGGGGAGACAAGGCTGTGGAGAGAGGAATGTCTCCATGCTGATTGTGTGAGTGACCGGGCTGTGTCTCCGGTTCAGAGGGAAGCCTGCGTAGCTGAGTCTGCAGAGCAGAACAGCTGTGTGGTTACGAGCGTTGCAGGAAGTGCGGCTACTCCAAGGAGACCCTGCCCCACGTCCTGTGCAGCTGCAAGCCCCACTCCAGAGCCTGGCAGCTGCACCACACGCCATCCAGAACCGCCTGGTGAAAGCCGTCGCCCCGCGCCTGGGGGAGGTCGCCGGGAACTGCGCCAGTGAATTCTGTTAAACAAGCGAAATCAGGGTTCGATCTTTCAGGGCAAGGAGGAAAGAGAGGCCTTAATCTTGCAAAGGAAAGCCACAGAGCAACCCTAAAAGGCCAAAACCCCAATGGTGTTGGGCCAAGGGTGTGGCATGACAACAATGATTATAAACGGACACTTTCAAAAACTGTAAAATGTACAATGGTTCTGATCTTTTGGAAAATCCCTTAAACATGTTACAAATAATACATAAGAACACACTTTATGTTCGGAGGCCTTGTAATGCTGATGTTTCACGGTTAATGCCTGTAAACAGCATTGGAACTTTTCACAGGAGAAAAGACGTTCCAGACCGGACGTGCTGTATAAGAAGGGAAACAGGAACACGACCATATTGCTTTCACGGCTAAACGCCAAGATTCCTGTACTATAAACAACAGTAATATCTACATTAAATTCATGTTAATTGGGTTCCAAACGTTTGCCGGAGCTTGTATGGATCCAGTAACTCTTTTCTTTAGCTCTTGGCAAGATCACATGAGACATACGGGAATCCTGCTGCAACAGCAGATCCAATCTACTATTGGTCTAACCAAGTTTTACCTTGAGTTTATAAAGAGATTCAATCATGTTATTGAATGTGATTTGGAGAAACCATTTCTGTTCTACACTGGTACGGCTTCTAACCCAATACAAGCTGTAATAAATCAGAACCAAGGGTGGGGAGCTCTTGGGATGCACTCAGCAATGTTTTGTCATCCCTTCCTGCATTGATTTTGCGTTGGGGTGTGACGTTAGGAGCGTAATCTATCTCATTGAAAGGTGACAGGGCCAGAAAGAGTCAATTAACTCCTAGACTGACCTGATCCATGGCCGAACTTTAGAGGCTGGTTAGACAGATCTGTAAATGAATAGAGTTTGAAATGCAACGAGGTCGGGCAGTTTAAGGGAACTGCGTTGTTTGGATTTCTGAGTAACCAGGGAGCTCGTACAGAGGCTGTTTGGGGCTGGCTGGGTAAATCTCAGTATTGGAATATCCACCAGCTGTTGGGGGTTGTCTTCCTCGTTCTGTTTGCCGTTCACCCTGATTGAGTGACCTCAGCTGGCTCCCACGGGCACCATCCTCACACTGCAGCTGTGGGGAGAGAGTGAGGAGAGGTGGAGCCGGGGGGAGGGCTGGGAGTCAGGACTCCTGGGTTCTATCCTAAGTTCTGGTTCAGTGTGGTCTAGCGGAAAAAGATTCCCATGCCCCCCTGACTCTAACCCCCTAGTCCCCACTCCCATGGCAGAGCTGGGAGACAGCCCAGGAGTCCAGACCCTTTGTCATCCTTCAGTTCAGGTCTGTGCAGAGCCTGGCACGACAGGGGTCCCGATCTTTCCCAGAGGGGAGGGGTCTGTGCAGCACTCAGCACCATGAGGGAGGGTCCATTTGCGACTGGTACTTTCTGCAGTTTCTGTGGTGGGCTGAAACGTGCCAAGTTGCTCGGGGCTCTGTCTTCACTTTCACCCCTGCGCATCGTGGTGAGAAACAGGATTTTCAGCCTCTTGCACGGCTGCAGCTTCTGCAAAGGTGGCAGCTGGGGGGGCGGGGGCTGGGGGGGAGGAGCAGGGCTGAGTTACAATCAGCTACAGAAGTGTCGGAGTCAGGGCCGGGTGCAAAGCACAAATAACTGACCACGGTTTCCGTCCCATGAGCTGGAGTCAAAAATGCTTCTAGCCCTCACAGGTGCAAAGAAATCTCTCTAACCAGGGGCGGAGAGGGGGGAGCTGCCCGAATGTGATCCAGGCAGTGATGGGAGTGGGCTGGCTCGGGGGGGGGGGGTCTATCCTGCTAGAATTTTACTTTCCACCCAAATTTGCAATTTCTCACCTTTTTGTCCCAATTCAGGAGAAAAACAAGTGTTAAAATATAGATAGAAAATCTGGTTTCTGAACATCTGACCAGGGAGTGCTTGAAATCCCACCCAACACCCCTTCCTCATGTAGTCTGAGACGGGGTGAACAGCCTTATTTTCTAGCCTTCTATCACCTCCTCTTCTCTGTTTCAATCTCTCCCCCTACACCGAGTCGGGACCTAGGGTGTTTTCAAAACAAACATTTGCACTGGGGAAAAGTCAGAAACTCACTCCGTTCGTTCTGCTAGAACTTTCCTCTCAGCAAGGTGAGTCGTCCATTCACAAGACAGATATATTTCCAAGTGCAAACCTGTTTGTTTCAATAACACTGATATTTACGTGAGGAGAAGCAAATATGTTCCATAAATGCAACTACCCCTGGGGTGAAGCTTGACAGGTGTTATTATATAGAGAACATTATTTTTATCAAGAAAAATCATGAATTCCCAAAAATGCAGCGAGCACTGGGGAGGAGCGTATTGTGTCAGCTCTTATATATAGGTGTAAACACACACACATATATACATACACACTTTTTGTCCATGAGAAAACACATCATTTTCCATAATTATTTTTTTCTAAAAATATCTTCGCTAAAGAGAAACTTTTTCCCCCAAAGTATTTTCCTTTTTAAAGTGATATCGTTTTTGTCAAGGAGAACAGGTCACAAAGATATTTTTCTGTAGAAAGCAGTTTCTACATGGAAAGAACATTTCCCAGGAGAGAGTTTTCCTTAAAAATGCTTCATTTAAAAACCCCTTCACCTCACGTCACCGAACCTCCGCCTCATCCCCTAAGCGCGTCCTGTCCCTGCTTCTCCGCCTACCTCCCAGCACTTGCTGCCACAAAACAGCTGTTTCGTGGCGGAACAAGCTCCGGGAGGGAGGGGGCAGGAGCGGGGACTCGGCGCGCTCTCGGGATGGGGCGGGGATTTGGGGAAGGGGGTTGGAATGGGGGCAGGGAGGGGGCGGAGTTGGGGCGGGGCCTTTGGGAAAGGGGTTGGAATGGGGGCGGGGCAAGGGTGGAGTCGGGGCGGGACCGGGGGCAGACGGGGGTCGAGTTGGGAGGCCGCGGTTGGCTCCTCTGCTGCCCAACTGCCCGCCTTCCAGACGGTCCGTTCTGTTTTTAGCCCGCAGCCGTTGTTTCCCTCAGCGTTCGGATCGGCTGACCTTTGCCCCCCTTCGCTTTTCCCGCCAATTCTACCTGTTAGCGCTGTGGGATCTGCCGCTCCGCGCGTGGGCCTGACTCTTGCTCGTTTACAATGAAAGCCAGGGATACACCATGGAGCCCGGGGGATTTCTCTGGCATCAGCATCCTCCACGCAGGTGTTCGACCTGCAAGTTATTGCACCTGGTTTCTCACATTTAGACAAAAAGGGAAGCAGCTCAGGGGGTAGCATAAGGAAATCTCAAAATGCAAGGTCAAGAGTTCATCAGTTTCTGGTGCGTTACTCAAGTGAGTTTCGTCTCCATATTTTTCAAAGGGGACGTGTGTTTGTTTCATCACTAGAGAGGAACTGACTGATTTGCGAACACTTCAGCTGTGTCTGTAACAACCTGATGTTCCAGGAGAGGAGAAGTGGAGGGGAGGCCAGGAGGCCACAAGGAGGGCGGAAGTGACGTGGAAGCGGTGTCACGCCGCCTGCCACGATGGGGCGTTTGCCCACAGCCTTGGTGCAAAGCCCGACAGGGTCCGGGTGGGAAACAGGAGGCCTCGAGGGAAAGTTTCGGCGTGTGTTTGGTTCTGCAGCGGTTAAATGGTCCCAAGGAGAGCAGGTGGTGGGGGAGGGGGACAGAAGACCGTCCATGAAGTGGGCCCAAGACAGGGCGGGAGTGGACCGGATGTGGCGTCAAGACTATAGCCACAGACGACTTGCCCCCAGTTGGGTGCCACGCTCTCGATGATCCAGGTGGGAAAGACGAGGGGGAGGGTTCTGGGGTGTGGTGGATCCCCCAGGATTTAAAGCGGGGGGGGGGGGCGGGTGCAACTGGTATTAACGCTTCAAAGGGAGGGGGAGACAGTGGAAGTGGATCTCAGTGAGGGCGGAAAGAAACCGGAAGTGGCATCGATCCCTCTAACCTAAACCAAGGACTTGCCCATAGTTCCTCATGGGGTCCGGGTGGGAAACAAGAGCCGCGTTGGAAGGTTCCGGGATGTATTTGGGGCGGGGTATCAGAAAGGGAGTGAGTCCCCTTCCCCAGGTGTTAGCCGACGGCCAAGGATGTTTGGTGAGGTGCCAGCTATGCCCGTTTATACCATCCGTGACTTTAACCGCTAGGACGCACTGTCCCTTCGCGGCGGGCAGCCCGGGCTAGGCTGACGGATGCCCCAAGGTCCTAACCACCCGTGACTTTAACTGCTAGAGCTCAGAGCTCCTTCGCAGCGGGCAGCCAGGATTGACTGACAGGTGCCCCAAGAGTTTGCCCCGTGGAGGCGGCACAACTCAACGCTAGGCTCTTAGTACTCTCACCTAATGGCCAGGCTTTAGAGCCAAAACGGCTGAGGTTCTTTAATTGTGTTGGCTGCTTTACAGTAAACCAGAGAAAACAAGTCAGGCTTATGCATAAATGGTTACCAAAATTTATTAAGCTAGATTCTAATCATGTGGTTACAAAATTGCTAGTGCCTACTTATTTAAATGTAGAGATGTTACATACACAAACAAGTTACAAAACTGAAGCCACAATCCCAAAGAAAGAAAGCAAAGTATAGAGCTCTATTTCAAAATATGTGTACACTAAAGGTAGGAGATCAGGTGTGGGTGCTTCTTACCCTCCTTGCATCTCTCGATTCCAGCGGTGCCAAGCCAGGATCGGTCACTCAATTCCGCGGAAAGACGAATAAGGGACAAGGCGTAGGGACCCTCTTAGCTGCAGAAGCCTTGGGAGGCTGTCATTTATCTGACCAGCAGATAGATAGTGAAAAGCACTCAAAAATCATGGTGCTGTAGGTCCCCTACTTATACCTCTGTACTCCTTTATTCTCTTTCTCCTTTCTTATGCCAAATTGAGGCTGGTCTGTCGGGGTGACGCCAGCTTTCGCAAGAGTAGTTTACACTTGCAAGGGAGAGAAACAATAAGTTTCGACTACTGGACATTTCTTTTATCAGGGTAAATATTTTCCCACCTAGGATGTTGGTGTGTGTGCATCACACTATTTAGTAGGGGCTACGAGCCATGTCTGTCACAGGGCCTCTGCCTACTGTGAGCTTAATCCTTGTATCTGTTCCCAGAGGCACATTGTAGCAGCACACCTGTGCTTTCACAGCTTCAAAGGCTGTGCTGGAATATATGTTAAGTGCCCTGTTCCTGCTTCCTCCTGTGTTTCCAGCAATGCTGGTCTGGGGGGGGGGGGGGGGCTGGCTACACCAGGTCAGGGACAATGGGGAGGTGATAGGTGGGGAGGGGACAAAAGTGGTTGAGGGACAAAAATCCCACAAAAATGGTAAATACCCAAAGGGGAAAAAAATCAGAGACCAATTTCCCCCTTGGTGTTTCAATTACTTCTCAGGTTTCAGAGTAGCAGCCGTGTAAGTCTGTGTTCGCAAAAAGAACAGGAGGACTTGTGGCACCTTAGAGACTAACCAATTTATTTGAGCATGAGCTTTCGTGAGCTACAGCTCACTTCATTGGATGCATCTCGGATGCATAGCTCCTAAAAGCGTATGCTCAAATAAATTGGTTAGTCTCTAAGGTGCCAAAACTCCTCCTTTTCTTTTTGCAATTACTTCTCGACATTGTTGGTTAATTTTCCCCAGTGATTTTTATTAAGTTCCTTCTTTTTCTCTCTTTTTTCCTTCTTCCCCCATGCAACATTTTAAAAAATAACATTTGCAGGGGGGACAAAATTCCAATTTACAGGGGAGAAAAGATTTTCATGAAAAAAAATATTGTTTTTGGGAGGGGAGGGAAGTGTCCCAACATTCAGGGATAAAATGAAACATTTTCACTGCGGGGGGGAGAGGGATGATATTCCAGAACAAAATATCAAATTTTCAGGAAAATATCTTTTTTTTTCATACGGAAAAAAGTGATTTTCTGAAAAGCAAATTTTCGGAAATGATTGTAAGATTTTGGACCACGACAAGAAGAGGGAAGTGAGGGAGAAAAAGCAAAAGTTTTTACCCAAACACATTTTTCCAAAAACTCTGAAAACAGACAATTTTTCACACAAAGAAATTATTTAATTTTTAGACAAAAAAAATCACTTTCTTTGAGACATTCCAGCTGGCTGGAGCAGTCATGCTGGTCGCTCAGACCACTTCCACCGCCCACACGATGCTGAGCTGGGCGAACGTTTCTCTTCGTGCTCAGTTAGGAAGAGGGACCAGACGCTGCGATAATTACCCCCAGCTGGTCACGCTCCACAGGGAGGCGTTGCAATCACTCCGGAGAGGACAGGGAAATAACACACAGGGACGTGATATAGTTATATCCAGGAGGCCCCGGAGAAGGCATTTCCTGAGGGTCAGACCATGCCCTAGTAGATTATTCCCTGCCGTAGACAGGGCTAGTTGGGTTTTGTTGGGGTTCACATGGACTTTCACACCCATAATTTTCTTCTGCTCTCCCTCAAACCCTGTGAGGGTCTCCTCCTGTGGGGAATTCCCTCCTGGCGGCGTGGCTGCGAGTGTGAGGGACTCAGGTGGTGCTGGGTGCGGAGGGACTCAGCGCCGCTGGGCGTGGTTGGAGGTGTGTTCCCTGCGTCCTGGAGTCTGGATTTTAAACTCTGAGTAGTGCACGCTCTCGCTCTCCTTGGCCCCCCGGCTGCCATGGCCCTGTGTTGGACAGACACGCTGTGAGGGCGCCATCACCCCAGATCTGGTCTCTTAATTCTGGCCAATTTAGGCATCTCCCAGGGAACAAATCCCACAGTGTTACCCCAGATCGGAGGGGTTGGGAGTCAGGACTCCTGGGTTCTATCCCCAGCTCTGGGAGGGGACTGGGGTGTTAGAGCAGGGGGGATGGGAGCAAGGACTCCTGGGTTCTCTCCCCTCACTGTATTCTACCAGTCCTTATTGGCACCCGGAGACCAGACCCAAGCACTGTATGGAACAGGGCCCAGCCTGCATTGTCTCACCTTCGGCTGCCGCTGGCGGGGCTGCGAGGGGGGCAGCGCTGCGGAAGAAGGGAGAAGAAAGAAACGTTAAAACGGAGGAGTGTGAGAGAGAGTCTCGGGTGAAGAGGGAAGCTGCAGAGATCTAGGGATGGGAGGAGAAGGAAGGACATGGGGGGTTAGTTATATGGACAGACAGCCCAACATGGACCCAGCGGACAGACGCTAGGGTGCGTTCACTAGCAGAGTCCCTGGCCCATGGGAGCCAGGAGTTTAGCAGGAGGAAGGCTCCGGTTTGGTACCTCGGCGTCTCTTCAGGAGGAGGGTGGCCACCAGGCCGAGGATGAGAAGGAGCCCCAAGGCGATGGCGACCTGGTACAGGAGCTCCCGGGTGCAGCACCCTACAGGGGCAGGTTCTTTACCTGGGCGATGGAGAGGAGCTTTAGGAGATTCTCAGCCCCTTGAGCCAGCCAGTCCCCTGCCCTGGGGCCGCAGAGGGGGAAGACCCCGTGCCCCCATTCCCCACCTCACCTGTGTCACTCTGGTTTCTCCCCATCACCTGCAGCTCGGTGCCCGCTCCTGTCCCGCTCTCTCCCTGGCGGATGCTGATGTGGCACCGATACAGACCAGAGTCCCGCTTCTCCAACTCCGACAGGGTCAGTGTGACCTCCCCTTTCCGGAGCAGATCCAGGTCGGACATATTGAGCCGTCCGCTGTAGAAGGGATGGTCAGATTCCAGCACAACCCCGGGTGCTATGGTCCACGTCGCTTTGACCACGCTGCCCTGTCTGTTCTCAAAGGAGCAGCTGAGGTTCACGGTCTCGCCGGGGGACGCTCGGAGAACAACAGGGCTCTGAAGCACTGTGAGACCTTCGTGAACCAGGGCAATAAACATTATAGCAGGAAAGGAAAATGACGACGACTGGTACCAAGACACACCCCAGCTGCCCGAAACCTTAGCAGCACGGAGAGAAGAAACTAAGGGGAAAGAATCTTGCATTCCTGTCCACCTTGCCATTGCTCACATCACTCTCAATAACAACACACTGCACAGGGCTTTCACTTCCACCCCAACAGAGACCCAACATCAACACTGCTCTGTGCACGGCAGATGCTCACAGAGACGTTAGGCGTCAAATCACTCAGGACAGCTAAGTCCAAAGCAGACTGCGAGGAATTACAAAGGGATCTCACTAAACTGGGTGACGGGGCAACAAAATGGCCGATGAAACTCAAGGGTGGTAAATGCAAAGTCATGCACATTGGAAAACAGAATCCCAACTATACATAGAAACTGATGGAGTCTCAATTAGCTGATACCACTCAAGAGAGATCTTGGAGTCGTTGTGGATAGTTCTCTGCAAACATCCACTCCATCTGCAGCATCAGTGAAAAAAGTCACCAGACTGTGAGCATCCATTAGGAAAGGGAGACAGAAAAAGACAGAAAATATCCTATTGCCTCTATATAAATCCATGGTTCGCCCGCACCTTGGACCCTGCATGCAGTTTTGGTCGCCTCAAATCAAAAAAAGATACATTAGAATTGCAAAAGGTACAGAGAAGGGCAACCAAAACAATGAGGGGAATGAAACGGCTTCCCCCTTACAAGGACCAGGAAACCCCCATACAAATTAAATTGGCAGTTTGTCATTTTAACCTTATTTAAATACACCACAAACACATGCCTCCATGTTATACAATTTGTGCTTCAAACTAAAGGGAGTCAGAATTTGTCCTGACGGAACGTTTTCCTCTTGGGAAATGCCGTCTCATCGAAAGGGTGACAATTGGTTTAAAAATGGGGCAGAGAAAGCATTTTTGATAGGGTCAAAAGAGAATGATTTGATTTTGCATTTCCAGACTGATTTGATTTGATATTATTAAGAAGAGTCAATACCGAAATGAAATATTTGTTTTATGGAAACAGAATACTTCTCATTGACCTGATGTGACATATCCATATCTATCTATGCATCCATGCACGCATCCTCCACCCCTAGATCTAGATAGATAGATAGATAGATATTCTTTTTGGGGTGGGATGAATGGGTACATAGATAAAAAGATAGATGAGATGTAGAGGTAGGCCTGAATGGGTAGACAGAGATGGATCTAGGGATGGGGTAGGTCGATGGATAGACAGACAGAGATGGATCTAGGGATAGGGTATATGGACAGATAGGGCTGAATATAGTGGAGTGGGGTAGAAGGACAGATGGACAGACAGAGATGGATCTAGGGATGGGGTAGGTAGATGGATGGACACACAGAGATGGATCTAGGGGTACGGTAGGTAGATGGATGGACACGTTAAATTAGTACCTGCTCCCCAGGTGGGGATGAGGAGGACGGCGCAGAGGACGGTGCTCAGGGCTGGCAGCTGCTCCATGGTCCCTGCTCTCTGGGGAGCTCCGCAGCCCAGCTCAGCTCAGCCTCAGCATCCTCCGGAAATGTCACCTCGGGGGGGGCCGGTGGAAAGTTTTGTTGCCTTAGCTTCTGAGATGGCTGCAGCAAGAGGCTGGGGACGAGGACTGGATGCGGTGGAGGGGTGGGGTGTGCATTCCTCTGGCCCGTGCTGGGAGGGGAGTGGGGTCTAGTGGTTAGAGCAAGGGGAGCTGGGGGGCTGCGAGCCAGGACTCCTGGGTTCAGTCCTCAGTTCATTCTCTCATCTTGGGTCATGCTCCTTACCCTCTCTGGGATATTTTGTCATGAGGAATAACATTATTTTACAGAAAGGAATTTTTGCTTAATATCTTTTATTTTCACATACTGAGGTATATTTATTTTTTGCAACACGTATCTCTTGCCATCAGCGTATTCTTCTAAAAAACCAAACATGCTCCGGACAGTCTTTATCTGCGTTATACAGAAATGTTTTGTACAGAAATGTTTTCCGATGAAGTGAGCTCTAGCTCACGAAAGCTTATGCTCAAATAAATTTGTTAGTCTCTCAGGTGCCGCAAGTCTTCCTGTTCTTTTTGTATGAGAAGGGAAACAGGAACACGACCATATTGCTTTCATGGCTAAATGCCAAGATTCCTGTACTATAAATAACAGTAATATCTACATTAAGTTGATGTTAATTGGGTTCCAAACGTTTGCTGGAGCTCGTTTGGATCCAGTAGGTCTTTTCTTTAGCTCTTGGCAAGATCACGAGACATACGGGAATCCTGCTGCAACAGCAGATCCAATCCACTATTCTTCTCACCAAGTTTTACCTTGAGTTTATAAAGAGATTCAATCATGTTATTCAACGTGACTTGGATAAACCATTTCTGTTCTACACTGGTACGGCTTCTAACCCAATACTAGCTGTAGTAAATCAGAACCAAGGGTGGGGAGCTCTTGGGATGCACTCAGCGATGTTTTGTCATCCCTTCCTGCATCCATTTTGCGTTGGGGGTGTGACGTTAGGAGCGTAATCTATCTCATTGAAAGGTGACAGGGCCAGAAAGAGTCAATGAACTCCCAGACTGACCTGATCCATGGCCGAACTTTAGAGGCTGGTTAGACAGATCTGTAAATGAATAGAGCTTTGAAATGCAACGAGGCCAGGCAGTTTAAGGGAACTCTGTTGTTTGGACTTCTGAGTAACCAGGGAGGTCGTACAGAGGCTGTTTGGGGCTGCCTGGGTAAATCTAAGTATTGGAATATCCACCATTGTTGGGGTTTGTCTTCCTCGTTCTGTTTGCCGTTCACCCTGATTGAGTGACCTCAGCTGGCTCCCATGGACCACACCGTTACACTGCAGCTGTGGGGAGAGAGTGAGGAGAGGTGGAGCCGGGGGGAGGGCTGGGAGTCAGGACTCCTGGGTTCTATCCTAAGTTCTGGTTCAGTGTGGTCTAGCGGAAAAAGACTCCCATGCCCCCCTGACTCTAACCCCCTAGTCCCCACTCCCATCGCAGAGCTGGGAGAGAACCCAGGAGTCCAGACCCTTTGTCATCCTTCAGTTCAGGTCTGTGCAGAGCCTGGCACGACAGGGGTCCCGATCTTTCCCAGAGGGGAGGGTTCTGTGCAACACTCAGCAGCATGAGGGAGGGTCTATTTGCGACTGGAACTTTCTGCAGTTTCTGTGGTGGGCTGAAACATGCCGAGTTGCTCAGGGCTCTGTCTTCACTTTCACCCCTGCGCATCGTGGTGAGAAACAGGAAATTCAGCCTCTTTCAGGGCTGCAGCTTCTGTAAAGGTGGTAGCTGGGAGGGAAGCGGGGACCAGGGGTGAGTTACAATCAGCTACAGAAGTGTCGGAGTCAGGGCCGGGTGCGACGCACAAATAACTGACCACGGTTTCCGTCCCATGAGCTGGAGTCGATCTCTAGGTTCTCAGCTTGCAGTGCCAAAAATGCTTCTAGCCCTCACAGGTGCAATGAAATCTCTCTAACCAGGGGCGGGTGGGACCCATGCCTGAGTCTGCAGAGAGCCTGAGCCGATCGCTCTGAGAGGGGGGAGCTGCCCCGAATGTGATCCAGGCAGCGATGGGAGTGGGCTGGCTCGGGGGGGGGGGGTCTCTCCTGCTAGAATTTTACTTTCCACCCAAATTTCCAATATCTCACCTTTTTGTCCCAATTCAGGAGAAAAACAAGTGTTAAAATATAGATGGAAAATCTGTTTTCTGAACATCTGACCTGGGAGCGCTTGAAATTCCACCCAACACCCCTTCCTCATGTAGTCTGAGACGGGGTGAACAGCCTTATTTTCGAGCCTTCTATCACCTCCTCTTCTCTGTTTCAATCTTTCCCCCTACATCGAGTCGGGACCTAGGGTGTTTTCAAAACAATCATTTGCACTGGGGAAAAGTCAGAAGCCTGAAGAAACTCGTCCCATTCATTCTGCTAGAACTTTCCTCTCAGCAAGGTGTGTCGTCCATTCACAAGACAGATATATTTCCGAGTGCAAACGTGTTTGTTTCAATAACGTTGATATTTACGTGAGGAGAAGCAAATATGTTTCAAAAATGCAACTACCACTGGGGTGAAGCTTGACAGGTATTATTATATAGAGAACATTATTTTTATCAAGAAAAATCATGAATTCCCATAAATGCAGCGAGCACTGGGGTGGAGCATATTGTGTCAGCTCTTATATATAGATGTAAACACACACACATATATACATATACACACACACACACTTTTTATCCATGAGAAAACACATCATTTTCCATAATTATTTCTGTCAAAAAATACCTTGGCTAAAGAGAAACATTTTCCCCCAAAGTATTTTCCTTTTTAAAGTGATATCGTTTTTGTCAAGGAGAACAGTTCACAAAGATATTTTTCTGTAGAAAGCAATTTCTGCATGGAAGAACATTTTCCAGGAGAGAGTTTTCATTAAAAATGCTGAATTTAAAAGCTCTTGTGTTCCAGAAATGTTTGACTTGATAGAACTGTTTTTAAATAAGCGAAGGGAAAACCTCTGGGCCGGATCCCAGCTGGTGTCAAGCAGCCGCGCCTCCACTGACCTCAGCGGGGCCAGGTACTGAGCATCTGGAAATCCGTTCCACTGAAGTCAGAAGCGCTACGGCCGACGGATCCCAGCAGGGATCTGGCCCCATTGACTTAGATGGAGCTACAGCCAATTGACTCCCTGGCTGATCGTTTCTCCTGTGCTCTCTCTCTCCGCTGCTGTGTTCTCCTTGGGTTTCTGCATCTTCTCCCTCTGCTGCTGGACAGGACGGGACAGTGTCCTGCTGCTCCCTCAGCTCTCCATTCGGCTGTCGGACAGATGGACCGCTCAGCAAGCTTCTCTCTGCTTTTCTCTCCTTCTCATCACTGTCCAGTCGCTCTCCACCTACCTCTTGGCTGTCTGCTGACACACTGACTTTTATACCGACCTGTCAGGACTGTCTTGCGCATGACAACTGCCCACATTCCAAACGGTCTGTTCTGTTTTTAGCCCGCAGCCGTTGTTTAGCTCAGCGTTCGGATCGGCTGACCTTTCCCCTACTTCGGTTTTCCCGCCAGTTCTACTTTTTAGTGCTATGGGATCTGCAGCTTCGAACGTGGGCCTGACTCTTGCTTATTTAAAATGAAAGTCAGGGATACACCATGGAGTCTGGGGAATTTCTCTGGTATCAGCATCATCCACTCAGGTGTTTGATCTCAGCTCCTCCACCCTGCTCCCTCTGGTCCATCTCCACAGGCCCCACCCACTCCCTCTGCTTCGCTGCACCCCAATCCCGCTGCCTGAACCCACCCCCGTCCCACTCAAGACATGCAGGAAGAGCCCCCAGAGTCCATGACTGCACCCCCTCCCCCGCCCCCCCCCGGGGACGTGCAGCTACCCCAGGGGATCAGCAGGCTCTGGCCCCCCAGGTTGCTGTGCTCCACCCGGCAGGCGTAGCTGTGCCCGTCGCCCGGCTCCACGGCCAGGGAGCTGCGCAGCTGGTAGGTCAGGTCCGCGTTGGGCAGGATCCCGCTGGAGCTCAGCCACCAGCCCGGCCCCACCTCCTCCCCGTCCTGCAGCCAGGCCACGCAGACGGGCCGGGGGTAGAAACCGGTGACCCGGCAAACCAGCAGTAACGGCGCGGGGGTCCCGGCTTGGGGAGGCGCTCGGGCAAACACCACGGCGACCAGCCGCTCTGAGACAGGGGGAGAGAGACGGGGCGGGGGAGAGGGACGATTCAGTCTGAGCCTCAGGGACTCACTCGCCAAGCCCAGCTCCATCCCCCTGGGTCAGGCGTTGGCCCCGCTGTCCTGGCCAGACCCTGCAGTTACCAGTGGTGAGGGAATCCCCCTTCACTTCCTGTCCTAAACGGCTGTGCAGTGCGGCAATGAAATCGCTCCACCGCAGATATGACTGCATTTGTACACCGGGCAAGAGATCCCTCTATAAATAGCCCTCTACCAATCCCAGAGGGGGCTACATATCTGCGAGTGGGGAGTAGCTTGCCTCTCCCGTGACCCTTTCCCGTAGTAGACAAAGCTCTTAGTCTTATTGACACAAGTTGTTTTCAGGAGCCCTGGGTAACAAAGGGGTCTGGAAGAGGAAGGGCAGGGGGATGGTCCAGAGGTCACCGGGGCAGAAATAGAGAGATGTTAGGTGCAATGAGGACGTTCGGTCACCAGATGGCAGTGGGATTGTGGGGCAGGACAGGTTGCAGTTACTGTTTAAAGCTGATTTGTGCTCTAAGATCCACGTGCAACATCAGATTGGCTCGAAAATCACTGTGAGACATCGGGGCCTGAGGCAGATTTTGTGGTGCTAATTTGGGGTCACTTCGTCAGGGGGATCCTGAGATACAGACCCCGTCCCAGATAAATGCTTAATTATTTAGAACGTTATTTGTGATGCTCGAGAGAAAACTGTGGCCCTGAGCCTCAATACACTCACATCCCCGGGCTCCCCTCAGCTCAGAGCCGCCCCGGTGGCAAGGACACGTTTGGCTTCCCGAGGTTACACAAGTCACTGGGCCTTGGTTGTGTGTGTGGAGCGGTACGCCGGGCGGTGGTGCACCTCTGCCCACAGACGGTTCACACCTCTGCCAGGGGTTCTTTCCTCGGCAGCGACTCAGGGCATGACACACCGAGTCACACGCTCGCTCAGTGGGAGAGGCTGTAACCTCTGAGCCCCGGGAGGACCCGTCCGAGCCCCGTCACCGAGAGGGTCCTGCGGCTGTGAGCTGTGATCACCGGGCCGGCTGTCACGCTGTCGTGAAACGCACATGCCCCGGCAGATTGCCGTGAAACTAGCAAGGTGCAGGGGAAGAGTTTGTGGTGCAGATTTGGGGGCAGGTGGTGAAGGGGTTCCTGAGAGAAAGACTTGCCCGAGGACCTGCTTTTAGTGCTCCAGCATCAGACAGCCGGCGCCGGCCCTGGGCTGAGCCGCTGAGAAGAGGCGTGCTGGGCTCTGTCCCACCCCCTGGGGCAGCGCTGGCTGAGAGGGTGATTGTTGCGTTTTGTCCATTTTGTATGTTGTGTATAATTTCAGGATGCCATGTTGATTTTCAAAATGGAATTTGTGCCCATGTGATCCAGCTGATCACAGTGTTCCCGCCTTTTATTTCTCCTCAGAAGGGGTAAACAACTTCTGGATAGAACTGGTTTTTACCGCCTTTTCCACAGGGTTTCCCAGGAGGGGTTTTCTGCTCCTTCTACGGGGTTTCCCGGGCCAGAGTATATAAGTCTGCCCCGAGCCCTGCTCAGCGGCTGTCCCTCTGAGTGACAGTGAGGGTCTGACTTGCACTCACCTCCCCATCCCCGTGGTAGAGGGGGCTCGGGTTTTCCTTCCGCAGCTCTGCGCCTACGTTGCCATCCCCTGCAAGGAGAAGAGAAGGCCAGACAGCCACATCCCACTTACCACCAGCCACCTTCAGCTGCTGTCCTGTTTATAGGGTTTATTTGGGGGAAATCACTGTATTGCAACATTTGCCTGTTTACTCCCTCCTTTGCTTTGCCGCATTCATTGTACACCAATCGCTCACTACACTTCATTTGTTTTCCACCTTATCGCAACTGACTCCTCGTTATTCGAGATGGGAGGGACTCTTTGTGGGAAGATCCAACCCACCAGATGACAGGTGCTGGATAGGGAGGGTCGCATCTAAGGAAACAGGAAGCACGGGAATCTCTTGCCTTATCCCACATATATTCCTTTGCCTTTCGGTCCTTTCCTCTCACAGTGGGGGAGGCATTATCTTATCTCTGCATTTCCTGCGTATCCCATTCTTTGTTGGGTGACCCCTTCCTAGAGGGGTCAGTTTTCAACGTTCAGATAGGGCACCATGAGCAGCCTTCCCCCTCCTTCGACAAAGGCCTTTGATAGGGGACATGAAAGACCTTGAGCCTCGGGTCAGGGGCTGGCACATGGGGCCTTTCCCCTCTAGGGCGCACAGGCTACAATCTGGCCCCAGAGCTGGGGGACTGGCTCAGTGGAGTGGAAGGGGGCAGAATGAGGGTGCCCACGCGAGGGCATTGAGACTTTCCCAGGTCTTAGGGTTGCACCTCGAGATGGGGAGAGTTACATTTGCAGAAGGAAGCCCAGAAAATCTAAACTGAATCGGCCTTGTTTGCTGCCAATAGCACCTCGCTGGAGGGTGACACCCATGTGCTTTGTGCTGCACGTACACAGAGAGGGGAGTGAGGTCTAGTGGTTAGAGCAGAGGAGGGTGGTAGCTCAGACTCCTGTGTGCTTTCCCTAGTTCTAGCAGGTTATTGCCCCCCAGAGCAAGCCCACCCCCATCACTGCCGGGATCACAGTCAGGGAAGCGCCCCCCTCCCAGAGCGACCAGCTCAGGGTCTCTGCAGACTCAGGCATGGGTCCCCCCCGCCCCGGTTTGGAGAAATTTCTTTGCACTCGTGAGGGCTAGAGGTGCTTTTTGGCTCTGCACGCTGAGCGCCTGGAGGTCGACTCCGGCTCGCGGGACGGAAACCGTGGTCAGTCGTTTGTGCGCCGCACCCGGCCCCGACTCCGACACGTCTGTCGCTGACTGTAAATCACCCCCCGCCCCGCCTGCAGCTGCCTTTGCACAAGCGGCGGCCGTGAACGCTGCTGAATTTCCTGTTTCTCACCAGGAGCTCAAGGGCAGACAGAGCCCCGAGCCACTCGGCGCGCTCCGGCCTGCCACAGAAACGGCAGCCGTAGCCAATGGAGGGGCCCCCGGGCGCTACACAGATCCCCCTGAAAGAGATCGGGGCCCCTGTCGTGCCAGGTTCAGCACAGACACCCCCCCCACACACCCCGAAACAAGCTCAGCGCCCTTGGTATGCCAGGCTCTGCACAGCCCCCAGCTGAACCATGACAAAGGGGTCCGGACTCCTGGGTTCTCTGTCCCACATCTAGGGGAAGAGCGGGGTTGAGCAGGTTTGAGTGGGGGGGCTGGGGCTGGGAGCCCGGACTCCTGGGTTCTCTCCCCAGCTCGGGGAAGGGAGTGGGGTCTAGTGGTTAGAGCCGGGGGGCTGGGAGCCAGGACTCCAAGTGACAGTTGGCCCCGCCCCCTCCCACCCTCTCAGGTGACAGTTGGCCCTTCCCGCCTCGTGCTCTCAGCGGCCGTTGGCGCCTCGCGGAGCTTCCCCGCCCGTTTCCTGCCCTTTTTCATCCCCGCCAGTTCTCCCTCATGCTGCCCCGGCTGACTCTGCCCGGCAACTAGTGACATTTAAACAGGATGGCGCCTTCTAATAGGCTGTCCCGCCAAGCCAGTGAGGGAAAGGGAGGGGCCTGGGAGAAGAATAAGGAGGCGGGGCCAAGGAGTGGGAGGGGCTAATGAGCAGGAACGGGGGGGCAGGGAGCAGGAGTGTGGCTAATAGGAAAGCGGGCAGGGAGAGGAAGGGGCTATTGGGAGAGGGAAGGGGAGGGGCCATCGGGATGGAGGGGGAGGGGCTATCAGGAGGGGAAGGGGAGGGGCTATTGGGAGAGGCAGGTTGGGGGAGGGGCCATTGGGATGAGGGGACAGTTGGGGGGCTCTGCCCTCGATTCTGCTCTGACCCTTCTCCCCTGCCCCCACCCCATCTCCCCCCGTCACTCAGGTGCAGCCCCTGCGGGGGGAGCCAGGCCCAGCCCCATGGGACAGGAGCCCCACTGCGGGGTGAGTGGGGGCTGGGTTGCTTTCCACCACCACCACCACCCCAAGTCTCCCCCCGCCCCCCACCCGCGGCAGGCCAGGTTCGGGGTGCGGTTCCCCGTCAGAGGGTGCAGCTGTGGGGAGGCAGAGCCCCTGGGTGGGGTGAGAAGGAGGACGCTGGCCTGTAATGTTGGGGCCACCCCCCACCAATTCGAGGTCTAGGTGCGTGGCTGGTTTGTCTGTGGGTGAATCAAGCCCTAAGTGGGGGGCGCTGTCCCCTGGCAGGCAGGACTGGCCCCATTGTCCCAGGGCAGAGGAGATGGAGGGGGCGTCTCACACACACTGACCCTGGCTCAGGGCCTGGTTCTGCTCTTCCTGCCGGGGATCCCCTTCCCGCGCTGCCGCCGCTCCCCGACTCCCTCTGCCCTGATTGGCTCGGGGCTGGCAGCTGCGGGCACGGCGCTGAGCAGAGACAGACAAAGAGAGAAGTTGGCAGAGAGATTTGCGACCTGGGAGGAACCGAGAGCACAAGTGTGCAACCCTGGGCCCCTCGTCCCGCGGCCCGGACACCTGCCTGAGCCCGTATTCCCTTGCTGGGATGCTGCTCCCTCTGCTGCTCCTCCCCTGGGCATGGGGGGCTCTGGCCGGTAAGCGGGGACCCCCCCCCGCCCTTTTTGCTACTGAGGGGGTGCAGATGGTGTAATGCCAGGGTGGGGCAGCACCATGCTGGGCTAGTGACCCTTGCCGGGGGTGTAGGAGGAGGGGGGAGGCGGGTTAGGGGTCAGCAGGGAGCATTAAGGAGACGGAGATTCATTAATCCCTCTCCCCACCTGCTTTATCCTCCACTTGTTTCCTCTCCCCGCCCCACAGCCTCCCCTCCTGTCCCCCCAGGGTCTCTCACCCTCCGGCTGTTCCAAACCATCATCTTCCACAACGCCAGCTCCACGGACATACTGGGGACAGCCCTGGTTGGCGACCTGGAGACCCACTCCCTAGACTGCAGCCCCTGCAAGATCCGCTTCCTGCAGCCCTGGGCCCGGCTGGGCCTCACCCCGAAGGTGTGGCAGGACCTGGAGACATTGATCTATACCTATCTGTCCAACTTCATCCGTATGATGAACGATCTGGCTCAGGAAGAAGGAGAGGGCTGTGAGTATGGTGCAGTCTGAGGGGGTCCCTTCCCGCACCCACCAGGGAGCTGAGAACTGACACGCTCACAGCAGCAACTGTGTCCTGACAGGGTGGATCGAGGGCAAGACAGCCAGGCCCTGGCCTTTAGGCTGGATGGAGCCAGCGTCCCCTAGAGGGGAAAGGCCCCGTGTCCCATTCTCCACCCCATTGAGCCAGTCCCCTGCTCTGGGGCCGGATTGTAGCCTGTGCGCCCTAGAGGGGAAAGGCCCCATGTCCCAGCCCCTGACCCTAGGCTCATGGTCTTTCGCGACCACGTGCCCTACCAAAGGCCTTTGTCGAAGGAGAGGGAAGTGGAGAGGAAGGGGAAGGCTGCTCAACGTGCCACCTGTCCTGCCTCAACCTTGAAAACTGACACATGGGCAGGAAATGCAGAGCTGAGCTCATGCCTCCCCCCCTCACAGCCAGCGCTGCCCCGGGGCATGGGACAGAGCCCAGCACGCCTCTTCTCAGCGGCTCAGCCCAGGGCCTGCGCCGGGTGTCTGATGCTGGAGCACTAAAAGCAGGTCCTCGGGCAAGACTTCCTCTCAGGAACCTCTTAACCACCTGCCCCCAGATTTGCACCCCAAAGTCTCCCCTGCACCTTGGTGGGGCAGAGCTAGTTTCACGGCAATCTGCCGGGGCATGTGCGTTTCACGACAGCGTGACAGCCGGCCCGGTGATCACAGCTCACAGCCGCAGGACCCTCTCGGTGACGGGGCTCGGACGGGTCCTCCCGGGGCTCAGAGGTTACAGCCTCTCCCACTGAGCGAGCGTGTGACTCGGTGTGTCATGCCCTGAGTCGCTGCCGAGGAAAGAACCCCTGGCAGAGGTGTGAACCGTCTGTGGGCAGAGGTGCACCACCGCCCGGCGTACCGCTCCACACACACAACCAAGGCCCAGTGACTTGTGTAACCTCGGGAAGCCAAACGTGTCCTTGCCACCGGGGCGGCTCTGAGCTGAGGGGAGCCCGGGGATGTGAGTGTATTGAGGCTCAGGGCCACAGTTTTCTCTCGAGCATCACAAATAACGTTCTAAATAATTAAGCATTTATCTGGGACGGGGTCTGTATCTCAGGATCCCCCCGATGAAGTCACTCCAAATTAGCACCACAAACTCTGCCTCAGGCCCCGATGTCTCATAGCGATTTTCGAGCCAATCCGACAATGCATGTGGACCTTAGAACACTTTGAAAAAAACAGCTTGAAACAGAAACTGCAACGTACCCTGAACTGGAACCAGGGCCCCCCACAATCCGGCCCCCATCTTGTGGCCCAACATCCTCATTGCACTTGACATTGTGTCTTTATTTCCCCCCCGCATCTCTCTATTTCTGCCCCTACCCCCGTCCCGGTGACCTCTGGACGGCCTGTCCTTGTCCCCCCTGCCCTTCCTGTTCCAGACCCCTTTGTTACCCAGTTCACCGAGGGCTGCGAGCTCCACCCCAACGGCACCTCGAGGCAATTCTGTGATGCTGGGATGAACGGCGAGGACTTCGTCAGCTTTGACATGGACACCGGCAAATGGGTCACTCGGCAGGGGCATAAGCTGACGCTCAAAGCCCTGGAGATTCTTAACTGCAACAGAGCGGTGGCCATCACGCTTCCGTTTCTCCTGAGAACGACGTGTGTCAATGAGCTCAAGAGCTTTGTCCAGCATGGGAAAGAGTCTCTGGAGAGGCAAGGTGAGGCTGGACACCACTCCCTGCTCGCTGAGATGCAGCCACCTCTGGGGTGGGGCATGCGAGCTATTTACATGGGGATCCCTCGCCCAGCTGTGAGATGCAGCCCCCTCTGGGGTGGGGCAGAGGGCTGTTTATCCAGAGACCCCTTGCCTGGTGTACAAATGCAGCTATAGCTGGGGTGGAGCGCAGTAGCCGTTCATAGCCGCACTGAACAGCAGTTTAGGACAGGAAGTGAAGGGGGATTCCCTCACCACTGGTAACTGCAGGGTCTGGCCAGGACAGTGGGGCCAACGCCTGACCCCGGGGGATGGAGCTGGGTTTGGCTAGTGAGTCCCTGAGGCTCAGACTGAATCGTCCCCTTTCCCCCGCCCCGTCTCTCTCCCCCTGTCTCAGAGCGGCCGGTCGCCGTGGTGTTTGCCCGAGCGCCTCCCCAAGCCGGGACCCCCGCGCCGTTACTGCTGGTTTGCCGGGTCACCGGTTTCTACCCCCGGCCCGTCCGCGTGGCCTGGCTGCAGGACGGGGAGGAGGTGGGGCCGGGCTGGTGGCTGAGCTCCAGCGGGATCCTGCCCAACGCGGACCTGACCTACCAGCTGCGCAGCTCCCTGGCCGTGGAGCCGGGCGACGGGCACAGCTACGCCTGCCGGGTGGAGCACAGCAGCCTGGGGGGCCAGAGCCTGCTGATCCCCTGGGGTAGGGGCACGTCCCTGGAGGGGAGGGGGCGGTCATGGTCCCTGGGGGCTTTTCCTGCACGTCCTGAGTGGGACGGGGGTGGGTCCAGGCTGCGGGATTCGGGTGGAGGGAGGTCGAGGGTGTCAGCGGATGTGTGGTGATGGACCAGCGGAAGCAGGGTGGAGGAACTGAGTGGGACAGGACTGGGACTGGGGGAGCAGGGTGGGGGCTGAGGGGGATGGGACAGGACTGGGATGGGGGGA
Source organism: Lepidochelys olivacea (assembly GCF_965140295.1). Taxonomy (NCBI): domain Eukaryota; kingdom Metazoa; phylum Chordata; order Testudines; family Cheloniidae; genus Lepidochelys; species Lepidochelys olivacea. The sequence goes on from NC_140424.1 coordinate 44,789,958, forward strand.
GCAGGGTGGGGGCTGAGGGGGATAGGACAGGACTGGGATGGGGAGAGCAGGGTGTGGGTGAGGGGAGCATGAATGGGACAGGGTAGAGAGAGCTGTGTGCAGTGGGGCAGGGGGAGACAATGGGGCAGGGCTGGGGAGGGTCAGGGGGGTTAGGAAGAGGGGCAAGGGTCTGGAGGGGATGAGACATAGGGGAGCAGGACTGGAATGGGGGAAGATGAGGGGGTGGGACAGCAGGGGGAGCGATGGGGGTGGGATGACGGGGGAGGTTGAAGAAAGAGATTTAGGGTAGGGCAAGGCTGAGGGCAGTGGGTTGGGGTGGGGGGTACAGGGCGGACTGCGGGGGAGGCTGATGGAACCAGGTGGGGGGGGCCAAGGGCAGTGGGTTGGAGGTGGGGGGATCAGGGGGGACTGCGTGGGAGGCTGATGGAACAGGGTGGGGGGCTGAGGGCAGTGGGTTGGGGTTGGGGGATCAGGGGGGACTGTGGGGGAGGCTGATGGAACAGGGTGGGGGGCTGAGGGCAGTGGGTTGGGGTGGGGGGTACAGGGAGCACTGCGGGGGAGGCAGGGGGAACAGGGCCCATGCTCCTGTCCCGGTTCCCAGCACGGCCCCCCCTGTTTTACAGGGCACAGCAGGGGCTGGGGCCCCGGCCTGGCCGTGGGCATCGCCCTGGGGGTTGTGGCCGTAGCCGCCATGGCCGTGGCGCTGTGGAGGAGCAGACGCAGGTGAGTCCTCTCCCTCTCTGGGGTAGGGGGTGGGGGTGGGGGTGTTACACCCCATAACCCTCCCCCTGCTCTCTCCTTCCAGGGGCTACCAGGATGTTAGACCAGGGGGGAGTCCAGGGCCTGAGGGTGGCACCGGCCCAGGCGTGGGCATTGGTCTCCTGGGGATATGGACCTTCAGGCTAGATCCATGCTCGGCTCCAGAGCTGAGGGCCCCAAGGGCAGGACTGGATCGGAGCCCAGGGAGATCAGGGCCCTGGGTGGGGGGTGGGATTCTTCTCCCTCTAGATCATTCGGGGCACGTTGGACACTTAGGGGTGCCATGGGATCGCTGGGATCCAGGATCCGCAGGGAGCCGGCGCTGGCCTGTGCCATTCAATAAACCTTTCAGGGAGGGGCTCCCCAGCGGGCCCCACTGGGGCCTGTAGGAGCCAGGGCCTGGGAGCAGGGGTCAGACACAGCTTCAGACACAAAGGCGGTGGGCGCGGATGGGTTCATGGGAACCAGGAGTGGGTCCTGGCACAGCGTTCAGGCTGAGCTAGGGTGCCCAGGTAGCAAGTGGGTTGCCCGTGGGACATTGGCCCAGCTACCCACATGGAACCCTGACAAGACTACAGCCCGTGGGGCGCCGGGGAGGCCGCTCCAAGGTCGCTGGCTGGGCTGGGCTGAGAGCTCCTGGGGGCAGGGCCCCTCCAAAGCTGGGTGTGAGGGACCCCGTGATGGGGTTTTACCTCTCAGGGATTGAAATGAAGTGGTTCAAGAATGGGCAGGAGTAGACGGCTGGGATGGTGTCCGCGGAGCTGCTCCACAATGGAGACTGGACCTTCCAGATCCTGCTGATGCTGGAGATGACCCCCCGGTGCAGGGACGTCTACACCTGCCAGGTGGAGCCCATGAGCCTGTGGGGCCCCCTCACCGTGCACTGGGGTAAGAGCCTCTGAGTGTGGGGCCACCCCTGAGCCCGCAGGGGCACCCCTAGCTCTATGGAGCCCCTCAGGCGATGGGCCTGTGTCAGGTCATCATCCCCACCACGGGGGCAGAGAGCGGGGACGTGACAAAGGGAAGGAGAAGCTGGGCTGAGCCCAAACCATCTCTGCTCTTGTTTTCACAGAAGCACAGACTGACTCTGCCAGGGGCAAGAGGCTGGCTGGGGTCGTGGGCTCCGTGCTCAGGTTGGTCTTCGTGGTCCTGGGATTGCTCGTGTACCTGAGGAATAAGAAAGGTGACTGGCTCAGGGATGGGGCCGGCAGCCCCAGGAAATGAGTCCCCAGTGGGGTCATAACCCAGTGGCACTGGAGGATTTCACTAGAATTTTGATTCACCACAATTTAGCTTCCCCTTCAGGCTCGAATCCAGTTTTCTGCTGACCGAGGAACTTCCTGCCCATCCTCAGCCCACATCCAGGAAGTGCGGAGCTAATTCCAGCCTCTGGCTTCCCATGCATCTGAGTCAGACCTTTCAGATTCTGAGCAACAGTTGTGGCCTCCTGGTCTTCCCTCCACTTCTCCTGTCCTGGAACATCAGGTTGTTACAGACACAGTTGCAGTATTCGCAAATCAGTCAGTTCCTCTCTACTTACGAAGCAAATACACTCTCCTTTGAAAAACAGGGACACCAAACTCACTTGAGAAACACACAAGAAACTGACGAACTCTTGGCCCTGAATTTTGAGATTTACTTATGCTACCCTCTAAGCTGCTTTCCTTTTTGCCTAAACGTGGGAAACAACATGCGATAACTTTCAGGTCGAACACCTGAGTGGATGTTGCTGATACCAGAGGAATTCCCCAGACTCCATGGTGTATCCCTGACTTCCATCTTAATTAAGCAAGAGTCAGGCCCTCATTCGAAGCTGCAGATCCCATAGCACTAAAAAGTAGAACTGGCGGGAAAACCGAAGTAGGGGAAAGGTCAGCCGATCCAAACACTGAGCTAAACAACGGCTGCGGGCTAAAAACAGAACAGACCGTTTGGAATGTGGGCAGTTGTCATGCACAAGACAGTCCTGACAGGTCGGTATAAAAGTCAGTGTGTCAGCAGACAGCCAGGGGTAGGTGGAGAGCGACTGGACAGTGATGAGAAGGAGAGAAAAGCAGAGAGAAGCTTGCTGAGCGGTCCATCTGTCCGACAGCCGAATGGAGAGCTGAGGGAGCAGCAGGACACTGTCCCGTCCTGTCCAGCAGCAGAGGGAGAAGATGCAGAAACCCAAGGAGAACACAGCAGCGGAGAGAGAGAGCACAGGAGAAACGATCAGCCAGGGAGTCAATTGGCCGTAGCTCCATCTAAGTCAATGGGGCCAGATCCCTGCTGGGATCCGTCGGCCGTAGCGCTTCTGACTTCAGTGGAACGGATTTCCAGATGCTCAGTACCTGGCCCCGTTGAGGTCAGTGGAGGCGCGGCTGCTTGACACCAGCTGGGATCCGGCCCAGAGGTTTTCCCTTCGCTTATTTAAAAACAGTTCTATCAAGTCAAACATTTCTGGAACACAAGAGCTTTTAAATTCAGCATTTTTAATGAAAACTCTCTCCTGGAAAATGTTCTTCCATGCAGAAATTGCTTTCTACAGAAAAATATCTTTGTGAACTGTTCTCCTTGACAAACACGATATCACTTTAAAAAGGAAAATACTTTGGGGGAAAATGTTTCTCTTTAGCCAAGATATTTTTCGAAAAAAAATAATTATGGAAAATGATATGTTTTCTCATGGACAAAAAGTGTGTGTGTGTGTATATGTATATATGTGTGTGTGTTTACATCTATATATAATTGCTGACACAATACGCTCCACCCCAGTGCTAGCTGCATTTATGGGAAATAATGATTTTTTTTTAGAAAAATAATGTTCTATATATAATAATACCTGTCAAGCTTCACCCCAGTGGTAGTTGCATTTATGAAATATATCTGCTTCTCCTTACGTAAATATCAACGTTATTGAAACAAACACATTTGCACTCAGACATATATTTGTCTTGTGAATGTACGACTCACCTTGCTGCGAGGAAAGTTCTAGCAGAACGAACGGGGCGAGTTTCTTCAGGCTTTTGACTTTTCCAAAGTGCAAATGTTTGTTTTGAAAACACCCTAGGTCCCGACTCGGTGTAGGACGAGAGATTGAAACAGAGAAGAGGAGGTGATAGAAGGCTCGAAAATAAGGCTGTTCACCCCGTCTCAGACTACATGAGGAAAGGATGTTGGGTGGAATTTCAAGCACTCCCTGGTCAGATGTTCAGAAAACAGATTTTCTATCTATATTTTAACACTTGTTTTTCTCCTGAATTGGGACAAAAAGGTGAGAAATTGCAAATTTGGGTGGAAAGTAAAATTCTAGCAGGATAGACACCCCCCCCCCCGAGCCAGCCCACTCCCATCACTGCCTGGATCACATTCGGGGCAGCTCCCCCCTCTCAGAGCGATCAGCTCACGCTCTCTGCAGACTCAGGCATGGGTCCCACTCACCCCTGGTTAGAGAGATTTCTTTGCACCTGTGAGGGCTAGAAGCATTTTTGGCACTGCAAGCTGAGCGCCTAGAGATCGACTCCAGCTGACGGGACGGAAACCGTGGTCAGTTATTTGTGTGTCGCACATGCCCCCGACTCTGACATTTCTGTAGCTAATTGTAACTCACCCCTGGTCCCCCCTCCCCCCAGGCCCACCTGCTGCCACCTTTGCAAAAGCTGCAGTCGTGCAAGATGCTGAATTTCCTGTTTCTTACCACGATGCGCAGGGGTGAAAGTGAAGACAGAGCCCCGAGCAACTCGGCACGTTTCAGCCCACCACAGAAACTGCAGAAAGTACCATAGTAGCAAAGGGACCCCACCCCATGGTGCTCAGTGCTGCACAGATCTTCTCGCTCCTGAGAAACATCGGGGTCCCTGTCGCACCAGGCTCTGCACAGACCTGAACTGAGGGATGACAAAGGGTCTGGACTCCTGAGTTCTCTCCCAGCTCTGGGAGGGGAGTGGGGACTAGTGGGTTAGAGTCAGGAGAGCCTGGGAATCCTTTTCTGCTCAACCACACTTAACCAGAACCTACGATTGAACCCAGGAGTCCTGACAGATAGATCCCATAGCTTTCCCCATCGGTAGAAATTCACAAGCACCCCTTGTCAAATTTAACACCCAAAGCAGGTCATGAAACAACCAGGGTCAGTGGACAAAACAACACCCCACAAAAACAAGGAACTACAGCCCCTTAACACAACCACCCCATCTGCCCTTCCACTCTCAGACTCCTTCCCATGAGCCCACCTACCACCCGACACCTTCACTCTGGGTCGCTAGGCGCCATCCCTTCTCCACCCACCCCTGTCCACAACCACGCTGTCATCTGTGTCCTTGGATTGCCAATCTTCCACCATTGTCCTGGAGACTCCAACAATTCAGGGTTAATCATTAATTAAGATTTACATCATGGGATGGAAACTCCAGGAATACTCCAACCAAAACTGGCCACCCGAGCTGGGGCTGATTGGAGCGGCGGTGGGTGGGAGTGATGGCACATTGGCATGTCTCAGTCAGCGGAGATAAGTTCATCCAAGAAAATAGGACTTCCTGGAGGTAAAGGGAAACGAGGGGCAACCCCGAAATGCAGCTGTTGACGGAGAAGATTTTACCCACCTCCAGCCACACGTACAATTTGGCAGGGTCGTTTTGGACAGATAATGGCTCCACATTACCCCAAATCCCCATCAGAACTACACGCAACCTGACAGCTCCTCTGAATATCACGAGCCAGCGGTGTGGTGTAGCTGTCGGCCAACCATTCAAGGTCGTGCCACTAAGGACAATGTGTGGTTAGAAATGTCTTGTGACAGAGCCGATGAACAAGACGTGGAAAATTGACAGGGCCAGATCGCCAACCCAGGGTGGGAATTCAAGCCCATTGGTCCCCCTGGTCTGAGAGCAGAGCAGGGATTTGTGGTCCAGTGTAGGATGCAGCCCTGGTAGGGGAGCTGTTCCTGGGGACCACCACTAAGCCAGGATGCTCCCGGAGATGCCAGCTGCTGCTGTTCTGCCCCCTGCACCAGGGCAGCCGGGCAGGGCATCAGACCAGATGCCCCAGCTCTAAACACCCCAACTGCCCCAGTCCAAGTAAGGGGAATCCTCCTCAGTCATACGCAGTAGAGGGGCTAGAGGACACAGATGAATGCGGCTGATTCTAGGGGGCAGTGGGATGTGTGCACACACACACGTACGCACACACACACACACCAGCCAGTCCCTCACACAGTGAATAGCACATGCTCAAACACACACACACATCCGGCCCTTGTCCCTGGCTTCTCGCTGCAGCCATCTCAGATGCGCTGACCACAAAACTTTCCACCACCCCTGGGGCTGATGCTTCCGGAGGATGCTGAGGCTGAGCTGAGCAGGCCCCACGGAGCCGCCCAGAGAGCGGGGACCATGGAGCCACCACCAGCCCTGAGCCCTGTCCTCTGCGTTGTCCTCCTCATCCCCACCTGGGGAGCAGGTACTAATTTAAAGTGTTCATCCAGCCACCTACCCCATCCCTAGATCTCTCTCTGTCTGTCCTTCTGTCCATCTGCCCCATGCCTAGATCCATCTCTGTCTGTCCTTCTGTCCATCTATCCCATCCCTAGATCCCTCTCTGTCTGTCCTTCTGTCCATCTGCCGCATACCGAGATCCCTCTCTGTCTGTCCTTCTGTCCATCTGCCCCATGCCTAAATCCATCTCTGTCTGCCTTTCTTTCCACCTACCCAACCCCTAGATTCATCTCTGTCTGTCCACCTTGTAGCCCAGAAGGCTAATCTGCTGGCTTGCTTTATTATGTTCTGCCTTTATTTATTGGTTTGCTTTGGTATATTTGCCTTGTACATTTACATTGGATTACTTTATTGTGTTTCAGGGTGGTAGCCGTGTTAGTCTGTATCAGCAAAAACAATGAGGAGTCTTTGTGGCACTTTAGAGACTAACAAATTTATTTGGGCATAAGCTTTCGTGGGCTAAAACCCACTTCATCAGATGCATGGAGTGGAAAATACAGTAGGGAGGTATAAATACACAGCATATGGAAAGATGGGAGTTGCCTTACCAGGTGCGGGGTCAGTGCTAACGAGCCAATTCAATTTAAGTTGGAAGTAGGCAATTCTCAACAGTTGACAAGAAGGAGTGGAAATCACTTTTGTAGGGTTAATGAGGCCAATGTAAACAAGGTGGGCCATTTGAAACAGTGGACAAGAAGGTGTGAGTGTTTAGTTTAGAGACTAACAAATTTATTTGGGCATAAGCGTTCATCACTATAGAAAACAAAATCAATTTGTTAGTCTGTAAGGTGCCGGAAGTACTCCTCGTTGTTTTTACATAAACTAATTTCCCCTTGCTAAATACATTTGCATTGGATTACTTTATTATGTTTGGCTGTAACAGGACCTACAGGCCTGTATCCTGTATGTTTAGCTTCAGCAAGTGAGCATCAGTATGGCTAAGTGGGCTCGTGACCTTAGGCTCATTTTTATGGCCAAACCGATACCCTTTTAGATTTTGGGGAACTAAACATGTTTATCTAAGAAACTCGGGACTTCATGGTGACCACATGGGACACCGCAGGAATGTGGAAGTAATGACCAGAAACCAGTTTGGGCAAGAAATAACACATCTGAGCATGAGCCAATTGGCATTAATATGTGTGAATACACTAACCTACAGAATAAGTGCACCCCAATATTATGTGGGTGAGGAAGTTAGATTTGGGCACAGAAGGTTGGGTACTAGCTTGCATATTTAAGATATTGCAGATGTCTTATAGGAGGGCAACCCACCGTGTGCAGGCAGCTTCGTCTTCTTCAGCTTTTGAGTTTCTCCACTGTCTGCTGTCATCTTCGCTCCTCGGCATCTGACCCTTCAGCTCTATTGTTCACCGTCAGTCTCAAGCACCGTTGGACCCATTTGGCAGGCCAGGGATAAGGCTGGTCCATTGCCTCCTACCACCAGGTGCCCCTGTGAGGGTGCTAGTCTAGGAAGCTTTGGTAAAGACTAAGGTGACAGGTACCCCCAGAGCTGTGTTATTCCCTTGTGGAGCTTTGGTAGCTTTTTCACTTATTTTAATAAGTCTCTAAGGCTGCATTTTCTCCTCAGCCTGCATGTCCTTGTCATCCACCTCGAAGGTCCTTACAAGATATTGAACTCACGGCATTTAATTCTGGGTGGTCTGATTCTGGGACAAGAACTTCCTCATCTTCTGGTCAGATCAAATGTCAAGTCAACAATAATATACCATCCTCTAAAATCAAGCAACAATCAACCCCATTCCTAGATCTACCCCGATCAGTCCTTCTGTCTATCTACCCCATTCCTAGATCCATCTCTATCTGTCCATCCACCCATTCATCCCTCCCCCTAGATCCTTCTTATTTATCTATTCGACATTGGTGAGGCCTCATCTGGAGTACTGTGTCCAGTTTTGGGCCCCACACTACAAGAAGGATGTGGATAAATTGGAGAGAGTCCAGCGAAGGGCAACAAAAATGATTAGGGGTCTAGAACACATGACTTATGAGGAGAGGCTGAGGGAGCTGGGATTGTTTAGTCTGCAGAAGAGAAGAATGAGGGGGGATTTGATAGCTGCTTTCAACTACCTGAAAGGGGGTTCCAAAGAGGATGGCTCTAGACTGTTCTCAATGGTAGCAGATGACAGAACGAAGAGTAATGGTCTCAAGTTGCAGTGGGGGAGGTTTAGATTGGATATTAGGTAAAACTTTTTCACTATGAGGGTGGTGAAACACTGGAATGCGTTACCTAGGGAGGTGGTAGAATCTCCTTCCTGAGAGGTTTTTAAGGTCAGGCTTGACAAAGCCCTGGCTGGGATGATTTAACTGGGAATTGGTCCTGCTTCGAGCAGGGGGTTGGACTAGATGACCTTCTGGGGTCCCTTCCAACCCTGATATTCTATGATTCTATGATTCTATCTTTCTATTTACCCATCCACCCCACCCCTAAATTAATATCTGTCCATCCATACCCCATCCCTAGGGCATCTGTATCTAGCTAGCTAGCTATCGTCCAGCCAAGATCCTGTCTATCTATAGCTAGAGAGCTAGGGGTGGATAGATAGCTATGGATCTAGGGTGCATGTATGGATAGGACAGGCGCATGTGTGGATGGATAGATACGGATATGTCATTTCAGGTCAACCCAGATGTATTCTGTTTCCATAAAACTGAAGCATTTCATTTCAGTTTTGACTCTTGTTTAATAATATAACACCAAATAAGTTTGGAAACTGAAAAATCAAACCATTCCCTTTCGACCCTATCAAAACGCTTTTTCATGCCAGCCACCCCGTTGCTAAACAAGTTGTCATCATTTCAATAAAACGGCATTTCCAAGGGACAAACGTTCCATTGGGAAACATTTCCACCCGCTGTAGCTTGGAGCACAAACTGAATAAAGTCGAAGCATGTGTTTGTGGTGTACTTAAAACTGTTAAACTGACAAGCTGCCACTTTAATTTGTAAGCGGGTCTCCTGGGCCTGCTTGCAGCCTAGAGGTCTCCATGTGATCAGAGTCAGTCTGCAGAGACCCAGCCTAAACTAATGTGGGGTGAGTTATTCCTCTCTGCCTTAGGGAGCAGCCTCTTTTCTCTCTCTCTGGTTTGGGGGTTTTGTGTGTTAGGATTCTGAATTCTAGGAAATAAAGTAGTGTGACTTGCAATCCTCCTGGAAGAACATAAGAATGGCCGGACTGGTCCATCTAGCCCAGTCCATCTAGCCCAGTATCCCGTCTCTGACAGTGGCCAGTGCCAGATGCTTCAGAGAGAATGTACAGAACAGGGCAATCATCAAGTGATCCATCCCTGTCGTCCAGTCCCTTCTTCTGGCAGTCAGAGATTTAGAGACACCCAGAGCATGGGGTTGCATCCCTGACTGTCTTGGCCATTGATGGGCATATCCTCCAGGAAATTATCTAATTCCTTTTTGAGCTCAGTTATAGTTTTGGCCTTCACAACATCCCCTGGCAGTGAGTTCCCCGGGTTGACTGTGTGTTGTGTGAAGAAGTACTTCTTTTTGCTTGTTTTAAACCTGCTGCCTGTTAATTTCATCAGGTGACCCCTGGTTCTTGTGTTATGAGAAGTGGTAATTTACACTCCCTAGTCACTTTCTCCCCACCAGTCGTGATTTTATATCTATCATATCCCCCCCTTACTCGTTTCTTTTCTAAGCTGAACAGTCCCTGTGTTTTCAATCTCTCCTCACATGGAACAGTTCCATCCCCCTCATCATTTTTGTTGCCTTTTTCTGCACCTTTTCCAATTCTAATGTATCTTTTCTTGAGATGGGGTGACCAGAACTGCATGCACTATTCAAGGTGTGGGCATGCCCTGGATTTATTTAGTGCCATTATGGTATTTTCCATCTTGTTATCTGTTCCTTTCCTAATGGTTCCTACTGTCCTGTTTGCTTTCTTGACTGCCGCTGCTCAGTGAGCGGATGTTTTCAAAGAACTATCCATGATCTTTTTGAGATGCAACAGCTAAATTAGACCCCAGCATTTTATATGTGTAGTTGGGATTATGTTTCCCAGTGGGCATGACTTTGCATTTATTACCTTTGAGTTTCATCTGCCATTTCATCACCCAGTCTAGTGAGATCCCTTTGCAACTCTGTGCAGTCTGCTTTGGACTTAACTGTCCTGAGTGGTTTGACGTCTAACGTCTCTGTGAGCATCTGCCGTGCACATAGCAGTGTTGATGTTGGGTTCTGTTGGGGTGGAAGTGAAAGCCCTGTGCAGTGTGTTATCAAGAGTGTTGTGAGCAATAGCAAGGTGGACAGGAACGCAAAATTCTTTCCCCTTAGTTTCTTATCTCTGTGCTTCTAAGGTTTCGGGCGGCTGGGGTGTGTCTTGATACCACTCGTCGTCATTTTCCTTTGCTGCTGTAATGTTTATTGCCCTAGTTCACGAAGGTCTCACAGTCCTTCAGAGCCCCACTGTCCTCCGAGCGTCCCCCGGCGAGACCGTGAACCTCAGCTGCTCCTTCGAGAACAGACTTGGCAGGATGGCCAAAGCAACGTGGACTAGAGCACCCAGAGTCGTGCTGGAATCTGACCATCCCTTCTACAAGGGGAGGCTCAATATGTCCCACCTGGATCTGCTCCGGAAAGGGGAGGCCACGCTGACCCTGTCGGAGCTGGAGAAGCGGGACTCTGGTCTGTATCAGTGTCACATCAGCATCCACCAGGGAGAGAGCGGGACAGGAGCGGGCACCGAGCTGCAGGTGATGGGGAGAAACCAGAGTGACACAGGTGAGGTGGGGAATGGGGCACAGGGCCTTCCCCCTCTCCGGCCCCAGGGCAGGGGACTGCCTGGTTCACGGGGCTGAGAATCCCCTAACGCTCCTCTCCATCGCCCAGGTAAAAAACCTGCCCCCGTAGGGTGCTGCACCCGGGAGCTCCTGTACCAGGTTGCCATTGCCCTGGGGCTTCTTCTCATTATCGGCCTGGTGGCCACCCTCCTCCTGAAGAGACACCAAGGTACCAAACCAAAGCCTTCCCCCCAACTAACCTCCTGGCCCCTATGGGCCAGGGCCTCTTCTAGTGAACACATCCTAGCTGCCGTCTGTCCACTGGGTCCATGCTGGGCTGTCTGTCAATGTTTCCTCTAATTTTTGACAGGCCATGTGTGCAAAAAATTTCTTCTGTGCAAATTTTTGTGTGCATGGTGTTTTTCCGTGTACGTGGGATTTACGATCTCTGTGCGTGCGCACACGCGCACAGTTTAGAGGGAACAGTGCTGTCTGTCCATCTATCCATCTCCCCCCGACACATCCTTCCTTCTCCCTCATAGAATCATAGAATATCAGGGTTGGAAGGGACCTCTGGAGGTCATCTAGTCCAACCCCCTGCTCAAAGCAGGACCGATCCCCAATTAAATCATCCCAGCCAGGGCTTTGTCAAGCCTGACCTTAAAAACTTCTAAGGAAGGGGATTCCACCACCTCCCTAGGTAGCGCATTCCAGTGTTTCACCACCCTCCTAGTGAAAAAGTTTTTCCTAATATCCAACCTAAATCTCCCCCACTGCAACTTGAAACCATTACTCCTTGTCCTGTCATTTGCTATCACTGAGAATAGTCTAGATCCATCCTCTTTGGATCCACCTATCAGGTAGTTGAAAGCAGCTATCAAATCCCCCCTCATTCTTCTCTTCCGTAGACTAAACAATCCCAGCTCCCTCAGCCTCTCCTCATAAGTCATGTGTTCCAGTGCCCTCATCATTTTTGTTGCCTTTCGCTGGACTCTCTCCAATTTATCCACATCCTTCTTGTAGTGTGGGGCCCAAAACCGGACACAGTACTCCAGATGAGGCCTCACCAATGTCCAATAGAGGGGAAGGATCACGTCCCTCGATCTGCTGGCAATGCCCCTACTTATACACCCCAAAATGCCATTGGCCTTCTTGGCAACAAGGGCACACTACTGACTCATATCCAGCTTCTCGTCCACTGTCACCCCTAGGTCCTTCTCTGCAGAACTGCTGCCGAGCCATTCGGTCCCTAGTCTGTAGCGGTGCATTGGGTTCTTCCATCCTAAGTGCAGGACCCTGCACTTATCCTTATTGAACCTCATCAGATTTCTTTTGGCCCAATCCTCCAATTTGTCTAGGTCCCTCTGTATCCTATCCCTACCCTCCAGCGTATCTACCACTCCTCCCAGTTCAGTGTCATCCGCAAACTTGCTGAAGGTGCAATCCACACCATCCTCCAGATCATTAATGAAGATATTGAACAAAACCAGCCCCAGGACCGACCCTTGGGGCACTCCACTTGATACCGGCTGCCAACTAGACATGGAGCCATTGATCACTACCCATGGAGCCCGACAATCTAGCCAACTTTCTACCCACCTTGTAGTGCATCCATCCAGCCCATACTTCTTTAACTTGCTGACAAGAATACTGTGGGAGACTGTGTCAAAAGCTTTGCTAAAGTCAAGGAACAACACGTCCACTGCTTTCCCTTCATCCACAGAACCAGTTATCTCGTCACAGAAGGAAATTAGATTAGTCAGGCATGACTTGCCCTTGGTGAATCCATGCTGACTGTTCCTGATCACTTTCCTCTCCTCTAAGTGCTTCAGAATTGATTCCTTGAGGAACTGCTCCATGATTTTTCCAGGGACTGAAGTGAGGCTGACTGGCCTGTAGTTCCCAGGATCCTCCTTCTTCCCTTTTTTAAAGATGGGCACTACATTAGCCTTTTTCCAGTATTCTGGGACTTACCCTGATCGCCATGAGTGTTCAAAGATAATGGCCAATGGCTCTGCAATCACATCCTCCAACTCCTTTAGCACTCTTGGATGCAGCGCATCTGGCCCCATGGACTTGTGCTCGTCCAGCTTTTCTAAATAGTCCCGAACCACTTCTTTCTCCACAGAGGGCTGGTCACCTCCTCCCCATGCTGTGCTGCCCTGTGCAGTAGTCTGGGAGCTGACCTTGTTCGTGAAGACAGAGGCAAAAAAAGCATTGAGTACATTAGCTTTTTCCACATCCTCTGTCACTAGGTTGCCTCCCTCATTCAGTAAGGGGCCCACACTTTCCTTGGCTTTCTTCTTGTTGCTAACATACCTGAAAAAACCCTTCTTGTTACTCTTAACATCTCTCGCTAGCTGCAACTCCAGGTGTGATTTGGCCTTCCTGATTTCACTCCTGCATGCCTGAGCAATATTTTTATACTCATCCCTGGTCATGTGTCCAATCTTCCACTTCTTGTAAGCCTCTTTTTTGTGTTTAAGATCAGCAAGGATCTCACTGTTAAGCCAAGCTGGTCGCCTGCCATATTTACTATTCTTTCGACACATCGGGATGGTTTGTCCCTGTAACCACAATAAGGATTCTTTAAAATACAGCCAGCTCTCCTGGACTCCTTTCCCCCTCATGTTATTCTCCCAGGGGATCCTGCCCATCAGTTCCCGGAGAGAGTCAAAGTCTGCTTTTCTGAAGTCCAGGGTCCGTATTCTGCTGCTTACCTTTCTTCCCTGTGTCAGGATCCTGAACTCGACCATCTCATGGTCACTGCCTCCCAGGTTCCCATCCGCTTTTGCTTCCCCTACTAATTCTCCCCGGTTTGTGAGCAGCAGGTCAAGAAGAGCTCTGCCCCTAGTTGGTTCCTCCAGCACTTGCACCAGGAAATTGTCCCCTACATTTTCAAAAACTTCCTGGATTGTCTGTGCACCGCTGTATTGCTCTCCCAGCAGACATCAGGGTGATTGAAGTCGCCCATGAGAACCAGGGCCTGCGATCTAGTAACTTCTGCGAGTTGCTGGAATAAATCCTCGTCCACCTCATCCCCCTGGTCCAGTGGTCTATAGCAGACTCCCACCACGACATCACCCTTGTTGCTCACACTTCTAAACTTAATCCAGAGACACTCAGGTTTTTCTGCAGTTTCATACTTGAGCTCTGAGCAGTCATACTAATCTCTTACATACAGTGAAACTCCCCCACCTTTTCTGCCCTGCCTGTCCTTCCTGAACAGCTTATATCCATCCATGACAGTACTCCAGTCATGTGAGTTATCCCACCAAGTCTCTGTTATTCCAATCACATCATAATTCCTTGACTTTGCCAGGACTTCCAGTTCTCCCTGCTTGTTTCCCAGGCTTTGTGCATTTGTGCACTTCCCTCCTTCTTCCCCAGTCCCTAGATTTCTGCTGCTTCCCTCTTCACCCCAGACTCTCTCTCACACACCTCCGTTTTAACGTTCCTTTCTTCTCCCTTCTTCCGCAGCACCGCCCCCCTCGCAGCCCCGCCAGCGGCAGCCAAAGGTGAGACAATGCAGGCTGGGCCCTGTTCCATACAGTGCTTGGGTCTGGTCTCCGGGTGCTAATAAGGACTGGTACAATACAGTGAGGGGAGAGAACCCAGGAGTCCTGACTCCCAACCCCTCCAATCTGGGGTAACACTTTGGGATTTGCTCCCTGGGAGCTGCCTAAATTGGCCTGAATTAAGAGACCAGATCTGGGGTGATGGCATCCTCACAGTGTATCTGTCAAATACAGGGCCACGGCAGCCGGGGGGCCAAGGAGAGCGAAAGCCTGCACTACGCAGAGATTAAAATCCAGACGCCAGGACGCAGGGAACACACCTCCAACCACGCCCAGCGGCGCTGAGTCCCTCCGCACCCAGCACCACCTGAGTCCCTCACACTCACAGCCACGCCGCCAGCAGGGAATTCCCCACAGGAGGAGACCCTCACAGGGTTTGAGGGAGAGCAGAAGAAAATTATGGGCATGAAAGTCCATGTGAACCCCAACAAAACCCCACTAGTCCTCTCTACGGCAGGGAATAATCTACTAGGGCATGGTCTGACCCTCAGGAAATGCCTTCTCTGTGGCCTCCTGGGTATAACTATATCACGTCCCTGTGTGTTATTTCCCTGTCCTCTCCGGAGTGATTGCAACGCCTCCCTGTGGAGCGTGACCAGCTGGGGGTAATTAACGCAGCGTCTGGTCCCTCTTCCTAACTGAGCACGAAGAGAAACGCTCGCCCAGCTCAGCATCATGTGGGCAGTGGAACTGGTCTGAGCGACCAACCTGACCATATTTCTTCATGTGAAAAATTGTCTGTTGTCAGACTTTATTGAAAAAAATGTGTTTGGGTAAAAACTTTTACTTTTCTCCCTCACTTCCCTCTTCTCTTCAGTCCCCTTGTCGTAGTCCAGAACCTTACAATCATTTCTGAAAGTTTGCTATGAAAAAAAAAAGATATTTTCCTGAAAATTTGATATTTTGTTCTGGAACATCATTTCCCCTCAATGAAAATGTGTCATTTTATCCCTGAAAATGGGGACACTTCCCTCCCCCACCCACCCTACCCCCAAAAAAAACACAATATTTTTTTCATGAAAATCTTTTCTCCCCTATACATTGGAATTTTGTTCCCCCTGCAAATATTATTTGTTTAAAATGATGAGTGGGGGAAGAAGGGAAAAGAGAGAAATAAGAAGGAGGAACTAAATAAAAATCACTGAGGAAAATCAATCAACAATGTAGAGAAGTAATTGAAACACCGGGAGAAATTAATGTCTGATTTTTTCCCTTTGGGTATTTATCATTTTTGTGGGATTTTTGTCCCGCCCGCACTTTTCTCCCCTCCCCACCTATCAGCTCCCCATCGTCCCTGACCTGGGGAAGGGGACTCACTCCCCTTCTGATACCCCCCAAATACATCCCGGAACCTTCCAACGCGGCTCCTGTTTCCCACCCGGACCCCATGAGGAACTATGGGCAAGTCCTTCGTTTAGGTTAGAGGGATCGATGCCACTTCCGGTTTGTTTCTGCCCTCTCTGAGATCCACCTCCGCTGTCTCCCCCGCCTTTTGGAGCGTTAATCCCATTTTCACCCCACCCCACCCCCCGCTTTAAATCCTGCGGGACCCACCACACCCCGGAACCCTCCCCCTCGTGTTTCCCACCCGGACCATCGAGAGCGTGGCACCCAACTGTGGGCAAGTCGTCTATGGCTATAGACCTGACGCCATATCCGGTCCACTTCCGCCCTGCCTTGGGCCCACTTCCTGTACTGCCTTCCGTCACCGCCAACCTGCTTTTAACCCCTGCAGATCCCAGAACCAAACACACCCGGAACCTTCCCTTTCGGCCTCCTGTTTCCAACCCGGACCCTCTCGGGCTTTGCACCTGGACTGTGGGCAAACGCCCCATTGCGGCAGGCGGCGTGACGCCGTTTCCGCTTCACTTCCGCCCCTCGTTTGCCTCCCCTTCCGGTTTCCCAGTCTCCACCCTCCCCCCTTGGTTGCCAGGTTAACGACTAATCGACCCATCGATTCCGGGTCCCCGCTTCCCCCCAGGCGAGTCGGCCCCCCCAGTGGACGAACCCCCTCTCCCTCCACATTGGCAGGTATGAGGTCACTTCCGTCCTACTTCCGCCCTTCCTCTGCCCCACTTCCGGTCCTGGCGTTTTCCCCTTCCCCCCGTGGTGCCGAACTCAACAAGCGATTAACATGCCCCCAGCCAGCGGCTCCGGGTGGGTAGCGCCGCCCCGGGGGGGGCCTGGGGTGTGAGGACGGGGTGGGGGGCTGGGAAGGAAGAGGCGCAGTGCCCGGGGACTCTGGGGGGATCTAGTGGGGCAGGGATGGGCAAGGGGGACACGGGGGTCCTCAGAAGGGATTTTGGGGGGCAGGGGGGATCTGGGGGTCGGCAGGGGGTCAGCAAGAGGGGTTGTGTGGGGCAGGGGTGGGCAGGAGGGATGCTGGGTGGTTCTGGGGCAGCGGGTGGGCATGGGGGATACGGAGGATGTGGGGGTCAGCAGGGGGATTCTGTGGGGCAGGGATGGGCAAGGAGAACTTGGGGGCCCTCAGAAGGGATTTTGGGGGCAGGAGGGCTCTCGGGGTTGGCAGGGGGATCTGGGAGCAGGGGGTGGGCAAGGGGAACATGGAGATCGGGGGGCAGGGATGGGCAAGGGGGACATGGGCGGCCTACGGGGTGGCAGGGGGTGGGCAGGAAGGATGATGGGGGAGTCTTGGGTCAGCAAGGGGGATGTGGGGTGATCAGGGAGATGAGCAGCAACTGGCGTCTCTAACCCCATCTCCCGCTCCAACGCACAGGCCCATCCCCATGGCCTCGCGTCACCAGCGCCGCCTCTGGCGTTACGTGGAGTCTGGCCGGCACCGCCGGCTGCGCTCGCTCCTCACCCGCCACCGGGAGGTGTTGGACCTGGACCAGCCAGGGCGGCACAAGGGCCGTCCCCCCCTGCACCATGCCTGCGCCCACCGAGACCCCATTGCCGCCCAGATCCTCCTGGGCCACGGAGCCAACCCCGCCCTCCAGGACCGGCAAGGAGACACGGCCCTGCACCACGCCGCCCGGCAGGCCGCCCGCAAGGGCAAGAGCGGTGAGCACCGGCCCTTTAGATCCCGGCCG
Organism: Lepidochelys olivacea; assembly: GCF_965140295.1. Lineage (NCBI taxonomy): Eukaryota > Metazoa > Chordata > Testudines > Cheloniidae > Lepidochelys > Lepidochelys olivacea. The sequence goes on from NC_140424.1 coordinate 44,807,573, forward strand.
GGGGGGAAGGGATTTGAACCCAGGCCTCACCTCTGGGCTGCAGTGCTTCGACGATACCACTGGTGGGGGAGGCAATGGGAGCCAGGGATAGAACCCAGGAGTCCTGGCTTCTAGCACCACCCACCTCTCCCCCGGTCTAACCACTAGACCCCACTCCCCTCCCAGAGCCGGGAAGAGAACCCAGGAGTCCTGGCTCCCAGCACCCCCCTGCTCTAACCACTAGACCCCACTCCCCTCCCAGAGCTGGGGAGAGACCCCAGGAGTCCTGGCTCTCAGCCCCCCTGCTCTAACCCACTAGACCCCACTCCCCTCCCGGAGCTGGGGAGAGACCCCAGGAGTCCTGGCTCTCAGCCCCCCTGCTCTAACCCACTAGACCCCACTCTTCTTTCAGATGCAAACTGTAGTGCAGGTCACTGGCCACTAGGGGGTGCCACTGAGTTCACAACCCCAGGAAAGCGGGAGAGACCTGGACATGGAATGGAAAACCCAGGAACAGGAGTCTGGGGGGCATAGACCACGATGGGGGCTGGGGACCCAGGCGTCCAGGATGGCATTTGCTCCCTCCAGGGGGCACCACTAACCTCTCCCTTTCTCCCTCTCCAGTGTACAAAGTCCTCTTTGCCAGCCTGCAGAGCCACTCCCCTCGGGCCATGGGGATCCGGAACCGGGCCGGGGAGACGCCCAGGGACCTTCTGGGGCCCGTGAAGGAGGAGCAGGTACCGATCTGGTCCACCAGGGGGCGCTGTGCTGGAAGGAGCCGGGTTGGGGCTCGGTAGGAGGCGCTCTCCCCTGTCCGTGCCCAGTGCCCTAGGGCAGTGCTCCGGGTCCCCGCTGCAGGGAGCGGGGTGGGGGGGGCTCAGTAGGGGGTTGTTACCAGATTTGCTCATTACTTTGGGGTAGGCTCATTTATTAGGGTTAGTCTTTTGGGGGGGCGGGGGGGGGTCTGTACTTCTATCCGTGAACTACTTGTGTTCACACGGAGTTTTACTTCTCCCTGCTGCAAGTTTCCTCCCAAGGGCGCTACCCTGCAGGACCGGGGCTCCCCAGGGCTGGGCTCCTCCAGCCCCAGAATCAGACGAACACACACACAGTAACAGAGCGCGTCTGGAGGGGCCGGGTTAATCAGCACTCCCAAGCTGACCCCTTAGGTGCTCCTGGCCTCGGCAGGCTGGGTCGAGCAGCACCTCCAAGCTGCCACCCTCACATGCCCCGGGTTCAGCACGTCCCTGTCCCCACTTCACGTTACACTTCTTCTGGTCGTAACCCACTGGATGAGCAAACCCCTCAGGAGTTTTGGGCGCTGCAGGGAGGTACGAGGAGCGTTGCTGCAGAGCAAATGGGGAAGCCGAAAAACACCCACGAGGGGGGGATAGAGAGAGGTAATACCCATAGAGGAGCCAAACAAACAAAACAGTTACTGTATTAAATCTAACTTAAATTTGATTATAAAAGTCAAGTTTAGAAAACTACAACTGATCCCACAAGTCAGGGTCAGAAGCCTATACCTAGAGAGAGAGAGCTGGGTTCTCACCACTCCGTGACGCTTGAATCTATCGGGGGTCCCCGTTGGCCTTGGTAGCTGAGGGTCCGGAGGGCTGGAATCAGGCAGAGCCCCCCGCACGATCACTCAGGAGAAGATGAAGTCCCGGTGGAACGGATGCAGCTTTTGGATCCAGGCATCAGAGCACTTCCTTGAGCGTGGGTCGGGGTTTCTGTAGGGAAAGAACCATGGTTCAAGGGAGACGCTAGCTTTGTTGATGTGTAAACAAGGGAGGATCCCAAAGGTGTTTTGTTCAGGCTAGACCATGGGAGCTGATCATTCCTGGCTGTGGGCCCTGTTCCTTGGAGGGAATCCACCGTGCGATTTGGGAGCGTCACTGTTTTGGATACCAGTAAGGGATTCATGACTAGAATTGGTTTGATAACGACTGAGCTGGGTGTGTGCAGGCGTGGGTTCATTAACATCTGGAGCAGAGATCCCCCATCATGCACTGCTTCCCTGCTTTTCTGGTCCCAGAGTTCAGTGTGGTTCTTTCCTCCGAGTCCCTGTTCTCCAATCTGTATGCTAATGGCGATGCCTCCCTGTCCCATCTTCGATGCAAATGAGGCCAAGGGAGTTTCCTTAATCCTGTCACTCTTGTCCCAGGGGTTTAGGTGTGTCTCCCTCGGCCTTTTTATTGCGTTTTGTAAGTCTGTCTTCTGATCGGCTTTGGTTCAAGTAGAGGCTGAGGTGGGGGGGTCTTTTCGTGAGTCAGACAGGCTGGATATTGCGCCCTGGTTCCCCAAGAACACAGAGCTGACAGGAGAGATTAATAAGCCTGGAGCTTTTCACCTTGGAAAAGAGACAACTAAGGGGGGATATGACAGAGGTCTATAAAATCATGACTGATGTGGAGAAAGTAGATAAGGAAGTGTTATTTACTCCTTCTCATAACACAAGAACTGGGGGTCACCCAATGCAATTAATAGGCAGCAGGTTTAAAACAAACAACAGGAAGTATTTCTTCACACAATATACAGTCAACCTGTGGAACTCCTTGCCAGAGGATGTTGTGAAGGTCAAGGCTATAACAGGGTTCAAAAGAGAACTAGATAAATTTGTGGAGGATATGTGCCTCAATGGCTATTAGCCAGGATGAGCAGGGATGGTGTCCCTAGCCTCTGTTTGCCAGATGCCGGGAATGGGCGGCAGGGGATGGATCACTTGATGATTCTGAGGATGGAGTGGAGATCAAGGATAATCTAGGCATGGCCCAATATCTAAACAAATACTTTGCCTCAGTCTTTAATAAGACTAAAGAGGATCTTAGGGATAATGGTAGCATGACAAATAGGAATGAGGATATGGAGGTAGATATTACCATGTCTGAGGTAGAAGTGAAACTCAAACAGCTTAGTGGGACTAAATCGGGGTGCCCAAATAATCTTCATCCAAGAATATTAAAGGAATTGGCACATGAAATAGCAAGCCCATTAGCAAGAATTTTTAATCAATCTGTCAACTCAGGGGTTGTACCGTATGACTGGAGAATTGCGAACATAGTTCCTATTTTTAAGAAAGGGGAAGAAAAGTGATCTGGGTAACTATAGGCCTGTTAGTTTGACATCTGTAGTATGCAAGGCCCCCTCCTGGACAGGGTAAGCCCGTAATCAGTCCATCAGTCCAAAGCTGGGTAATGATTTCGCACCAGCCTGTGATCCGAAGTAGAGATCCCCCAAAACTGCGATCAAAATCCACACGGGTTTAGAGAAAACCGTAAAACAAGTTTATTAGCTGCAGAACGATCGATTTTAAGTGAGTTCAAGAGGAAAGGCATCGACGTCAGAACGGGTTACAAGGGAAATCAAAAGGCTGACATCACTCTGTTCGCCAGAAGCTGGGAACGGGGCCACAGGGGGTGGGTCACTTGGTGATTCCCTGTTCTGTGCATTCCCTCTGGGGCACCTGGCACTGGCCCCTGTTGGAAGACAGGACACTGGGCTCGATGGGCCTTTGGTCTGACCCAGTCTGGCCGTTCTTATTCAGGGGTGTGTTAACCGGAGTGTCGTGTGTAATTCACGGGAGGTAAATGTCCGGCTCTGCTTGGCACGGGTGAGGCCCCACCTGGGGTCCTGGGTCCAGTTCTGGGAGCCACGCTCTAGGAAAGAGGGGGACAAATTGGCGAGAGGCCGGAGAAGAGCAACAAAAATGAGTGAAGGGTTAGACGCCCTGACCTAGGGGGAAAGGTTAGAAAACGGGGCACGTTTAGTCTGGAGAAAAGAAGAGTGATGGGGGAACCTGAGAACAGTCTACAAATACGTTCAGGGCTGGTGTAAAGGGACCGGGGATCGATGGTTCCCCACGTTCGCTGAAGGCCGGACACGACGTAACGGGCTTAATCCGGACCAAAGGCACTTTTGTTTAGATACCAGGAAAATCTTCCTAACTCTAAGGGGAATTGAGCTCTGGAATCGGCGTCCACAGACGGGTCGCGGGATCCCCGTCCCGGGAGGCTTAAGACCAGGTTGGCCAAACCCCTGTCAGGGCTGGTCTAGGTTGGCTGGGCCCTGCCTCAGCGCGGGGGCCAGGTGTGACGGCGACGTCCCAGCCCGTGCTGGTTCTCTGATGCCCGATGACTCTCCGCAGCAGCCCCCGGAGGAATCTGAGGAGAGCGGCGGGGAGCGGGACAGGGACTGGGAATGGCGCCAGAAGCTCCTCGGGGAATGCCAAGATGAATACCAGGAGATCTGGCGCTACGAAGGTAGGGACCCTGCATGGCCCCCTAGACGGGACAGGCCCCATTCCCAGCCCCTCTGAGCCAGCCAGTCCCCGCCCTGGGGCCGGGTGGGAGTCGGCGCCCCCTAGAGGCGACAGGCCCCGCCCCATTCCCCGCCCCCCTGAGCCAGCCAGTCCCTGCCCTGGGGCCGGGTGGGAGTCGGCGCCCCCTAGAGGGGACAGGCCCCGCCCCATTCCCCGCCCCCCTGAGCCAGCCAGTCCCTGCCCTGGGGCCGGGTGGGAGTCGGCGCCCCCTAGAGGGGACAGGCCCCTGCCCCATTCCCCGCCCCCCTGAGCCAGCCAGTCCCTGCCCTGGGGCCGGGTGGGAGTCGGCGCCCCCTAGAGGGGACAGGCCCCTGCCCCATTCCCCGCCCCCCTGAGCCAGCCAGTCCCTGCCCTGGGGCCGGGTGGGAGTCGGCGCCCCCTAGAGGCGACAGGCCCCTGCCCCATTCCCCGCCCCCTGAGCCAGCCAGTCCCTGCCCCGGGGCCGGGTGGGAGTCGGCGCCCCCTAGAGGGGACAGGCCCCTGCCCCATTCCCCGCCCCCCTGAGCCAGCCAGTCCCTGCCCCGGGGCCGGGTGGGAGTCGGCGCCCCCTAGAGGGGACAGGCCCCTGCCCCGTTCCCCGCCCCCCTGAGCCAGCCAGTCCCTGCCCCGGGGCCGGGTGGGAGTCGGCGCCCCCTAGAGGGGACAGGCCCCTGCCCCGTTCCCCGCCCCCCTGAGCCAGCCAGTCCCTGCCCCGGGGCCGGGTGGGAGTCGGCGCCCCCTAGAGGGGACAGGCCCCTGCCCCGTTCCCCGCCCCCCTGAGCCAGGCAGTGTCAGATCAGCCCTGGTGCCCCCTACAGGGGAAATTCTCACCTAACACCACCCTCCTCGTCTCTCCCCCCATCCCCAGAGGATTTCTGCACGGCCCACCCGGACCCAGAACCCTACGAGGAGTGGGCAGAGCGCATAGCACGGGAATACAGGCGGAAAGACCGCCAGTGGGCGGGGCCTGGCCCCCAGAGGGCGGGGCCTGGCCCTCAGGTCCCCGACAACGGAGCTGCGCAGCCCCCCCGCCACACCTCCCAGCGCCCCCTGGAGGAGGAGTCTCGTCTCTACCGGGAACGCGCCCGCACCAAGGAGGAGGAGCTGCGGGAAGCCAAGCGGCAGCGTTACCAGGAGGGCTGCGCCCGCGTCTTCGCCCCCGATGCCACCCGCCCCCTGTGCTACGGGGACGTCCCGTGGCCCTGCCCCAGGGGCTCCGTGGCGGAGATGGCCGCTGTCGCCATGCAAGGCACGGATCCCTCGGACGTGGGCGCCTACCGCCGCCGGCTCCGGCGCCAGCAGGCCCTGTGGCACCCGGATAAATTCGCCCAGCGCTGCGGGGGGCGACTGGCGGAACCGGACCGGAGCCGGATCCTGGCCACGGTCACGGCGCTGTCCCAGGAGCTCAACAGCCTGGCCGAGGCGGCCAAATAACACGAACACGCACCCACGCAGTGCAGCTGTGTCAATAAAGGTTCGGTTCTTGTATAGAGCCCGGACTCCTGGGTTCTCTCCCTGGCTCTGGGAGGGGAGTGGGGGCTGGTGGTTAGAGGAGGGGAGGCTGGGAGCCAGGACTCCTGGGTTCTCTCCCCAGCTCTGGGACGGGAGTGGGGGCTGGTGGTTAGAGCAGGGGGGGCTGGGAGCCAGGACTCCTGGGTTCTCTCCCCGGCTCTGGGAGGGGAGTGGGGGCTGGTGGTTAGAGCAGGGGAGGCTGGGAGCCAGGACTCCTGGGTTCTCTCCCCAGCTCTGGGACGGGAGTGGGGGCTGGTGGATAGAGCAGCGGGGGCTGGGAGCCAGGACTCCTGGGTTCTCTCCCCGGCTCTGGGAGGGGAGTGGGGGCTGGTGGTTAGAGCAGGGGAGGCTAGGAGCCAGGACTCCTGGGTTCTCTCCCCGGCTCTGGAAGGGGAGGGGGATCTGTTGGTTAGAGCGGGGGGCCTGGGAGCCAGGACTCCTGGGTTCTCTCCCCGGCTCTGGGAGGGGAGGGGGGGCTGGTGGTTAGAGCAGAGGGGGGCTGGGAGCCAGGACGCCTGGGTTCTCTCCCCAGCTGCGGGAGGGGGGTTACAGGAGCGGGGGCTGCCTAGTCCCCTAACTTCACCCCACCCTGCGCCACAATTCCTTGCCCCACGCACTGAACATCCCCTTCCCCTGCCCCCGCAAGCGGCCTCCTGCTCCGGAAGCGCCTCCCTGCTCCTCTTGCTCAATGTCTCTTCTCAGAGTTTGGTAACTAGGAGCCGCTGGGCCTGCGGCCAGAGCCGGGCCCCAGTTCCCAGGCGGGTGACGAAGGGAGCAGCCCTCAGCAAACCCACAGAGCCGGGGGGGCGGGGGGGGGAGCCCAGGGCTGGGCTAGCAGGGGCTGCGGGTCGGGAGTGAGGGGCACCGGCAGGGCTGGGCCGGCAGGGGGCTGCGGGTCAGGAGTGAGGGGCACCGAGCCCCCATCCCCTCAGAACCCCGCACTGAGACTGTCCCCATGCGAGTGTCTCTGGGGAGCGGCCCGACCTGGGCGGTTGCTCCCGGGCTCAACCCCGACTCCCAGCCCTGCCCGGCTGGCACCAGACGACCCTGCCCGTCCCTCCTCCGTGTCCTCTCTTCCCGTCTGTCTGCCGTTCTCTCATCCCCCCACCCTTCCTCGGCTGTCCATCCCTTCGGTCTCTCCTCCTTTGCCTCGTTCTGTCTCTCCTTCCCTCGTCTCTTCATCCTCCCTCAGTTCCTCGGGTTTTCCCTCACTCCCTCCTTCAGTTTTCTTCATCCGATTTCTTTCCTTCGCGCATTCGCTCGTTCTTTTCTTTTCTCACTGACTCATTCCTTCCTTCTTTCCTTTCCTTTCCTCCTTTCCCGCCTTCATCCTCTGGTTCCTTTTTTCTTTCCCGCCTTTTTCCATCCCTCTTTCTTTTTTCACGCAGCCCTTCGTTCCCTCCCGTGTGCCCCGCTCGTTCATTTATTCCTTCATTCGCTCTTTGTCCCTTTCTTCTCTCATCCTTTCACGCCCTCGTTCTGATGTTTGTTCTTTCCTCCCCTTGTTCCTTAACTCATGGTTTTCTTTCTCAGTTTGTTTCTTTCTATCCTTTTTCTCTATCCCTTTTTATTTGCACTCATTTTATTTCTATTTCTATCCATTTTTTCTTTCTCTCTCTATCCATTTGTCTTTGGGATTTTTCTTTCTTTCCTCCATTTTTATCAGTTTTCTCTTTCTATCCTTTAATTTCCCTCTTGCTTCCTTGCTTCTATCCATTTTCTTTCCTTTTCCCTTTTCTTTTCTTCATTCTTTCTTCTTCTGTCTTTGTTTGTTTTCTTTCTCTCTTTGCCCCACCCCGTCTCTCCTCCACACACCCCCGTCACACCCCTCGCTCCCCGTCAGGATGACCCAAGAGGAAGGCTCTGGCGTCGTTCTGCTCACATCACAGCTGGGTTGGGACAGGGTGACTCACGGGCAGGAATTCCCACCCGGGGCCGGTGCCGTATAAACCCCGAACCCGTCCTGCCCCGAGCAGATGTCTCCCGTCGCCAGCGCCCAGCTGCCCATCCCAGGGGGGACCATGGTGAAGTTCGGGGCAGGCCTCAGGCCTGTGGATCCTGCCCGGGGCTCCGGCTTGCTCTGCTCGGCGTGTGGCTTCCTGCTCATCCGGCCCCAGCAGACGGAGTGCGGCCATCGGTACTGCACGGCCTGCGTCCGGCGACTGCTGGGGTGAGCGCCGGGGGGCTGCGGGTCGGGGGTGAGGGGCACCGGCAGGGCGGGGATAGCAGGGGGCTGCGGGTCGGGGGTGAGGAGCACCGGGAGGGTGGGCGGGCAGGGGGCTGCGGGTCGGGAGTGAGGGGCACCGGCAGGTCTCGGGGGGCCCAGGGCTGGGCTAGCAGGGGGCTGCGGGTCGGGAGTGAGGGGCACTGGGGGGTGCAGGGTGGGGGGTCAGGGGCTGCGGGTCGGGAGTGAGGGGCACCGGGAGGGGGTCTGTCTCTGACATGTTTGTAAACAGCCGGGCCCCGTCTAACCCGTGTCCCCGCCGTGGGGGGGGGGCTGCGCTGAACTCTGACGACGGGATTTGTCTCCTCACAGGGACACAGACAAGGTGACCTGCTGCGTCTGTAGCAAGAGACTGAGCCCCAACCAGGTGAGTGTCACCAGGAAAACGCTGGGGGCTGTGGGTCAGGAGTGAGGGGCACCGGCAGGGCTGGGGGGGGCAGGGGGCTGCGGGTCGGGAGTGAGGGGCACCGGCAGGGCTGGGGGGGGACAGGGGGCTGCGGGTCGGGAGTGAGGGGCACCGGCAGGGCTGGGGGGGGACAGGGGGCTGCGGGTCGGGAGTGAGGGGCACCGGCAGGGCTGGGGGGGGGGCAGGGGGCTGCGGGTCGGGAGTGAGGGGCACCGGCAGGGCTGGGGGGGGGGCAGGGGGCTGCGGGTCGGGAGTGAGGGGCACCGGCAGGGCTGGGGGGGCAGGGGGCTGTGGGTCAGGAGTGAGGGGCACCGGCAGGGCTGGGGGAGGGGCAGGGGGCTGCGGGTCAGGAGTGAGGGGCACCGGCAGGGCTGGGGGAGGGGCAGGGGGCTGTGGGTCGGGAGTGAGGGGCTCCGGCAGGGCTGGGGGGGCAGGGGGCTGCAGGTTGGGAGTGAGGGGCACCGGCAGGGCTGGGGGAGGGGCAGGGGGCTGCGGGTCGGGAGTGAGGGGCACCAGCAGGGCTGGGGGGGCAGGGGGCTGCGGGTCGGGAGTGAGGGGCACCGGCAGGGCTGGGGGGGGGGCAGGGGGCTGCGGGTCGGGAGTGAGGGGCACCGGCAGGGCTGGGGGGGGACAGGGGGCTGCGGGTCGGGAGTGAGGGGCACCGGCAGGGCTGGGGGAGGGGCAGGGGGCTGTGGGTCGGGAGTGAGGGGCTCCGGCAGGGCTGGGGGGGGGGCAGGGGGCTGCGGGTCAGGAGTGAGGGGCACCGGCAGGGCTGGGGGAGGGGCAGGGGGCTGTGGGTCGGGAGTGAGGGGCACCGGCAGGGCTGGGGGGGGGGGCAGGGGGCTGCGGGTCGGGAGTGAGGGGCACCGGCAGGGCTGGGGGGGCAGGGGGCTGTGGGTCGGGAGTGAGGGGCACCGGCAGGGCTGGGGGGGCAGGGGGCTGTGGGTCGGGAGTGAGGGGCACCGGCAGGGCTGGGGGGGGGGCAGGGGGCTGCGGGTCGGGAGTGAGGGGCACCGGCAGGGCTGGGGGGGGGGCAGGGGGCTGCGGGTCAGGAGTGAGGGGCTCCGGCAGGGCTGGGGGAGGGGCAGGGGGCTGTGGGTCGGGAGTGAGGGGCTCCGGCAGGGCTGGGGGAGGGGCAGGGGGCTGCGGGTCAGGAGTGAGGGGCTCCGGCAGGGCTGGGGGGGGGGGCAGGGGGCTGCGGGTCAGGAGTGAGGGGCTCCGGCAGGGCTGGGGGGGGCAGGGGGCTGCGGGTCAGGAGTGAGGGGCTCCGGCAGGGCTGGGGGGGGGGCAGGGGGCTGCGGGTCGGGAGTGAGGGGCTCCGGCAGGGCTGGGGGGGGCAGGGGGCTGCGGGTCGGGAGTGAGGGGCACCGGCAGGGCTGGGGGGGGGGCAGGGGGCTGCGGGTCGGGAGTGAGGGGCACCGGCAGGGCTGGGGGAGGGGCAGGGGGCTGCGGGTCAGGAGTGAGGGGCACCGGCAGGGCTGGGGGAGGGGCAGGGGGCTGTGGGTCGGGAGTGAGGGGCTCCGGCAGGGCTGGGGGGGCAGGGGCTGCAGGTTGGGAGTGAGGGGCACCGGCAGGGCTGGGGGAGGGGCAGGGGGCTGCGGGTCGGGAGTGAGGGGCACCAGCAGGGCTGGGGGGGCAGGGGGCTGCGGGTCGGGAGTGAGGGGCACCGGCAGGGCTGGGGGGGGGGCAGGGGGCTGCGGGTCGGGAGTGAGGGGCACCGGCAGGGCTGGGGGGGGACAGGGGGCTGCGGGTCGGGAGTGAGGGGCACCGGCAGGGCTGGGGGAGGGGCAGGGGGCTGTGGGTCGGGAGTGAGGGGCTCCGGCAGGGCTGGGGGGGGGGCAGGGGGCTGCGGGTCAGGAGTGAGGGGCACCGGCAGGGCGCAGGGCTGGGGGAGGGGCAGGGGGCTGTGGGTCGGGAGTGAGGGGCTCCGGCAGGGCTGGGGGGGGGGGCAGGGGGCTGCGGGTCAGGAGTGAGGGGCACCGGCAGGGCTGGGGGAGGGGCAGGGGGCTGTGGGTCGGGAGTGAGGGGCTCCGGCAGGGCTGGGGGGGCAGGGGGCTGCAGGTTGGGAGTGAGGGGCACCGGCAGGGCTGGGGGAGGGGCAGGGGGCTGCGGGTCGGGAGTGAGGGGCACCAGCAGGGCTGGGGGGGCAGGGGGGCTGCGGGTCGGGAGTGAGGGGCACCAGCAGGGCTGGGGGGGCAGGGGGCTGCGGGTCGGGAGTGAGGGGCACCGGCAGGGCTGGGGGGGGGGCAGGGGGCTGCGGGTCGGGAGTGAGGGGCACCGGCAGGGCTGGGGGGGGACAGGGGGCTGCGGGTCGGGAGTGAGGGGCACCGGCAGGGCTGGGGGAGGGGCAGGGGGCTGTGGGTCGGGAGTGAGGGGCTCCGGCAGGGCTGGGGGGGGGGCAGGGGGCTGCGGGTCAGGAGTGAGGGGCACCGGCAGGGCTGGGGGAGGGGCAGGGGGCTGTGGGTCGGGAGTGAGGGGCTCCGGCAGGGCTGGGGGGGGGGGGCAGGGGGCTGCGGGTCAGGAGTGAGGGGCACCGGCAGGGCTGGGGGAGGGGCAGGGGGCTGTGGGTCGGGAGTGAGGGGCTCCGGCAGGGCTGGGGGGGCAGGGGGCTGCAGGTTGGGAGTGAGGGGCACCGGCAGGGCTGGGGGAGGGGCAGGGGGCTGCGGGTCGGGAGTGAGGGGCACCAGCAGGGCTGGGGGGGGCAGGGGGGCTGCGGGTCGGGAGTGAGGGGCACCAGCAGGGCTGGGGGGGGCAGGGGGCTGCGGGTCGGGAGTGAGGGGCACCGGCAGAGCGGGTGGATTCACTGATTCTTTTCTCTCCTTCCTCAGTTTCACAAGGACCGAGCGGCCGAGAAAGACGCTCTCAGCACGGCCGTGACCTGCCCCAGAGCCAGCTGCAGCTGGATGGGGACCCTGGCGTCCTACCTGGTGAGAACCCGGGACACAGACACACCCCAGCCCCAGATGGGAGCCGGCGCCCCCTAGAGGGGACAGGCCCCTGCCCCATTCTCTGCCCCCCTGAGCCAGCCAGTCCCCGCCCTGGGGCCGGGTGGGAGCCGGCGCCCCCTAGAGGGGACAGGCCCCGCCCCATTCCCCGCCCCCCTGAGCCAGTCCCTGCCCTGGGGCCGGGTGGGAGCCGGCGCCCCCTAGAGGCGACAGGCCCCGCCCCGTTCCCCGCCCCCCTGAGCCAGCCAGTCCCCGCCCTGGGGCCGGGTGGGAGCCGGCGCCCCCTAGAGGGGACAGGCCCCTGCCCCATTCCCTGCCCCCCTGAGCCAGCCAGTCCGCGCCCTGGGGCCGGGTGGGAGCCGGCGCCCCCTAGAGGGGACAGGCCCCGCCCCATTCCCCGCCCCCCTGAGCCAGTCCCTGCCCTGGGGCCGGGTGGGAGCCGGCGCCCCCTAGAGGCGACAGGCCCCGCCCCGTTCCCCGCCCCCCTGAGCCAGCCAATCCCTGCCCTGGGGCCGGGTGGGAGCCGGCGCCCCCTAGAGGGGACAGGCCCCGCCCCGTTCCCCGCCCCCCTGAGCCAGCCAGGCCCACGTCTGCTCTGGGACTGTATTGATGGTGCAGTTGTGCCCCCTGGTGGCCGTCCCTGGGAATGGCAAGCTGGAGCTCTTAAAGGGCCAGTTCCCCTTTTTAATCTCACTGCTTGTCTCTCTCCGCAGGGCGCCCATCGATGTGGCCAGGCCCCATCTCCCATCACCACCCCCTAGATTCTCCCTCTTCCCATGGCACCCCCCACTGCTGCTCCCTCCAGACTCCATCCCCTCTGACCCCCACGGCCCCACCCCCACGGCCCTCGCTGCAGTCCCCTTAACCCCCCCCCATTTTCCCTCTACCCCCTGATCCCCCGCCTCTCCCCTCCCCCAGGCCAGCGTCGTCCCGCTACGCTGCCCCCTCCCCACACCCCCCATCCTCTAACCCTCTCCTCTCTCCCGCTGCAGGAGCACCTCTGCCCCCCAGCGGTGAGTCCCGGCCCAGAGGAGAAGTCAGCTCCGAAGGACCTGGAGGTCCACGTGATGACAGGTGTCCCCTGGGGGGGCAGGAACTCCCAGATGGTGAGTCACAAGGCAGCCACCAGATGTGCAGGGGAAAGGAGGAGGCCTGGTGGCCAGATGTGGAGAGGGGAGGAGCATGTAGGCTGATGTTTGGGGGGGGGCAGCCAGATGTGCAAGGGGGAAGGGGAGATGTCAGCTTGTGGCCAGATGTTTGGGGAGCTAGCCAGACGGGCAGGCTGGGGGGCTGAGGGGAAGCAGGGTGCGGCCAGATGTGCAGGGGGGCAGGGGAGCCCAGCCAGATGTACAGGGCGGTAGCCAGATGGGAGCTGACCCCTCTCCCATCCTCCCCCAGGACGCCCCGCCCCTGGATCTCCAGCGGAGGATAGAGCAGCTGGAGGTTATGGTGACCTCCCTGCGCCGGGAGCTCCGGAGCCAGGCCGGTGCCATGCAAGCTCTCCAGCGCCGGGGCCTCCAGGACCAGCCGTCCCCGGGGGTCTCCGCCGAGCCATCTGGCTGCTCCCACGGGGCTCGGGGAGCCGCAGCTACGTCCCCGGCGCTGGCCAGCGCCGACGGGACCCTGGTGTGGAAGCTGCAAGGGTTCTCCAAGCTGCTGGGGGACGCCAAGGCCGGGAGGAGAACGTCCATCTATTCCTCGGTCTTCGCCACCCACCCCTTCGGCTACCGGCTCTGCCTCCGGCTCTACCCGGACGGGGATGGGGCCGGCCAGGGGACTCACCTGTCACTGTTCATGGCCTTGGCCAAGGGGCCCTACGACGATCTCCTGCCTTGGCCTTTCCTCCGCAAGGTCGCCTTCTACCTCCTGGATCCCTGGCAGAAGAGGCCGGCCCTGAGGGAGACTTTCGCCCCTGACCCCTGCAGCACGTCCTTCCAGCAGCCCCAGGGCCAGCTCAACGTGGCTAGCGGGAGCCCCCTCTTTGCCCCCCACGGACAGCTCCAAAACTACCTCAAAGACGACACCCTCTACGTCAAGGTGGTGGTGGACACGTCCGGGACGGGGGGGTGAGCTTTGGGGGCGAGGGGTTCCTCTCCCTCCATACCCTCCTGCCTCTTCCTATTCCTCCCTCAGCGCCCCCTAAAGCCCTGCCCCCCGGTGCTGCCCCCTACCACCCTCCAGCTCTCCCGCCGAAGCCTTAGAAACATCCTGCCTTGCGCGTCAGCGGCCCGGAAACCTTCCAGCCACCAAAGGCGACTGCAGCAGGAGGTGCCCTTGCGGCTTAGTACGCTCAGCGCTTATTAGGCTTTGAAAGCTAAGCAGGGCTGGGCTTGTTCTGATCCCAGCTGGGCGACCTCCCCCCTGAGATCCCGGTGCTCAGCAGGGACTGGGCTGGGTGGGGGGAGACGTGGGAGCTAAGCAGGGGGCTGGTCTGTTCGAGTCATCGGAGGGGAGACCCTCACTGCGAAGCAGGGCCGGAGGAGAGGATAATCTGCTCGGTTATTGTGCTTCTCTGATAATTTATGATCATTTATTACCCTTACGAACGATCCGTGCTGCGGGAAGGCGGCGTTTGCGGCTTTATCGAAGCACTGACTTGTCTATTTATGTATTTATGGGCCGGCTGCTGGTGCCCCTGGGCAGGGCCGTTCCGGCGGGAAGGGGGAGTCCGGGGCGGGGACACTCCACCGGGGGCAGCTCCGCTGTTCTGCGGTGAGACCCCCCCACCCCGTTCCTGGAGCCGAGACGGGGGCTCTGGGCGCGCGGCCCTCGTGGGGCTCCGTGCAAGATGGGATGTAACGCGCACTTCTTGTGTGGGTGAGCGCGTGTCTGAGCACAATTCCTACGGCCCCTAACGCAGCCGCTGGCCCAGGACCCGTCCTGCCCCCTCGCCCCGTATTGATCGCCAGCGCCTGGTTTATTTATGGTGCGACATTGTAATAAAAATCTCTCTGCGTCACTCGTGTTACTGCCCTTGTCACGCTGCCCGGCTCAGCGCCCCCTGCTGGGCTCCCCCTGCTGCCCCTACCCCCGACCCCTCCTGCCTCCCGCCTCCTGCAGCCCAGCGCCCGGCACTGCCCCCAGCTGCCCCGGCCCCTAGCACCCCCTGGGGCAATGGGGCCGGGGGCACACGCTCCTGGCTGCGCTCTGCAGGCGCATGCGGGGGGTGTCAGTTGCGGTTCTGCGGAACGGCCACGCGGTGGCAGCAGAGACCAATATTTCCAGGCCGGCCCTTAACACGGCTCAACCTCTGCTTTTAACGGGACCAGGGGAGGAGGCGGGAGACCAGGGTAGATGGGCCCAGGGGCTGACCTGGGGTGGGAGGGAGGAGGCGGGAGACCAGGGTAGATGGGCCCGTGGGTCTGACCTGGGGTGGGAGGGAGGAGGCGGGAGACCAGGGTAGAGGGGCCCTGGGTCTGACCCGGGGTGGGAGGGAGGAGGCGGGAGACCAGAGTAGATGGGCCCATGGGTCTGACCCGGGGTGGGAGGGAGGAGGCTGGAGACCAGGGTAGATGGGCCCAGGGTCTGACCCAGGGTGGGAGGGAAGAGGTGAGAGACCAGGGTAGATGGGCCCATGGGTCTGACCCGGGGTGGGAGGGAGGAGGCTGGAGACCAGGGTAGATGGGCCCAGGGTCTGACCCAGGGTGGGAGGGAAGAGGTGAGAGACCAGGGTAGATGGGCCCAGGGTCTGACCCAGGTGGAAGGGAGGAGGTGGGAGACCAGGGTAGATGAGTCGAGGGGCTGACCTGAGTGGGAGGGAGGAGGCGGGATACTAGGGTAGATGGGCCCAGGGTCTGACCCGGGGTGGGAAGGAGGAGGCAGGATACCAGGGTAGATGGGCCCGTGTGTCTGACCCAGGGTTGGAGGGAGGAGGCGGGACACCAGGGTAGATGGGCCCAGGGGCTGACCCAGGGTGGGAGGAAAGAGCTGGGAGACCAGGGTAAATGGGCCTGTGGGTCTGACCCAGGTGGGAGGGAGGAGGCAGGAGACCAGGGTAGATGGGCCCAGGGTCTGACCCAGGTTGGGAGGGAAGAGGTGAGAGACCAGGGTAGGTGGGTCCAGGGGCTGACCTGGGGTGGGAGGGAGGAGGCGGGATACTAGGGTAGATGGGCCCAGGGGTTGACCCAGGTGGGAGGGAAGAGGCGGGAGACCAGGGTAGATGGGCCCAGGGGTTGACCCAGGTGGGAGGGAGGAGGCGGGAGACCAGGGTAGATGGGCCCGTGGGTCTGACCCGGGGTGGGAGGGAGGAGGCGGGAGACCAGGGTAAATGGGCCTGTGGGTCTGACCCAGGTGGGAGGGAGGAGCAGGAGATGAGGGTAGATGGGCCCAGGGTCTGACCCAAGGTGGGAGGGAGGAGGCGGGATACCAGGGTAGATGGGCCCAGGGGCTGACCTGAGTGAGAGGGAGGAGGCAGGATACCAGGGTAGATGGGCCCGTGTGTCTGACCCAGGGTTGGAGGGAGGAGGCGGGACACCAGGGTAGATGGGCCCAGGGTCTGACCCAGGGTGGGAGGGAGGAGGCGGGAGGCCAGGGTTGATGGGCCCAGGGTCTGACCTGGGGGAGGTCAGAGTTGGTGGATCTGAGATCCCGTCCTGTCCCTGGAGGCTGGAGGCTGTTTTGCATAGACACAAAGTGAAACGCCTGCTTCTATTTTTGATCTTACTGGGGGCCTGGGGCCTTTCACCCCAAACCGCATCCTCACCGAGGGCTTTCCCGATTTCTCTCACGACCCGGCTCGTGAGTCATCCCCTGCCAACGTCTTCAACCGTTCCAGAGCTGGCCTGGGGGTGGGGAGCCCAGGGCCGGGCTGGCAGGGGGCTGCGGGTCGGGAGTGAGGGGCACCGGCAGGGCTGGGGGGAGCCCAGGGCCGGGCTGGCAGGGGGCTGCGGGTCGGGAGTGAGGGGCACCGGCAGGGCTGGGGGGGCAGGGCTGGGCTGGCAGGGGGCTGCGGGTCGGGAGTGAGGGGCACCGGCAGGGCTGGGGGGGCCCAGGGCCGGGCTGGCAGGGGGCTGCGGGTCGGGAGTGAGGGGCACCGGCAGGGCTGGGGGGAGCCCAGGGCCGGGCTGGCAGGGGGCTGCGGGTCGGGAGTGAGGGGCACCGGCAGGGCTGGGGGGGCCCAGGGCCGGGCTGGCAGGGGGCTGCGGGTCGGGAGTGAGGGGCACCGGCAGGGCTGGGGGGGCCCAGGGCCGGGCTGGCAGGGGGCTGCGGGTCGGGAGTGAGGGGCACCAGCAGGGCTGGGGGTTGCAGGTCGCGATGTAAATTCCATGATAGGTTTGTTTCTACCCCTCACGTCAGTGGGAGATTTCTCGCTCTTCCACCTCGGCCCCTGGAGCCGGAAGCAGAAGTGACCCCGCTGCATCCCAGAGCCAAAAATATACCAGATGGGAGTGGAAGAGATGCCCCAGGTTATGCAACCCGGTTACCTCACCCTATAGACTCCCTGATGAGCCAAGATCTCTCTGTTCCAGCAGACGTCACCGACCCTCCCATCCTCCACCCTGCTGAGTCCTCTTCCCACATCAACTCGCAACCTGGCTTCCCCTAGGAGAGGCCTAATTCCTTCCTTATTCCCGCCTGCTGCGGGTGCCGATGAGAACAGCAGTCGAAACAGTGATTGGTCCGGATCTGCCAGGAGATCATGACCCTTCCCCCCTCCCCAGCAAATCTGAGAGCCCTGCTCCGTTGCCCTTAACCGTGACTTGCCGCTTAGTTGGGTCTAGCTTGCATTTGTGGCCAGTTCCCTGAAGCTACGTGGACCAAACTGCCTTGTCTGGCTGATCTTTGGGGGCCCCCTCTGGAGCAGAGATGCCTAGGGCTAGGTTGGGTTTGTGGTGGGTCCCCCGAGGGTACAAACATCTGAGCTCCCCACATCACCTGACTGGGGTGAACATTTCCGAAGCAGGGCTGTCTGGACCCGGGTTGCTCTCGAGGTGATTCGGTCTCCTCACTGTCTCTGCAGTGGAGGTAGCTGGACCTAGCTTAGGTGTCTGGTGGCTTTCCATAAACTCCATAGACTTATCCCCCGCCCCAGAGACCATGGGGTGGGGCATCGTCGGTCATGCTTTGATCTGAAACAACTTCCGACCACCAGATGCCGGCCGAATTTGGGATTAAACGTCTCCTATTTCTTCCACGGGAGGGAACAGCAGAGACTTTCTCCTACCGCTAACAAACGGGCCCTTGGTTTGACCACTACGCGGCAGCCTGGTCTGGGATCGGCGCTCCTAGCGCTCCGGCAAATAAGAATTCACGGACTCTACGTCCGGGCGGGACCGTCTGGTCTGACCACCTGGATAGCGCAGGCCCGAGGACTTCCCTGAGTTCAGGCCTACTCAAGCGGGAGCAGATCTTTGAGGAAACCAGCCCAGCTCGAGTTAGGATGGAGAATCCACCGCGGCCCTTGGGGAATTGTTCGTTCCCCCTCTCTGTTACAACTGGACAGCTGAATCTGTCTAGTGGCCACTTCCAGCCACGGGCTGCAGCTTTGGCCGCCAGATCTCAGAGCCCGGGTCACTTCTAGCCTGGGATCACGTCACCCCCTGGTCGGTCTCTTTGTTCAGCTGGGCAGAGCTTCTGTTTTCCAACCCTGTGATCGTTCTCCTGCCCCTTCTGGGCGCCCGCTCCGGTTTCCCAGCACGAACTGCGGTCCCCAGCACGGGGCAGGGGGCAGCGGCTGAACTGCTCCGACTCGCTCTCCCCGTCTGTACCGTCAGGCCCCCCGGGGCGATTTCGCAAGCCGCGTTCTCCCGTTGAGGGATCGTGGGGGACCAGCTGAGGTTGGCGCTATCCAGGTCGGGTGCGGTTTGCGATCACTTCCTCTCCGCTAGGTCGCCTGCGGCTGGACCGGGGTGTGTGGTTGGACCCCCGTTCGCTCCCTGGACCGAGCTCTGCGACCTGCCCTAGCTCCGGTGCCCATCTGGGGTCAGCTCTATGCCGGCCGAATGCAGCTTGTGGTGGGTTCCCGTAAGTCACGTAACCTTCAGCGTGTCCCGTCTTGTGGGGGGCCGAGACGGACATCAGCCCAGCCTCGAGCGTCTCGCCAGACCACGCTCAGGCAGGCCTTTGATCTTAGCCGAGAGCCAGGCTCGGGGCGGGCGGGGGAGTTGGGGGGAATTACAACGGGGTCAACGCAGCCCGAGCGAGTTCCCGAGAAAAGCCACCGGCTGCAGCGAAGCGGGGCCGGGGCCCCGGGCAGCGGGCTGGGGGGGGCCGGTCGGTCACAGGCAGCCGATTTTCGGAGAGGGACAGGATGTGGGTTTGGTGGCAGGGGACGGTCGGGCGAGCCGGTCTTGCTCAAGATGCTTGGGCAAGTCGGGGCCGCTTGGAGCAGCTGACGGGGCCTGGCTTCTCCGGCGCAGCGAGCGAACCTCGGAGGGGGAAGGGACGGGAAAGGGGGGGAAGCCGATGATGGCTGTGATTGCGGGACTGGGGGGGAGGTGAGTTTTGGGGGGGGGCTCTCCCCTGCCCCCGGCCCCGTGACAATCTGTGTTCTTAGTGCGTGCTGAAAACAGGCCAGCTGAGCGGGGTGTGATACACGCGGGGGGGACCCGATTTTGCACCATTTGCACCGACGGAAACGCCCTTCACGTGACCCCACGTCTCACGCGCGGCCAATCACCGCCGGCACGGCTGAGCCTCGCCTTTTGCACGCACGGTTTCGCCCAGACAGAGACCCCCTCCACGCGTCGGCCCCAGCCCCTTTGCACGCCCTGCACCCCTGTCTTTGCACCTCTTTCCACACACAAAATTCACCAGCAAACAGCCCCTCGTGTTCCTGTAAAGCACCCGCATGCGGGCACCTTCCCAGCCGTCACACACGCCCAGGCCCTGGCTGCGGGTGCCGAATGCCCAGCCGTGTGCGTGAAACGGCCAGGCACGAGGGCTGTAGCAGGCCCGTCTGCCTGGGCACGCGGAGCCCCCTGTGTTTGCACGTGGGTGGCCTGCACACGCAGGGGTGACCCTCGGGGTCGCCGGCAGAGGGACCGGTCCCAGCGTAAAGCTCGCACGGCTCTGCCCTCGCACGAGGCTGGAGAAATCCACAGTGGCATGATCCAGAGCCAGGCATCCGTGCGCACAAGTGCTTTTGTGTCACACTTGCACGTGTGCAAGCCACTGCTGCACGTAAAAGACTCTTGCACGCTTTACCCTTTGCACACCCACGTCTTTGCCATGTGCTCACGTGGGTGTGATCCCCGGCACGCGAAAACCTCTTGCGCGTTTTCCCCTTTGCACATGTGTGCCTTTGCCCTGTGCTCGCACGTGTGTGATCCACCGTGGCACAGGAACAAATCTTGCACGCTTTTCCGGGTTTGCACGTGTGCGAGCCACCATGGCATGCAACGGAACCCTGCCCGGTTAAACCTCATCCCTGTGCCCCCCCATCTGCACACCAGTAACTCCCCCTTGCACACGCGGGCCTGCCCACCCGCCCGCCGCGGCCTCTGGGCTCCTCACACCATGGGCACCCGTCCAACTGCCCCCCTGACGGTTAACCAACAGCCCCCCCGCCTTTCGCTGTGACTGTTTCCTTCCCTTCTTCACCTCAACCGCTTTCCCTTTCAAAGAAAGGCAGCGGCCAGGGGAATTCACGGGGTGCGGGGGTGGGGGGGGCAGGTTACACAGAATCTGCCCCCTCCCGGCCCCGGCCCGGCTGAGTTACGGGAAGGGAGGAAGGAGGGAAGGAAACGGGCCCAGACGGAGAGAGAGAGGGAGAGAGGCCCGGGGGGGGGGGCCTGCGGGTCGGGGAGCCGGGGTGGGCCCAGCTTCACCTGCACCCACAGGGACCCCCCAAGCTGACAGTCACTGGGGACACACAAGGGGGGGTAGGTGTGGGGGGGTCTGTGTGTGTTCTCGAGGGGTGTGTGTGTTACCTGCGGGGGGGGGGGGTGTTGTGTGGCGTGTTCACTCTGGGTGGATGAGTTTGAGTTTGTATGCACGTTGTGTGGTGTGGTGTGGTGTGTTCTCTGTGTGTGTGCATTTGTGTGTGTGTGTTGTGTCTGGGTGTGGTGTGTGCGTTTGGGTGTGTGTGCTCCGTTTGGGGGGTGTTGTGTTGTGTAGCTGCGTGTGTGTTTGTGTGTGTGCCTGGGGGGTGCGTGATTGTGTCTGAGTTGATGGGGAGGGGGCTGTTGTGTGTCCCACCTTAGTGTGCTCAGAAGGGTCCCTGTGGAGCGGGGCGGGGGCTCACTGGGTGGGAGGGGGCTGGGAGGCCGGGTTGCCCCCCCCCAACACACACACACACAACGCCGGACACACACCCTGGGTCCCAGCCAAGGCCACGTGGTCTGGACCTCGATTCAGCACCTGCTCTGGTTAGCGCTGGGGAGAGGGGGCAGGAAACCCTGGCGGGCTGCCTCCACTTCCCCTCCACCGCCGGCTCCGGGGCGGGGCGCGGGGGCTGGTTACCCGGGGACCCCTGGCCCTGCACGGAGCTGGGGCCGGCTCCGGGGCGGGGCGCGGGGGCTGGTTACCCGGGGACCCCTGGCCCTGCACGGAGCTGGGGCCGGCTCCGGGGCGGGGCGCGGGGGCTGGTTACCCGGGGACCCCTGGCCCTGCACGGAGCTGGGGCCGGCTCCGGGGCGGGGCGCGGGGGCTGGTTACCCGGGGACCCCTGGCCCTGCACGGAGCTGGGGCCGGCTCCGGGGCGGGGCGCGGGGGCTGGTTACCCGGGGACCCCTGGCCCTGCACGGAGCTGGGGCCGGCTCCGGGGCGGGGCGCGGGGGCTGGTTACCCGGGGACCCCTGGCCCTGCACGGAGCTGGGGCCGGCTCCGGGGCGGGGCGCGGGGGCTGGTTACCCGGGGACCCCTGGCCCTGCACGGAGCTGGGGCCGGCTCCGGGGCAGGGCGCGGGGGCTGGTTACCCTGGGACCCCTGGCCCTGCACGGAGCTGGGGCCGGCTCCGGGGCGGGGCGCGGGGGCTGGTTACCCGGGGACCCCTGGCCCTGCACGGAGCTGGGGCCGGCTCCGGGGCAGGGCGCGGGGGCTGGTTACCCGGGGACCCCTGGCCCTGCACGGAGCTGGGGCCGGCTCCGGGGCGGGGCGCGGGGGCTGGTTACCCTGGGACCCCTGGCCCTGCACGGAGCTGGGGCCGGCTCCGGGGCGGGGCGCGGGGGCTGGTTACGCAGTGGATCTAATTCACCTCGATTTCAGGAATCATAGAATCAAGGCGTCTGATACGGTGCCACATGGGGAATTATTAGCTAAATTGGAAAAGTTGGGGATCAGTATGAACACTGAAAGGTGGAGAAGGAACTGGTTAAAGGGGAGACGACGGCGGGTCACACTGAAGGGTGAACTGTCAGGCTGGAGGGAGGTTACCAGTGGAGTTCCTCAGGGATCAGTTTTGGGACCAATCTTATTTAATCTTTTGATTACTGGCCTCGGCACAAAAAGCGGGAGTGTGCTAATGAAGTTTGCGGATGACAAAGCCGGGAGGTATTGCCAATTTAGAGAGACCGGGACATCCTACAGGAGGACCTGGATGACCTTGTACACCGGAGGAACAGGAATAGGAATAGTGAGAAGTGCGAGGCCGGGCATTTAGGGATTGTCACGGAGTCCCTGGGCGATGCTCTGGAGCTGCTCCCCATGAAGCCAGTCAGGACTCTGGGGCAGTCGCCTTTCTGGGAGCAGCCTGTCTTCAGGACACACAGCTCACCCAGCTTCCACCTTCCTGGGTCTGACCTCGGAGCATTCAGCCTCCTCTGCCCCTCCGTGCGCTTCCCCCCAGCGAGTCCGCTCAGGCGGGGTCCTGGGGAAGCCAGAGGGTCCGGCACCCCAACTCCGCAGTGAGACGTGACTCTCAGCCAGCCAGTAAAACAGAAGGTTTATTAGACGACAGGAACATGGTCTAACACAGAGCTTGCAGGTGCAGAGAACAGGACCCCTCAGCTGGGTCCATTTTGGGGGGCAGTGAGCCAGACAACCCCGTCTGCCCTTCACTCCATGTCCCAGCCAGCCCCAAACTGAAACCCCCTCCAGCCCCTCCTCCCCTGGGCTTTGTTCCTTTCCTGGGCCAGGAGGTCACCGGATTCCTTTGTTCTCCAACCCTTTAGCTCTCACCTTGCAGGGGGGAAGGGCCCAGGCCATCAGTTGCCAGGAAACAGGGTGTCGGCCATTGTCTGTGTCCAGACCCCTGCACACACCGGCCCTCTAGGGCTCTGCAATGATCATACACCCTTACCCCACCCCCTAGATACTTAAGAACTGCCTAGGGGAAACTGAGGCACCCCCACACTATTCAGAGGAAACATTAAGAACCGTCCCACTTCGTCACAGGGATGAATAACAAGAATTTTAGTTATAAGCTGGGGAGGCATCACTTGGAAGTAACAGAGGAGGAGAAGGGCCTCGGAGTATTGGTTGACCACAGGATGCCTACGAGCCGCCAACGTGATGTGGCCGTTGAAAAAGCCAATGCGGTTTTAGGAGGCATCCGGCGAGGTGTTTCCAGCCGAGATAAGGAGAGTTAGCACCGTTATACACGGCACTGGTGAGACCTCCCCTGGAATAGTGGGTGCCGTTCTGGTCCCCCATGTTGGAGAAGGATGAATTCAACCTGGACCAGGTACAGAGAAGGGCTACTAGGATGATCCGGGGCATGGAAAACCTGTCTTATGAAAGGAGACTCGAGCTTGGCTTGTTTAGCCTAACCCAAAGAAGGCTGAGGGGAGACAGGATTGCTCTCTACAAATGTATCAGAGGGATAAATACCAGAGAGGGAGAGGAATTATTTAAGTTCAGTACCAATGTGGACACAAGAACAAATGGATATAAACTGGCCATCGGGAAGTTTAGACTTGAAATTAGACGACGGTTTCTAACCATCAGAGGAGTGAAATTCTGGAACAGCCTTCCAAGGGGAGCAGCGGGGGCAAAAGACCTATCTGGCTTCAGGATTAAACTCGATAAGTTTATGGAGGAGATGGTGTGATGGCATAACATGATTTTGGCAATTAATTGATCTTTAACCATCCATGGTTAATAGGCCCAGTGGCCTGTGATGGGATGCTCGATGGGGTGGGATCCACGTTGCGACAGAGAATTCGTTCCTGGGTGTCCGGCCGGTGAGACTTGCCCACATA
This sequence comes from Lepidochelys olivacea, assembly GCF_965140295.1. Lineage (NCBI taxonomy): Eukaryota > Metazoa > Chordata > Testudines > Cheloniidae > Lepidochelys > Lepidochelys olivacea. The sequence continues at coordinate 44,831,019 of NC_140424.1, forward strand.
CTCAGGGTTTAGCTGATCACCATATGTGGGGTCGGGAAGGAATTTTCCCCCAGGGCAGATTGGAAGAGGCCCTGGGGGTTTTTCACCTTCCTCTGCAGCGTGGGGCACGGGTCACTTGCTGGAGGAGTCTCTGCTCCCTGAAGTCTTTAAACCAGGAGTTGAGGACTTCAGTAGCTCAGACAGAGGTGAGAGGTTTATCGCAGGAGTGGGTGGGTGAGATTCGGTGGCCTGCGTTGTGCAGAGGGTCGGACTAGATGATCATAATGGTCCCTTCCGACCTTAATATCTATGAGTCTACGAGACCCCTGGCCCTGCACTGAGCTGCGGCTGGCTCTGGGGTGGGGCGTGGGGGCTGGTTACCCAGGGACCCCTCACCCAGCGCTGAGATGCAGCTGGCTCTGGGGTGGGGCACAGGGACTAGTTATACAGGGAGCCCCAAGACCCAGCCCCAGCTGGGGTTTAATGATCCCTAGGCCCCCTTGTGACAATGGGGTCCCGACACCCCAAAGGGAGCAAGGGGGTCTGAGCCCGCAAAGAATGCACAGTGGGAGCGGCTGCATCTCCCCAGCCGGGCCGTGCAACCCACGTCTCGGGCACGGCTGCCGGGGGGCCCAGCCCTGGGCAGTGGCTGTCCTGGCACCACCTGCCGATTTCCGGACACTCGCGGATTGGGGCATGGAAGTCTGGGACCAAACGAAAGGGGAAACAGGGCTTCCCCCAGACAGGAGGTCAGGCAGCTCCCTCGCTGCACGGTCACCCCCGCCCCTTCCCTTCCCTCCCCGAGCCAGTGAGAGAACCCAGGAGTCCTGGCTCCCATCCCCCTGCTCTCACCCCTATGCCCCACGCCCCTCCCAGAGCTTGTAATAGGGTGCATGGATTAGAAATCTATTTATCCCCACACACATCTAACTACCCATCCATCCCCAGACCCCCTCTCTACCTACCCATCCATCCATCCACCCCCTCCATCTGTCCATCTAGCCATCCCAGACATCCCCTCTACCTACCCATCCATCCATCCACCCCCTCCATCCATCCATCCATCTATCCCCAGACACCCCCTCCATCCATCCATCCATCTATCCCCACACACCCCCTCCATCCATCCACCCCCTCCATCCGTCCATCTAGCCATCCCAGACATCCCCTCTACCTACCCATCCATCCATCCACCCCCCACATCCATCCATCCATCCATCCATCCATCCCCAGACACCCCCTCCATCCATCCATCCATCCATCCATCCATCCATCCATCCCCACATACTCCATCCATCCATCCATCCATCCATCCGTCTATCCCCACACACCCCCTCTATCTATCTATCTGTCCACACACCCCCTCCATCCATCTATCCATCCCCAGATACCACCTCTACCTACCCATCCATCCCCTCCATCCGTCCATCTAGCCATCCCAGACATCCCCTCTACCTACCCATCCATCCATCCACCCCCTCCATCCATCCATCCATCTATCCCCAGACACCCCCTCCATCCATCCATCCACCCCCTCCATCCATCCATCCATCCATCTATCTATCCCCAGACATGCCCCATCTGTCTGTCTGTCTTTCTGTCTGTGTGAGCCCTGGGCCCCTGCCAGCCGGAGGACGTGAATCAGTCTCTCTGTTTCTGTCTCACATGCGAGGTCACATCCGCGCCTGTTTCCCGAACGCCGGGGTTCCCCCGCTGACCTCAGCTCGCCTGAGGCCTCCTTCCCCTATAAAGAGGCTGAGCCAGGCAGTGGCCTCGCCACAGGCTCCTCCGGCCGCCTTGCCTCTGTCACAAGCTCTCCCGGCTCCGCTCTCCCCGCCAGCCCCCTCAGCCTCCCGGCTCAGCCCCCCACCCATGGAGCCCGAGCCAGAGCGGGCCGGGCCCCTCCTGCTGGAGCTGGGGCCCAAGAGCCGCAGGGATCTCTGCTGGCATCTGCTTCGCGGCACCTGCTTTCTCCTGCTGGGGGCGCTGTTGGGCACAGTGCTGTACGGGTACTTCCAGAGAAAGGTAAGGGGGGGCAGGGCCGGGCTGGCAGGGGGCTGCGGGTCGGGAGTGAGGGGCACCGGCAGGGCTGGGGGGCAGGGCTGGGCTGGCAGGGGGCTGTGGGTCGGGAGTGAGGGGCACCGGCAGGGCTGGGGGGGCAGGGCTGGGCTGGCAGGGGGCTGCGGGTCGGGAGTGAGGGGCACCGGCAGGGCTGGGGGGCAGGGCTGGGCTGGCAGGGGGCTGCGGGTCGGGAGTGAGGGGCACCGGCAGGGCTGGGGGGGGCAAGGCCGGGCTGGCAGGGGGCTGCGGGTCGGGAGTGAGGGGCACCGGCAGAGCTTCATCATGGCATTCCCCCCTCATTTACAGGCAGAAGATGAGGCTGGAGGGGGGGTCAGAGGCTCTGAAGACGCCGGTAAGTAACTCCCCCCACACACACCTGCTCCCCCCAGCCCAACCCCAAACCGGACTCTTGTCTGGAATCCATTCCAGGGAACCCAGGAGTCCGGCTCTGCCCCCCACCCCTCCCCCTGAGTCTGTCCTTGGCCATGGCAATGAACCATCTCTGTCTTTCCCAACAGCTGCCTCCTGGATCTCCTTGGGGCAACGCGCCGGCCGGACCCCCTCACCCGCAGCCCATCTTATAGGTGAGTCGCTGGGCTTGGGGGACGCTCCCTGCATTTCTCTATGCCCCTGGGAGGGCCCCTCTCCGATGCCCTCTGCTGGCAGAGGCCGGAAGTGAACCGCACTGCAGGTGCCGGTTAGAACAGTGGTAGAAACAATGGTTCCCCATGTCTGTTTTTTCTCAGCTGTTTGTGGCCTGATCCGCCCGCCAGGCGGGTGAACCCTTCAGCCGTTGGTTTGAAACCCACCTCTCCTTTCTCTACCCTCTCCCAACAGGCCACCCCAGCACTTCCGGCGAGCGGCTCCGCTGGCGAAGCGACGTCGACGCCTCCTTCACCCAGGGGGGCTTCCGCCTGGCCAACGACTCGCTGGTGGTGCCGGCCTCGGGGATGTATTTCGTCTACTTCCAGGCGTCCTTCCTGGGGGCCGCCTGCCCCGCGGGGGACGAGCCCCTGATCCTGGCCCACCGCGTGTTGCTCTTCTCCAACACCTACCCCCAAGACGTCCCCATCTTGAGCGCCCACAAAACGGCCTGCCCCGGGAGGGCCCCCTGGTACCGGTCCCTCCGCCAGGGGGCAGCCTTTGCCCTGCAGCAGGGGGACCGGCTGTCCACACAGACGGAGGGGGAAGCGCATCTGCTGGCGGGCCAGGGCACTTTGTCGTTCGGAGCGTTTGCCCTCTGACCTGGTGGGACGCTCGTGCTGTTTTTTTGGGGTGGGGTCCCCCTTCTGCACTGAGGGTGGTCTGGAGCTGCTGGGCCAGTGCACGGGCGGGGGTCTTTGAAAGATTTGAAGGGTTTCACTTTACTGTACCCCAAAATTATTGGGGTCCACTTATTGACGGGGCACCCCTGGGATCAGTGCTCTTCAATGTGGGGTTGGAGGTGTAAGAACAGCCACGGGGTTTAAGAGGATGCTCAAAATATTGTGGGGGTTCCAGTTAATGTACCCCCAAATTTTCTGCACACATACACTGCCCCCCGTTTAATGTTCTGGGTGCACTAGGATTTGGGAGGATTTTACTAACAGTACTATTAATGGGGAATCCTCAGAATGTTTTGGGTCGGTCAGCTGTACCCCTAAATTATCGGGGTGCCCCTTGATTTTAGTTTCTAGGCTGCTCTGCCATGTGGGGGGGACTGTATTAACCCCACCCCCCAGTGTAAGCTTTTGGAGGGGGTCAGGATTAGACACCCCAATTTTATTGGGGTCCCTTTTGATTTAATTAAGTGGTGGAACTGAGATTTGGGGTGTAGGTGAGATTTGGGGCACTCGCTATTTTCTTGCAGCTGTTCCCCTTCAAAAGTGGGGCCACAGTGTCACTGATTGGGGAAAACTCAAGAGATATTTTGGGGGTTCAGAGAATAGACACACCCAAATTATAAGGGTGCCCCCTGCTAGGTGGTCATAATGTCCTCCTGGATTTGCGGGGGGTGTGTGTGAATGCAACACCCCACACACATTGTTAAAGAGAGAACTTCTGGGGGTTCAGCTTTTTCGGCCCCCCCCATGGCACCCCAAAAATGTGTTTTCATCCAAAGCACCCTCTCTTGGAGGTGGGGCAGCACCACTGACAGGAGACCTGCCTGGGAGTTTTCAGGGAGCAGGTGCCCCCCCAAAAGTTACAGGGGTACGCCTCTGGCTTCCTGGGGGTTCACAGACAATAGGCTCCACTCCCAGCAGAGGGGCTGCGGATCAGGGCGACCCCATGCAGAAATGGGGGACGAGGCTGGGGGGGGAGCGAAAGGCAAAGCTATTTATTTAGGGGGATGGGTTGTAATTTATTTATTTATGATTGGGGGGGCAGCTGGGGGGTGGGTGGCCCCGGGTCCCCTCTCGGCCCCTCCACAAATGTATTTATTTATGGCCTATCAATGAATTAAAGCAGGACTTGTGACTGGTCGCCATGGTGTTTTCATGCTCGTTTCTCTGCGCCTGAAGGGTTCAAATGCCCTCCCCCCCCCCCCCCCCCGCTCGCACCCCACAAATAGCCAGGGGCGTTTCGGGGAGATTGGGGGAGGGGCTTGTAAAGAGGGGGTTGGATCTGACTGGCTCAGCTGGGACACACCTCCCAAGTGGGTGGGGCTCCCTAAAGTTAGGACACCCCCCATAAAAGGGAGGGAGGGGCTCCCTGACTGGGACACCCCCCCAAAAGGGGGCAGGGCTCCCCTGGGCTGGGACAGCCCCCAGCTCTGACAAGATCAAGGTAATCCTAATGGAGAGTGCTTTAGTTTGGGGGACACACATACCCAGACACCTCGGTTCTCCGCCCTTCCGTGCCTCAGTTTCCCCACCAGTGCAACGACGCCGACCTCCTCAGCGAGGTGCCGAGGGCAGGCATAAGAACATAAGAAGGGCCAGACTGGGTCAGACCAAGGGTCCATCTAGCCCAATGTCCTGTCTGCTAACAGCGGCCAATGCCAGTTGCCCCAGAGGCAATGAACAGAGCAGGGCAGTTTTCGAGGGATCCATCCCCTGTTGCCCATTCCCAGCGTCTGGCAAACAGAGGCCGGGGCCACCATCCCTGCCCATCCTGGCTAATAGCCATCGATGGACCCCGATCCTCCATGAACCTACCTAGTTCCTTTTTGAACCCTGTTCTAGTCTTGGCCTTCACAACATCCCCTGGCAAGGAGTTCCACAGGTTAACTGTGCATCGGGTGAAGAAATACTTCCTTGTGTTTGTGTTAAACCCGCTGCGGATGGAGTTCGTTGGGTGACCCCTAGCTCCTGGGTGATGAGAGGGGGTAAATAACACCCTCCTCCGCCCCAGCGCCCCCTTGTGGCTGAGCGTGAGCTCTTAGGTGCCCCTTCCCGGCGCTGCCCCCCACCCCCGGGACTCAGGGGGGGATCCCTCTTTGTGACTCCACCCCCCCCCAGCAGGTCACTGTACCGTACCCCAGTGTCCCACCGGACCCTCTGGTGCCCAGCCCCCTTCCCGTCCCTGCCCAGCTCCAGTGCGTGGGCCCCCCCTCGGCTTCCCAAGCATCCTTCGCCCCCCGGGACAGCAAGTGACCCCCCCTCAGCCTCCGTAATCCCGGGGGGGATCCCAGGGCTTCCTCCCCCCTCCGGAGCACCCCCCTCGCCCCCCCCATCTCCAGGGCCTGAGGGCAGCTCTCCTCCCGCCAGCCCCATCTTTCTGGGCCTCGGGAGCGAATCTCGCCAGGGGGCTCTTTGGAAACCTCCCCGGGGTTTTTACGGCGTTTTCCACTTTCGGTTCCTCGCCGGGGCGCGGGGCCAGTCCTGGCTGGACGCTTTCGTCCCGCGCTGTGATCGAGAGCCGAAGCTGCTCCTGGAAGGGCCGGAGACGCCCCGACAATCCTGGGGCGGGGGCCGGCCCTCGGCCCCTTGCCCGGTCGGACCCTCGCCCCGGCTCCCCGAATCTCCCCGGTTTGTCGCCCGAGCGGCCAGCTGCTGTGGCTGCGGCCAACCCGGGCCCCGGCTTCCCGGCTCCCGGGCCCTGGTTCTCGTTACCTGGCCCTGGGGCAGGGATCGCGGGGGGGCCCGGCTGACGGTGCGATCTAGGGATTGGCCCACCTGACGCCCGCCCCCCCGCAGCCGGAGCACCCGTGGGGGGCGCTGGCCCGCGAGCGGCTGCAAACCCAGCCCCAGGACCCAGCGGGTGTCGACCCCCCAGGCTTCCCCCCCCCCAGGCTCCACACCACCCAGGCCTCTGCTCGTGGGACCCGCCGGGTTGCGGGGGGCGGGGGGGTCACCTCGGCGCCCGGCCCCAGCCAGGTGGCTCAGGTGGGGGGCAGCTGAACAGATAGAGGGGGAGGAGTGCGGGGGTGAGGGAGGGACGGCGGGACCCTGGGGTGAGGGAAGGAGGGAGGGAAGGAGGGATGGAGGAGTATGGGATGAGTGGATGGACAGAGGGAGGGACGGCAGGACGCTGGGGGGAGGGATGGATGGATGGATGGACGGATGGAAGGAGGGATTGAGGAGTGTGGGGGCGAGTGGATGGAGGGAGGGAGGGAGGGATGGCAGGATGCCGGGGGGAAGGATGGATGGATGGAAGGAGGGAAGGAGGGATGGAGGAGTGTGGGGCGAGTGGATGGACAGAGGGAGGGATGGCAGGATGCCGGGGGGAAGGATGGACGGATGGAAGGAGGGAAGGAGGGATGGAGGAGTGTGGGGCGAGTGGATGGACAGAGGGAGGGATGGCAGGATGCCGGGGGGAAGGATGGACGGATGGAAGGAGGGAAGGAGGGATGGAGGAGTGTGGGGCGAGTGGATGGAGGGAGGGAGGGACGGCGGGATGCCAGGGTGAGGGAAGGAGGGAAGGAGGGAAGGAGAGATGTATAGATAACTCCACAGCTAGAAGAGGGGCGTGGCGGTGGCTAGCGCTGTCTGTCTGTCCGTCTGACGGGGTGGGGGGCAGGGGCGCCGTGGGGCCAGCATCCCCCGGGGCAAAGACAGGCACCCCGGGAACCCCGGAGCCGAGTCCTGCCATTCCCAAGGGCCGCCAGCAGGGGGCAGATCAGACTCAGCTTTGGCAGAGCGACCGACCGAGCCAGCCGGGAGATGGGCCGAGCCCCGGGCCCGGTTCCAGGCCGGCTCCTCTCTGCCCTCGACCCCATTGCAAGGGGGTCGCTGCCCTCTGGGGGGCGCCGGCTCCCACCCGGGCCCAGGGCGGGGACTGGCTGGCTCTGGGGGGCTGGGAATGGGACATGGGGTCGCTGCCGTCTGGGGGGCGCCGGCTCCCACCCGGGCCCAGGGCGGGGACTGGCTGGCTCCGGGGGGCTGGGAATGGGACATGGGGTCGCTGCCGTCTGGGGGGCGCCGGCTCCCACCCGGGCCCAGGGCGGGGACTGGCTGGCTCCGGGGGGCTGGGAATGGGACATGGGGTCGCTGCCGTCTGGGGGGCGCCGGCTCCCACCCGGGCCCAGGGCGGGGACTGGCTGGCTCCGGGGGGCTGGGAATGGGACATGGGGTCGCTGCCGTCTGGGGGGCGCCGGCTCCCACCCGGGCCCAGGGCGGGGACTGGCTGGCTCCGGGGGGCTGGGAATGGGACATGGGGTCGCTGCCGTCTGGGGGGCGCCGGCTCCCACCCGGGCCCGGGACGAGGCAGAACCAAAACCGAATCCCATCTCAAAAGGCTGTTTTGAGAAGTGAAAGCAGAAGAAAGTAGCTGAAAACTCCAAGTGGGACTCTTGCTTCACGAGGCCTCAACTTTCAGGCTCTTGGATTTTCCCGTGTGGTGGGAGGCTGGGGTGGGGGGGACGGGGCCTTGGGAGACGGCCCTCCCCAAACCCTGATCCCCCCACTCCCATCCCTACCAGCTCTCTGCTCTCCGGATCCCACCGCTGCCCCCCAGCTTCTGACAATGTCTCAGGTTATTCGCCCACAAGCTCTGCCTGTAGCTGGATCACTTGGGGGACCAGGGTCGGGGCGTCTGTACCCCAAACTCTCCTCCCACCCTACGCTCACCCCCCACAAGTCTGACCCCCTCACTACCCAGCTGTTACATTTGGGGGCCTCCATCCCACCGTCAGGTCCCCTGAACCCCACTTTGAGGCCCGGCATGCCCCATGGCCCCTTAGACTGGCCAGCCCCCAGCCCTGCTGATTTGGGGGTGCTCTCCCCCATCCCTGATCACACACACCCCAAAAAATTTGCTGGCACTAAAATTTAAGCCCCCAATAATGACCCCCCGGCTTGGGGTGGGGCTCAGTGCAGTGACGTAGGCACAGCCCCTAGTCCCTAGCGGTTTTGGGGTTGTCTGGCATTGTCCCATCCCCAGCTGACAGCCCCCCACCCCCAACGTTTGCTGGCACTAAGATCTGTCTCCCAGGGGAGGGCGAGGCGGTGAGACCCCCGCCCCCAGGCGTTTCTACTTGCCCACCCGTGTCAGGGGGGTTAGGGGTCCCCCACTCTAGAGCCCCCCACATGTGCCAGCATCGAGGGCCAGCCCCCCGGGATAACCCTGTGGGGAGACCCTGGCTCCCTGCGGGGCATGTGGCCCTTAAAAGGGGGCGGGGGGTTGATCCATCCACTCTGATCTCTAGAGTTTGAGGCGGGGTGTCTGGTGGGTCACCCCAAGCTGATCGGCCCCAGATTTATCACAGGTACAAAACTCTCACACACACAACTAGACACACAGACCCACGCACCACTACACAACGGCACACACACAACCAGACGCTCACAGAGTTCCATGCACAACTACACAAGTACACACAGACCCACACACAACTGGACACTCACGCAGAGACCCACGCACAACCACACAGACCCACACACCACTACACAACGGCACACGCAGAGACCCACGCACAACCACACACACACACAGACCCACACACCACTACACAACGGCACACACAGAGACCCACGCACAACCACACACACACAGTGACCCACACACCACTACACAACGGCACACACAGAGACCCACGCACAACCACACACACACAGTGACCCACACACCACTACACAACGGCACACACAGAGACCCACGCACAACCACACACACACAGAGACCCACACACCACTACACAACCACACACACCCAGAGACCCACACACCACTACACAACGGCACACACAGTGACCCACGCACAACCACACACACACAGTGACCCACACACCACTACACAATGGCACACGCAGTGACCCACGCACAACCACACACACACAGAGACCCACACACCACTACACAACGGCACACACAGTGACCCACACACAACCACACACACACAGTGACGCACACACCACTACACAACGGCACACACAGTGACCCACGCACAACCACACACACACAGAGACCCACACACCACTACACAACGGCACACACAGTGACCCACGCACAACCACACACACACAGAGACCCACACACCACTACACAACGGCACACGCAGTGACCCACGCACAACCACACACACACAGAGACCCACACACCACTACACAACGGCACACGCAGTGACCCACGCACAACCACACACACGCAGAGACCCACACACCACTACACAATGGCACACACAGTGACCCACGCACAACCACACACACACACACAGACCCACAAACCACTACACAACGGCACACACAGACCCACACACCACTACACAACGGCACACGCAGAGACCCACGCACAACCACACACACACAGACCCACACACCACTACACAACTGCACACGCAGAGACCCACGCACAACCACACACACACAGACCCACACACCACTACACAACAGCACACACAGTGACCCACGCACAACCACACACACACAGAGACCCACGCACAATTGGACACACACAAACACAGAGAGACTCACACACAACTAGACACACAGTGACCCCTGCACAACTCCACACGCACACACACAAGATCCATGCAGAACTATACACACACAGGCCCACATACGAGACACCCATGGAGACTCACACAACTGCAAAAACACACACACACACACACACACAGCCCTGCACACAACTAGACAGCCACACAGAGACCCACTTGCAACTGGACACACACACACACACAGTGACCCACACACAAGCAGAGAGGCACTCACAACCGGACACAGACCTCACACACCCCTTCTCAAGGCTCCTCACTCTCACCCCTTTCCCACCCCCCTCACTTCACTGGGGGGCTGCCAGCCCCCCCCATTCCTGAGCCCCCCCTAAGCCCACCATGTGACCCCCCCAGACAGAGACGCCCAGGCCGCCAGGTCCCAGCGTGGCGGCCTGGGCGGCGGGGACCCCGGTATCCCCGGGGGGGCTCCCCCCGCCCTCCCCAGGGCGGGATTCACACCTCCCCTCTCCCCAAAACCACAGTTCCAGTCGTGGGTCCCGCTTCTGCTTTTGACGCCTTCTATTTTGGGCTCTTTCCTCTTCCCGCCTTTCGCCATCGCAGACTCTCTTGTCTTTCCCTCCCTCTCTGTGGGCGGCAGCTTCGGGGTTGAAAATTTCCTCCCGTGTCATGGGGGAGGCGGCTCCGAAGTGCAGGCGGCCGGCGTATAAATAGGAGCCGATGCCTCGAGGCTGCCACGCTTCTCCACTCATCAATCACCCGGGGACAGGCGCTGCTGGGAAGATCCGGCCGGGGAAACCGAGGCACCACCAAGATCCACGCCGGGGAAACTGCCTGAATTCCGAGGGCGAAATCCGCTCCCCTTCGTCGCTCCGCTCCAGGAAAATCAGCTCGACTCGCCCGGTAGCTCAGGTGAAATTCCCCACGTTCGCCTGTTTCACAGCTGGTGAGATCAGCCGAATTCGCCCTGTGGAATCGAGTGAATTTCCCCAGCGAAACCAGCTAAGTTCGCCCCTTCGACCCGGGGAAATCGGCTCAATCCGCCTGCCGGCGTCAGTGAAATCCTGGGAATCCGCCCAGGCCAGCTGCTCTCTTCGCCCGGCCAGAAACTAACCCTGGAGACCCCTGCCCCGAGGAAGCCGAGCCCAGCCACGCCCGCAGCCATGAGTACCGAAAGTCTGGTCTGCGACATCGAGAAGGGGGGCGTTATCGTGGTGCGGGAGTCGCGGCCCGGCGACGGCCGCTGGAAGTGTCTCAGCATCTGCTCCTTCCTGCTGCTGGTGGGAGCCACGGCCGTCTTCGCTCTGCTGCATTTCAGAAACGGGGGGCCCGTGGTGAGCCAGGTGAGCCACGACGCCGGGGCGGGGGCGCAAACCCCCCGAGCCACAGAGCCCGGCGCCGTCTGTGGCCGTCGGACTCTGATTGTCTGTGTCTTTGCGTCGTTCTGTGCGTGGGTTTCAACTCCCCGACCGTGGCTCTGCGTGGATTCTGATGTGTGTGTGTGGTTTGTCCACACGTGTGTGGCTTGGATGCTTGTGTGCGTGCATGTGTGTCTTTGTGGCCGGGGGTGTCTGTGTGGTTTTAACGGCACAATTGCACTCTGGGCTGCGTAGAGTTGTGTCTCTCTGTATTTCTCTGCCCGTTTGCCTACGAACGCATGGGTTGTGGGTTTTCTCTGTGTCTGTCTTTCCAGGTGTGGGTTTTGCCTAGACGCCGTGTATATATCTGGTGACTGTGTTTTTGTCTGGGTGGGTGTTTTGTGCTGTCTGTATTTCTCATTTCACTTGCACGAGCCTTGCTCCCTGGGCTATGTTTTGTCTGGCCGGTCTTGTCCGCTGTCTGTGCCGTGTGTAATGATGTGAACAGCTCTGCTTCTTGCCGGGTGTGGTACACACAGCACCCGACACACACGCCTACTTTGACCTTGTAACCTCTGTACTCAACTCTCCTCTCTCTCTCTCTCTCTCTTTGCCAGGACCCCAAAGAACCCAGGAGTTCGGGCCACACACAGCAACTCAGTAAGTATTTCCCAAGGTTTATTTTCCAACTTTAGCCCACTGATAATTGCAGGCTTTAAGTCAAATCTCCCCTCCCAAGATGAAATTTCTCTTGCCAGATTTACCATAGATCTATTTACTGGCCCCCAATCATCTTCCCAAAAGGGTTAGCAAATTACAACTGGTCTCAATTGTTCTGTCCCGTTGCCTGACCTGAGATGCCTCCGGGTTTTTTCCGAGGCTGCTGGCTCGGGATTTCCCTGAAAAATCACGTTCACTGAAAGTGTTTCGAATTTGACGTGGTGAAAGGAAATGGAAACGGACAACGCTGCTAGCCCCTTTGGGAAAAACATCGCCCTGCAAATCTCAGCTCACTCCGGCCACATCTGGGGCCTCGAGGTGATCGGCCTCGAGAGCTTATTGACCTCCCCGAAGCTTCGGGAGGGTGGCTCCGCTCCACCAAAACATGGAGAGCAGCTAAATGTTGGGAGACTAGAACATATGGAGCAAAGATAATACCTCCCCAACATCACCTTAACTCCCCTCCAGAGCCACCAAACCTGACCCATCCCCACCAAAATCTGGCCATCGTCCGCATCCAGCACAATTCCATCCCAGTTCTCCTCTTCCATGCATCGTGGTGACCTAGCAGGAGGAGACCAGAGAGTCCCCAACCTAGGGACTGCAAGGCTCCCCAGCCCGGGAGCCTTCCCACTCAGCCAGAGCTCTCTAAAGCCCATCTAGAGAAGACGGGGTCACTAGCCAGGAGAAGGTGGGGGGGCTGGTGAACAAGGGACGATCTGTCTGACATTTGTCCATTTGTCCTTTCTGAAGCAGGTCCGATGACGATGAAGTTGCAAGCCCAGTCGCTGAACAAGCCAGCTGCCCATGTCGTCGGTAAGAGGAATTTACAGCTGGGACTGGGGAGGGCTTGAGGAACTGGGCCCTGCAGGGGCGGGGGCAGGAGTGCTTGTGGTTGCAGATTTCTATGTCTGAGGCAGGCAACAGACAAGCAAAGACTTCCACAAAGACACACTCATACACAAGCACACATTTCCACAGACACCGGTGCACCTCTGCTCATAAACATAGAGAGGAAGGGCCCTGTCTTTCGGAGTGATGGAGGCCAAAGATTTGGGTTACGTGGAAGTTGTAGGCCGAAGTCTGGGAGATGCCAGACAGCAGGGGGTTCAATCCCTCTAGGTTTTGGCCTAGTGTTGTCAAGGATTAGGCATGCCATCACTGGACTGTGTTGTAGGCCAAAGCCTGGGTAGACTGACTGCAGGGGAGAGACTAAGGTTAGGACCAAGAGTTATCAAGGGCTGGTGGCCCCATTTTGGGGGATGACATGGGCCGAAGCCTGAGTAGATTGACCATAGGGGACAATCCGAGTAGGGTTTGACCACTCATAGATGGATCCTAGGGAATAATCCTGCTGGGTTTTGACCACGTGTGCCTTCTTCTGTCCCTCCCAGCATCCACTGACTCCAAAGAACTGATCTGGACTGACAAAGTGGCACACACCATGATGCAGAACGGGATGGCACTGGTAAACAACAAGCTGGTGGTCCCGTCCGACGGCCTCTACTTCATCTACTCCCAGGTGGTCTTCAAGGGAGACAAATGTCCGGAGGAGTCCATTTATCTCCAGCATACCATCTTTCGCTACTCTGTAGAGTACCCAGAAAACGTTGCCTTGCTGAGGGCCATCAAGTCGTTCTGCGAGGGGTCCAAGGCAGCCAAGAACGAGAAGGGGGTACAGTTCGAGTCCATCTACCAAGGAGCTGTCTTCCAGTTGATGAAAGGCGACGAGATCTCCTCTGAAATCCACTCGGCCCAATATTTAGATCTGAACAGCAACGGACAGGTGTATTTTGGGGTGATCGCATTGGAATTAGGAGTTCCCCAATAATGATCCACCGTCTTCCATCCTTGGCCAACTCATCCTCCATCCTTGGTCAACCCACCATCTTCCATCCTTGGTCAACCCTTCAACCCTCCTACCCAACTGGCCTCCAAAGCCAAGACTGCCATCCTGCATCCCACCACACCAAACTGACTATCAGAGATGCTCGGAAGACCTCTATGGACATCCTTTATGCCTCTCTACCAATATGCCCCATGGGGCCACAGATGTGCCCACCTCTAGGGACCAGAGGGGACCACAATCTCTTTAGACTTGGCTTGTCTATGGCGGTCAGGATGGGGCATTGGGTTGCATCTTGGTAGGACCAAACAAGAACCTGCCAAGAGAATGATACACCTGGTCAGAGCCGCTGAGCTACAAAAATGTTGTGTTAACTAATATTGTGTTATTTTTATGGTTATTATTGCTAATTATTGTGGCTAATAATTTATTTATTTATGTATTTATATTTATTGGGGTTAACAAAGCTGTGTTGGTGCATGGAGAGATTTTTTTGTGTGTTGTACACACCTACGGCAAGTGTAGGCGATTGTGCGTGTGCCCACACATTCTAAACTTCTATATACGCATCAGAAGGGGGTCCTGGGGGGGGTCTACGCGTAGACCCACAAAACGGCAGGTAATGTTTGTGTGTTTGTATCACACAGCTGCAGATAATAGACAGTTTTGTGTACACACACACACACAGTTGTTGCCTGTGGGTCTTTGACACAAACCCACACCAATTTTTGGCAATTCTAGCCATTTGTGTGTTTACAAAACACCCAGATTTTAGGAGAATGTGTGTGTGTGTGTGTGCAGAGATCACACAATGTTGTGTGCACGTACCACGCACACACACAGCAGTGTTATGTTTCTCTTTAGCGCTGCATGATCTCTCCGAGTGTCACAAAGTCTTCTTTCCAACAAGACAGCCACCCTCCAGATCAAGCTGGCGGAAGGTGTGACATTGTGTTGCTCTTTGACGTGAGCAGCAACACACCCTCACCCCAGCCCGCCATGTCGCTGCAAGTGCTTTGTGGTGGCTGGACTATGCACTGGGCCCTCAGCTGTCAAAACGCCCCCATCGGTACAGATTCAGTATAGGATCCCTTTATGTATACGGTGTATACCTGACCCTAGCTGGCTATATGGATGTATATTACACACAGCCAGGATTCCTGGGTTCTATCCTAGCTCTGGGAGGGAAGTGGTGTCCAGTGGTTAGAGCAGGGGGGCCTGGGAGCCAGGACTCCTGAGTTACTCAAGAGAATGATGTTCTCATTGTGAGGGGAAGAGATATTTGTATCTGAGATACAGTTTACTGTCGAATCCCTGATCTCGTGTCTCTTCAGGGATTTAAATTGTCTTACGTTTTATGTTAAAATGTCACACGCGGGGGATGGGGCTCATGCGTCCAACTCGTTGAATGTTTGCTGGAACGAATCTCCTGCCACTCCTGCGGGAACGGTGGCGTGGTTTTATTTTGTGTAGGGTTTTATTTATTGTGGTTATTTATTGTGTGTTTATTCCCCCTATGCGGGGAGGGAAGTGGGGGGTGGAAAGCTGTTTGTCTTTTGTTTGAAATGGCCTATGAAACAGGCCAACCAATAAACTTTGGAAACGGAGATTTGAATTGGGCTTGTGTCTCTTTCAAGATGAACGTGCCCAACTATCGCGGTATCTGGCCTGTTCCATATCACACAAATGGCTTCCTCTACCCAATATCCCCTACCCTCTGCTATGGTCTAATGTTGTCCCCAGAGAAGAGACACAGAGCGGGGCTTCTTTATGAAGCAGGGGCTTTCTTGCTCTCTGTATCCTTCTCCTCCTTGACCATTCAGCTTAACTTCAGTACCTGGCAAGATTGACCTCTCCAGGTCCCTTCCAGTCCTATGATTGTAAAATAATGGAGCAAATAATCAACCAATCAATTTGCAGACACCTAGAAGATAATGAGGTGATAAGTAACAGTCAGCCTGGATTTGTCATAAACAAATCATGTCAAACCAGAGTAATAACTTTCTTTGACAGGGTAACAAGCCTTGTAGACGGAGGGAAGGGGTAGATGTGGTAGAACTTGACTTTAGTAAAGCTTTTGATAATGTTTCGCATGAGCTCCACATGAACAAACTAGGGACATGCAACCTAGATGGAGCTACTATAAGGTGGGTGCAAAACTGAACATAAGCACGGCCGTACTGGGTCAGACCAAAGGTCCATCTAGCCCCGTGTCCTGTCTGCCGACAGTGGCCAGTGCCAGGTGCCCCAGAGGGAATGAACAGAGCAGGGAATCATCAAGTGATCCATCCCCGTCACCCTTTCCCAGCGTCTGGCAAACAGAGGCTAGGAACACCATCCCTGCCCACCCTGGCTAATAGCCATTGATGGACCGATCCTTCATGAACTTTTCTAGTTCCTTTTTGAACCCTGTTCTAGTCTTGGCCTTCACAACATCCCCTGGCAAGGAGTTCCACAGGTTGACTGTACATTGGGTGAAGAAATACTTCCTTGTGTTTGTTTTAAACCTGCTGCCTATTGTCATTTGGTGACCCCTAGTTCTTGTGTTATGAGAAGGAGTAAATAACACTTCCTTATTTACCTTCTCCACACCCGTCATGCTTTTATAGACCTCATTCATATCTCCCCTTACTCGTCTTTTTCCCAAACTGGTTGGAAAATCATCCCCAGAGAGTCGTTATCAGTGGTTCACAGTCAGGCTGGAAGGGCAGAACGAGTGGGGTCCCACAGGGATCGGTTCTGGGCCTGGTTCTGTTCAGTATCTTCATCGATGATTTAGATAACGGCATACAGAGGACACTGATAAAGTTTGCGGCCGATACCAAGCTGGGAGGGGTTGCGAGTGCTTTGGAGGGTAGGATTAAAATTCAAAATGATCTGGACAAACTGGAGAAACGGTCTGAAGTAAGTAGGAGGAAATTCAATAAGGACAAATGCAAAGTCCTCCCCTTAGGAAGGATCAATCAGTTGCACGCGCACAATGGGAAATGACGGCCTAGGAAGGAGTCCTGCGGAAAGGGACCTGGGGGTCAGAGTGGAGCAAGAGATAAATATGGGTCAACAGTGTAACGCTGTCACAAAAAGAGCGAACATCCTTCTGGGCTGGAGTAGCAGGAGTCTCCCGCTCTGCTCCGCGCTGATCAGGCCTCAGCTGGAGTTTTGTGTCGGGTTCTGGGCGCCACATTTCAGGAAGGACGTGGACAGATTGGAGAGAGTCCAGAGAAGAGCAACAAAATGATGAAAGGTCTAGAAAACTTGAGCTAGGAGGGAAGATTGAGAACCTGGGTTTGTTTAGTCTGGAGAGGAGATGAGATGAGAATGGTTTTCAAGTAGGTAACGGTTGTTAGGAGGAGGAGGGAGGTAAATTGTTCTCGTTAACCTCTGAGGACAGGCCAAGAAGCACTGGGCTTAAACTGCAGCCAGGGCGGTTTCGGTTGGACGTTGGGAAACGCTCCCTGGCTGTCCGGGTGGTGAAGCCCTGGAATAAATTGCCCGGGGCCAGGGGGATTTGTGAGAGGAAGTTGGACAAACCCCTGTCGGGGGTGGTCTCGATATCGTGAGTCCTGCCACCCGTGCAGGGGACGGGACTAGTCGACCTCTCGAGGTGCCTTCCAGGCCTACGATTCTCCGATTCTATCGTAGAGGACAGGTCTTGACCATTCATGGTCCTCCCAGCCTCTAATCTCCTCCCACCCAACGATCCTAGACACCCAGTCCTGGCCATTCCTGGTGCTGGGCAGGTCTAAACTCCTCTCAATCCAAGCTGTAGGCAGATGACTCTTGGCTCATTGTCTCCTGGTGCTCCCAACCCACTCCTTGCTTTCTAAGGAAGCTAAATTTAGTCCTTGGCAAATAACCATCTTCTTGCCTTACCCAACCCAGTGAGTCACATCCTCTGAGAAATCCGGGCTGGTATTTTAAGAGGGCCTGGGCCACGGGTTGGGTGTGCTAGGGAAGGAGTGGGGCCAAGTGGTTAATGCACGGGAGTTCGGACTCAGGGGTTCTCTCCCTGGCTTGGAAGGGGAGTGGGGGCTGGTGGGTCAGAGCCAGGACTCCTGGGTTCTCTCCCCAGCTCCAAGAGGGCAGTGGGATCTAGTGGGTTAGAGCGGGGGGGCTGGGAGCCAGGACTCCTGGGTTCTATTGTACCTACCCAGCGGAAGGCCCTGGGTTATTTTGGGTCTTGAGGCTACATATTTCCTTCTGCTTTTGCTTTAGTGGCTGACGTGTCAAGAGAAGTTGTGTCCCCCAAACGCACCTGCCCCCATCACATCCACCCCATCCCCCACCCCCAAACCACCCCCTTTTGTTCCCCCAGTAGAGGGTGTGGGAAGGGGGAGTTGGGGAAGGCAGAGCTGGGCTAGCAGGGGGCTGCTGATCGGGAGTGAGGGGCCCCAGGCACTGGGGAAGCCCGGAGTCGCTATGTGGCATCTCCCGGGGAACCCCCCTCCCCGATCCCGGCCGCCCCCACAGGCCTCTCCGGGCTCCCCCCGGCCGGAGCATCCAGAGATTTGTCTCATCTGCACCTCGGGAATCTCCAGCCAGGCCCTGCTAAGCTGGGCGGGGGAGGGAGTTTGGGGGGGTTGAAATCAAGTGGGTGGGGCGCAGGGGGAGGGGGTTGGGGGGAGCCGAGGGAGGGGAGCTGGGTGGGGGGGTCCATGGTTTTGGCCCTGGCCTCCCAGTGTCCTGCAGGAGGGGGGTCTCTCATAGATGGCTCCCCCCCAAAAGAGGGGGAGGCAGGGAGGTGGGGAGGTGCCCCGGTGGGCGTGGGGCTTGTATGGGGTTGGGGCAGTGGCGGGAGGTGAGGGCATAGCTGTGGGGCGTGGGGCAGGCGTGCGAGGCTGGGGGGGGGCTCAATCTGCTCCCGCTGTGGTGGGGGCGGGGCGCTCCTGGACTCTGAGTCCGTCTCTGTCTATCCCGGGACACCACATCGCTGGGGGGTGGGCGGGTGAATCTCGACTGCGGCTCCGATTCCCACCCCCACCTTGGGGCACAAGGACCTGGGACGTCCCGCCACCCACCCCGTCAGCCGGCGGGGCGGCCCCCACCCCCATCCATCTGGGTGTGCGCCCCCCCCCGGGTGCCTGAAGCCAGGGGAAACCCCTCCACTAACAACCGTGTATCCCAGAGAGACCCTACGATAACAAACCGCCTCCCTAGACACCTCGCCACAACGAGCCAGCCTGAGCGGCCCCCGAGAGACCCTACAATAACAATCGCCCGACGACAACAACAGCGGGAAGAAACTCAGCCTTGGGCAGGCCGGGCCAGGATTTCCCCAGTTCCGGCCACGTGGGTGTCTGTCTGTCTGTCCCAGCTCTCTGGTGCCCCTCGCTCCCGACTCGCAGCCCCCTGCTAGCCCAGCCCTGCCCCCCCCAGCCATGCCGGTGCCCCTCACTCCTGACCCACAGCCCCCTGCCCACCCAGCCCTGCCCCCCCCAGCCATGCCGGTGCCCCTCACTCCCGACCCGCAGCCCCCTGCCCACCCAGCCCTGCCCCCCCCAGCCATGCCGGTGCCCCTCACTCCCAACCCGCAGCCCCCTGCCCGCCCAGCCCTGCCCGCCCCGCAGCCCTGCCGGTGCCCCTCACTCCCGACCCGCAGCCCCCTGCCAGCCCAGTCCTGCCGGTGCCCCTCACTCCCGACCCACAGCCTCCTGCTAGCCCAGCCCTGCCCCCACCAGCCCTGCCGGTGCCCCTCACTCCCAACCCGCAGCCCCCTGCCCGCCCAGCCCTGCCGGTGCCCCTCACTCCCGACCCGCAGCCCCCTATCCCCCCCACCCTGCCGGTGCCCCTCACTCCCGACCCGCAGCACCCTGCCAGCCCAGCCCGGGGCTCCCCCACACCCTGCCGGTGCCCCTCACTCCCGACCCGCAGCACCCTGCCAGCCCAGCCCGGGGCTCCCCCACACCCTGCCGGTGCCCCTCACTCCCGACCCGCAGCACCCTGCCAGCCCAGCCCGGGGCTCCCCCACACCACGCTTCCACCTCGGCACCAAAACTGAAACCCACAGTTTGGTAACATCGGCTTCTCCACACATATTTGCGGAAATCTCCAAGCTGAGCAATACAATGAGTAGCACAACCCCAGGGCAGAGATCTGAGTAGGGGAGGGGCCCAGGGCTGGGCTGGCGGGGGGCTGCGGGTCGGGAGTGAGGGGCACCGGCAGGGTGGGGGGGGCAGGGGGCTGCGGGTCGGGAGTGAGGGGCACCGGCAGGGTGGGGGGGGCAGGGGGCTGCGGGTCGGGAGTGAGGGGCACCGGCAGGGGGGGGGGCAGGGGGCTGCGGGTCGGGAGTGAGGGGCACCGGCAGGGGGGGGGGGCAGGGCTGGACGGGCAGGGGGCTGCAGGTCGGGAGTGAGGGGCACCGGCAGGGGGGGGGGGCAGGGGGCTGCGGGTCGGGAGTGAGGGGCACCGGCAGGATGGGGGGGGAGGGCTGGACGGGCAGGGGGCTGCGGGTCGGGAGTGAGGGGCACCGGCAGGATGGGGGGGGAGGGCTGGACGGGCAGGGGGCTGCGGGTCGGGAGTGAGGGGCACCGGCAGGGGGGGGGCAGGGGGCTGCGGGTCGGGAGTGAGGGGCACCGGCAGGGTGGGGGGGGGCAGGGGGCTGCGGGTCGGGAGTGAGGGGCACCGGCAGGGTGGGGGGGGGCAGGGGGCTGCGGGTCGGGAGTGAGGGGCACAGGCAGGGTGGGGCGGGCAGGGGGCTGCGGGTCGGGAGTGAGGGGCACAGGCAGAGTGGGGGGGGCAGGGGGCTGCGGGTCGGGAGTGAGGGGCACAGGCAGGGTGGGGGGTGCAGGGGGCTGCGGGTCGGGAGTGAGGGGCACAGGCAGGGTGGGGGGGGCAGGGGGCTGCGGGTCGGGAGTGAGGGGCACAGGCAGGGTGGGGGGGGCAGGGGGCTGCGGGTCGGGAGTGAGGGGCACCGGCAGGGTGGGGGGGGCAGGGGGCTGCGGGTCGGGAGTGAGGGGCACAGGCAGGGTGGGGGGTGCAGGGGGCTGCGGGTCGGGAGTGAGGGGCACCGGCAGGGTGGGGGGGACAGGGGGCTGCGGGTCGGGAGTGAGGGGCACAGGCAGGGTGGGGGGTGCAGGGGGCTGCGGGTCGGGAGTGAGGGGCACAGGCAGGGTGGGGGGGGCAGGGGGCTGCGGGTCGGGAGTGAGGGGCACCGGCAGGATGGGGGGTGCAGGGGGCTGCGGGTCGGGAGTGAGGGGTACCGGCAGGGTGGGGGGGGCAGGGGGCTGCGGGTCTGGAGTGAGGGGCACAGGCAGGGTGGGGGGTGCAGGGGGCTGCGGGTCGGGAGTGAGGGGCACAGGCAGGGTGGGGGGGGCAGGGGGCTGCGGGTCGGGAGTGAGGGGCACAGGCAGGGTGCGGGGGGCAGGGGGCTGCGGGTCGGGAGTGAGGGGCACAGGCGGGGGGGGGCCAGGGCTCTGCCAGCCCGTGCATTTCTCTCTTGGCAGAGGCCCCCCATCCCGGGCACTCCCGGCCCCTGGAGGTGGAGGTTCCTCTCGGGGCTTCCCCCAGCTCATGGAAACTGCTCAGCTACTTATTCCCCCCCCCGGCCCCCCCGGCGCTCGCGGCACTGAAAGTGGGTCAGTTCCGCTTTCCTCCCGCTGCGCCACGGCGCTCGCTGCTCCCCCCGCCCGAGCCCTGGGCACAGGGACCGCCCCCCCCAGCAACAGCCCCACCTCCTGCCAGAGAACCCAGGAGTCCGGGCTCCCAGCCCCCCCCCCCCGCGCTCTAACCCACCAGCCCCCGCTCCCCTCCCAGAGCCAGGGAGAGAACCCAGGAGTCCTGGCTCCCAGCCCCCCCTGCTCTAACCCACCAGCCCCCACTCCCCTCCCAGAGCCAGGGAGAGAACCCAGGAGTCCTGGCTCCCAGCCCCCCCTGCTCAGACCCACCAGCCCCCGCTCCCCTCCCAGAGCCGGGGAGAGAACCCAGGAGTCCGGGCTCCCAGCCCCCCCTGCTCTAACCCACCAGCCCCCGCTCCCCTCCCAGAGCCAGGGAGAGAACCCAGGAGTCCGGGCTCCCAGCCACCCCCGCTCTAACCCACCAGCCCCCACTCCCCTCCCAGAGCCGGGGAGAGAACCCAGGAGTCCGGGCTCCCAGCCCCCCTGCTCTAACCCACCAGCCCCCGCTCCCCTCCCAGAGCCAGGGAGAGAACCCAGGAGTCCGGGCTCCCAGCCCCCCTGCTCTAACCCACCAGCCCCCGCTCCCCTCCCAGAGCCAGGGAGAGAACCCAGGAGTCCTGGCTCCCAGCCCCCACCCTGCTCTAACCTGGCCTTGAAAGTGGGTCAGGGCCTGTGGGTTGCTGCTGGGAAGCCCAGAGGATGTGACCCCCAGCCCGTGTTCAGCCTTCGTCACTTTGGCCTCCTCACCCCCACCCATGTCCGGTGCACTCTGGGCGGGGATTGGGGGCTGAATTCCCGGAGGGACCCAGCTCCCTGCCTGCGTCATGGCTCCTTGCACGCCGTGGGGCTGGAAACCTGGGGCTTCCCCCCGCACTCACGCCGCCCTGGGGCCGAGTGGGGGCCGGCGCCCCCTAGAGGGGACAGGCCCCTGCCCCATCCAGTCCCAGCTCCAGAGCAGGATTGGGGCCGGTGCCCCAAAGAAAAGTGGAATCACGTCTCCGGGCTGAGTCCGCCCCACTCCCCGCGGCGCCCTGCCCCCCCCCGGGCAATGCTAGCCCCAGGGCGGGGGTTGCTAGCCACACGCCCCAGAATAGCAGCCACGGGTGGAAGCGAGGGCAGCGTTTCTGTTCCACCCACCCGGCTGCTGCGCTCAGGGAATTTTCCTACCGGGGTGTGTGTGAAATAGAACCCAGGAGTCCTGACACACGTATACCCCCGCTGTAACCACTAGGCCTTGTTCCCCTCCCAGAGCCGGGGGAACCCAGGAGTCCTGGCTCCCAGCTCTAACCACGAGGCCCCACTCCCTTTCCAGAGCCGGGGAGAGAACCCAGGAGTCCTGGCTCCCAGCCCCCTGTTCAGACCCACCAGCCCCCACTCCCCTCCCAGAGCTGGGGAGAGAACCCAGGAGTCCTGGCTCCCAGCTCTAACCACGAGGCCCAACTCCCTTTCCAGAGCCGGGGAGAGAACCCAGGAGTCCTGACACACGTATACCCCCGCTGTAACCACTAGGCCTTGTTCCCCTCCCAGAGCCGGGGAGAGAACCCAGGAGTCCTGGCTCCCAGCCCCCTGTTCAGACCCACCAGCCCCCACTCCCCTCCCAGAGCCGGGGAGAGAACCCAGGAGTCCTGGCTCCCAGCCCCCCGCCCCCTTTCACCCACTCCCAGGCTCGGTGTACCTCGTCACCCATTGTCACCGTGCTGTGGGGTTGTGTTGCTGGGTGGCGTGGTTGTGTTTTGCCGAGTCGCGTTGTGGTCTCGGACCGCGGCGTGATCCCGTGCCGGAGACGGCAGGGTGTGCGGCGTGGGGTTGTGTTGGGCGGCTGTTGATTGTGGCTATGAAGCGCGGTTGTGACAGTCTGTTGTGTCTTGTTGTGTTGGGCTGGGTTGCTAGTCGGCGTTGCCCTGTGGCGCTGTTTTGTCGTTGTGTTGCATTGTGTCAACGTACGGTGTGCGTGGGATCGATGTGTGACACCGTGTCGTGTTGTGTTGTGGGTGGTTGGGTGGGGTGGTTGCTCTTCGTTGTGTAAAGCACAGTTGTGTTGCACTCTTGTCTGTCCCGTCTCAGGGCAATGTCGCGTTGTGTGTTTTGCGTTGCAGGTGGCTGTGTGGGTTACTGCGAGGATTGATACACACTGCCCTCTTCCACTCGTTGTCATTGTGTTGCATTGTGTTGATATATGGTGTGCGTGGTATCAATGTGTGACACTGTGTCTTCTTGTGCGGTGGGTGATTGTGTTGGGCGGCTGTCACTTGTTGGGAAGCAGGGTTGTGTTACACCGTGTTTGTGCGTTTGTTGTGTTGCACCGGGCGGGGCTGTGCTGGGAGGCCGGCGCTGGTGGCTGGGAAGCAGGGTTGTGTTACTCCGTGTTTGTGCATTTGTCGTGTTGCACCGGGCGGGGCTGTGCTGGGAGGCCGGCGCTGGTGGCTGGGAAGCAGGGTTGTGTTACACCGTGTTTGTGCGTTTGTCGTGTTGCACCGGGCGGGGCTGTGCTGGGAGGCCGGCGCTGGTGGCTGGGAAGCAGGGTTGTGTTACTCCGTGTTTGTGCGTTTGTCCTGTTGCACCGGGCGGGGCTGTGCTGGGAGGCCGGCGCTGGTGGCTGGGAAGCAGGGGTGTGTTACACCGTGGTTTGTCCCCGTCTCGGCGTTGTCGCCTTGCGAGGGCTGACAGGCATTGCCCTGCCCCACCGGCTGTGACCGTCTTGCGTTGACGTGGGGCCTTTTCTGCCGGGCGGCGCTGTGGGTCGGGCTGGTGCGTTCGTGCGGCATTGCGGGTCGTTGCAGCTCAGAGCCGGTCACGGTGCGGCGCACGGAATTCTGGGCCGGTGGTTCGCACGGGGGGTTCGCACGGGGGGGTTCGCACGGGGTCCTTGCAATGCATTCTGGGGCATTTTGTCACAGTGGGGTCACATGCTGGGATCGGCAGGTGGGGACGACCCAGCCGCAAAGCAGGAGAACCCCCCAAGGAGGGGACTCTTAAAACCCAGGACTCCTGGGTTCTCTCCCCAGCTCTGGGAGGGGAGCAGGAGCTGGTTGGTTAGAGCAGGGTGGCTGGGAGCCAGGACTCCTGGGTTCTCCCCGGCTCTGGGAGGGGAACAAGGCCTAGTGGTTACAGCGTGTGTCAGGACTCCTGGGTTCTCTCCCCAGCTCTGGGAGGGGAGTGGGGCCTCGTGGTTAGAGCAGGGGGGCCTGGGAGCCAGGACTCCTGGGTTCTCCCCGGCTCTGGGAGGGGAACAAGGCCTAGTGGTTACAGCGTGTGTCAGGACTCCTGGGTTCTCTCCCCAGCTCTGGGAGGGGAGTGGGGCCTCGTGGTTAGAGCAGGGCGGCTGGGAGCCAGGACTCCTGGGTTCTCCCCGGCTCTGGGAGGGGAGGGGGGCCTCGTGGTTAGAGCAGGGGGGCCTGGGAGCCAGGACTCCTGGGTTCTCCCCAGCTCTGGGAGGGGAACAAGGCCTAGTGGTTACAGCGTGTGTCAGGACTCCTGGGTTCTATTTCACGCGCACCCCGGTAGGAAAACTCCCCGAGCGCAGCAGTGGAACAGAAACGCTGCCCTCGCTTCCACCCGCGGCCGCTGTTCCGGGGCGTGTGGCTAGCAACCCCCGCCCTGGGGCTAGCGTCGCCCGGGGGGGGGCAGGGCGCCGGGGGGAATGGGGCGGACTCCGTCGGGAAACGTTCCTTCGGGATCCGGGCCCCAGGGCGGGGAGTGGCCGGGGCGGGGGGCAGGGAACGGGGCCTGTCCCCTCTCCGGGGCCCCGGCTCCCACCGGCCCCAGGGCGGGGACTGGCTGGCTCGGGGGGCAGGGAACGGGGCAGGGGCCTGTCCCCTCTCGGGGGGGCCGAGCTGTGGGGCCCGGCTGGCTCAGAGACCAGGCCCCGTGTGTCAGCCGCTCCCTGCTGGCTTGTGGCCGGTTTATCTCCCCGGTGGTTTTTATTTTTCTCTCTAACCTGCCGGCTCCGAAACTGATGAACCGAGGCGTCTCCACCACTTCCTCTGCCATGCACGCGCCCCGAAATCCCCCGGCGCCTCGGGGCGCCCCGGCCCGGCTGCCTCCCGGCTCCCCCCCCCGGACATGGTACCCAGAAGCAATCTCGACCTCACCTCCTCTTCACACCCCACGGCCGGGCGG
This sequence comes from Lepidochelys olivacea, assembly GCF_965140295.1. Lineage (NCBI taxonomy): Eukaryota > Metazoa > Chordata > Testudines > Cheloniidae > Lepidochelys > Lepidochelys olivacea. Next base: position 44,856,527 of record NC_140424.1, read on the forward strand.
GTGGGCAGGGGGGCCCTGGGGGAAGGACTGCGGTTATGCACCTCCTGCTCCCGGATTCACTCAGGTTTCTGGGTAAGCGGGGAGGGGGAATTCACAATCCTAAAAGCTTCTCCGAATGGCCCTGTCGCCCTCCCCCCAAAATGAGCCGCTGTTTAGAGGTGAACGGCTGGCGGGGGTGGGTTATACGGGGACCCCTCGGCCGGCCCTGAGATGCAGCCGGCTCTGGGGTTGGGCACGGGGGCTGGTTATACAAGGACCCCTTGCTCAGTGCTGAGATGCAGCCGGCTCTGGGGTGGGCTGCGGGGGCGAGTTATACGGGGACCCCTCGGCCGGCCCTGAGATGCAGCCGGCTCTGGGGTGGGGCACGGGGGCTGGTTTGCTGTGCAATATAAACAGCTGGGGACAGAAAGCGAAGTGGGAATCTTGGCTCCGGTATTTTAGGAAGGTAAAGATTTGGTCCAGCCCTGACTGCCCGGGGAGAGCCCCTTGGTGCCCCCGACCCCCGTCCTCCTCAGCACAGGCCCCTAGCACCCCGCTCAGTGCAGATCCCCCCAGCAGGGGGCAGCGCAGGGCTGAGCCCCACACCGGAGCAGGAAGCAGAGGCAGAGCGAGATTCAGCCCACTTGGCTGCTCGATTCCTCCATTCTCCCACACCCCGGGACTGGGGGGGGGGCTCAGAAACTGGGTCACGGCCGGGGCGGGGGAGACTTTGCCCCAGTGCCTGGTGACTCAAAGGGAGCCGAGTTCAGGTGAAAACCCCTTTCGCTGCAGTGACATAACTCACGGCTTTCTGTTTCCAGGCAGGTGAACCCAGGCATCCGGGCCTGCTCTAACCATGAAGCCGCATTCCCCTGCCAGAGCTGGGGAGGGATCCCAGGAGTCCTGGCTCCCAGCCCCCCTGCTCTAACCAAGAGGCCCCGTGTGGGGCTGTGGGTCAGGAGTGAGGGGCACCCGCAGAGCTCAGGGGGACCCCAGTGCTGGGCTAGCAGGGAGCTGCGGGTCAGCAGTGAGGGGCACCGGCAGGGCTGAGGGGCAGGGCTGGGCTGGGCTGGCAGGGGCTGCGGGTCGGGAGTGAGGGGCACCGGCAGAGTGGGGGGAGCCCAGGACTAGGCTAGCAGGGGGCTGCAGGTCAGGATTGAGGGGCACCGGCAGGGCTGTGGGGGCAGGGCTGGGCTGGCAGGGGGCTGCGGGTCGGGAGTGAGGGGCACCGGCAGGGCTGTGGGGGCAGGGCTGGGCCGGCAGGGGCTGCAGGTCGGGAGTGAGGGGCACTGACAGGGCTGGGCTGGGCTGGGCTGGCAGGGGCTGCAGGTCGGGAGTGAGGGGCACCGGCAGAGTTATACGCTGGTGCCATCTGCTGGCTCATGGCCCCATTGTCCCGAATGGCGCGACTGGTCCCTGGCGCCCCCTGGTGGCTCTGAGCAGAAAGGATCCCCACAAACCATCCATCTGCCCCATGGCCCCCCACCGTCCCCAGCAGCTGGGCAGGGGCCGGATGTGCCCAAGAGCTGCCGGGGTCTGGAGTCCAGCATCCCCCCAGCGCCTGACCCTGGACTCAGAGCTGGACGCCAGGCCAGACAGGCGGGTCCGTGGGTGGCTGGGTCTTGGCTGTACAGCTCCGAGTGCAGGGACAGGGGCTCCAAGCCCGTCTCCGTCAGCCCCATCATGCTGGCTCTGCATCTCGTTGCTTGGCCCCGGGCAAGGTCACCTGCATTCACTCCCCCCACCCCGTCCTGCCCCCCTACCCCAGGTCACCAGCCCAATGCCCCCCTTGTCCCGGCTTGCTCCTCCCCCGCCCCTGCTAGCCCAGCCCTGGGCTCCCCCCATCCCTACTGGTGCCCCTCACTCCCAACCCGCAGCCCCCTGCCAGCCCAGCCCTCGGCTCCCCTACACACCGTTCTCCATCTGTCCGGCCGGGGCGGGTGAGGCTCTGGGTGGGTTTCCCTGGCCCAGGGGTGGCTGGTCTGCACCAGAGACGAGTCTCACATTGGGTCCAGAGACCGCAATGTATTTCTGTAGCAACGCCAGCTAATTAACACGCCCCGCAATGGGGTCTAACTAGCGCCAGCACGAATCACATTTTATTCATGAAAGACAATAATTAATCCTATAAAACAGGGATTGAATTCTCATTTTTCAATGGGATTTCCAATGTATAGTGGGGCTCAGCATGGGGGTTTCCCCTGGCAGTCAGGGCTGGCCCCATTGCCCCAGAGCAGCGCTAAGGGGCTGTGCTGTAGGGGGCAGGGTGGGGGCAGCAGGGGCCCCTCCCCTTGTTATGCTTATAAGAAGTGCATGGGATTTTTTCAGGGGAAAAGGCAAAACGCTGCGTTTATTGAATATACAACAATTAGCATATGCATTCAATCACACACACGCTGTCCCGCCAGTCGATGTTATAGTTACCAGTCCAGCGTCTGGATCAATCGAGTGGCCAGCTCGCTTGATCATGGGTAGGGAGGAGCCGGGTTCCGTCGGTCGAGACACGATGCTCTGGGGAAGGCTTGGCAGGATGAACCCAATGTTTCATGGCCGGGCCCCCTGTTTATATAGTGATTTTTTTAATGGGACCAATGAGTTTTGCACGGTGATGTTGTAACCAATTGTCGTTTGATGAGTGCTTGTTTTCTTAAATTGTCCTTCTCATCCTTTATCTTGTTCTTTCATCAAGTCTCTCGGGGAGTTACCCCAGGCTGGTTTTGATCCCAGCTCTCTTGTCCCCATTGGTAGGTGCCTGTCTCGTCTTTAGAGTCGTTAATTTGCTCTTCTTTGATGTTTCAATAGGGGCGAGTTACAGCCTCCTGGAGCCCTTGCGTCTGTCTCCGGTTCCTACCTAGAGCATCTGGTTCAGCGATGGCCTTCCCACGGATCTCTTAACCCACATTCCTCATTCACACACGACACAGAATTGATTTACACAGAGCAATTCTGAACAGGAACATCAAGTTGCAATGCAGAAGAAAAACAATCCCGGCATTCTTCTACTTATTTTAAAATGCTAAGCCAGGGGTCGGCAACCTTTCAGAAGTGGTTATTCACTCTCATTTAAGGTTTCGCGTGCCAGTCGTACATTTTAATGGTTTTAGAAGGTCTCTTTCTATAAGTCTATAATATATAACTGAACTAGTGTTGTATGTAAAGTAAATAAGATTAAAATGTTTAAGAAGCTTCATTTAAAATTAAATTACAATGCAGAGCCCCCCGGACCGGTGGCCAGGACCCGGGCAGCATGAGTGCCACGGAAAATCCGCGTGCCGTAGGTTGCCTACCCCCGTGCTAAACCTACAACAAAGTGGTGACCCTCAAAGGTCTGTAACTGCCTTGAAATCAGCTCAGATACAGAATTATACAAAACACAAACATAAACTCCTGCTACTGCATATCCCCCTTTTGACCCTTCAAGAACAATTCTTGAGTGGGTGGTATTTTATACAACTCTTTCAGAGCCATAGACTGAGAGGCCATTGGAGGTTGTGGCTGTAATTTAAGAAACATTCTTTTTGTCCAGCAGCACGTACACCCCGTTCCGAGCCGGCTGACACAGGACACTATTAACACAACTAGTAACGGGCGACCCATAATAGGCAATGTGCCCTGAGAGGCCTGTAAAAACGTCGTACCAGGGACAGGCCGTCAGACCTTTTTCAGCGTGTCTCCATGGGCATGTAATATTGGAATGACCCGCATCCCTATATCCCTCTGTGTCCGTTGTAGAGACTCGTCACCTTGGTTTGGGACAACAGGCGATCAGTTAGATCATGCCAATCGAGACCCAGAGCAATTAACCGGGGTGGCGGTTATCGTGCTCCGTGCTTCTTCCATCTTTGGGAAGCAGTACATGTGATCGCTAGTATACGATACAGGGGCATTCCGGCTGCAGGCGTCCGCTGGGGCTTGGCTGATACGTGCATCCTCCCAAAATACTGGTTTCCGGCTTGTAACACGTACGCATTGTTCATTGTACAAAACACACGATACATTTTTTAGTTTATTTTACACACATGATTCCAAGAAGGTATTTTTTCTACACGGTTTTGTGGTGCCAGGTAGGGACAAGCACCCCCATTTCTGAGGGTTGGACTCCGTACACCCAAGGGAGAGGGTTTTTTTTACGCCCACTGACCCATAACCCAGGGTAGCCAAAAGGATCCCATGGTCAATTTTGGGAGCGGGCTCACTTCTAATATTTTTGGTTTTATAGACTGTTGGTGAGCAATTTTAACAATTATTTTATCTAATAACAAATTAGGCTTAACCATGCTCGAAACCTATTGCATCCATTTATAGTTGTAGGTGTTAAACAAGGACGTTTTTGTTGTTTTAAAAGATGCCTTAATACCCAAACTTTCCCAGATACCACCCCAAACAGTTCGTGTTCCAGTGATGCTAAACTAAGAATTTGCACCTCAGTGCATCCCATGGCCACGGCAGTTTTGTTTCCTAAGTACCTGCCTGCTTGCGAATGAGACTATTTTGCAGTTGTGGCGAGAAACGTAACTTATTTTTAATTACCTCCAGGTGTATAGTATTTATAATCCCTGCTTTAAAACCAATTCCTCCTCATATGGTGCCTGCTACATGAGGATGTTTCCCTGTTAACAGACTGGCATTTTTTGACTTCCGCAACATTGTTTTTTGTAAATACAGTTAAAATGCTTATTAATTTGTTTTTGCCTAATGCGGTAGGTTGTTTTTTGTAACACAATATACAACAATGCTAGCAACAAGACAAACACCACAAGACAAAACACCAAACACAATTTTTGTCGCAACAGCAGATCCCTGGTATGCTGGGTTACTTTTACCAGCTTTTTCTGATTTTTTGAAAGACAAAAAGAACATGTTTCTACCCCTTTTGGGGTGGCAGATTTTTGCTTAAAATATCCCTTTCTTTTACAAATACCCTTGCTGACTGCAGGCAAATCAGAGGAATTACCCCCATACTTTTCTGTGTTTTTGAGGCCAGGTTTCAAGGGCTCCCACCTTTTAAGGATTTAGGGGAAATTATCCCACGGTTCAGTTATTAAATTCATGAGGTGGTGTACCTCGGGTTTTTTTGTTATACAGCAGACCAAGTTTGTAATGTTGTTTATTTGTTTTTAAAGTTTATTCACAGATAATAGCTGAGAAGCATCATTACCATATGACCTTAAAGGGTTTTTGTTTGTTTTTAATTATACACTTTACATTGTTAGCGGGGTATTTATTAACATTAAATTTATCTTAATATTTAAGAGTAACAATAACATTAGCATTACATTTATTACAGGTGTCTTGTTATACCATGAATTATACCCTTGGGGTTTTGGTGAATTAAAAGGTAGGGGTGTCATGCCTATAAGCAGACCCCTTTTGTACCTGTCTTCAGATTTCAGCAGTGCGTACTGCATTTTTCTACTTAGGGTTAACCTGTTCCTTTTTTAGTTTTAGGTTTGCCTTTCTTTTCCACCTTCCTCTGGAGGGTCATAATTTGAGCCTTTTGGTTTCAGGTAGTTTGTTTGCTGACCAGGTCTGTCCTTTATCTGCAGCTCCTTTGTGCTGCCATTTATGGGCAGTTCTTTTCTTTCTTTACTAGTTAAGTAATTTGCATTAACACAGACGCTTTCTGGCTTGCTTTTGGATCCAAAGCCGTCAACAGCTCAGAGACTCTGTCTTAAAAGGGACACAATTAACATCCACCAGAGTTCTGATTACTTTTCACTTTCAACTCCTGCTTCCAAAACACACAGCAATCTGAAAAAGAAAACGACCTCTGGTGGCTCCTTTTGGAGCCCTAATAGGATTGTAATTAAGTAGCATGTTTTATTTGCATTTCTTCTACCCCTTTTACAATATACACTGCACACGTCCTGGGAAAATGCACCTTCCTTCCATAGTTTAACTTCGATAACATTATATTAGCCAGATCAATTTTTACATAAGTTGTAACGGTTTCTTTTGTGCTCAGAGTTTTTATGTACCGTTATCACAGAGACAGTCTGACTACCCAGAGCCACCTTACGGCTCCGTGTTTCTAATGTTGCTTCTTTGTGCACCTCACGCCTGCTGTTGCTCCAGAGGAGCGCGGTCTTTTTTAATTCCGTATTTTTTTACTCCAGCTCTGATCTGCTATTTTGTTACCAAAAACCAAATCCAGAATCTTTCCCCATTCTCCTGGTTTGACTGCCCGGCTGCAGCCACGACTTTGGTCTTTAAAAAGATATTGAACTTTATAAAGCATTGAGGTACCATAAGGGTTAAATGCTAAATACCCAAGGCAAACAACACTAGTGACCTGTGTCTGGCAAACAGTGTTGGTCAGTTTTGCAACTTTGAACGAAAGATTCAAATGGATTTTTAGGGGTATTATTTAAAAACAAAACCAAACCAATTCATCTTAAACCTGCAAACCAGGAGTGTTGATTTAGGTCCTTAAAACCTCACATATTTACACAATATATTTACACACACTTTTTTTTTAACATCCCTTACACTGCTTTAATTTTTACACTGCTGTACATAGATTACATTTGCGGGAGGTAAAGTGCCAACAGAAACCCCTTATGTTCTTTTAGCAAATTTGACTAAATTGTTCATAGTCAAATGATTTCGATCAGATTGTCTCTTTGCCTGGCTTCTTTACAGATTTTCCTTTGGGAAAGGACCCATTTTCCCTTCAGAATTGCTGCAAAGAAAGCAAGAATTCTCTTCCTATAACACTTTTCCTTTTTAACATTTTAACAACCTTCAACTGCTTAATTCCCTCCAGCCTCTGCAGAGTTAACTTCTCACTCTCTTTCCTTCAGTCACTTGCTTGTCTCCCAGAATGACACCTCCATCAACTCAGATTTCACCATTCCCAGTATTGTCCCAGGGATCTGAAACTACTTACTGCTTCCCAAACTCCTGCCGCTACACCCCTCAGGGCTCCTAACCTGTTTTCCAATCTCTTTATCTGTTGCCTGCCTGCTTGTCTGGGCCCGACCTACCTTCCTCGCTGAACTGTCCCTTCCCATAGTCACAGGCTTTGTCCCAAGGAGGGTGGGCTCCTCAACCCTCCTGCTCCCTTTTCTTAAACATTTTTCTTAAATGAAATCACAACAATACCCCACTCTCCTACATCCTTCAGAGTGAGGACTTACAGAAATCTACTCCCTATTTGCCGATGCTTGTGCTGGGACTTACACAAGACAAAAAGTCTATACCCACTAAAAACTCTGCCTGACAGAGCAGGAGGGGGAGCACAAAGCCCCCTACCTTTTGGGCTCGATCCTGCTACGACCGAGGGTATATTCACCTGTACAATTTTTCCCCGACAGACAGGTAGGAGCAAGGACTCTGATCCTCCCGCTTATGGCCCGGCACCTCTACGACTGGGGGCGTATATATCTAGACAGTTTGTATATATCTTATCTGTATCGTTTCCCCCGACAGACGGGTCGGAGCGAGGACTCGAGTCCTCCCCCTATTGCCCGGCACTTCTACGGCCGGGGCTGTGCACACCTGAATGAGCGATCGCTTGATACGGATGGCAGCGCGTGTCTGCGTGTTATGCTTATGAGAAGCACAGGGGACCTTTTTCAGGGGAAAAGGCAACACGCCGCGTTTACTGAAGATACAACAATTTGTGTATGTATTCAATCACACGCACACGCACGCTGTCCCAACCTTTCAGGGCCGGGCCCCCTGTTTAAATAGTGATTTTTTTTTTAATGGGACCAATGAGTTTTGCACCGTGATGTTGTAACCAATTGTCGTTTGTCGAGTGCTTGTTTTCGTAAATTGTCCTTCTCATCCTTTATCTTGTTCTCTCATCAAGTCTCTCGGGGAGTTACCCCAGGCTGGTTTTGATCCCAGCTCTCTTGTCCCCATTGATAGGTGCCTGTCTCCTCTTTAGAGTCATCAATCTGTCCTCCTCTGATGTTTCAATAGGGGCACGGTGCAGCCTCCTGGCGCCCTTGCGTCTGTCTCCGGTTTTCCCCTCGTTCATCTGGTTCAGCGATGGCCTTCCCACGGATCTCTGAACCCACATTCCTCATTCACACACGACACAGAATTGGTTTACACAGAGCATTTTGAACAGGTACATCAAGTTGCTTCCCCTTCCCCTGCCAGGATGCTGCCCCCTTTGCTGCTCCTCCCCTGGGCATGGGGGGTCCTGGCTGGTAAGTGGGGACTCCCCCGCCATTTTTGCTACAGGGATGCGTGGGGATGGTGTAATACGAGGGGCAGGGTGGGGAAGTACCATGCTGGGCTAGTGACTCTTGCTGGGGCAGTAGGACGGGGGAGGCAGGTTAGGGATCAGCAGGGAGACCTCCTAGAGCAGGATTGTTTACGGGACAGAGACTCATTAATCTCTCTCCCCACCCGCTTTGTCCTCCACTTGTTTCCTGCCCCCTGCCCCAGGCTCTCCTCCTTTCCCACCAGCGTCTGTCACCCTCCGGCTGCTCCAAATCGACATCTTCCACAACGCCAGCTCCACGGACATGGTGGGGACGGCCCTGCTGGGCGACCTGGAGACCCACTCCCTGGACTGCAGCCCCTGCAAGATCCACTTCCTGCAGCCCTGGGCCCAGCAGAGCCTGACCCCGAAGCAGTGACAGGACCTGGAGCTGCCGATCCACGATTACCTGTTCAGCTTCATCCTTACAGTGAACACAGTAGCTCAGCACCAGGGAATGGGCTGTGAGCATGGAGCGGGCTGAGGGGATCCCTCCCCTGACCCACCCGAGGTGCTGAGAATGGACACGCTCACCACAGTCACTGAGTGAGTCCTTGGGGGCAAGACAGCCAGTCCCTGGCCCTTTGGCTGATTGGAGTCAGCGGACCCCAGAGGGGAAACTCCCGTGCCCCATTCTCCACCCAGGCCTGGGGCCAGATTGTGGTCTGAACTTCCGAGAGGGAAAGGCCCCGCGTCCCACTCCCTGAGCCGAGGCTCCGGGTCTTTCCTGACAGGTACCTGACCCTTTGAAAGCAGGCCATTTGGGCAGGGGTCTGTATCTCAGGAACCCCGTGACCAAGGGACCCCAAATTTGCATCACAAACTCTGCCGATGTAATGCAGCGATTTTTAAGCCAATCTGATTATGCACGTGAAAAATGAGCTTTACACAGAAACCGCAACTTACCCTGAACTCCAGCCAGGGCCGCCCCACAATCCCGCTGCCATCGTGTGGCCCAACATCCTCATGGCACCTGACATTATGCCTTTACTCCCCCCATCTCTCTACTTCTGCCCCCTCCTGGGACCTCCGGACGCCCCTCCTCATCCTCCTGCCCGTCCTGTTCCAGACCCCCTCGTTACCCAGGGCTCCCTCGGCTGCGAGCTGCACCCCAACGGCACCTTGAGGGGATTCGATGACACCGGAGTGAACGGCGAGGACTTCGTCAGCTTCGACGCGGACGCAGGCAGCTGGCTTGCCTGGCGGGGGGACAAGCTGGCGCTCTACGCCCGGGACCTTCTCAACCGGGATAAGGGCCCAGCCAGCAAGATTCAGTTTCTCCTGAGAACATGGGTCAGTGAGCTCAAGAGCTTTGTCCAGCATGGGAAAGGGTCTCTGGAGAGGCAAGGGGAGGCTGGACACCACTCCCTGCCATGCAGCCACCTCTGGGGTGGGGTGTGTTTTCTGTTTATACAGGGATCCCGCACCCAGTGCTCCTATGCAGCCATCTCTGGGGTTGGGAACGGGGGCGGCTTCTACAAAGATCCCTCAGCTTGGACTGAGATGCAGCCACCTCTGGGGTGGGGCAGGGGACTGTTTATCCAGGGACCCCTGGCCTGGTGTACAAATGCAGCTATAGCTGGGGTGGAGCACCGTAGCCATTTCATAGCCGCACTGCACAGCCGTTTAGGACAGGAAGTGAAGGGGGATTCCCTCACCACTGGTAACTGCAGGGTCTGGCCAGGACAGTGGGGCCAACGCCTGACCCCGGGGGATGGAGCTGGGTTTGGCTAGTGAGTCCCTGAGGCTCAGACTGAATCGTCCCCTTTCCCCCGCCCCGTCTCTCTCCCCCTGTCTCAGAGCGGCCGGTCGCCGTGGTGTTTGCCCGAGCGCCTCCCCCAGCCGGGACCCCCGCGCCGTTACTGCTGGTTTGCCGGGTCACCGGTTTCTACCCCCGGCCCGTCCGCGTGGCCTGGCTGCAGGACGGGGAGGAGGTGGGGCCGGGCTGGTGGCTGAGCTCCAGCGGGATCCTGCCCAACGCGGACCTGACCTACCAGCTGCGCAGCTCCCTGGCCGTGGAGCCGGGCGACGGGCACAGCTACGCCTGCCGGGTGGAGCACAGCAGCCTGGGGGGCCAGAGCCTGCTGATCCCCTGGGGTAGGGGCACGTCCCCAGGGGGGTGCGGTCGTGGTCTCTGGGGGCTTTTCCTGCACGTGCTGAGTGGGACAGGGTGGGTCCAGGCAGCAGGATTGGGGTGCAGGGAAGCAGAGCAGGTGGGTGGGGGGATGGATCATGGGGAGCAGGATGGAGGAGCTGAGGGGAACGGGACAGGACTGGGATGGGGGAGCAGAACTTGAGGAGGTGGGAAGGTGGGGGGAGAAAGGGGTGGGACTGCGTGGGAGGCAGAGGGAACAGGGTGGGGGGCTGAGGGCAGTGGGTCAGGGGTCGGGGGAGCAGGGTGAATTGCGGGGGAGGCAGAGGGAACAGGGCCCATACTCCTGTCCCAGTTCCCATCACGGCCCCCCCTGCCCCCCCCCGTTTTACAGGGCACAGCAGGGGCTGGGGCCCCGGCCTGGCCGTGGGCATCACCCTGGGGGTTGTGGCCGTAGCCGCCGTGGCCGGGGTGCTGTGGAGGAGCAGACGCAGGTGAGTCCTCTCCCCTCGGGGGTGGGGGTGGGACCGTTACACCCCCTAACCCTCCCCCCCGCTCTCTCCTTCCAGGGGCGACCAGGGCGTTAGACCAGGGGAGTCCAGGGCCTCAGGGGGCGGCACCGGCCCAGGCGTGGGGATCGGCCCCTTTCCTGGGGACATGGACCTCGGGGCTGGATCCGTGCCCGGCTCCAGAGCTGCGGGCCCCCCGAGGGCCGGTCTGGATCAAAGCGCTGGGAGATCGGGGCCCTGGGTGGGGGGTGGGATTCTGCTCCCTCTGGGACGTTCGGGGGCGTTGGACACTTGGGGGCGCCGTGGGATTGCTGGGATCCGGGTCTCTTGTAAGGTGTCATTACAGAGCTTATAACCGGCTGAGCGGGGGCCTCCCGTTGGTATGACGCTGTCACCCTCGTATCGGAAACTAGGAATATGAAACATAGCGCTGAGGCCTGTTGTCGCGATGCAAAGCGTGGGCCATTAATGGGGGCTTGGAAGCTTGAGTCAGACGGGACTCTCAGCCAGCCGGGAAAACAGAAGGTTTATTAGATGACAGGAACATGGTCTAACACAGAGCTTGTAGGTGCAGAGAACGGGACCCCTCAGCTGGGTCCATTTTGGGGCCAGTGAGCCAGACAACCCCGTCTGCCCTTCACTCCATGTCCCAGCCAGCCCCAAACTGAAACTCCCTCCAGCCCCTCCTCCCCTGGGCTTTGTCCCTTTCCTCGGCCAGGAGGACACCGGATTCCTTTGTTCTCCAACCCTTCAGCTCTCACCTTGCAGGGGGGAAGGGCCCAGGGCATCAGTGGCCAGGAAACAGGGTGTCGGCCATTCTCTGTGTCTAGACCCCTGCCCACACCTGCCCTCTAGGGCTCTGCAGTGATCATACACCCTTACCCTACCACCTAGATACTTAAGAACTGCCAAGGGGAAACTGAGGCACCCCCACACTATTCAGAGGAAACATTAAGAACAGTCCCACTTCCAACCGAGCAATCAGCTGCGCCTTGGTGAGCTCTCCTCTCTCTGCACAGCTCTACAATGTCCTTCTTAAGGAAATGGTTACAGGCCATCTTCACGCTGTTCCCACATGGTCACAGACTCACAGGCCGGTGCTCTCCCTGCTCCCCACTATCCCTGGGAGGAACCTCTTCAGTGCGACAGCCCTTCTCAGGGGTCCGCTCTCTCTCGGGGTTGAGCCGTAGGCTCCTGCACCTCTGGGAGCCACCAGCCCGCCCGTCTCTCACTAATCCCCCTGCGTTTTCCTGCTCCCTCGTCACTTACTGCAGGATGCTCTGTCCATGGGGTGCAGTTTATCCCACCGCTAGCACCAGGTGTCACAGGGTCCCCGGCCGATGCTCTGGGAACTGCTCCCTACGAAGCCAGGCAGGACTCTGGGGGAGCTTCCTCTCGCAGAGCAGACTGTCGCCAGGACAAGAAACTCACCCGGCTCCACCTTCCTGGGTCCGACCTCAGAGCATTCAGCATCCTCTGCCCCTCCGTGCGCTTCCCCCAGCGAGTCCGCCCGCCTGGGACTCCTGCCCCCCGACTCCGCAGTCAGACATGACTCTCAGCCAGCCGGGAAAACAAGGTTTATTAGTCGACAGGAACGCAGCGTAGGGCAGAGCTTGTTAACAGAAATCAGTGACTTTCAGCCAAGACACCCTGGACTCCCCCCTCTTCCAGTCCCCCCACATAGACTTCCAGCAACCTGACCTCCGATGCCCCCCTTTGCTCCTCCTTCTCTTTGTCTCCCTTCCCGGGCAAAAGGTGTCACCTGGTCGCACCCCCCTCCTGGGTCCCAGGTCACACAGGTGCAGACAGCTGGGCAGCCTCTCCTGCCCCCGGGCCCCAGCAACTCACACACCCAATTCCCACCCCCAAAGTATCGGTGCAGCACACAGGGAAACTGAGGCACACACAGTATTCATCTGGGACAGTAAGACTCACACGCAGCATAACAAGATGAATAAAATCCCACTTCATCACAACTCTGTATAAAGCTTATACAGGGTAAACTCATGAATTGTCCACCCTCTATAACACTGATAGAGAGAGATGCCCAGAAGTTTGTTCCCCCAGGGATTAATACTTATTCTGGGTTAATTTATAAGCAAAAGTGATTTTATTCAGTGTAAAATGTAGGATTCAAGTGGTTCCAGTAATAACAGACAGAACAAAGTCAGTCACTCAACAAAATAAAGCAAAAACACGCCAGTCTAAGCTTAATACATTAAGAAACTGAATGCAGGCTCGTTCACCTGCACATCCACCAATGTGATATACGCCAGCCTGTGCCAGCAAGGCCCCTCTGCCATGTACATTGCGCAATCCGGACAGTCTCTACACAAAAGAATAAATGGCCACAAATCAGACATCAGGAATCATAAGATTCAAAAACCAGTCGGAGAACACTTCAACCACTCTGGTCACTCGATTACAGACCTAAAAGTGGCAATTCTTCAACAAAAAAACTTCAGAAACAGACTCCAACGAGAGACTGCGGAATTGGAATTAATTGGCAAACTGGATACAATTAACTTAGGCTTGAAAAGAGACTGGGAGTGGATGGGTCATTACACAAAGTAAAACTATTTCCCCATGTTTATTCTCCGCCCCCCCACCCCCACCCCGGCCCCGTTCCTCACAAGCTCTTGTCAACTGCTGGAAATGGCCCACCTTGGTTATCACGACAAAAGGTTTTTTTTCTCTCCTGCTGGTAATAGCTCACCTTAAGTGATCAGTCTCGTTACAGTGCGTATGATAACACCCATTGTTTCATGTTCTCTGTGTATATAAATCTCCCCACTGTATTTTCCACTGAATGCATCCGATGAAGTGAGCTGTAGCTCACGAAAGCTTATGCTCAAATAAATTGGTTAGTCTCTAAGGTGCCACAAGTCCTCCTGTTCTTTCCTCCATTATTGGGGACCCCCCTCCTGCTCCCCCTTGACCCACCCCCTCCAGTATAACTCAGTTGGCGGCCACCCCTTCCTGGGGTTCCCGCACAAGCTCCCTGGGATCCGTGCCCCCGTCCAGCTGGCCGGCCCCTTCCCCACACTCCTCCCCCAGCCCCTTCAGTTCGGCCACGGTGGCGTAGTCCGTCTGGTGGGAGTCAGGGGGCTCCAGTTGCTGCTCCCCGACCTGGGCTAAAGCCAAATTCTGCAGAGAGGCATAATGCACCTCGGGCTCCTCAAGCTCAGCACTGGCCTGGAGGGGGGAACGGGCAACACAAGGGGTTAATAATGAGCAATGCCCCTCACTCCCGACCTGCAGCCCCTGCTAGCCCAGCCCTGGGCTCCCCCCCCGCACAGCTCAGCCGGTGCCTCCCAGTCCTGTCTCTTACCTTCCAAGCCTCCAGCTTCTTTGCTGTAACAGAAAGAGAACAGTGTAAATCTCCACTCCGCTCCCAGAGCCGGGGAGAGAATCCAGGAGTCCTGGTTCACAGCCCCCCCGCTCTAACTGCCAGACCCCACTCCTCTCCCAGAGCTGGGGAGAGAGCCCAGCCCCCCCACACACACACACTCAGCCCCCACTCCCCTCCCAGAGCCGGGGAGAGAACCCAGGAGTCCTGGCTCCCAGCTCTCCCGCTCTAACCACCAGACCCCACTCCCCTCCCAGAGCTGGGGATCGAGCCCAGCCCCCCCTGCTCTAACCCACCAGCCCCCACTCCCCTCCCAGAGCCAGGGAGAGAACCCAGGAGTCCTGGCTCCCAGCTCCCCCTGCTCTAACCACCAGACCCCACTCCCCTCCCAGAGCCGGGAGAGAACCCAGGAGTCCGGGCTCCCAGCCCGCCTGCTCTAACCCATCAGCCCCCACGTACCTCGTCTCCGGGCCCGGCAGAGGCAGACGGACAGCACCAGGATCACAACCAGCATGACAAACCCCACGCCTGCCATGGCGGCGACTCCCCAGACTGGGATGTAGCAGTCTTTACCTACCAGACAGGTGGTCAATGCTGGGCGCCCCCCAGGCTCCCGTCCCCCCGGCTGCCCACCGGACCTGCGCTGGGGGCCAGGGCCTGGCGAGGGCGCTGTAAAATCTGCACTGCCGCCCCCCCAGGAGGGGCTGGCAGGATGAGCAGCCAAAGCCGCTGTGAGAAACTGAGACGACCCGGGGGCCCACCAGGTCGGGGGGTCGTCCCTCGCGGGGAGCATGGCTCACGGATTGAGCTGGAGACAATAAAGTGGCATGGAGCCCTGCTGTACGGCGGGGATCCCCCGGGTCCCTTGAGCTTTGCTGCGGGCAGGAACAAGTGGGCAAAAAACCCAGCCCACAGGAATTTGCGGGGAAACCCAGAATCCCTAATCTGGTTACCAAGAGTAGCTAGCATGACGTTACAGCGAAGTCATAAAAATGGCCTAACATGAATATACCCCAGCAACTGCTGAATGAACGTAGACCCCAGCAGCTGCTGAATGAACATAGACCCCAGCAGCTGCTGAATGAACGTAGACCCCCAGCAGCTGCTGAATGAACATAGACCCCAGCAGCTGCTGAATGAACGTAGACCCCAGCAGCTGCTGAATGAACGTAGGCCCCAGCAACTGCTGAATGAACGTAGACGCCAGCAGCTGCTGAATGAACATAGGCCCCAGCAGCTGCTGAATGAACGTAGACCCCAGCAGCTGCTGAATGAACGTAGGCCCCAGCAGCTGCTGAATGAACGTAGGCCCCAGCAACTGCTGAATGAACGTAGACCCCAGCAGCTGCTGAATGAACGTAGGCCCCAGCAACTGCTGAATGAACGTAGACCCCAGCAGCTGCTGAATGAACGTAGGCCCCAGCAACTGCTGAATGAACGTAGACCCCAGCAACTGCTGAATGAACGTAGACGCCAGCAGCTGCTGAATGAACATAGGCCCCAGCAGCTGCTGAATGAACGTAGACCCCAGCAGCTGCTGAATGAACGTAGGCCCCAGCAGCTGCTGAATGAACGTAGGCCCCAGCAGCTGCTGAATGAACGTAGGCCCCAGCAACTGCTGAATGAACGTAGACGCCAGCAGCTGCTGAATGAACATAGGCCCCAGCAGCTGCTGAATGAACGTAGACCCCAGCAGCTGCTGAATGAACGTAGGCCCCAGCAGCTGCTTAATGAACATAGGCCCCAGCAGCTGCTGAATGAACGTAGGCCCCAGCAGCTGCTGAATGAACGTAGACCCCAGCAGCTGCTGAATGAACGTAGACCCCAGCAGCTGCTGAATGAACGTAGGCCCCAGCAGCTGCTGAATGAACGTAGACGCCAGCAGCTGCTGAATGAACGTAGACCCCAGCAGCTGCTGAATGAACGTAGGCCCCAGCAGCTGCTGAATGAACGTAGACCCCAGCAGCTGCTGAATGAACGTAGACCCCAGCAGCTGCTGAATGAACGTAGGCCCCAGCAGCTGCTGAATTCTGTTTATACACATAATATATTCACTGACTTTTTCGTTTCTCTTTCCGGAGCGCGGGCGACTCTGTCTCTCTTGCGGGGTGGAAGATTGTTTGCAGGTGGGAACAGGCTAAAAGGGCACAAGCCAGGCCAGGAGCGGGTGGGGGTGGGCCTTGCGGCGCGGGGGGCGATTAGAAAACGAGCCCCGCGCCGGGCGCTGAGGAAGTGGGTGGGGAAGAGGCCCCCGTCCATCCGGGGTGGATTGACGGGAGCATCGTACGGGGGAGGTCGCTAACCCGCCCTGCTCGGGGGTCCCAGGTCCCGTTCTGGGGGGCCGGGCTCCGGGAAACACGGGGACAAACTTCGAGGCCAGAGGAGAGCCACAAAATGGAGCACGGTTTAGAAAACCTGGAGAGGTTAAAAACCACGTGGGCCTGACGAGCAGGTTGTGGGGGCAGCTGGGAGGGTCTTCCCCGACATGTGAAGGGCTTTACCAAGGCCGGGGATCCATTCTGCGTGTCCACAGAAAGCAGGAGGGACGTGACAAGGGTCACCAAGGGCGACTGTGGCTGGATATTAGGACAAACTTTCCAGGTCTCGGGGACGTTCAGCTCGGGAATCGGTGTCCACGGGCGGGTCGCAGGATCCCCGTCCCGGGAGGTTTAAAACCAGGCTGGCCAAACCCCTGTCAAGGAGGGTCTGGGTTGGCTGGGCCCTGTGAGGACCGCCCATGATGCCTCCAGCCCTGGAGGACATTTCGACCGGCCCCGGTCTGAGTATTCCTGAGCATCGGGGTCCCCCCGCCCGAAATGAAGAATTTGGGCATCACTGACGCAGGCTCAGTGATATTTAGCTGTGGTTGAATGGGCATTTTTCTCTCACACACGCAAATGTCCCCGTTTGGGTGAGAAATGAAGTGGCTCCTTCTCTCCCAGAGGCAAGGATGGAGCCCCCACTCCCCTCCCAGAGCCAGGGAGAGAACCCAGGAGTCCTGGCTCCCAGCCCCCTGCTCTAACCCACCAGCCCCCACTTCCTTCCCAGAGCCGGGGAAAGAACCCAGGAGTCCTGGCTCCCAGCCCCCCATGCTCTAGATCACTCGGCTCCATGCACACCCCCCACCCCATGGGAGGCTCTGCCCCTTGGGGCCACGTCCCGGGGGTCTCACACCATGGCACAGGGCATGGGCGAGGGACCCACAATTCAGCCATTTCAAACCAGTGGGGACCAGAGGATGTGGATGGGGGGTGGATGGATAGATGGGTGTGTAGGGGATGGATAACACGAGGGGCGTGGGGGTGGATGGAGGGAGGGGTAGATGGATGGGGGAGGGGTGGATAGTTGGAGGGAGAAGGTGATGGGTGGGGGAGGGAGGTGCAGGGGGAGGGTGGTGGGTGGAGATGGAGGGAGGTGGGGATGCATGGGAGGAGGGAGCAAGGGGTAGATGGAGGAAGGGAGGGGGAGGGATGGATGGAGGAAGGGGTGGGTAGATGAGTGGGAAGGGGTAGATGGAGGGGGGATGGGGGAAGGGGTAGATGGAGGGAGGGAGGGGTAGATGGAGGGAGGGAGGGAGGTATAGATGGATGGGGGAGGGAGAGGTGGTGGGGGAGGGAGGGAGGGAGGGGTAGATGGATGGGGGAGGGAGGGGGAGGGATGGAGGGAGGAAGGGGTAAATAGGTGGAGGGAGGGAGGGGTACATGGAGGAAGGGAGGGGATGGAGGGAGGGAGGAAGGGGTGAAGGGAGGGAGGGGTAGATGGATGGGGGGAGGGGTAGATGGAGGGAGGGAGGGGATGGATGGAGGGAGGGGTAGCTGGAGGGAGGGAGGGGTAGCTGGAGGAAGGGGTGGATGGAGGGAGGGGTGGGGATGGAGGGAGGGAGGGGTAGCTGGAGGGAGGAAGGGGTAGCTGGAGGAAGGGGTGGATGGAGGGAGGGGTGGGGATGGAGGGAGGGAGGGGTAGATGGATGGGGAGGGAGGGGGTGGGGATGGATGGAGGAAGGGGAAGATAGATGGAGGGAGGGAGGGGTACATGGAGAAAGGGAGGGTTGGGGAGGGAGAGGTAGATGGGGCCTGGGGGTGGAGGGAGGGAGGGGTAGATGGATGGGGGAAGAGGTAGATGGATGGGGGAAGGGGTAGCTGATTGGGGAGGGAGGAGGCGGGGATGGAGGGATGAAGGGGTAGCTGGATGGAGGGAGGGGTAGCTGGCTGGAGGGGGGAGGGGATGGACGGGCGGGTGGATGGAGACGAAGGGAGGGACGGGGGGTGGCTGGACGGAGGTGGGGGGATAGACGGGGGAGGGGGATGGAGGTACCCCGGGTGGGCGGCAGGGCGGGATGGACAGTTGGTTTGAATCTCTCTCCACCCTCCTCCCCCCCATCGATCTCTCCCTCCCCCACCCCCACCCACCGTCCCCCTCTGCTCCCTTCCCACCCCCAGCCAGGTCCCTCCCCCAGCCCCACGGCGCAGGGGGCACTGACCATTCCCTCCCATCCCTGCGGACAGCCCCAGGCCCGGCGAGCGGCTCCCCCAGCAGCGTCCGTCCGTCCGTCCGTCCCGCAAGGGCTGTGTGTCCTGTGGGTGGTGGGGGAACTTCTGCTTCCAGCTCCCCAGCCCCGGAAACCCCCAAGTGTTAAAACCAGAAGCTAGAGAGGCAGCTGTATCCGCCCGCCAGGGCTGCAGGGGGGCTGGGAGCCTGGACATCTGGGTTCTCTCCCCAGCGCTGGGAGGGGAGTGGGGCTGGTGAGTTAGAGCAGGGGGGCTGGGAGCCAGGACTCCTGGGTTCTCTCCCCAGCGCTGGGAGGGGAGTGGGGCTGGTGGGTTAGGGCAGGGGGGCTGGGAGCCAGGACTCCTGGGTTCTCTCCTTGGCTCTGGGAGGGGAGTGGGGGCTGGTGGGTTAGAGCAGGGGGCTGGGAGCCAGGACTCCTGGGTTCTCTCCTTGGCTCTGGGAGGGGAGTGGGGCTGGTGGGTTAGAGCAGGGGGGCTGGGAGCCAGGACTCCTGGGTTCTCTCCTTGGCTCTGGGAGGGGAGTGGGGGCTGGTGGGTTAGAGCAGGGGGCTGGGAGCCAGGACTCCTGGGTTCTCTCCTTGGCTCTGGGAGGGGAGTGGGGCTGGTGGGTTAGAGCAGGGGGGCTGGGAGCCAGGACTCCTGGGTTCTCTCCTTGGCTCTGGGAGGGGAGTGGGGGCTGGTGGGTTAGAGCAGGGGGCTGGGAGCCAGGACTCCTGGGTTCTCTCCTTGGCTCTGGGAGGGGAGTGGGGCTGGTGGGTTAGAGCAGGGGGGCTGGGAGCCAGGACTCCTGGGTTCTCTCCTTGGCTCTGGGAGGGGAGTGGGGGCTGGTGGGTTAGAGCAGGGGGCTGGGAGCCAGGACTCCTGGGTTCTCTTCTTGGCTCTGGGAGGGGAGTGGGGCTGGTGGGTTAGAGCAGGGAGCTGGGAGCCAGGACTCCTGGGTTCTCTCCTTGGCTCTGGGAGGGGAGTGGGGGCTGGTGGGTTAGAGCAGGGGGGCTGGGAGCCAGGACTCCTGGGTTCTCTCCCTGGCTCTGGGAGGGGAGTGGGGGCTGGTGCGTTAGAGCAGGGTGTCTAGGAGCCAGGACGCCTGGGTTCTCTGCCCAGGAGACCCCAAGTGGAGGGGAAGTGGGAGGGGCAGCTTTGGGGCCCCCAAGGGAGAGCCTGGCAGAGGCAAAATTTCCACTGCTGAGGTGTGAAATCTACCCACAGCCCCAGAGGCCTTGTTCCCTGCCCAGAGGCCTGGCCGGCTATGGGGGCAGGGAATGGGGCTCGGGGTTCATCCCCTCGAGGGGGAGCCGGGCTCCGGGGGATTGAGCAAGGTAGTATAGTGGGGATGCAGAGTGCCAGGACTCCTGGGTTCTCTCCCAGCTCTGGGAGGGAAGCGGGGACTAGTGGTTAGAGTGGGGGGAGGGGAAGGGGAGTGCCAGGACTCCTGGGTTCCGTTCGCAGCAGAAGGTTGACCCAAAGTCCCCATCTGCCAGCCCCATGACTGGGATCCGTCCTTCCTTGAGAATCTGCCGGTTGTGAAATACACGCGTCTCCTTCCTTCTGCAAAACAACCCCACAACTTCCTGGCTCCCAGCCCCCCCCGATCTAACCACTAGGCCTCACTTCCCTCCCAGAGCCGGGGAGAGAACCCAGGAGTCCTGGCTCCCAGCCCCCCTGCTCTAACCCACTAGACCCCCACTCCCCTCCCAGAGCCAGGGAGAGAACCCAGGAGTCCTGGTTCCCAGCCCCCTTCCACTTCCTCTCACACCTGTGTGTGTTTGTGGGTACCTTTCACCCGTTCCAGGGCCCCCATCTGAGTGAACTTCTGCAGCTCTGCCAGGTATTATTGTAGGCCCTACAGGCTGTCATTTAAGGGACCCGGGGGCCGTAGCGGCGCCGCAGGAAATGAAGATTTCCATTCCAGCACATTTGGCATTTATTCGGCTCCTCGCCGAGCAGCCGGGCGCAGAGAAACGCAGCGAGTCGAGATGGTGGAGCGAGGAGGTGGCCGGTGTCCTGCTCCGGGTGGCGTCAGGGCCCCAAAATACCATGAGACTGGCCTAAAAAAACAGGGCCTGGGGAAATCACCAGCTTGGCTGGGAAATCGCAACCCAGGACGGCCCGGTGACGTTGCGCTCCGTATGATGGTATGAAAATATGCTAACGAGTGTGACCAGGATGTAACTGGAATATACTTCAGGCAAAGGGTCTCTTGTAAGGTGTCATTACAGAGCTTATAACCGGCTGAGCGTGGGCCTCCCATTGGTATGACGCTGTCACCCTCGTATCGGAAACTAGGAATATGAAACATAACGCTGAGGCCTGTTGTCGCGATGCAAAGCGTGGGCCATTAATGGGGCCTTGGAAGCTTGAAGGCTCCCACTGACCAGGACAATTGGTGGTAAATGGCTCTGTTTACTTCCAAGCCCTCCTGGGTCCCTGGCTGCCAGCCAGTGGGTCATGAAGTCTCCCAGGACACGGGACCATGTCACCTGGTACTGGAATCCATCTTGAACTTGGGGTTTTGCCATTTAGAAGGAGGGGTGGGGGCCCAGAGAGACAAAGGATTCCCGCCTTGGGACAAAGCTATAAAAGGGGGTGGAACAGGACAAAGGGGGGCTGCAATCTTGAGAACGCCCCTAGTTACCACCTGAGCTGGATCAAGGGCTGTACTGGGGAAAGGATGGGCCCAGGCTAGGGGGGAGTCTGGTCTGGAAAAGAAGCTCATTGGAACCCCTCCGAGGGTGAGATTCACCTGTAATCAGCTTCTTCACGTATCAGGCTTAGACTGGCGCCTTTTGTTTTATTTTGCTTGGTGACTTACTTCGTTCTGGCTGTTCTTACTTGGAACCACTTAAATCCGACTTTTTATACTTAATAAAATCACTTTTGTTCATTAATTAACCCAGAGTAAGTGATTAATCCCTGGGGGGAGCAAACCGCTGGGCATATCTCTCTATCGGTGTTATGGAGGGCGGACAATTTATGCGTTTACCCTGTATAAGCTTAATACAGAGTAAAAGGGATTTATGTGGGATTTGGACCCCATTGGGAGCTGGGGGTCTGGGAGCTGGAGGCAGGAGGCAGGAGCACTTCTCAAGCTGTTTTCAGTTAAGTTTGCAGCTTCCGGGGGACGTGGCCCAGACCCTGGGTCTGGGTTGCACCAGGCTGGCGCGTCTGGCTCAACAAGGCAGGGGTCTGGAGTCCCAAGCTGGCAGGGAAAATGGGCTCAGAGGTAAATTCAGCACGTCAGGTGACAGTCCCAAGGGGGCCTCTGTGACCCCACCCATCACAGGCCCCACGATTCTCTGGAAAAAGAACAAATCGGGGCTGGAGGCAGGACAAGACGGGCTGGAAATGAATGCGAGTGGGGCGGGCGGGGGAAAGCGAGATGCCCACAACTCCAAATGTTCCATTTCAACCAGCCGTTGGGTTTCTCTCAGCGTTTTGGGGTCGCAATTTCCAGCTGTTCTCCCCGGCCGGGACGGGGGAAAAAGAGACAAGCTTTTAACCCAGAGCCCAGATCCCTGGGACTCCTGGAGCAGGGGCATGAAGAAAAGTTGTAATTGTTGGTTACGTGTACAGGGGAGTGCTGGGGAGGGGAATGGGGGCTGGTGATTAGAGTGGGGGAGGCTGGGAGCCAGGACTCCTGGGTTCTCTCCCTGGTTCTGCAAGGGCACTACGGGCTAGTGGTTAGAGCAGGAGACACGAACAGTCACATTCACAGCTGGGCTTTGGCCTGAAGCTCCCTGACTCGTCTCTTTCTCCTCCGGGACACTAGGACGAGAACAAGGAGAGAGAAAAGTGAAGGGCTCAAACAAATGGGGTGGAAAACGGCTTTTCCCCAACCTGGCAACCAGTAAAGTATCTGATACCATCAGCAGAGCTGGGGGGGGTGGGCAGGGCTGGGCTAGCAGGGGCTGCAGATCGGGAGTGAGGGGCACCGGCAGAGCCGGGGGGAGCCTGGGGGCTGTGGGTCGGGAGTGAGGGGCTCCGGCAGAGCAAGGGGGAGCCCAAGGGGCTGCAGGTCGGGAGTGAGGGGCACCGGCAGAGCCGGGGGGAGCCTGGGGGCTGCAGGTCGGGAGTGAGGGGCTCCGGCAGAGCGAGGGGGAGCCCAGGGGGCTGCAGGTCGGGAGTGAGGGGCACCGGCAGAGCGGGGGGGAGCCTGGGGGCTGCGGGTCGGGAGTGAGGGGCACCGGCAGAATGGGGGGGAGCCTGCGGGCTGCGGGTCGGGAGTGAGGGGCACTGGCAGAGTGGGCGGGAGCCTGGGGGCTGTGGGTCGGGAGTGAGGTGTGCAGGGGGCTGCAGGTCGGGAGTGAGGGGCTCCGGCAGAGCGGGGGGGAGCCTGGGGGCTGTGGGTCGGGAGTGAGGTCTGCAGGGGGCTGCAGGTCGGGAGCGAGGGGCACCGGCAGAGCGGGGGGATCTGGTCGCTCACGTTTCGTCTGGTAGAACAGGCTGGTGCCCATGGCGCCGGCGGCGAGGCCGAAGATGCAGATCAGGCCACGCAGGAAAAGCCACAAGAGGACAAATCGGTCGGGTTTCACGTCCATGGGCACTGAACGGGCTAGAAGGGAGGAGAAAAGGATTGTAGGAAATTAATACTATGTGGGTTGAGGAGAGAGCCCAGGAGTCCTGGCTCCCAGCACCCGCTGCTCTAACCACCAGACCCCACTCCCCTCCCAGAGCTGGGGAGAGAACCCAGGAGTCCTGGCTCCCAGCACCCGCTGCTCTAACCACCAGACCCCACTCCCCTCCCAGAGCTGGGGAGAGAACCCAGGAGTCCTGGCCTGCCCTGGACTCACCCAGTTTCAGCACCTGGAGCCACGTCCCGTTCCCAGCCCCGGCTCCCACGGTGGGGATCTTCACCAGGCAGCGGTAGGTCCCGGCGTCGTAGGGTCTCAGGTCCCGCAGCTCCACGTCGGCTCTCCTCTCCCGCAGGAAGCTCCGGTCCCGGGCCCGGCTCACCCGGCCCCTGAACTCCTGGGTCCCGTCACTCAGCTCCAGCCAGGCGCCCGCCACCTCCTTCACCCAGGTGTAGCTGCCCAGCCTGGGCTCCCGGGTGCTGTTGTAGGCGCAGGGCAGGATGACGGAGCCACCCTCGGTGCCCTGCACGGAGCTGGGCTGGGAGACCCACAGGCCCTGCGCCCGGCAGCCTGGCAAAGAGACGGGACCGAGGGACATCACCCATGGAGTCGAGCACGGGGCCTGCCCCTCTTGGGGGGCGCCCGCTCCCCCTGGCCCCAGGGCAGGGACTGGCTGGCTCAGGGGGCGGGGAATGGGACCCAGGCCGTATGTCGGCCAGACCGGGTCAGCCCGATGGCCCGTCCAGCCCAGCGGCCCGTCTGTGGCAGGCTCGGCAACCAACAGAAGAGGGTGATTATCAAGGGCCCCAGCCCCAGCCAGCCAGTCCCAGCCTCTGGCTCCAAACCGGCCTCAAACCTGAGTCAAAACCAGCCTGTGAAATTGTGATTCTCCTACTAGAGAAACCGTCACGTAATTCGTACTGTACGTCGGCTGGCTTCAGTAGCTGGGTCCACCCGAGCCCCCCACCCACCATCTCTCTATCCCCATGCACACCCTACCCGTCATCCATCTATCTCTCCATCCATCCATCCATCCACATACACCCCCACCATCCATCCATCCATCCATCCGTCTATCCCCATCCACCCCATCTATCTATCTATCTATCCACATACACCCCCTCCAGCCAGCCAGCCATCTATCTATGTATCCACAGACACCCCCCTCCATCTACCTATCCCCATCCACCCTACCCATCTATCTATCTATCTATCTATCTATCTATCCCCAGACACCCCCCCTCTCTATCTATCCCCAGATACCCCTTCTATCTACCTACCTATCCCCAGACACCCCCCCATCACCCTTTCCAACACTCGACATACTTCTGGCTGACGCAGAGATCGGAAAACACGAGCCGTTTTCTCTCATCCCCTCACCGAACAATTCCCCATTCCCTTATTTAATATTTTCTTTGTTTTCTACGCTTCAATTCTCATTTCCTTTCCATTGTGTCCTTGGCCTTTGTACTTTTCCACACAAAGCAAATGTCCCCAAAGAGCGCCAGAGACCGTGAGACCCAGAACCCGGTTCGGTTTGGTGTCAGTGATCGGATTGTAACACAGTTACACTGGAAATAAATCCCAGTCGTCGGCTGGCGCTAAGAGTTATGTATGGGGTGATAATTTAGTGCCTCTGATTCTGAAATCGATTGGGATTAACAGCTGGGATGAAATTTTAAACCTCTTGCAAGAATGCATGGGGTTGTACTCTGAGATGCATTCATGCGATTAACTGGCATATGTTTTTAAAGAAAACAGTATTTTCCTAGGATTAAATATTAAAGGAATTTCAATAATCAAATGGGGTTATTGATCTAATTTGCATAATTTCCTTGGATTAAATGATAAATTTCTGGGGTTAATTTTGAAAGGACCCATGGATTATCTTTAAGAAAACTCTCTTTTCCGAGCATTACCTTGTGGAAGAATTGGAGTAATCTGATGGGATTAACCGAGATATTCCCGGGAATTAATTTCTGATCTTCTGGGCTTAATTTTGAAACACATCTCAACAATTTACTGCAGTTATTTTTAAGGACATTGAAAGAGTTGCCCTGGGATTATTCTTTAATTCAAATTCAATAGTTCGCAGGATTAACGATTACCTTGCAATCATTTTGACGCTGAAATAAATTGGTATCGTTCACTTGAATTAGGTTTTAAATCCACTGCAGACATTTCCAGGGAGTGACAGATACGTTCTCGCAGTGTTCTCGGGTTAACGTATTGAATCACAATCGTTGGGCTGAGATTAATGTTCACGGACTTTGCAATTAAATCGCTGGGATTCTATTTTTTTAAGAAACTGCAATAATTTTTCTGTGATTTTTTTTAAACTGCGACAATTGTTTTGGGATTAGGGTTAAAGAAATCGCAATAATTCTGCAGAGAATCTCAGTTCCATTGCAATACTTGGCTAGTAATTACAAAGAACTGCATTCATTTAACAGGAACCAGACTGTCATCATTTCGTTTAATTAACTATTAAATAATCATTTAATACCATTAACTCTGAAATAAATTGCAACACGCTGCTGACTTTACTCTTAAAGAGACTGAAACAATTCAGCGGGACAAACCCTTAAATAGCTTGCAATGTTTCACCAGGAGTATTACAGACTGGGATTATATTTTAAAGGAACCGCAAAAAGACAGTGGACGCAGTAATTTTTAAGGAATACCCAACACATTGTCTTTAGTAGCAGCGGTTAAACTGTAAAGAGTTTATTAGGGTTACTTGAATGTTGAATGAATTTGCTGGAATCATGTTTTAAATTGCAAGAGTTGGCTGGGATTAATATTTAAATATTGCAAGATAGTTAATGGTTAAAGATGGAAGAATGAGCCAGGATTAGCTCCTCAACGTCCTCAATTAATTAGAATCAATTTCTATCATTTCCTCGGATTAATTCTTGGACGGCGGGGTAAGAATTTGCGAAGGGCGAACAAATGAAGTGCCTCAGTTTGCTCGGATCTGCTGGAAGAAATTGCAATCCTTTAGGGTTGATTTAAATACTTTGCCGGAGCGGCCTAGTAAGAAAGAAATCGCCACCTTTGGATGAGCCCCGTCGTAAGTAAAACTCAGGAATTAAATGACATGAATTTTGAAATAATTTTCCCAGTTTCGTTCAGAACTTGCAACAGGTTCGTGGGCCTAGCTGTAATCATTAACTGGGATCAATTGTTAATTGTATCATTATTTCCTGGTCTGAGCGGTGAAAATATGACGGTTCCGGACGGCATTAGACGAAAGTAGGTGTGAGATTGACGGAGCCGCTCGCCGAGGAACGGGGCACGTTCATTATTGAATCGGAGGCGGAATTGTTCACCTCATGCCTGGATCGGTCAGGTTAGTTTAGAGCAGCCATTCTCAACCAGGGGTCCGGGGCCCCCGGGGGGGCTGAGAGCGGGTTTCAGGGCGGCCGCCAAGCAAGGCCGGCCCAGGGCAGAGCACCTGAGCAAATGAAACCAAAGCCTGAGCCATGTGGGGCCCCGGGCAATTGCCCGGCTCGCTACCCCCTAAGGCCGGCCCGGGCCGCCCCCCGCTCGGGTTCACGCTCACCGGCGAGTTCAGCCCGGCGCAGCGAGTTAACGGCCCCCGGGCAACGCTGGGTCCCTCCGGCCTGCCGGGTCGGCCCCGTCGCTTGGCGCCAGGTGGAGCAGGCGCTCACGAGCCGGATTTAGCTGGGGACGGGCGCGGGGGGCGGCACTGGCTGGGGATAGGCAGGGCGGGGGCAGGGCACTGGATAGATGGGGGTGGATGGGTCGATGCAGCATCTATCTATGTAGCCTTCTGTGCCCACTGATACCCAGCTGGCTATGCCCAGATGTGCCCGGCTGGCCGGTACCTCCACGTGCCCCGTGCTATCTGTCTGGGCTGCGGGTTCACATCCCCCCATCACGGCCTCCCCCTGCACCGGCCCGGATCCCGGCATCGCGCCCCTCCCTGCTCACCTGCAATCAGGGCCAGCGTCCAGAGCAGGGGGCCCGGGGTCATGGCTGCCCGGGTGTGAGGGCAGAGGAACGCGGGTGCAGAGCTGGAGCGACTCGCACCAGGGCGGGGGGGGGGGTCAGGAAATGAGCTGGGGTGAGATTCACGCCTCCGAGCAGCACCTGTGTAAATCGGCCGGTTCCTGCCGTGCTTCGGGCTTCCGGCCCAAGGGCCAAGGGAGGGGGAGGAGCAGGGCCCGGACTCCTGGGTTCCATCCCTAGCTCTGGCAGGGCAGTGGGGGCTTGTGGTTAGAGCAGGGGTGCTGGGTGCCAGGACTCCTGGGTTCACTCCCAGGGTTTGGGAAGGAAGTGGCGTCTGTTGAGTTAGAGCAGGGGGACTCAGAGCCAGGACTCCTGGGTTCTCTCCCCAACTCTGGGAGCGGAGTGGGGCCTAGTGGTTAGAGCAGGAGGGGCTGGGAGCCAGGGCTCCTGGGTTCTCTCCCCAGCTCTGGGAGAGGAGTGGGGCCTAGTGTTTAGAGCAGGAGGGGTTGGGAGCCAGGACTCCTGGATTCTCTCCCCAGCTCTGGGAGGGGAGTGAGGCCTAGTGGTTAGAGTGCGGGGGCGCCAGGAGCCAGGCGTACTGAACACCATTAATTTAGGTCAACAGCTTCTTACATCACCGGGACTTTATTCAGCACCAGGGGCTCGCAGACCCACCAGCCCGCGCCACGTGCTTTGCACCCGCCTCCATCACTTCGTGAGACTCTCCCCTGGCTGCAATCAGCCCCGATCGAGGCCCCGGCCGAGCCCCCCGGGCCAGTGACCGCCTCTTCCACAAGGAACCCACCCTTGATTTAAAGCTCACCCCAGGCGGGAGCCCCCCTGGGTCGTTCCCCTCCGGCCACAAGCGGACGCCTTGTTCCCAGGCTGTCTCTGCCCAGCTCCAGCTCCCGGCCAGGCTGGGGTTCGACGTGAGTGGTTCAGCCCAACGCGGCCGCCCGAGCGCTCAGCCGACCACACACCCAGCCCGGGACCTGTTTCCTGCCCCGCTGCTGGCTGAGGGGGGCTGGAGGCTGGGCTGCGCAAGCAGCTCTCGGGAGGCCGGGGGGGTGGAAAAACTGGGTCACTGGCTCTCACGCCCCACGGGAGGAAACAGACACCGGCCGCGTCTTCGACTGCCTGAGAAACCACCGGGGCGGCTGTTAACCCGCAAGCTCCAAGGCAGAGCGCGAGCGCCGGGAACTAGGGGTCAGGAAGGGACAGTGAGTCCAGCGCTGGCCACTGGGTGGATGTCTTGGGTCCTCGTCAGAACCTGCGGGTCAGGAGTGAGGGGCACCGGCAGAGCTGGGGCGGCAGGGCTGGGCTGGCAGGGGGCTGCGGGTCGGGAGTGAGGGGCACTGGCAGGGCTGTGGGGGGCAGGGCCGGGCTGGCAGGGGGCTGTCGGTCGGGAGTGAGGGGCACCGGCAGGGCTGGGGGGGCAGGGCTGGGCTGGCAGGGGGCTGCGGGTCGGGAGTGAGGGGCACCGGCAGGGCTGGGGGGGCCCAGGGCCGGGCTAGCAGGGGCTGCGGGTCGGGAGTGAGGGGCACCGGCAGGGCTGGGGCGGCAGGGCTGGGCTGGCAGGGGGCTGCGGGTCAGGAGTGAGGGGCACTGGCAGGGCTGGGGGGGCCCAGGGCTGGGCTGGCAGGGGGCTGCGGGTCAGGAGTGAGGGGCACCGGCAGAGCTGGGGCGGCAGGGCTGGGCTGGCAGGGGGCTGCGGGTCAGGAGTGAGGGGCACCGGCAGAGCTGGGGCGGCAGGGCTGGGCTGGCAGGGGGCTGCGGGTCGGGAGTGAGGGGCACTGGCAGGGCTGTGGGGGGCAGGGCCGGGCTGGCAGGGGGCTGCGGGTCGGGAGTGAGGGGCACCGGCAGGGCTGGGGGGGCAGGGCTGGGCTGGCAGGGGGCTGCGGGTCGGGAGTGAGGGGCACTGGCAGGGCTGTGGGGGGCAGGGCCGGGCTGGCAGGGGGCTGCGGGTCGGGAGTGAGGGGCACCGGCAGGGCTGGGGGGGCAGGGCTGGGCTGGCAGGGGGCTGCGGGTCGGGAGTGAGGGGCACCGGCAGGGCTGGGGGGGCCCAGGGCCGGGCTAGCAGGGGCTGCGGGTCGGGAGTGAGGGGCACCGGCAGGGCTGGGGGGGCCCAGGACTGGGCTGGCAGGGGGCTGCGGGTCGGGAGTGAGGGGCACCGGCAGGGCTGGGGGGGCAGGGCTGGGCTGGCAGGGCGCTGCGGGTCGGGAGTGAGGGGCACTGGCAGGGCTGGGGGGGCCCAGGGCTGGGCTGGCAGGGGGCTGCGGGTCAGGAGTGAGGGGCACCGGCAGGGCTGTGGGGGGCAGGACTGGGCTGGCAGGGGGCTGCAGGTCAGGAGTGAGGGGCACTGGCAGGGCTGGGGGGGCAGGGCTGGGCTAGCAGGGGGCTGCGGGTTGGGAGTGAGGGGCACCGGCAGGGCTGGGGGGGCCCAGGGCCGGGCTAGCAGGGGGCTGCGGGTCGGGAGTGAGAGGCACCGGCAGGGCTGGGGGGGCCGAGGGCCGGGCTGGCAGGGGGCTGTGGGTCGGGAGTGAGGGGCACCGGCAGGGCTGGGGGGGCCGAGGGCCGGGCTAGCAGGGGCTGCGGGTCGGGAGTGAGGGGCACCGGCAGGGCTGGGGGGGCCCAGGACTGGGCTGGCAGGGGGCTGCGGGTCGGGAGTGAGGGGCACCGGCAGGGCTGGGGGGGCAGGGGGCTGCGGGTCGGGCGTGAGGGGCACTGGCAGGGCTGGGGGGGCAGGGCTGGGCTGGCAGGGGGCTGTGGGTCGGGCGTGAGGGGCACTGGCAGGGCTGGGGGGCAGGGCTGGGCTGGCAGGGGGCTGCGGGTCGGGAGTGAGGGGCACTGGCAGGGCTGGGGGGGCAGGGCTGGGCTGGCAGGGGGCTGCGGGTCGGGAGTGAGGGGCACCGGCAGGGCTGGGGGGGCAGGGGGCTGCGGGTCGGGCGTGAGGGGCACTGGCAGGGCTGGGGGGCAGGACTGGGCTGGCAGGGGGCTGCGGGTCGGGAGTGAGGGGCACTGGCAGGGCTGGGGGGGCAGGGCTGGGCTGGCAGGGGGCTGTGGGTCGGGCGTGAGGGGCACTGGCAGGGCTGGGGGGGCAGGGCTGGGCTGGCAGGGGGCTGTGGGTCGGGCGTGAGGGGCACTGGCAGGGCTGGGGGGGCAGGGCTGGGCTGGCAGGGGGCTGTGGGTCGGGAATGAGGGGCACCGGCAGGGCTCGGGGGGCAGGGCCGGGCTAGCAGGGGCTGCGGGTCGGGAATGAGGGGCACCGGCAGGGCTGGGGGGGCCCAGGGCCGGGCTAGCAGGGGCTGCGGGTCGGGAGTGAGGGGCACCGGCAGGGCTGGGGGGGCCCAGGACTGGGCTGGCAGGGGGCTGCGGGTCGGGAGTGAGGGGCACCGGCAGGGCTGGGGGGGCAGGGCTGGGCTGGCAGGGCGCTGCGGGTCGGGAGTGAGGGGCACTGGCAGGGCTGGGGGGGCCCAGGGCTGGGCTGGCAGGGGGCTGCGGGTCAGGAGTGAGGGGCACCGGCAGGGCTGTGGGGGGCAGGACTGGGCTGGCAGGGGGCTGCAGGTCAGGAGTGAGGGGCACTGGCAGGGCTGGGGGGGCAGGGCTGGGCTAGCAGGGGGCTGCGGGTTGGGAGTGAGGGGCACCGGCAGGGCTGGGGGGGCCCAGGGCCGGGCTAGCAGGGGGCTGCGGGTCGGGAGTGAGAGGCACCGGCAGGGCTGGGGGGGCCGAGGGCCGGGCTGGCAGGGGGCTGTGGGTCGGGAGTGAGGGGCACCGGCAGGGCTGGGGGGGCCCAGGGCCGGGCTAGCAGGGGCTGCGGGTCGGGAGTGAGGGGCACCGGCAGGGCTGGGGGGGCCCAGGACTGGGCTGGCAGGGGGCTGCGGGTCGGGAGTGAGGGGCACCGGCAGGGCTGGGGGGGCAGGGGGCTGCGGGTCGGGAGTGAGGGGCACTGGCAGGGCTGGGGGGCAGGACTGGGCTGGCAGGGGGCTGCGGGTCGGGAGTGAGGGGCACTGGCAGGGCTGGGGGGGCAGGGCTGGGCTGGCAGGGGGCTGCGGGTCGGGAGTGAGGGGCACCGGCAGGGCTGGGGGGGCAGGGGGCTGCGGGTCGGGAGTGAGGGGCACTGGCAGGGCTGGGGGGGCAGGACTGGGCTGGCAGGGGGCTGCGGGTCGGGCGTGAGGGGCACTGGCAGGGCTGGGGGGGCAGGGCTGGGCTGGCAGGGGGCTGTGGGTCGGGCGTGAGGGGCACTGGCAGGGCTGGGGGGGCAGGGCTGGGCTGGCAGGGGGCTGTGGGTCGGGAATGAGGGGCACCGGCAGGGCTCGGGGGGCAGGGCCGGGCTAGCAGGGGCTGCGGGTCGGGAATGAGGGGCACTGGCAGGGCTGGGGGGGCAGGGCTGGGCTGGCAGGGGGCTGCGGGTCGGGAGTGAGGGGCACTGGCAGGGCTGGGGGGCAGGGCTGGGCTGGCAGGGGGCTGCGGGTCGGGAGTGAGGGGCACCGGCAGGGCTGGGCTGGCAGGGGGCTGCGGGTCGGGAGTGAGGGGCACCGGCAGGGCTCGGGGGGCAGGGCCGGGCTAGCAGGGGCTGCGGGTCGGGAGTGAGGGGCACTGGCAGGGCTGGGGGGCAGGGCTGGGCTGGCAGGGGGCTGCGGGTCGGGAGTGAGGGGCACTGGCAGGGCTGGGGGGCAGGGCTGGGCTGGCAGGGGGCTGCGGGTCGGGAGTGAGGGGCACCGGCAGGGCTGGGCTGGCAGGGGGCTGCGGGTCGGGAGTGAGGGGCACTGGCAGGGCTGGGGGGCAGGGCTGGGCTGGCAGGGGGCTGCGGGTCGGGAGTGAGGGGCACTGGCAGGGCTGGGGGGCAGGGCTGGGCTGGCAGGGGGCTGCGGGTCGGGAGTGAGGGGCACTGGCAGGGCTGGGGGGCAGGGCTGGGCTGGCAGGGGGCTGCGGGTCGGGAGTGAGGGGCACCGGCAGTGCTGGGCTGGCAGGGGGCTGCGGGTCGGGAGTGAGGGGCACTGGCAGGGCTGGGGGGCAGGGCTGGGCTGGCAGGGGGCTGCGGGTCGGGAGTGAGGGGCACTGGCAGGGCTGGGGGGCAGGGCTGGGCTGGCAGGGGGCTGCGGGTCGGGAGTGAGGGGCACCGGCAGGGCTGGGGGGGCAGGGGGCTGCGGGTCGGGAGTGAGGGGCACTGGCAGGGCTGGGGGGCAGGACTGGGCTGGCAGGGGGCTGCGGGTCGGGAGTGAGGGGCACTGGCAGGGCTGGGGGGGCAGGGCTGGGCTGGCAGGGGGCTGCGGGTCGGGAGTGAGGGGCACCGGCAGGGCTGGGGGGGCAGGGGGCTGCGGGTCGGGAGTGAGGGGCACTGGCAGGGCTGGGGGGGCAGGGCTGGGCTGGCAGGGGGCTGCGGGTCGGGAGTGAGGGGCACCGGCAGGGCTGGGGGGGCAGGGGGCTGCGGGTCGGGAGTGAGGGGCACTGGCAGGGCTGGGGGGGCAGGGCTGGGGGGGCAGGGGGCTGCGGGTCGGGAGTGAGGGGCACCGGCAGGGCTGGGCTGGCAGGGGGCTGCGGGTCGGGAGTGAGGGGCACTGGCAGGGCTGGGGGGCAGGGCTGGGCTGGCAGGGGGCTGCGGGTCGGGAGTGAGGGGCACCGGCAGAGCTGGGGCGGCAGGGCTGGGCTGGCAGGGGGCTGCGGGTCGGGAGTGAGGGGCACTGGCAGGGCTGTGGGGGGCAGGGCCGGGCTGGCAGGGGGCTGCGGGTCGGGAGTGAGGGGCACCGGCAGGGCTGGGGGGGCAGGGCTGGGCTGGCAGGGGGCTGCGGGTCGGGAGTGAGGGGCACCGGCAGGGCTGGGGGGGCCCAGGGCCGGGCTAGCAGGGGCTGCGGGTCGGGAGTGAGGGGCACCGGCAGGGCTGGGGGGGCCCAGGACTGGGCTGGCAGGGGGCTGCGGGTCGGGAGTGAGGGGCACCGGCAGGGCTGGGGGGGCAGGGCTGGGCTGGCAGGGCGCTGCGGGTCGGGAGTGAGGGGCACTGGCAGGGCTGGGGGGGCCCAGGGCTGGGCTGGCAGGGGGCTGCGGGTCAGGAGTGAGGGGCACCGGCAGGGCTGTGGGGGGCAGGACTGGGCTGGCAGGGGGCTGCAGGTCAGGAGTGAGGGGCACTGGCAGGGCTGGGGGGGCAGGGCTGGGCTAGCAGGGGGCTGCGGGTTGGGAGTGAGGGGCACCGGCAGGGCTGGGGGGGCCCAGGGCCGGGCTAGCAGGGGGCTGCGGGTCGGGAGTGAGAGGCACCGGCAGGGCTGGGGGGGCCGAGGGCCGGGCTGGCAGGGGGCTGTGGGTCGGGAGTGAGGGGCACCGGCAGGGCTGGGGGGGCCGAGGGCCGGGCTAGCAGGGGCTGCGGGTCGGGAGTGAGGGGCACCGGCAGGGCTGGGGGGGCCCAGGACTGGGCTGGCAGGGGGCTGCGGGTCGGGAGTGAGGGGCACCGGCAGGGCTGGGGGGGCAGGGGGCTGCGGGTCGGGCGTGAGGGGCACTGGCAGGGCTGGGGGGGCAGGGCTGGGCTGGCAGGGGGCTGTGGGTCGGGCGTGAGGGGCACTGGCAGGGCTGGGGGGCAGGGCTGGGCTGGCAGGGGGCTGCGGGTCGGGAGTGAGGGGCACTGGCAGGGCTGGGGGGGCAGGGCTGGGCTGGCAGGGGGCTGCGGGTCGGGAGTGAGGGGCACCGGCAGGGCTGGGGGGGCAGGGGGCTGCGGGTCGGGCGTGAGGGGCACTGGCAGGGCTGGGGGGCAGGACTGGGCTGGCAGGGGGCTGCGGGTCGGGAGTGAGGGGCACTGGCAGGGCTGGGGGGGCAGGGCTGGGCTGGCAGGGGGCTGTGGGTCGGGCGTGAGGGGCACTGGCAGGGCTGGGGGGGCAGGGCTGGGCTGGCAGGGGGCTGTGGGTCGGGCGTGAGGGGCACTGGCAGGGCTGGGGGGGCAGGGCTGGGCTGGCAGGGGGCTGTAGGTCGGGAATGAGGGGCACCGGCAGGGCTCGGGGGGCAGGGCCGGGCTAGCAGGGGCTGCGGGTCGGGAATGAGGGGCACCGGCAGGGCTGGGGGGGCCCAGGGCCGGGCTAGCAGGGGCTGCGGGTCGGGAGTGAGGGGCACCGGCAGGGCTGGGGGGGCCCAGGACTGGGCTGGCAGGGGGCTGCGGGTCGGGAGTGAGGGGCACCGGCAGGGCTGGGGGGGCAGGGCTGGGCTGGCAGGGCGCTGCGGGTCGGGAGTGAGGGGCACTGGCAGGGCTGGGGGGGCCCAGGGCTGGGCTGGCAGGGGGCTGCGGGTCAGGAGTGAGGGGCACCGGCAGGGCTGTGGGGGGCAGGACTGGGCTGGCAGGGGGCTGCAGGTCAGGAGTGAGGGGCACTGGCAGGGCTGGGGGGGCAGGGCTGGGCTAGCAGGGGGCTGCGGGTTGGGAGTGAGGGGCACCGGCAGGGCTGGGGTGGCCCAGGGCCGGGCTAGCAGGGGGCTGCGGGTCGGGAGTGAGAGGCACCGGCAGGGCTGGGGGGGCCGAGGGCCGGGCTGGCAGGGGGCTGTGGGTCGGGAGTGAGGGGCACCGGCAGGGCTGGGGGGGCCCAGGGCCGGGCTAGCAGGGGCTGCGGGTCGGGAGTGAGGGGCACCGGCAGGGCTGGGGGGGCCCAGGACTGGGCTGGCAGGGGGCTGCGGGTCGGGAGTGAGGGGCACCGGCAGGGCTGGGGGGGCAGGGGGCTGCGGGTCGGGCGTGAGGGGCACTGGCAGGGCTGGGGGGGCAGGGCTGGGCTGGCAGGGGGCTGTGGGTCGGGCGTGAGGGGCACTGGCAGGGCTGGGGGGCAGGGCTGGGCTGGCAGGGGGCTGCGGGTCGGGAGTGAGGGGCACTGGCAGGGCTGGGGGGGCAGGGCTGGGCTGGCAGGGGGCTGCGGGTCGGGAGTGAGGGCACCGGCAGGGCTGGTGGGCAGGGCTGGGCTGGCAGGGGGCTGCGGGTCGGGAGTGAGGGGCACCGGCAGGGCTGGGGGGCAGGGCTGGGCTGGCAGGGGGCTGCGGGTCGGGAGTGAGGGGCACCGGCAGGGCTCGGGGGGCAGGGCCGGGCTAGCAGGGGCTGCGGGTCGGGAGTGAGGGGCACTGGCAGGGCTGGGGGGCAGGGCTGGGCTGGCAGGGGGCTGCGGGTCGGGAGTGAGGGGCACTGGCAGGGCTGGGGGGCAGGGCTGGGCTGGCAGGGGGCTGCGGGTCGGGAGTGAGGGGCACCGGCAGGGCTGGGCTGGCAGGGGGCTGCGGGTCGGGAGTGAGGGGCACTGGCAGGGCTGGGGGGCAGGGCTGGGCTGGCAGGGGGCTGCGGGTCGGGAGTGAGGGGCACTGGCAGGGCTGGGGGGCAGGGCTGGGCTGGCAGGGGGCTGCGGGTCGGGAGTGAGGGGCACTGGCAGGGCTGGGGGGCAGGGCTGGGCTGGCAGGGGGCTGCGGGTCGGGAGTGAGGGGCACCGGCAGTGCTGGGCTGGCAGGGGGCTGCGGGTCGGGAGTGAGGGGCACTGGCAGGGCTGGGGGGCAGGGCTGGGCTGGCAGGGGGCTGCGGGTCGGGAGTGAGGGGCACTGGCAGGGCTGGGGGGCAGGGCTGGGCTGGCAGGGGGCTGCGGGTCGGGAGTGAGGGGCACCGGCAGGGCTGGGGGGGCAGGGGGCTGCGGGTCGGGAGTGAGGGGCACTGGCAGGGCTGGGGGGCAGGACTGGGCTGGCAGGGGGCTGCGGGTCGGGAGTGAGGGGCACTGGCAGGGCTGGGGGGGCAGGGCTGGGCTGGCAGGGGGCTGCGGGTCGGGAGTGAGGGGCACCGGCAGGGCTGGGGGGGCAGGGGGCTGCGGGTCGGGAGTGAGGGGCACTGGCAGGGCTGGGGGGGCAGGGCTGGGCTGGCAGGGGGCTGCGGGTCGGGAGTGAGGGGCACCGGCAGGGCTGGGCTGGCAGGGGGCTGCGGGTCGGGAGTGAGGGGCACCGGCAGGGCTGGGGGGGCAGGGGGCTGCGGGTCGGGCGTGAGGGGCACTGGCAGGGCTGGGGGGCAGGACTGGGCTGGCAGGGGGCTGCGGGTCGGGAGTGAGGGGCACTGGCAGGGCTGGGGGGGCAGGGCTGGGCTGGCAGGGGGCTGTGGGTCGGGCGTGAGGGGCACTGGCAGGGCTGGGGGGGCAGGGCTGGGCTGGCAGGGGGCTGTGGGTCGGGAATGAGGGGCACCGGCAGGGCTCGGGGGGCAGGGCCGGGCTAGCAGGGGCTGCGGGTCGGGAATGAGGGGCACTGGCAGGGCTGGGGGGGCAGGGCTGGGCTGGCAGGGGGCTGCGGGTCGGGAGTGAGGGGCACTGGCAGGGCTGGGGGGCAGGGCTGGGCTGGCAGGGGGCTGCGGGTCGGGAGTGAGGGGCACCGGCAGGGCTGGGCTGGCAGGGGGCTGCGGGTCGGGAGTGAGGGGCACCGGCAGGGCTCGGGGGGCAGGGCCGGGCTAGCAGGGGCTGCGGGTCGGGAGTGAGGGGCACTGGCAGGGCTGGGGGGCAGGGCTGGGCTGGCAGGGGGCTGCGGGTCGGGAGTGAGGGGCACTGGCAGGGCTGGGGGGCAGGGCTGGGCTGGCAGGGGGCTGCGGTTCGGGAGTGAGGGGCACCGGCAGGGCTGGGCTGGCAGGGGGCTGCGGGTCGGGAGTGAGGGGCACTGGCAGGGCTGGGGGGCAGGGCTGGGCTGGCAGGGGGCTGCGGGTCGGGAGTGAGGGGCACTGGCAGGGCTGGGGGGCAGGGCTGGGCTGGCAGGGGGCTGCGGGTCGGGAGTGAGGGGCACTGGCAGGGCTGGGGGGCAGGGCTGGGCTGGCAGGGGGCTGCGGGTCGGGAGTGAGGGGCACCGGCAGTGCTGGGCTGGCAGGGGGCTGCGGGTCGGGAGTGAGGGGCACTGGCAGGGCTGGGGGGCAGGGCTGGGCTGGCAGGGGGCTGCGGGTCGGGAGTGAGGGGCACTGGCAGGGCTGGGGGGCAGGGCTGGGCTGGCAGGGGGCTGCGGGTCGGGAGTGAGGGGCACCGGCAGGGCTGGGGGGGCAGGGGGCTGCGGGTCGGGAGTGAGGGGCACTGGCAGGGCTGGGGGGCAGGACTGGGCTGGCAGGGGGCTGCGGGTCGGGAGTGAGGGGCACTGGCAGGGCTGGGGGGGCAGGGCTGGGCTGGCAGGGGGCTGCGGGTCGGGAGTGAGGGGCACCGGCAGGGCTGGGGGGGCAGGGGGCTGCGGGTCGGGAGTGAGGGGCACTGGCAGGGCTGGGGGGGCAGGGCTGGGCTGGCAGGGGGCTGCGGGTCGGGAGTGAGGGGCACCGGCAGGGCTGGGGGGGCAGGGGGCTGCGGGTCGGGAGTGAGGGGCACTGGCAGGGCTGGGGGGGCAGGGCTGGGGGGGCAGGGGGCTGCGGGTCGGGAGTGAGGGGCACCGGCAGGGCTGGGCTGGCAGGGGGCTGCGGGTCGGGAGTGAGGGGCACTGGCAGGGCTGGGGGGCAGGGCTGGGCTGGCAGGGGGCTGCGGGTCGGGAGTGAGGGGCACTGGCAGGGCTGGGGGGCAGGGCTGGGCTGGCAGGGGGCTGCGGGTCGGGAGTGAGGGGCACTGGCAGGGCTGGGGGGCAGGGCTGGGCTGGCAGGGGGCTGCGGGTCGGGAGTGAGGGGCACTGGCAGGGCTGGGGGGCAGGGCTGGGCTGGCAGGGGGCTGCGGGTCGGGAGTGAGGGGCACTGGCAGGGCTGGGGGGCAGGGCTGGGCTGGCAGGGGAAGGCGGGTCGGGAGTGAGGGGCACCGGCAGGGCTGGGGGGCAGGGCTGGGCTGGCAGGGGGCTGCGGGTCGGGAGTGAGGGGCACTGGCAGGGCTGGGGGGCAGGACTGGGCTGGCAGGGGGCTGCGGGTCGGGAGTGAGGGGCACTGGCAGGGCTGGGGGGCAGGACTGGGCTGGCAGGGGGCTGCGGGTCGGGAGTGAGGGGCACAGGCAGGGCTGGGGGGCAGGGCTGGGCTGGCAGGGGGCTGCGGGTCGGGAGTGAGGGGCACCGGCAGGGCTGGGGGGCAGGGCTGGGCTGGCAGGGGGCTGCGGGTCGGGCGTGAGGGGCACCGGCAGGGCTGGGGGGCAGGGCTGGGCTGGCAGGGGGCTGCGGGTCGGGAGTGAGGGGCACCGGCAGGGCTGGGGGGCAGGGCTGGGCTGGCAGGGGGCTGCGGGTCGGGAGTGAGGGGCACTGGCAGGGCTGGGGGGCAGGGCTGGGCTGGCAGGGGGCTGCGGGTCGGGCGTGAGGGGCACTGGCAGGGCTGGGGGGCAGGGCTGGGCTGGCAGGGGGCTGCGGGTCGGGCGTGAGGGGCACTGGCAGGGCTGGGGGGCAGGGCAGGGCTGGCAGGGGGCTGCGGGTCGGGAGTGAGGGGCACTGGCAGGGCTGGGGGGCAGGGCTGGGCTGGCAGGGGGCTGCGGGTCGGGAGTGAGGGGCACCGGCAGGGCTGGGGGGCAGGGCTGGGCTGGCAGGGGGCTGCGGGTCGGGAGTGAGGGGCACTGGCAGGGCTGGGGGGCAGGGCTGGGCTGGCAGGGGGCTGCGGGTCGGGAGTGAGGGGCACTGGCAGGGCTGGGGGGCAGGGCTGGGCTGGCAGGGGGCTGCGGGTCGGGAGTGAGGGGCACTGGCAGGGCTGGGGGGCAGGGCTGGGGGGGCAGGGGGCTGCGGGTCGGGAGTGAGGGGCACTGGCAGGGCTGGGGGGCAGGGCTGGGCTGGCAGGGGGCTGCGGGTCGGGAGTGAGGGGCACCGGCAGGGCTGGGGGGCAGGGCTGGGCTGGCAGGGGAAGGCGGGTCGGGAGTGAGGGGCACCGGCAGGGCTGGGGGGCAGGGCTGGGCTGGCAGGGGGCTGCGGGTCGGGAGTGAGGGGCACTGGCAGGGCTGGGGGGCAGGACTGGGCTGGCAGGGGGCTGCGGGTCGGGAGTGAGGGGCACTGGCAGGGCTGGGGGGCAGGACTGGGCTGGCAGGGGGCTGCGGGTCGGGAGTGAGGGGCACCGGCAGGGCTGGGGGGCAGGGCTGGGCTGGCAGGGGGCTGCGGGTCGGGAGTGAGGGGCACTGGCAGGGCTGGGGGGCAGGGCTGGGCTGGCAGGGGGCTGCGGGTCGGGAGTGAGGGGCCCGGCTCCTGGAGCAGTTCAGTCCCAGCTCCGGGCGGCTCCACCCCAGACTCAGCATCACAGGGCCGGAGTCGGTGGGGTGGGGGCGGCGGGGGGGGACACATGGGGGGGGCTCCGGCAGCCTAGGGGGGGAGCACAGACCCGGGAGCCCCAGAGTGCTGGGGGGGTCGGGGGGGGGTTGCGAGGGGGGTGATACAGCAGGGCGAGGCCGCCCCCTGGTGGCGGATGGTGGAACTGCAGCCCCCTGGTGGGAGGATGGAGAAAGGCAGCGGGGCGGCTTTAGGGGGGTGTCTCTGCCGGGTGTGACTGTGTCCCGCTACTGGGGGGGGGGTCCCTGCTGCCCCCTGCGGGCTGTGCTGTGTGGGGGAGGGGGGGGGTACATGTGTGGGGGGTGGGGCTGGGGGCATGTGGAGGGGGGCAGGTATGGGGGGGGTGTGGGGGGTGGGGGGCGAGTGTGGAGCTGGTGCACATGTGGGGTGGAGGACGTGTAGGGGGTATGTGTGGGGCTGGGACAGGGGGGTATGTGTGGGGCAGGGGCGTTTGTGGGGTGGGTGTGTGTGGAGGGGGCAGGTATGGGGTGTCGGGGGGTACGTGTGTGGGGCAGGGGGTGTTGGGGGGTACGTGTGTGGGCCGGGGGCGTGTGTGGGGCAGGGGTGTGTGGAGAGGGGCAGGTATGGGGTGTCGGGGGGTACGTGTGTGGGGCGGGGGATGTTGGGGGGTATGTATGGGTCGGGGGGGTGTGGGTCTCCGTCCCCCCCCGGCTCAGCCCCCCTAGCCCCGGAGGCTGCCCCCAATGGCGGCGTACGTGACGATTTCGCCCGCGGGCGCCGGGCGCCGACCCAGCTTCACCCTCAGCTCGGCGTAGCTCAGCTCCGGGGCCGGGGCCTAGGGCAAGACGGACCCGTCAGCCCCCCCTCCAGACCCGTCAGACCCCCCCACAGACCCCTCCACCCCCCCGGACCCGTCAGTCCCCCCAGACCCATCAGACCCCCCCACAGACCCGTCTAATCCCCCCACAGACCCCTCCACCCCCCACAGACCCATCCAATCCCCCCACAGACCCCTCAACCCCCCTGGACCCATCAGACCCCCCACAGACCCCCTCAGCCCCACCCGGACCCATCAGCCCCCCCACAGACCCGTCAGACCTCACAGACCCCCTCAGCCCCCCTTCCCGGACCCATCAGCCCCCCCTGGACCCGTCAGACCCCACCACAGACCTGTCAGACCCCCCACACAGACCCCTCAACCCCCCTCACAGACCCATCAGACCCCCCCAGACCCGTCAGATCCCCCACTCGGCCCCATCAGCCCCCCACACAGCCCCGTCAGCGCCCCCAGACCTGTCAGACCCCCCCATACAGACCTGTTGGGCCCCCCTGGCCCCATCAGACCCCCCACACCCAAACCTGTCAGCCCCCCACTACAGACCCCTCAACCCCCCCTCACAGACCCGTCAGCCCCCCCCCACAGAGACCTGTCAGCCCCCACACACAGACCCGTCAGCCCCCCACAGCCATCCCCAGCCAGGATTGTCCCCTCAGCTCTTCCCCCAGGTGATCCGCCCCCCACAGCCCTGCCACCCTCCACAGACAGCACCCCCAGCCGGGATCAGCCCCCACATCCCGAGCCACCCCCTAGCCCAGGCTTGTCGTCCCCCACCCCTGCACCTCCGGCAGGGGAGCCTCCGACTCACAGATCCACCCCACCCCCCCGGATACTGGGCTGCCTGTCCCTGCAGACACCCCTCCATCCATCCCTCCATCCCCCCCACACATCCCTCCAGCCTCCCTCCATCCCCACCCCCCTTCCATCCATCCCTGGGTCTCACTCTGGACTCGGCCCTTGGGGTCCCCCTGCTGCTCACCCCCTTCGCTGCGTTCGCTAGGACCTTTGCCCCAACCCCCCCCCATGGGGCAGGACCCTGCACCGGGCGTGGGGGAAGGGACCCCGTTCTGTGGGGCCCAGTGGGGTCTCACCTGCACTGGGGCTTCCGTCTGGGGTCCTACTTCTCTCCGGTCTGGGGGGGACATCATTAATGTAATTAATTAACCAGCAGGAGCTATGAATCGCTAGTCAGCAGCCCAGAATCACAGCTCAGCCAGTAGCCAATTAGAACAATCAGTAGCCAATTATAAAGTTCGTTGGCCTAATCAGCTCTCAGGAAGAGCCAATAATCAGTTCTTGGCATCAGCATAAATCAGCCGCCAACAACCAGTGACCAGCAGCTACCCAGCGCAGCCAACGCTAGCCAGTAGCCATTCAGCAAGAATCAGTAGCCGGCCAGTAATCGATAATCACTAACACAGCCGGCAGTCTGTGGTCGTTAATAGGAGAGTGGTGATTGGCAGCCGACAGGAAGACAACAGGGATCAGTAGCCAGGAATTGATAATTAGTGGCCAATAGACAACTATGGGTAGAAGCCAATAAGCAGAAGCCATCAGCCAGTCGTCAATAACCTTTAGACAATAATCAGTAGCCGTTAGTCAATTGCTGGTAGCCAGTAATCTAGTAAGAATCAAGAATCTTTAGCCAGGAACCAGGAGCCAAAACTTGATAATCGGTAGCCAGTGCTCAGCAGATAATAATAAATATTCAGTAGCCAGCAATCAATAATCAGTAGCCAATAATTGATAACCAGGAGCCAATTATCAATCAGTAGCTAGTAATCAATAGCCAATCAGTAGCTAATAATTAATAGTGAATAATCAATAACCAGGAGCCAATAGCCAATCAGAAACCCATAATCAGTAACCAATAATCAATAATAAGTAGTCAATAGCAAATCAGTAACTAATAATAGCAAATAATCAATAACCAGGAGCCAATTATCCATCAGTAGCTCATAAGGTCCCTAGTCAGTGGTCAGGGTCAAAGTCAAGGTCCCTGGCTAGGGGTAGGGATGGAGTTTGGGGTCAGGGTTGGGGTCTCTGGTTGGGGGTGGGGTCAGGATCAGGATCAGGGTCTCTGGTGCGGGGGGTTAGCAGTAGGGTCTGTGGTTGAGGCTTGGGTTTCAGGTCAGGGCTGGGGCTGAGGGTCGGGGGTCTCTGGT
The DNA here is from genome assembly GCF_965140295.1 of Lepidochelys olivacea. Taxonomy (NCBI): domain Eukaryota; kingdom Metazoa; phylum Chordata; order Testudines; family Cheloniidae; genus Lepidochelys; species Lepidochelys olivacea. The sequence continues at coordinate 44,898,839 of NC_140424.1, forward strand.
TGGGGGCAGCCCCTCCTCAATCTCCCTGTGACACCCTGGCACCTCACTATTCACCACTGTCGTGTAATTAGGATACGTGTTGTACAAAGCGCGCCGTGCGAGGTGTCCTTGTAACAGTCTTGATCTGCTGGACCGGCCGATCTCGTTGGATTGTAAGCGTCGGGTGTGACGTTAGGAAGTTTGCTGGTGTGTGTGTGTTACTGAAACACGTCGCAAGCCTGAGAACACCCACAAGCAGCCTTTCGGGTGCGACTGTGAAAAGGCCAGTCAAGGCTAACGGCTCATTGAGAAACCTCTGGGAAACGCTGGTGAAAGGGCAGCTGGGAGGCTTTGCAGCTTGTCACAGCAGCTCAGTGCGAGAGGGAGCCCAGGCCGGCGGGTTGGGGGGCTCAGTGGTGCCCCAGTTCCAGGGGGTGCCCGGGGGGGGACTCGTCCCACTCACCTCGTCTCCTCTTGTGGCAGATCAAAATCAGGGCTGCGACTCCGCCAGCAACCCCCACCGCCGCGCCGAAGCCCAAGCTGAGCATGCTCAGCGTTAGGGGGGCCGGTGGGGGGGGGCCTGGCGGGCGGTTGGGGAGAGAAGAAAAGAGGGAATGAGACCAAGTGGCCGGAGAAGGCGGGGAAGCTGGCGCTGACTGCTTCCCTGCGCCTCTCTGCACCCCTCCTTTCTTCTCTCCATTCGTTCCTTTCTCCCTCCCTTCATCCCCTCGCCCTTCCCTTGGTCTCACTTTTCATCCCCTCGTTCACTTTTTCACTCGTTCTTTCATTTGTTCATTACTCAGCCCCTCCTTCTGGCCCGTCTTTCACGCACTCCCCGGCTGCGCTTCTGCCTTCGCATCTTTCCCCCTCCCTCCGCCCTTTGCGGTCCACGATGCGCCCCCACGGCCTGTGCTCTGCCCCGACTCCGCCATCAGCCTCGCACTCAAAACCAGCCACTAAGAACGACCCACAAATAACACTAACAGCCCCTTTTCCCCCTTTTCAATCCAGAACCACCCCCCGCGATCTAGCCACCAGACCCCACTCCCCACCCAGAGCCTGGAGAGAACCCAGGAGTCCTGGCTCCCAGCCCCCCTGCTCTAACCACCAGACCCCACTCCCTTCCCAGAGCTGGGGAGAGAACCCAGGAGTCCTGGCCTGCCCTGGACTCACCTGGTTTCAGCACCTGGAGCCATGTCCCATTCCCCGCCCCCACTCCCACGGTGGGGATCTTCACCAGGCAGCGGTAGGTCCCAGCGTCGTAGGGTCTCAGGTCCCGCAGCTCCACGTCGGCTCTCCTCTCCCGCAGGAAGCTCCGGTCCCGGGCCTGGCTCACCCGGCCCCTGAACTCCTGGGTCTCGTTGCTCAGCTCCAGCCAGGCGCCCGCCACCTCCTTCACCCAGGTGTAGCTGCCCAGCCTGGGCTCCCGGGTGCTGTTGTAGGTGCAGGGCAGGGTGACGGAGCCACCCTCGGTGCCCTGCACGGAGCTGGGCTGGGAGACCCACAGGCCCTGTGCCCAGGAACCTGAGGCATCAAAGGCCAAGGGTCAGCAGGACAGAAGACCACATTCCTGTCCCAGAGCTGGGGAGAGAACCCAAGAGTCCTGGCTCCCAGCCCCCCTGCTCTAACCCCCAGACCCACTCCTCTCGCAGAGCCAGGGAGAGAACCCAGGAGTCCTGGCTCCCAACCCACCCCTGCTCTAACCACCAGACCTCACTGCCCTCCCAGAGCCGGGGAGAGAACCCAGGAGTCCTGGCTCCCAACCCACCCCCGCTCTAACCACTAGACCACACTCCCCTCCCAGGGCTGGGGAGAGAGCGCCGAGGGTTTGGCCAGGCCTCCCTTGCCCACGGCCAGTGGACAACACTCAGCCATCGTGCCTGGTCTCCTCTCAGCACCCGACTGCACCCAACGACCGCCGGATTGTCTCTGGCCAACGCGTCTTCCAGGAAGGCCTCCAGGTTGGAGTTGGACAATCCACCGCTTCCCTTGGTGGGTCTTTCCAATGGTCCATCCCCCTCACTCTTAAACACTGGAGCCTTATTTCTAATGGGACTGTGTCTGGCCTTCATTTCCACCTTTGGGCCTTGGGCTGCCCTTCTCCGGTAGGAGAAAGAGCCCTTCGGGGCCGCGTATCATCGCCCTGAGAAGGTCCCTTCTCCATCTTCTGCCGGGTGCGCTGAATGGATGGAGCTTCTTACGTCTCCCACTCTCAGGTCTGTTTCTCCCACCCTCCAACCACTTGTGTGGCTGCCCTCTCTAAGGTCTCCACATCCGAGTCTTGTAGGACAATCCCCAACCTTGAGCTGCAGGGTCCGAGAGCTGCCCAATCCACCACGGCCGTAGGTAAGTTGCTCCGACGGTTAATTACCCCTCAACTGTTCGAAAGTTGAGCCGCGTTCCCCGTCTGAGTTTGTCTGGTGGAGCTCATTCAGCTGCAGTCTGCTGGACGGAGGAGTCCTCGAGTATCAGAAATCTTCTCCCTCCGTCGTCGCCTTTCCTTGGATAAATCCACGTTTAACTCCCGGCTTTGGCCCTTCCGTCATTTACACGTATTCTCCAAATGAAGCGCCCAAGACATTCCAGTGATGTTGTTGCCAATTCTGGCTATTTTATCCCAATATCTGGTGTTTTTCTTCAACTCCTGGCTCTTGGTGTTGGGTGGATATGTAACATGTTTACCAAAAAGACCCCAAAACCGGTTTCTAGCCCTTTGGATTGTGGAGAAAACCCAGCAAACGCGATTGCGAAAGGGAAAGGCCTGTTTTTTCACCAACGGAAAATCTTCGACATGAACAGAAAGGCTATGGCGTGGGCCTCTTTCAGGTTTGCAGCATTCGCAACACGTGTTGGGTTCCTGGCTGAAACCCCTCAAATCTGGGATGAGGATTTAATGTAACGGAAAAGCCTTTTCCCACCGAAAAACTTTTGGACGGAAGTTTTTTATCCACCCTCGCGGCTTGATAATCAAGAGGCAAAGAAAGACAACTCCCAGCGGGATTACTTTTCACAACCGTGATTTTTTTCAAAGCCCGTCTCATGACTCACGGCAGAGCCAGACGTGTGCTTGGACATTGGAATTGGCCACTTAAGAAAACAAGGTGATCAACCAGCTCTGTGGGAGGTATATTCGCTTGCTCACGGCGCCTGCATCCTCTTCAATGTAAGAGCACAACTTGTCCCACGGAATCCAGTGAGCAGCAGCGCCAACCCCAGCCAGGATTTAACCTCCCCCCAAAATCATGAGATTTGCCTAAAATTCCCAAGATTTAGAAAAAAAGACAAAATCTTTGGCTACCTTTTGCGGGGTCGGAATTCATGGTTTTGAATGTTTCTCCACAATGCAAAATGCTAGGAACTTACTGGGGTTTTTTTAAAAGAAAAACTGACCTTTCCCCGTAGAACTGCAGAAGCCGAAAACACCGAATATCGTCAAAATAAAGCCGTGTCCTGGCAATTTGAGACTAAAGATGGTGATTTCTCTGCGGCCGTGAAATTCTCTGCCAGGGAGAATTGTTTGTTTCTGGCAAGTTGTTTCCATTTCTCATTCAATGACTGTCCTCGTTCAAACGCCAAGAAAACGTGGATTAGATAAAGATTAAATAATCCAGATTAGATTAAGATTAAGTCAAATAATCCCCATTCAGACCATCACGCAGCCAGGATTCTGCAAACGCGGGCCCAAGGGGTTAACGTTGGACTTGGTACGTCTTTCTCGTGCACATTTTAGGGGAATCATTTGGGGTTTTTTGTCAACTTCTGTTGCTTTTTATCCCCCCCCCCCCAAATCTGGTTTCCAAAATGAAACACGTTGCTCAGAAAAAGGTATTCTCCAGGGACATTTTTCAGCGGACACTGTCGTGGGTTTTCAAAACTGGGAGGGGGGAATCTTGAGTTTTCATCAAACCCTGTTACAGAATTATTTGGGGTTTTCTGGGCTTTGGAAAGGGCGAACGATTGGTTGGAAAGGAGATAATACATAAGCGGCTTTCGGTGATTTTCACTGCTTGGTTGGGTGGGTTGGTTCATCTTTTCCCTGGATGTCTTGAGGAAACATTCTGGGGGTTTTCCACCCAAACGTCAACACCCGAATGCTCCGAGGAGCTTGGCAGGTCTCCCGGTCACCAAGAGAAGTCGGTCCCGGAGGAGCTCTTACCTCACCCGGCGTGTCAGACTTTGAAAAAGTCAAATTTGATTTGGGGGGAGCAAAAAACCCCCCAAAATTGAGATGAAAACCAGAAAAATTGAAGGGTTTTTGTATCTTTCCGCCTGGATCCACGTTTCAGTGCAGCCGTGGCTGGCGGCCGCCTCGGGACCCGCTTGGGGTGTCAAGGGGGGGTAGAGCGCCCGGGGGGGGATCACATCAGACCAGGGAGGGCGAATTCCCTCCGGATGGGGCTGTGGCGAGAACATAGCCAGGATGATGCCGCCGGGCCTGGGGTCCAGGTTCAAACGGGCTACGGGGGCGGTTGGCTGGGGCACGGCTGGACCCCCCGGCTGGAGGGGGGGTCGGGGGAGGGATGGACAGAATGTGGAAGGGGGGGCATGAAGCGATAACCCAGGAGGGGATCAGGGGACTTCCCCGCACCCAGGGGGCGCCGAGGTGGGACCCCATTCCGGGGGGAGGCCGATCTGCGGGAAGGGACGATTGTGCCCCTGGGTCCATCCCCGGCTGCAGGACCCCTGGGGTGGGGGGCAGGAGGGGCAGGGTCCACCTTACCGGAGCAGCTGAGCAGGCAAAGGCAAAGCTGGGGCAGAGCCATGGGTCCGGGTGGCTGCAGGGGTCACGGAGTGAGACCCCGACCCCGCGGGGCGACAGGATCCAGGCAGCCCCCACCGGACGTGAGTCACAGAAACCAGAGCGAGCGGGGCCCAGACAGCGACGCCTACGCTGGGCCGGAAACCTCCCTCCCCGGCCCCCCGCCAGGCTCCTCTGCCCCTGGCCCTGCCAGTGCCCCTCACTCCCGACCCACAGCCCCTTTCCTGCCCAGCCCAGCCCTGCCGGTGCCCCTCACTCCCGACCCACAGCCCCTTTCCTGCCCAGCCCAGCCCTGCCCCCCAGCCCTGCCGGTGCCCCTCACTCCCGACCCACAGCCCCCTGCCAGCCCAGCCCTCCCCCCCCCAGCCCTGCCGGTGCCCCTCACTCCCGACCCACAGCCCCCTGCCAGCCCAGCCCTGCCCCCACCCAGCCCTGCCGGTGCCCCCCAGCCCTGCCGGTGCCCCTCACTCCCGACCCACAGCCCCTTTCCTGCCCAGCCCAGCCCTGCCGGTGCCCCTCACTCCCGACCCACAGCCCCCTGCCAGCCCAGCCCTGACCCCCCCAGCCCTGCCGGTGCCCCTCACTCCCGACCCGCAGCCCCCTGCCAGCCCGGCCTTGCCCCCCCCAGCCCTGCCGGTGCCCCTCACTCCCGACCCACAGCCCCTTTCCTGCCCAGCCCAGCCCTGCCGGTGCCCCTCACTCCCGACCCACAGCCCCTTTCCTGCCCAGCCCAGCCCTGCCCCCCAGCCCTGCCGGTGCCCCTCACTCCCGACCCACAGCCCCCTGCCAGCCCAGCCCTGCCCCCCCCAGCCCTGCCGGTGCCCCTCACTCCCGACCCACAGCCCCCTGCCAGCCCAGCCCTGCCCCCCCCCAGCCCTGTCGGTGCCCCTCACTCCCGACCCACAGCCCCCTGCCAGCCCAGCCCTGCCGGTGCCCCCCAGCCCTGCCGGTGCCCCTCACTCCCGACCCACAGCCCCCTGCCAGCCCAGCCCTGCCCCCCAGCCCTGCCGGTGCCCCTCACTCCCGACCCCCAGCCCACCGGGCTCTGCACCTGAGCTGTCTCTGTGGTTCACACACTCGCCGAGGTATCGAGCGTCTGGCACCAGACAGGGCCGGGGTCAGCAGCCCGGCGCAGAGATGCTGGGGGGTGGGGGCACGCGGGGCCTCTCGCTGTGTTGCAGGTCGGGGCCGGGGGCCGACAGGGCCCCTGTGGGCTCCAGGCTGACGTACAAACCCACTGGGCTGAGCACGGGCGGCCGCGAGGCATTTCCTCTGCAACCCCAACCCCCAGCTCCCAGCTGCCCAGGTCTGCAGCCTCGGCCGGCACCCAGGGGCTGCGGGTCGGGAGGGAGGGGCACCGGCAGGGCTGGGGGGGCCCAGGGCTGGGCTGGCAGGGGGCTGCGGGTTGGGAGTGAGGGGCACCGGGAGATGGGGGGGTCTCCCCGCATTAGACTCATTTCTGGGCCCCAGGACTTTGTTCCACTTGAACCGAGTTGCTCCAGGAAGCCTCAAAAATCAAAATATTTCAACGGGGCAAAAGTCAGAAATCACACGCTTGGGTCAGGGAGGGGCATCGGGCTCGAACCCCAGGCCCTGTGTCCCATCCCCCCCCGACCCACCAGGACTCCTGGGTTCTTTCTCCTGCTCTGGGAGGGGAGTGGTGTCTAGTGGTTAGAGCTGGGTGTGGGGGGAGGCGAGTCAGGGCGCCTCGTGCCTCAGTTTACCCCTTTTGGCGTGATTTCTGGGTGCCTGGCAGGAGGCAGGGGGCTTTGCCAGGAGGAAGTGGAGGCGTCCTGGCTTCCAGCTCCCACTCCCCCCAGCACTGGGGACAGAACCCAGGAGTCCTGGCTCCCAGCACGCCCTGCACTGACCCACTCGACCCCAGTCCCCTCCCAGAGCTGGGGACAGAACCCAGGAGTCCTGGCTCCCAGCACCACCCCCCCTCCAGACTTTGTCTCTTGCAGCCGATGGGAGGCCATCCAGGGAATCGTTGGTGGAGATTTTCCACCTGGACGACAGCAGCTCCCACTTCCACTGCGAGGAGATCGCCAAAGGTAGGGGGCGCCAGGGGCGGGAGGCTGGGGGGATCGGGGGGCACTGGGGTACAGGGCTGGGGGGATTTGGGGGGTGCTGGGGGGGTTCCGGGGGCTCTTCACTTCAGGGAGCTGGGCGGGGGCTGGGGGGGCCAGGCGTAAAGGCTGCAGGAACCGGGTGGGGGCTTCAGGAGGGGGTACAGGCTGCGGGGGGGACTCGGGGGGCTCAGGGGGGCACCAGGCAGGAGGATGGGTGGGGCCCAGCGCGGGCAGGGCCTCGTGTGTGACTATCGGTGGGTAACGGGCCCGGTGCCCCTCACTCCCGACCCATAGCCCCCTGGGCTCCCCTCCACCACTCTGCCGGTGCCCCTCACTCCCAACCCGCAGCCCCCTGCTAGCCCAGCCCTGCCCCCCGCCCCCAGCCCTGCCGGTGCCCCTCACTCCCGACCCGCAGCCCCTGCTTATCCGTCCAGTCTCTGTGGCCCAGCGCAGCTGGTCGTGCTGGTCAGCGATGAGAACGGAAACACAGACGCCTTCCCCGTGGCCTATTGGACTCCCGGCCCCACCGCCTCACGGTAACCTCCCAACCCCCACGGGCCTAGCCATGAGCGGGGTTGGGGCCCGGACGCCTGGGTTCTCTCCCCAGCTCTGGGAGGGGAGTGGGGTCTAGGGTGAGAGCCGGGGGTCTCAGAGCCCGGACTCCTGGGTTCTCATCCTTATTGCGACTCTCTTTCTCCCCACAGGTGAGGGGGGGTCCTGTGCTCACCCCATGGCTCAGCAGGGGAAGGGAACGGCCAGTTCCCGCCGAGCGACCCATATGGTCCCCTGTAAACAGCGCCGACGCGGCAAAGGGTCTCTGGGGGCTTTAAGCTTTCAATAAACGCAGACGCCCTGGAGGTAGAAATGTCTCGCTGAACATTTCATCACCACGGAGCCGCGACGGGCTGGGTGGGGACCCCTCGCCCGGCGCTGGGACGCAGCCCCTCTGCGGGGGGCGCCAGGGGGCAGGTTATAGGGGGATCCCTTGCTAAGCACCGAGCCACAGCCCCGCTCTGGGGTGGAACAGAGGCTGGTTACCCGGGGACCCCTTGCCCGGCGCTCAGATGCAGCTGGCTCTGGGGTGGGGGGGCTGGGGAACCACCAAACAGAACAAAATGTCTGGGACAAGACTGGGGTCTCTGGGCTGGCACCAGCTGGCAGGGGAGAGCGCCCCCTGCTGCCCCCATGCCGCCCTGGCCCCCCAGCTCGGTGACACCCCCCGGAGTCAACGGTTCCTTGAGGCGGTAGAAGGGGAAGTGGCCAGTCTTTATAAAGGCCAGGCCCCAGCTGCGGAAGGGGGAAGTGGTCTCGAGGCGTCGGCCCGGACTCCGGGGTCCAGCGTGGGAGGCAGAGACCGGAGCAGCCATGAGCTTCCAGCAGAATCTACAAGGTACCATCCCAGTCTCCTGCTCCAAACTCCCCGGACGCCTGGGTCCCATTCCCCATCCCATCCCGGTCACCCCCACATTCCACCCTGGACGCCTGGGTCCCATTTCCCATGCTGACCTCCCTCCCCCCACCTCCTCGGACTCCTGGGTCCCCTTCTCCTGCTCCAAACTCCCCGGATGCCTGGGTCCCATTTCCCTTCCTGACCTCCCTCCCCCCACCTCCTCGGACTCCTGGGTCCCCTTCTCCTGCTCCCCGCCTCCCCGGACGCCTGGGTCCCATTCACTATCCTCCCCATTCTCTACAGGATGGGAGCATCGCAGGGTCCCCTGGAAATGAGCACACTCCCGGACGCCTGGGTCCCATTCCCTCTCTGCACTGGGGCTGGGAGCACTGCGGGGTCCCCCAGATACGTGGGTAGGTGGGGGGAGGGGTGTTTCTCTCCGCTCACATCCCCCGGACTCAGGATCGTTCTGTCAGTTCCTCCAGCCGGGCGGGGAAAGGCAGCAAAAGCAAAACTATCTCAGAGTAACCCCAGAAAGGGGAAACAAGCCAGGCCTGAGAAAGAGGAAACCCAGAGCCTGAAAGGGGGGCTGCGGGTCGGGAGTGAGGGGCACCGGCAGAGCGGGGGAATCCGGGGGGCTGCGGGTCGGGAGTGAGGGGCACCGGCAGAGCGGGGGGATCCAGGGGGCTGCGGGTCGGGAGTGAGGGGCACCATTAACCCTTTGTTCCCCCCACGCCAGGGGGCAAGGCCTTCGGGGAGCTGAAGGCCCAGCAGGAGAAGGTTCTGGACTCTCTCAATAAGGTAGACGCTCCCCCCCGGGGGTCTGTGGGGGGGCCCCAGGGACGGGGGAGGGGAATGGGCCCCCCAGCCCCCCCCCCAGCCCATGTGTGTCAGACCCTGGATCACCCCCCAGCTTGCCGGACGCAGGGGGTGGAGCTACGCCGTGGCAGCTTGTGATGTCATCATGGGGAGGGCAGTGATGTCGGGGGGGCGGGGATGTTCCGAGGCTCCGGGGTCACTCACTGTGGGCTGTGATGTCATGTCCTGAGCCAGGCAGCGGCTGGGATGTTGCCCCCCCAAGTCATGATGTCGCCCCCAGTGCGCGATGATGTCACGCTCGGCACCCTGTAATGTCCTACACGGAGGGCTGTGATGTCATCAGACTGTGAGGACTTCTTGTGACATCACACGCCAGTCACTATGAGGTGTCAGGGTTGTGAGGTCATAAGCCAGGGATGATGTCAGCGGGGTCTGATGTCACACACAGATTCCTGTTATGTCACACCCAGACTGCTATGATGTCAGAGGGGTGTGAGGTCACCCGCGGAAAGTGGTGATGTCATGGGCAGGGCACTGATACCACCCACTGAGGTCCTCTGACCCCCCCAGGCCACTGCCCACCACCACGGGGCTGCCCTCCCAGCCCCGCCCCCAACCCAGCCCCCTCTCTCAGCCCCCAGCCCTGCCCCCAACCCAGCCCCCCCCCCGTCCCCAACCCAGCCCCCTCTCTCTGCCCCCAGGAATTCCTGGACGACCCCAAATACAGCACAGACGAAGACCTGCCGGAGAAGCTGGAGGCCTTCAAGAGTGAGCGACACCCGAGGGACGGATGGGGGCTCATTTGGGGCGGGGCCCAACTCGCCTGAGGGCTGAGGGGGAGACCAGGGGTCCTAGGCCCCTGGGGATGGGGGGCAGCTGGTACCTGGGGGCTGGTGCTGGGGGCCTCTGTCTAATCCTCTTGTCCGTCCGTCCGTCCTGCAGAGAAATACATGGAGTTCGACCTCAATGGGAACGGGGACATCGGTGAGTTCCCGCGTGCGAGCGTGGGTGTGCGAGCGTGGGCGTGCGAGGGCGTGCGAGCGTGGGCGGGCCCCCGCTGGCCCCACTGACCTCTGCTCCCCCCAGACATCATGGCTCTGAAGCGGATGCTGGAGAAGCTGGGGGCGGCCAAGACCCACCTGGAGCTGAAGAAAATGATCACGGAGGTGACGGGCGGCCTGGGCGAGACCATCGGGTACCGGGACTTCGTCCACATGATGCTGGGCAAGCGCTCGGCCATCTTCAAACTGTGAGCACCCCTCCCTCCCGACCCCAGGCCCCTCTGCCCCCCGGCCTGGCCGGCGCCCCTCCCTCCCGACCCCCGGCCCCTCCGCCCCCCAGCCCGGCCGGCGCCCCTCCCTCCCGACCCCCGGCCCCTCCGCCCCCCAGCCCGGCCGGCGCCCCTCCCTCCCGACCCCCGGCCCCTCCGCCCCCCAGCCCGGCCGGCGCCCCTCCCTCCCGACCCCCGGCCCCTCCGCCCCCCGGCCCGGCCGGCGCCCCTCCCTCCCGACCCCCAGCCCCTCCGCCCCCCGGCCCGGCCGGCGCCCCTCCCTCCCGACCCCCAGCCCCTCCGCCCCCCGGCCTGGCCGGCGCCCCTCCCTCCCGACCCCCAGCCCCTCCGCCCCCCGGCCTGGCCGGCGCCCCTCCCTCCCGACCCCCGGCCCCTCCGCCCCCCGGCCCAGCTGGAGCCCCTCCCTCCCGACCCGCAGCACCTGGGTCGCCCCCCATCCCCCAAGTTCACCCCCCGCTGTCAATCACCCCGTCTCCATCCCCCCCGCAGGATCCTGATGTACGAAGACAAAGCCAAGGAGAAAGAGGAGAAGCCGGCCGGACCCCCCGCCAAGAGGGCCATCGCTGACCTCCCCTAGCTGCCCCCAGCGCCCCCCCTCCGGGGGCTGTCGTGGGGCCCCGGGCAGGGAGCGGGTTCCCATGGTTCACGTCGCTGCTAGAAACCAAGCCACTAACAATGTCTGCAGGGGGCCTGGGGGGCAGCACCCAGGCTGGGGGGGCAGGGTGGGGGGAGGCTGGTTTCACAGGGGGGTCCTGGGGGGCAGAGCTGAGCCCCCCTCAGTTCACCTCAACATGACCCCTGGGCTGAGGGTCGTGACCTCTCCCCTCCCCCCCGCCCTCTTTGGCCCTAGCTCTCAGATCCTGCAAAGGATTCTGGGATTGTTAGACCATGTCCCCCCCCCCACCCGCACGACATATGCTAAGCCTGCAAAGGATTCTGGGATTGCCCCTCCCCTACGCCAGACTCACGCCAACCCCACAAAGGATTCTGGGCCAGCCAAGGCAGGGGAGGTTAAAGGTCGAGAGCTCCTTGGCACTCATGGGGTCGGCGTGAGGGGTGAAAGGTCGGAGGTCACAGAGGGTGACCCATACGTGCGGCATTGTCAATAAAGGCCTCTTAATGACCCTGCTGTTGCCTGGTGGTTTCTATGGGGGGGGGATGCGATGTCAGCCCCAGCCAATCAGGAGCCTTCAGGCAGGCGCGATGGGGATAGAAGTTTCTGATTGGCCAGGAAGTGGGTGGGTTGGGCTTTTCTGCCCAGGTGGAATGATCCATTAGCAGCGGAGGGAGGGGAAGTGGGGGTGACTCCCAGTGTAATGGCCCATTCTAGCTGGGGGGAGGTGGGATGGAATGTGCCATTGCAGAAGGGCGGGAGGTGTCTCCTGATGGAAAGGTCCATTATAGAATCGTAGGATGAGAAGGGACCTCACGAGGTCCCTAGTCCCGTCCCCTGCACTCGTGGCAGGACTCAGTATTATCTAGACCAGGGGACGGCAAACCGGCACCACGTCCCTGCGGCCCCAGAGGGGGTGGGGGGGCGGGGGCAGAGGGCTCCGTGCGCTGCCCTCGCCTGCAGGCACCGCCCCCCGCAGCTACCATTGGCCAGGGACAGGAACCTGCAGCCAATGGGAGCTTGAGGGGTGGTACCCACAGGCAAGGGCAGTGCTGCCGGACATGCTGGCCACTTCCAGGAGCGGCACGGGGCCAGGGCAGGCAGGGAGCCTGCCTTAGCCCCACAGTGCGTCACTGCCTCCCCGGAGCCGCTCAAGGTAAGCTGTGCTGGGCCGGAGCCTGCACCCCAACCCCCTCCTGCACCCCAACCCTCTGCCACACACCCTCCTGCACCCCGCACCCGTGCCCTGAGTCCCCTCCCGCACCCTTCCTGCACCCCAACACCCTGCCCTGAGCCCCTTCCTGCACCCCACCCCGCACCCCAACCCACTGCCCCAGCCCTACATTCATGGCCCTGCATGCACTTTCCCTACCCAGATGCGGCCCTCGGCTCAAAAGTTTGCCCACCCCTGATCTAGACCACCTCTGACAGGGGTTTGTCCAACCTGCTCTTAAAAATCCCCAGTGACGGAGATTCCACCACCCCTTGGGCAATTTATTCCAGGGCTTCACCACCCGGACAGCCAGGGAGCATTTCCCAACGTCCAACCGAAACCGCCCTGGCTGCAGTTTAAGCCCAGTGCTTCTTGGCCTGTCCTCAGGGGTTAACGAGAACAATTTACCTCCCTCCTCCTCCTAACAACCTTTACCTACTTGAAAACCGTTCTCAACTCATCTCCTCTCCAGACTAAACAAACCCAGGTTCTCAATCTTCCCTCCTAGCTCAAGTTTTCTAGACCTTTCATCATTTTGTTGCCCTTCTCTGGACTCTCTCCAATCTGTCCACGTCCTTCCTGAAATGTGGCGCCCAGAACCCGACACAAAACTCCAGCTGAGGCCTGATCAGCGCGGAGCAGAGCGGGAGAATTACTTCTCGTCTCTTGCTTACAACACTCCTGCTACTCCAGCCCAGAAGGATGTTCGCTCTTTTTGCGACAGCGTTACACTGTTGACCCATATTTAGCTCTTGCTCCACTCTGACCCCCAGGTCCCTTTCCGCAGGACTCATTCCTAGGCCGTCATTTCCCATTGTGCGCGTGCAACTGATTGATCCTTCCTAAGGGGAGGACTTTGCATTTGTCCTTATTGAATTTCGTCCTATTTACTTCAGACCGTTTCTCCAGTTTGTCCAGATCATTTTGAATTTTAATCCTACCCTCCAAAGCACTCGCAACCCTTCCCAGCTTGGTATCTTCTGCAAACTTTATCAGTGTCCTCTGTATGCCGTTATCTAAATCATCAATGAAGATACTGAACAGAACCAGGCCCAGAACCGATCCCTGCGGGACCCCACTCGTTCTGCCCTTCCAGCCTGACTGTGAACCCCTGATAACGACTCTCTGGGGACGATTTTCCAACCAGTTTTGCACCCACCTTATGGTAGCTCCATCCAGGTTGTATTTCCCTAGTTTGTTTATGAGAAGGTCATGTGAGACAGGATCAAAAGCTTTATACTAAAGTCCAGTTATACCACATCTACCACTTCCCCCTGTCCGCAAGGCTTGTCACCCTGTCAAAGAAAGCTGTCCGGTTGGTTTGACAACCTTTGTTCTTGACAAACCCAGGCTGACTGTTACTTATCACCTCATTATCTTCTAGGTGTTTGCAAACTGATTGCTTAATGATTTGCTCCATTATCTTTCCGGGTACAGACATTAAACTGACTGGTCTGTAATTCCCCGGGTTGTCCTTATTTTCCTTTTTAGAGATGGGCACTAGATTTGCCCTTTCCCAGTCTTTTGGAATCTCTCCCGTCTTCTGGGACTTTTCAAAGGGAATCGCTAACGGCTCCGATATCTCCTCAGTCAGCTCCTGGAATATTCTGGGATGTATTTCATCGGGCCCTGGTGACTTGAAGACCTCTAACTTGTCCAAGTAATTTTTCACTTGTTCTTTCCCTATTTTAGACTCCGATCCTTCCTCCTTTTCACTGGCATTCACTACGTTAGACTTCCCATCGCCACCAACTTTCTTGGTGAAAACCGAAACAAAGCAGTCGTTAAGCACCTCTGCCACTTCCACATTTTCTGTTATTGTCTTTCCCCCCTCATTGAGTAACAGGCCTACCCTGTCCTTGGTCTTCCTCTTGCTTCTAATGTATTTGTAGAATGTTTTCTTGTTTCCTTTTATGTCCCTAATTAGTTTGATCTCGTTTTGTGCCTTGGCCTTTCTAATTTTGTCCCTACAGACTTGTGTTATTTGTTTATATTCCTCCTTTGTAATTTGACCTAATTTCACTTTTTGTAGGACCCTTTTTGAGTTTTAGATCACTGAAGATCTGGTGAAGCCAGGGTGGTCTCTGGTCATCCTTCCTGTCTTTCCTACGCAGGGGGATAGTTTCCTCTTGTGCCCTTAATAATGTCTCTTTGAAAAACTGCCAACCGTCTTCAATTGTTTTCCCCTTTAGACTTGCTTCCCAGGGGATCTGACCTACCAACTCCCTGAGTTTGCTGAAGTCTGCCTTCTGGAAATCCATTGTTAGTATTGTGCTGTTCTCCCGCCTACCATTCCCTAGAATCGTGAACTGGACCATTCGTGATCACTTTCACCCCAGCTGCCTGCCAGGTTCCAGGGGTATAGACCATCCCATTAGAGAAAGGATGGGGGTGGCGTGAATTATAGGGGGTATTGGAATGTTCCATTATAGCAGGGATGGGGGTGTTGGAATGGTCCATTATAGGTGGAACATTTCATTTTGGAGAGGATGGGGGTGTCTCCTGGTGGAAGGGTCTATGATAGCAGGGGGTTGGGGTAAAAAGGCTCTTTATCTCTGGGGGGGGCTAGTTCCTGATGGGATAACCCATTCTAGTTGATGAGGGAGAGTGGCACAGTCCATTTAATGGGGAGGTGGTGTCTCCTGGTGGAAGGGCCCATTAGAGCAACCCGGGGAGGGTGCCTCAGCGAGGAACTGCCTATTATAACACGTGGAAGTGGAACATCCCATTATTATATGGAGCGGGGAGTCTCCCAGTGGAATGGTCCATTGTATTTGTAAGTAAATGTGGTTGGAACTTCTCACTGTAATGGGGAGATGCCTCCAGGTGGAATGGTCCATTATAGCCAGTGAGATTGGACCATCCCATTATAATAACAAGGGGGCGTGTCATGGTGGACCCCTCAGCCTTCCCCTCCCTGGATTCTCCACCCTGCACCCTGGTTCAATGGAATATGCCCTAATAAACCTCCTCCTTTTCCAGAAGACCCTCCTCTTGGGAATAAATTATGCAAATGTCACTGCCCCTCTCTGAAATGTACCTATTTGCATAAATTATGCAAACAAAGATTTACATAATTTGTCTGAGGGAACCTCCCCCATAATTACATAAATTATGCAGATAGGAAAAACTGTTAATGGCCCCCTCTGATTTTTCAAAACCCCCATGCTAATTACAGGCCCGCCGCCACCGGCATTGCGTTCTAGTCAGTCCCCCTCCTCCTGCTGAAGAAATGGTTCAAATGAACTGATTTTATTATGCTAGAAGCCTCGCCCCTTATGCAGATGAGGACATTAAACTACCTCAGTGGCATTACATCACAAGCCAGGATTTATGCCTATTAGAAGGCTCCCCAGGTATTAGCCCAGAAGTCTCTTATCTTTTGCATACACTATGCTAATGGCCCAAGATCTCCCTATGCCACTAGTTCATTACATCTCTGTTTATGCAAAGGAACAGACCCTCTGAATAATCCAGTTTTAGCATATTTTGCACTTTATGTAAATGAGATAACCTCTAAATAACCCTGGTTAATTACCATTACACTATCAGCCTAGGCTACCTTGTATAAGTTAAGCAAACGAACAGAAGCCCTTAAGCACACGTCGTTTTGCCTTATCAATAGCCACTCTCTTATTGCATAAATTATGCAAATATAAAAGAGCTTAATTTGAAACCAGGAACCTCCTTTGCTTCGCAGATATTACGCAAATGAGAGACAAACCCACCACACTTCTGCTGGACCACAAACCTCTCCTCTTTTGCATAAATTATGCAAATCACAAAAATACCCCCTAAAGGCCGCTCACTATTCCATCCTGCAAGATTTCCCACCTCTTCTCATAAATTATGCAAATTATCAGTCCTGCGCACACGCTCTGGCCCTGGGAAGCCCCGCCCCCTCCTGATTGACCTTTCTCCGCCCCTCCCAGCCTCTAGCCCCGCCCTTACGCAGCGTGGGGGCGTGGCCTCCCCTGCGCCGCCGGGGTCTGGGACCCGGATGGCCGTTTAGTCGGTGCCTAGACGCCGAGGCTCCCACATCGGGCCCTGGAAAAAAATAATAAAACAAGGGGGGGGGGGGACCCGCCGTAATCCGCATCCATCCTCCGCCTGGCGACCCCATCCGCTCTCGGGAAGCCCGTATCTGGATAGAGCGGACCGAGCCCGATCCGAAGAGGTGGGTATCGACCCGGTTCCGACCCGCTGGGCTCGGCGCTCAGCCCCTATAAAGGAGGCGGGGGGGGGGGAGACGGATCGGCTTGAGCCGGTAGAACGTTCAGGCCTCCGCCATCTTGTTCCCAGCCCTCGCCTTCTCCCTAACCCCCCATCTTCATCCACATCCATCCGCCCCTCGGGGGCCCCCATCCTCCCCCCTGGACCCCCTCATTCCCGCCCAAATCGCTCCCCCTGCCACCTCCAGGGGGCATTTGCCCCTTGGGGGGCGTCTGGGGTCACTAACCCCCCCCCAATTCAGAGCCTCAGAGTGGAGGGTTCAAGTGACTGTTGGGGGGGGAGTAGCCCCCCCATTCCCCAAAACTTGTCCCCCATGGGCTCAGTGAGGGGTCACTATGAGGGGTACGCAGTGGTGGGGGGGCTGGATCCCTCTTGGACCCCCATTTGGCCCTAGAATTTCAAAGCCACTGAAGCTACCCCAGAATTTTAAAGGGGGCTGAGGGGTTAATGGGGTTTTTGGGGTGAGGGGTTTCTAGGGGGGGGCTGGGCAGGTGGGGAGAGACAGGGTGAAGGCTGCTGTCACCCTCTCCCCCCCCCCCCATCGCTGTCAGTTTTGCCCCCAAGATTCAACCCACTGGACAAATCCGGCCTGCTCTTTGTGGGGTCCTGACACACTTTTAGGAGCGGTCTTGGGGTACCAGAGAAATCTGGGGTCCCTGTTGATGCGTGGGCAAGGGGTGAATCTCATTGTTCTTTCCTTATTTCCCCGGCACCCTAAAAAAAAAAAAAATCAACCCCACCAAACATTTCAACCCTCATTTTGGGTGGGCTTTTAATGCTACTGTTGGGGGGAGTGTGAAATTTGGGGTGCACATCCCTGCCAGAGCAGGGCTGCATCTGATTGAACCCGCTGCTTTGGTTTTTTTCCAGTGGTACCCTAACAAAAAAAATCGAAACCACTGTAAAACCCTCATCTGTATTTCTGGGGTGGAATATGTTCCTCCATTGGGGTATTGTTGAAATGTGGGGGGGTAAATCAGCGCTAATTAAATCCCTTTTCATTCTTTCTGTAGCACCCTAAAATATTTGTTACTGACAAAACCTAGCCCACTTTTGTGGGGGGTACTAAGAAATGATGATGGAAATAATGGGCGGTCATTGAAATGTGGGATGTATGCTGGCGGTAGGACAGGGGTGCCATTTAATGTCTCTCTTTCCCTCCTATTTAAAGCGGCACCCTGAATTCATCTGAAAAACCCCATCCATGCTACTGAGATGGTACTGTAATTTGGGGTGCATGCCTGTTGGTCTCGTGTAAACCTCCTTTTCAGCCACACCTGAGAAAAATCTTAAACCGCTGTAAAAAACAAAAGCACCCCCTCCCCCAATTTTTGGGGTAATAGACAACTTTCCTCCTTGTGGGGTGCTGGTTTAGGGCACAGCCGGGGGGGTGGTGGATCGAAATGATCCCCAATCCTTTCTCGGCCGCACCCTCGTATTTTTAATTGGTGGGGGGGAAACCCAGTCCCCCATTTTCAGGCTGCTGGAAATCGGGGTGTTGCTGAAATCTGGGGTAGGGGAAGGTGATTGTGAAGCAGGAGGTAGCTTTTCCTAATATTCCCCACCCTAAAAATAGTCCATTGCAATAGAAGGCATAAATATGGGGTGCTTGTAGTAGAATAGGGGGTGAATTAGCCCGTACGTTGATACCACCCTAAAAAAAGACCATTGGCAATTTAAATGATTTCATGGTGGTGTAGAGATTTGGGGGTGTATTTTGATGGTGTTGTGTAGCATTACCCCTCTTTCCTCTGTCCTGACACACCTGTTAGTCCCTCCTTTAAAATGATATTGGGGTGATTCACATTTGGGGTGTGTGACGGGATGAAGGAAGGTCTGTGTATCCCCCCCCCCCCGAAATAAGCCCCAATAACAAAAAAAAAAAAATCCACATGGGTGTTTATTTGGGGTGGGGGGGTGCTGCCATTTTGGGGTGGTCCATTTGAACTCTACCCTATATTTCAGCACTGCCCTACACCTGCCAGCTGAAGGCATCAATCACAGATTCATTATCAGTCTGTGATTAGGGTGGGAATCAGTGGGTCTCTGTTGGTTTGGGGGGCTGAATTCTTCTTTTCTTTCTCACCCCGTAATTATCCTTGTCTCATAAAGACTGTTTAGGGCTATTATAATTGAATTTGAGGAGGTATGTATGTGGTGGAATGGAAATTTTACCCCACCCTTTCTTAATGCCAACTCAGGCTTCAGCAGCTAAATTATTTATATTCAGTCATTATCTGATGGTTTTTTTATTATTATTTTTTAAATTAGGTTGAAAGTGAAATTTGGGGTGTGGAGCGGATGCGGTCTTGTTTTTTTTAATCTAGGAAAGAAGTAAAATAAGAGATCTGTGTGAATTACTAATAAATATCCATTTAGATGTACAAACTCATTACATTTTGGGGTTGTGGAGTTGGTAATTGGTCCCGTATTTAAATAAAAATGAGAGACTAGAATAAAGAATGCATACCGTGCTGTGTATACTGTAGGACTAATAACATAGATTGAATGGAAATTACTGACCGTTATGTGGGCATTTAAAAGATGGGGGAGCGAAGGGGGAAGAATGGGGTTGGTATCCCTCGTTATTTTATTTTTGTTAATATGGGTGTGCATAGTTGGTGCAAATTATTACCGTATTGTGTGTCATCTGTCTCCTGAAGATCTGGGGAGCTGGGACAGAACCGAAGAATAAGCAGGCTTAGTTAGGGTTACAAGAAAATGAGGAATGGGGCGGAAAGGAATCAGCTAAAGTAATGGGTGGGGTCTTCTAATTTGCATGGTCAGGACAATGTCGACATTGGTGGGGTGTCTTTGACATCTAATGATGAATTTAGTAGTCAAGCCGTATCTGTGTGTCATGGCGACTCTCGGATTAAGGCTGGGGGTCTCTTACCTGGAATTTATGGTACAAAAACATTCATTAATTCAGTAACTGTAAAGATTTTAAGACACCTCCCCAGGGGTATGCCAGTGGCACCCTACTAAAGACAATGCTAAATTAATAAACCATTCTAAATGAACAGACATTATAATGAATTAACGTCCAGCTAGAGCCGTATTTGGGTACTGAAATCAGGGACCACTCTGATTATGCTGATGAATGCCAAATCCGAATGGTTTATTAATTCCATCTGCAGTGATATTCAGGATAACCTGCTCTCTGTACACTTATTGTTACCCAATGCACCAGTACGTTTTGCTGCGTTGTGAATGGATCCCCTTTTTTGTGGGGGTGATGCTAAAATTATACCTAGGGGAATCTTTATTTTCGTCTCCCTTCAGTACTCCTGATGGAGCATCCGTAATGTAGCCAAATTTATACGTTTCGTGGTGGGGAACTAAATGTATACCATCGCCACAAAGAGACCGGAGGAAGAATTCAGGTTTATGTGTAATGTCTTTTTATCAGGATGGCGCTAAAAGTAGGGCCAGGAGAGATTGTTAAACCTTCCCTTTAATTACTAGGTAAATAATCCACAAATATTAGCATGCATCGTATCTCTTAGAGAGGCCCCAAAATTACACTTACTCTAAAGCTTCATACACTGTTTGAGGGGCAGCCGATGTTACATGTGACTGTAATGGGCCTTTTAAAAAGAAAATCCGTAATTTGAATGATCAAAATTTGTGCAAAGAACTGGACACCTGAATAGCGAGGGTTTGCCTGATCCCAAATCAAGATTAAAATACAATATCAATTGTCACTTTCCCAGTGAGTTCGACTGGATGCTGCCCTGTCCCTGGATACTTCAGATGTAAGAGGAATTGGTGCTTAAAGAAACCCCAACCTCTCTGCTTCCTTCTCCGACAGCTTCCTTCTGTCTGCCAATCAAATATCTGTAAAATAAAGATTCTTCCCTCCCACCCCCTAAAAAAGTGTTTTGCCCCTTGGTCTCTAAGTAACTTGCAGTCATTTGTGGGAGATAATTGTCATGGTGTTACAATCTTAACACAGGATTTCAAAGATGGGCACTTAATGCGATATGTGTTTATCCAGTGCTGTATCATTCACCCTTTGATTATATATAAATCATGTTAATGTTTTGTATTTTTCTGCATCTAGTGGATACAGCTGTGAATTGGACCAGTTATTAATATTGTCTTGTTTACTCCTCACTTTGTGATGTGATTGTCCTGTTTATTTAACAATATTTGTATTTCATGGTGGTGGTACGTACCAGGTACACTTAATCCTGCCTGGATGGGCTAGATTATCTCTTCCAGGCCTACATTTCTGTCATTCTGTGGTGGTTGTATCCCCTGTTCATTTGTTAACAATATATATTGTGCGTGTATATTGTTAACTTTCTGTTTAACAATATAGTTTTGTATTTAACAGTATATTTATTCATTCTGGGTGCATTTTAATCTTTGTTCCTAAAAATATCCTGTATTCTCTTCCTTTCTTAGCAATATTTCTTAACAGTATCTTGTATTTCTTAGCCATATTGGTGTGACATTGTTAACACAAGGTACTGCCACCCAATAAGAGGCATGCATGGTATCCTTAACAGTGTTTTCATTAAGTGTTTACTCCATGACTGGATTGTTTCTCCTTTAAATCTTAATAATCTTCATGGCTCTGGATGTCTTGCTAACAAGTAGAGAGATGTGAACAATCTACATCAACAATAAGAAATCCTCACAGTAAGAAATCATTTTGAATTAAAATGTCTGCAAATACAGAGTACTGCTCTTGAGACAAAAAAGCTGTTTATAAGGTTTGCGCCCCATCCCGCAATAATGACCCTTAGCTTTTACCTAGCACTTCCCATGTAGAGCTTTCAATGTTTTACTAAGAAGGGTCAATATCCTTCTCCCGAGTTTACAGATGTGGAAACTGAGTCACAGGGGAAGTGACTTGCCCCAAGGTCACCCAAGAGGCTGGGACGGAGCTAGTTCAAGGCAGGTGTCCTGAGTCCCTGTCCAGTGCATTATCTGCTAGGCCACAGGCTTTCTGTAAAGAAAATGCAGGATGGTATTTACGACTACAGAGCACTGTACGTAATCCACCAGAGAAATTAATTAATATTGGTGGTCATTGGAAACACAGAGGCTCGTACCAGTGTCTTTGCGCTGTGTGGGTTATTTATACTTGGCTGTATTGGTTAACAATCTTTGTATTTATTAAGATTCTGGATTTTTTTCCTCTCCTGTTCTTGACCAGTTGTTTTTTGTTGATTCCTTCCATTCCTCCTCATTTAACAGCGTTTGATTATTCTGGGTAGATTGTAAGAGGACTGTGTAGTTTTCATGTGGATTTGTTTGTGACCTTCCTTTGTTAATAGTAATTTTGTTAGCGATAATTGTGGATGGCTTGTAAACTGAATGCTTTGGATACACCTCTCCATTAGCAGGATTTTTTTTTGCTAGCCATATTTGTTACTCTCTGCAGATTGGACAGTTCTTGTATGGATTTATTTACACCCCTCTTTATTCTTAGGCTATTTTATGAGTTGTTCTTGGAGTGGATTGTGTTTACACTTTTATTTTCTCTGTCACGCATTCCTGTTCTCCTGCTTGCTTCCCCGCCTTCTGAAAATCCAGCCAGGAATTAATTCAGGGTAGAGCAGTGGCCTGTTGGACAGGGGGTCAAACTAGAGGATGACAGTTATCCCTTCTGGTCTTAATCTGTGAAAATAAACCCAGCCATCAGTATCAAGACCTCCGTGAGGTGTGGCTGTAAAATTACCACATGTCAGTCTGCGGCAGTGAAGCCATGCGTTTTAAGGGACCATTAGATCATCTGGTCTGAGTTTTCTTGTGTCAGCCTGGCAGGTTGGAAATCCCAAACGACAATAGCCGCCCCATGGCCTGTGATTTCCGAATCTGATCTCTCTGCGCCATGGATTGATCTTTAATTCTGTCCTCACCAAACCTCCCCCTAAATCGGTCTGCGCTTGGGGAGGAGGGGAGACATCTCTGGTTCTTTCCCCGCCGCCCCTCTCTTTCCCCCTCATGGCTGCTAAAAAGCAGCCAATCTCATTTTCCCCTTTCCCAGGCCCTGCCAAGGGAGCGCTTGCAGCCTCGCTGGGCTCTGGAGAATTCCTCCCACCTGCAGCCTTTCCGCCCAGCTGTGTCTTCCAGCTCTGGGCTGGGGGGTATTGGCTCAGCCAGGAAGTATGGGGAAATGGGGCACAGTGATTTCAGAGAGCGAGCGCACAGATTAAGCTTTCGATTAGAAACTGCTGCAGATACCTTGACGAGACACCTGCTTTACAGGGATGTGTTTTACAGCCAGGACTCTGGGTTTTGTCCCCAGCTCTGGGAGAGGAGTGGGGTCTGGTGGGTTAGAGCTGGGGGGCTGAGATTTCATATGGCTGACTCCAGGTAGCTTTATGCTGGATTTCCCCATCGCCAGACACTTGGGGTGAGTTGCACCTTCCGAAATCCCAGACAGCCCCATCCCGTGTCCTCACCCGACCCCAGTACTGAGCTATACCACAGCTGTCAGGGAGACCCTGGGATCCCAACGTCTCAGCTGAGGTGAGCTCAGGCTCAGAGGGTGAGTCAAGGACGTGTCCTTAAAGGGGCAGGCATAGGTATGGAGGATGGAGTGAAACTAACCCCAGGGGTTAGAAACGCTTCCCTTCCCTGCCCCGGGTCTGACCAGGAAGGAAAACACCAATTGCCTCAGGGCCATGTAACTTGTTTCTTTGGGATTACACAAATGGCCTGATCAGTTTCATCTTCCCTTATTTGTTTGGGACTACAGAAATAGCTCCCTCATTCCTGGTTCCCTGTTATGTGGCTTTGAGGAAGTACCTGCGTCACTTTCACAGTCTCTTGTTGTTTGGGACTATGTTCGGAGCCAGATCTATTTCACCCCCATTGTCTTTATGTTGCAAGGGGAAAGTTTGAAATCCAAAGCAAACCAGCCCCTGTCACTTTGAAGTTTGAAATTCCAGCAAAACCTTTCCCAGGGATGCTGGGTTGGCTGACTTATTCTTATAACAACCCTCACGTTCTTGGACTTCAAATAAAAACTATACAGGACTCAACCATTCTCATAAAAAAACCAGGGCTCACTTTGTCTGATACGGTCTCCATCATTTTTTTTTTTTTTAAATGTTATCTCCTAGGAAGTGGGTGAGGTGGTTTGTGTGGGACCTAACATAAGCACAGAGCTTCAAACCAATTCCTCCTGAAACACCAGCTTTCAGCGAAAAGGCAAATACGGCCTTTGGATTTGTAAGTGACAAGGAAACTAGGAAGCGCAACAAAATGGCAGGATTCCCGGATCTTCTCCCAGGCTCTAGCTGGGGTGTGGGGTTAGAGGGGATGGGGCTGGGAGCCAGGACTCCTGGGTTCTCACCTCTGTCCTTCCTGCAGACAGAGGCACGTTTCGCGAGGAGCCAGGAGGAACCAACGTACTCAATGACCTTCCAGCGCGATGTCAGATCGTTTGGGGCAAACAGCAAAGGGGAAGGATGGAAAAAAGTATTCGTCACTCAACCTGTTTGATACGTACAAGGGGAAGTCCTTAGAGATTCAGAAACCCACAGGTACAGGCACGAGGGGGAGCTGTGCTGCAGGGAGGCGGGTGGAGGGGTCAGAACAGGCCCTAACTTCTCTCTCCCTACAGTAGCCCCTCGCCATGGCTTGCAGAGTCTCGGGAAAGTTGCCATTGCCCGGCGTATGCCACCCCCTGCGAACCTGCCAAGCTTAAAAGCGGAGAACAAAGGCAATGACCCCAACGTCTCACTAGTACCAAAAGACGGGACAGGATGGGCAAGCAAGCAGGAACAGTCAGACCCAAAGAGGTGAGGAGCCTTCCGCTCTGTGTGAGGGTGGGCCTGGCTCAGAGGGGCAGGGAAATGGGACATGGGGCCTTTCCTCTCTAGGGGGCACCGGCTCCCATCTGGCCCCAGGTCTGAAGTCTCTTTCTCTCTCGCTCGCTCTCCATCGCCTGGCCTCTTTCATTCCCTCCATCCCAGTACCGATGCCTCGACAGCTCAGCCGCCGGAATCGCCGTCACCGCCGGCTTCACAGACGTCTGCCTCAAACCCACCGAAACGACCCCCAACAGCACCCGAGGTGAAGATGGTGGGGGGGGGGGGGGTTTCCCTTGACAGAGATCAAGATCCTGGGGGTGCCTTTAGGGGAACTCCCCAAACAGTGTCCATGGTGGAGAACAAGGAGAGTCCTGACTCCCAGCCCCACCCAGCCCACCGTTCTAACCACCACTCCAATTCCAGAGTGGTAGAGAGAACCCAGGAGTCCTGGCTCCCGGTGCCCCTGTTCTAACCCACCAGACCCCACTCCCCTCCCAAAGCCAGGGGGAGAACTCAGGATTTCTCTCTTGCAACCAGCCTGTGTCCATGTCGCTGACACCTAGACCCTGCTGGCATTTCCTAGGGCCACAGGGGGCGCTAGTGCTGGAGGTTGGTGCTGTAACCTCTCTGCTGAAGGAGCATCCCAGCCTTGGCCCAGGACCCGAGAGTGAATCAATGGAGCTGTTCAATGGGCAGCTGGGAACGTGGGGCTGGTGGGTGGATCTTGGGAGGCTAGTGGGGGCCTGCAGTCCCCAGAATCAACCTAACCCTGCCCCCTCCTTTGTTCTGTCAGAATCCCCCTACAGTAGCAAGCGGGGTAAAGTCTTGGGCACAGGCCAGCGTTACCCATGGAGCGCAAGGAGATGGTGAGTTTGTTTACTGATCCCCCAGAGTGGAGCTCGGGGCACTGTGCTGCAAGGAGCTGGGGCTTCTTAGGAGGATGCTCTAATGTCAAACACACCATTAGCCCGTGGAACTCTCTGCCACTTGATGTCATGGAGTCAAAGAGCCTAGCAGGCTCAGACACTTCAATGGCTGATGAGAGCTCTCAGACTCAGTTAGAGGGGATGAGACTTGAGGGCTCAAACCCCAACCCAACTGTCCAGGGCCTGAGCCCACTGCTGAGCCAGTGATCAGGAAGGACATGCCCACCCCCATTGGGCACCACCCACAGGCTGGTTTCTGGCGTGGACTTCTGAAGCAGCTGGCCATGACCACTCAGAGACAGGCTAGGTGGGTCCCAGTCTCATTCAGCCTGGC
This sequence comes from Lepidochelys olivacea, assembly GCF_965140295.1. Taxonomy (NCBI): domain Eukaryota; kingdom Metazoa; phylum Chordata; order Testudines; family Cheloniidae; genus Lepidochelys; species Lepidochelys olivacea. Next base: position 44,924,246 of record NC_140424.1, read on the forward strand.
AGTTCCCTGACTTGGTCCTCCAGGGTCATAGAGGTGGTAATTCCTCTGGTCCTTGGTCCTCCGGGGTCATAGAGGTGGTAATTCCTTTGGTCCTTGGTCCTCCAGGGTCATAGAGATGAAACACATTGGCCCTCAAGGGTTGGAGAGTTGGCACGTCACAGCCTCTTGCTTCTGGCTTCATAGAGGCAGAGGATAATAGGCTCACTAGGGTCAAAGAGGTAGCAATTCTCATCCCTTTGGTCCTGAAGGGTCATAGAGCTGGAAGATAATTGGCCCTCCAGGGTCATAGAGGGGACAATTCTTTCTGTTCCATGGTCCTCCAGGGTCATAGAGGTGGGCTAGACAGTCAGCCTCCCTCTCTCTGCAGGTGGAAAGGGATCAAGCCTACTGTCGCGATTCTCTCGCGAGGAATTTCCGACCCTGCAGGCGGCTGGAGACCAGGACAAAGCTGGCAAAGAAAAGGACACTACCGATGCGTCGTATGGGCCCGGACCAAACCTCCGCCCCCAGAGTGAGCCCTGCCCCTACAGGGGGTGCTCCCCCACCCAGGAAGGGGTGCCCCAATGCAGCACTGGGGGCCTCTGCTGCAGGGCGAGGGAGGGGGACACAAGGAGAGGCCTGTGACATTCTGTGTCATCAAACACCCCAATGTCCTGGGCCCCCTAACTGAACCGTGAACCCGGCTGTGTCAGCCAAACCTTGGCCAGCCCATTCCCCCGCCTACCACAGGGTCCCTCCACCCTACCCCCTGCGCGGGTCCCCTTCTCTGTGGGTCACGGCCTTGTTCTGTTCAGCTGGTCCCCTGTTTCTGCACCCCACCCCAGAGGGGCCGCATCTCTGTGCTGGGCCAGGTCCCCGGACAACCAGCCCCCGTGGCTGCGTGTTGCCTTACCCTTTCCCCCTTTCCTTTGCAGATGCGACGAGCTGGCGGGATGGAGGCGGGCGGGGCACTGATGGGGAGGTGCCCGAGCAGCACCCTGGAGCCCCCGACGGGCGGGCCGGGGTGGGCATGCAGCCCTCCGCCCCGCCCCACTTCCCTCCCTACCGGGGCATGATGCCACCATTCGTGAGTGTCCCGGGGACAGGGGTGGGGGTTTGCTCCGTGGGGAGGGGAGGGGGAGAGAAGAGGTGGCAGGGAGGTTTGGCCAGGGGTGGACACCCACACAGGGAAGTGATCCATCTCTGACTGAGGGAGTGTCAGCAGATCGAGGGTTATGGGGAGGGGCTGAAATCTCCCACCCCCCAAGCATTGGGGGGCCACCCTAATGGCCTGTCTCCCCTTAGATGTACCCCCCGTATCTCCCGTTCCCGCCTCCGTATGGGCCGCAGGGACCTTACCGCTACCCTACCCCGGACGCACAGAGGTGAGTGGAGGGGTTTGGGGGGCATCAGGATGCCTGGGTTCTCTCCCCAGCTCTGGGGGCGAGTGGGGTCTAGCAGTTGCATCCAGGAGCCAGGACTCCTGGGTTCTCTCCTTGGCTTGGGGGAGGGGAGTGGGGTCTAGTGGGTTAGAGCAGGGGGGTGGGGCTGGGAGCCCGGACTCCTGGGTTCTGTCCCTAGCCTCTCTGTGCTTCTCCCTCCCCCCCAAGGTTCCCGCGGCTGGCTGGGCCCCGCCCCTCGCAGCCCCCCCAGCGCGTGTCGGAGCCGGTGAGCCGCCCGCCCGTGCTCAGGCAGGACGACCTGAAGGAGTTCGACGAGCTGGACCAGGAGAATGATGAAGGCTGGGCAGGTAGCGCCCCTCACTGGGGATCCAGACCGGGGAGGGGGCGGGTGTCCTCGAAATCCCTCTGTGGGGGGTGGTTGGGGGGCGCTCCCTTCTAGCCCGGCACCCTGGGGTCCGGCTGCGGGACTCTGATGCCGTCTGTCTGTCTGGCCAGGCGCGCACGAGGAGGTGGATTACACCGAGAAGCTGAAATTCAGCGACGAAGAGGACGGCAAAGAGTCTGACGAGGAAGGGGCCGAGAAACAGTAAGAGGGACCTGGGACGCCAGCCCCCTATCTGCCCTTCCCCTGCCACCCATTGGGCCCTGCCAGCCTGTCCTGCCATCCTGCCCCCCGCTTGGACCCGCTGGCCCATCTTTCGCCCCATCCTGCCCCCTCCGAGCTCAGACTTGCTGGCCCGTCCAGGCCCCTGGAACCAGCCCAACCTGCCCCACATCCCTGCCCATCCCTTCACCCCCACACCCAGCTCCAAAAAGGACCCACCAGCTCATCCAGCCCCCTGGATCAGACCCGCCAGCTTGTCCTGCCCCACAACTCTGGATCAGTCTACTGGCCCATCCAGTCCGTCAGCACAGACCCGCCGGCCTGCCCCCTTCCACCCTCTGGCTCGGTCCCGCTAGCCCATTGTGCCCTGCATCTATGCCCCCCAAGCCCGGATCAGCCTCACAGGCTTGCCCCTGCCCCACCCACCCCCGATCAGAGCCGTGGTCCATCTCGCTGTGTTTATTGCTGATCTCTGACCTCTGCCCCCCAGCCAGGACAGCGAGGGGCTGGGCCTCGAGGGCAAGAAGGCCAGCAGCCCCAAGGAGGAGCTGCCCCCTGTCAAGGCGGCCTGGGCCGAGGGCTCCCGCCCCCCGGAGGGGGCCAAGGAACCGCCTGCCGCCCCCACACCTCGCCCCCCGCCGCCGCCACCCCCACCCCCCAACCGGGGCAACTGGGGGCAGCCCAACGACTTCCCAGTGAGTGTTTGGGGGGGGCTGGTCAGGGGGCACCCGGCATGTAGGGGGCTGGAGGGTTCGCTGTGGGGGTTCCAGGGGGACCTAAGGGCAGCGGGGCGAGAGCCCGGTGCGGAGTCGGGGGGCCGGACTAGGGTTCCGGGGCGGGGTGGGGGACGGCTGGGGCGAGGGGCAGGGCCCAGCTCCCCCTGACCCCCCCCCCCGCCCCCCAGGCGCGCCCCCCGGCGCCGGAGGATGAGGACGAGGCGTGGCGGCAGCGGCGGAAGCAGTCCTCCTCGGAGATCTCGGTGGCGGTGGAGCGGGCGCGGCGGCGCCGGGAGGAGGAGGAGCGCCGCATGCAGGAGGAGCGCCGGGCCGCCTGCGCCGAGAAGCTCAAGCGCCTGGACGAGAAGTTTGGGGCCCCTGACAAGCGCCTCAAAGCCGAGCCCCCCAAGGAAGCGCCGGCCCCCCCGCCGCCGCCGCTGCCGGCCCCGGCCCCGGCCGTCCCCAGCCCCCCGGCCGCCATGGCCCCCCCGGCCCCTGCTCCCCCAGAGGAGAAGAGAGACCAGGAGGAGCCGACCCCGGCCAGCAAACCCCGGAGCAGCGGGAGCAGCACCAGCTTCGACGCCGGGCCAGGTAGGAGGCACCTTGGGGGCCCCAGGTAACCCGCCCCCCGCCCCCGGGGGCCACATCTCAGCAGTGGCCGCCGGGTAACCCTCCCCTGGGGGCCACATCTCAGCAGTGGCCGCCGGGCAACCCGCCCCCGGGGGCCGCGCCTTGGGGGCCCCGGGTAACCCTCCCCTGGGGGCCACATCTCAGCAGTGGCCGCCGGGCAACCCGCCCCCGGGGGCCGCGCCTTGGGGGCCCCGGGTAACCCGCCCCTGGGGGCCACATCTCAGCAGTGGCCGCCGGGCAGGCGAAGCCAGGTGAGGCCTCTCTGCTCCCGTGTCGTGCCCAGCGACTGACGCCCCCCACGCCCCCCGTTCTTCCCCAGCCGAGCCCCCTGCAGCGCCTGCCCCCAAAGAGGCGCCCGAGGTCCCGGAGGAGCCAGTGATGGTGCCGGCCCCCCCGGCGGCCCCTGCCGCACCCAAGACGGAGCCCAAGGGCGAGACCGTGGCGCCCCCACGCCAGCCGCCCCCGGCCCAGACCCTGGGCTACTCCAAGTACCAGAAGTCTCTGCCGCCCCGGTTCCAGCGGCAGCAGCAGGTAACAGCTGGGGGGCTCCCTAGGGGGCGCTGTGCTGGAGGAGGGGGACTGGGGGGGTGCAGCCCTGCATGGGGGGAGCCATTGGGGGGGCCCTGCGTTGGGGGGGGTGCGGCCCTGCGTTGGGGGGGTGCGGCCCCGCGTTGGGGGGGCCCTTGCTGGGGGGCCGTGGGGGGGCCCTCGCCGAGCGGCGCAGGGGGGTTGGGGAGGGCTTCAGCCCAGCGGGGGGGGCCTTGCCGAGCGGCACGGGAGGGTTGGGGGGGGCCTCGCCGAGCGGCGTGGGGGGGGCTTCAGCCTGGCATGGGTGGGGGCCTCACTGAGCGGGTCGGGGGGGGCTGCAGCCCGGCGTGGGGGGGGGGCCTCGCCGAGCGGGTCGGGGGGGGCTGCAGCCCGGCGTGGGGGGGCGCTAACCCCGCTGTGCCCCCCAGGAGCAGTTGCTGAAGCAGCAGCAGCAGTGGCAGCAGCAGCATGGGCTGCCCCCGGCGCCCCCCTCCCCCCAGCAGCAGGCGGCGGCCTCCCTGGCGGGCCTGGGCCCCTCGCCCGGTATCCACCCTCCGCAGGGGGCGGGGCAGCAGCAGGCCCCGCCCCCCCCACAGCAGGCCCCGCCCAAGGCCATGTACCCAGGCTCCATGGGGCGCCCCCCGCCCATGCCCCAGATGAACTTCGATCCCCGCTGGATGGTGATCCCGCCCTACATGGACCCACGCATGATGCAGGGGCGGCCGCCCATGGACTTCTACCCGCCGGGGGTGCACCCCTCTGGTAAGCCCCGCCCATGCCTGGGTCCTGTGACCCACTGGCCCCGCCCATGCCTGGCTCAGGGGACTCCCTGGGCTAGACCCGAGTCCCATGATCGCCCACTGGCAACCCCCTCCTGGGGCCTGGGTCACGTCTAAAACAAGTCAAAAACCCCTTGGACAAGTTAGAGGTCTTCAGGTCACCAGGGCCCGATGAAATACGTCCCAGAATACTCCAGGAGCTGACTGGGGAGAAATCGAGCCGTTAGCGATTCCCTTTGAAAAGCTCCGGAAGACGGGGGAGATTCCAGAGGACTGGAAAAGGGCAAATCTAGTGCCCATGTATGAAAAGCGAATGAGGACCACCCGGGGAGGAGACCAGGCTGCTTCACTTCTGTACCCGGAAAGATAATGGAGCAAATCATTAAGCAGTCAAATTGCAAACACCTAGAAGATAATGAGGTGATAAGTGACAGTCAGCCTGGGTTTGTCAAGAACACAGCGCCCCAAACCAGCTTGAGAGCTTTCTTTGACAGGGTGACAAGCCTGGTGGCTGGGCGGGAGACGAGGTATATCTTGATAGTGTCTTGCATGAGCGTCTCATAAGCAAACTAGGGAAATACAACCTGGATGGAGCTACCATAAGGTGGGTGCAAAACTGGTTGGAAAATCGTCCCCAGAGAGTCGTTATCAGGGGTTCACAGTCAGGCTGGAAGGGCAGAACGAGTGGGGTCCCGCAGGGATCGGTTCTGGGCCTGGTTCTGTTCAGTATCTTCAGTATCAGTGATTTAGATAACGGCATACAGAGGACACTGATAAAGTTTGCGGCCGATACCAAGCTGGGAAGGGTTGCGAGTGCTTTGGAGGGTAGGATTAAAATTCAAAATGATCTGGACAAACTGGAGAAACGGTCTGAAGTAAGTAGGAGGAAATTCAATAAGGACAAATGCAAAGTCCTCCCCTTAGGAAGGATCAATCAGTTGCACGCGCACAATGGGAAATGACGGCCTAGGAAGGAGTCCTGCAGAAAGAGACCTGGGGGTCAGAGTGGAGCAAGAGCTAAATATGGGTCAACAGTGTAACGCTGTCACAAAAAGAGCGAACATCCTTCTGGGCTGGAGTAGCAGGAGTGTTGTAAGCGAGAGACGAGAAGTAATTCTCCCGCTCTGCTCCGCGCTGATCAGGCCTCAGCTGGAGTTTTGTGTCGGGTTCTGGGCGCCACATTTCAGGAAGGACGTGGACAGATTGGAGAGAGTCCAGAGAAGAGCAACAAAATGATGAAAGGTCTAGAAAACTTGAGCTAGGAGGGAAGATTGAGAACCTGGGTTTGTTTAGTCTGGAGAGGAGATGAGATGAGAACGGTTTTCAAGTAGGTAACGGTTGTTAGGAGGAGGAGGGAGATAAATTGTTCTCGTTAACCCCTGAGGACAGGCCAAGAAGCACTGGGCTTAAACTGCAGCCAGGGCGGTTTCGGTTGGACGTTGGGAAACGCTCCCTGGCTGTCCGGGTGGTGAAGCCCTCGAATAAATTGCCCGGGGCCGGGGGGATTTGTGAGAGCAGGTTGGACAAACCCCTGTCGGGGGTGGTCTCGATATCCTGAGTCCTGCCACCCGTGCAGGACTAGGGACCTCCCGAGGTGCCTTCCAGGCCTACACCCGCACCTGGTCACATGATCACCCCCATGCTTCCTGGTCTGGGTCATGTGACTGCTGCCATGCCCTGACACTGCCCCATTGGTCTCTAAGTGCATTGTGGGGGGAGGGGCATGGCTGCCTCCATCATGGGTAGGGCTAGTCTAACCCGGGGGGCTGTGGGTCTGTTCCAGGGGTGCCGGCCCTCTGACATGTGCTCTCTGCCCCCCCTCCAGGCCTGTTGCCCCGCGAGCGCTCAGACAGCGGGGGATCCAGCTCGGAGCAGTTTGAGCGTCACCCCCAGATCCTGCGGGAGCGGGGCACCCCGCCCATGGACCCCAAGCTGGCCTGGGGGGGAGACGTCTTCGCTGCCACTGATCCCCGGCCCCTGGCCTCGCCCCTCCGGCAGCCAGACGAGGAGGAGAAGGGCCTGCGGTGAGTGGGGGGAAAGGGGCTGGCAGCCAGGGGCGTGGATGGCATGGGAGGTCTGTGGGGCAGAGCAGAGGACATTGACGGGGTAGGGCATGGGGCAGGGGAGGTAGGGAGGTAGGGAGCCAGGTTTGGGGCAGGTAGTGGAGGGCCCGGCTCCTGGGCTGACGCCCCTTTTTCTCCCACCAGGAGTGAGACACCCCCTGTCCGCCTGCGGGAGACCGCCACCCCCCAGCCCTACGTGGGCAGCTACCCAGCCTTTGCTGAGAATGGCGCCCCAGCCCCCCTGCACCGCTTCCCAGGGGACGAGTCCCGCCCAGGAGGGCCCTGGCCAGCCGGCCTCGCCCTGCCCCCCAACACTCCAGGGGAGCTGGCCAGGAACGGGCGCCCCGAGGCCTTGGCCCAGCCCCCCCAGCGCCAGCCGGACGAGAAGCCCCCAAACGCCGAGGAGCCCAAGGAGCCAGGGAGGGGCCCCGGGTTCAAGGAGCCCCTGGCGGCACCCAAGAAACCCCCCATGGAGGAGCCGGCCCTGCCCCCCAAGGAGGAGCCGGCCCTGCCCCCCAAGGAGGAGGCGCCACGCCGGGCCGAACGCCCCTCACGCCAGCCGCACGATTTCCACCGTCCGCCGCGGCGCGAGGCCAAGACGGAGACACGCTGGGGCCCCCGGCCGGGCAGCAGCCGGCGGGCGGAGGAGCCGCCAGGCGGCGAGAAGCCCCCGCGCAGAGCCGGGCCCATCAAGAAACCCGCGCCCCCCAAGGAGGAGGCTGAGGAGCCGCGCCCTAAAGCCAAAGAGGGCCCTGAGCCAGCGGGCGCCAAGCCGGACCCCCAGCCCGGCCCCAAGGAGCCCCCCAAGCCAGGCAAGGAGGCCAAAGCCAAGGCTCTGGTGAACGGCACCATGGCGGGGCCCCCCAAGGAGCAGCAGGGGGCGCTGTCGCCCACCCGCCGGCGCCGGGAGTGCCCCTATGACCGTGGGGGCGGCAGCTACATGGGGCGGGGGCGCGCCCGGGGCCGGGGGGAGTACTTCGCCCGTGGGCGCGGCTTCCGGGGTGCCTACAGTGGGCGCGGCCGGGGTGGCGGGGGCCGAGGCCGCAGCAGGGAGTTCCGCAGCTACCGGGAGCCTTTCTACCGCCTGGAGGAGGGGCCAGGGCCCGCGGGCGGCGGGGGGGGCCCCCGGCCCCGCAACGCCAGCGAGACACGTAGCGAGGGCTCCGAGTACGAGGAGATCCCCAAGCGCCGGCGGCAGCGCGGCTCAGAGACGGGCAGCGAGACCCACGAGAGCGCCAGCGATGTGGCCCACTCGGACAAGGAGGCGGCACCGGCCCCCCTGGCCCCCCAGCCCGCCAAGGGGGAGCGGCCCCGGGGCCCAGCCACTCTGCCCCGCTTTGCCGACAAGATCCCGCCCCGCCTCTCGGAGCCGGGCGCCCGCGGCGGCCGTATCTTCACCCCCCGCGGCGTGCCCTCCCGGCGTGGCCGCGGCGGGGGGCGCCCCCCGGCCAGCACCTGGAGCCCCCCGGCCAAGCCCCCACCCGGGAAGAAGCCGGAGCGGGAGGTGGTGCCGGATTCGCCTGGCAAGGAGAAGGTGGCGCCGGGGCCCGGTCTCCCGGCGCCGGAGGATCTCGCCGGGCTCCAGGCCCCCCCCAAGCAGCCGGGGCCACCCCCCAACGGCGCGGTGGATCGCAGCTTCGAGCGGCCCCCCCGCCGGCGGCGCCATGGCCGCTCGCAGCAGCAGGACAAGCCGCCCCGCTTCCGGCGGCTGAAGCAGGAGCGGGACAACGCGGCCCGGCTCAACGGGGAGCAGCGGGCTGGGCCGGGGGCCCCGGCGCACCCGCCGCCCCCCACCCCGGCGGAGGAAACGACCTCCCGGCGCGTGGCCGGCGCCAAGTCGCCCGACCTGTCCAACCAGAACTCGGACCAGGCCAACGAGGAGTGGGAGACGGCCTCGGAGAGCAGCGACTTCACCGAGCGCCGGGGCGGCGGGCCGGGCGAGAAGGAGCCGGGGGGCCCCCCACCCCAAGCCTTCCTGAAGGGGGGCGGCGCCCCCTCCCTGGGGGGCCGAGGGGCCGGCGCCGACCTGACCCTCGCCCAGCGCAAGGAGATGTCCAAACGGAGCTTCTCCAGCCAGCGGCCCGGCATGGACCGGCAGAACCGGCGCCCCAACCCCGGGCCCAGCAGCGGGGGCAAGGCCGGGGGCCGCGGGGGGCCCAGCGGCGGGCGCGGGGACAAGAGGGCCTGGCCCTCGCCCAGGAACCGCAGGTGTGGGGGCAGACACGGACAACGGGGGGCACATGTTGGGGGTGGTCGGGGGGAGGAAATTGGGGGGCAGCGGCCCGCAGGCCCTGGGGAGTGGGAGCCAGATGCGGGAGGCACTAATGGGGGCTCATAACGAGGGTACAGGGCGTTAATGACAATGGACCGTCACTGGGGGGGAATTGGGTGAGGTGGGCAGGGCCCAGGGGCACAGACACGTTGCTAGGGGTGGGCGGGGGCAGATGCAGGTTTGGGGGGGCTACAGGTGGGCAGGACTGGGGGGCGCCCAGCGGAGGAGCGCCCCCCACCCCTAACTCGCTCTCCCCCCAGCCGCCCAGCGGAGGAGCGCCCCCCGGGGCTGAGCCTGCCGCCCGGGCCCACCACCAGCGCCGTCTACCGGCTGGACCACGTGGTGCCCAGCGACCCGGCTGGCATCCAGCAGGCCCTGGCTGAGCTGAGCAGCCGCCATGGTGCCCACGCCAAGCAGCCGCCCCCCGGCACTGCACCCGCCTCGGGCCCCACGCCGCCGGCTCCCTTCCCCGCCCACCCGGGCGGCTACAGCCGAGGTAACAGCCCACCGGCCCCACCCAGCAGCCCGAGACCCAGCAAACTCGCTGCACGCGCAGGCCCCAGCCCAGCCAGGGTGGGAGCCGGCGCCCCTAGGGCTGGGGTCGAGCTCCTGAGCATAGCCAGCATGACCCCACGGCGCTGGGGGGTCGTTTCCTGCTGCTCCCATTGGCCAGGAACAGGGAACTGTGGCCAATGGGAGCTTTGGGGGCGGTGCCCGCAGAGAGGGGAGTGCACAGGGGTGGGTTGGCCCCTTCTGGGAGCAGGGCAGGCAGGGGGGAGGCGCCTGCCATAAGTGTCGCGGCTCCCCGAGCCCTGAGCCCCCGCCCGGAGCCGGCTCCCCGTGCCCTGAGCCCCCGCCCGGAGCCGGCTCCCCGTGCCCTGAGCCCCCGCCCGGAGCCGGCTCCCCGTGCCCTGAGCCCCCGCCCGGAGCCGGCATGCCATGCCCCTTCCTGCACCCCTACCCCCGTACCCCGACCCCCTGCCCGGAGCCGACACCCCGTGCCCTGAGCTCCCGCCCGGAGCCGGCATGCCATGCCCCTTCCTGCACCCCTACCCCCGTGCCCCGACCCCTCTCCCGGAGCCGGCACCCCATGCCCTGAGCCCCCTCCCGGAGCCGGCACCCCATGCCCCTTCCTATCCCCCTATCCCAGCCCTGAGCCCCCTTGCCCCTTCCTGCACCCCAGCCTGGTGTGAGTGAGGGTGGAGGAGAGTGAGCAAAGGGGGGGGAGATGGAGTGCGCAGGGCGGGGCCTTGGGGAAGGGGCGGGACCCCAGGGAAGGGGCGGGGGAGACCCTGGGTTGCCTTAAACTCAACAGGTGATCTTGGGTGTAAGAAGGTTGGAGCCCACTGCCCTAGAGTGCATAGACCCTGGGCCCCGTTCCCTGCCCCCCTGAGCCAGCCAGTCCCCGCCCCGGGGCCGGAAGGGAGCCGGCGCCCCCCAGAGGGCAGGGACGCACTGACCCCCGCCCTGTGTTTCAGAGCCTCCGTTCCTGGCCAAGACCCAGCTGCTGCAGTCGGGCGCCAGGGCCCTGGGGGACGTCCCCGGGGTTAACGGTTTCCTCCCCAGGCGCCGGGATCGGCCCCACAAGCAGGAGGTGAGAGGGGACGGCGGGAACCGGGGGGCCCTCCCCCAAGCGCTTGCCCCCCATGGCATTAACACTCCTCTTCGTCCCCCGCAGGACCCCCTGGGCTATTCCCACAGCCCTGGCTTCCCCATCCCCAAGCAGGACCCCCCCAGCGCCCACCTGGGCCAGCGCGGCAGGAGCAGCTCCTCCGAGGGGCTGGCACCCCACATCTGGAGCCGGCTGCAATCCAGTAAGGAGCTGGGGGGCAGGACCCAGTCGCCCTGTGGCCGCTGGATCCTTCTCAGGGGGCAGTTTGGGTGGCTGCTGATAGATCCCCTCCCCCCAGGTGCCCCCAGGAAAACCTACCGGCCCAGATCTGTGGAGCCCTGGATGGACCCGCTGAATGCCTTTGAAGACGTTGTCAGCACAGAGGTGAGCGCGGGGGACAGCGGGGGGCTGCCCCAGGGGCTGTACTGCAGGGAGCGGGGCAGGGGCAGCAGGGGGCTCTCCCGGGCAGTCGGGGCTGCCCCCTAACCTATTCCCCCCCACCCCCCCAGATGAGCCAATCGGACAGCGGGGTGGATCTCAGCAGCGACTCCCAGGTCTCGTCAGCCAGCTGCAGCCAGCGCAGCTCTCCCGACGGCGGCCTGAAGGCGACCCCCGAGCCTGGTGTGGGGGGCACGCAGGGCGCCCCTGGGGCCGAGGGGGCAGCACCCAAGGAGCAGGGCAGGAGGCCAGCACCCAAAGACACCAGCCCTCACAAGGACAAGAAGGTAGGAGGGGGGCTGGGGCCCTACGGGGGGGGCTGATCTGCTGGTGGCAAGAGGGGGCGCTGAGCTGGGGCCTGGGGGGGGGGGGGGCAGGAATGGCTGGGGGCCATGACTTACCTCTCCCCTCCCCAGCAGGCCAGCAGCCCCCCGGCTGCTCCCCGGGCCCTTCCTGGCCCAGGCCCCATCGGGACGGAGCGTTCCCAGCGAGCCGAGATGGCCAGGGAGAGCAGTGGGGGCCCCGAGCCCAGTCCCGAGCCAGCGACCCCCAGCCCTGGCCCCCCCATCCAGTTCGGGGCCAGCGACAAGGTGAGCAGCACCCCGGACGCCTGGGTCCTAACTCGGGGCTGGGGGTTAGAGCGGGCAGGGGATGGGGGGAGCCTAGATGCCTGGGTTCTCCCCTGGCTCTGGGCAGGGAGAGGGATCTAGTGGTTAGAGCCAGGGGGGCTTGAGATCCAGGACGCCTGGGTTCTCTCTTGGTTCTGGGTGGGGGCTGGGGGCCAGGACATCTGGGTTCTATTCACCTGGCTCCCGTCCCTGCAGGACACTGACCTGGGGCTGCTTGTGAGCGAGGGCAGCAAACCTGGCAAGGAGCCCCCGGCCCCAGGCCTCACGGAGGGGGTGAGTGAGGGGTGCCCGGATGCCTGGGTCCTGTCCCAGCTCTGGGAGGGGGTTGGGGGAAGGTGAGTCCCAGGACTCCTGGGTCCTGTCCCAGCTATGGAAGGGTGAGTCCCAGGACTCCTGGGTCCTGTCCTGGCTCTGGGAGGATGATGGGGATCAGTGGTCTGGGGGGGCTGGGAGCCAGGACTCCTGGGTCCTGTTCTAGCTCCGGGAGAGGGCTGGGATTGGGGGAGGGGCAGTCCCAGGACTCCTGGGTCCTGTCCCGGCTGGCGAGGGCGCGCGTTTTCACCTGCTGCTGTTCTCTCCCCAGCTGGCGGCCGTGTCCCGGGAGTGGGAGCTGCTCCCGCCCCCCAGACCCAGCACGGCCCCCCAGCCCGTGCCCGGGCGGCCCTGCGAGCCCAGATCCCTGGCCCTGGGGCCAGCGGCCTGCGCCCCCGGCCTCCCCGCGGAGCCCTCGGCGTTCTCAGGTAGGGGTGGGCGGCATGGGGCACTGGGGGGCCGTGGGGCCAGCCTGGGTCTCACTGCTCACTGCTTCCCCCTGCAGGTGAGAGGGGGCAGAGCCAACGGCCCTACCCCGAGCTCTTCTACAGCAGCCAGCCCGGCATGGCCCAGGTACCCTCCGTCTGGCTGGGGCGGGGCAGGGGGGCTGGCCGGGGGGCTGGGCGGGTGGGGCTGGCCGTCTGTCTGACCCACGCCCTCTGCCCCCCCCAGCAGGTGCCCAGCCCCCCCGTGGAGTCCCAGCTCAACAGCACCGGCAGCTTCCGCCCGGGGACCCCTTCTCTGCATCCGTACAGGTAAGGGGGAACGGGGGTCCCTCGTATTCCCGGCCCCCCCGAGCCGGCCACGTGTCGACGCTGGGCGAGGGGTCCCCGTATTCCCGGCCCCACCCCAGAGGGGCCGCCTGTCGGCGCTGGGCGAGGGGTCCCCGTATTCCCGGCCCCACCCCAGAGGGGCCGCCTGTCGGCGCTGGGCGAGGGGTCCCCGTATTCCCGGCCCCACCCCAGAGGGGCCGCCTGTCGGCGCTGGGCGAGGGGTCCCCGTATTCCCGGCCCCACCCCAGAGGGGCCGCCTGTCGGCGCTGGGCGAGGGGTCCCCGTATTCCCGGTCCCACCCCAGAGGGGCCGCGTCTCCCGTCCGTGTCTCCGCTGATCCCCGTCTGTCTCCGCAGATCCCAGCCCTTGTACCTGCAGCCTGGCCCGGCCCCCGGCTCCCCGGCGGCCCCCGTCCTGCCCGGCTCGGCCCTGCTCTCGGGAGTGGCCCTCAAGGGCCAGTACGTGGAGTTCTCGGCCCTGCAGGCGGCCGAGCTGGCCAAGCTGCCGGCCACGGGGCTGCTCTACCAGGCAGCCCCCCCCTTCCTCTACAGCCCCCCCTTCTGTGGCAGCCAGCTGGGCCCCGAGCAGCCCCTGCTCCAGGTACGGGGGTCTCTGGGGGTAGGGGAGATGGAGGGTGGGTGGGAGAGGGGGTGGGGCTCCCTATGCCTGGCTCCGCCCCTGATCCCTGGCTCCTCCTCCTCCGCCCCAGGTGCGGCAGGAGCTGAACCCCCCCTCGGATTTCTACGCGGGCTCCCTGCCGCAGGCCAACCAGAGCAACTTCCTTCAGGGCCCGGGCCCCGCCCAGCAGGTGAGCCCCGCCCCCTATGTGCTGGCTCCGCCCCCTGGCTCTCTGGCTCCCTGGCTCCGTCCCTGTGCGCTGACCCCTCTCCCCCTGCAGATGCTGCTGCCCATGGTGGATTCGCAGCTGCCCCCCGTGGTGAACTTCGGCTCCCTGCAGCAGGGGGCGCCAGCAGCCCCCCCACCCCTGCCCCTGGTGCCCGTCACCCCGGCCCTGCGGCCCCCGGGGCAGCTGGCTGGGCGCCTGGTCCCCTCGGCCGTCCGCGCCTTCCCCCATGGCATGGGGCGCACAGAGGTAAGGGGGAGGGAGGGTCCCCGGCTTGGGGAGGTGGGGGGCTGGGGGTACTGGAGGGGCCCCGGCTGAGCCCTGCTCCCCTCTCCCCACAGCTGCACCCCATGGAGCTGAAGCCCTTCCCCGAGTACCGGAAGCTGAGCAATCCGGGGGGGCGAGCCCCAGCGGTGGGCAGGTGAGTAGGAGCGGGGGGTGCTGAGCCCCAGGGGGCCCCCTCCCACTGGGACCCCCTCACCTACTCTCCTCTCCCCCACAGAGCCTGTGTGGGCCCCTTCGGCTCCCGCCTCCGGGCCCCAGGATCCAGCTACGCCGGGGTCAGCCGCAGCCAGCGCCCGGATGGTGGCCCACCGGTGAGCCAGGAATGGGGCATGGGGGTCTGGCTTGGGGCCTGGGCCCTCTTTCCTCTGGGGGACGCTGCCCCGATCCAGCCCCTGGGCGAGGAATGGGGCATGGGGGGCTGGTTTAGGGCCTGGGGCCTCTTCCCTCTGGGGGACGCTGCCCCGATCCGGCCCCTGGCCGAGGAATGGGGCATGGGGGGCTGGTTTAGGGCCTGGGGCCTCTTCCCTCTGGGGGACGCTGCCCCGATCCGGCCCCTGGCCGAGGAATGGGGCATGGGGGGCTGGTTTAGGGCCTGGGGCCTCTTCCCTCTGGGGGACGCTGCCCCGATCCGGCCCCTGGCCGAGGAATGGGGCATGGGGGGCTGGTTTAGGGCCTGGGCCCTCTTTCCTCTGGGGGACGCTGCCCCGATCCAGCCCCTGGGTGAGGAATGGGGCATGGGGCCTCTTTCCTCTGGGGGACGCTGCCCCGATCTGGCCCCTGGGTGAGGAATGGGGCCTGGGGCCTCTTGTGGATGCTGCCCTGATCTGCATGTGGGGGGGGAAGTTGCACCCCATGTGTGTCTGACTGACTCTCCCCCTCCCCCAGGTCTCTCAGTCGGACGTTCTCTGCTGGACCCCCAGGCCCTGGGAGCGACACCCCCCAGCACACGAGGGGCCCCCCACCCGCCGGCCCCCCAACCAGAGTGACAAGCAGGATCCTGGCCTCACCCACCAGCGCTAGCCAAGCCCCTGCTTGGGTTGGGGCCATGACCTGACCTGGGCGGGGGGGGCCCTGTTGCCTCCTCCCCCTCAGTGAGTGGGGAGGGGAGGACCCCTTCTCCCTGTTAATTTCTGAGCTGGGGGGATTCCAAGGGGGCAGGGAACAAGATGGGGGGCTGCCCCTACTGAATGTAACTGGAGTTGGTTTTGGTTTTGATTCACCTGAATTAATTTTGGGGGGCAGGAGTTGGGGTCCCCTGCCTGGCTGTGTGTAAATATATGTGTAGGGCAGGGGGCTGTCTCTCCCCTCCCCCCACTGGGGGGGGGAAGGGCACCCCAAGGCTGGGGGGAGGGGGGGATGCCCACAGGTTTGTTACAAAATAAACTGAAAAACTGTTTAAAAAAAATAAATAAAAGGTTGAAAAACAAAAATGGGGGGCTGTGGTGGGGGGGGCAGCTAGGAGCCTTGTAGGCCCTGCTGCTGTGGGTTGAGCTATAGGGGGCCCTGTGCTTGGGGGTGGGCAAGGAGCCTAGAACCCAGGGGTAGCCAGCTTGAGGGTCCATCCGTCCTGTCTGGGGCAGGCACACAGGGACCAGGGCTACTGGCCCAGCCTGGCTACTGGCCATTGATGGACCTACCTTCTAGTACTGTTCCGCCCCCTGTTCAAGCCTTGGCCTTCACAACATCCTGTGGCAGGGAGTTCCCCAGGCTGACTGCATTGGGCTGGTGTTAAACCTGTCCCCACTTCCTTCCAGGGGGTGCCCCCCAATTCCCCTCATGCTGGGGTGACCCCAGCTGCACCCCATGTCCCCCCCAGGGATTTACACGGAGGTGACCGGAGATTTCCCAGTGTCCTGGTCACTTTTCTGACCCTCTGCAGGGTAACAGCTGACTTACACCCCAGCATTGTCTCTGGGTGTAGGTGGGGTGAGGGCCCCACAATTTACCTCTCTACAGTCTGAACCCCCAGGGCAGTGCAGCCAGGGGAAACTGAGGTACAGGCATGGCAACACCAACCCATAGAACCCAGGCACAGACGAGACCCACAGGCTGACACCAAGCAGCTTTATTTGCTCCAGGGGGCAGGAAGAAGGGGGATAAATAGGGGGCAGGGGGAAGGTGCTGGCGCCCCCTAGGCCTCATCCCCGAAGGCGCGGTCGGCGTTGGGGAACCGCTGGGGGCTGAAGCTGGGATCCTCCTGCAGCCGCTTCTGGAGGTCGGCACGGAGCTGGAAGAGAGGGGGGAGGAATGAGCATGGACCCCCACCCCCCACAGAGCTTCAGGGTCCCAGCTGGGGGGGACCCAGGGGGCTCGCCTGCTTGCAGCCCAAACTTGTGGTGTCTCAGGGGTTGCTGGCTGAAGCAGACCCATGGGGGCAGGGCTGGAGGGGTCCCAGATGAGGCAGACCCCCGGGGGGGGGGGTTCCAGGGTTGCTGGCTGAAGCAGACCCATGGGGCAGGGCTGGAGGGGTCCCAGGGGGGAGGGCTCAGGGGTTTCCAGCTGGGGCAGAGGCCTGGGGGGCCGGGCTGGAGGGGGGCCAGGCGGGAGGGCTCAGGGGTTTCCAGCTGGGGCAGAGGCCTGGGGGGCCGGGCTGGAGGGGGGCCAGGCGGGAGGGCTCAGGGGTTTCCAGCTGGGGCAGAGGCCTGGGGGGCCGGGCTGGAGGGGGGCCAGGCGGGAGGGCTCAGGAGTTTCCAGCTGGGGCAGAGGCCTGGGGGGCCGGGCTGGAGGGGGCCCAGGGGGGCTGGGCTGGAGGGGGCCCAGGAGGGAGGGCTCAGGGGTTTCCAGCTGGGACAGAGGCCTGGGGGGCCGGGCTGGAGGGGGCCCACGGGGGAGGGCTCAGGGGTTTCCGGGTGAAGCAGATCCAGGGGGGCAGGGCTGGAGGGGGCCCAGGAGGGAGGGCTCAGGGGTTTCCAGCTGGGGCAGAGGCCTGGGGGGCCGGGCTGGAGGGGGCCCACGGGGGAGGGCTCAGGGGTTTCCGGGTGAAGCAGACCCAGGGGGGCAGGGCTGGAGGGGTCCCGGGGGGAGGGCTCAGGGGTTGCTGGCTGAAGCAGACGCAGGGGGCCGGGCTGTAGGGGGCCCAGGGGGGAGGGCTCAGGGGTTTCCAGCTGGGGCAGAGGCCTGGGGGGCCGGGCTGGAGGGGGCCCAGGCGGGAGGGCTCAGGGGTTTCCAGCTGGGGCAGAGGCCTGGGGGGCCGGGCTGGAGGGGGGCCAGGCGGGAGGGCTCAGGGGTTTCCAGCTGGGGCAGAGGCCTGGGGGGCCGGGCTGGAGGGGGGCCAGGCGGGAGGGCTCAGGAGTTTCCAGCTGGGGCAGAGGCCTGGGGGGCCGGGCTGGAGGGGGCCCAGGCGGGAGGGCTCAGGGGTTTCCAGCTGGGGCAGAGGCCTGGGGGGCCGGGCTGGAGGGGGCCCAGGCGGGAGGGCTCAGGGGTTTCCAGCTGGGGCAGAGGCCTGGGGGGCCGGGCTGGAGGGGGCCCACGGGGGAGGGCTCAGGGGTTTCCGGGTGAAGCAGACCCAGGGGGGCCGGGCTGGAGGGGGCCCAGGGGGGAGGGCTCAGGGGTTTCCAGCTGGGGCAGAGGCCTGGGGGGCCGGGCTGGAGGGGGGCCAGGCGGGAGGGCTCAGGAGTTTCCAGCTGGGGCAGAGGCCTGGGGGGCCGGGCTGGAGGGGGCCCAGGGGGGCCGGGCTGGAGGGGGCCCAGGGGGGAGGGCTCAGGGGTTTCCAGCTGGGGCAGAGGCCTGGGGGGCCGGGCTGGAGGGGGCCCAGGGGGGCCGGACTGGAGGGGGCCCAGGGGGGAGGGCTCAGGGGTTTCCAGCTGGGGCAGAGGCCTGGGGGGCCGGGCTGGAGGGGGCCCAGGGGGGAGGGCTCAGGGGTTTCCAGCTGGGGCAGAGGCCTGGGGGGCCGGGCTGGAGGGGTCCCACGGGGGAGGGCTCAGGGGTTTCCGGGTGAAGCAGACCCAGGGGGGCCGGGCTGGAGGGGGCCCAGGGGGGAGGGCTCAGGGGTTGCTGGCTGAAGCAGACCCAGGGGGCCGGGCTGTAGGGGGCCCAGGGGGGAGGGCTCAGGGGTTTCCAGCTGGGGCAGAGGCCTGGGGGGCCGGGCTGGAGGGGGCCCAGGGGGGCCGGGCTGGAGGGGGCCCAGGGGGGAGGGCTCAGGGGTTTCCAGCTGGGGCAGAGGCCTGGGGGGCCGGGCTGGAGGGGGGCCAGGGGGGCCGGGCTGGAGGGGGCCCAGGGGGGAGGGCTCAGGGGTTTCCAGCTGGGGCAGAGGCCTGGGGGGCCGGGGGCCTCACCTGCTGCCGGTAGCCCTCCTGCAGCCCCGGCTCGGCCAGCTCCCGGCTCAGGCTCTCGCTGCTGCTCAGGGGCTTGACGCCGGCGGCCCTGGCGGCTCGGCTCACGGCCTCGCAGAGGAGCAGCTGGGGGCCGTCGCCCCGCATGGTCTGGGGGCAGAGCGGAGGAAGAGCGCGGTTGGGGGGCTGACCTAGCGGCCTTTGGCCGGCCGGCGCATCAGTGGGCCTCACGTGAGGCTGGGGGCGGGGTTGGGGGGCAGGCGGGGGGCTCACCTTGCAGCGCTTGGCCGGTGTAGGCGTCGCTCAGGGGCGGTTGGGGGGGGGAAGACGGGGGGCTGGGGGTGCGGTTGGGGGGCGGCTGGGGGGCAGTTGGGGGGCAGGCGGGGGGCTCACCTTGCGGCGCTTGGCCGGCATGCCCGTCAGGTAGGCGTCGCTCAGGGGCGGTTGGGGGGGGAAGACGGGGGGCTGGGGGTGCGGTTGGGGGGCGGCTGGGGGGCAGTTGGGGGGCAGGCGGGGGGCTCACCTTGCGGCGCTTGGCCGGCATGCCCGTCAGGTAGGCGTCGCTCAGGGGCGGCTGCTGCTTCCCACGGCGCTGGGTCTGGATGTCCTCGCGGATGATGGGCACCCACTCCTGCGGGGACAGAGCGGGGAGGGGGGTCAGACATGGGGGGGCCCCAGCACCCCCCCCCCAGCCAGCCCCAGCACTCACCGGGGGCACGGCCGCTGCCCAGGGCTCGGCGTCGGGCGCGGGCTCCCCCGGCAGCTCCCCCGGCTCCGGCTCCGGGCACCGCGCCAGGGACTCCTCCGCCGTGGTGGCCGGGGCCGGCGAGGCCGTGCTGTCCCGCTGCAACCGGGGCGGGGTGAGAGACGCGGGGACCCCCCCGCTGGCCCCCCCCGCAGCTCACGGCAGGGACCCCCCCCGCTGGCCCCCCACGCAGCCCCCGCAGCTCACGACAGGGACCCCCCCCCGCTGGCCCCCCACGCAGCTCACGGCAGGGACCCCCCCCGCTGGCCCCCCACGCAGCTCACGGCAGGGACCCCCCCCGCTGGCCCCCCACGCAGCCCACGCAGCTCACGGCAGGGAGCCCCCCCGATGGCCCCCACCCCACATGGCAGGGACCCCCCCACGCAGCCCCCGCAGCTCACAGCTGGGACCCCCCCGATGGCCCCCACCCCACACGGCAGGGACCCCCCCACGCAGCCCCCGCAGCTCACGGCAGAGACCCCCCCCCGACAGCCCCCCACCCCACACGGCAGGGACCCCCCCAGACAAGGCCCCAGCGCCGCCCCCCAGTACCTGCACAGCTTCGGGGGGCTGCTCGGCCGCCTGCACCTCCATGGGCTCGTCCGGCGCCAGCTGCACAGAGGGGGGAGGGTAAGAGGGGACGCGGGGGGGGTCGTCCTGCCCCCCGCCCCCCCCGCCCCCTGCCCGGGCCGTACCTGGGGGGCCTCGCCCAGGTGGCGGACGTAGGGCAGCACCTGCTCCTCGGTGACGGGCATGTGCTCCAGGACCACCTGCAGCCGCAGCCCCATCATGGCCGTCAGCCAGCTCACCAGCGAGGGGTTCACGTCCGCCGAGAGCCGCCGCTGCGGGACAGGGGGGTCAGCGACGCCCCCCCGGGCCCCAGACGCCCCCCGCCTCCCCCTGCCGGCCGGCACCTCGCCCCCCGACTCCCCCCGGCAGCCAGCTCACCAGCGAGGGGTTCACGTCCGCCGAGAGCCGCCGCTGCGGGACAGGGGGGTCAGCGACGCCCCCCCGGGCCCCAGACGCCCCCCGCCTCCCCCTGCCGGCCGGCACCTCGCCCCCCGACTCCCCCCGGCAGCCAGCTCACCAGCGAGGGGTTCACGTCCGCCGAGAGCCGCCGCTGCGGGACAGGGGGGTCAGCGACGCCCCCCCGGGCCCCAGACGCCCCCCGCCTCCCCCTGCCGGCCGGCACCTCGCCCCCCGACTCCCCCCGGCAGCCAGCTCACCAGCGAGGGGTTCACGTCCGCCGAGAGCCGCCGCTGCGGGACAGGGGGGTCAGCGACGCCCCCCAGGGCCCCCGCCGCCCCCCGCCGGCCGGCACCCCGCCCCCCGCCTCCCCCCACCGGCCGACACCCCGCCCCCCGCCTCCCCCCGGCAGCCAGCTCACCAGCGAGGGGTTCACGTCCGCCGAGAGCCGCCGCTGCGGGACAGGGGGGTCAGCGACGCCCCCCCGGGCCCCAGACGCCCCCCGCCTCCCCCTGCCGGCCGGCACCTCGCCCCCCGACTCCCCCCGGCAGCCAGCTCACCAGCGAGGGGTTCACGTCCGCCGAGAGCCGCCGCTGCGGGACAGGGGGGTCAGCGACGCCCCCCCGGGCCCCAGACGCCCCCCGCCTCCCCCCGCCGGCCTCCCCCCGCCTCCCCCTGCCGGCCGGCACCTCGCCCCCCGACTCCCCCCGGCAGCCAGCTCACCAGCGAGGGGTTCACGTCCGCCGAGAGCCGCCGCTGCGGGACAGGGGGGTCAGCGACGCCCCCCAGGGCCCCCGCCGCCCCCCGCCGGCCGGCACCTCGCCCCCCGCCGGCCCCCGGCAGCCAGCTCACCAGCGAGGGGTTCACGTCCACCAAGAGCCACCGCTACAGTGACACTCCCCCGACCCCCCCAGACCGCCCTGCCAGCCGGCACCGCCCCCCCAAGCCAGCCGGCACCGCCTCCCCAGATGTCCCCCACTGGCCACCACCCGCCCACCCACCCAGCACCCCCAACCCCTTCCTCTGCCAGCCGGCACCACCCCACCCAGACCCCCCCAGCCAGCAGGGGGAGATGCTCCCCCCCCCCAAAACACAGCTACACAATCCTGACCAGGCCCCTCTGGGCTATGGGGACAGGGAGGATGCCTGGTGGAGCTGTCCTGCGTCTGGGGGATGCCCCTGGGCGGGGGCCCGGGGCTCCCGGGGGGGGGCACTCACAATGCGGTCGTTGATGACGGCGGTCAGGGCGGCCCGCTCCCCCCCCAGGCAGTACAGGTTCAGAGCCAGACACTCGAACAGCCCCTGGTTACACAGCTCCAGCAGTCGGCACCCGAAGGTGGGGTCTGGGGGGACGGAGGAGGGGGCTGAGAGCCAGGCCTGGGGACCCCCCACAGCTCCCCACCCTCAGCAACCTCCCCCCACCCTGCAGGGACCCCCCACAGCAATGCCCCCCCACCCCCAGCAACCTCCCCCCACCCTACTGGGACGCCCTACAGCCCCCACCCAGAACCCCCACCCTCAGCGACCTCCCCCCACAGCCCCCCCACACTCTGCAGGGACCCCCCCCACCCCCAGCAACCTCCCCCCACCCTACTGGGACCCCCTACAGCCCCCACCCAGAACCCCCACCCTCAGCGACCTCCCCCCACAGCCCCCCCACACTCTGCAGGGACCCCCTACAGCCCCCACCCAGAACCCCCACCACCCCACATCCCACAGGGAGCCCCCCCCGGACCCCCCCTCACCGGCACAACGCAGGATGTGAGTGGCGATGCGGCTGAAATGCTCCTGCAGGAACTCCAGGTTGGTCCGGGTGATGTCGACCCCGTCCTGCACCTGCACCGAGGCCTGGGGGGGTGGGGGGGGAAGGGGGCGCCAATGAGACAGTGGGGACCTCTCACCCCAACCCAGACCCACACGCTGCCCCCAACATGCACAGCCGGTACCCCATCACACACACACAGGGGGCTGTTCCCACCTGCCCCCCATTGTCCCCAGGCCACCTCTGAACAGAATGGGGGGAGAGCAGGGGCCCTCCACAGCCAGGGGGGTGTAAGAGGAGGTGGTGCCCATCACTCTGCCGGTGCCCCTCACTTCCAACCCACAGCCCCCCACAGCCTGGGGGGCGACACTTACGAAGCTCTCGCGGATGTATTCCTGCAGGCCGGTGATCAGGCTGTGGGTGGCCACCTGGGGGAGGAACCACAGGTTAGCAGGGATTGGGGGGCAGGAGTGAGGGGCACCAGCAGAAGAGCCGGGGGCCACAAGGAGCAGGGGTGGGGGGATTCAGGGATGATGGGGCTGGGGGATTCAGAGGGCCCTGGGGACCCTCACCTGCACGTTGTGGTCAGAGGGCTCCCGCCCCCCCAGGTCTCTTGGTGGAAGCAGCAGGTGGGAGATTCAGGAGGCTGGGTGGGGAGATTCGGGGGGCTCGGAAGATTCACAGGGACTCGGGGGACCCCTCACCTACACGTTGTGGTCCGAGGGCCCCTGCCCCCCCAAAGAAGTGGGCGGGGAATTTGCGGGGACTTGGGGGGCACCTCACCCGCACGTTGTGGTCCGAGGGCTCCCGCCCCCCCAGGGACTCCTGGTGGAAGAAGCGGGCGGGGGATTCGGGGGGCTCAGGGGGATTCGGGGGGCCCCTCACCCGCACGTTGTGGTCCGAGGGCTCCCGCCCCCCCAGGGACTCCTGGTGGAAGAAGCGGGCGGGGGATTCGGGGGGCTCAGGGGGATTCGGGGGGCCCCTCACCCGCACGTTGTGGTCCGAGGGCTCCCGCCCCCCCAGGGACTCCTGGTGGAAGAAGCGGGCGGGGGATTCGGGGGGCTCAGGGGGATTCGGGGGGCCCCTCACCCGCACGTTGTGGTCCGAGGGCTCCCGCCCCCCCAGGGACTCCTGGTGGAAGAAGCGGGCGGGGGATTCGGGGGGCTCAGGGGGATTCGGGGGGCCCCTCACCCGCACGTTGTGGTCCGAGGGCTCCCGCCCCCCCAGGGACTCCTGGTGGAAGAAGCGGGCGGGGGATTCGGGGGGCTCAGGGGGATTCGGGGGGCCCCTCACCCGCACGTTGTGGTCCGAGGGCTCCCGCCCCCCCAGGGACTCCTGGTGGAAGAAGCGGGCGGGGGATTCGGGGGGCTCAGGGGGATTCGGGGGGCCCCTCACCCGCACGTTGTGGTCCGAGGGCTCCCGCCCCCCCAGGTACTCCTGGTGGAAGAAGCGGCGCAGGTGGGGCTGGACGCGCTGCAGCGGCTGGAACTGCCCGTGGAGCAGCATCACCACGTCCACCATGGAGAAGTTCTGGCAGATGAGCGAGAGCAGGTCCCCGAAGAAGCCTGGGAACAGACGGGGGGAGTGGGGCAGCGGGACACCCCCGTGGGGCGCTGGGGGGAGAATCCGGGCCGTGGGGCGTCCAGGGGGCAAGGCCTAGCGGGGGGGACCCAGCCAGGAGCGGGCGAGGGAAGCCAAGAGTAATGTGGCCCGGCAAGCGGTGGGGGATGGCCCAGAAGGGGCAGAGGCCAGCGGCCCTGAGGGGGCGGGGCCGCCAGGAAGGGGCGGGGCCCAGCAGCCCAGGGGGGGAGGAGGGGCGGGGCCCAGAAGAGGAGGCGGGACCGCCCGGAAGGAGCACAGCCCAGCAGCGGGGGGGGGGGGGGGGGGGAGGGGGGGGAGGGAGGGGGGGGACACAGCTCCCAAGAAAGGGGCGGGGCCCGGCCGCCCAGAAGGCGCAGAGCCCAGCAGCCCTGAGGGGGCGGGGCCGCCAGGAAGGGGCGGGGCCCAGCGGGGGGGGCGGGGCCCAGCGGGGCCCAGCGGGGGGGGCGGGGCCCAGCGGGGGGCGGCGGGGCCCAGCGGGGGGCGGCGGGGCCCAGCGGGGGGCGGCGGGGCCCAGCGGGGGGCGGCGGGGCTCACCAATGGCCCCCTCGGTGCCCGGCTCGAAGAGGTTGCTGGTGCCGCTGAGGCGCTGGATGAAGCTGGCGATGCTCTCGGTGCTGCCCTGCTGGGCGTTCAGCGAGCCCATCATGGACGACAGCACCCCCTGCACCACACTGATGAAGAACTCAGGGGTCAGGGCCTCGGGGCCCCCAGGGGGGCGGCCCCGCCCCCGCTCCCCGCCCGACACCTGCTCTGACAGCAGGGGTGGGGCAGGGGCTGGAGGAGCCTCTGGCTGTGGAGGAGGAGGAGGGGCAGGGGGTGGAGCCTGCTCCGGCACATGCGTGGGGGCAGCCCCCATCTGTGTGGCCTGGAAAAGAGAAAGAGACAGTAGTCAAGGACGGCTCTGGCAGGCTGCCCAGTCAAGCACGTGGGGGGGGAAGTGCCCTTACCCAGAATGCCACAGGATGGGCAGTGCTTACCTGCAGGAAATCTGTCATGCCTTGCAGGAAGGCGGGCATGCCGGGCATGGCCACAGTGATGGTGGGGGAGCCCACGCCGGCCACACCCGGGCCCGCTGCCCCCAGCAGGTTGCCCAGAAGCTGGGAAAAGTGGAGGTCGTCGGCAGGCGGCGGCGGCTGGGCCGAGGAGGAGGCAGAGGGCACGGGGCCCCCCGGCGCACCGGCAGAGCTGCCCCCCGCCGCTGTGGTGGCCGTGTTGGTGGTGGCGGCACTGGCCGAGGCCGTGGGCGGGGAGGCCGGGGCCGGGAAGGAGGCCGACGAGGTGGTGGTGGTGGAAGATGTCGCTGAAGAGGAGCCGCTGCCCTGAGCTGGGAGCGGCAGAATTAACACTCAGGGCCCTGCCCCTCCCTTTCCCATGATGCCCCCTGCCCCCCAACCCTGCCCAGTCATCCCAATTTACCCCCTGCCTCAACCCCCCAATCTCTCCCTGGACTCCACCGCCCCCCTTCCATAATCGTCTGTCTGCAACCCCCCCACACACACACACTTCCTACAGCCTGCCCCACACGTGACCCCAGCACCTCTCGCCACCACTGCCCCTCCCAACCCCTATGGTGCAAGACAAGGGGTGAGAACAGCCCGGCTACCCAGCCCCAAATTCCTGCCCCCCACCCCACCCCAAAGGAGACGCATGGGGCAGAGACTTACCCACGAGAACCGGCTGCATCAGCAGCTGCCCGACGAGCCCGCTAATCATCTGTGCCAGGGAGGCATTGCCCCCTACGCCGGGGGTCTGGGGGGAGACGGACGTTACCTCGGAGCCAGCGCCCCCTAGTGGGGACAGGCCCCATGTCCTGCCCCTGAGCCAGCCCCATGTCCCATTCCCCATCCCCGAGCCAGCCAGTCTCTGCCCTGGGGCCGGATGCATGCTGCCACCCCCTACAGGCAAAAGGAGACATGTCCTGTTCCTGCCCCCCGAGCCAGCCAGGCCCCCTAGCGGGGACAGGCCCCACACCCCGTTCCCCGCCCCCTCCAGCCGGGCTCTCACCCCGGGTCCTGGCGCCTGGGGGGCCCCCGGGTGGGTGGGCCGAGCGGACGGGGCCGAGGGCCGGGCGATCACCACGCGGGTCGGGGCCGACTGGAAGCCAGGGACCTGCTGGCCTGTGGCAGAGGAAGGACCCGGGTTACACTGAGCGGCCGGGGCGGGAACGCAGCCACCTCTGGGGCGGAGCGGCCCCCCCGCGGCCCCCGCTGGCCGCACCCACCTGTGGCAGCGGAAGCAGCGGCTGCCATGGCTTGCTGGGTGATCTGGTGGGCCACGGCCTGCATGAACTCCGGGGGCAGGCTGGGCAGGGGCACGGGCGGGGCGCCACCTGCAGGGGAGAGGGGAACAGCCGGGCTCACGGGCGGCGTCACTGCCCAGCGCCCCCTGCTGGTGAGCCACTGCAACCGCTCCCGGCCTGCCCCCCTCGCTCCCGACCCTCAGCCCCCTGCCAGCACAGCCCTGCCCCCCCGGCGCCCCTCGCTCCCGACCCGCAGCCCCCTGCCCCCCCGGCGCCCCTCTCTCCCGACCCGCAGCCCCCCACGGCGCCCCTCGCTCCCGACCCGCAGCTCCCTGCCCTCCCACCCCCCCCCGGCGCCCCTCTCTCCCGACCCGCAGCCCCCCCGGCGCCCCTCGCTCCCGACCCGCAGCCCCCTGCCCCCCCCGGCGCCCCTCGCTCCCGACCCGCAGCCCCCCCCCGGCGCCCCTCGCTCCCGACCCGCAGCTGCCCGCCCGGCGCCCCTCTCTCCTGACCCCCAGCCCCCTTCCAGCCCAGCCCTGCCCCCCCCAGCGCCCCTCACTCCCGACCCGCAACACCCTGCCAGCCCAGCCCTGCCCCCCCCAGCACCCTTCACTCCCATCCCACAGCCCCCTGCCCCTCCAGCTCTGCCGGTGCCCCTCACTCCCGACCTGCAGCCTCTGCCAGCCCAGCCCTGGGCTCATCTTACCCATGCCTGGGCCATGCCCGGCTGGTCCAGCAGCGCCCGTGGGAACGGTGCCCCCGGAGCCACCCCCTGGTGCCTGGGAGCCAGAGTCTGAGGGTAAGAAACAAGCGATTAGCCCAGGACTTGTATCCCTCACCCAGCCTGAGCCAGGATCAAACCCAGAAGTTCTGGAGCGGAAAGGCCCCGTGTCCCATTCCGGGGCCCCCCTAAGGCTGGATTGGGGCTGGCATCCCCTGCCCTGACCCCCAAGCCAGCACCCCCCAGAGGGTCTCACGCTCACCCTGTATGTTCATGTGCATCATGACGACGGGCTCGACGGTCTGGTGGGAGATGCGGATGACCCGGGGGTGGCTAGTCTGGGAGCCCTGGGTCTGAGTTGGGGCCACCCCGGGGGACGGCTGGCTCTCCGGGCCCCGGCCTGCCTCCCCGGGGCTGGGGGCTCCGGCCGGGGCCGGGGGGGAGGGTTGGGTGGGGGCAGGTCCCTCGGAGCCAGGCTGGGAGGGGCGGGCACCGTTCCCCGTCATGGTCACTGTGGTACCAACGTTGATCTGTGAACAGATAAATAATTAGGGGGCCCATCCCGGACTCCTGGGTCCATCCCTCCCTTCCTGGGGCTGCGACCCTCCCTGGAGGAGCCATCCCGGTCTCCTGGGTCCATCCCCCCTCCCCAGGGCCTGTGAGCCCCTCAAGGGGGTATCATCTCAGGCGGCGTCAGCTCGGACACCTGGGTCCATCCCTCTCCCCAAGAGCTGTGAGGCCCCCTAGGGGCGGGTGCTGCCCCAGGTGCCTGGGTCCCGTGCCCCAGCTCACCTGTATGGGAATGGCAGCCTGCTGCAGCACCATGGGGGCGGCATAGTGGGACATGGGCCGGACCACGTGGAGGTGGCGGGGGGCACTGCAGGACAGGTTGCAGCGCAGGTCGGACAGGGCCACGAAGGTGTTCCCCATCAGGCGCATGGACTCCCCCACCAGGTTGATGATGCGCTGGTCCTCCTCGCGCCCCTCCGCCTGCCAATGAAGGGGGCACGGTCAGCTCCCGCAGTGCCCCCCCGCCAGCCGTGGTATCGCCCACCTCCCCCCGCTCCACCATCCCATCCATGGTACAACCCAGCTCCGGGTCCACATCGCCCTGTTCACGGTATCAGCCACCTCAGAGCCCAAATAATCCCCGCCCCCTTGCGTGGGATGACCCATAATGCTCTCACAGCCCTACTCCCAAAAATGAACTGCTAGGGTTCTAGCCAATCGAGAGCCTGGCAGCAGGGGGCGGGAACCTGGAGCATCCCCAAGGGTTAGAACCGACTTGTGGGGAGAGGGGATTTGGATTCTGCCATCCGTTCATGGACTGGGGAGAGCATAATTTGGACCACCCCATTGTCACCAGGAAAGGGGGAGGGGGAGTTCAGAAGGTCCCACGGGGGGAGGGGGGATTTGGACCATCCCACTCTCACGGGGGGGGGGGGGGGGGGTGATGTTCAGAACATCCCATTCTCCTGGGGATGGGGGTGGGCCCGGCCCTTACATTGTTGTTGTAGTCAGTGGTGCTGGCCGTGGCCAGGATCTCCTGGTAGCGCTGCAGGAAGGGCTGCAGCTGCTCCTCCACCCTGCGCAGCTCCAGCAGCACCTCCACGTACTCGGCCGGTGCTGGGTGGCTGCAGGAAGACGGGAGAGGGGGCTCAGTGAGCACCTGGGCCTCGATCCCCACCCCACCCCCTCTGGCCTGTCCTTACTTGGGGGCCCCTTCGGCAGCCGGGGTTGGCTCCGGCCCAGGCTGGGGGTTCTCCTCGTCTGGCGCGGCTGGGGCATCCGAATCAGCTGCCTCCATGGGCTCCCGCTGGCCAGGGCTGGTGGAAGGCGGCGGCTCGTCGGGGACCAGGGGGGCGTTCTCCGGCGTGGGCTGGGGCTGCCCGTTGGTGCGACCCTAGAGAGAGAGACACTGAGCTCAGAGCCGGGGACTCTTTCCCTCCCCCCGCAGTCGGGGCTCAGAGCCGGGGACTCACCTCCAGCCGGCCCAGGATGCCCTGCACGTCTCGGAGCATGTGCTGCGCCATCACCAGCCGGACGCGGGGCTCGCTCTGGAACGACAGGGCAGGGGCCGGGTCAGGACTGGGCCTGGGAGTGCAGCTCACAAGGACACAGCCTGGTGCTAACCCAGACCAGACCCCTGGGCCCAGCCAGCTGGCAACACGCACACACCCCCCTGGGCCAGTGCAGCATAGGGCCCCCAGACCACGACCCAGATTCCCCCAGTCCAGACTCCCTGGGCCCAGCTAGCCCAGGACTCCCAGACCAGACCCCTCGGCCCAGCTAGCCCAGGCCCAGCCAGAACAGGACCCAAACCTCCCAAATCCAAACCCCCAGTCCAGACCCCACCCGACCCCCGCGCCGGCTCATCCAGCCTGGGACCCCTGCCTCCTGGATGAGATCCATGGGCCCCGCCTGTCTGGTATCCCCCACCCCCGATGACACCCCTGAACTATCCAGCCAAGTAACCCCAGGATCAGCCCCATGGGCCCCCTGAGCTCTTTCCTGTCCTCTTTAGCCCCGCCCCCAAAGGAAAGAAAATTTCCAGGAGAGAATTTCATTGGTTCCAACCCAGAACCCCCCTGTGCTCTGTCAATTCTCTAACCCTTCCCAGAACCCCCAGTGGCCTTGGAACAGCCCCCGCCCCCCAACCCCCCTGCTGACCTTTCACCCCTCTGCCCTCCACCCCCAGCGCCCACCCTCCTCCAGTACCTGTACGGGCGCCTGTTCCATATTAATATGGACATCCACAGAGGATCCGTCGACCTTAGCGGGAGGAGCAAGGAGACGGGAGCGAAGCAGGGAGAGACGGAGAAAGCCAAAGAAAACAAAAGAAGAGGAATGGAATAAAAACAGGAAAAGAAAGAGAAAAATAAATAAAAACAGAGAAAGGGGAGAGGGGCTACAGACACTGAGCACAAGGGGGAGGTGGATAGAGACTCCCACCTGCATCACCACTCCACGGACCCCTCCTGCCCTCCCAGAGCCAGGAGAGAACCCAGGAGTCCTGGCTCCCAGCTCCCCCTGCTCTAACCCACTAGCCCCCACTCCCCTCCCAGAGCCAGGGACAGAATCCAGGAGTCCTGAGTTCCCACCCGTCCATCACACTTCTTGACACACACCGGCTAGAAGATCTCACACCTGTTACAGAACCACAGGAAATAAACCAAAGCAAACTGCCAGAGAAGAGAGAGAACCTGCCTCTTTCAGGACCCACCCCCGGCGGCACACTGGGGCTAGCGCTGACAGCCAGGGGAGAGGCCCCGCCAGCCCCATGCACCACGGCGCCCCCTGGCAGGAACTCACCTGTGAGGGCGGCTGGGGGTCCATAATACTGACTGGTAAATTGAAGGTCCCCACCATGACGTAGCTGTTGGCATTACGGTCGTGGACAGTGGCACCAGCTCCCCGGCCGCCAATGCCATTGTGGGGGGCTGAGGCCGAGCTGGCTCCAGAGGGACCCCCGGAGGAGGGCGACTGAGTCTGGGGAGGGGCACGTTCCACCAAGTGGATCACTTTGCCCCCAACATCTTGGAAAGAAGAGACAAAGGGGGGTGAAACCGGAACCGCAAACCTCTGGGCTCCATCCCCCCTAGCTCTGCCGGTGCCCCTCACTCCTGACCCGCAGCCCCCTGCTAGCCCAGCCCTGGGCTCCCCCCCCCAGCTCTGCCGGTGCCCCTCACTCCCAAACTGCAGCCCCCTGCTAGCCCAGCCCCGCCCCTACATGCCCACTAGTGCCCCTCACTCCTGACCCGCAGCCCCCATACTCACTATATTCTTTAAGCTTCTTGTCATCCTGCAGGACTCGTCCCTGGTAGATCAGACGCTGTTTCTCCGCAGGGATATTTACTGAGCCCGCAATGTGCTCTTTGAACTCCTTCACGGTCACCTACAGGGGAAAGGGGCAAGAACCAGTGGGGTCAAACCCACCCCCAGCACCTCCTCTCTTCTCAGCTCACGCTCTGGCATCGCTATCCATTGAATGCAGCTCCTCTGGGGTGGGGGAGCTGGTTATACAGGGACCCCTTGCCCGGCGCTGAGATGCGGCTGGCTCTGGGGTGGGACACAGGAGCTGCCAAATAGCCGAATGGGCCGACGCAGAGCATCCCTTAGCGCCAGACTGGGCCCAGCACAGACCCCCAAGGGAGATGGCCCCGGACTGAGCCACACCCAGCAGCCTCCCAGCCTCTCACCTCCGCCTCTACGGTGAAGGTCCTGGTCTGCGAGTCGAGCGTTTTCACCATCACCTCGAGGTTCTCCGGCTCCGCCATGGCGCCGGGTCCTGTCACGGGACAGCGGGTTACGCGTTCAGGTCCCAGATCAGCCGCCCCCGTGGGCGCTGAACGTGCCCCCCCCCCCCACACACACACACCGCTTAAATCCACGGGCCTCCCTGCCACCCACCTTACACCCCTCCCTTCCCCGTGCCCCTCCCCCCCAGTTACTGCTCCGCCCCTTCCCCATAACACCTTAAACCCCTGCCCCTCCCTTCCCCCACATTACACCCCACCCCTTACCCCCCACCCCTCCCCATAACCCCTTAAACCCCACCCCCCCTTCCCCCACCTTACACCCCACCCCTTACCCCCCCGCCCCTCCCCATAACACCTTAAACCCGCCCCTCCCTTCCCCCACCTTACCCCCCACCCCTTACCATAACCCCTTAAACCCCGCCCCTCCCTTCCCCCACCTTACACCCCACCCCTTACCCCCCGCCCCTCCCCATAACCCCTTAAACCCCGCCCCCCCTTCCCCCACCTTACACCCCACCCCTTACCCCCTGCCCCTCCCCATAACCCCTTAAACCCCGCCCCCCCTTCCCCCACCTTACACCCCACCCCTTACCCCCCCGCCCCTCCCCATAACACCTTAAACCCGCCCCTCCCTTCCCCCACCCCTCCCCATAACCCCTTAAACCCCGCCCCTCCCTTCCCCCACCTTACACCCCACCCCTTACCCCCCGCCCCTCCCCATAACCCCTTAAACCCCGCCCCCCCATAACCCCTTACCCCCCGCCCCTCCTTCCCCCACCTTACACCCCACCCCTTACCCCCCGCCCCTCCCCATAACCCCTTAAACCCCGCCCCCCCTTCCCCCACCTTACACCCCACCCCTCCCTCCCCATACAGCCAAGCCCCTCCCCCATACACCTTACACCCCCCGCCCCTCCCTTCCCCCACTTTGCCCCCCCGCCCCCCCATGGCCGCGCCGAGGCTCACCCCGCTCCAAGGGCCCCTCTCGGCAGGGGGAGGGGAGGGGGAGGGGCTCCAAGTCCAACTGGCCCCGCCCCCCGGCCTCGCTGGCGGGTACTTCCGGTCAAACGGGAGCCACTTCCGGTGGAGCCCAAGCCCCAGGGGCCCACTTCCGGTTCCCCGCAGGGGTCCGGCGGCCGCGGGGGGGCGGGTGGGGAGAGACGCTTCCGGGCGCCCCGGCCGGGGAGACGCTGCGGGCTCGGAACGGGGCGAAGCGGCCGCGGGACCCGGCGCCTCCTTGGAGCGACTCCCTCCAGCCGCCTCTCGCCGCTGCTGCGCCCGACTGCGCATGCGCAAGAGCTGTGCGCTCGCGCGCCCCCCCCGCCTTCCCTACTATGGGTCCTTCGCCTCGGGGCTGTCCGGACAGGCGCCTGATTAAATATACCGTGAAACCGAGCTACTCGCCCACAGTCCCTCCCGCCGCTCCTTCCTTGATCGCTCCTCGGTTCCGAGCCGGTGGGTCTGCTCGTTCTGCGGCGGGGACGCCGCTTGTTCGCCTCCGATCGCGAAGTTTTTGTCCAGGCAGTTTTCGGGCTACTATACCCGGCTCGAGGGCGCTCGCTCGCCTGCACCTGCGTACTAAGGCCTTTGTCCACCATCTTTCTTTTGGGCGGGCCCATGCGGCTGCGTATGCGGCGAAGGCAGCGCGGCGGCCATCTTGGAGGTTGGCGTGGAAATGGTGACGCGGAGTCCCCGGCCCGACACATCTTTGGAACGCAATGCCTTGGCGCTCCAAGGAGCCGAAGCCAAAGCGGCGGCCATCTTGCCTATGGGCACATACTTATGACACCTGACTTGCCACCATATTTGTTGAGGGCACATTTTCCCAGTCCTGATTGGCGGACTATCCCCAATGGGGGGGGAATATCCCCCCTCATCCGCCATCTTTGTTATGGGCAATGAGTTTGGGTAGGCAGAGAATGCCAGTTTGTTATTGTAGGGTCTCCCAAAAGCACTGGGGACGTCCACTCCCCTTTGAGTTCCTGTAGGGTCTCCCCAAAACACGAGCGGCCCTGGGCATGGTTATGTTATTGTAGGGTCTCCCAAAAATGGTGAGCTTGCCTCCCCCCGTTTGTGTTATTGTAGGGTCTCCCCAAACCCCTCGAGGCCCCAGGCATGTTTATGTGATTGCAGCGTTTCCCCCAAGACACTAAGGACGCCGGGCGGGGAGGGCCCCCGAGACGTCGCCAAGTCCAGCCCCCCTGCGCTAAGGCAGGACCAGGGCGGGCCGGGCCCAAGCGGGGTTTGTCCAAACTGCTCTTACACCCTCCCGCGACGGGGCTCCCACGACGCCCGCCCCCGGAGGCCGATTCTTGCCCCTGAGAGCGAGAAAGTTTCTCCTCATCGCCGACCGAAATGGCCCCGGCCGCCCTTCGCTCGTGTGTGTGACTCCCAAGCCCCAGCAACCCGCCCGGCCTGCTGCCGGGCTGCCCAGAAACCCTGCAGGGGCCGGCCTTTGAGTGTGTTATTGTAGGGCCCGCCACGCTGGAGATGCCAGCCACAGGGCTCCCCCAAAACCCTGCGGGCGGCGGCAGCCCTGTTCTTGGAGCGGCTTCTGGAAACACAGAGCTATCCACACCGGTTTGTTATTGTAGGGTCCCTCACAAGCATCAGCCGCCCGCCCCCTTCTTGTTATTATAGGGTCTCCTGAGGCTCAGTGTGCTTGCGGGGAGGGGGTCCCTTGCAAACACCCAGCTACCCACACTGGTTTATTATTGTAGGGTCTCATGTAAGCTGCAGGCCCTGTTCCTGCAAGGTCTCCTGCAAGCTCCATCCCCGCCTCCCCTCCCGCCCGTTATTGTTGGATCTCCTGGAGGCCCCCAGAGCCCCTCCCACACAGCGCTGTATGCCGTAGGGCCGCCCCTGGCCCAGCGGGCGTGGGGTTGCTCCCATCCACGGGACTCTGGACTCCCTCGAGTTACTGATTAACGTGGGCGGCGGAAGGGCAAAGGTGAGCTGGCCAGAGGGACAAGGGCCGGCAGACAGCCCCGAACCCGAACCCGGCCCCCACCCGCCATGCTCCACCGCACCTGGTCTTACCTGCTGTACCTGTACGGGGCCCTGATCAGCGCCCTGAGCCCATGCACCCCCCCAGCCCCACTGCCAGCCAGCAGGCTGGACGGGGACCAGGTAGCTAGCACTGGGGCATGGGCCGGGGGAAAACCCCTCCCCAGGATCAGGGTGTCTGGGGATCCCCAGGGGTGGGGGCAGTGAAGGTTGGGGGGGACTCAGGGGAAGGCGGGGTTCATGTGGGGATCGGGCTTGGGGACCCCTGGGAGGCAGAGAAGGGTGTGGGGTTCCCTAGCCGGTGCTTGGGTCTCTGTGGGGGAGGGTGCAGGGGGGCGGCTGGGCGGGGCTCTGGGGGGGGGCTCTGCAAGACCCTGACGCCCCACAGTTCCCCTGGCAGTACCTGGGCACCTGGCACTTCATTTCTGGAGCAGCAGCCACCCCTGCGGCCCTGGAGACCTTCGCGGGCACCGACAGCTCCGTCTTCCACATGGGGCAGAGCCCCCAGCCCCAGCGTCTGCAGCTCCGCGCCGCCCTCCGCCTGTGAGTGGGGCCCGGCCCCCCAACCCCCTCCAGCCCCCCCACTCCAGGGTGCGCCCCAATGGCCGTGCCCAACGCTCAGGCTTCAGGGTCTCACTGGTGGGGTCAGGAAGGGATCCCCCCCCCCTTTTCTAGGGATTTTGCTTCTCTCCCTCTGAAGGCCCCCGGGGGGTGGGAGGGGTGGCCGTGGGGTATCTCTGCGCATCGTCCCGGCCAGCTGTTCCCCACCCACCCCAGGCCATGCGGACGCCAGACACGGGGTGGGGAAGGCCTTGGACCCGATCTCCGAGGGGCCACAACCCCCATTGGGTGGTTCTCAGCAGGATGAGCCTGGCAGCTTGCCCCAAATCGGTTTACGGCCATCGGTGGGGGGGGCTCGGGCCCCTCTGTGGGGCTCTGGGCATGGCTGAGGGCATGGGGCTGGCAGCTTGTCAGACGGGATACTCAGTGGCCCCTCCACCCACGACCCCCCATGCCCCAGTGTCCAGCCACCCCCCTCCACCTGCTCCCCAAAGTCCCCTCCAGCTGACCGCCCCCCCTTCTCCCGCCCAGGAAATCAGGGGCCTGCGTGCCCAGATCATGGATTTATCTGCTTAAGGAAGGGAGCACGGACCTGGCCACAGAAGGTGAGTGGTGCCCCTCACTCCCGACCCACAGCCCCCTGCCAGCCCAGCCCTGGGCTCCCCCCAGCTCTGCCGGTGCCCCTCACTCCCGACCGCAGCCCCCTGCCAGCCCAGCCCTGGGTCCCCCCCAGCTCTGCCGGTGCCCCTCACTCCCGACCCGCAGCCCCTGCTAGCCCAGCCCTGCCCCCCTAGTGCCCCTCATTCCCGACCCGCAGCCCCTGCCAGCCCTGTCCCACCCAGCTCTGCCGGTGCCCCTCACTCCCGACCCACAGCCCCCGCTAGCCCAGCCCTGGGCCCCCTGCAAGCTCTGCCGGAGCCCCTCACTCCTGACCTGCAGCCCCCAGCTCCTGGCTCTGTCTCCCCCCTCACAGGCCGGCCCGGGATGAGAACCGAGCTGTTCTCCAGCAAGTGTCCAGACACCATCATTGTCCAGGAAAGCGACCGAGACTATCAAAGGATCCTGCTGTACTGTAAGCGGGGACCCGGACTCCTGGGTTCTCTCCCTGACTCCGGGAGGGGCACGGGGGCTGGTGGTGAGAGCCGGGGGGCTGGGAGCCAGGACTCCTGGGTTCTCTCCCAGTTCTGAGGTGTCTCTCCCTGTCCCCCAGCCCGCACCCCCCACCTGGCCGATGAGTGCATTGAGGATTTCCGGAACCAAGCCTACTGCCTGGACATGGAAGAATTCCTGCTTATCCCCCGCAGCCAAGGTAACACCCGGATGAGTGGGGCCTTTGGGGGGGGTCACTCCCCACCCCATCGGCCAGTGGGATTAGCTTTGGGGGAAGGGGGTGGGTTGGGAGAGGGAGGAGGTTTGGCGGGGTAGATTTGGGGGAAGGGGTTTGGGAGGCGCTGGGAAGAAGGGAAGTTGTGGGGGAGGTTTGGGGGGTCAGGAGAGGGTTGGGCAGGTGTTGGGGGAGGGGTAGGTTTGGGGGGCATGGAAGAGAATTGGGGGTAGGTTATTGGGTCACCAAAATGCTCACTGACACACAACCCCACCCAGAAATCTCTCTCCCCTCCCCACGGGGTGATCCCTCCCCACACACACACCCCCAACTCTCTCCCTCTTCTCTGCCCCCTAGACACCTGCCAGCTTCAGGATTCCTGATTGACCCACTGCCAGGTGAGCTGAGCCCTAGGGCCCCCCCCATTCCCTGCCCTTCCCGGGGCCCCACACCCCCTGACCTGGCTGGAGTGCACCACGTCTCAGCCAGATTTCCCCCCCCTCCCCTGGCCAGGCCTCCAATGACCAACTCCCCATATCTGGTGGGGGTGGTAGTGGCTGGGATTGAGGTTTGTGGGGACAGATCTTCTGGGTCTCCCCCACCCCGCCAACTCGGGGGCACTCTGCGGGGCCCGTGTTTCCCATCGGACGCTGAAATTGACATTGTTTGAAGGCTCAGACGGTTTTCCATCTCAGGCCTTTCTCTGTTTCTTTCCTGCCCCTCTGCCAGCCCCCCAAGCTGCTGCGACTGGCCCCCCTGAGGAAACGGCCCCCCCGAAGACTGACCCCCTCATTCACCTGGAGGAAGAAATCCCATTTCCGCAGAGCCTGTCAAATAAATCCTGATCCTGCCGCATCTATGACAACGTGTCCCTAAGCACTGGTTTGGACCCACGGACACATGGGGCGTGGCCAGTGGTGGGGGGAGCCCAGGGCTGGGCTGGGCTGGCAGGGGGCTGCGGGTCAGGAGTGAGGGGGGCCGGCAGAGCTGTGGGGGGAAGGGCCAGACTGGTATATTCTACTGCACTCCCTGGGGTTATTTGATCCTTACTTAAAGGAAACATCTTTCCCGTGTAATGTTGGGAAATTCTCATCTTCCGTTGGGCCTCAGTTTCCCCATTTGTTAAATGGGACGAATGATCCGGACTTCGTGGACCCTCCGAACACCCCAGGGCAGGGACGGTCTCTCACGATCTGTCTGTGCAGTGCCTGGTGCGACGGGGCCCTCAGCTCTGTCTGGGGCTCTGTGCAAAGTGGGGTCCCCCATCTAGGTCAGAGAGTCCGTGTGATGGAATGGTGGGGGGCAGTCTCGGTCGGGCCACATAAGAAAACCATTCCAGGCCGGCCACTCGTTGACTGTCAAATTTTCCATTTTATTTAAATAAAACACAGGTTTAAAACCCAGCGTGGAAGCCGGGCTCTGGAATCAGCTCTCGAGCGCTGGTCTGGATTGATCCACAGATAAAGGTCACAGATTTCCATCCGTCCCCCCCTGCTCCCGTGCTGCTCCAGAGCAGAGCAAGTTCAGGTCCGATCCTCCTGCCCAGGAGATGGTGCAGCAAACCCCGCAGGGGGACCCGCCTCCAATGCCCCTGCCCCACACCATAGATGCTGATCTAGACCCCACAGACTGGATTTGGGGCAGAGCTGGGGGGGTTGCAGGCATGGATTGAGGGGCCTGGAGGAGGAGGTCAGTCAGGTGAACAGGGCAGGATCACGTACAAAGTCTTTTCTCAACTCAAATCTCCTTTCAACTGTGTTCTGGATCAGAGACGTTCTAGATCAGGGTGATCTGGAGAGTGCAAGGAATTATTGTCTAGCACCATGCTGCAGAGAAAAGACAGCAGGAAACCGGTCTCGGGTTGGGTGCAGGGTAGGTCATGCTAGATTGTCCCTATGCTGGGTGGGTTTGGGGGGTGGGTTTCTTCCAGAATCTGGTGGAAGAGCAGGGATGGTGGGAAAGTTGTTCTAGATCATGCATGGTAGAAGGGAGCTTCCTGTAGACTCCAGACCCTAAGGCTCATTCTAGGGCATTTCTGGGCACGGCTGAGGGTGCTCTAGATTTTAGCACAAAGAGGGATAGGGTTCTGGACTGTGTTCCAGAGCATGTTCTAGATCACACCGGGTCTCTGGAGCGGTGTAGATCACAGAGGGAGGTACTGGGGGCTGCAATAGATGGTATCTCAGCAGCGAGTGCACGGGCTAGAACACAAGGCAAGGGGGGTGGACCTTCTAGATCACATCCAGGAGCCGGAGGGTTCGTTCTAGATTGCAGAGCGACAGGGGGCTGCTGGTGAGAATCGTCACAAGGAGACGGAGTGTACCCCAGAGATAGGGGGCTCACTCTGGATTGTGTGCCAAAGCGGGCACTTGGGGTTGCTCTAGACTGTGTCAAATAGGGGCTTAGTTCTAGAGCTTGTGTGATGGCTGATGGCAAAGAGGCAGAGACCAGAGGTCTTTTCTAGGTCAGATGCCAGAGGCTTCCCACAGGGACTGGCTCTAGCCTCCAGACCAGCAGGCCTCCCTCAGGAGAAGCTCTAGATTATAACAGCAGGGTCTAGATCGTGTACTGGCCTGTCCCAGTAGCACGTAGTGCCGGTAGGGTTGGTGACACGTTCTAGACTATCACCGGCACCTCTTGTTTCTAGATTGGTCACCAAAGTTTTGAATCATGCCTTGTATTTCCCATCTGGCTTGTTCTAGATCACTTTGGCGTAGGGATGGGATGTAGTGTTCCTTAAAGACCACAGCACATGCCCTGAAGGCTGGCTGCGGCGGTCAGTTCTAGATAACGTCACCACGGTGATGGTGTTCACTCTAGATCAGCAGCAAGATTAGAAGCGATGGGGTGGGGGGCTGGTCTACAAGAGGGTGACGGTGTCTATCCCCACCACACCTGAGCTGGGAGACCCAAGTCATGTCGTAGATCGTTCTAGAGCGGGAACATGGGATCACCCCAGCTGGGAGCCCGGGATGTGGGGCGGGGGGTCTAGACCTCCCCACTCCCTCTGTCATGTTCTCTCCCTCTCACCCCCCACATCTCCATTGTCAGACCCCTCCCCGGGGGTCCCCTCCCCTGGCATCCGCCACCAAGGAAAGGGGTTATTGCTAAGAAGAGACCCCACCCCACCCCCCACAGAATCCCTCCTCCCACGGCTCAGCTAGCTCCACTCCCTTGGTTCTGAGCCCCCGGATACCCCCCCCCATTTCTCCCTTCCCTGTGGTCCCAAATCCCTTCGCCCTCCCTGACCCAGAGTGGTTCCGATCCGCTTCCCCCTCCCCCGCAGATCCACCTGCAGCTTGGCGGGATCCCAGCAGTTCTGATTGGTTCCTTCCCTGCGGTGGTTTTGACACCCCCCCACACACTCCTGAGCCAGCCACTCCCCCGCCCCCTCTCACAAGTCCCAGGGGGTGGAGGCTCGTGTCTCTGTACCCAAGTCCTGGTGCCCTCACCCCCACAGTGCCAGGGGGCGGAGTCTCGTGTCTCCACGTGGAAAGTGGGCGGAGCTCGGTCCTTGCACACACCCCCAGACGCTGGTGACCTTGTGGTTTATTGCAGAGGTGCGAGGTGGATGGGCGGGGCCGTCACTCCGTCCTCTCTGCCTCTGCCCCGCCGCCAGGGTCCACTCCCCCCGGGACGCCCCCGCTCTCCTCCTCCTCCTCGGCAGCCCGGATACTCACGCACAGCACCAGGGTCTGCAGGAAGCCGTAGAGGCAAGCGAACTGCAGCAGATATTTCTGGACCAGCCACAGCGCCAGGTACATCCCGTAGGTGGTGACAAGGAAGGTGGCCAGACCGTGGAGCCAGACTTTCAGGGGGCCCCTGAACCCCAAAATATCCAGGAGCAGCCGGAAAGCCGGGGAGCAGGCACAGAGCAGAGTCACCACGCAGAGATCAAACAGGTGCCGGGCAAAGTTGAAACAGATCTGGAAATGCTCCGGGACGTCAGGCGACGGCTGGTTGGGGGACAGATACTGAGGGACCTGTGAGATTCTAGAGAAGAGGCCCTCTCCCGGGGCGGGGCCCGGATCCCTGGCGCGTCCCCATCCGATCAGAGCCAGGAGGCGCCGGGCACCCCACCACTGGGATTTCTCGGGGGCCTCCGTCGGCCCACCCTCTTTTCCTGCCGCACGCCCCCACCAGGGGAGTTTTGTCAGCCAGGCCTTGGCTCTGTTTAGGGACATGGGAGGAAACCGGCGAGAATCCAGCACCCCAAATAAAATCAGCACTGGGGTGTGAGGGGACGGAGGGAGCAGTGAGAGGGGTCCAGACCTTGGGGGACTAGCCAGCTCCCCTCTCCAACGCACCGGCCTCCCCTAAACTCTCTCTGGGGCGTTTTCCCCTCTGAAGCCGGCTTCCACAAAAACCTGGTTAGGTCAGGGTCCCGTGCTGCTCCCCAGAACCAGACGCCAGCTCCTTGATTTTGCGGTATCGGAAACCCTTCACCCCACAATAGCCACGAATTTCCTCCGTGTCTGGGTTAATTTCAGTCCCCCTGGCAGTTGCTGTCACCCAAAGATCTGAATCTTCGTAAGTTTCACTCCCTCAGTTGTCTCTGCTGAGCCTGGGGTCCTTCACCCCAAAATACTGGTCCCTTAGCCAATCTGGATGTGTGTTGTCAAGGTCCAATTCTATCTGCCGGCGCCAGGGCTAACAGAACCCCAAAATATCCCTTCAACCAACAGAGACAAATCCTTGTTGATTTCGCCCCCTGAGTTCTCTGGGCTGGGGGCAGAGCTGGGACACCTCCAAAAATATGGCTCCTTGTTAATTTCACCCCTGAGTTGTATCCACTGGAAATGGTGCTAATTCACCCCAAAGTGCTGGGGCCCCCCAAAACACACACCGGGCAGTTCAATCTACCCCAGCATGTCTCTTCTGCCGGCAAGAACTGTCCACCCGCAGCAAAATACCGACCCTTCGAAAAATAGCGATCTTCATCAGTTTCACTCCCCTGACTCTCTGGGGCAGGAAACCCCCGAAATTCTCGGTCCCCTGAAAGATACAGCAGCTGGTTTGTTTCAGGCTCACATCCTCAGTGCTGGGTCACCCCAGTATCACTGGTCCCCCTGAAACAGACAAATCCTTGTTAGGATCCAGTCGCAGCAGGACTGATACACCCCAAAATACTTCTCCTTTGTCCTACACCAATTCTGCTCACAGCAGAAATAAGACATCCCCAAATGCTGCGCCCCTGAAACAGGCTCATCCTCATTAAGAGCAGATCACAGCACGGTTCCTGCACCCCGACATTTTTACCCCGTCTCTGAACAGTAAAAATCCTTAGAAAAATCTCAGCCCCTTACAGCGCACCCCAGCTGATTAATTTCACCCCGACCTTGTCAGTGCGGGTGAGGTCACCCTCCCAAACACTGTACCCCAAACTCTAGCAATCCGCGCTGGTCAGGCGCACCGGTTGCCACGTGTAATGGTGCTTCGCACCCCGAAATATTGATCCTCTGACAGACAAATCCCATGAAGTTTAGTCTCTATTTCTCTGTGCCGGTGGCAGAAGACACCCCAAAAGTGCTGCTCCCCCCGCAAATACCAGCGGGCTGATTTCACCCCATATGGCCACGGATTGGGGGGGGAACACCCCCGAAATAGCGAGCTCACCCTGAAATGCCAGCTACTTTACCCCACAGTATCACCCCGGTTCTGGCAGGGAAAGCACCCCCAAAACACCAGCGGGTCAATTTCATCCCCACATTGTCAGGGAGGGCAGCAGAGGTTCGCACCCCCCAAAATATCCAGCCCACCCTGAAACGCCCGCTGATTCCCTTCAAAGCCCCATCCTCCCTGCTTGTTCCGGCAGAGGGGGGGTACACCCCGAAAGAGGGATCCCCGAAACACCCACCCACACGATCGCTGGTTGGGGTACCCCCAAACTCCCTGCCCCCACAAAACAGCAAAGCGGGTGGATTTCACCCCCAAACTCCCCACGGTGGGGGAAGTGGCACCCCCAAAATCCTGCCTCGCTCCCCCCGCTTTTCAGCTCTCTCTGACCTGCGGGGGCGGGGGGGTCCCCGGGAAATCTCGCTCCATGGCTGCTCCCGGCCGGCCTCGCAGGCGGGGCCCCGCTGCTGGGTCCTGGGGCACCGAGCACCCCCTAAGTGGGGGGGACCCCGCTGCGGGGGGGCTGCGGGCCCGGGAGCGTGGCAGGGAGGGGAAAAGGCTCCGAGCCCAGCCCGAGATGGGGGAAAAATCCAGCAGCTGGTCGGGTTTCAGGAAGGACCGGATTGGGCAGGGACTCCCCCGGCAAGGGGTGGGGCCTCTGGGGAGCCCGGACGCCTGGGTTCTCTCCCGGCTCAGGGAGGCGGGGCTGGCGGTTAGAGCAGGGCGGGGCTGGGAGCCAGGACTCCTGGGTTCTCTCCTGGCTCTGGGAAGGGCAGTGGGGTCTGGGGGACGGGAGCCCGGACGCCTGGGTTCTCCCCCAAGCTAAGGGGGGGGCT
Source organism: Lepidochelys olivacea (assembly GCF_965140295.1). NCBI lineage: Eukaryota > Metazoa > Chordata > Testudines > Cheloniidae > Lepidochelys > Lepidochelys olivacea. The sequence continues at coordinate 44,966,021 of NC_140424.1, forward strand.
CGTGGTTAGAGGTTGGGGGCTGGGAGCCAGGACTCCTGGGTTCTCTCCCTGGCTCTGGGAGGGGAGCGGGGCCTGGTGGGTCAGAGCAGGGGCGGGGGGGCTGGGAGCCAGGACTCCTGGGTTCTCTCCCTGGCTCTGGGAGGGGAGCGGGGCCTGGTGGGTCAGAGCAGGGGCGGGGGGGCTGGGAGCCAGGACTCCTGGGTTCTCTCCCTGGCTCTGGGAGGGGAGCGGGGCCTGGTGGGTCAGAGCAGGGGCGGGGGGGCTGGGAGCCAGGACTCCTGGGTTCTCTCCCTGGCTCTGGGAGGGGAGCGGGGCCTGGTGGGTCAGAGCAGGGGCGGGGGGGCTGGGAGCCAGGACTCCTGGGTTCTCTCCCTGGCTCTGGGAGGGGAGCGGGGCCTGGTGGGTCAGAGCAGGGGCGGGGGGGCTGGGAGCCAGGACTCCTGGGTTCTCTCCCTGGCTCTGGGAGGGGAGCGGGGCCTGGTGGGTCAGAGCAGGGTGGGGGGCTGGGAGCCAGGACTCCTGGGTTCTCTCCCCGCCTACAGGACAGGGCAGACGCAACAATAACTAAAGAACTGGGGGCAGCCCTGGGCCCTGAACAGACCCTCTGGCCCTAACAGGCTGCCAGTCTCTTTACCCACAACAAAGATGGCGGAGGGGGGCGGCTGCGCCATTAGGTATAAGGGAGAAAAGCGCCCCATCAACCACATCCAAAATGGCTACCGACCTAGATTCACCTCATCGGAGCCGCCAGATTTTGCCCTAAACAAAGATGGCGGTCGGGGTTGCCCGGGAAACCAATGGGAACCGGTCTATCCGCAGCCCACCTCCAAGATGGCTGCGCACCCCGGCTTCGCTCCTCTATTATTTGAAAGGGCTGCCCTTAGCAAACATGGCTCCTACTGCCTCCAATACGCATGTGCGACCGCGGGAAGCCCCCATAGGGGTCCTTCTTGTCCATGTAGCTGACTGCTAAGTGCCTGCTCGGATTATGACCCAGAGGGACCCAGTCACTCCGTCGCCGGCCGGCTCCGAAGAAGCAGACACGCCGATCCACGCGGGATGAGCCAGGGGAACTCTGCGGAAGCGGGGAGCCCGGACAGCAGCGCAAGCCCCGCACGGCGGGAGCGGCTCAGGCGTTCGCCACGGGCAGCCCCACTCCCCCACGGGAGGGGGAGAGCAGGGACGGGGCCCTCCCGCGGGGGCGCATGCTCAGTCGGAGGAAAGCAGAGGTTAGCGTTGCCAGGGTGAGCAGAGCCCCCAGCCAGGGCGTATCACGACCGCACCGGAAGTAGGGCGCGGAGCCCGCCCACGGCGGAGACTGACGTCAACACGCTGCACCGGAAGTCAGCGTGAATTTTGCCCGCGTACCGGAAACGACCTGATCAGACCGGAAACGGACCCCCGGGGACAGGAAGTGGGAGTGCCCCGAGGTAATCCCAGGGCCCCTCCCTGAGCAGCTGAAGGGTCAGAGGTCAACAAGTCACAAGGGGTTAAAGGGCAGGGGTCATAGGCTGCCCCAAGTGGCTCCCCCCAGCCCCCCCGCCCCAACTCAGGGGCCCCAGAACTTAACCCCCCGCCGGACCCACCCCCCCAGCGCCAGCCACAGGCAGGTGACCCCTGTAAAACCAGCCCCCTGCCCCCCAAGAGCCAGCCGCCTCCCCGGGCCGGGTGAGGAACCAGCCCCACGGAGCCCCCTTACCCCTGCCCCCCCCCCCCAGAGCCAGCCGCCTCCCCGGGCCAGGTGAGGAACCAGCCCCACGGAGCCCCCTTACCCCTGCCCCCCCCCCCAGAGCCAGCCGCCTCCCCGGGCCGGGTGAGGAACCAGCCCCACAGAGCCAGCCCCCTGCCCCCCCCACCCCCAGCCAGCCACCTCCCCGGGCCAGGTGAGGAACCAGCCCCACGGAGCCCCCTTACCCCTGCCCCCCCCCCCCAGAGCCAGCCGCCTCCCCGGGCCGGGTGAGGAACCAGCCCCACAGAGCCAGCCCCCTGCCCCCCCCACCCCCAGCCAGCCGCCTCCCCGGGCCGGGTGAGGAACCAGCCCCACGGAGCCAGCCCCCTGCGCCCCCCACCCCCAGCCAGCCGCCTCCCCGGGCCGGGTGAGGAACCAGCCCCACAGAAGGAGCCCCCTTACCCCTGCCCCCCCCCCCCCCCCCAGAGCCAGCCGCCTCCCCAAGCTGGGTGAGGAACGGACCCCACGGAACCAGCCCCCACAAGGGAAAGGAAAAGACTCAATTTGTTCCAGGACTGTTTATTAAGGCAACATCCCTGTTCTTTACGTGACACCCCCAGGCTCAAGTCCTTCCCCTGCAAGATGCTTGGGGTGCCCCTCACTCCCAATCCGCAGCCCCTGGCTCCTGTCCGCACTGAACAGTGAGGCAGGCCTGGGCTGTGCAGTCGCCCCACTTCTCCTTTCACTTCCCCATCCATTGTTCAGTCCAGCAGCCTGTCCCATCACCCACCGAGCAGGGCCCTGGCTTCCAGTCTCCGTCGCAGCCAGAGGGGGTGCTGGTGAGTAACCAAAGCCGAAATCCAGCAAGCACCTTTCCTTGGAAAACTAAGGAAGTACAAATGTAAAAGTTGATTAAAATCAATGTTTTTATATCAAGGCTTTTCAGTCCCCCCAGGAGAACAGGCAGGACCCCCTGAGCCACGATTCAGGCCTCATGAACCTGAGCGAAGTCAGGCCAAACTCCAGGCTTTGGGACATGAGAGAGGGGGACACTGGGATGTGCCAAGGATTCTGGAATTGGGGCTGCAGGTCAGGAGTGAGGGGGGCACAAGCAGTCCTGGCGAGGGGCCCAGGGATGGGCTGGCAGTGGGCCCCAGAAGGCCTGGTGGGGGCCGTTGCTCAGGGCCCTGCAAGGGTTGTCACTGGGATCAGAGACTCTAGTCTAGCGGATTCGTCACCACAACGGCAGCCCAGGGAACAAGACTGGGAGGAGGCCCGACCCAACTAGGAGCAGCAGCCCAGGGGAAGGACTTACCCAGACACCCCAGGAGCCTCCTTGCTGAGTCCAAGTGTCACAGTATCTGCAAGTCACCAAACAGGTGAGTTATGTCCCACTGCAGGAGAAAAAACCCAGAAGTCCTGGCTCCTAGCCCCCCTTTCCCCTGCTGTAACCACTAGACCCCACTCCTCTCCCAGAGCCAGGGTGAGAACCCAGGCATCCTGGCTCCCAGACACACCCAACCCACTACAACCCCACAGGTCTCTGGAGCAGGCTGGGTTGTCATTAGACACTCCGATCCAATCTGGAGACCTCAGGGTCAGATCCAGCCAGCCAGGCCCTGGGGTGGGGGGACCCCCATTAGCTCAGGACAGATAGGTTCTGGCCACCCCATGTTACCAATCTCCCCACCCCACCCCTCCGATCCGATCCCCAAGGGAGCAGGGTCAGTCTAAGTTGTGTTATTTCATGTGAATCCCAACCTTGAGCTGGGAGCTCCTGTCGAGGAACAAATCGTCACCCCCTGCTCCCCGGATCAGGGCCACCCAGCCCAACCCCTCTACTCCCTGCAGCACAGGACCCTAGCACTGCCCTGGGGCAGTGGGGCCAACACTGACTGCCAGGGAGAGCGCCCCCCCCTCCGGTTTCCCACTCCTTACCCTGCCACCGCACTGTTCTGGTCCCTCCATCCAGAGACCCCAGGGGTCTCACCCCACTGGGCTCATGTCAGAGATAGACATGGGGCAAGAATCCAGCTGGGGGGGAATAGAGGCGAGAGGGTTAATGTCCTAGCAGGGGGCTGCGGGTCAGGACTGAGGGGGAGCCCAGGGCTGGGCTGGCAGGGGGCTGCGGGTCAGGAGGGAGGGGCACCGCTGCTCAGGGCGCTGCGAATATCGTCACTGGGGTCAGAGACTCTAGTCTAGCGGAATCATCATTGCAAGGGCCCCACAGGGACAAGGCGGGGGGCGGGGAGCGAGGGGCCAGAGCAGGGACTTACCCAGATGCCCCAGGGGCCTTAGCACCAGGTCGACACATCACCACCACCTGCAAATCACCAACAGATCATTTCCCCCTGCCAGGCAGAGAACCCAGAAGTCCTGCTCCCAGCCCCCCCGCTCTAACCCCCAGCCCCCACTCCCCTCCCAAAGCCAGGGAGAGAACCCAGGAGTTCTGCCCCCCCCCCTCACAAGTCTGGAGCAGGTCAGACCCACCTGATTTCCCATCATTAGTGACTCCAGTCTGGTCTGATCTCATCCGTCCCTCCCCAGACTCGCCCCCCACCCTCCCGGGACCACCCCACCCGCTGTATCTCCCTGTTGACTCATCCCCTATTTGTGACCCGTTGTATTTCCGGCAGGATGGCCCCCTAGCCCGGCTCGGGGTTCTGGGTTTCCACCTTTCCCCTTCCCAAGGGACGTACTTCGCAGTCGTCTCCATTGAATTTCATCTGACTGACTTCAGACCCATTCTCCAGTGGGTCAAAATCATTGCGACTCCCAAGGGCTGGCAACCCCCCAGCTCGGCTCATCACCCTCCCGCTCCGTTAGCCAAGTCATTAACGAAAATATTGACTTGTACAGCCCAGGGCTGCGGGTCGGGAGTGAGGGGCGCCGGGGGGGCAGGGGGTCGGGAGTGAGGGGCGCCGGGGGGGCAGGGGGTCGGGAGTGAGGGGCGCCGGGGGGGCAGGGGGTCGGGAGTGAGGGGCGCCGGGGGGGCAGGGGGTCGGGAGTGAGGGGCGCCGGGGGGGCAGGGGGTCGGGAGTGAGGGGCGCCGGGGGGGCAGGGGGTCGGGAGTGAGGGGCGCCGGGGGGGCAGGGGGTCGGGAGTGAGGGGCGCCGGGGGGGCAGGGGGTCGGGAGTGAGGGGCGCCGGGGGGGCAGGGGGTCGGGAGTGAGGGGCGCCGGGGGGGCAGGGGGTCGGGAGTGAGGGGCGCCGGGGGGGCAGGGGGTCGGGAGTGAGGGGCGCCGGGGGGGCAGGGGGTCGGGAGTGAGGGGCGCCGGGGGGGCAGGGGGTCGGGAGTGAGGGGCGCCGGGGGGGCAGGGGGCCGGGAGTGAGGGGCGCCGGGGGGGCAGGGGGCCGGGAGTGAGGGGCGCCGGGGGGGGCAGGGGGCCGGGAGTGAGGGGCGCTGGGGGGGGCAGGGGGCCGGGAGTGAGGGGCGCTGGGGGGGGCAGGGGGCCGGGAGTGAGGGGGGACGGGGCAGGGGGCTGTGGGTCGGGAGTGAGGGGCGCCGGGGGGGCAGGGGGTCGGGAGTGAGGGGCGCCGGGGGGGCGCTGGGGGGGGCAGGGGGCCGGGACTGAGGGGCGCCGGCGGGGCTGGGGGGGGGGCAGGGGGCCGGGACTGAGGGGCGCCGGCGGGGCTGGGGGGGGGGGCAGGGGGCTGCGGGTCGGGAGTGAGGGGCGCCAGCGGGGCGCCGGGGGGGCAGGGGGCCGGGACTGAGGGGCGCCGTTGCTCAGGGCGCTGCGTATCGTCACTGGGGGTCGGAGACTCTAGTCTAGCGGATTCATCATTGCAACGGCCCCCCCGGGAAGGAGCAAGGGGGGACCCGACCCCGCTGGAAGCGAGGGGCCAGGGCAGGAACTTACCTAAACGCCCCCGGGGGGGGCCTCATCGCCAACTCCACCGCCGCCTGCAAATCAGCAACAGATCATTTACCCCCTGCCAGGCAGAGAACCCAGGAGTCCGGGCTCCCAGCCCCCCTGCTCTAACCACCAGCCCCCACTCCCCTCCCACAGCCGAGAGGGGACCCAGGAGTCCGGGCCCCCAGCCCCCCTGCTCTAGCCACCAGCCCCCACTCCCCTCCCCGAGCCGAGAGGGGACCCAGGAGTCCGGGCTCCCAGCCCCCCTGCTCTAACCACCAGCCCCCACTCCCCTCCCACAGCCGAGAGGGGACCCAGGAGTCCGGGCCCCCAGCCCCCCTGCTCTAGCCACCGGCCCCCACTCCCCTCCCCGAGCCGAGAGGGGACCCAGGAGTCCGGGCCCACCCGCTCTAACCCCCCGGTCTCTGGAGCGGGCTGGAGGCAAACCCCTTGTTCTCACTGGAGCCTCTGACCGGATCTCGGGGGCCCCCGGGAGACCCTCATCTGAGCCCCCCCGGCCACGGACCTGCCCCTGATCTGGGGGGGACAGACGGGTCCTGCCCCCCCCCGAGCAGGGGCTGCGGGTCGGGAGTGAGGGGCACCGGCAGGGACTCACCCAGGCCGGCCAGCGGCGGCAGGGAACCCAGGCGTCCGGCCCCCCCATGGCTCCGGCCGGGGCCCGCGCAGAGAGAGACACGTGCGCTCCCTGCGGGGCTATTTATGCCGGGTCCTTCCCGGGCCCGGGCTGCCCTCGGCGCTGCCTGATCGCGGCCGCCCCCCCCCGTGCCCTCATCCAACATGGCGGAGGCGGTGCCCTTAACAAAGATGGCGGAAGCCCGAGGGGCGGGGCTGTTTCTAAGGGGAGGTGGGAATGAGGAGCAGGTAGCAGGGGGCTTCCTGGCCTCCCCCCCTCATACACCATTGGGCCCCCTGAGCCAGCCAGTCCCCCCCATGGGAAAGGGGGCACACCCAAAATCTCGACTCGGGGGGGCCCGACTACCAGGCCTCACCCACTGCCCCCATCGCCCTCGGCCCTCGCCCCACAGATCCTGGGAGAACAGGCCGAGGGCAGCCCCCCGGGCCCCCTGTCGGGAAGTGGGGGATTTTCTCAGTGTTTCGCAGCAACACGGTGCGCGCCTCAGTTTCCCCTGTGCTGCGTGTGTAACAACGTGGCCGGGGGAGGGGGGTTGTTGGTGCCGGGGACCAGGGGTGACCTCGCCCAGCAGCCAGGACCCCAGACAGCGACCTGGAGATGGGGGACCCAGAGACGGGTGACCGGGAGGCCCCACCCCCAGCAGCAGGGTCCAGCCGGGGGGAACAAAGGAGAGAAGAGGGGGGGCCCCAGCAGCCTGGGACGGAAGACAAAGGGCGAGGAGGGTCTGTCAGGGGAGGGGACATGGGGGCTCGGCTGGAAGGGGGACAAGGAGCAGCCGGAGCCCCAGGGGACGGGGCCAGGCCCAGCTGGCCGGGGCTGAGACTGGCCAGGCCTGAGCCCCTGGGACCTGCCAGGGCTGGGTCCAGACGCTCACTAACCCCCCTGGGTGACGCTGGCGGAGAGGCCCTGCAGGCTGGCGATCGGGGGGCGACGCTCCCTCTGGGGGAACCTGGGGGTCCGGAGCGAGGGGACTCCCCGAGGGGTCCCCGGCAGAGCAGGTGGCTGGAGGCTCAGAGGGGCGGTCGCGGGAGGCAGCGGGACCGAGCGGACCCCCAGGAAGGGCCATCGCTGGCGGGGGCGACTCCCGGGGGCCGTACGGAGCCGCGAGAGCCCGGGGGGAGGGGGCTGCAGTCCGGGACACTCCCCACCACAAAGCCCAGAATGTGGGTGTCCCTGTCGGAGATGCTGGGTAGTGGGGTAGTGACCAGACAGGTGGGGTAACAGTGTTGGGATTTCCTCTGCCCAGGAACAGGGGGGCACCCCATATTAGAGAGCGTAGCCCAGCCCTGGGCTGCCCCCCACCTCGGCCCTGCCGGTGCCCCTCACTCCTGACCCGCAGCCCCCTTACCACCCGTCCCTGCCTTGGCCCCCAAACTCTCCCGCCGTCCTGGCAGTCCCCCTCCATCCACAGACGGTTCTTTGTTCCAGAGAAACCTGACATACGAAAATCCCCCGACGGGCCCATCTCACCCACGCCCTGTGCGATCCCAAGGCCGGATCCTTCCCTCCAGCCCTGGCCCCGGGGCCCCATCCGACGTGTTCCCAGCCCCGGGGCTCCCAGCCCTACCCCCTTGGGAGACGCTTTCACAGCCCGACAAACCCATCGCAGCCGGGGCATCTTTCCCGCCCAGCCTGGTCACTTTGCCCCGAGCCCCCCGGCCCGCCACGTCCATGCCGGCGTTTTCCACCAGGAGTTACAGGCGGCTGGCTGGGAAATCGAAGGCGGGCCCCGCGGTGAAGGCTCTCAGCTTGGCCTCCGGAGATCGGGGCTCAATTCCCAGCTCCCTGGAGCGGGGACCCCAACCCATTTACCACGGTGGGCCACGCGTCCTGCCCTTAGGACGGAAGAATCCCCAGCCCCGCTCCAGGCGGGGGACCGAGCGGCTCGGCAGCCGGGCTGCCGAACCGGCCCTGGCGGTGACAGTGGGCGAAGCCGGGTCCGCGTCAGCAGCGGGCCCTCGTGCCAGGAAGGCCAACGGCAAAGCGGGCGGGATTAGGAGGAGCGTTGCCCGCAGATCGAGGGACATGATGGTTCCCCTCCGTTCAGCCCTGGGGAGGCCACACCTGGGGTGTTGCGTCCAGTTTTGGGGGCCCCACTACGGAGGGGATGTGGACAAATTGGAGGGTCCAGCGGAGGGCAAGGAAAATGATCGGGGGGCTGGGGCCCGTGACGAACGAGGAGCGGCTGCGGGGACTGGGGCTGTTTCGTCTGCCGCAGAGAGGAGAGAGGGGGGATTTGAGAGCAGCCTTCCCCTACCTGAAGGGGCTTCCAGAGAGGACGCAGCTAGAGGGCTCAGACCCTGCAGAGGGGCCAGGTCACCCCAGATCCTGGCTCCCATGGTGCGGGGAGCGTGTGGGGCTCACAGGGGCCCCACCCCTATTCTCCCCCAGCCCCCTTGCCACTCACCCGCGTCTCCCCTCCCCATAGCCCCTCTCGATTCCCTTCTCTGGGCCCAAACCCCTCGCCCGCTCCCCCAGCAGGCGTGTGCCCCTGGATTTTCTTTTCTTTCCTTTCCCAGGCTGCTGGGAGCCTCTCGGGGGGGGGGGGGGAGCAAAAGAACAAAAGCCCCTTGGACAGTGGCACATTTTAGCGACCCAGCTACAGCCCCTTTTCAGCGTCCGGCCCTGGCTCAGATTCAGCCTGACCCCGGCCGGCTGTGGCCGGCAGAGCCCCTGAAACCACCCAGCTGCAGCCAGAGCGAGAACCCCGGGCCCCGTATCTGCTCCGGGCTGGGGCAGGATCCCCGTGGCTCGCTCGAGGGGGAGTCTTGGCCGCTGCCCCAGAGAGGCCGTGGGTGCCCTGTGCTAGCTGGGAATTCATTCTCTGGCCAGACACCATCACACCTGCCCTCTAGGGCTCTGCCACAAGCCCACCCCGATCCCCCCACTGAGAGACGCAGGAAATGGCACGGGGAAACTGAGGCACCCACACAGCATTCGGAGGAAACATTAAGAACAGTCCCGCTTCGTCTCCAGGTGTCAGACCGAGGAGAAGCGGCTACAAAGCTTGCCCGAAAGCCGACGGGCGGGTTCCCTTCCTTGGTCCCCAGGTTGATGGTCGTGGCTCCGGCGGCCGGGAACAGCCGCGGGGCGACAGAGGCCGGGGAGATTCGTGGGCGTCTCTAAGGTGCCACCCACACTCCTTTCCTGATCCCCAACCAGCCGCGCCAGACAGGGAGACCCGGGAGCGGACGAGCCATCGGCTCGTCTCAGGCCCACGCAGGGTGAACTCGTCGGGGAGCGGCCAAGGGAGGCGTCGGGCTCGGCTCCCCTCCTCCTCCCCGCTTCTCCCCCGGGGGAGAAAAATGGCCCCAAAGCCCCTTCTTGCTTCTGAAATTCAGGCCCTGGCTGGGCTGGGAGATTCACTGAAAAGGTTCAGCCAAATAAAGATTTAAAAAACCACCTTTGCCACCCATCCCCTGCCCCCCATATCGCCCTGCCCCTGGGGAAGAGCCTCTACTCCCCTCGTTCCCTCACCCCGGGTATCTATGGGGCTGGATCTGGTCTGTTCCTCCCCACACACACACCCCCCACTGCTCCTGGGGAGATGCCCAGGTGGCAACCAACCCTCCCTACGGCCACTGCTAGCGGCTGACAGAACTCGGCCGAAGTTCCTGTAGGTGCGGTCCTCGGGGGTCCGCAGGGGTCTCCAGCAACTCAGCTAGAGGTCGGCCTCCTTTTACCGCCCTAGAGCCGGGGGGCGGTTGATTGGAGCATTGGACGGGAACGGGCAGAAGGAAGGAATATTTCAGTGCGAGCGGCTGGGATGCTTCCCTGCTTTGATGTCTGATTTCGGAAGCACGTGGTTTTCAACTCGGGGGGACGCCAGCCAAAGCCGGCTCCTGAACGGGGCGCAGTCACCCGGGAAGGTTGAGAGCCCTGGGCCAGTTCGCTCCCATGGTGCACCTGGGGTTCGGGGCAGGAGGCTGCTCCATTGGGGGGGACCTGGGCAAGGGGGAGGCTCCTCGGGCTAGAGGGAGATGTGGGCAGGTGGGGGCAAGGCGGGGTGGGGGGAGTTACAGCCCTGGCTCTGGGGTCGAGGGAAAACTCCTGCTGATCAGGGTGGGAGCAGCCCAGCCCCACAACCAATCCAGGGAAAGGGAGCTCTCCCCCCCCCCCCGACTCCTCCTGGAACCCCAAATCCACTGAGCCCAGAACACTGCTGGGACAGGAACCTCTGTAACCTCCTTTTGCACGCCTGGGGTCTCCCCTGGCTCTGGGAAGGGAGGGGAGTGGGTCCAGTGATTGAAGCGGGTTGGGAGCCAGGACACCTGGGTTCTCCTCGGGCTTTGGGGGGGGGGGGGGAATCCAGTGGTTAAAACAGGGGGGGCTGGGAGCCAGGTGTGACAAAGCAGGGGATTTTCCTGTGTTTGCATGTGTACTGTGTGCCTCAGTTTCCCTGTGTAACAGCATAGGGGGGTTGTTGCTGCTGGGGACCAGGTGTGAGCCCGCCTGTCAGCTGGGACCCAGACCGCGGCCTGGAGATTGGGGACCCAGTGACTGGGGGCCCCCCCAGCTCGGGAGCAGCTGGTTCTGGCCAGTGGCAGGACAATGGGCTGAGGGACCTGGCCCAGCATGGCCTGTGCTGAGGGGCACTAGGCCTGAGACCCCCAAGACCTGCCTGGGGTGGGTCTAGACCCCCCATAACCCTCCTGTGACGCTGGCAGAGTCCCTGCAGGCCAGAGCCGTGGGAAGGGCCGGGGGGCCCAGGGTGAGGGGACTCCCTGGGGGCAGCGGGGCCTGGCCCTGGAGAGCGCGGACCCCCGCGAAGGGCCATCGCACTGAGGGGGGTTCCTCCCGGGGGCCAGGTGTCCGGGACGACACCCCCCCCCCAAAAAAGCAGCAGCAGGCTCTGGCTTCTGACAAGTCTTTTAATCCATCCTCAGGGCGACGTTACCAAACCTGCCCGCACACGGTGCCCCCAGCGCCCGCTGGCCCGGCAGGGCACCGCGTGGCCCGGACGCTCCATGCAGACAACGAAAAACGAGGAAACGCACAAAAACCGCAAGACGCTGGTAAAACCGGCTCCAACCTTGGTATAAAAGACAGGACGCGGGGGGTGGGGGCTTTTTTTTCAGGATTTTCTTTTTTTTTTTTCCTATAAAAACAAAAATGGCCTCGAGTCGCAGGGAACCGGGGGAGGGGGCCCTGCGTCAGCCGGGCCGAGAGCGAAGGGCTCGCGAGGCTGAAATTCTTACAGGACGGGGTCGGAGCTGGCGACAGGCGTGGGAGCCGTCTTCCGGGGGGGCCAGCAAGCCAGACCAGGGAGCGCTGGTGGCAGAGCTGGGATCCTCCTTGGGTTAGTGCCCACGTGGGATCAGGGCTCGGCGGTGGTGGATCCCGCACCTGGCGAAGTGGGTTCAGGGACTGTTGGTGGGAGCAGTGGGATCCTTCTATCGGTGCCAACAAAGGTCAGGGATCATTGGTGGGAGACGTGGGATGCTTCCCACAGCGGGTGGGTGGGAGGTGGGATCCTCCCACCACAGCAGGGCAGGACGGGGTGAACCCTGCTGTCCTGATGCCCCCCCACCACTCCAGTCCACTCTTCCAGTGGTTCTCCCGCCCCCGTCCCGCCCCCCGAAGTCTGACAGGGCTGCGGTCCTCAGGGCAGGGCCATCCTCCTCCTCAGCTCTCGGAAATGAAACGGGGGTGGGGTGGGGGAGGCGTTAAAACCACCAAAAGAAGGACGACGACGCGGGACGAGGAGTGTCGAGGACGCCCCTTATCGAGTCTGTTCGACTGCGGGAGGGAGAGGAGAGGGAGGTTAATGGCTGCGCCCCCGGGGAACCCCCCACACCCCGTCCTGCTCCCCCCTCGGCACAGCCAGGGGGCTGGGCCCCCACAGGGGAATCTCAGGAAGAGCCCACGTGAATGGCAGGGGCGGGGGGAAGACATTACAGGCACCGCGGGCCTCCAAGGAGGTGGGGGGCAGAGATCAGCTGACAGGGCCACCCCCCCTCAGTCCCTGCACCCCTCCCTGGGCTCCCCACCAGGGATCCGTGTGCTCGCAGCAATCCCCGGCCCATCAGGGGCTGCCCCCCTCGGCCCCCGGGAACTCACTGTAGGAGGAGATGTCGATCTCGTCGGGGAGCTCACTGATGTTCACCTCGAAGCGATCCTGCACGTCGTTGAGGATCTTGGCGTCGTTCTCGTCCGACACGAAGGTGATGGCCAGGCCCTTAGTGCCGAACCGCCCAGCCCGCGCCACCTATAGGGATGGGGGGGGTTAGAGCCTCGCGCCGCCCAGCCCCCACGCCCCTCCCAGAGCCGGGGAGAGAACCCAGGAGTCCTGGCTCCCAGCTGCTCCTGGGGGAATCCTGCATCACTGCGCAGGCGCAGAATTCACGTCCCCCGCAGACTGCTTTGCTCCCCCGCAGAGAAATGCGTTTCTGACGGGGAAGCGAAGGGAAGCCCCAAGAGCGGCCGTGTGCCCCTCCCCAGCAGTATGTCGGGTGGCCAGGGCAGCTGGCAGAGGGGTAAATCTCTGTGGGGCCGGGGCGGGGGGACCTGGCTGGTGGCTCCTACCCTGCGCTGGGATCAGTTGCTAATCCCGGCGGGGCGGGGGGGACGGGACTTCCTCTTCCCCCACCCCCAGATTGCTCCCCCGCCCTGCCGGGGGAGGACGGGACTTCTTCTTCCCCCACCCCCAGATTGCTCCCCCGCCCTGCCGGGGGGGGGACGGGACTACTTCTTCCCCCACCCCCAGATTGCTCCCCCGCCCTGCCGGGGGGGGGACAGGACTTCTTCTTCCCCCACCCCCAGATTGCTCCCCCGCCCTGCCGGGGGGGGGACGGGACTTCCTCTTCCCCCACCCCCAGATTGCCCCCCCGGCTGCAGGAAGCTCTGTAAACTCCTCCCCCTCCCACCACTTCCTGCGCCCATCGCTCCTTAGCTGCAGGGGGAGGGATCCCTGCACAGGGAGCTACTGCCCCATCCGCCCAACCCCCACCCATCCAGACCCCCCATACCCTCCTGCTGAGCCTCACCCAGCCCCGCACACAGAACACCCCCGAAGGGCCCCACTCCTCTGCACCTGGACCGCCCCGACAAGCCACCCTCACCCCCACCCCACCGAGCCCCAACCACCTTCACCTGGACACCCCCCTGCAGAGCCCCATTACCGTTGCACCCAGAACCCCCCAGCAAGCCCCTGTGCATCCAGATCCCCGCCGCACCCGGATCCCCCACTGAGCCGCCAGACTGTCCCACACCCCACACCTGGATCCCCCCACCCTAAGCCCCTCCACACTTGGATTCTGCCTTGCTGGGCCTGCCTGTCCACACCTGGTGCACCTGGCATGGAGGGGCAGGGCCCTGGGTCCTTGCACTTGTCAGGGTTGGGTGCAGTCACCCTGCTGAATCGTGACCCGGGGGGGGCTGCACAGTGATCTCCCACCTCTGTGCAGCCAGCGGCCTGAGCTCCCCACTGCCAGGCTGGAGCCTCCACATTTATTTGACAAATAAAATTCCCAGGTTTTTGCAAAACTTGAAAATATTGTGGGAATGTTTTGGCGCAGAATGCCCGCAGGAGTACTCCCAGCCCCCTGCTCTAACCACTAGCCCCCACTCCCCTCCCAGAGCTTGGGACAGAACCCCGGCATCCCGGCTCCCAACACCCCCGCAGGATGGGACCCAGGCGTCCGGCTCACCCGGTGCAGGTAGGTGTCCGAGTCCTCGGGCATGTCGTAGTTGAAGGCGATGTTGACCCGCTCGATGTCCATCCCCCGCCCAAAGAGGTTGGTGGCCACCAGGATCCGGCGCTGGAAATCCTTGAACTGCTGGTAGCGGGACAGCCTGGGAGGGGGCAGGGGAAGGTATTTGGGGTCACTGCCTGGCCTGAGCCCCCGGCAGCCCCCCCCATGGACAAAGCACCCCCACTGAGACACTAACTCAGGGGAGTGTCCTGTAACCCCCACATTCCTCATTTACATAGACTTGCGAGCGTGCCAACGAAGCAGGCCACGGGCGGTATCGGGGCGAGGCGACGATCAGCTGAAAGTCAAATCGGGGCACCACGAACGCGCACGACGCCCCGGGAACGTGTTGGGCGGCTGCCCTGGAGCCGGCAGAGGGGCACAATGCCAGGGAGGAGGTACCAGCGCCCGGCTGGGGGTTCGGCCGTCACCAGCCCCCGTCCAGCAGGCGAGTCCCAATCCACAACCCGCTTCGTCTCGGTGCTGCCCGGTGTAACCGGGCTGCGGGGTCCTGGCGGTGACGAGCTCCGACTTCGTGCCCACCCCGGACATCTCGTTTGCAGGCAAGGAACGTATTCCCCACGGACCTGCCCCAGGGAGCTGGGACGAAGCCTGCGGTAAACCCGCCCGGGGTTGCACAGGCCGGCGCACGTCCGCCTTCCATGGACGGCGGTGTATTCCCGGGGTCCAGTGCTGGGACCGGGGGGGCTCGGCTGGCGCGCGGCTCTGGGGCTGCCGGGGGGGGTCTGCGGCTGGTCACGAGCCAGGCGTTGTGGGACACGGCCCAGGCTGCAGAGTTTGGGGGGCCCAGCGCTTGCCCCCCGGGATCCCATCCCGCCCCCCCTCCCGGAGCCCCAGCCCCCCTCACCTCTCCTCCTGGGGCATGCCCCGGTGGATGGCGATGGCCGGGAAGTTCTGCTCCACCAGCAGCTGGGCCAGGGCGATGCAGCGCTGCACCGACTTGACGAAGATCACCACCTGGGGGGGCGGAGGGAGGGGGTGAGAGAGCGCGCACCGCCCGGAGGCCTGGGGCCCCATCCCGGACGCCTGGGTCCGCGGGGCGCTACCTGGTTGAACTCCAGCACGTCCAGCAGGTCGAAGAGCTTGCGGTTCTTCTCGTTGTCCTTCAGCTTGACGTAATACTGCTGCAGGCCGTGCAGCGTCAGCTTGGTCTCGTCGTCCACGAAGATCTCCATGGGCTGGGGGGGCAGAGCAGGGTGAACCCCGCCGCCCGCCCTGGGGGAGAGACCCCGCCCCCACGCCCCACCCGTGCCCCAGATACCCTCCCAGGGCCCCCTGGATAACAGCCCGGACGCCGGGTCCCCGCTGAGCCCCCAGGGCTGCGAGCCCTGAGGCCCCAGGGCTGAGCGCTCTAGGAAGCATACTGCCCCGTCCCCCCTGGACTGCTCCGCCCCCGCAGGCGGGGGGGGTCCTGTGGGGAAAGCACCCCACTACTCTCCACGACCCTACCAGCCAGGGCCACTGGCTTGATGGCCCCATGCTGGGGAACGGAGGGGGGAGCAGCCCCCCAAGACATAACGCCCCCATTCACAGCCAGCCAACAGGGAGGGCACGGCCAGAGGGCACAGACGCCAACCTGCCAGCGCCCAGTGCCTGCTGGGAAATGGCAGGCAAGGAAGGGGCTGGACCCAGCTAGGTTGCCTGCCTTCTCTGGTGCCCGGTGAGATTTCCCAGCATGCACTGGGCTCCCAGCTAGGAGGCAAAAGTTCTAGGCTCCTCCCCTTGACACAGCCCCCAGCATGCACTGGGAAATTTCCCAGCATGCAAACCCTGAGCCCGGGAAAGCGCCCTCCCCTTGGCGTAGCCCCCAGCAAGCCCCAGGTGAAGCCCCCCTGGGCCGTCTCGGGGAGGAGGGGTTCCGATTAACCCCTTGCCTCCCGCACTCCACTGCCCCCACGTCTCGCTCTTGGTGGGGGGGAGGGGGAAGATTTGCCGTGAGCCCCAACCCCGCCCCCCGAGGCCGGTTCCGAAAAAGGATAAGCCGGATCCTGGCGCCGCCGAGTCTCTGCGAGCCGCCGCCGGGCCGTCTCCGCTCTCGCCGCTGCTCTTCGCCACGGGGGGTGCTGCCAGTCTCCAGAGCGCCGGGGGGGCTGGGAGGGGGGGTGGGGGGTCTCTGGCTCTGTGCGTGGTAGACGGAGCACTCACTTGCCTGGGTGTATGGGGCCAGCTGATCCGGAGGCTGCGGTGCCGGGTGGATGCCGCGCTGGGAAGGAAGGGGGGGCGGGGGGGAGGGCGGGAAGAGGGGGCGCCCTGTTTTCCGCACCGGGGGGGTGCCGAGGCTAGCGTAACCCGAGTGATCTTCCGGAAGCTCTGGGGGCCTGTGCTAGGGGCCGGTCCTGGCGCTGCGGCCCGTGCGCCGCCCCGGGGGCGGGGGCGCCGGGGGGGCAAAGAAGGTAGAAGGGGGTAATTACGTCTTGCATGAATTTGCGGCAGACGGGGCGGATTTCCTTGCTCAGGGTGGCGCTAAACATCATGACCTGCTTTTCGTGCGGGGTCATGCGGAAGATCTCCTGGACGTCCCGGCGCATATCTGGGGGGAGAAGGGGGCGAGGTCAGCAACGGGGTGAGCCCAGGGTGGCTGGGACCCCCCACAGGAAACCTGCCCCACGTCCCCCAGCCGTGCAGGGCGGGGTCAGGAATGGGATGCGCCCAGTTGCCCCCAGGGACAACCTGCCCCTCCTACGCTATAGGGTCCCCCCATGTCCCCGTCCTGCCCCTCCCGCTGCTCTACGGGGCCCCAGGGGGTCCCCCCGCTCACCGAGCTGCTCCAGCATCTTGTCGCACTCGTCCAGGATGAAATGCTTGATGTGTTTGAGGTTGAGGCTCTTGTTGCGCGCCAGGGCCAGGATCCGGCCTGGCGTCCCCACCACGATGTGGGGGCAGTTCTTCTTCAGCACCTCCTCGTCCTTCTTGATGGACAGGCCCCCGAAAAACACCGCCACCTGGGGGGGGGCAGGGTGAGACCCTCCGCTGGCTGCCCTCCTGCGCCCCAGTCCCGCTCCCTGCCCCCACCCCTCAAGATGGCGCCTCACGCCCCCAAAACCAGCTCCTTGCCTCCCCCAAGCCTGGCTGCCCCCCCCCGCCCAGCTCCCTGCCCCTCACCTTGACACTGGGCATGTACTTGGAGAAGCGCTCGTACTCCTTGCTGATCTGGAACGCCAGCTCCCGCGTGTGGCACATCACCAGCACAGACACCTGGGGGACGGGGGCGTTAGTGCGGGGACCCCCCATCCCCACGCAGCCCTAGCCCCCCTCCTCACAGCCCCCCGGCCACTTCCAACCGGCCCTTCCACCTCCCAATTCAATGGTCTCCCCCTTCCCTTCCCTCCCCCCGTCAGTCACCAATTGGTCTCTTCCCGCCCCCCAACACCCGAAATGGGCTCTACCCCCCCAGGCCGTTCCCAGTGGGTCCCGCCCCCCACATTCCCGGCCCCCTCACCTGCCCCGTGACGGGCTCCAGCTGCTGCAGCGTGGCCAGCACGAAGACGGCCGTCTTGCCCATGCCCGACTTGGCCTGGCACAGCACGTCCATGCCCAGGATGGCCTGCGGGATGCACTCGTGCTGCACTGCAGGGCAGCGGGGCTGGGGTCAGCCGGGGCTCACCCAGCCCCCCAACCACCAGGCCCCACTCCCCTCCCCGAGCCGGGAGAGAACCCAGGAGTCCTGGCTCCCAGCCTCCCCCGCTCTAACCACCAGGCCCCACTCCCCTCCCCTCCCCGAGCCGGGAGAGAACCCAGGAGTCCTGGCTCCCAGCCTCCCCCGCTCTAACCACCAGGCCCCACTCCCCTCCCCTCCCCGAGCCGGGAGAGAACCCAGGAGTCCTGGCTCCCAGCCCCCCCCCGCTCTAACCACCAGGCCCCACTCCCCTCCCCAAGAGAGAACCCAGGAGTCCTGGCTCCCAGCCCCCCCCCGCTCTAACCACCAGGCCCCACGCCCCTCCCCAAGCCGGGAGAGAACCCAGGAGTCCTGGCACCCAGCCCCCCCCGCTCTAACCAGCAGGCCCCACGCCCCTCCCCGAGCCGGGAGAGAACCCAGGAGTCCTGGCACCCAGCCCCCCCAGCTCTAACCAGCAGGCCCCACGCCCCTCCCCGGGAGAGAACCCAGGAGTCCTGGCTCCCAGCCCCCCACTGCTCTAACCACCAGGCCCCACTCCCCTCCCAGAGCTGGGGAGAGAACCCAGGAGTCCTGGTGCCCAGCCCCCGTGCTCTGACCCCCACGGCCCCCCTCCCCCGAGTGCCGGGAGTGGGACCCAGGCGTCCGGCTGACCTTCCGAGGGGTGCTCGAAGCCGCAGTCGACGATGGCGCGGAGGAGCTCGGGTTTCAGCAGAAAGTCCCGGAAGCCGGAGCTGTGGATGGAGACGTAGGAGCCCTTGACGTCCTTCTTGGGGGGCACGTCCACCCCGTCGCCCCCCGCCTGGTTCTCCACCTCGTCATCCTCATAATCCAGCAGCTCGTTATCCACGTCGTTCTCCGCCATGGCGGCACCGGGAGGGGGCCTGCTGAGACTGGGGGGGCAGCGGGGTCAGCCGGGGGCCTGGGACCGGCCACTCCGGACCCCATTCCCCACCCCCAGAGCTAGCCTGCCCCCGCCCCGGGATCGGCCCCCCCTGGACCCCATTCCCCGCCCCTAGAGCCAGCCTGCCCCCGCCCCGGGATCGGCCCCCCCGGACCCTATTCCCCGCCCCAGGATCGGCCCCCCCGGGCCCCATTCCCCGCCCCCAGAGCCAGCCTGCCCCCACCCCGGGATCAGCCCCCCCTGGACCCCATTCCCCGCCCCTAGAGCCAGCCTGCCCTCACCCCGGGATCGGCCCCCCCTGGACCCTATTCCCCACCCCCAGAGCCAGCCTGCCCTCAACCGGGATCAGCGCCCCCCGGACCCCATTCCCCGCCCCCAGAGCCAGCCTGCCCTCAACCGGGATCAGCGCCCCCTGGACCCCATTCCCCGCCCGCAGAGACAGCCAGTCCCCGCCCCGGGACCGCCCCCCCCCATCCCCTGCCTGCAGAGACAGCCAGTCCCCGCCCTGGGACCGGCCCCCCCCATCCCATTCCCCGCCCCCAGAGCCAGCCTGCCCTCCCCCAGGACCAGCGCCCCCATACCCCATTCCCCGCCCGCAGAGACAGCCTGCCCTCGCACCAAAAGACAGCCAGCCCCCGTACCCCATTCCCTGCCCGCAGAGACAGCCAGCCCTCGCCCCGGCGCCCCCCACACCCCATTCCCCGCCCCCAGAGACAGCCAGTCCCTGCCCTGGGGCTGGACCAGAATCCAATTAGGAAAATCCTTTATCCAGCTAACGTCTCCATGTCTCCCTCAATAGCCCCCCCCCAAGTATGGGGTTCAAATTGGGTCACCCCCAAATCTCCCACTGGTGCTGAGACCCCAAATGCCCCCCCTTCGTCCAGCACCCCCTGGCCCTGCGGACGTGAGATACCCCCTAACCCCAAGGGAGCCATGCAATCGGGGGGTGCCGCTCGACTCCCAGCCACCCCGGGACTAACTCCGGGGGTGTTGCTGCACCCCCACATCCACTTGAGCCCACTGTGCCCTGGGGAGCCGCATGTGTACCCCACACATGCACCCTGCCCCAGTGCGAGCCGGCTACAGAGGAGTGTTTTGGGGGGTCATCCTCCCGCTCCCCCTCCCAGTACCTGGCGGGCTGTTTTCACACCCCATATGCCCCCCCCATGTACTGCTATATAGAATCCAGCCCCCCCACTATAATGAGGTGCAGCCGCCCCCCTAGATCCCACCCACACGTGAGCTCCAGGGGCACTAGGGTTCACCTCCAATGCAAACCGTGGGTACGGGGGAGGCTGGATCCGTACCCCGCAGCAGATAATGGGGTGCAGCCATGCCCCAGAAGCCCCACGTTGAGGGGAGGTCCGTGTGCAACAAGCAATCCTTGGGGTGCAGCCGTAGCCCCCAAACCCCACCAGTGTCCTTTGCAAACTGGACCCCGATCCCTAGCTACAGCCTGCAATACTGGGGGGGCCCCCGGGCTCCCTAGTGACTCCAGACACACAGTGAAAGCCAGGACTCCTGGGTTCTCTCTTCAGCTCTGGGAGGGGAGCGGGGGAGATTACGATTTGGGGTCACGCTCCTACCCCCCCCCAACATACAGCAGGTGCGTCAGACATTGGGATGCTCCCGTCTACTGCTCCCCAAAACCCTCCCCTTGCGCAGGACAAAGCAAACAATGGCCGGGGGCAGATACACCCCCTGTAACTCCACCCCCCCCCCGGCAATGTCAAGGATCGGGGGGAGCTGCCCCAGCACCCCACACCCCTCCCTGGGGTGTGGGGACAGGAAATACGGAGGTGCCCCCATCTTCCCTTGCCAACCAGGAGGAAACAGGGGCTGCCCGCACCCCACAGCGACCTGCTTCCCAGGCTGCCAGGGGGCAGCCCCCAAGTCTCCACATGCAGCTTGCAATAGATGGGGGGGGAATCTGCTTCCACGCCCCCCCCATGGCCCCTACACACTTCAGGGGTCCCGCCCTCCCCATGCACCTACCCAGCCTTTGGACACTACCCCCAATTAACTGCACCCCCCACCCTTGTTCCCCCTCCACCGGGGAGATCCCACCCCCCACATTACACCCCCCTCCCTCCGCACTGCCGCCCCCACCCTGCACCCCTCCCCCTGCATTGCAACTCCCACGCCCCCTCCCTTATATACCCCATATTGCACCCCGCACCCATGCACTGCACCCCCCCACCCCCGCTTGCAAGGAGCCCTGCGGCTGGCCATAGGCTCCCCCTATAGCCGGGGGGGGCGTCTTAAGCGCCATATTTCTTTATTTGTTTACTTCGCGGCCCCCCAATATCCCGCTGGGGGGCGGCGGGGGCGTCCCCCCTCCCCACTCGGCCGGGCCCCCGGGGGCAGGGAAGCAGGACGGGGCCGATGTTCGCGGATGGCGGAGCGGGCCGGGAGGAGGAGACGGGAGCAGGGCCGGCGCCATCTTGGATTCCCGGCCATACAGACGCACAATGGGGAATCCGTCCATCCCGGCTCCCGGGGCCCCTTCCAGGCCCATGATCGGGGGTCGGGAGCGGGAAATGGCCCCCGAGCCCGGGCCCATCGGAGAGAGAATCGCCCGGAGAAGGGGTATCGGCCCCCCCGGGCGGCGGATGCCCCAAGATGGCGGCGATGCGCGACCGATTCTCGCCGAGGCCTCTTACCTCCTGCGGGGGGAGGGGCGCCCAAGTCTCCTCCGCGCAGCGGCCGCGGCCACAAGTGAGCAGCGCCTCCACTTCCGGCATGCGGGGCGGGGGAGGAGCGGAGCGCGCGGCGGCGAGGACCCAGCGACGGATGGGGCTGTCTAGCCCAGCGCCTGATTGATTAAAACACAAACACACACACAACAGTGGGGCACTGTGTAGCATTTCTTTCCCCCGACGGGGACGGACCCGAGCGCTCCGGATTCGCGGGTGCATGTGTTTGATCAGGCGACTGAGGAGGGCACCTCTCCCCGCAGCCGGAGGGGGCGGGGGGATTGTTTTTCCCACGGGGTCCTTCTGGCAGTGCTGGCCATGGGGGGAGGGACTGGGAGTAGTTTGGTTCAGGCTTCACTTTGCCTCTGAGGCCTTGTCCTGGGCTGACGTCACTGGGGGTCATGGCGCCGTGGGGGGGCAGCCCTCCATGTTGCCACGCTGCCCTGTGGCCATGGTCACCATGATGACATGTCCCCCTCTGACCACAGCCCCTTGAGGCCACGCTCCCCCCCCCCGGCCACGTCCTTGTGATGTCATGCTCCCCTCTGGCCACGCCCCCGTGATGCCACGCTCCCCCAGCCACGCCCCTGTGATGCCACGCTCCCCTCTGGCCATGCTCACCATAATGATATGTCCCCCTCTGACCACAGCCCCTTGAGGCCACGCTCCCCCCCCCGGCCATGCCCCCATGATGCCACGCTTCTCCCTGGCCACACCCCCATGATGCCATGCTCCCCTCTGGCCACGCCCCTATGATGCCACGCTTCTCCCTGGCCACACCCCCGTGATGCCATGCTCCCCTCTGGCCACGCCCCTATGATGCCACGCTTCTCCCTGGCCACACCCCCGTGGTGCCATGCTCCCCTCTGGCCACGTCCCCCATGAGGCCTCGGTCCCCTCTGGCCACACCCCGTGATGCCACATCCCCTCTGGCCATGCCCTGTTATGCCATGCACGCTTCTGGCCACACCCCATGTGATGCCGCACCCCCTTCTGGCCACGCCCATATAATGCCATGTTCCCTGTAGTGAGGGGGAGCACAGTCCCCTTCTCCAGCTCTGACCCAGCCGTCCCGACTCTTTGGCCCAAACTGGGCACAGGTCCCAGACTTGCGCCGGCAGCGCTGGCTGGCCCCCCGGCAGGAGCGCCCGCTCTCCGGCCACACGGCAGAGCGGAGACGTCAGCCTGGCCTGGTATTACCACCCCGGCGTCTGAGCCCTCCTTACTGCCAGGCTCAACGCAGACGGCTGCGAGCAACCTGCTGGGTCGCCGCGCGGGTTCATTTCCCTGTCCGTTCGGCACACGGCCAGCGCCGAGAAGGTGGGAACCCACGTCAGCAACGGGCACCTGGCTAAATGGCTTGTCAGCGTCCGCCCGATCTGACTGGCGAACGCTGATGGTTGCTGGCTCGCCGAGCTGCAGGCTGAAAGCAGCAGGGTCGTCTCGTCCCAGCTCCAGGGTTTGCCTAGCCTGGGAGGGGGCGTTAATTGCACATTTTGTGGTAGCCGAAAGTCGCCCTGAGCCCGCTGTGTTCAGACGCTGGGCTGAGCCAGTGGTCACCGCGCTGCCCTGACTTCTGCGCTGCGGCGGGCCTGGGCGCTGTCTTCGGAGCTAGGCGTCACCAGCAAGCGGCTGCCGCTCCGTCGCCCAGCTGGCAGCTCCCTTCCATCACCAGCTGCGATTGCTGCCCGTGTTGCTTTGGTTCTTTTGTGTCCCTAGAAGAAGCAGTAGTTTGCCTTGGCTAGAAAAATGTCTCCGGAACGGCTGTGTCATTTTAACGAAGACCTCCAAAAGCAGTTCAAGTTTTTAACGAAAGGCCCTTCGGCACCGGCCGACAGCCCAGGGGTCCACGAGACGTGTGGAACACGTGGCTCCATTGATCACGGCGGCCGAAATGCAGCTCCAGAGCAAGAAACACAGAGACGCCGAGAAACTTGTTTATCTCCAACCGTTTCCGGGTTTCTTCTGAGGCAAGACACAGAAGCGGAAAAAGGTTTTGGCAGCAAGGGGGTGTTTGCTGCCCACTCAGTCCGGCACGGACAGGGTTTCCAGTCCGCTCGCCGTACCTCACAAATAATTACGAAATTGCCAGCCTAAGTTTTCATCTGCTGGCGCAAAATCTGAGGCAATTGTTTGCGACGTCCTAGCTCCTTTACCCACTGAAGAAGTGCGGCGTGAGTCGGACAAGTGTTCCTCTGTTACACTTAGTGGGGATGCGTCGAACAAACAGGACCAAAACCTGCTCCCTGGTATGGGATTTTCTCCCACTGAGACTCTGTGCAGGCAACACCAATGCTAACTTTCGGGGTGCCAGGCACTGTGGGGAAAGCAATATGTGGCGAAAGCTGCAGGCCAATTTAGAAAGAGATCTTCAGTATTGTGCATAACTGCCTCCAAACGGCAGCTGATGGCCTTCCTTCAGACCGGGGATCGGCAGCCTTTGGCACGCGGCCTATCAGGGAAATCGCTGGCAGGCTGGGCCGGTTTGTTTACCTGCCGCGTCCGCAGGTTCGGCCGATCACAGCTCCCACTGGCCGCGGGTTCGCCGTTCCGGGCCAATGGGGGCTGTGGAAAGTGGCAGCCAGCACGTCCCTCGGCCTGTGCCGCTTCCCCCAGCCTGGCCCTGCGGCCGCCACGCTCTGCTCAAGGGAGACATTGACACGGAGCCGGGTTGACACGCAGATTGTTGGCTCTGGCCCAGCTCCCCTACGACCCACCGGACCGCTCGGGATCCGGGCCCTGTCTCTTCACCGGTTCCCGCTCCCCCGGGGTTTGGGTCGTCGGCACGTTTTGTCCGTCACGCTCTGATGTTTTCTCCCAAGTCGTTGAGAAAAAGTATGAATTTTTTATGATGTGAGATCACCAATCTGGGGGCTCAAACTGCCACGCGGCCCCAAGTTGCACGCCTGGCAGTGAGCTGATCCGGGGCAGTGGGGGCGGTGAGTTCTGCGGGACTGTGCGCGTTGGTGAGAGAGAGGCCTGGTACAGAGCCTCCCAAAGCCTGACCAGCGGAAGGGGGTGGTCGTATGGACAGTCGTGCAAACACGATCGGTCCTGGTGAAATACCGGGGCTGGGGTTCGAACTGCAGAGTCAGGGGTTTGCACTGCAGCGACGGTTGGACAGGGCTTTGCCCACGCTGCCCCAGCCCCCCTTGGAGAGGGGCTGGTACCCGGGAGCAGGCAGAGGGGCAAAGTGGCTGCAAACACTGTGGCAGGGAAGGACGCAACCTGCTGGCTGCACCCCTGGACCCGGTGCCACCCTGAGCTCAATGGGAGGCAGCGGAAGTTGGGGTGCCCAGAGCCCAGCCACCTCCTGCTCACCAGGTGCAGCCAGTCAAACCACAGTGCGAGGGGCGGGGTTGGCGAGAAGGGCCCGGAAAGATGGGTTGGGGGGGCAGGAGAACGAGAGGGGAGAAAGGATGGTCGCTATCGTCAAAGTGAACCCCCTCTGCTGCACCCCTGAGCCAGCCGCAGCTCAGCGCCGGGCGAGCGCTCCCCCTATAACCAGCCCCCGCGCCCCACCCCAGAGCCAGCCTCAGCTCAGGGCCAGGCGAGGGCTCCCCCTATAACCAGCCCCCGCGCCCCACCCCAGAGCCAGCCGCAGCTCAGGGCCGGGCGAGGGCTCCCCCTATAACCAGCCCCCACGCCCCACCCCAGAGCCAGCCGCAGCTCAGCGCCGGGCGAGGGCTCCCCCTATAACCAGCCCCCGCGCCCCACCCCAGAGCCAGCCGCAGCTCAGGGCCGGGCGAGGGCTCCCCCTATAACCAGCCCCCACGCCCCACCCCAGAGCCAGCCGCAGCTCAGGGCCGGGCGAGGGCTCCCCCTATAACCAGCCCCCGCGCCCCACCCCAGAGCCAGCCGCAGCTCAGGGCCGGGCGAGGGCTCCCCCTATAACCAGCCCCCGCGCCCCACCCCAGAGCCAGCCGCAGCTCAGGGCCGGGCGAGGGCTCCCCCTATAACCAGCCCCCGCGCCCCACCCCAGAGCCAGCCGCAGCTCAGCGCCGGGCGAGGGCTCCCCCTATAACCAGCCCCCACGCCCCACCCCAGAGCCAGCCGCAGCTGAGGGCCAGGCGAGGGCTCCCCCTATAACCAGCCCCCGCGCCCCACCCCAGAGCCAGCTGCAGCTCAGCGCCGGGCGAGGGCTCCCCCTATAACCAGCCCCCGCGCCCCACCCCAGAGCCAGCCGCAGCTGAGGGCCAGGCGAGGGCTCCCCATAAAAGCAGCCCCCCGCGCCTCACCCCAGAGCCAGCCGCAGCTCAGTGCCGGGTGAGGGCTCCCCATATAACCAGCCCCCCACGCCTCACCCCAGAGCCAGTTGCTTGAATGCAATAGACCCCATGCCCCTCCCAGAGCTGGGATAGAACCCAGGTGTCCTGCCCCACCCCACACTGAAATAACGAGGCTTTCTCCACTGGTCACCGTTTATTCACATTTCACGGGCACAATCAGTGCAGGAGACATGCGGGGTTGGGATATAGGGGGACAGCTGGTGGGGAGGGGCTGGGGGTACAGCTGGATGGGACAGTTTGCGGGGACAGCTGGGATATTTGGGGTACAGCTGGAGGGGACGGGTTTAAGGGTTCAGGGGGGAATCAGTCCATTAGGGATCAGGGCACACCCACAAGAGCTCTCGGGGGGGGGCACGGGGTAGGGAGCTCTGTGCCCCCGGTTGGGGTGCAGCTGGGGAGCAGGGGACAGAGCCGGGGGGCAGAGGGTGGAGCTGGGGGGTCCATGGGGCAGCCCCTAGGCAGCCAGGCAGTAATTGGGGTGGAGCTTGGGACAGGGGGCAGAGCTGGGGGGAATGGGGCAGCCCCTAGGCGGCCAGGCGGTAATTGGGGTGCAGCTGGGGGTGCACGGCGCACATCAGGCCCAGCAGCTGGCGAAGGACCCGCTCCTTGCCCTGGGCCTGGCCCCCCTGCATGGCCTGGACCCGCCGGCGCGTCTGCAACTCCACCTCCGCGCACACGTGGCCCCGGGAGCCCAGCGCCTGCGGGAGAGGGGGGTGAGACCGGGCGGAGACCCCCCAATCCCCTGCCCCCGACCCCCCGCAGCCCCCCGACCCCCCGCAGCCCCCCGACCTCCCCTGCCGCCCCCGGGAGCCCAGCGCCTGCGGGAGACGGGGGTGAGACCGGGCGGAGACCCCCCAATCCCCTGCCCCCGACCCCCCGCAGCCCCCGGGAGCCCAGCGCCTGCAGGAGAGGTGGGTGAGTCCGGGCGGAGACCCCCCAATCCCCTGCCCCCGACCCCCCGCAGCCCCCGGGAGCCCAGCGCCTGCAGGAGACGGGGGTGAGACCGGGCGGAGACCCCCCAATCCCCTGCCCCCGACCCCCCGCAGCCCCCGGGAGCCCAGCGCCTGCAGGAGACGGGGGTGAGACCGGGCGGAGACCCCCCAATCCCCTGCCCCCGACCCCCCGCAGCCCCCGGGAGCCCAGCGCCTGCGGGAGACGGGGGTGAGACCGGGGCGGAGACCTCTGCAATATCCCCCCACCCTCCAACTGCCCCACTGCCCCCTGACCACCACCACTGCCCCCCCACCTCGCCTCCCATGCCCCCGACCCCTCCAAGCCACCAATCCCCCCAACCCCGCCCTGATCCTGCCCCAAACCTACCCCCCAACAGCCAACCCCTCCCCCTGACCCCACTTCTCCGCACCCCCTCTCACCGCCTGCTGCTTCTGCTGGAAATCCCGCTCCCGCTCCAGCCGGTACCCCTCGATCTCCACCTGCGCCTCCTCTTTCGCCTGCCTCAGCCGCCGGGCCTTCCCTGGGGGCGACAGAGAACCCAGGAGTCCGGGCTGGCACCCCCCACCCAGCTACAAGAGCCCCCTCCCCGAGCAGGGAGGGAACCCAGGAGTCCGGGCTCTCCATCCTCATCTGTCCAGGCTCCCAGGCCCCGTCCTTGGTATCGGGGGACCCTTCCTCGATGCCCCCAAACCCAGGGGGGATTCTGTGGGGTCTCCACCCCAACGTCTGCTCCCCCCAGCTGTGCCCCCTGCCCCAGGACTTCCCCCCTCCCTGCTACCAAACCCCACTCCAGACCCTGTCCCCTCGTCACCCGACCCCCAAGTATCGCTTCTCCCCTGTGCCCGTCAACTGCCCCCCCTTATCCCCCCAACCTCCCCCCTACAGCCAGACTCCACCAACAGCCCCTCCCACTCCACCCCTGGACCCCCAGCCCCATCAGATCAGACCCCCTGCCCTGTGGCCATATCCCCCATCCTCTCCCCCCTCCGCACCCCATAGCCCCCATCCCTCCCCCTCCAGAACCCATCCCCCCATGCTCTTCCACCCACCGTCCTGATCCCACCGCCCCCATCCCCTCCCCCTCTTCCCCCCTCAGCATCCCCCATCCCCCCTGCTCCAGAACCCATCCCCCCATCCTCTCCTCACCCCCTCATCGCTCCCCCTCCAGATCTCCCCACCCCCACCCTTATCCCCTCTTCCCCCCCTCACCACCCCCCATCCCTCCCCCTCCAGATCCCACCACCCCATCCCCTTTCCCCCCCTCAGCATCCCTCATCGCTCCCCCTCCAGATCTCCCCACCCCCATCCCCTCTTCCCCCCCTCACCACCCCCCATCCCCATCCCTCCTGCTCCAGAACCCATCCCCCCTCCAGATCCCACCCCCCCATCCCCTCCCGCCCCCCACCCCTCCCGGCTCTCACGTTTTCGGGCTTCTGCCACCTTCTCGGCCGCCCGCTTCTCCGCCTGCAGCAGCTGCTGGATTCCCTGCGACTGGCTCGCCATGGCCGGGCTGCGCTGGGTACCCGGGGGGGGGGGCTGGGTCCTAGCGCCCCCCCGCACGTGTGCTCCCCCCTCCCGACCCGCAGCCCCCGCCACCCCCAGCTCTGCCGGTGCCCCTCACTCCTGACCCGCAGCCCCCTGCCCCCCCCCAGCTCTGCCGGTGCCCCCCCCGTGACGAAGTGGGACTGTTCTTAATGTTTCCTCTGAATATTGTGGGGGTGCCTCAGTTTCCCCTAGGCAGTTCTTAAGTCTCTAGGGGGTGGGGTAAGGGTGTATGATCATTGCAGAGCCCTAGAGGGCCGGTGTGTGCAGGGGTCTGGAGACAGAGAATGGCCGACACCCTGTTTCCTGGCCACTGATGGCCTGGGTCCTTCCCCCCCTGCAAGGTGAGAGCTAAAGGGTTGGAGAACAGAGGAATCCGGTGACCTCCTGGCCCGGGAAAGGAACAAAGCTCAGAGGAGGAGGGGCTGGAGGGAGTTTCAGTTTGGGGCTGGCTGGGACATGGAGTGAAGGGCAGACGGGGTTGTCTGGCTCACTGCCCCCCAAAATGGACCCAGCTGAGGGGTCCCGTTCTCTGCACCTGCAAGCTCTGTGTTAAACCATGTCCCTGTCGTCTAATAAACCTGTTTTACTGGCTGGCTGAGAGTCCCGTCTGACTGCGGAGTTGGGGGGCAGGACCCTCTGCCCCCCCCAGGACCCCGCCTGGATGGACTCGCTGGGGGAAGCGCACGGAGGGGCAGAGGATGCTGAATGCTCCGAGGTCAGACCCAGGAAGGTGGAAGCCGGGGGAGCTGTGTGTCCTGCAGACAGGCTGCTCCCCGAGAGGAGACTCCCCCAGAATCCTGCCCAGCTTCATGGGGAGCAGTTCCAGAGCATCGCCTGGGTACTCCGTGTCACCCCCCTCCCGACCCACAGCCCTGCCAGCCCGGCCCTGCCGGTGCCCCTCACTCCCGACCCGCAGCCCCCTGCCAGCCCAGCCCTGCCGGTGCCCCTCACTCCCGACCCGCAGCCCCCTGCCAGCCCGGCCCTGCCGGTGCCCCTCACTCCCGACCCGCAGCCCCCTTATAATTATTTCAGCCGGCCAGAGACTCGTGGGGGAAATTTTGTTTCCTTTATTGCTCCGTGGGTCGTTAGCTCCCCTTTGATTCCAGGGTTAAGGGCCGATTCCCTCCCCCTCCTGGGGCCAGGCTGGGAGTGAGGTAGGGACCCCCAGGAGTCTCAGTGCTGTCTGGGGCCAGGGAGTGGGGGGGGAGGGGGCAGTGGGGGTCAGAGGCTCCCGGAGAGGCTGATCTTGACCAGTGAGATGCTCTCAATGGACTGGTTCCGCCCCTTCTCGTAGATGAGGTAGAGGGTGGGGGGCTCCCTGCGGGGGTCCCCCGGCTCCATGACGTCCAGGGAGGAGTAGCCGCTGGGCCCCGCCCAGACCTGCAGGGGGTGCTGCCACAAGGAGGTGTCCTTGGCCCAACTCCAGCGCAGGGTCAGATTCAGGCCTGGGGGGGGGGAAGAAAAGTGGGTGAGACGCTCGGAGCCCTCATGTGCCCCCCACCCCCCTGCGCAGCTCCCCCAATGCAGGCCCCTGCCCTCCCTCCCCATGCGCCCGCCACATGCCCCATCTGCCCCCTACAGCCAACCCCCTGCAGCTCACGCACCCCACAGGGACCCCCCCAGCTCTGCCCCCCGATCCCTCCCCCATCTCTGCCCCCCCCCCACGCACGGTGGGTGGCATTGGCCGGGTTGCTGAAGAAGACCAGCCCGCCGGTGACCACGGCTCCGGCCGCCACGGCAGGGTCCACCAGGGTGGGGTCAAAGGTCACGGCCTCGGGCGGGAGGGTCTCGCCGGCGTCCCAGCTCCGGGCCACGATGCGGCAGGGGCAGTGGTAGAAGTTCTGGTTCCGGGCGTTGATCACCAGCGACCCGTCCGGCAGCTCGTAGGGCTGTGGGGGGGAGGGGGAGGTTAACCTGGATGCCTGGGTTCCTTCCACCCTGCCACCCACTCGCCATGGGCGCCTGGGTCCCATCCCCTCCCCGTCTGGGCACTGGGAGCTGCGGGGGCACCTGTCCCGGACGCCTGGGTCCCATCCTGCTCACCTGGCACTCGTCGGGGTTGAAGTCGTGGGGTAACTTGGGATGCCCGTAGGGGATCCCGCGCAGGGCCCCCCCCAGGCGCCAGGTCTCGCCGTGGTCGTCACTCAGCAGGCAGTAAATCCCGTCCAGGTCGAGCGTCCTGTGGCCACAGATGATCAGACGCCCCGTGTAGGGCTCGTAGCGTTTCTGAGGCCGTGCAAGGAGAGAGGGGGCAGAGTCACCATCCCCCCAGCCAAGATGCGGCCCCTCTGGGG
Source organism: Lepidochelys olivacea (assembly GCF_965140295.1). Taxonomy (NCBI): domain Eukaryota; kingdom Metazoa; phylum Chordata; order Testudines; family Cheloniidae; genus Lepidochelys; species Lepidochelys olivacea. Next base: position 44,996,208 of record NC_140424.1, read on the forward strand.
TGGGGCAGGGGCTGGTTATCCAGGGACCCCGCCCCCTATGCTGACATGCGGCTGGCTCTGGGGTGGGGTGGGGTGGGGGAGGCTGGTTACCCGGGAACCCCTTGTGACGCTCTGTACCTTGGGGGGACACCCTCCACCTCCATGTTCATCTCTCTAAAATGATCGTGGTGTACCCAAGGCAAAGTTTGCCAGGCCGGGTGTCTCTGGAAGGCTCACGATGCGCGGAGCATGGTGGCTCCAGTCTCTGTTCTAGGGAGGTTACAGGTTGTAATTTCCTGTATGTAGTTATGAGGCTGAAAGCGTGTCCTCGTGGCTTAATGCGGGAGCAAAGGACACTGGCCTAGGCAGCAACAGAAGAATGCGTGAGACCCTCGAGGGAGACACCCCCTTCCTCTGGGCAGCTTGGGAGTACGATGAGGTCCTGCTCACCCGACTCTGGGGGTTGGGGGCAAAGCCAAGAGGAAAGAAGTAGCGGGGGGTAGCCGTGTTAGTCTGTATCCTCAAAAACAAGGAGGAGGCCGGTGTTCAAGGATGGCTACTTTTAACCAGGTTATTGAATGTCCAGGGAGGTTGACGTGCTCTCCTACTGGCTTTTCTAGGTTACCATTCCTGATGGCCGATGTGTATCATAGACTATCAGGGTTGGAAGGGACCTCGGGAGGTCATCTAGTCCAACGCCCTGCTCAAAGCAGGAGCAAATGCCCAATTTTCGCCCCAGATCCCTAAATGGCCCCCTCAAGGATTGAACTCACAATCCCGGATTTAGCAGGCCAATGCTCAAACCACTGAGCTATCCCTCCCCCAATCCAAGTATTCTTTTACATGGGGACTGTCCGGTTTGGCCAATGTACATGGCAGAGGGGCATTGCTGGCCCAGGATGGCATAGATCACATTGGTGGATGTGCAGGTGAACGAGCCCCTGATAGTGTGGCTGATGTGACTGGGTCCTCTGACGGTGCCCCCTGAATAGATATGGGGACAGAGTAGGCAACGGGGTTTGTTGCAGGGATTGGTTCCTAGGTTAGTGTTTCTGTGCTGTGTAGTGAGTATTTGCTTCAGGTTGGGGGGCTGTCCGTAAGCGAGGACTGGCCTGTCTCCCAAGGTCTGGGAGTGTGAGGGATCGTTTTCCAGGATAGGTTGTAGATCGTTGATGATGTGCTGGAGAGGTGTTAGCTGGGGGCTGTATGTGATGGCCACTGCGATTTTTCTTGTTGGGCCTGTCCTGTAGTAGGTGACTTCTGAGTACCCATCTCGCTCTGTCAATCTGTTTCCTGACTTCCCCAGGTGGGTATTGTAGTTGTAAGAACGCTTGATAGAGATCAGGTAGGTGTTTGTCTCTGCCTGAGGGGTTGGAGCAAAGGCGGGTGTATCTTAGGGCTTGGCTGTAGACAAGGGATCCTGTGGTGTGTCCTGGATGGAAGCTGGAGGCATGTAGGTAAGATAGCGGTCAGTGGGTTTCTGGTATAGGTTTAAACGTAGCCATAATTGAACAAAAAAAACTTCAGAAACAGACTTCAAAGAGAAACTGCAGAGCTACAATTCATTTGTAAACGTAACGCCATCAGTCTGGGCTGGAACAGGGCCTGGGCGTGGCTGGCTCACTGCAAAAGCTATTTCGCCTCTCTGTGTATTGACCCCTCCTCATCAATTATTGGGAGTGGACCACACCCACCCTGACCAAATTGGCCCTGTCAGCACTGGTTCTCCACTGGGAAGGTAACTCCCTTCTCTTCACGTGTCAGTATATTTATGCCTGTATCTGTAATTTTCACACCGTGCATCTGAAGAAGTGGGTTTTTTACCCACGAAAGCTTCTGCCCAAACAAATCTGTTGGTCTTTAAGGTGCCACCGGACTCCTTGTTGTTTAGGAGGAAAGAAAGGACATGATACAAGGGAGAGACATTTTGCCATGCTCGCTCTCTTCCACCTACATCTACAGACACCACCCCCTCCAAACGACTGAAGCACTGATCAAAGGGGAGAGCCTGGCTGAAGAGCAACCAGCCAACCTGCGGTGAGAAGCCTCTCAGTCTTGAAGGGCATTGAAAGTGTTCAGCTCAGCTTAGAATGTGTTTTGCTTTTATTCCATTTGTCCAAATCTGACTGGTTGTGCTTTGACCTATAATCACTTAAAATGTATCTTTATAGTTAATAAATCTGTTTGTTTAGTCTACTGGAAGCCATGTGTTCAGTTTGAAGCCTGTCAGAGCCTCCCCTTGGGAGAACAAGCCTGGTACGTATCAATTTCTTTGTTAAATTCATGAATTTATAGACGCTTGCAGCGTCCAGCGGGCATAACTGGCACTCCAAGACAGAGGTTCCTAGGGTCATATCTGGGACCAGAGATATTGGCTAGTGTCATTCGCTTGTAAGTAGCCGGGAGCAGCTTACATGCCAAAGGCTGTATGTGGACAGCCCAGGAGTGGGGGTTCTTGCAGCAGAGCAGGGTAAGGCTGGCTCCCAGAGTCAAAGATTGGAGTGACCTAGCAGATCACTGGTCCGGATAACACGAGGGGAATGTCACACCCTTTCCCAGCGCAAAGATGCGGCTGGCTCTGGGGTGGGGGCACAGCCGAGTAGAACACCATGACAGAAATTGGGGCAGCTCCCCGAGTGCCCACCTGGATGCCGAGCCCGGGCCCTGGGGCAAACCTGTCCAGGCCAATCTCCTGGGAGAGGTTGCGGGGGCGGCTCCAGGACAGGCCGTCGTCCCAGCTGCGAATGAGCATGGTGCTGGAGATGCAGGGCTGCGGCTGGTGGATGCAGAATGCGTAGAACACGAACACGGAGCCGTTCGCCCGGTCCACGGCCACGGCCCCCAGGTTCAGCCCATCCACCTGCGTCCCGTCGTCCACGATGAACGAGCTGGGGGACCATGTCGCGCCTGGGCGAGAGAGACAGCTCTGCCGATGCCCCTCACTCCCGACCCGCAGCCCCCTGGGCTCCCCCCTGCTCCGCCGATGCCCCTCACTCCCGACCCGCAGCCTCCAGCTCTGCCGATGCCCCTCACTCCCGACCCGCAGCCCCCTGGGCTCCCCCCTGCTCCGCCGGTGCCCCTCACTCCCGACCCGCAGCCCCCAGCTCTGCCGATGCCCCTCACTCCCGACCCGCAGCCCCCTGGGCTCCCCCCTGCTCCGCCGGTGCCCCTCACTCCCGACCCGCAGCCCCCTGGGCTCCCCCCTGCTCCGCCGGTGCCCCTCACTCCCGACCTGCAGCCCCCAGCTCTGCCGGTGCCCCTCACTCCCAACCCGCAGCCCCCTGGGCTCCCCCCTGCTCTGCTGGTGCCCCTCACTCCCGACCCGCAGCCCCGCTCTCTCTCCGCACACACCTCCGTCCGTGGAGCGCCGCAGGGCGATGAATTTGGCCCCCGAGTCCGACGAGGATGATTTCCGGGCTTCAGCGAAGGCCAGGAGAGAGCCGCGGGGCGTCGCCGCGATCAGGGGGACCCTGTACGTATCCACCTCCCCGATCTCCCGGCCACTCACCCACAGCAGCTGCTCCAGGGTGATCAGGGGACTGACCTGCCCAGAGCAACAGGGGCCAAAGAGTTACAGGCTCCCCGGGCAGTCAGGGCTGCCCCATTGCCCCTGGGCTGCAGAGGGCGGGGGGCAGCCGGGGGCCAGGCCCTGGGGCTCTCCCTGGCAGTCAGGGCTGGCCCGGATGCCCCACAGGGGAACTGAGGCCCCCGTTACAGGGAATGGGGAAGGCTCCGTTTCCAGTCCCCAACCACGGGATAAACGCGTGGCGGGACACGGCACCGGGGGCCGGACCTGGGCGGGGCTGGGGGGGCCGGACCTGGGACGAGGAGTCCTTGGGGCACCTTGGAGCTGAAGGAATTTATCTGGGCACAAGCTTTCGTGGGCAAATCAGCGTGTTCGTCGCTAAGGTGCCCCAAGGACTCCTGGTTGTTTTTGCGGATACAGACTAACCTGGCTTCCACTCTGACACCTGGGCGGGGTGGGGGGTACCGAGGGGCTGTACCCGGCTGTGGGGGTCAGGTGGGGCGGCACCTCGTGGCAGTACCTGGGTGTGTGTGAGGGGGGCAGGTACTGGTGTGGGGGGAGGAGAACCTAGATGGTGAGGCACAGGGGCCGTACCTGGTTTGGGGCCGCTGGGGGGCTGTAACTGTGTGGAGGCTACCGAGATCCCGGGGAGGACAGAGGGGGCGGCTGTACCCAAGTTTTGGGGGGCTGAGGGGTGATGAGGTTCCGGGGGGCCCTACCTGGGTGGGGGGGCTGTACCCAGGTGCTGGGGGGCAGAGGGGCCGTTCCCGGGTAGGGTGGCAGAGGGGAGGAGTGGGAGGGGGCAAACAGGGCTGTATGGGGCAAGCATAGAGTCTGGGCGGGATGGGGTCAGACGGGGGCTCTACGGGGGGGGGGCAGGGAAAAGGCGGGATGAGGTGCGGGTGTCGATCCCGGGAGGGGGCTGAGGGGGAGCGCAGGGGCTGACCGGGGAGTCAGAGGGGCCCCGATCTCGGGGGGGACTGATGGGGGGCCGATCCCAGGGGGGGAGAGAAGTGCAGGGGCTGATCGGGGGGGGGACAGAGGGGCGCCGATCCTGGGGGGGGCTGATGGGGGGGCTGATCCTGGGGGGGCAGAGGGAGAGCGCAAGGGCTGATGGGGGCAGAGGGGGGCCGATCCTGGGGGGGCTGATGGGGGGCCGATCCTGGGGGGGGCAGAGGGAGAGCGCAAGGGCTGATGGGGGCAGAGGGGGGCCGATCCTGGGGGGGCTGATGGGGGGCCGATCCTGGGGGGGGCAGAGGGAGAGCGCAGGGGCTGATGGGGGGCCGAGGGAGAGCGCAGGGGCTGATGGGGGGCCGATCCTGGGGGGGCAGAGGGAGGACACGTACCTGCTCCGCGGATCCCGTCCAGGCCCCGGGGGCGGGCAGCGCCCGGGCCCCGCAGAGCCCCAGCAGCAGCAGCCCCGCGAGGGGCAGGGCCCGGGGGCGCCCCATGGCCCGTGGGTCGCGGCCCCTTTAACCCGCCGCCTGCGCCGCTGGTTACACTGTAGCGGGGGGGGTAGTCACATGACTCAAAGCCGAGGCACGTGATTGGCTGAGGGGACCGCCTGGATACAGACGCACAAAAGGTCACGTGACCGAGCTCTGGCCCCGCCCATCTCCCCTCCCTTAAAGGGAAAGCGCCCACCAAAACTTCCCGGCTCTGGGAGGGGAGCAGGGGCTGGTGGTTAGAGCAGGGGGGGCTGGAAGCCAGGACTCCTGGGTTCTCTCCCGGCTCTGGGAGGGGAGAGGCTTGATTCAGTACAGGGGTCTCTGCTGCTGCAATTCCCTACCCCAAGACTAGGGGGCACCGTACCCCACACCTGGCCCTGGCTCCCCCACCCTCCTTCACAAACCATCCATTTCTGACCGCTGGGGGCCTGCCCCTCGGCCCCCTGCACAGCCCAGGATGGGCAGGGACGCGCCGCGGGGAAACAGGGACCCCAGGAGGCTGGGGGGAGCAGAGAAACCCCCATTTATTACCCTCCACGGCCCTTCCGCTGAGCCGCAGCCAGGGTGTGGCTCAAATCTCCCTGCCCCTCCCCCCAAGTCCCACGGGCCAGGCCTGGATCCTTCCCCCCGTCCCCCAAGTGCAAACATTGATCCACAAAATAAATTAAACCGCCTAGACCCACAGTCCCTGTGCAGGGGCCCAGAGCGGCTGAGCCCCGCTGCATGATGGGAAACCCCAGCCCCCACGGCAGGGAGCCAAGGTGAGCCCCCTCCGCCCCCCACCGTCAGTCAGTCCTTGGCACAGATCTCCCGGAGCTCCTCAGGTTGCGGGGTCAGGAGTCGGCCAATCGCAGCAGGGTCCCGGAAGTGCTGGGGATGCTGGAAGAATCAGAGAGAGGCTGTTAGCTTAGCTTAGTTGCTGGGACAACAGGGATGGAGCAGGACTCCTGGGTTCCCTCCCAGCTCTGGGAGGGGAGAAGGGTGACCAGATAGCAACTGTGGGGGGTAATAGGCACCTATATAAAAGAAGTCCCCAAAAACAGGACTGTCCCTATAAAAACGGAGAATCTGGTCACCCTAGAGGGAAGTGGGGCCTGGTGGTTAGAGTGGGGGGGCTGGGAGCCAGGACCCCTGGGTTCTCTCCCCAGCTCTGGGAGGGGAGTGGGAGCTGGTGGGTTAGAGCGGACGGCTGGGAGCCAGGACTCCTGGGTTCTCTCCCTGGTTCGGGGCGGGGGACGGGACGGGTCGTACCAGTCGACTAGCTGGGCCCCAATGAGGTCATGGATGTGATAGGGGAGCCCCAGTTTCACGGCACTGGGAGCCCGGCGGCTCTGCAGATCCGACAGCAAAATCTCCTTGTACTTGGCCTTCTGGATCATCCCCAGCACGGCCTTGCGTCCTGGGCCCGGGGAGAGAGAGAGGACTCAGCCATAGAATCACAGAATATCAGGACCTCGGGAGGTCAACTAGTCCAACCCCCTGCTCAAAGCAGGGCCCATCCCCAATTTTTGCCCGAGATCCCTAAATGGCCCCCTCAAGGATTGAACGCACAACCCCGGATTTAGCAGGCCAATGCTCAAACCACTGAGCTATCCCACCCAGTCAGCTTTTCCCCTCTAGGGGGTGCCGGCTCTGACCTGGCTCCAGGGCGGGGGCTGGCTTGTCTCACACAAACCTTTGATGAAGCATTTAACGAAGCGCCCAGCTCCAGGCACGGCTAGCCACCAGCTGCCTGCGTCACGGACGGTCAGGACCCCGGCATTTACCAGCTGCCTGGAAGAGGGGACAGGAGAAGAGACCTGTCACCTCAGTGTCCTTCGCTCCAGAGACCCCTCACCTGGCGCCGGGTTGCGGCCCCTCTGGGGTGGGGCACTGGGGCTGGTTATATGGAGACTCCTGGCCTGGCGCTGAGACGCAGCCCCTCTGGGGTGGGGCACTGGGGCTGGTTACCCAGGGACCCCTCGCCCGGCGCTGGGCACTGCCCCTCTGGGATGGGATGCGGGGATGGTTATGCAGGTCATGCACAGAGATGCGGCCCCTCTGGGGTGGGGAAAGCAGCCTAGAACACCAAGCAGGCGCAAGGGTGAGGAGGGGAAGGGGAACGTGGCTGCAACGGGGCCCAGGAAGGCCGCCTGGGCCCTGCCCATTCCCATGCTCCCAGCCACCCACGTGATGTCCGGGTCCTGGAAGCCGAAGTCCCTCTGCATGCGGCCATTGTCGTAGCTGAGTTCAGGGCAGGTGGCGAGTGCTGTCTCCAAGAACTGGCGCACCGTCCCGGCGTGCTCCTTCCCCGCCACGGACTGCAGCACCTAGGCGGAGATGGGGGGGGGGGGCTGTCACCAGCAGCCAGCACCCCCAAGGGCTGTGGGGACCCTGCTCCCACTGCCGGGGGCCTCAGCAGCCCTACTGGGGGGACAGAGACCCACCTTGGCCGTGTAGTCCTGGGTGAATGCCACCCCAAAGACATCCGAGTCAAATCCGAGCTGGAAGAGCCGGATCAGCCCCTCATCCTTCAGCCGGCTCTGCAGGGGGAGACAGTTAATGGGGGGTGTGACATTGCACCCCATAATGCTTTCTAGAAATATGCTTATCAATATAAATATGACATAACTGGAATATGTTTTATGATACATATGCCATGCAAAGATTATGGTCTTCTGCATGTATTCATCCTATTTGTATGAATGTATTGTTCTTGTATCTGAAACTAAAAATATGAAACATAACGCTGTGGTCCTAATGTAATTATGCAGCGTGGGCTATTAATGGTGGTTTGGAATCTTGATGGCTCCCATTAACTAGGACAATTATCTGTAGATGGCTCTGTTTACTTGCAAGCCTCCCTGTGAGTCAGGCCAGGAAGAATGAAGGCTTGGGGTCTCCCAGGACATGGGACCATGTCACCTGGTACTGGAATCCATCTTTAACCCTGGGGCTTTTCCATTTAGAAGGAGGGTGAGGACCCAAAGAGACAAAAGATTCCCGCCTTGTGCCAAAGTTATATAAGGGGGTGGAACAGAACAAAGGGGGCTGCAGTCATGAAAAATCCCCTAGCTACCACCTGAGCTGGAACAAGGACTGTCCCAGGGGAAAGGATGGGCCCAGACTGGAAAGGAGTCTAGTCTGTGAAAGAAGCTTCTTGGAAAATATGTGGGGATGAGATTTACTTGCATGTAGTTTCCTACTGTATTAGGCTTAGACTTGGGTGTTTTATTTTATTTTGCTTGGTAATTTACTTTGTTCTGTCTATTACTTGAAACCACTTAAATCCTACTTTTTGTTTTTAATAAATCACTTTTTACTTATTAATTAACCCAGAGCTAGTATTAATCCCTGGGGGAGCAAACCACTGGGCATCTCTATCAGTGTTACAGAGGGGGGACAATTTATGAGTTTACCCTGTATAAGCTTTAGACAGAGTAAAACGGATTTATTTGAGGTTTGGACCCCATTGGGAGCTGGAGACAGGAGCACTTCTTAAGCTGTTTTCAGTTAAGTCTGCAGCTTTTGAGGACGTGGTTCAGACGTTTCTAGCAGCTGGTGTGTCTGGCTCAACAAGGCAGGGTTCTAGCTGTCAGGGAAAATGGGCTCAGAGGTAGTCCCAGCACATCAGGTGGCCGTTTCAAGGGGGTTTCTGTGACCCAACCCGTCACAGGGGGCAGACTGGGCTGAAGGGGCCCCAGGGTCTGATGGGGGGAGGGAATGGGGTGGGGGGCTCTTACCAGCTGCCTGTCCACGGCCGTGCGATCCCTCACCAGGCTGTAGAGCTGGTGCTTCAGGACAAGGGGGGGCAGTGCGTCCTCGAACAGCTGGCGAGGGAAGAGGGAGGCGAGATACCGGAGGGCCGACTCCACCGCCCCGGAGCCCTCTGCCAACCAACAGCACAGGGTCAGCCAGGAGAGAACCCAGGCGCCCTGGCGCCCCTCCCCCCTGCTCTGAACCTCCAGCCCCCACTCCCCACCCAGAGCCGGGGGAGAACCCAGGCGTCCTGGCGCCCCTTCCCCCTGCTCTGACCCTCCAGCCCCCACTCCCCGCCCAGAGCCGGGGGAGAACCCAGGCGTCCTGGCGCCCCTTCCCCCTGCTCTGACCCTCCAGCTCCCACTCCCTGCCCAGAGCCGGGGGAGAACCCAGGCGTCCTGGCGCCCCTCCCCCCTGCTCTGACCCTCCAGCCCCCACTCCCCGCCCAGAGCTGGGGGAGAACCCAGGCGTCCTGGCGCCCCTCCCCCCTGCTCTGAACCTCCAGCCCCCACTCCCCGCCCAGAGCCGGGGGAGAACCCAGGCGTCCTGGCGCCCCTCCCCCCTGCTCTGACCCTCCAGCTCCCACTCCCTGCCCAGAGCCGGGGGAGAACCCAGGCGTCCTGGCGCCCCTCCCCCCTGCTCTGACCCTCCAGCCCCCACTCCCCGCCCAGAGCCGGGGGAGAACCCAGGCGTCCTGGCGCCCCGCCCCCGTTACCCGGTCTGTCCGGCTCTCCCGCGTCCCCGGGGTCGGGTCCCGGCTGCAGGCGCCGCTTCTTGGCCTTCAGGGTGTCGGAGATCAGCTGTCGGCGGCGCTCCATGGGGCTGGGGGCGGGCGAGGGGTCAGCACAGCGGGAGCCCCCCCCGGTGGGCATCCATCCCAGTCACCCCCCCAGCCAGATCCCCTCAGCCAGTTTTCCCACTCCCCTCTCCTCCCCTCAGCCGGTACCCCCCTGCCAGACCCCCCCTCCCCTCCCCTCCCCTCCCCTCCTCCCCCCCAGCCAGTTCCCGCCCTCCCCTCCTCCAGACCCCCCCCTCAGCCAGTCCCCCCCGACTCCCCGCCAGACCCCCCCTCCCCTCCCCTCCTCCCCCCCAGCCAGTTCCCGCCCTCCCCTCCTCCAGACCCCCCTCCCCCCTCAGCCAGTCCCCCCCTGACTCCCCACCAGACCCCCCCTCCCCTCCCCTCCTCCCCCCCAGCCAGTTCCCGCCCTCCCCTCCTCCAGACCCCCCTCCCCCCTCAGCCAGTCCCCCCCCGACTCCCCACCAGACCCCCCCTCCCCTCCCCTCCTCCCCCCAGCCAGTTCCCGCCCTCCCCTCCTCCAGACCCCCCTCCCCCCTCAGCCAGTCCCCCCCTGACTCCCCGCCAGACCCCCCCTCCCCTCCCCTCTCCTCCTCCCCCCAGCCAGTTCCCGCCCTCCCCTCCTCCAGACCCCCCTCCCCCCTCAGCCAGTCCCCCCCCGACTCCCCGCCAGACCCCCCCTCCCCTCCCCTCCTCCCCCCCAGCCAGTTCCCGCCCTCCCCTCCTCCAGACCCCCCCCTCAGCCAGTCCCCCCCCGACTCCCCGCCAGACCCCCCCTCCCCTCCCCTCCCCTCTCCTCTCCTCCTCCCCCCCAGCCAGTTCCCGCCCTCCCCTCCTCCAGACCCCCCCCTCAGCCAGTCCCCCCCGACTCCCCGCCAGACCCCCCCTCCCCTCCCCTCCTCCCCCCCAGCCAGTTCCCGCCCTCCCCTCCTCCAGACCCCCCTCCCCCCTCAGCCAGTCCCCCCCCGACTCCCCGCCAGACCCCCCCTCCCCTCCCCTCCCCTCTCCTCCTCCCCCCCAGCCAGTTCCCGCCCTCCCCTCCTCCAGACCCCCCCCTCAGCCAGTCCCCCCCCGACTCCCCACCAGACCCCCCCTCCCCTCCCCTCTCCTCCTCCCCCCCAGCCAGTTCCCGCCCTCCCCTCCTCCAGACCCCCCTCCCCCCTCAGCCAGTCCCCCCCCGACTCCCCACCAGACCCCCCCTCCCCTCCCCTCCTCCCCCCCAGCCAGTTCCCGCCCTCCCCTCCTCCAGACCCCCCTCCCCCCTCAGCCAGTCCCCCCCCACTCCCCGCCAGACCGCCCCTCCCCCTCTCGCCGGGTTCCCCCCCCGACCAGCCGCCCCCGTCCCCGAGTGATGACGTCAGCACCCCTCTCCTCACTGACTCTGCGCGAGGCTCCGGGATCCAAGCGCCTCTTCCGGGCGCGGTCCAATGACGTCACGGCGCGAGCCCACCGGGCCCAGCTCCCCGCCCCCGTCGCTCCCCGATGACGTCCGGCGGAAGCCCGAGGGTGAGGGGGGGTCAAAGGTCACCGGAGAGGGACGGGCGGGAAAGGGATCGGGCGTCGGGGTGAAAGGTCAGAGGGTGGGAGGGGTCCCGGGGGGGCGGCCGGGGGGAGATTGGGGGGGTCGGGGGCTGCCAGGGCTGGGGCGGGGCCTGCAGCGGAAATGCCCCCCAGGGGGCTGGGGAGGGGCCCCGCCGGGGAGTGGGGGGGGCCCCCTTGGGGCGGCTGGCGGGGGGGAGGGGCCCCCCCGGGGAGTGGGGGCTGGCGGGGGAGGGGGCTCCCGGGGAGTGGGGAGGGGCCCCCCGGGGAGGTTGGCGGGGGGGGAAGGGGGCCCTGTGGGGAGGGGGTCTGGCCGGGGCTAGGGGGCCCCACCCGGGGAGTGGGGGCTGGTGGGGGAGGGGGCCCCCAGGGGTGGAGGGGACGGCTAGCCGGGGAGGGGGCCCACGGGGAGGCTGGCGCGGGGGGAGGGGGCTAGGGGGCCCCCCTGGGGAGTGGGGGCTGGCGGGGGGGGCTCCCGGGGAGGCTGGCGGGGGGGAGGGGGCTAGGGGGCCCCCCTGGGGAGTGGGGGCTGGCGGGGGGGGAGGGGGCTAGGGGACCCCCCTGGGGAGTGGGGGCTGGCGGGGGGGGCTCCTGGGGAGTGGGGAGGGGCCCCCCGGGGAGGTTGGCGGGGGGGGGAAGGGGGCCCTGTGGGGAGGGGGTCTGGCCGGGGCTAGGGGACCCCCCTGGGGAGTGGGGGCTGGCAGGGGAGGGGGCGGCTAGCGGGGGAGGGGGTGCCTCTCAGCCGAGCTCCCGGTTCTCACCTCCCTCTCGCTGTTCCAGGCTGCCATGGAGCCCGGCGCCCGCCCGGCCAAGCGCAGCAGCGGAGCCCCCGAGGCCCCTGCGGAGCTGGGGGGCTCCCCCAAGCGCGGCCGCTGGGCCCCCCCCACCCTGCCCACGGAGCCGGCCCTCTACGATGGGCCCTTCCCCTTCTACCGCCGGCCGGCCGAGGAGGGACGCTTCTCCCTGGACGCCCAGCGCTGCTACCACCCCGACGCCCGCCAGCTGCGCTACTTCGCCCCGCCTCGCGCCGAGCGCCCCGAGCCTGCCTTCGACCTGCGGCACGGCTACCGTGACCTCTACGTGCGGCGGGACGAGGGCCGGCGCGAGGGGCTGGAGCATCTCCTGCAGTGGGTGGCCGGGAACCGGGACCGGCTGCGGGCCCAGGGCGACGCCGCGGGGTGAGCGAGGGGCAGGCCGAGAGCCCCGGGCCAGCAGGGGTGCTGGGGGGCTCCCCGCTGATCTCGGGGGTGAGTCCTCCAAGGGGAACTGCCGGTGGCCACTGCTGATCTGGGGGAGCTCTGGAGTGAGTGGGGTCCTCCAGTTTGGCCGGGGGCGCTATGTCTTATGGGTAGGACCGGCAGGGGGTGCTGTGGCTTAATGGGGTCCTCCCAGGCAGGAGGGGTCACTGTGAAGCCAGCGTATGAGCAGAGGGAGATGGGGGCCTGGGGGCAGGCAGGTAGACCCCCCCCCCCGCCCTTCCTGCGTAGACTGGCGTGGGCTGCCCCACCGTTCTGGCTTGGCTGGAGGAGGAGGAGGGGTCAGCACAGCTGGGGTCCATCATGGTCCTGGCTTGGCTGGGCAGGGAGGGGTCAGCACAGAGGGAGTCCCCGGCTGGGGTCCATCGCGGTCCTCCCCCCTCCACTCCCCACCAGATCCCCCTGCCCCCACACAGGCTGCGGGGGTTCAGGAGCACGGGGCGGGGGTGCCGGTCTGAATACCTGAGTCTGCCGAGAGCCTGATACCCTAGGGCTCAGATGGCCGCTTTCAGCTCAGCAGAGAACGGGTAACTCTGAAACCTACCGATTTTGTATGTGGCGATGCCACCCCCTTGTGTCCCCCCCAAGGCGCCCCGTGAACGCAGATTTCGTGACCTGGCGGGGGCACCTTACCAAGGTACTGACGACGCCCTACGAGAGCCAGGAGGGCTGGCTGCTGGCCGTCAGCCTCTTCCGGGGCACGCTGTACGTGAGTGAGGTGGAGACGCCGGCGGCCCGGCAGCAGCGGGAGCAGCGCTCCGACATGCTGCAGGAGCTGGCCTACATGGGCTACAAGTTCGAGCGCTACATGTGTGCGGGTAAATAGAACCCAGGAGTCCTGGCTCCCACTCCCCCCTTCCCGTCCCCTACTGAGAGAGAGAACCCAGGCATCCTAGTTCCCAGCTCCCCCCTGCTCTAACCACTAGTGCCCCCCTCCACTCCCAGAGCTGGGGAGAGGACCCAGGCGTCCTGGGTCCTAGTCCCCCATGCTCTGACCCACTAGCCCCACCTCCCATCTCTGCGCTGGGGGAGAATCCAGGCATCCTGGCTCCTAGCTTCCCCCTGCTCTAACCACTGACCCACACACCCCTCCCAGGGCTGGGGAGAGAACCCAGGCATCCTGGTTCCCAGCTCCCCCCTGCTCTAAGTACTAGCTCCCCCTTCCTTCCCAGAGCTGGGGAGAGAACCCAGGCGTCCTGTGCCTGTCCCCCCAGACACCCCGGACGGGAGCCCGGACCCCACGGGGGTGGTGAACACCAACGAGGCATTCTGCACGGTGGTGCGCACACGGCTGGGCTCCCACTCACTGCTCTTCGCCGGGGAGGTGGACTGCGCCGACCCCCGCGGGGCCTGGCCCGAGCCCCCCGCCTGCTACGTGGAGCTCAAGACGTGCAAGGAGCTGCACAGCCCCGCTCAGCGCAGGAGCTTTTATAGGTGAGAACCCCCCCGGTACCTCCCCAGCTCCACCCCAAGGAACACCCCCAGCCTAGTGCAGCCCTGGGTGTACGTTCCCTGAGTGGCCAGGCTGGCTGGGGGTTCTCAGCCCTGTATTTCCTGCATGGGTGGGGGGTGGATCGGAGGCTGGGGGGGAGGGTGCTAGTGACCCAGGCTGACCCCCCTCCCTGCCCCCCAGGTACAAGCTGATCAAGTGGTGGGCGCAGTCCTTCCTGCCCGGCGTCTCCCGCATTGTGGCCGGCTTCCGTGCCCCCGACGGCTCTGTGGCCACCCTGGAGACCTTCGAGACCATGAAGATCTTCCAGTTGATCCGGGTGAGCTGCCCCCCCAGGCTGGCCCTGCCCCCGCATCCTCTCCAGCCCCCCACTACTCCTCCAACTGCTGTAGGGCCCCCCCCCATCTGTCACTGTGCCCCTTAGCCCCTGCGATCCCTCTGACCTCCGTGCTCCCCATTTCTCTCCCCCCATGGGCCCCTCCAGTCCCCGGCCAGCCCTGCCTCCCTCCTGTGTTAGACCCTCGCGCCCCCACTCCCCAGCAGTGACTTGAAGCTGGTCCCTTCCCCCCTGCCTCCGGCCAGCCCTGCCTCCCTCCTGTGTTAGACCCTCGCGCCCCCACTCCCCAGCAGTGACTTGAAGCTGGTCCCTTCCCCCCTGCCCCCGGCCAGCCCTGCCTCCCTCCTGTGTTAGACCCTTGCGCCCCCACTCCCCAGCAGTGACTTGAAGCTGGTCCCTTCCCCCCTGCCCCCCCAATAGGGCGACCGAGGCTGCTGGAAGCCGGCCGTCTGCATGAACTTCTGCGAGGCCTTCCTGGCCTTCCTCAAGAAGGTGGTGACGGAGGATGATCCCCAGTGAGTAGAAGAGAATGTGGGAGCCCCGACTCCCAGTGCCCCTGTGCGCTCCCCCCTCGACCTGGGCTTCTCAACTGGGGGGCCATAAGCAGGTGTCAAGGGTTGGTGAAGCATGACTGGCGTTAGACTCATAGCGGGGAGGGACGGGGCACTCACAGAAAAGGGTTGAGAACCCCTGGCCTATAACCCACTCCCTTCCCAGAGCTTGGATTCAAACCCAGGAGTCCTGGCTCCCAGCCCCCCCGCTCTAACCACCAGACTCCACTCCTCTCTCTGAGCTGGAGAGAGAACCCAGCAGTCCTGGCTCCTTGCTGCCGCCACCCCCCCACCTTCCCCCCCAACCACTAGACCCCACTCCCTTCCCAGAGGCAGAGAGAGAACGCAGGAGTCCTGGGTCCAGGCCCCCCGCTATCACCCCCCCCTTCTCTCCCCAGACTCGTGCACCTCTTTGCCTGGGAGCCCGGCCGCCCCGTGTCCTACAGCCGGCACCAGGGCGCGGAGCACGTCTTCCTCCCGGCCTGGTACGTGGAGACCATGAGCGGAGGAAAGAGTCCGGACTGAGCCGCCGGGGGGAGGAATGGGGGGGGGGGGGGAGGATGTGGGGCGGGGCACTAATAAACCATGTGTGAGAGTCAGGGCGGTGTGCCTGCCATGTCCATTTGTCCAGGGGCATCTGGCCCCCAGGGGGTGTGTGGAAGGTCAGGACCCCCTCTTGGGAAAGGGTGAAAGGTCAGGGTGGGACCGTCAAGTGACACAGGTAAAGGGCAAGATTGGCTGCCCACAAGCAGCAGGAAAAGGTCATGACCCCCATCTGGAAGGTGAAGGGGAGGAGTGTGACCTTTGCCCCCTGTGGGACACGGAGGGAGGTCATGACTTGGCAGCTGGGGGTAACAGGGGGAACCTGCCCCCCTCGAGGTCACAAGCTGCCTTGGGGCCCCCAGCCTTGGGCACCTGCTAGGACAGCCTGACCTCTCCTGCTGGCAACTCCTAGGGTCAGGTTACTGGGGGTGGAGCTACAGGCTCCACCCTCCTCTGGGAGAGCCCCGCCCCCTTGGGAAGGGAGAGAGCTGCTCCTACCACAGCTGGGGTGGGAGTGACCCCTGGGCTGGGGGCAGGAGGGGCCCAGCAGCGAGAACCTTCCCGCCTGGCTGTGCAGGGCCCAGGGGGCAGCTGGAACAAGCCAAGGGGGGGGGGGCTGTAGAGGGGCACCCCCCCAGCTGTAATGGAACAATCCACCTTAAAGCTACTCCCTCCTTCCATGGTCACATGAGCATTCTGCTCCCCTTTGCAATGGGACATTCCATCGCCAAGGGAACTCTGCTCCCCCCTGGTGGAGTATTCATGGACCGAACCAGTTATGGACACAAGCAGAGGTGGAGCCACATTTGGACCAGCCCACCTGCTGGGGGGGAGGGGCATGGACCAGCCCACCTGCTCTGGGCGGGGGGGGGCACGGATCAGCCCACCTGCTCTGGGCAGAGGAGGGGGAGAAAAGGGGTTTGTCTCTCTGAATACCAAAGTGCAGTAGGAAGACCCTCAGCATGGTGAGCACAGGACTCCTGGGTTCCTCCTGGCATGGGGGGGGGGGGGTCAGACGCTCCCAGTACAGGGCCCCCCCGAATGCCCCAGAGGAGCAGCTGGGACGTGAGGCTGGGGCATGGGGGGCACTGACACCTACAGGGAAGCTACCCCCGCAGGGCTATGGGGGGATTCACCCACTCCCCAATCAAGCC